>NW_024543872.1:4510000-5710000 GCF_018167655.1 Microtus oregoni
ACCCTGTATTTGTTCTGTTTCTAAGATAACAGCCTAGAATCAATGATTAGCCCTACCCTACCCTCCATAGCTCATGCTGGCCTAGAACTTGAAATCCTCCCTTCCTTCCCTGCCTCTACTCTTCCTTCTCTTCCTTTTTATCCTTCCCCTCCTCCTCTTCCTCCTTCTGCTTTTTCCTCCCTAGTGCTGGTTTCCAGAACTGAGCTACCACACTCCCCTTGTCTTCACAAAGCCACAGCCATAAACAAGGGGGGTGGGTGGAGAATAAAAGAGGAAAAGACTGACAGTAACATTTTTCTCCAGCAGTTTTTTTTCCCATTTATTTCTATGATGATAAATTTTGATTGTCAAATGGAGAAGAAAATGGGAACAAAGGCAAATCAAGCCGAACTCTGGCTTTCTTCTTTGTCTGCTTCCTGACCAGGGCCTCAGACCAAGCCATTCCTGCCTCCATCCCTTCCATGCCAAGATGGACTGCATTCCTTTGAATCATAAGCCAAAATAAAGCCTTCACCCTTGCCAAGAAGTTTCTTTTTGTCAGGTGTGTAGCTATAACAACAAGAACAGTGACTAATACATTCTGTGATACATGACAGTTGCATCTGGGGGACTTACACTTGTACTATTACTGTAGCATTTTCTGGCCAGCTGAAAAGCATAGCATATGACCCAAATGATTATCCCATTCATAATATGAATGTATTTACTCCTCAAGATTCTAAATGAACTGGGCACAAGTCCACTTGACATATCCCATAAGACAGCGCAGCCTTTTCCCTCAGAACCTGGGACTCTTCAATCAACACTGAACTCTCTAGTTAATACCAGTACCCTGCCACCCAAGGCTTCTGATTGTACCAAGATGTAGAGCATAGAACCCACTGTCTGCTCACCAAATTTTGCACACCATCTGTGATGTATTAGTGGGACACTCTTTAAGAACAAGTGTCTATGTCCCCTGATCCTTTGACACATCCCCAAAGACAGAATAGTGCCTGCATAATAAGGGCAGTATGAAAAATTCCTACCTAATGTTCACTCAATTGTGTGATGAGAGATGAAGGACCAAGTGAGGGACTAGGGGAATATGTATGGAGTCTCCCTGGCCATTCTCTGGGTCACCTAGACAGTTCTCACCGAAATTCCTCCTCCCCTACTTTCTAAAGTTGTCTCTCCTTTGCTGCCCAGTCTCCAAACTTTGGTGATCTAGGAATAAAATGCACCATCTCCTTCTGGTTTGGAATACAAGTGTCAGGTCCTTCGGGCTTGTCTCAGGATGCTCGGCTACAAAGACATAGATACCCTTCTTCCTTCTGGGGAGCAGTTGCAGTGACACTGACCCCTCACAAGCATCTTCCACAATTCTACCAACTGGCCTCGCCAGCCTCCCCACCTCTCCTATGTATGAGCTGTAAGGTGTGACTGCAAGTGTTCAGATGCCTCCTATAAGTCCTGAACATTGGGAGCACAGCACACTCATACTAAAGCCCATTTTCATGATCTGTCTAAAAGGCAAACTAAGTTGAGCATGCCCCATTTTCCCTGGCAGTATTACATGCAGCCAGTGTAGACCTTCTACTGAAGTAAAGGCTATTGCTACCTTTCACTTTTATTTGTTAATTGGTACAAAAGTGTAGGCTCTTGCCGCTCTGATAACACCAAAAGTATCCAAAAAGGGTACCGAGCCACGCACACTTACTCTGTATTGTGTGTTTCTTTTGTATCATCTTTGCTATTTACTCTCCCTCTAGATCTCAGCATTGTCCATTTTTATACTCTTATCTACAAGAAGGATTCAAAAAGATCCATTTTTTTCTAAAGTTCAAATATTTAGAAAACTTTTTAGACAGTAGAAGCAGGAGTTAAGAATACTATATTTCCCCTGCATTCTTGAGGCAGAGGCAAGTAGATCTCTGTGAGTTCAAGGCCAGGCTGGTCTACACAGCAAGTTCCAAGCAAGCCAGAGATACATAGGGAGACCCTGACTTATGATGATGATGGTGGTGGTGGTGGTGGTGATGATGATGGTGACGGTGATGATGATGATGATGATAGTAATAATAATAAATTTCAAAATTTCTTAGAAAAAGCATTTTATTCATAAAAGGTTACCTACTTAAATATTTACAACCAGACCAGCTTTCTGCTTCCTCGCTGTCTTGGTCTGGCTGATTAGCATTCCTCAAAAACTTTCTATGTAGAGATCACTAATAACTCCAAGATAAGGGATGTAATATGGCATTTTAAACCAGGGATCAGCTTCAAGTGGTGCCTTCCTCTCAGCTGCATTCAAACAGCTCTGAAATTGTACAAAAATGAACATCATTACCAAAGAGCTCAGAAACAAAGGGAGAGAATCTGATCTTTGGCACAAGGCCTCATACACAGGAGAGGATCCCCTGTTGATGAGGGGGAAAGAAAACTCTAAACCATCCATCAAGATCATAGAACTTCTGCATCTTCTCCACCACTTGATGCCCCATTGAGGAATGCATGGCTGCTATCGTCAGTCAGAAAGGCAGCGGCTTGTCGTTCACTGAGATCATGATAGTTTTTTAAGACATCCAGATGGTGATTTCTCATCTGACAGATGCCCATCCCTATCTACATCTAGAGAGGGCAACTCTTCAGAAAACACCTGGGCAAGAGTTAGGCTGTGGGCTACCAGCGTAGTAGTCTCCAGAAATAAAGCACTATGGGCCAGGGAGAAGATAGAAATAGAAGCAGTAAAAACCAGGGCTAGAGTTTTCCATGCAGTCCATCTGTTCCATATGCTAGCAAGCCGGCAGTGGACGTAGGAGTGGATCCCATTTCTGTCTGAGAGAGCAGAAGTAGACAGGAAATGTGTGAGCTGCCGGGCTCACCAACCTACCCGCCATCTGTGTCTCCAGCCAAGAGACTCCGTCACTCTGCCAGTGGTCAGAGCAGAGGGGCCAAGCACCCTCCCACACGCTTCCACCTGAGGATGGAGCAACCCCAAAAGGAAAAGAATTACAGGAAAGGGGACCTTCTGGAAAACTCGGGAGGAAAAGAACAACAGAAAGAAACTTGTAGAAATCTTTGTTTAAGGAAGCAAAACTATTTAGTTTGTAACACCATTGACAGGGAGAGGCCATAGAGAAAGACGAAGAAGGAGGAGGGAGAAAAATAATAGATACTAAAACTCAGAGATTGGACGGAAGTACAAAGTGATAGACTAACATGGTAGGTCAATTAAAAAAACTGACGGCTCAAAAACTCAGTTTGCTCTATAGACATTGCAGAAAGTACGGGAAGAGGATGGACTACAAGAAGATGCTCAACAGAACAGTAAAGATTGCTTCCAAGTTAGAAAGACTGGCAGAAGGATACATGGGTTTGGGAGGCCTTTGAAGTTCAAGAGTTAAAGGCTTTGTCATCAGCCATGGTGCCTTTGGGAATTGGAGCCTAGTGAATGAAAGTTAGAACATTGAAGCCCTTACAAAGGAGACTGAAACCTCAGTCCCTTCTTCTTTCTCTCTTTGCTTCACAATACAATAGCAAAAGCTGACTTCCTATAGCTGACATTCCCATCATGATTACAGAGTTATCACAGACACAAAGCCACAGCCAAGTGACCATGAATCAAAACCTCTGAAACTTGAACCAAAGTCCCTTTTTTAAGTCCATTATCTTAGCTATTTTGTCAAGGTAGTAGACATCAGAAACACATGCACACATACATACTATATGTAAATACATAAATGCATGCATGATAGATGATAGGTAGATAGATGATAGATAGATGATAGATAGATAGATAGATAGATGATAGATAGAAGATAGATAGATAGATAGATAGATAGATAGATAGATAGATAGACAAATGAACAAAATCCTTGTAAAACGAATTCACAGTAACTAATAGTGCAAAGAAAGATTCTCTTGGACTGCAGAGAATAAGGGGGAAGGCTGGTGTTACAGATGCCTTTGTTGGCTGCAATCTAACAGTGAGGAAAGCATGTGGATACCCTTTGACTCGGGCATCAGAAGCAAGGCAGAAGGAAGAGAAGTGAGAAGCAGAGACAACTGCCCAGGAAAGATACAGGAACTGAGGAGGAGTGATGGTGGATCTGAAAGAATACAAACTCATAGAACTTTAAGAAAAATCAGCCCAAACAACTTTACTGCCTTTTAATTTTTCTACCATTTTCTTATTTTTAACATGCGTTATGTATAATTTCATAAAGTATCATGCATGAATATCAGAAGGGAAATTACTTTTAAGCATCCATAATCCTACCTCCAGAGGTTTATACCTATAGATATGATTGGTATATTTCTTTTGGAACATTTTCTATGCACAAATGGTCTTTCAAATCATTAGGTGTTTTTTTAAATTACACTAATTGGACGTACCAATTTCTAGTTTGTCCCCAATGTGGAAAATGTATATTAGACCCAAATTTTGAAATTACAAATAAAGAATTTTATATAATTTCATTAACATTTCTAATGACATTTTAATTATTCATTCATTAGCGTAGAATGATTATATTTAAACATTGGTGATCCTTCTTATTCTTTATTGCCTCATTGCTTTCATGATCAATTACACAGATCTCCATAGACCAACACCAACCTTTTATTTTTAAGTATATATCATATAAAAGGTGAAATACTATGAAATCATTTGGATTTACCTTTTATTAGCAATACATTTTTTTTAAATTTGCATTGATCAGACATCTATACTCTATGGTTAAGTTCTGTCTTTTCATGAGGCTTGGGCCACTCCAGCAAAAATCATCATTCACCCACCTCACCCTGCTACCCCCAAACTCCCAATGTCCTTCACCTTTTTTCTTTTCAATGTTCCATGGCCATGACTGTTTTCTCTTGGGAATACAGAGCTGCTAGGAAAGGGAGAGCTAGTTTCATTTATGCAAGTGGGTCCTGGTTGGTGGAACAAACTCCAGTAGATAGCCACACCCAAGAGAATAGAACCAGCACTAATTGAACCGGATAGACTTATAAAAAGAAAACGACAAGTTAGAGGGGTATAGAATGAGCAGAGTTGAAGAAAGAGTAAATATGATCAAAATAAAATGCATGAAATTCTCAGCGAATTAATAAAATTTATCTTTTAAAACTGTTTTAAATTCAAAGTCTATTTTCTCTTAGTTCCGCGTTTTACTTCTTTTATATTTAATTCATTAACCTGGAAATTATACATAGCACAAACATTGGAAGCAAACTTTAAAGCTTAAATATTTTGTTTTGCAATTCCTGCAGTTTCCCCCGTTCTTGTGTTTATATGTGACTGCACTTTTCTTTTACACTCGTTTTAGATGGTAACACCTTCTGATAGTTGGATGCCTTCTGCTATCTGGTAGACTATTCATGCATATGCTATGTGCAGGGACTGGTTCCAGGACCCCTGTGGGTACCCAGACCTGTAATACACAAATGAGAATGGTACACTGCTTGCACACGACCTGACCACATTCTGCCGGATTCTTTGAATCACATCTAGATAGCTTATGATGACTGCCAAACTGGAAAGTCTTGGGTGTTTAGAACAGATGCAGCTTTGTCACATGTTTTTGAATAATGGTTGTTTGAATCTGTGGGTGAGGTGGCCCTGGCTGCAGAGAGCTAACCATATCATATGATTTTAAGAATTGTAATTCTAACATATTTTAAAAATTGAACTGCCAGCTTCCTCTAATCGATCTCCATTTTTATGTTTTCTTTGTTATTTTATTTGCCAGTGAACTTCAAAAAGAGTTTGTCAAGTTCAGAACTGGGATTTCTAATATTATTGCATTTAGTTATCATATGGGTACAGCCTACAGCTGATGACGTCATTGAGAGGCATGGTAAATCTCCTAGTTTATGTGTCTTGTATAGGCTGATTTTTAAGATTTGATTTAATTCATCCATGTTCTTATGCAACTTCTTCCTAAGTTGTTCACCAAGTCTTTATCGTATTTTCCAAATTTTTTGGCTACTGTTTACTCACGATTTGCAATCATCTGCAACATATTTGTTTTTTTAGAGTCACATTTTTGTTAGTTTAACAGGTTGGTCTAGGGGATTTTCTTATATTTCCAAGAGTTGATTAATATTATTCTAAAAATACAATTTTCACTTTCATTCTTTTATTTTGTACTTCATACATTAGTTTAAATTTTACAATAAAATACTAATAACCATGAAACCAAATGCATTTCTGTTTTATTTCCTCATTTAACATCTTTAATATGAAGATTCAAAATTGTTTTTGTTTTGTTAGAGGGCTCTGCTAACAGAAACTTCTGAATAAAGGTCCTCCAGTAGCATTCTTGATGGTCAAGTGCATAGTGAATAACAAAACAATACTGGCACACTGTTCAGGGAACGGGAGGAGAAAAAGGGAACTCAGACATGGGAGGGAGCTGCCAACAGGGGCTTTTGAGAAGTAATGCTATGTGATCTGACTCCCAAAGGTGAGAATAACTTGGCAATTTGACTGAAAACAGAGTTGGTCATTTCAGGCAAAGGAGAAAGAGCAAAAGGAAGTGAAAACACAGCTAAGAGAGAAAAGTTGACATGAAGGCTTTAGGAACTGTTTTAAGGTAGGAAGTGGTATAAGAAGAGAATTATTTTAGAAATGCCATTCTGACTGCACCATAGAGAAAAGACAGCAGTTAGGAAGCAGACGTGGTACCAAGGAAAACCAAAGCAGCTCTATTCACAAAGAATGAGAGAGAAAACGTAAGCCAAACAAGTCCTGTCGCTCCTCTAGATTGGACTGATGCCTGTCTTCTCTTTATTCTCTTAGAAAACAGATGTCCCAGAGCTCTCCTCCATATCTTCAAGAATTCAAAACACAAGTCTACATTCAGTGTTTCATTTACAGTTAACATGGAAAAGAGGGGCCAGTGGGATGGTTCAGTAGGTAATGGCACTTGCTGACAACTTGAGTTCTATAACTGGAACCTCCACGTTGGAAGGAGAGAACAAACTCCTGCAAGTTGTCCTCTAAACTCCAGGCAGGCTCAGTGGCTTGTACTCGTGCAAGTGCATACACACACACACACACACACACACACACACACACACACACACACCAGATAGATAGATAGATAGATAATAGATAGATAGATGATAGATAGATAGATAGATAGATAGATGATAGAAGATGATAGATTAGATAGATAGATAGATAGATAGATAGATAGATAGATAGATGATAGATAGATGATAGATAGATAGATAGATAGATAGATGATAGATAGATGATAGAAGATGATAGAAGATGATAGATAGATAGATAGATAGATAGATAGATAGATAGATAGATAGATAGATAGATAGATGATAGAAGGTGATAGATAGATAGATAGATAGATAGATAGATAGATAGATGACAGAAGATGATAGATTAGATAGATAGATAGACAGACAGACAGACAGACAGACAGATAACAGAGCAAAAGGAGAAATGGAATACAGAGGTTTCTTTTTTGTGTACTATAGCTTTCTATTTGCTTCTGTGTATTAAAACAGGAAACACAAAATAATTCATATTACAATTAAGCTAGAGAAATTAGACAAATTTCTGACTTCATTATATATATTTGATGTTGTACCCATTCCTCTTTGTTACTGGAGTCTCGCCTACTTTCTCGTCCCACTCCACCATGTGTAAAGTGAGATATTCTTATTCTTATCCTTTAATGTTGTCTTTAACTTTAGATCGTATTTCTTTAAGACGGTATGCTTCCACCTTTCATATAATATATTTAAGAGCAGGACGGACCAAGAAAAAATTTTAGGTACATTATTTTTATGGAAACAAGAATATAATTAGCGTTAATGAACTAAAAGTAATCCACCTTGAAACATCATGAAGAGGAAGCCCCTTACCCAGGAGCATGAGTCCACTGACTGGCAGATCAGCATTGAAACAGTGTCTTGCTGACCTGTGTCTACATTATTCCACTCACCGGTGTCCACCAAGTAGGACTCCAAGAGGCCACACTGAATCCATTGGTCTTTATCCCTGAAATACCACTGCTGATGAAACCGATAGAACCTAAGGAAACAGAAAACACTGATGGGGCCAAAATTACTCGCTCTGGATCACAGCAAAGTGATTTCATCTGTATAAAAGGCATGTCCATGTTGAACTAGATTCTCTCAAGCTGAAGGAGAGCAACACCCGTATGTCTCTAATCTGCAAGCCTTCCTGTGAGACCGAACTGCACAGTGCAAATAATGGAGCTGGCAGCCTCACATCAAGACTCAGGACAGTGGGTAGACTTTTGAGATGGCTCCTCAGTCCCTTTCATCTCTGGCAAGCAAACTCCTTCAAGGCCCACCAGAGGGGCCACAGCTCTCTAGCTGTAGCTGCAACTGCCCCACCCCCTCTGACATCACACTGTCTCACCTCTGCCCTTGGTCTCCAAGCTCTGATTACTACGATTCAGCTCATCCGCTGTCTTTGCTAAGCGGCTTGAACAATGGAATTGATTGAGGCTCCCTCCTGCAAAAAGACTCAGCCACTTTCATTTGACAGAGGTGTTTGTAGGCCACCTGGAAAATCAATGATCAGACCAGACACTAGGGCACAGCCTGGGTACTAACCCAGGCATCTGGTCTGGATGCCCGGCTGCAGTTAACACAGCACTCCACTCTGCACATAAGAATATTGTGTTCTGGGATTTTTGTTGACTTAAGAAACCAGCTTTATTCAAAAGAAAGATACACTGTAAGAGCCAGAGGAAGAAGATGTCAGTAATGAAACAGTGTTTTCTGCACAGGACAGTGCCATCATGCAGGCACTGTGTATACCTGTGACTGGACATGCACGCAACCTTTAAGAGATCAAACTAACCCTGTACGGATGATGATTCCAAAGCTTCCACTTGTCCAGCTAGCTCTTCAGACATCCTATAGCCTGGACCACGCCATATCCAACACACATATTCTTTCTGCCATTTTAATGGCTCTGCATGGTAGAGGGTTGGTTAGCTGGTCAGCAAAGTGAGGGTCATCTGGTCAGCACAGGAGGAGGTGAGGGAGAACTGGAATAGCACCGTCCGTGCTTCCCACATCCCTTTGTTCGTGCCACCTCGGTCCACAAAATCACTGTGTCTACTTTCATTTCCTATGTCTTTCTGTTGGAAACTTTCCCCAACAGGTGGGATCAATTCTGTTCATAGGTCAACAGATCAAACTAATGCCAGCCCCGGCAGAGTTAGTGCCTGCCACTGAAGGCATGGCAGAGTGACACATGCACAAGCTATACCCCATTCCATGGTTTCCTGACCCAGTTGCCCACAGTGGCAACTTGTTTTCCTATCTTATTTCCCATCCCCCTTACTACTGCTTTCCGGGGTCACCTCACAATGAACTACTAGCACTAGACTCCTGGAATGAAGGCTGACTTCCAGAGGATCCCCAAAGGAAGACACTAAATATTACTATTCTGATTATTGTACTGTGTTTTTCCTAGTGGTAGAGGTGCTCATTTTCAAAGTTTGGTTACACAGACGAGTCTCTATTCTTACGATAACCACTCCTGATCCTCTTTGTCTAGGTGTGAAGATTAGAAGGTGGCTCCCAGAACTTGAGGACTAAAACCAAGAAAGTTCTGGGAAATCCTGGATCAGGATCATGCTACTTATAAGTTGCCCACCACCTGCACTAATGGATGTATGTACTTAGACCCTCTTGCAGAGTCTATATTAACATTCTTGAATCAGGGGAGGATATGGGGCACCATTTAAGAGCACTCCAAGTTACCAAAAAACCGAGCAGTGTTCATTATATACAGGTTAATTTTCTACAAGAGAGACAGAATCTGCACCCATTGTGCACAGCAGGCATGCTGGGGATGGAGGCAAGGAGGCCTGAGAGCTCAAGTGACCATGAGACTTGAGAGAGGGACAAATGGTTGTCAATCAACAGCCATTAATGTTTCTAAGCTGTGCCTCACACAAGGATCTCACATTTTGCCAAAAGTCCTGCAGTGTTTCATGGGATGTAAGGGAAATTATCATGTTCATTAAACCAAGTATCACTAAGTGCAGTGTTCAACCCTTAAGCACATGGAGGTATGTTAGGGTCTCTAGTGGCATTTGCTAGCCGACTATCTTGCTAATTTCTGAAACAGGCTCTCAAGCATGGCATCTCTAATGGAAAAATGTAAGCACAAACAATGCTTCCATGGTCTGTCAGCACCCGGTAGCAGAAGCATCACTTTGAATCTGAATGTTGAGTTATACCTGATACTTCCCAAAGCTGCCACGTGGAGACACAGGTTGTAATGATGTGTGAAAACATTTTGTAAGCCATAAAGAATCATGTAACATGATTAACCCAGAATTCATCCATCACGCATCAACATGACAGCTAAATCCATAACATTTTGCATTGATGTGCTAGAATCATTTTAATATGGACTGTGAACAGGGACTTTTTCATCATTCAATCCCAGCCCTAGAAATACAAACAAAGGAACAAATAATTCACAACTGTTTGCCTTATGAATATAAGTAGACAACTACACCATTCAATGTCAGATATAATTTTCTACAAAATTTCCCCTTTTTATCTACATTGAGTCGGTTGTCCCTCCTATATCCTACCTGTATTGTTTAGACCTCTTGCCAGAGGTGGTCATTCTTACTTACTGAGTCACCTCTCCCTCCCACCAAACCTCAAGAAAAGCAATGACTACTGTATAAGTTTATATGCCACTGTCTCTCCAACAGATTGGACACTACCTGGTATTGAACGAAACCACAAGTAAGTGAATAAATGAAGGAGAATGCAGAACCCTGGAGCACTTTTGGAATTGTCTCTCTAGTTTGCAGAAGTTCCTTAAATATGGGTAACAGGAAGGTAACTGTGGGCAGACCCCTAATTCACAAGCGTTTCAGCATTTTAAGGCTGTCACAAGTTGTATGGAATGTCCTCTGTATATGTGTTACTTTTATTGGTTGGTGAATAGAGCTGTTTCAGCCAAGGGATTAGCAGAGTATAACCAGGCAGGAAATCCAAACAGAGATATAGAGAGAAAATAGGCAGAGTTAGAGAGATGACATGTAGTTGCTGAAGGAGAAAGACTTGGAACCTTTCCAGTAAGCCAATGCCTCGTGGTCATACACAAATTAATATAAATGGGTTAAATCAAGATGTAAGAGCTAGCTAGAAGTATGCCTGAGTCATTGGCCCAACAGTGTTGTAATTAACATAGTTTCTGTGGGATTATTCAGGTCCGAGCAGTCAGGAAACAAATGAGCACTCTCTGCCTACAATATGGCACCCAACGTGGGACTAATCCATGTGGATAGCCACATACTTTGGGTCCATGTGCTTGTATGTCCACTCAGGGTTAGTAGGAAAGTGCCTGAGAGCATGCCTGATGCTCAACACCCCTACCTGGGCAAGCAGCTGAATTGGGTCTGCTAGGCATGTACAGGCAGGAAAGCATGGCAGATTCCCACCACCATACATGGAGACATTTCCAGACTACATATCTTGCTGCATGGCAGATTTAGCTTTTACTCAGACAAAAAGGACTTATGTGCTGCATGGTGCTTCCCAGAGTTGAGGTGAGCACAGCTCCCACCCAGCAGTACCAGAGCTGGGAGTAAAAGTACCTTTGCCATATTGAAAGGCCAAGAGAAGTGGAGCCAGCACCCAGGGCTGCCACTACCACACTGTTTATCATTTTAAAGTGCTCCTTATCAGAAAAGGATTTCACACCCACAACAGGACAGATTCAGACATAAAAGACCTCTAACTGAAACACAGTTTGTCTAAAAATGTGTGTAGACTTGGGAAAGGGAGAAAAACATGTATAAACAGTTATAAAAAGAAATAGTCTTGGACTGGAGAGATGGCTCAGAGCATTGTCTGCTCTTTCAAAGGTCCTGAGTTCAATTCCCAGCAACCACATGGTGGCTCACAACCATCTGTAATGGGGTCTGCTGCCCGCTTCTGGCCTGCAGACATACACACAGACAGAATATTGTATACATAATAAATAAATAAATATTAAAAAAAGAAATAGTCTTTAAAGAGACAGTAAAAGTAATATACAAGAGTACAAACAGTCATAGATTAAAGGAATAAAGAAAAATAAGCCATGTAAAGATGAAAATTACAGAGTCTGGATTATGCATATTATTGTGTTTTCTTTGATTGTAGAGAGACATTTGATTCTAAGGTCTGCTAAGTTAAACCAACATAAAGGTATCTTGACTTCAAAATTTGAGTCTAAGGATATGTTGCTTTGGAAAAAGAGGTTCTGCTTTTGTTTCCACAGAATAGGAGAACCTGTGGATTCCTTCCAGGCTAATGTGGTTTGATGGAGCAAGACCCCCTGAAAGTTCTCTGTGAAGCCTAAAAATACTTCCCCCAACAAACAGCATTAAGCAGTTTGGAGAGAACAATGCCCAAATTCCCAAAATGATTATTTTAAATTTTTGTTTTCATTCAAAGAGGGATATGCTATAGAGATGAATACTTTGCAATGATATGGACTTTGAAGTATTGATACAAATTTAAGGTTGATTTGATACACTGTGCATACATATTTCTGCTCTTGTTTAAGGTATTATGCTTATATAGTACATTTTAAAATGCAATATAATTTAAATTACAGTTTAATAGTCATTTATAATAGTCAAACTTGTAGTTATGTTAGTTAGATTTTTTACATATACAGAGATATATTTCAAATGAATATGTATTCTTCAACACTTTCAAAGACCTAAAGAATATGGCATTTAAAACGTGTTAAGAACTTAGAATTTTTTCAACATTAAGACATGTCTACTTCTGGTAGCACCAATCTACTTCAAGAGGATGATGGGCATTGAAGAAACACATTATGGAATTTGCCTTCGATATAACGAGGCTAGCCATTTGGACAAGAAACTGCACTTGCCTAGACTGCTTTATAGTATGCTGTATGCACTGGACATGTAGGACCCACAAAAAAGTAATAAAAAGAAAGAAAGAAAGAAAGAAAGAAAGAAAGAAAGAAGATGGGATGGTCCTTCAGGGTTCCTGCTTCACAGAAGAAACTGTCAGACATTCTGAAGAACATAGAAGAAAGCAACTGATGAACTTTGCCATTACAAGGCAGAACAGATCTTCAAATTTCAGGCATCATGCAAAAGTCTGCTGGATACTATGGGCCTATAGACTGAAGATGGATGCCCCAACATTATAGAAAAACTTTGGGTGACTGTCTAGGCAGCAAGATGTCTCTGTCAGTTCTAGAGTTTTAGAAGTTGCTTACATTGCACTTCCTGTTTACTTAGGTAATATTATATCCTTCTGGGGTCTTTGAAGAGTTGAAGACAGATAGTTATAATTACAGTTCTCCTTAGTTATGATAAAACATAAGTTATGTGAAACTTTAGATTCACAAAAAAAATACTGTAATTGTAATTCTTGCTTGACACCTGTTTTGTTATATGTAATTTTACTCTGTTAAAGTGAAAACTTTTCTTTTTATTTAGACAGAAAAGGGGAGAATATTTGGGATGTCCTTCTGTATATGTGTTACTTTTATTGGTTGGTGAATAAAGCTATTTTGGCCAATGGCTTAGCAGAGTAAAGTCAGGCAAAAAATCCAAACAGAGATATAGAGAGATAGTAGGCAGAGTTGGACAGATGCCATGTAGCTGCTGAAGAAGAACCTGGAACCTTTCCAGTAAGCCACAACGTCGTGGCAATACACAGATTAATAGAAATGGGTTAAATGAAGATGTAAGAGCTAGCTAGAAATATGTCTGAGTCATTGACTCAACAGTGTTATAATTAGCATAGTTTCTGTGTGATTATTTGGGTCTGAGCAGTTGGGAAACTAACGAGTAGTCTCTGCCTATACCCAAGCACACTTGAGCTTTCTGACAACTGACTCAGAAAGAAATGTGATCCTTTATGTAATGGTCTTGGCCTTTTCCCTCCCATGTTAGCCTTTCTAAGACCAAACTCCCAAGTAGAATAAGCTTACCCTAATGCTGAAGAGCAAAACTATCTCAGCCCTCTGTCTGTATTTCCAATAATACCAGTAGTGATCAGAAGGAGAGGAGGAAAGAGCTGCTCACACAATTTTTAGAAATGCTGATCCAATCAGAGGATGTGCCTGGCAGGCCCTATACATCGGGCTGGGAAAAAACAGAGCCTGGGCACTAGTTTTTTGGGTACAGACTCTCTTCCTAGTCAAGCTGCCAGGTCCTTACCCCCACCCCACTGCAAAAGTCATCACCACCCACCATGCCCACAGGATCTGACCTGGTTATCATCTACTGTTTCAAAGAAAAACTAGCCAAAACCAACCTGGTGGGGGGATTATTTCATTTAATGGAATACAGTCCATCATGAAGGGATGTCAGGGCAGGAACTAACAGCAGAAATTGAAGCAGAGGCTATGGAACAATATTGCCTACTAGTTTGCTTTCTCTTACACAAGCCAGGACATGTCTGAGATGGTACAATGTATTGATCACTAATCAAGAAAATGCCACCACAGACATAACTATAGTCCATTCTAATGGGGGAGTCTTCTCAATTGAGGTTCCCCCTTCCCAAGACATTCTAGCTTGTTTCAAGTTGACAAAAATGTAACCATCACAGAATCTGTGGCCATCCTTTTGGTTCAGACTCTGGAGAAGGCACCCTCTTCCCCCCAACTGCATTACAACATAGTTGAGAAGCCAGGAGAGAATCAGTCACGGGCACAAGAGATGACCCAGCGAAGCAGGAAAAGGGACAAAAGGGGCCAGCCTTGGTCTCTGTGCACCATGCCACTCTCAAGAGAACTAACTCATTCTGTGAGGACAGCATCAATTCTTTCTGAGGGCAGCACCCGCTGTGATCTAACCACCTTCCAGGAGGTTTTTTGTAAGGCTTGCTACACTACAACACCATGAGGAAGTTTCTGGCACATGAGTCAGGTCCAGAACACCCAATTCATTTGCTTTGTATAGTTCCTTGAGGGACCAAGAGGTAGCTAACTGTCAAAGCCTGCCCTCCCTGGCCATAGGCGACTGGAGGAGTAAGAAGTTCCAGTAAACTCACTGAGATACAGTTTTCCAATGGGACTATGATTGATGAAATAGGATTGGGAGGGACTGTAGGACCTCTTACCCATGCTTTTCCTCAGATGAAAACCTGTCACAGAGCCACGGACATGAGCTCACACCACAAAAAGGAGAATCAAAGGAGCTGAGTTTCATCCGCGAGACACATGCAAGCAGGTACCAGGGTGAGGCGGCCCCAAGCTTCTGCATTTGAATGTACAGATCTTTTCCAGATGGCCAAGTCTGGAAACTCACTAATAAACCACTTCTTCATGGCTCAAGACAAGGAAAGCGCTAAAATAATAGGTGTTATTGTATCTTCTCTCTCTGAGGAAACATGGTAACGAGAGAGGGCTCCCTGACTAACAAATGTTGCCTTCTAGCAAGACCAGCTGTGGATATGACTATCCCTCCAACTTCAGTCTCTTCTTCAACAGGGCTTTAAAAAGTGAATAGAGGAGAAACAGGCAAGATAAACTAACCCTTAGTAATATGTATTGTGCCAGGAATTCAGAGAGCTGCATTCACTTGCTTTGTAGAGCACCCTTCTTCTCAGTGGAAAGCTGAAAACCAAAGAGGACAAGACAATGTGAAGCCAACAGTCAATGGTCAACAGCGGAGCAGTGAATTCCTGCTCAGGCCTGTAGGACAAGTCTTTGGTAGAAAAGGGAAGGGACCGAAAGTACAGCACCTGTTGACAAGCTTCTGACCTCATATTAGTCCAGAGACAAGCTCAAGGGAGGTCAGCTGGATACAATTGCATCAGTTCTGCTCCTAAGTGCACAGGCCTACAAAGAGCTGAAAACCCCCGCCAATAGGAAGTCAGGAAGAATCCTAGGCTCTGCTTTCTTGAACTCAAGGGCTTCTCTCTGGCCCTGGTGGTGCTGCAGGCCCCGCCCTGCTCCCAAGGGCTCTCCCCTGCTGCATGACGTCTCAGCTCTTCCTTTGCACCCTAGGAAAAGGCCTTTGCTCCCTCTTTCCCTGGCATTTTCTCCCAAGTCTCCCTTTTCATCTGTGCTCCCCAAACATTGGGTGGTGTGACTGATCCCCACATTTCTGGACCTCTGGACCACTGCATCATGATATCACATGAAATGTATTACGCGAATTATAATTCTGGCCTTAACTAATCATAATTTTAGAATACTTAATAATGTAATACTACATAGCTATCATTCTATACACGCATGCTTGTTTGGCTCTGTGCAGGAGCTCTCTTTGATTCATCTCTGGATCTCCATTGGGCAGCAGAGTGCCTAATGTAACAGGGGTCAACTGTTCTAATTTCATAACAAAGGAGAAGAATGTAGCATTTGAAATGTTATCAGTTCATTGTCAAGGCCTAAACTAATATGTCAGTCGCATCAGAAATAGACTTTTAACACTCAGCAAGATCATCTAAGCAGTCTAGTTCTAATTTGGTTGCCTTGTCTCCCAAAATATCACTGTAGAATTATTTCATAAGTAAAATTAGTAAAGGAATACTTTTACATTTCCTTAGACAATGCTACCACTGTTGAGGAAATCAATCGGGCCAAAGCCACCATTACCTTGCTTGGGATTCCAGCAGATAACCTTTTGTAATTCTAATCCACACTCCCTTTCATCTTCAATTACAAGAAGAAAGAGAAAGACTGGGGTGAAAAGTTAAAAGGGAATAATATTGCTGTGCTTACAGTTTCTTCCCCCTAACCCCAATGTTTTTCTCCTTAATGTGTGCAATTGGTAATTAAATATATTTCTGCTGGTCTTGTGGCCATATGCCTACAATATGTAAAAATACATTTGCGCTTTTCCCCCCTCCATTCCTTTTGTTCCCAGCGCTGACTGCTGTCAGAGAGAGAAGAGTCCAGATTCCCGTGTGCTGGTATCCGTGGGCTCTGACTTGCCAAGCTGCCAGTCTGGGCCGTCACACCTTACTGCCTTTAAAGATTGCCCTGCAGAGATAGAGGGAACTGGCAATTTTTACATGATGCAGTCTGGCGACCCAAGAGATTTGAAGTCAGAACTGGTGCCAAGATTTACCCAGGAGAGCAAGCAGAGGCAAAAAAACAGAGAACCTGGACCAAAAGGAAAAAAAATGAAAAGAAAGGAGAGGAGGGGAGGACTGGGGGATGGGAAAATCTCTGGGGGTTCTCTCAGAAGGTCTGAGAGGACGGCTCCTGAGTGGGCAAAGGCTAGGCGTCTTCGGCTACGTGGGTCCTAAAGGAAGTCAAAGGGAAGAGGTCGGCTTTTTTGCATGCCCTAAATTGTAGTAGATTGCAGAATGTAAATGAGACAATTATTACACCAACGCTCATCAAGCTGGGCTGGAAAGACTTCAATAGCCTGATGAATATGCATGCAAATTTGTTAATTAAGTTAATTATTCTGCTGAAAATTCATTTGTCTTCCAAGGACATTTTCCCCATGATTTTAACATGCTAGCGCCATTAGTCATGCTCCATGCTATTCCACGTTACTTTTGTCCACTTCCTTCCCCCGCCTTTATTTATAAAAATGTTTTAAAGTTTAAAAAAAAAAAAAACCTTGATTGGTTCTTTTCATTGACCCCTGCCATGTTGGAAGATGCCTAGAGCCAGCTCGGTAGGCATTCTCAGAAACACGTTTCAATTAAATATTTCCTTGATATATAAAATGTCTGCAAAATGTCACATTGGTGGGGAGGAGAAGCACTCTATCTGGGATCATTAAAGCTAGAATGTGAGTGTTCTCTGTAGTGACTGTAAGAGGTAGTCTGTCCCTGCTGTGGGCTATTTCCCTGCTCCGAGTGCTATTTGATGCTGGGATCTACCTTGCTGTGGGAGCGTGGAGATTCCAGACTCCCCACTCCTTCAGCCGCAAGGCGGAAACCCAGTGAACATGTGTGTTCAAACAAGAACCAGTACTATGGTACTTTTCTGTCACCCATGAGGACCCAGACCCGTTACCATGGCAACAAGGGGGAAATGTTGGGTTTAAAATCACATCTAAATGGCAAATTGAGATATTTGAAAGAAACAGTCAGGTTTAATTTTGTTAGCCAAAAAAAAAAAAAAAAAAAAAAAGTAAAGTGGTATTTTTTTTTTTAAATGAACATCCTTTTGCCCAGGGAAAGCAGGTTTATTTAATGGAAGCCTTTATTGTGGGCCTCAAAATTGAGATCAAGGGTAGACTGGGTGAAATTGTTCAAATCCTTCATCTTAGGTTTTTAGACACATGTTAGCAGCCTATTCAAACTACCCCAGACTAATATACAGTCACCACTACAGTGTCAATTCAGGCAGAACAGAGCATCAGGCCTGTACAGCAAATGTTCTTTGTAGAGTCTTGAGAGAAAGTATTTGACATTAACGCTATTCCAGAACAGCGAGAAATAGGGTTCCCTGCGTGACTTACACAATCTTTGTCAGAAGGGCTAGCCTCAGCTCCAGTGGAAGGGACATCACATGTTACCTAAATGTTGCTCTCGAGCCCTTTGTTTTCCTTAGAAAGGTGGATTCCCATTCTATCCAAACTTCGTTCAGAAAGAAACTCTTCCATGTGCTCTCTGGCCACAAAGCTTCATCTCACAGCTCAGGAAGATCAGACTCTCCTGGAGCCAGCTAAGGGAAGGGCATAATAACGAAAGTAACAAATTTTAATTGAAAGAGTAGAAGAAAAATTGATTGGCATGCCACATCTTTGGAGTCGAAGTATCTGTTTTATACAGTATGAGTGGCACTCGGTGTCACCGAGATTGTAAACCAATTAAGATGATATTTTAAACCCTGCGATTTCTATAATTCCATCTGTTTTAGGTTTAATTAGCAAAGTTACAAAAGCCAAATATATTTGAATAATTTGAAAGCAGGCTGAATGGCAAAAAGATGAAAAATTCCCATAAATATTTAACTACACAATCATGTACATTTCATGAGAATATACTTTCCGTGTGCTCTGAGAGGCTACATGGGAAGTTTTCTATATTTTACCAACAAGAAACCACATCCAAGGGAAATGATGATCAAATGCTGCTAAGCTGTAAATTCATTCCGTTGTTTTTTTCTGTTTTTTTAATCAAATTTCCAGAGATTCCTTCTGATTAAATACGTGCTTGTCATCTAAGCTTGATCATGAGCACACTGGAGTGGCAGCTGCATAAAGCTAGGCAGTATCGCATGCGCTGCTTAAAATACTGTCCCTGGCTTCAGAGAGGCCTGGTACTTTGCAGGTAGAAGGACCTATTTGTTCCCAGACTGCACATGGTGATATAGCATCTTTAAAATTGAACACAATGATCTAATAGTATAAATTGAAGAATTCGACTTTCTTTACCGTTGTTGAAGGAAAGTGTTATACTGAATTTTTCAACCCTGGCATAACATGAACTCTTGAGTGGTCTTTGGTTTGGATGTTGTGCTGAGCAGCTGTGCATTATTCCGGGCCTCATATGGCCCCAGTCACTGATGACTGACAGGATGACGGTGACAGTGTGACACATGAGATCTACTCTGCTCAAAACCCTGCCATCCCATGATGGTGACTCAGCAGGTGTCCGGCCCCGTCCTCTTTCTTACTGCGTTGCTGACATATAACAAGGAGTAATTAGTTTTGTGTAAGCTTGTCTTTTTCATTACCAGAAATACAGTGAGCACAATTGATCCTACCCTGTTCTACTTAAACACATGACTTTTGTTTCGGTTTGCATCAAACCCTACCAATTAAGAGAACTGAATAATAAAAGAAATGATGCATCAAACCCATGTGTGGCATCCATGTCACTCTGGAAAGCTGGCATTTAGCAAGAGTCTACCCAATGGCACATTTTAGGTACTCTTCTCTTTCAGTATTGCCTCAACCATCCAAGAAGGTTATAGTCATTCCCCCATGTAATGAGAGAAGAAAAGAAAACCCAGAGACAAGAATGGTGCTCAAGCAATAAAAAGGAGAAATATCCATAAACAATCTTCAGGTGTAAGATCAAGGGCTCTACACCAAAGTTCCCAGTTCTAAAGTACCTGGATGCCCCTACCATTTTCTTAAACCTTGCAATGCTGGAGAGATGGTTCAGTGGTTAAGGGCACCAACTGTTCTTCCAGATGACCTGGGTTCAATTCCCAGCATCCACATGGTTGCTCACAAACACTGCCAGAGGATACTACATTCTCTCCTAGCCTCCACAGGCACCAGGTGCACATGTGCTGTGCTGTGCAGACAGACATACATGCAGGCAATATTTTCGTACACTTAAATATAATAACAGCATAGTAAAATTTAAATTAAATTAAAAGAAATGTCACCTTACAAGTCCATGACATGGTCAATTCTTCTGGCTTCTCTTAGGCAGATGGGTTCCAGGTCCCCTTGCGGATCTCATTACTACAGATGCTCAAATTCTTTGTAGAAGGTGGTAGAGTATTTGCAAACACCTATGAGGCCATTCATCTCTGATCAATTCAAAATCGTCTATCATGCCTAATACAATGTGAATATTATGCAAACCGTGTCTGTACTTCACTCTACATGTTGTTTGGCTAAGAATCACAAGAAAACAAGTCTGTGCAGGTTCAATATAGATGAACTTCTCTTTCAAATATTTTCAACCTGTGGCGGTTTGAATCCAGGGATGGAGAAGCCAGATATGGAAAGGTGGCTGTATAAAAGTACCTATTTTACTTACAAAATACCACCTGGGCTTCCTACCTGTAGGTCATTTTATTGTATTATATTAATCTTTACTTTCTGAATGGTTTATTATCTTTGAAAATAACTATCTACCTTTGTGTATTTTGAGTTAAAACAAAAATATAATGAATTATCCTAAGAAGAAGGTTAAGTAGATTTTGTTTGTAAATAGTCCCAGGAGGCACCTGTTCCCAATTTGATTCACCTGCACTTGCCTTTCCCTCCTTCTCTGCTTCCTCCTCCCTTGCCAAGAGGCTGTCACCAGAGGGCAGGGCTGTGCTGAGCCCAGCAGAAGGCTGCACATCAAGAGTTCTTTCTCATCTAAATAAGAGGGAAGGGTCTTGCTGCAGTTCATTCTGTAACGATGAATGACATCTTTCATTATCAGGATAAAACCTGATACTGGGGAGGGAAGATGGAGGAAGGGACAGAAAGAAGAAAGGAGGGAGGGAGGGAGGGAGGGAGGGAGGGAAGGAGGGAGCATGGGAACGAGAAGAGATATCAGAATATAAGAACATCAGAAAGTTTTGGTGTCCTTCTCTCTCTGGTTAGAATTTGGACACATATACTAACCAAGACGGGCTTCATATAAAATAAAGAAGGAAGAAATATTATACATGTATTTATTTTCTTAGTTCCATGCTGCTTTGCATTCAGATTTCCTGAGAAGAAAGTGGATCGACATCTCCAGAGATCCATCTTTGCTGATCTGAAAAGATGGCTGTCTTCTGCTTGCCCATCTCTAGCTGTCTATGTCATTTTTAATATTTATCTGTTTTCTTAATGTTTAAAGAGTCTGGTGAATCAGTCATTCCTATAACAATGTATCAATTTATAATTCCCTGACAGAGTTGAGTTTCTATGCTAACAGATTGGCCAGGAGACAAAACTGGGTCTTTTTATAGTCCCTGCCTGTGCAGTCACACTTTGACTATGACATTTGGAAAGGATCGTTGTGGACTGATCGCTAGCCAGATAATTCAAACCAAAAACTCCACTTTGTACCCTCCACTCCTTAATCTGCCTGTCTTTATGAATAAATTCAACTATTTTAAAAAAGAAAAGTGTATATATTTCAGAAATCCTAAAAAGGATGTAGAAAAAATTTGTGCCTTGGAATTTAATGTTCTTTATTTTCTCAAATACATTTAAACAATACATTATAATAATTATAGACTCTAACTATGTGTCACTGTGGGACTGAATTACACAGTAGAAATGGGATCAGAGCTCAGAGCTTCAACTCAGGGTTACAAATGACACACATTCAAGGCTTCCTTCTGATGTTTACTTATTAGCACTTGGTGTAACCTCAGGCACATTCCCTCAGAAACTGACACTTCAGTTGTAAGCATAACTGTATCTACCTCACAATAGTGATTATTAAGTGAGTTATCCATTAAAGACTGTTTAAAGCTACTGTGGCACAGGCACGAGAGCCAGACACAGGAAGTATTACATGTTATTGCTGGAGTGTTCTCTCACGGTAGACTAGCCAGCAGTAGGGAGCTCTCTTGTATTGTTACATAGTAGAATCCACAGAGCTGGTGGCTCCCCATCCATCAGTGCTGACATAGGGAGAACTCCTGGCTGAAGCCCTTCACATTTCTTGAAATGTATGTTTGCAGGCATGCATGTATGTATGTGGCCTACAATCCAGCCCTCTGGAGGCAAAGACAATATGTTTGCATGAGATTGTAGTTAGCCTAGGTTACATGAGACCCCGGCTCGGATCATAAAAACAAGGGCAGGGGCTGTAGCTCAGTGTTAGAGCCCTTGTCCAGCAAGGCCTTGGATTCAAGTCCAGCACTACAACAACAACAACAACAACAAAAAGTCCTATCATTGACCCTCAAGCCAATCTATTTGTCTGTGTTACAAAGACAGGTATTTGGAGCTGAATTGTGTCCTCCTGTTGTTTACGACTATCTTCCAAGTCAAACTGCTCCATCTTCACAAGCTCAGCTGGGTCTCTCACCAGAGATAATCATGGTTGAGTTTGCTGACTGTAGACCTGCTTTCTTGGAAGAAGGAAGCTAAAAGGGCCAGAGGACACTTACCTGAATATCCAGTCACTTATCTCAAACAGATATCTGCAATTTTCCCTAATTGCATGTGGCCTTAGGATCTTTGGGAAGGACTAGAAGATAGATGGGAAAGAATTAAATGAGATTCCACCTACTGCTGGGGGATAGCATCATCCACGTTGGATGCAGAACTTCCAGGGAGGCTGCTTTAAAGTCACCCATGCTCCAGCCCATAATTGCTCATCCTTTGCTATGTAAGCAAGCCTGAGAACCTCTTTGGTTCCCTAGAATAAACAGTGATGTAATCATATCTTAGTTTGTCATTGGGACCTTAGGAAGAGAGAAAACACTCTTTATGTCTCTTTCAAGGAAAGAAATTTGGCAGCAGCTCCCCAAATTTGTCTATTGAAGTTCTTAGAATCCCTGAATGTAGGGTCTTTACAGAAGTAACTAAGTTAGTATGAGGGTTTTAAGAAAAGTCCAGTATGCTGGTATGTAAGAGGAAACCTAGACACAGAATCAGATAAAGTTGAAGTTGGACATCTACAAGCCAAGGAAAAATACTTGAGAAGAAATTGACCCTACTAACAGATTAACCTTGAATCTCTACATTTACTTAATAATTCTTTCTGTCATTCAGTGTGTGTGTGTGTGTGTGTGTGTGTGTGTGTGTGTGTGTGTTACTGTGTATGTGGAGTATGTATTTAGGTCAAAAGACGACTTGTAGTTCCTTTCTACTGAGTGGCTTCTGTGACTAGAACTCACATCATGAGGGTTAGTGGAAAGCGCATTTACCCTCTGAGTCTTCAGCATAGAAGATGGATACATGTAGTTGGATTGTTTTCATGGCAGGAAAACCATAGGAAGCATATGGATACAGAAAGCACTGTAGTTAAAGTTTAAATTGGAGGATAGGGAGAAAGGACAAACCATACATAATAACGAGAGATAATAAGTTTGTGTGTTAGTCCAGAGACAGTGAGAAGTCACTGAACAATTTTGGTGGAACTATAACGCCTGAACTATGTATGGAGAGATTAGTCTTATTTTAATAAGTTACTTAATAATTTAGCACAGTTACATAACAGGAATTTGGAAGAAGAAAGCAATACGTTAGAGAAGAATGGCTGGTGACCTAAGAAGATAGAGTAAAGTATACAGAAGAAGGTTATTAACGGCAAGCATTGAAGAAGTAAAGTCATTGTAATAGGAGAGATGTGGGAGATAAGAGGGAGAAGGAGAACTGGGAAATGCTCTGGCTTTCTTCTCTGGGACAATGATAAATCTGCATAACCACAAATGCTCAAGTCCTTTATAAAAAGTAGTATAGTACTTGCATGTACACATACACACACACACACACACACACACACGTTTCTGTACGCAACTCAGGATTGCTTGTAATGCCTAATGCAGTGAGGATACTTTGCAAATCATATCTATACTTAAATTGTATCTATACTTTCATACATATAGTTTGGTTAATGATGAAAAGAAAGCAAGTCTGTGCAGGTTCAATATAGTTGAACTTACTTTTTCAACTATTTTCAATTGTTGGGTATTACCAGGTGTAGAACTGTAGATCTGATACAAAATCTCTGCCTAGAGGTAAGCACTACCTAGACATTAGCTTCTAAGCACACTTGTTTATGTCTACTTGGGCATTCTCAGTCTTAGAATGGTCAAGATGATGCTTTGGATCTTGGTCAAGCTATGAGAGTGATGAAACCACCCAAAGAAATTACAGAAAAACAAGGCAATCTGGACAAATAGACCTAGGGCACATTTAGGAAACAAAGTCACTGAAAAGGATGTAGTTGGTGTCATGGAGATGAAGGAGGACAGCTTGTGCTTCTGAACAAAAAAAAAAAAAAAAAACCTCTCCTGGGTCCATGGTGTACCGCGAGAGTCTTGAAGGAAAATCTCCAGGTGTGCTCATTTACATTTGTGGCATGTTCAGCAGAGTAAAGTGCTCCCAGGTTATAGCAGAAAATAGATCCATCTTTTTTACTTACATCCTCAGACTAGGAAGTAGAAACCTCAGTTTCTCCTTAACTGTGAGAGATCAAAATAAAATTATCTAGAGTCAAAGATCTTAGTTCCTCCTAGCTAGTACCGCATGCCCTACTTCACTGTGATGAAGCTCTGACGTTGGGGAGGAAAGCGTTTATTTCATCTCACGCTTCTGTGGAACACTTCACCCCTGAGGCAAATACAGGTAGGAAGGAATTCAACGCAGGACTGAACAGAGAACCCTACTTTCTGACTTGTTTGAGGGTCACCTTTCTTATACCTCCCAGGACCACTTAGCCAGGACTGGCACCACGTCAATCAAGAAAATGCCACACAGACAAAATTCCCATTCGAGATTTTATATTTTTATAAAATTTCAAGGAAGAAAAACCATGTGAATGCAGCCTCCTGGCGTTGACGCTAGCACTCACCCAGTCTAACCCCCTTCTCCCAAGAAAAGGCAAGACTGAAACGCAGGAGCCCAGTGGAGGCTGTATTGGTAAGTGTTCCTGAATTTTCCACTTTTCATCTCTCCACTGCTCATACAATGGTTCTCTTCCTCCTGCACACTACTTGGTTTCTTCTCTCTGCACAAGGTCTCCCTGTGGGGCACTGGTTTAAGCACCCTCTGTTGTAAATGCATACGGTGAGTGTATGGTGCCCGACTGATCTTCTGGAAGGAAGGTTAGTCTGTCCCCTGCCACCACCAGAAGCCCACAGGTGTGTCCCCTCCAAAGGAAAATGCTCAGAATGGAGGCATGAATGCGGCTTTCTTGGTTTGGGACCTTACACTTATACTTTTCAGCTCGAAATAAATAATGTTATTTTATCCAAGTGGATTTATGAACAGTTGTAAACATTTTTCAGCGCTGAGATTTCTGGGCATGTTTAACTGCTATAAAATAAAAGCATTTGTACTGAATACCAATTAGTTTTAAATTAACTTACAGATCCAAGAGAGTTCAACTTTTATTTTGAATATCGTGGCGACAACATTTATTTTTCACAAATGTACATGTACATATAGTGAAATGGGTATGAAGAGGGAACAAATGGACATGTCAATCATTTCACAGTTACTGTCTCTCATTGAAATGTAGCTATGATTCACTCACTTAGAAAAATCCTTATAATATTTTGTTGTTAGTTATAATCTTTTCGTATTTTATTGCCTAATGAATATTAAATTTTAACAAGAAAGTAGTTTACATACACAGTCAACTCAAAGCCCTATGAGTAAACTTTAAAAGTCAAAATTTCATGCTGAATTGTATCTAAATAACTTCAGATAGATAAAATTCTACTGCCACTAAAAGCCTTCTACAGATGCTCCCAGGCCACCACCTCTCCCTGCCATGTTATCTACTATATTATGTTCAGAAATAGTAAAGTGCATGCTAAAAAAAGAAGCCTAATAAATATCTTACTAATTCTCCTTCATATAGATACCAATATCTATCAATAATTTGTCAACACTTGCTTCATTGGTACTTTAAGTAATTCTTTAAAACAAGTATGGAAAATGGACATACTGTCCGTACATTGCAATTGAAGAAATTTTGTCATTATTTGTGTCAGTGACCAGAGAAAATTAAAATTTTTAGCTGTTTCATTAAGTCAGTTGACTGGCTATGACCGTCATAGCCTTTGACTCAAGGCTTTCTCTGTGTCTCCTCCCACATGAGCCTTGAAGAGCTGCCCTGTATAGCAATTCAGAAGCAGTAGCCCATGGGATGGGATGAAGTCTACACACAGAACCATAAATCTAACCTTGCTGTATTTCAGTAACCATAAAGCATGGATGCAAGAGAAGCAAGTCCTCAGACAGCTTTGCCAGGGCTTGATTACAAAGCCATGGAGTTTGATTAAAGGGGTCCTAAAGAGTTTTCTCTTTACCATATGGGTAAAGGTAGCCTCCTCGGTGATTACTGCAGTCTTCTTCCAGAAAAAGAAATCAGAGACTACTAAACTCAACATCACAACCATCATAATATGCTCCACCAGAGCACGGCTTACATAGTAAACTTCTCTGAGTATTTTTATCAAAGGTGTATTTGCCACAGTAATTTAGCCTAAATGGAATTTTTTTTTAAACCATGTTGTTTTTGCAAGTTACGTACTGACCATAGAGTTGTTAACATATACATTTTCCTTTGAAAAAATGACAACTTTGAACCTTGGAATGTGTCCACAAGCACCGCTGACTTGAAGCTAGGGGTAAGGAGTATTTCACTATAGGTTAGAGGGAATTAGCACGCGCCTGTTCTACGAAGGAAGGTTGTCTTAGTAGGATTTCTGCACAGTGTGCTGGCACCGCGAGAAGGAACTGGTGAGAAGGGTGCTGGACCTGCCATTCGTGTTAGGGCAGGAGATGGATAATTGGGTCAGTCGGGTTCGCACTGTATTGAGGAATCATCTGCCAGCTACTGTGTTGGCTGCCACAGCCTGTCTCAATCAAGCATAACTGCCGGTTTCAGGAAAGTGACATGGATCAAAACAAAGCCCACATTTCATTTAGGTTCAAACTAGGAGCCAATGCTAATATTGACTACGAGTTTGGTTACCAAGTGAGAGTTGAGTCTTCCGCTGTACAAACTGCCCCTTGTTAAGGTAAAGAAAAAAAAAGAAAAAAAGAAAAAGAAATCCTGGGTCCTTTTGAACTATGGATAGATTTGATTTATTCATTTAAATTGAAGAGAAAAGATAGAGGTGCTGAAGAAAGGAATTGTTTTAAGGTAATCTCAATTCAGAATGAAAAGGGGGAGAACAATGACAACAAAAACAACAAACAGACATAAAACCCATCTAGAAAATTTCTAACATCCATAATTGATCAACATTTCCTGAAGACACACATGTTTTCTTTCATAGTCGGCTTAAATGACTCAAAAACAGCAGGACAATGGCCAGACTCCCTTGTTAAAGGAAACAATTACTTGGTAGTATAGGTTATTTTAATGGACATATCACTTTAAACAAAGCCACCACATCTGTTCCACCTTCTAATTACAAATGCAACAGGATGCCATTCACCAATGCATCATAAAGAAATAAAACCTAAGTGATTGAAATGCATGTGTGTGTTCCTCAGTAGAAACAGCATGCGATCTGCCGTGTTTATTACACGTTCTGGGCACAAATCAGATGGAAACCCTGCTCCATGCTGAAAGGGGACTTCTTCTCCTGGGGTATGGTTGGCACTGTATGGGCACCATGGTTCTATCATCCTGTGTGTGCATGCCAGAAACAGCAAACTTTCCCAGACAAGCACTTTCTGAACACCGATGTGCTGTAAGCAGCATGATGGAACATGGACCTTCGTGATGCATGCGGGATATTTATAGCAACTAGGTGTGCTTTCAATGTGAGCTCTCAGCCATGTGCTCATGTATTTGAACCCTGCTCTCCAGCTAGTGGCCATGACCTGGGAAATTATAGCATCACTACAGAAAATGGGTCACCGGGAGTGGGCCTTGAGGTTTTGGAGCCCGGAGTCTCTTTGGGTCTTCTCGTGAGAAAGCCTGAATCACACCCTCCCACGACCACAGAGTGGCTGCAGCCAGGCCTTCCCACCATGACGTTCTGGACCTTCAAACCGTCAGACATTTGCTCACAGGAACAAAAAAGAGTTGCTATACTTGTGTATGGGATGTGCTCTTGCTGATACATAAGAGACAATTTTGGCCCAGAACAAGGAGAAAGTGTGAGAAGTATTTTCATAGCACCAGTACAGCTATGGCCAACATTAAACCTGAGAAATCCTTTAAAAGAACAAATGGACCTGCAAGATGGGCCTGGAACTGACCAGCTCTGACAAAATCCTGCCACTTCAAACGGAGACAATAGAGCAAATGTCAATGAGACTTTTCGATCTGAGAACGATTTTCACATCTTGTTTATTAGAACTAAGTCTCAGCTAAATTCTATTTGTATCATGCTTCTAGGGCTGGGGTGAGGATAAAATTAAATACTATATAAAGTACTTAAAGCAGTGCTGGGCAAACATTAGCCTTTGATGTTTTCAGAACCTGGTCAATTGTTTATCTTTCTTAGCGAATCAATAATTAATTTTAAATTTTAACTCATACTAACGTATGACTTAAAAATAAAATTTGATGACAGCAATATATTTAGCCAAAGCTTCAAATTCATTCTATACTCATGCAACCACACACACACAAGTTGGCCTCTCTCTCTGTGGGCTCCGTATCAGCAGAACCTTCTGAAGAACTAGCCATGGCTGACCACGTTCAGACTCATCTCGTTATTATGACTTAATAAAACTGTACAACACCTCTTTGCACTATACTGAGTATTGGATGTTATCTAATCACCGATTCAAACCTGTGAGGCATTTTATATGCAGATACTATGCCTTCCACTCGTTTATTCGCTTGCTTGTTTTGACTTTTGAGGCAGGGTCTCGTGCAGTCCAATAGAGTCTCAAACTGGCTGCGAAGCAAGGTGGCCCTGAGCGCCCAATGTTCCCCTCCATCTCCTGAGTACTGAGATTACAAGAGAGCAGCACCATAACTGCCCTACTAAGGTTTTGAAATAAAGGATTTGAACATGCAGAAAATTCTGGGTCCCCAGAACTTCTGAGAATACACACTAGGTGATTAAAAGAGAAAGGTAATAGACCCCAATGATGATAAAAACATACCTTGATCTTATTTACCACTGAAATCACAAGAAAATTAAGCTTACTGTAGAGCCTTGAAGTCCATACTTGTTGGACTTCAAGGTTCACGGTCCTTTCTCTGTCTGTGGGATTTAAATCACGCCAGCCTCTGTCTCCTCCTCTATTAAAGGATGATAATAACTAAGGCAATTTCAGAGACTTGGAGGCAGTCAGTGACAAAGCGAAACATGCTGCCTAAATCACAGAAGGTGTTTAGTGAGGAGCAATCAGTATTATTAGAGCATCCACTCCTGGCATCAAATTTTGTCACTTTCTGTCAACTCTTTTAAAGTGGATCCTGTCATTTTCATGAGTAAGAAGGAAATCCTGGTGGAGTTTGCAGGGAAAAAAAGGACCCTGAAGAAAATCATTTCTCCTTTACATATGAATCTGACTTCCTTTGATATCAACATGAAATCCCCATGCGCATAGAAATGAGGAAGGCCGGATGCTCTGTGCATCTATTTGGCTTGTAACTTCAAAAGCAAAACTCCAAAGCAATCTGTTGTAGCGTGTGGCCCTCACAGCCTCCTGACTGGATTCACTAAATGGCAGCAGCTAGAAGCTCATCTTCAAACTGCAGCTTCCCCTCATCTCACTGACAGTAAAAGACATTCACACATGCATCTATTGGGTTTTCCTTTGAAGCAGCTTCCTAGCCCCTCCAGTCTCACTACGGCATCCTAATGTCAAAGTTGAACCTGTAGTGTCCTGGCTGGTCACCCATCTATGAAATATTCAAGCCGAAATCCACAACCTTGTGTAGGCCATCCTACGACCTTACTCAATGAAATGCCTACACTCCAAACCATCACCATAACTTGGGATGCAGAGGTAATCCTTAATTCATTTTCTCTCCAGATCCACTCACATTTCCCACTCTGCTGTTTACACAGCATGATTCTGACCTGTGGGGATTCTTGCTTTTCTGGCTTCTAGTTGGGTTTAACCAAAAGAAAGTACAGGACATAGACCTTGAACGAAGAATGTGACAGCAGAGATAGACACCGCTTCCTCTCTTTGTAGAACTTGATTTAGAAATGGTTCTACTTCTCTACACAGAACCATAGTCATAGGTCCTGGTGCCTACATGAAGTGAGGCTCTTCCTGGCTTCTGCCTATGGTTCCAGCATCATTCTCGGTCAAGCATGTTAGTGGCATGTGTGTGCTTGACATGTGCCATATTCAGTGTTTGCCCCTGTTCCACATGCTCCCTCTTCATGTGATTGTCCACTGTGTTAAAACACAACTGAAAGGCCCTCACTAGGGCCTCACCAGAGGCTCAACACACAGAAAAACACAATTTCTTACTTCTATTCTTAAAAATCGTGAGGGAAACAAACCTCTTTTCTTTCTCACTTACTTCAGACTTGAGTGTCTTACTATAGAAACACCAAATAGACTGAAATACCTGGTTCTTGATGGACTTTAACTGATACAGGGTGGCTACAGAAAGACTCTAACAAAAGGATTCTGGGATAGGATTATCAATACAGTTCATAAAGATATAAGCAAATTTGCTTGGTCCATGTAGTGGCCTATGCCTTTAATCCCAGCACTCAGGAAGCAGAGGCAGGTGGATCTCTGTGAGTTCAAGGCCAGCCTGGTCTACAAGAGCTAGGCACCAAAGCTACTGAAAAACCACATCTCAAAGGAAGGAAGGAAGGAAGGAGAAAAAAAGCATAATCAAATTCCCTACCAGAAAAAAATAAGAGACTGTAATTAATAGCATGTGCTTCCGAAGTGAAAACTCAGATTGTCTACGTCCCCCAACTGTCCCTTAGGAAGCCCCGGATAAAGTATCAAAGGAGTTTTAATTTGCATTTCCCTGATTACTAAGGATATGGAACACATTGTTAGATACTCCTCAACCATTTCACACTGCAGGAGGTTGTAAAAATGTATCCTATTGATTCCATGATTCTGGTAGGGCACAGCAGGGATGATTAACATTAAGTAACAAGTAAGTGATAAAATAGAAATCAGCCCTACTACACCCTACCAGAACCATGGAATCAATAGAATACAAAGAAAATATAGCTACTTTATGTTGGTTTCTGGAAATTTTACTAGTGTATAAACCCCAAAGGTCTTGAGCCCAGGTAATAGATGTGGTAGTTAAGAACACTGTAACCACTAGTGGTGATTAATCCCAACACCAACCCTATAAACCTCTAAAAAAAATTATTTAATTTATCTGGGCCCAGTGTCCTTGGAGACCAAGGAAAGTATTTCTTTACTTATCTGACACCTAATAAATGCACAATATACTATATTATTATCAATTTATTGTATATTAATTTTATACTTTTAATTAATAAATAACATTTATGTATATATCATGAATACTGTGATGCTTTAAGATACATTACATATATAATATTACAACTACTGCTGTGTTGGTTCAAAGCACAACCAAAATTATTGAGTAAACATGTTCATCAGATTCTGATCTGTGTAGCGAGTGCTTACAATAAATCCAACAACTTATAAGGAGGAAGGAGAAGCCAGAAAGTGGCTCAGCAGGCAAAGACACTTCCAAGCCAAATGCCTTGGTTTAATCCCCAGGATCCACATGGTAGAAGGCAACAACCAACTCCTGTAAGTTCTCCTCTGTTTGCCACATAAATATGTGTAATGGCACACACACACACACACACACACACACACACACACACACACACAATATGTAAATAAGTCTAAGCAAGAAAAATTTTAAGAGGAAAATTTTATTTTGGCTTACAGTTCTATATGTTTTAAGTACAATAAGGTGGCTACATCAGCTGGGACAGAGGCAAGGTGGAATGTCATGAGAGGGGGCAGAGATAAAGAAAAGCTACTTACCTCATGGCAACCAACAAGCAAAGAAAAAAGATGAGCCAAGACCCCAATATCAAGAGTTCTCCTGATGAGCTGCTGTCCTTCCTCTAGGCATTACTTCATAAAGATTCTGCCCCCTCCTAGTAGCACCATAGGCTACTGACAAAGCTACCAGCACATGACCTTTAAAGAACTTCTGAGTCCTCAATCATAAGTATCTCAGAATGCAGTGTCACCTTTTTTAGAAACATATCAGTTTAGGACTCAAGCAACTTGGATCAAACAATCCAGATCTGTCCTTAACTTTCAAAATTCTATCACTTCTGATTTCCACAAAGAAAGGATGGGAGGGCATGGTTGCCAAGGTCCTTTAGATCACTGGTCTTGTTTACCTACAGAAAACAACCCCAAAGTGGTCCTATTCCCCCTACCTTGTCATTTAGGAAGAGGGAATCGATGGAGGAGTAGCATGACTCAGACACTTTTGCTTTTTCAACATTGTTTTCTTAAAATATAGCATCAGCTATAACATAAAGTTAACGATTTAAGGTGTGTAGTTCTATGGCATGTAGTATAGCCACAATGCCATTAACCAATGTCACTCTAGTAGAAAACCCAAAACTCTGTAGAGAAGTAGCTTTCCATTTCCTGCTCCCATTTGCCCTCAGGAGCCACCAGCCTGCTTTGTGACCCTATGGACATTTCATATAAGTGGAATCACATAGTAGATACCGTTTTGTGTCAGCATTGTTTCATTTCAAGTTTTCAAAATCTGTCCATCAGTTGTAGCATGCACTGGTATTCTAATCCTCCCAATGACTGTATGCTGCCCTACTGTATATATCCCACACTCTGCACATCCATTCACCCATGGATGCTTGATCATTACAACCACTTCTGTCACATCCATCACCCTTACTGATTTCTAATACTTTTCTCCTTCTTTATATAATTGGACCCACTTGGTTTTTGGCAAAAAATACCAGTTAACTTGAAAAGACACATATTGCAAGAAGGCTTTGCCTTAAAAAGTCTTTTTTTTCCCCTTGGTGAAACATTATTCTCTATAACCCATTTATCATTTTCTTCTCTCAATGACAGCTTGACACCTTACATGAGTACTCTAAAAGTAGTCTTGGCATGCAAGCAAATAACTGGCATCAGAGTCTACAAGTAACTCTAGTTGTGCATGCGCACAGGTAAGTATGTTCCAGAGAAGGGGGAAGAGGCAAAGGGGATGAAGAGGGGAGAGAAGGAGAAAGTGAGGATTGGTTCCTTGAAACCTTCAGAGAACAGACAGCATTCCCTGCCATGTCGAGAAAGAAGAGTGGCCTGGTCAACCAAATAGTAGAAGTAGTTTTAATACCCCTGGCCCTCTCTCTAGAATAAGCAATCATGAGAGAATTGGCCCACTTCTATACCTCTTCTGCTCCCACCCAATCACTTAGCCCTGTCAACACAAAGAGGCATCATGAGGAGAACTGCTGCCCCAACTGGACAGCAACTCCAGGGAAGAGTGTGAAGAGCATGGCTCCAAACCCGAGTTTATGGCTGGCTGAGTTACTTACCTGGTTTGGAAGTGAACTAAGCCCATGACCTTTCAGGATGGACTATTTCTTCATTATTCAGAACAGGTGCAAATCAGACTCACTCTGTGAGGCTTTCTCCTCCCATTGCAGTTCTTCATGATGGATATTGTCCCCAAATCTGCATCACCCCCAAAAGTTGTGTCTGTACCCCATTGCAAGGATGTGGATCTGGCAACGATCCAGTTCATTTGATCTACAGAGCTGATGGAAACAGATAATTTAGGTTCCAAATTTCCCCATTAATCAAAATAGTCTGATGACGGATACATCTGCTTTTATTTTGGGTGGTGTAGACACAGTCTAATTGTGCATTTCCTAAAAACAAAACCATATCATCTGGAACATTCGCAGAGCTCTTCCTGCCCACATTTCTTTCCCAGCCGTTGACTAAACAGATAACTCAGTAATTAAAATTCATAATCAACACATGGTGAGGAGTTTTCCTCTTTCTTCTGCTTTTACAATCCTTGTCTCTGACTTCTGGGTGATTTGCCAACTGTTTCCATTCCCCGGGAGTAAATACTCAAGGTTGTATATGCCTGTGGTCCTCACCTTGGGCCTCTTTCTTAACCCTTTCCTTCTCTCTTGTAGCCTTGGCCATGAACCAACTACCCTAGGAGAAATTGCTGCAGTTCTGAGTCCATCACAAAGGCCTGATGGAGAGTGATGGGCTGCTCTATGATGATGACCATCCTCTTTTGGAAGGCCTGTGTCTCCTAGACGACCTTATTAGGCTTGGGTTTGTGAACACAGTTTGGCTAAGGATACTCTGTGTTTAACATTAGAATAATAAGCTGGTGGGCTGGTGGGCTACTGGTAGGCAGCTGAGATCATTAGCAGGGACTAAGAGACGCATTACACTTTACTTTTGTAAATATTTGCCTGAAATTAAAAAGTAAATACATTCAATGAGGAAGGCCCACAAGTTTGATCATGACTTAAGTTCACTGACAGTTGATTGAGTTGAGTCATAATTAACTTTAAAGAATGTTGAAAAGTACCAGACTTTTTAAACTAAACAGAAACCAAGACTATTAACCATGTCCTGAGCTGGGGATGTGGGATTCCAGGCCCAAACCTCGGCTGTTCTTTGAACACTGCCCCTCAGGCCACCACCGACTTTCCTCCTCAGCAAGGCTCCTCTTCCCCAAGGACAGATCTTCTCTTCTCCACACATAGGCCCTTTTGTGAGATGGAGCCATGGAGCCTCCAGAGGGAGCAGCCAGCACTTCTCACTATGTTGCCCCCCAGCCTCAGACAGTGGGGACTTCGGGGCTGAGAGGCTAAGCTGCTGGCTGACAGCATGGGGGTTCTAAGCTGATGCATCCTCCGGTCACAACACTTTTAGCTGGCTTGTGCCCTTCTCCAGGACTCACCTTCCTCACCAGAGCAAAGAAGTGAAGACACTGCTGACAGCTCCAGAAATCCGTGAAGCTGGGCTGGTATTTTTAACACAGCCATTTTAGACGGTGTCTGTGCTGCTTTTGCTTTGGCTGTTGGTGCAGGTGAAAAGCTGAGAACAGCTGAGCTCCGGAGCCGACATGTGTGGCCCGGGGTGGGCCCTGGATTTTTCAAAGGGTAACGTTTTCACACATGGAAAAACACACCAGTGTTTTTAGTATTCATGGCTCAGTATAGCTCCCTCATGAGAGTTTCATAGACAAACAAGAGGCATCTAACAATGGAAATCCTTTCACTGTGTCTGGTTCACCCTTCCTCCCATCTGGAAAACTCATGCGCACACCTGGGAAGTTCACTTTCTTGAATCTCTAAAAAAAAACTTTTAACATTGTTCGGAGAATCTTTTCCTTAGAGTACTCAGACAGCCACGCTGAGGGTGCCCCTCGCTCTAAGGAAAACAAGGCCCCTGACTCTCTGTCCTGCAATTCTTCACTCCACCGAAAATGTGTCCGAGAAGCAGAACAATATTCTGAGCTTGCGAGATAGAAAGAAGTGACTATCTAGAATGCAGAAGGCTCGGAACCAGATCCAATGGGCTACACGAAAGCTCTGCACTGAGGCCGTGGGTGGCTCAGGCCAGCACCTCCTGGAAACCGAAGATTCAGCCTACTCTCTCTGGACAGAGGAGCATGGAGATGTCACCCATCCAGCATCCTCCACAGATGTCCCACAGCCCCATTTGATCTCTTCTCTCGGTCCCTCAAACCTGGACATTCAACAATTCCCCGCAGGCTGTGCCAGCTTCTTACGATGGAGTGATCCAGTATATACCGCTGTGGAATGAGTCATTCCGAGCAGAAGCCACTGAGTTCTAGGCCCCTTACCTACCCAAAGAGCACAACCAAATTCAACAGAAATCCACTCTCTAGGATACAAGAAAGATTAGCTCTTATTAGTGCAGACACTTTCACAAAAGTGAATTGTCTCCACATACACACTTTCTGTTCTCCATGTCTTTCTGCTCTCGCTATTTTCCCATGTCTCTTTTCTCCACTTGTTCCCCTATAAAGTGAAGTCCCAAATTCTGATTACGGCTTTAAGTCACATATGTTTTTGAACTCTTGGTCTTGAATGACGATATCGGTCGTTGTTCAGTTTAATTTATGCACCGCCCATCCCTGAAACTAACTCATAGCACTCTCTGGGATTCTCGCTAGTGCACACTGCTTCCGTGAGTTCTCTTCTGGCCTTTCCAATTGCCTTTGCACAGTGGGTGGCCTCAGCAAGAGTGCTGAGAAAGGCAGAAGAATGGGGTCATGGTGCTTCTAATTTTCCTTAGGCCCATATGGCCACAATAGGCTATTTGCATCAAGTAAAAGCCTATAGTTCTCGCAACGGAGCCCTCTCTATTCCCAGTTCTGATCATTGATCTTCCTACTTGTTGCTTCCAGACAAGCAGTGACAGAGTCTTTAACACCCCAGAGTACCGAGTGCCCTTTGAAAACTTCCTATATCCTACCCCACCCTTATGAATGTTTCCATCTAAAAATCCTTTAAATCACCCAGCTTGGAGAGGCTCCTGCAGTCCAGACCCTTCAGTGATATGCGGGGGAGCCGAAGTGATACAGATGTGGCAGCTACCGACTTCCCTTTGCCCTGAGCCCCACCTCTGAAGGCACGGGACTCCTGCTAGAGGCACATATGATATAGTCACCCGGCATTCAGCAGGAGTGTCTTGCTGGCATTTCCTTGTGCGGTGACCTTCTTCAAGGTTGGAAGGAGTCGGGAGTCTGAACCTCCCTGCAGGGTAGCACGTGCTGTCAAACCAGCTGCCGCCTGCTCCCAGGAGAACTCAGAGGTCAGAGTTGCAGCTGCTGCCACTGCTGCTACTCTCGCCCACCCAGTTCTCCATAGGAGAAGCTAAAATGGGAGAGACGCTCGAAGAAGCCGATGATAGACATAGACTTAGAAGTGTGCTGGGCTCTGGTGATGTCCTCTCTTCTCACACCAGCTCTAGCCTTCCTCGGCATTACAGAAAGACCAGAGTCTGGGTGCTTAAAGAACTAAAGGGAGACACTGATGTGGGAGTGTCATATATCAATCTGTTGGTTTCATTGGTTAAGTAATAAACAAACTGCTTGGGCTCATAGCTTAGAACATAGGTGGGTGGAGTAAACAGAACAGAATGCTGGGAGGAAGAGGAAGTGAGGTAAGATGCCTCAGACAGAGACGCCATGCTCCCCTCTCCTGGGCGGATGTGAGAGCTCTGCTCTCTGAGGCAGACGCATGCGATGAAGCAAGCTGCCAGGTTAGACATGCTGAATCTTTCCCGGTAAGACCGGTGATCACAGATTATTAGAGATGGGTTGATCGGGATATCAGAATTAGCCAGTAAGGGCTAGAGCTAAAAGGCCAAGCAGTGTTTTGATGGAGGAAGGTCATTGGCTAATAAAGGCACTGCCCTGGCCCATTTAATTGGTTAGAGGATAGGTGGGAGGAGAAAACAGGACAGAACGCTGGGAGGAAGTGAGGTCAGAGACTCCACAGCTCTCTCGGGAGCAGACGCCTCAGAGAGAGACGCCATGCCCCGCTCCCGGGATGAAGCTCCGACCCAGGATGGACTAGGCTAGAATCTCCCTGGTAAGCGCACCTTGGGGTGCTACACACAGATGATTATAAATGGGCTAAATTAATATGTGAGAATTAGCCTAGAAGAGAATGGGCCAGGCAGTGTTTAAATGAATACAGTTTGTGTGTTGTTATTTCGGGGCATAAGCTAGCTGAGCAGGCAGCCGGGGTGCTGGGGACACAGCCCCGCCGCTCATATTACTACAGATTGGTGCCCAGACGTGTGGACAACTGAATCCACTGAAAGCCTGAGAAAGCTTGGGAAAGAGAAGAGCATGTTTTCTTGGTAGCTGCAATTTAATAGAGGCTTCCTGACTCAGCTTTAGCTGCAAAACCCTGCAGCTCATTAAGAGGTCCTGTCACGAAACACTTAAATGGTGTTGACGAAAAGCTGAACACATGCTTTTCGGTTTTCAGACGTAGCAGGAAAAAAGCTGCACCGTTTAAAAATGCCGGCTTTCTGGGCCATCCTGCCAGGGCAAACTCTGACTGTTTGAGGCAGGAGGGCTGGCTACCGAGAGAGAGGACTTGAGTGTTGTCTGTTGTAGCTCACTTGCTGGCAGGGACCTTGAAATGCCATACAGTTGTTGCAGTAAACATGGCTACAGCCTGTATATCCGCCATGAGTCTGGAAAGCTAAGGAATGGACTGGATCTAGCTGGCAAAGCCACGCCTTTAGTCCTACTGATATTGCTTGGTAAATTAAAGACTCATGTGGTCAGAAAAAGAGAGATATACAGTAAAGAGAGATTCAGAGACAAAGAAAATTTTTAAATGGTTTACAATGTGTTAAAAATATATGCAGACTAAAAGTTGAAGTTCTTAAAGTAAAAAACATAAAAAAAAGGAAGAGAGTTGTTGTGTGTGGTAGCACACGCCTTTAATCCCAGTGCCTAGAAGGCAGAGACAAACAGATCTCTGTGAGTTCAAGGTGTAGTAGTGTACATCTTTAATCCCGAATGCCTGGGAGGCAGAGATAGGCGGATCTCTGAGAGTTCAAAGACAGCCTGGTCTACAGAGTTACTTCAGGTCAAAGACACAGAGAACCTGTCTCAAAAAGCAAAGAGTTAAAAGTAAAAATAAACAAAATAGAGGTTAAAATAAAATGAACAAAGATGGAAAATACACACAGAATCTTGATACTGTATGCTATTATGCTCTCTTTAAATTATTTAAATGCTGAGGAAGGAGCAACAGATGCTAAAAGATATTTATTTATAAATGCTGCTGAACTAATCCAACATAGATACTTTAAAAATGCCTTAAATTTGAAATTTGGATCTAAGGACATGATACTTTGGAAAGGAGTTTCTTATTTTGTTTTCACAGAGGATGAGACGCTGTTCATTTCTTCTACTCCGATTTGGTATGATAGACCACGCCCTCCTGAAGGGTTGGTGTGAACACCTTCAGAAAATTGCTTCGCTCAACTGCCAACTGAGATGAAACTAGCACACAGGTTATACCATGAAAGACCTAATTAACGACGCCCCCATTCAGCAGGAAGCAGTTTGGAGAGAAAAAACTGCGCCCATGTTCCCAAATATGGTTTATAAACGTTCTTTTACATTTAAAGGGGGATATGATATAGATATGAATAATTTGCATTAGTATAGATTTTGCTTTATTGATAGAGATTTAAGGTCAATTTTGTTATATGTATAAGTGTTTCTGATTTTGATTAAGGTATTGTGATTGTGTAGTTCATTTAAATATGTACTGTATAATTAAGAAATATAGGTTGTTAATGGATAATCATCGATAATAGTAAAGCTTGTAGTCATGTTAGTTAGATTTTCTAGATATATAGAGATGTATTTCAGTTAGATAGACATTCTTCATGTCTTTCAAAGATTACAGAATAGGACATTTAATGTTTTAATAACTGAGGACTTTTCATGACAATGAGACACTCTGCTCCTGGCAGCACCAATCTACTTCAAGAGGAAGATGGGCATCGAAGAGGCTCGTTATGGAGTTTGATAGCCATTTGGGCAAGAAACTGCTCTTGCCTGGACTATTGCATAAACTGGACACAGAGAACCCGCAGAGAGAGGACTACTGAACTTGCCTAAGGTGAGATGATCTTTCGGGGTTCCTGATTCATTTTGAAAGAGTCTGCGAGACATTCTGCAGGACACAACAGATAGTGACTGAACTGACTTTGAATTTTCCTGCTTTATGGAAATGTCTGCTGGATACCATGGGCCTGAAGGCTGAAGATGGATGTCCCAATGGTACAAAAGAACTTTGGGTGACTGTCCAGGCAGCGAGATGTCTTTGTCATTTCTAGAGTTTGAAGTTTCTTAGTTCTTGTTTACTTAGGTAATATTATATCTTTCTGGAGTCTTTGATGGAGTTAAGAATAGTTAGTTATAGTTATAGTTTTCCTTAGTTATGATAAAGATTATTGTAACTTTTACTTGATAACTGTTTTGTTATATGTAATTTTGCTATGTTAAAGTTAAAGCCTTTTTTTTTGTTTAAACCGAAAAAGGGGAAATGATGGAGGAAGGTCATTGGCTAATAAAGGCACTGCCCTGGCCCATTTAATTGGTTAGAGGATAGGTGGGAGGAGAAAACAGGACAGAACGCTGGGAGGAAGTGAGGTCAGAGACTCCACAGCTCTCTCGGGAGCAGACGCCTCAGAGAGAGACGCCATGCCCCGCTCCCGGGATGAAGCTCCGACCCAGGATGGACTAGGCTAGAATCTCCCTGGTAAGCGCACCTTGGGGTGCTACACACAGATGATTATAAATGGGCTAAATTAATATGTGAGAATTAGCCTAGAAGAGAATGGGCCAGGCAGTGTTTAAATGAATACAGTTTGTGTGTTGTTATTTCGGGGCATAAGCTAGCTGAGCAGGCAGCCGGGGTGCTGGGGACGCAGCCCCGCCGCTCTTATTACTTCAGTGTTTAAAAGAATACAATTTGTGTATTGTTATTTTGGGGCATAAGCTAGCAGGCGGCCGGGGTGCTGGGGACGCAGCCCCGCCGCTCCTATTACTACAAGATGCTGAGTGTCAGGGATTCCAGTGGTAGTTACACTGCAGACATATCCCACCCTCCTGACACCTGTGTGCTGAGATAGTATAGATTAGATCTGGAAACAGTCAGAAAGCCTTCAAGTTAATGGAGGGGCAGAAAAAAGAATCTGAAAGTATATACAGTGTCAATGTACCTTACCATCAACTCACTGAGAAAATGCAAGTTAATACTAAAGGATTTTAGCCTACAAACAATCAAGCTCCTAGGTGTGGGTAGCCAAGTAGACCTCAGTGACTGTGGAGAGAGCAAATGGGTTCCTGAGTTAATGTGCATTGCTTGAATAGCCACAGTCATGTCACAGATCAGACCTCAGATCCATGGGAAATCAGCAAAGCCTTCCTCTGGTGCTAGTGTTTACAAAGGATTGACCAGTATGTACAAAAACTAGCAACTGAAGCTTCCTTCTCCAGATGACTGCATCCTGAGGCTTCCTGCTGGGACTAGCTAACTCCTTCCACTGTGCTATATGTAATAAACACTGAACACACTGAAGTTCCCAGTTATTAAGGTAGCTGATGTCACTTCATCTGAGTGTGCACAGCCCACCTGACACGGCTTTTCTGTGTATATGTTTGCCATCTCTTCAGAGTCGCTGTCCTTCCTTCATTCCCTCACCACCTTAGTCAGGCTTCCAGGACCTTGTCATGTTCAACGCAGTACCTAAAGAAAGCACCCATTGAAGATTTAAAGAAATACATTCCAATATAAACTGTCGGTGATCATGTAACACAAAATAGTACTGCTGGTACTTTGTGTACATGTGGAGTGAAAAGGGGAGAAGATGCATACACATGAGCATTTGTGTGAGGGGTGCGTGGATATATTCAGGTATACATGCTTATTGTATGTATGCATATAGAGACTACAGGTCAACCATGGATGTCACTCCTCAGGAACTACTCACCTTGTTCTCTGAGACGGTGTCTATCGCTAGGGCCTGAGGCTTGCTAGCTAGGCCTGGTTGGTTCGCCCAGTGCACCGCAAAGATCCAACTGCCTCTATGTCTCCAGCATTGAGATTCAGACACACCACCACAACCCTTCATGATGCCTTTTAATAAAAGTCTAAATTAGCACACATGCCACCCTGGCATCTCAGTGCAATTCTCCAAAAAGACAAATTAAGGGCAAGGCCAAGGCACTAAAGGTCTTTGGATGGTTACCCAAAGGTCAAAGAATTGGTGTGGACTTATCTCATGATTTGTCAACCAAAACAGATTAAGATAACAAAAATGCCCCAAAAGTATGTGGTTTACAAACTGTTTCTTAATTAAAGTTCTTTCTTACTCCTGGTCTGTCTTCTGTGGGTCAACTGCAATATCTGATCCATATGTCCTTGCTCAGGGATCCAATCTGCTAGGACCTCCATATTCATACCATCCCTGATAGTCAAATGTGTGGAAGGAACCTTGGAGGTCAGGGGGCTGACTCTCATTATGTTCTCCACTCCTGGAGAAAATCCCATCGCTGCTTACAGTTCTTTGACCCAGACAAGTCACATGGGCACAAAGAGCTTCCAAGGTATGAGTAAGAACTGTTTTGTCATGTTGAAAACAAAGAGCCTTAGTGGCCACTCTCATCCCTGTCACATAGACCTAAGCCAAGGGTTTGTTCCCAACATTATCAGACTTTGTAATTTATTCCTGGAAGTATGCTACGCCTTTGTTCTTGAATATCCCCCAAAAGCTTGTATAGTAAAGGCTTGGTCTCTAGCCTGGGGCACTGCTGGAAAGTGATGGGCCAGTTAGGATCTGAGGTTTAGTGCAAGGAAGTGAATTCATGCTGATGAAAAGCTACCAGCCTCTTTTTCCTCTCCTTTTCACTTCCCATGAGGACTTTCTACCGCCATGTACTTCCCCAGTGGTGAGATACTCTTCTCGGGCAACAATAAACCAAAGACTGAAACTTCTAATGCTAGAGCCAAAATGTGTCTCTCTCCTTTTAAAGGATTGTCTCTGTCATCTCCATGATTCACTGCAATGAGCAGAAATGGCCAAAGAAACCATGTAAAAGAAGATGCATGACACAGGTCCTCATATGGTATAACTTTAAAACCGTAAGGTCAGGGTAGAGCCTCATACGGTATAATGTTAAAACCGTAAGGTCAGCGTTGAGCAGACAGACCTTGCTTTGCCACTTGCCTATTATGTGACTTCAAGCAACTCCTCAGCCTTCTGGCAAGTTAGAATGATCACATCTAATTTATAAGAATGTTTAAGGAGTAAATAATATCAATACCATAAACTCAAGTTTTTGAAAATCTAGTTCAAGGCCAGGTCAAGATCGGTCCCTGGTAACAACCTCCAGGAACCATCCCTAATGACAAATGTGGATGTTGAGACCCACTTTCAACTGTACCAGCAAAATGATGCCTGCAAAAAAGTTCAGAAGATCAAGTCACACAGAAAACATCACCATCTCCTCAGTAAACAACGGATTTTAGATTTCTTAACCTCTGTGACCGCACTGAAGGCTCCACCTTACATCTTCTGCTTAAAATACCTCATAGGTAGGTAGATGGGGAAAACTCCATATGTTTAGTTTCCCCTACCCATTCAGACACAGAAGACACAGCCAGCACACTTTCTTTGAATTGGCCTGACCTGTGTTTACAGGGTTCTTTGCTGGCCATTCTACCTCGTTCTCATCCCAGGCCTGTGACACCAGCTTAAACAAACACGCGCATCTGCACACAAGAAACACACTCAGGTCTTTGTCTTTTCCAGGCAAAGAAATAAAACAAACAAGTAAACAGAAAAGGTTGCTACGATAAAAATGGAGCCAACCACAGTCTTTGGCGAAGGCACACCGAATCGGCTAAACTAATTTTAAAAATCAAAACCAACTTGACGGGATGAATGCACAATTTGCTGGGTACTAATCCAACTGAGTGGGCTCATAGCTGTCCAAATAAAAGCAATCATGAAGGAGTTAGCACTCTAAGCTCATGGTGAGTCGGGCGCTTTGCTGAAGGCTTTGATGGATTCTCCTGTGCTGTCGCCACAGCCCAAGCATGCAGCCCCAGTCTATGTGCAGTTCCCTGACAGCGCCAGGCACACTGAGAGATTAGGCTCTTTTCCTAAAGAAACAGTTCAGCGCTCACCCCTGGCCTGCATGTAGCTGGTTCATTTGATCCTCAGGAATACCCTGGGTTGCTCCACATCTTGATTTTAACCCTGCATCGTACAAACTGTCTGAAATTCTTGTGGCCAAGAACCAAAATTTAACCTAGATATGAGCAAAATAATGTGTGTGTGTGTGTGTGTGTATGTGTGTGTGTGTGTGAGAGAGAGAGAGAGAGAGAGATACATTGATAATACATTATCAAGTTAGAGTGGTCACTGTAATCAGAATATTTTAGCCTTTATAAAGAATATCTAGTTGGGCTATACATCTGTCTCAGATGTTACCTACTTGAGATGTTTTCACATGTTTACGTGTACATGATTATGTATTGTAGATAATGTTGTGAGTAATCATGAATAAGAAATGTCGGTTTAAAGGCTCTTCGTCTTCTCAGTCTCTTCCTCCACAAGTATTTGTTATGCTCCTCTGAAATGCTGGACTCTATGACAGACAGTGGATTACAGTGCTGGGAGATGTAGTCTTTTATATCAAAGAATTCATAGTCTGGCCAGAGAAAGAGCCTGCAAAACTATAAGATGGCATTGGTGCAATAAGATAAACACAGAATCCAGCTAGAAGATGCAAACAATTGTTCAATTTAGACCAGCATAGGTTGTAGCAGGGCTCGAAGGACAGCTATGGCGAAGACTTTGGAAGCATTTGTCTTTGCGTTCTATGACTCCAGAGCAAAATGTGCCCATCAACACTGCTAAGGCATCCCTGGAATGTGCTAAGGACAATGTCATACCCTCTGATAAGAACACAGAAGAACTAGAACTTGGAGAAAATGGCACCAACGTCTAAGAGGTAACGGAGGTTTCTATAAACTCGAGCAGATCTAGAAACAACAGTAAGCAGCATAGTGATGGATCTGGAAATGACGCCAGAAGGAAAAACTGAAGGGCAGAGAAAGAGAAAAAGTAGAGAGAAGAGGGTTTAGTGCCAGCTCTCTTCTGGAGGCAGAGTAAGTAGCAAGGAGAGGGATGAGCACATGGCAAAATCGTCACAAGCTACAGACACAGGAAAGTTGAAGGAAAGAAGAGAGAAAAGCCACACAGCAGTGCTTGGTGCTGGGTGCCTCCTCTGACAGCTTATCTAATATGGAGTTTGCAGCAAAACACCAGTTAGTGGGGAGAGGATGGAAGGGCATTGCCATGAGTGTTTTGTTCAACAAGCTTCAACAGAGGGAAGTGTTTTCATTAATATCTGCATGAGAAAGTAAGTGTGAGGTGAAACCTCCGTCCTCGGAGAAGCTGAGGCCGGATTACCTGAGTCTGACCAATGAACAAAGAAATAAACGAGTCCACATCCTAGTGAAAATCCTCTGTCTTTAGGAGCTGAGCTTGGGGAAACTACTAAATTCTGGGGCTTCCTCCTTGGAGCACGCTGGGGAGTAGCATTTTCTTCTGCAGCCCCCCGCTGCCACGTCCTGTTTCTGTCTCCAATGTGACACACCCTCCGCTTTGCTGGGACATTGTGTTCAGAGTTCGGGAAAGAGCAGCGGGACCTCATAAAACACATTTAGTTATCATTTTAATAAAATTTATTATAAATACCATGGAAATAAATAAGAAAACATCACACACTAATGTCTACACAAACTGCATGCTATCTCTCATATACATCTAAACAATAACGTACGCTCATGAGAATACAAAGGTTGGGCTACCGGGGATGAAAAAGAGAGTTTGTGCCTTTCTCTGCATGCACAAAGATCTCCCTATCAATATTTCGGGTCACAATGAGTAGTGTCAGCCAGCACTCATGGAGAGCTCATTGCCTTCTCAGCTCACAGATGAGTCAACCGTGCGCCTCCAGGCAGTCAAGCCATCTGCCCAGTGGTGGGGATGCTTGGTCTCTTCCACCTCCTGTCCAATACAGACAATCTGCCTCTTACCCCACCAGCTCAACCACTGGCAAGAAAGCCTCTTCTAGTTGTATCTGTGATGTCCACAGATAGTTAGGACCCTGCCACTTTATCCTGGCAAGAACTCAACATGGCACCCTGATACCTGATCCCCCCATGATAGCTAACTAGTGTCCTCAGACTTCACCTTCTCCCAGGTAACAGCTGGTTTACTCCTGCCTTGAACATTCCTTAAAGTATTAACCCGAATCCCCTCCTTCCTGATTCTTCCTCATAGTGGTTTTCTACCTGTGGACCCCATCCTCCTTGATGTACGGCTCACATGCTGGTGCTGTGCTCCCAGTGGTGGCCACTCTCTCTGTCAGAGTGGAGGACGGGGTTACCATATCCCCACACTTGCTGTAAGAGTCGCCAGTAAAATCACCCTTACCATGATTTAACAAGTGCTCCTGGATAATCTTTCCTTAACACTATGTGAGGTTGCCACGAAATACTAATTCTTACACCCATTCAAAGCCCTTAAAGACATTAGTCTATCTTGGTGTTGTTTTTTGAGAGAACAGTTAGATCAGCCTTAACAAGAACTCCAGCATGAGGCAGGGTTTGCTTGCCCCTTATATGAGCCTCGGGTGCTTATAAGATGAAGGGCTGGTTAAAGGGTACCCAAACTCTCAGCTTCCTACACTGTGACCAACTCTTGCCTGTAGTAAACTGAACACAACAAAGTGAGAAGCGTGATTTCATAGAAAACAAAGCCATCCACGCGATATCGAAGTTAATCTCCGTCTGCGGGAAAACTCTCTCTTCTGACTTTGGCAGACCTATCTTCAGAAAGAAGAGGCCTTCTGGCGGGCGTGGGTGTCGTGGGTGCTGGAGCTCCTGGCTGCAACAGTGTTCCCAGCCTCAGCAGCTGCTGGCACGGCCAGCTCGGTTCGGACAATCCCTGGATCAGACTGACCTCTAGGGGCCGCGCGGCAACCGGCAGCCAGGGCTCCCGCGCACACAAAAGGAGCCACTGGAGGCTTGCAGGAGGGAGCCCGCCAAAGCATCCGCGCGGAGTGCTCTCAGAGGCAGACACCACAAAGCCAAAACATTAACATTTTGCTTGCTATTTATTCAGCTTCTTTGTCTTTAATTCCCTGTCGCCAAGTAGCCTCCAAATGTGTCTCTTTCGGTATCAAAGTGATCACTTCGGATTAAAGCATTCCTTCTGGAAAGATACCTTAATTAAAATGTGTGTGGTGGGGAGGGATGGGTGGGCGGCAGCATCTTTCTAATTCCTCTCTGAGAAAAAGGGAAAACAAAAAATAAATAGTTCAAGAAAAAAAGAAATGGCCTTTTCACAGTGTGAGACAGAAATCAGTTTTAAGCTTTTGATGCTTCTGGCGAGTCTCAGCACTGGATACTGAAGGCCACACACGGTGACTGCACATTAACATTTGCTGTGTACCTACTATGTGCTGTGCACTATCCTCAGTCTGTCCATTGATGCTGCATGCTTTATTATGAGACCAGTGGGGGACAGAGATGGTGACTCTCGGAGGTCTCCGCCTGCAGGATTAAACTCCAGAACGCATGGTTTTCTCTGTTAACTGCTGTTCGTAAATACCTTTCTTACACACACACACACACACACACACACACACACACACACGTAATTCCCAAGGCATTTCAAATTCAAACTAGAATTCTTCATCTCTTCACCCGTTAACAGCAAGTCACTATTAACACGTAGGTAGTCTAGCACCAGGTACCCGAGGGCCCATCAAGGGAGACTCCCAAAGAAAGAAAGGAAGGAAGGCTTTTTACAAGGTGGGGTCACTTTCTGTGGACAAGTTTTCAACACTGGGGAACAAACACTGGCAAAAAGACTCCATCCTCAGGAGAACTCCAGTGATGACAAGTGACCAGAAACCAGAGGCCTGGAACCAGACCAGCACCTCATCGCAATGAACATTGCTAGTAAAGCTGATTGGACAAAAGCTCCCTATGCCACCAAGATGAAGAAAGAAGTGTTGGAGAGGCAGAAAAGAAGACCAGAAGAGGGTTTTTGTTGTTGTTGTTGTTTTGGTTTTGGTTTGCTTTTTTGTTTTGTTTGTTCTTGTTTTTGTTTGTTTGCTTGCTTACTTTGTTTTCTTTTGTGGGGATGCTGCAGAGATGAGGAGAGGATATGGGGGGGGGGACCAGGATGTGAGTGAAATTGGGATGCATGATGTGAAACTCCCCCCCAAAAAAAAAATCAATGAAGAAGTTAAATTTGAAAAAAAATAAAAAAAGACTTAATCTTTGCTTTGAACGAGAGTCATCTCCTCTACATCCAAGTTCTCATCTTGACAGTGGAAAGAGTGAGGGGGCTTCACAGTAAGATCTTCAGGAAGTTAGGGGAATACCTCGTGCCACAGACTTAGTGGGTGCCTGGCCCAGGCCACACTCTGAATAGACGTGCCCAAATGACCAGTACATCTTTATTGTGGTTTGTTATTGGAACCCAGGTTCGGGATCTGCAAACTTGGGGTGATGGAGAAAGATGGTTATAAAGTAGATTTGCACGTAGAAAGATGTGTGTTAGAGTCCTCCAAAGAGACAAACCCAAGAGGACGGATGTGTAGAGAGAGGTAATAAGGGATTGACGAGATAACTTAGATTACATAGTTGTAGAAACTGAAAAATACCAAGGAAAGATGAATAACTGGGGAATCCTATAACAGAACTTCCAATCCCAAGCCAATGATGCAAAAAAAAAAAAATAGGGGATCCACTAATGCAAACCTTAAGGTTCAAATGCCAGAGACCCTGGAGTTCTAAGGCCTCCTGGCAGGAGGAGGAATGTCATCACTCCAAAAGAAACTTTGCCCTTCTGCACTTTTGCTCCATTTGGCAGATCTGGTGATGCGCGACCCCCTCAAGGGAGGGTGCTTTTTCCTTTCTCAGACTACTCACTCAGATGCTGTGCCACAAGGAATACTGTAACCACTGTGTGGGAATCTGCTAATCCAGCCATCAATCTGCTAATCTAACCATTAATCTGCTAATCCAGCCATCAATCTGCTAATCCAGCCATCAGTCTGCTAATCCAGCCATCAATCTGCTAATCCAGCCATCAATCAGATAATCCAGTCATCAATCCAATAATCTAATCATCAATCCGTTAATCCAGCCATCAATCTGCTAATCCAGCCATCAATCTGCTAATCTAGTCCTCAGTCTGCTAATCCAGCCATCAATCTGCTAATCTAGTCCTCAGTCTGCTAATCCAGCCATCAATCTGCTAATCCAGCCATCAATCCAATAATCTAATCATCAATCCGTTAATCCAGCCATCAATCTGCTAATCCAGTCATCAATCCAATAATCTAATCATCAATCCGTTAATCCAGCCATCAATCCAATAATCTAGTCATCAATCCGTTAATCCAGCCATCAATCTGCTAATCCAGCCATCAATCAGATAATCCAGTCATCAATCCAATAATCTAATCATCAATCCGTTAATCCAGCCATCAATCTGCTAATCCAGCCATCAATCAGATAATCTAGTCATCAATCCGTTAATCCAGCCATCAATCTGCTAATCCAGCCATCAATCAGATAATCCAGTCATCAATCCAATAATCTAGTCATTAATCTGTTAATCCAGCCATCAATCTGCTAATCCAACCATCAATCTGCTAATCCAACCATCAATCCAATAATCTAATCATCAATCCGCTAATCCAGCCATCAATCTGCTAATCTAGCCCTCAGTCTGCTAATCCAGCCATCAATCAGATAATCCAGTCATCAATCCAATAATCTAATCATCAATCCATTAATCCAGCCATCAATCTGCTAATCCAGCCATCAATCCTTCAATCAAGCCGAAATTAGTCATCATGGTAGGAAAAGGGGGACTCAAGCCTACAAGACTCTGCTACTGGCAAAATGTGATTCACAAAAACACCAAACGGTAAAGTAGAACTAAAAGAGAAACATGTACCCTTGGTGGAAGGTGTGAGTCATACCTCTGCACACCGAGAACTGCTTCATGGGCTTAGGCAGGTTTTTTAATGTCACTGATGAAGGAGTCTCACCAAGTGTTTCTAACCTGGTTCTGATGGAGCCTATGGACCTGTTCGTTTAAGGGGCATACAAAGCACAAAAGAACATGTTAAAGCATACTAGCAGGAACGCAATAAACAAAAAATCGGGACATGGAAAGGTCTAAGGACAAATGATCCAGTTTCTTTAGGAAATAAATTGTCGGGACAAGTTTAAGAGGCACAGCAACAAAATACAAGTAGACTTTGAACTATGCTTTGGTTAGGTGGCAAGACATTTGCAAAACAACAGAGGACCCCTAAACATTGATTAGATCTTTGATATTAAAATGCATTTTCTTATACTTAGAATTGTATGCTGAAGCACTCACGAATGATGTGGTACAAAGGCTGGACCTGTTTCCCGAGGGCCCTTCCCAGGGCAAAGGTCAAGAGGTCCAGGAGCATAGTGATCATTGTTGAAGCTGGGTGGGAAGAGTGTGGGGATTATTTCACTATTTCTTTGTTCTAGAATTTCCCATAATGGTTTTTTTTTCTGAATGACTGTTCTAGCCATGGGTAAGTAAAGAGTCAGATGTAAATATTTGCATGTGTTCAAGTACAGAGGCAAAAATATCTGGGTACAGTGTGAGGAAGACTGAGCAATCTAGAAGAGCACACTTGCAAAACCTGGGTGGTGACATACACATTCGAGCAGAAACATTGAGGACAGAGTCTGGAAAGCCTCGAGAAGTATCAGAAAAACAAACAAGACAGCTAGTAGTTTTTGATAATTCTTAAGTGATGAACACTTTTTTTTTTAACTTAAGCTTTACGTATTTGTCAGACATTTTTCCCCTGTGACCGTAGCACCTGGCAACCAGAAAGGATTCAGATTTGTGTCGCTTACCTCAGAGGTCTCAGGCCATCTCCGTGAAGAGGGTGTGATACAGCAGAGCTGGTGCGGGAGCTCACAGGAACACCTAAATTTCTCTTTACAAAATGATACTGCTGTAATCTGGACCTGTCCCCTAGACGCTTATGTCAGAAACATTTTAAAATCCATTTGTTAATAGTATACAGAGAAGCAGATTTCACCACAGTATTGTCAGCTATGTACATGTAGTATCTCTTTATTCTTACTTGTCCTCTACACTGCCCTTTCTCCCCCTAAATAGCTCTCTTTTCAGCTTGAATGACTGTGGCATTCCAGTCCACCCTAGGCCTCTTCCCCTCTCTCATAGTCCATTGTGTGCATGGTGGTGTATATATTCTATCACATGCCAAGGCTAGGTTATATGATAGCTCTATTTTTAGTTTTTTGAGGAACCTCCATACTGACTTGGACGGTGGCTGCATAGCTCAGACTCTCACTATTAAAGGATTCCCCTCTCTCCACATCGTCTCCAGTATCTGTTATCCAGTGTGTTCCTAATGACAGTCATTCTGACTGCAGTGAGGTAGAATCTCAGAGTGGCTCTCATGCATGTAACATGTCTAAGGATGTTGCACATTTTTTTCAAATGTCTATTAGCTGTTTTCTTTTCTTCATTTTCATTAGACCACTTAGGGATTGGATGGTTTTGGCTTACGGTATTTAATATTCAGAGTTCTTTGTAAATTCTGGCTTCCAGTTCCCTATGAGATCTATAATTGGCAAAGATTTTCTCTCATTCTGCAGACCCTCTTCATTCTGCTTCTTTCCTTTGCTGTGTAGGAGCTTTCTATTTTCACACAATTTCATTTGTCAGGTCTTAGGGCAATGTCTTGTGGTCTATAATAGCTAGATCCAGGACAGGCTCCAAAGCCATAAAAAAAAACCCTGTCTCAAAACAATTATTTAAAAAAAAGTCTTAAAAGAAACAAAGTACAGATAGTCATAGATTAAAAAAATAAAGAAAAATAAGCCAATTAAAAATAGAAAATTCACAGAGTCTGGAGTGTAAATGGAGCCGCCGGCCTGCTTTTCATCCCACTCGGCTCCCGTACGGCTAGCTTTGCACCCAAAATAACAACACACAAATTGTATTAATTTAAACACTTCTTAGCCCATTAGCTCTAGTCTCTTACTGGATAACTCTCATATCTTGCTTTAACCCATATCTAATAATCTGTGTAGCACCACCAGGAAGATTCTAGTGTACGTCCATCTTGGGCTGGAGCGTCAATGCATCTGACCCAGAGAGGAGAGGCATGGCAATTATCTCACTTCCGTCTTCCTCCCAACATTCTGTTTTGTCTACTCCACCTACCTAAGGGCTGGCCTATCAAATGGGACAAGGCAGTTTCTTTATTAACCAATGACCTTCCTCCATCACTGGAGTATATGTATTAGTGTGTTTTCTTTAAATTTTTTGACTGTAAAGGAGTTAAGTACAGAGAGACATCTCATTATATGGGCTGCCAAGCTAAACCAGCATGGATATTATAAAGGTATTATGACTTCAGAATTTTGGTCTAAGGATATGATGCTTTGGAAAAGAGGTTCTTCTTTTGTTTTCACAGAAGATAAGACCCTGTGGGTTGCTTCTAGACCAATGTGGTATGATAGACCATGCCCTCCTAAAAGGTTGCTGTAAACACCCTTAAAATATTACTTTGCTAAACTGCTGACTGAGATAAACCTAACAAACAGGATATACCATAAAAGACCTAATTAACAGCGCCTCCACACATCATGAAGCAGTTTGAAGAGAAATAACTGTGCTCATATTCCCAAATATTGTTTATAAATGTTCTTTTATGCTTAAACGGGGATATGATATAGATATGAATAATTTGCATTGGTATGGATTTTGTTTTATTGATATAAATTTAAGGTCAATCTTGTCATATGTATATGTACTTCTGATCTTGATTAAGGTATTGTGATTGTATAGTTCATTTAAAAATGTACTGCATAATTTGGAAATATAGGCTGTAAATGGATAATCATCTGTAATAGTCAATTTTGTAGTCATGTTAGTTCTTCTAGATGTACATAAATATATTTTAGATAGACATTCTTCATATCAAAGACTACAGAATATGGCATTTAAGATGTTTTAATAACTTAGGGCTTTTTTATGACAATAAGACATATCTGCTCTTGGCAGCACCAGCTACTTCAAGAGGAAGATGGGCATCAAATAGGCTCCTTATGGAGTTGGTTAGCCATTTGGGCAAGAAACTGCTCTTGCCTAAACTGTTGCATAAACTGGACATGAAGAATCCGTAGAGAGAGGACTGCTAAACTTGCCTAAAAGTGAGATGGTCCTTCGGGATTCTTCTTTCATGAAAGAGTCTGTGAGACATTTTGCAGGATACAGAAGAAAGTGACTGAACTGTCTTTAAAATTTCCTGCTTCATGGAAATGCCTGCTGGATACTATAGGCCTGTAGGCTGAAGATGGATGCCCCAATGGTATAAAAAAAACTTTGGGTGACTGTCCAGGAAGCAAGATGTCTCTGTCATTTCTAGAGATTTGGAAGTTGCTTACTTCTTGTTTACTTAGGTAATATTATATTCTTCTGGAGTCTTTGATGGAGTTAAAGAATAGATAGATAGTTATAGTTTTCCTTTGTTAAGATAAGAGATAAACTAGATCTAAATATTGTGACTGTAATTCTTGCTTGATACCTGTTATATGTAATTTTTACTATATTAAAGTCTTTCTTTTTTGTTTAAACAGAAAAGGGGGAAATAATGTAGGTGTTTCTTCTGTCTATGTGTTGCTTTCATTGGTTGAATAAAGAAAATGCCCTTAGGTGGGCAGAGAAGACAGAACAGAATTCTGGGAGGAAGAAAGCAGAAACAGGCAGATGCCACGGTTCTCCTACCCAAGATGGACAATGGTTAGAATCTTTCCCAGTAAGCCATGACCTCGTGGTGTTACACAGATTGGTAGAGATGGGTTAGATCAGGATGTGAGAGTTGGCCAATAATAGGCTAGAAATAATGGGCCAGTCAGTGTTTAAATAAATACAGTTTCTGTTTGATTATTTCAGGGATTAAGCTATCCGGGTGGTGGGATGCAGCCCATTCCTTCTACTATATTTTTTGGTTTTTGTTTGTTTGTCTGAAGTCCTTTTTACAAATTCCTTACCTATGTGTATATCTTAAAGTGTTTGTCTATGCTTTTTTTTCTAGAAGTTTCAGAGTTTCAAGCCTTACATTAAGATCTCTCATATATTTTAAATTGACTTTTGTGTAGGATGAGCAGTACTAATTTCATTCTTTTGCATGTAGCTATCCAGTTTTTCCAACATAATTTTTGAAGGGTCTATCATTATTGCAATGTATGTCTGTGTTATGCATTATTAACTGTACCCAAACCCATATGGAAATAATATTTAGAGACAGGGCTCTTAAAGAACTAGGTGATGTCATGAGAGAATAGAGGACCCATAACAACGCTGGGGATCTTTTAAGGAAAGGGAATATCCAAGCCAGCATATTTGCTCAGTTTTGTCATGGGACTCCCTCTGCCATGCTGTGACACAACATGAAAGCTCCTACCAGAAATGCCAGTGTCCTGCTCTTGAACGTCCCAGTCTCAGTACCATGAAGTGCTCAAATACCTCTTCTTTACCAAGTACCCAGTTAGTGATGTTGCAGCAATGGAAAATTAGCCAAGCTACCTATGAAATTTAAGAAAGCTTGTTTTTGTTTTTGTCAATGGAGAAAAGATAAACTGCAGTACACTTTTGTGTCTCACAGTTTTAGGAGAACCACTGGATTCTAGTCTGTGAGTCAGGACTCCCAGGCAGGTTATGCTTGGTGGAAGATCTGAACCAAACAGCCTGACTACCTGGACTCCATCTGTTGAAAGAGTTGAACCTTCTTTTTTAGTTGAACAAACAAAACCATGGATCTAGATGCCCCTATGCTTGAGGTTATGAAGATGGAAGAAAGTTTCTCCTTCTGAAAAGACCAGAAAGAAGTCAACAGAACTGAAATGAATGTTCCAAACTGTACAGCTAGATGATGGCTGGGCAGTATAGAAGGCAGAGTGCCTGCTGCCCTGTTTGTACAAACCTTACCCCATCTAGCCATAGAGGCTTCCAGATCCTACAACCCTGTACCCCAAGACAATAGGAAAACTTTTAGTGATTTCTCCGGTGAGTAGTCCACTAAGTTATTAAATTAAGAATCAAAAACCCATTAGCCAACTACTGGTTGGTACCACACATGTTAATATGACAATATGATACGACAACATAGTGAGATAATCTTAGAAGGGTTTTATCCATTTGGTTTGAAGACCTGTTGAGAAATTACCGAGTGTAGCTTACTAGGTCTTAGAGAGTCAAAATGAGCTCAAACTCTGAAGAAAAAGTCCCTGTGCTTAGGAAAAGTAGGAAGGCTGTTGCTAGCATCTTGGCCCTGCATCTTGGATAAATCCTGGGATAGAGATACCTTCTAGTATCAAGCCTTCCAAAGCTGCTCAAAATATCTGCTCACTCTTTTGAGGAGGAGACACTCAAGCAATGCCGGGCAAGTTTGCTTAAAGGAGACAGATGAGCTTGGTCGTGGCAGAATGTGTATGCTGAGATAGGCTGAGAATCATGATAAACAGATACTAGATGCCAGTCAATCACAGCTACTCTTACAATAGGATAGTAAGTCCTTCAGGTCAAAATAAAAAAGAAACACATAGTGGTATCCTTTTTTTTGTCTTGTTTTGTTTGAAACAGGGTTTCTCTGTAGCTTTGGAGCGTGTCCTGGAACTACCTCTTGTAGACCAGGATGGCCTCAAACTCACAGAGATCTGCCTGCCTCTGCCTCCTGAGTGCTGGGATTGAAAGGTGTGCTCAGCCACAAATTTTCTGTATATGGTCAGGAGTGACTTTGATCCTCTGCCTCCTGAGTGTGGTGTTAAAGGTGTGAGCCACCAGTGCCCAGTCACATAGTGGTATCTAACAGCAGTACTCCACCAGAAGGTGCTAGGGTGATCCTGGTCACCTTGGATCTCAGGGATGTTTAATACTGTAGACCAAAGGAAGACTTGCCTCATATTGACCCCATCTATAGGCAGAGGGGCAGCACCAGCTCTAGATTAGATGTACCATAGGAGGATTTAGTGATAAAGCAGGATGACAGTTAGTCCACATCCGTGGTGGATGACTAGCTTCATTCATTTATCCACTTTTCTAACCCAAGCTCTGGGCTAATCCTACAGAATGAAAAGGAGTTGGGTCCTTCTCTTTTGTGGCTGAGTAACCCAATGAAGGATACAAACAGTCAAATGCTCACTTACAGTGTGTGATGTATCCTACAACACTGGCATAGGAAAAACCTGCAAGAAGGACTTAGAGAAGAAAAGCCAGTCAATTCCCTGTACCGAGTTAGAGGGGGAGAGAGTCAAGGAAAGCTACAAAGAAACTGACGACCAGATAGGCTTCACGTGAGATGACATCACAGATTGGGAGAAACATCAGTCTCCAAAATGGGATCAATATGTGCAAAGGGCACGAAGACTGAAACGAAATGAATAGAATTTTCAGCCCCTCACTATCACCTCACTCCTATGCATGACAAAGGAGTGACGGTTTTGATGTCCCTTCCAGATGCATGACATATTTTACACACCTCATTCATTCTGTTAGTGCTGACTCTTGCAAGTGCTTGCTCATGGTCAGTGATAGACAATACAAGATGGAAGAACAAACAAAGCTTCCTTAAACTTCTGTACAAGGAATCCAGCTTTGAACAAAGCAGATGAAACGACTGTAATTAAGCATCTTCCTCCTGTTTAACTCTTTAAGCACACTGGAACCCAAGAACTGACTGTGGTCAAGCGTCTTGAACCATTATGGTGTTCTAGAGTAAGGCAGCGACTCTAGCGGAAGTTTTCTCATTTCCTACACTAATCTCCAGTCACCTTGGACAGCCACCTTGCCTGATCCCATCAGGCTGTTCTTCAGAGAGGGTTCATTCCCTGCCTGTGCTCTCTTGCAGTGGAAGGTGTTAGCTCTTTGCAAGGTTCTATTTTTGTTTTTAAATGCTCAGTGGGGAATGCTAAACTTTGTTTCTCTAAGTCATTTGTAACTGATGCTGAACGAATAGCATATGATCTGAAGTCTATAAATTTACCTCCTGGCTTCACAGACTTCCATTCCCAGGAGCTGAAACTCTGACACCTCACTCAGGCACATGGTTGAAATGTTGGAGAGCCGAGGGCAGAACTTTCCATAAGAACCTTTAGTGCTAAAATAGCTTCACAGTCACAACTGGGACAGACTCCTCTCCTTCCTTGTTGACCTGCATTTCTGCTGCCCTCACCAGGAATTTAGTCCTCACAGTGACCATCAACAGGGAAAAAGCTAAAGACAAAAGTCAAAAACTGTTGGGGACCCTCCCTAAAAGACAATGTTCACACACACTCCTTCAAGGGATCCCCGCATAGCATGTGTTGACCGTCTACTATGGGTCAAGTACCAGGAATGCCACAGCAAACACATCAGAGTCCCGGGCCTTATGGGGCAGATATCAGGACGGGCAGTTGTGGGAAGAAATACAAAACTGGTGCACTGGTTAGGGTCTGGTTTGAGCGTCCTCTAGGGGTGTGTGTCAAATGTAATCCATTGTGAGAGTTGAACTTTGGTCTAAGGAAACTTGGCTTAGTTAGCAGTGTTGACATTGGAAGTGAGCAGCCAGCGGGGAGTCCGTCCATGTGTGAATCCCAGTGACTTTGTAAAAATAGAGATCAGAGAGACACGGACCTACAGACCTACGTGCACTTCTTGTCTCTTGACATCTCTTTGCCTGCATCAAAATCCCCAACAGGCCTCACCTTTTCATGGTGCAGAATCTTCCTGAACACTCCATTTGTGACCGTGTGCCCCCTTTGTTCTGCTGTGGGGCCACCATTTGTGACCCTGTGCCTGCTTCACTCCACTGTGGGACCCCTCCTCTATTACTATTTCACTGAGGCCTGAAGAAAAAGAAGAGATAACTTGGCCTCATCTGCTTTAAATTTCTCATTTTAAAAATTTATATAGTAGTGATAATAGAAACACCATGCTATTAATGCTATAATCATTTGCTTTCTTAAGTCTTCCACCCACCCCTGCCAGTCCTATAGTCCAAGGTGCCTGTGTGGCTGAGGCAGGAGGATCACATCAACTCCTACCAGAGCGACAGAGTGAGCCTGAGGTCAATCTAGGTAACTAACTGAAATCATACCTCAAATTTTGAAAAAAAAAAATTCTAAAAAGTGGGCCAGGGAATTGCTCAGTGATGGAGTGCTTGCAAAGACTATGAAAGCCCTAAAGACAATTTTCAATAATGCAAAGAAAATTGTGAATGAAATAAGATAAATATCACCTGTAGCAGGCTTTCTTTGAGGCCACCAACCAGCTTCTAAATCATGACATAGAGACTCAATATCAGTTATGAATGCAGGGCCTTGTGCTTGTTCCACTAGCTCTTATAATTTGTTTTCACCTGTTTCTCTTCATCTATGTTTTGCCTTGTGGTTTTTACCTTTCTCTCACTCTGTATGTCCTATTTAGTGTCCATCTGTCTGGTGGCTGCCCGACATCTTCCTCATTTTCTCCCTCATTCTCTTCTCTCTAGCCTAGATTCCTCCTCGGACTTATTCTCTCTGCCCACCAGCCCCACCAATATCTCTACTCCTAGCTATTGGTCATTCAGCTTTTTATTGGACCAATTAGGTGTGTTAGGCAGGCAAAGCAACACATCTTTACATCATTAAACAAATGTAGCACATCTTTACACATTTAAACAAATGCAGCATAAATAAATACAACACATCTTTACATAGTTAGAGTGATATTCCACAACAATCACATTTGAAATCAATTCCATATTTATAAATAAACACATGTATATATATGCATGTATGTGTGTACATGCACACACATACACTAGTCCATTATTTTTGGTTCCTTCATTGTATTCCATTTGTGCACAAAGCATACTTGACCCGTCCTGCTCTTACTAGGTGTCTCGGTGGCTTCTAATTCCTTGTCATATACTTTGCGCCAACAAAAATTGTAATAAAGGTTTCCGTGCGGTGCTCGGAGGTTCTCTGGGTTTAATGTATACAAGGGGAATTGCTACTCACCACTGAATAGGAAACTCAGTATCATTAGCACCTCCTAACTGCTTCATCTGTGCATGCATGCTTGTGCCATCAGTCCAAATATCTGCTCTCTGTTCTTTCCCAAATAGTCTCCTAGGCGCTTGTCAGGGTTGCTGCAAGCATTTGCAACAGGGTTTTTATTTGTTTGTTTGCTTTTGTTTGTTCCAGTCGTTTAGATGTCCATAGTTTTCCCTCTATTTCACTAGTCATGTCTTTCCGTCTCCTCTCTTGGCTCCTCCTCCTTGCTGGCCTCCAATGAGAAAGCCCCCGAGATCTGCTCCAGGCTTGATGCCTTTCTTTGCACTATTAATATGCAGAACCTTAGGTGCGCTTAAACTCCCATGGCCTCACTGTCATATCCATGTTAAAACCCTCAAGTACATGCACAGCCTTGACCTTCTCCACAAATGCCACGCTTGTGTGCCTCCACTTCAAATCTGGGCCCCATAGCTACAGTGCCCACAACTGCACACTTGTTTCTTCTCCGCGACCTATTCATCACTCTGATTCCCCAATCTCATACACAGCAAGGCTGTTTACATTTTCAGTTGTTGATGGTACAGTCTTTGAGCATGGCTGATCCCTGCCCGCCTCTCACCCACTCCCAGCAGGTCAGCAGCACCGTCAACTCTACTCAAACTGTGTCAGAGTGCCCTTCCCCACTCCCTCACCCCTCATTTCCCCCAGGGTTGTAGCAGTCATCTCTAACAGGCCTTTGCTTCTCTTTCCTGGCCCAGTTCGTCCCCTACACAGCAGCCAGAGCATTTCCCTAAGTTGAGCAACCTGTCTCCATGCCTTTGAAATTCACCAGTGCTTTCCAGTTTGCTCAGGAAGGAGGGCAAACTCCTTCTTTACTCTCGACAGAACCGGACCCTTGCTTGTTTGTCCTCATTTCCTCCCTTCCCTTTTCCCCTTCCTGCCCGTGTCCTTTCGAGGCGCACTGACCACTTTCGCTCTGCCCAGTATGAAGCGCCACTCACACGGGGCCTGTGCACCTGCTCTTTCCTCTGATGGTTTGCATTCCTAGAATAAAACTTGGACACTCAAAGTATTGGGGGTGTTAGAGAGATAACTAAACAGTTAAGGGTACTGGTTCTTTCAGAGGAACCCAGTTAGGTTCCCAACTCCCACATGCGGCAGCTCACAACTGCCTGAAACTCCAGTTCCAAGGGACCTTACATCTCCTGAACTCCATGGGCCCTTGCTTACACACACACACACACACACACACACACACACACACACACACACGAGAAAGAGAGAGAATAAATAAACAAAACAAAATAATAAATCTTAAGGGTTTTTTTTTTTCAGATTTCCCACATTTTAGCACAGGATCTCTTTCTTCATGGCTGAGTAACACCCAGCCTTAGCTTGGTTTGTTTCTAGCCAGCTTTTCTACTTTTAAATTAGCACACCTACCTTTTGCCTCTGGCTTTTGTCTTTCTCTTACTTCTGCAAATATCACTTTCATTCTTACTTTATAGCTGACTGTGTGGCTGGGTGGATGGGTGGCTGGGTGGATGGGTGGCTGGGTGGATGGGTGGCTGGGTGGATGGGTGGCTGGGTGGATCGGTGGCTGGGTGGCTGTGTGGATGGGTGGCTGGGTGGCTGGGTGGCTGGGTGGATGGGTGGCTGGGTGGATGGGTGGCTGGGTGGCTGGGTGGATCGGTGGCTGGGTGGCTGGGTGGATCGGTGGCTGGGTGGATCGGTGGCTGAGTGGATCGGTGGCTGGCCCCTAGCATCCTCCTCTCCTTGTTCTCTCATTCTTTCTTCCTCCTCCCAGATTTCTTCTCCTATTTATTCTCTCTGCCTACCAGTCACACCTATCCTTTCTCCTCCCTAGCTATTAGTTAGACTATCAGTGTTTTAGACAGACAAAGTCACACAGTTTCACAGAGTTAAACAAATGCAACATAAAAGAATGCAATGCAGCTTTTCATCATTTTAAAAATGTTCTTCAGTATAAGCAAATGTAACACGCCTTAAAATAATTTTCTCCAATATTGTACTATGGTTGATTCTACCCCTTGGCTATTGTGAATGTCACAATAAACAAATGCACACAAATTTCTTTTGTGTACTGACACTATGTCCTGATTTAAAAAAAAAATACAGGCTGCTCAGGTTCAGGCCACGCCAGTCAGACAAACAGGTAAGAGGCCCACCTGCCCTCAGAACCTGCCCACACCCTCAGTTACAAACCCTCACCTTTTCCCACCCTACCATGTGCCCCTGCTGCCATGTTGCCCAGCCCCACGTGGGGCAGATATCTGCTGCTTAGGTGCAGGCCATGCCAGTCGGAAGAACAGGTGTAGGCCATACCATCCAGAGAAACAGATAGGTGACCTCAGGCAGAGACCCCTGCTGAACCATGCTAGCTGCCAGAAATCCAACTCCTAACTCATACTGAGACTCCCTGCTGGACCAAAGGTTATTCTGGCTGCCAAAATCCAGGACACAAAGAACAGAAGATAAAAGAAAAAACAGAAACCAAAGAACTAAACACCCATCCAACAAAGATGAACTCAGAAATCAGCAATTAGACTTATAATCACCCCAAAACCAGATACCTAGATTCTAGTTTAAGTACACAATCAACAGCAGCCGGGGTAATATGTCACCATCAGAGCCCAGCAATCCTACTTCAGCAAGTCCTAAATATTCCAGCACAGCTGAAGCACAAGAAAAAGACCCTAAAACCAATTTTATGAAGAGGATAGAAGTCCTTAAAGAGGAAATCAATAAATCCCTTAAATTAATTCTGGAAAACACAAACAGCTGCATGAAATTAATAAATACCTAAAAGAAAGCCAAGAAGAAAAATAGTCGAAGGAAATGAACAAAACTGTTCGAAACCTGACAAAGGAAATAGAAGCAATAAAGTAAACACAAACTGAGGGAATTCTGGAAATGAAAAATCTAAGTAAACAGAAATTACAAATGCAAGCATCATCAACAGAATACAAGAGATGGAAGAGAGAAGCTTAAGCATTGATGGCATGATATAGAAAATATATTCATTAATCAAAGAAAACATTAAATCTAAAAAAAAATCCTATTAAAAATATCCAGGAAATCTAGGACACTATAAAAAGACAAAATATAAGATGACTAAATAAAATTAATGGATATTTGTGTTTCTTCTTGGGTGTTATTCAGATTTTAACACCTTTGAACGATTTGTGTTCTTAGGTTTTGGGGGGTTGTTGTTGATTTGTTTTTTTGATTGTGTTTAGTTCTTTATATAGTATCCTCTGTGAGATTAGTAGAAGACAAAGACTAATTCATACTGTAGGTTGACTCTTCATTCTTTCTCTTTGCTGGGTAGAACCTTAGGAAGTAATTATCTTGTCAATTCTTGTTTGTTTCATCTGCTTTTGAAGCCTTACCCAGGAAATCTATCAGTGCCAGGGCTGGAGAGATGGCTCAGTTGTTAAGAGCATTGCCTGCTCTTCCAAAGGTCCTGAGTTCAATTCCCAGCAACCACATGGTGGCTCACAACCATCTGTAATGGAGTCTGGTGCCCTCTTCTGGCCTGCAGGCATACACACAGACAGAATACTGTATACATAATAAATAAATATTTTTAAAAAATCTTTTTTAAAAAGTCAACAAAAAGAAATCTATCAGTGCCAATATTCTGACCTGTTTTCCTAAATACACATGAATATCATCATTCTTCTCCATGGCATATTATAGTTAAAATTTTAAAAATATGGGGTAAAGAGAGAAGATTATATTCTGCAAGAGAAAAATGTCACACAAAGTTTAAAGACAAACAGCAGATATCTCAAAAGAAACTCTGAATGACAAAGAGCATTTCTGAGCCTGAAAGATTGTAACTACCTACTAAGATTATTATACCCAGTGAGGTTGTCCTTCACAGTCAAAGGAGAAATAAAAACTTTCCATGATAAGGAAATGCTAAGGGAATAAACCATCATTAGACCAGAATTACAAAATATGACTTAGGGAATTCTGTACCCAGAAAATAATTTATTAGATACCATCATTAAGAATGTGAATAAATCCCACTAGAATAAGAGATAAACCAATGAGAAATACAAAATAAATATTTCCAACATAGTAAACCATCAAATTTATAAAATTAAAGGAAGAAATATGCAAGAATATTAAAAGTACTTGGATAAATTCAAATAAATTATAATAAATATATATGTCCCAAATGTAAGAGCAGCACCCAATTATATAAAAAGCAAACACTGCTAGACATAAGAAGAGATTTGGGTCCCAGTGTAATAGCAGGTGACTTTAATAACAAAGTGACTTTAAGAAACTAGGGGAAAAAAGAGATTACCATGAGCACAAAAAAAAAAGATTTCGACCCAGCCAATTCTCATGAATATGTATTAAAAGTATACACTGGATAAAGGACAACTTCAGTAAGCGCTGGTGGAAGATGGGGTAACAACATGAAAGAGGGGCTAACTAGCTCTTCTCTCAGTATACAAAACATGGGCAGGAGGAGACTTTATGGTCTCCAGTTCAGTTTGAAACTAGTAGGATGAGGAGGTCTTGTTTTTGTTCATTCTGTTTTGCAGATATCCCCGTAAGATTGTAATAGAGAAAGACAAACAGTGGTCTTCTGCTAGAGTACCCGGTCATCCACCCATGCTCCTGGCAGCCATCGCTGCTGTCTGTCTGTCCCTCGCATCAGGGTCTAAAAACTCCTTCATCCTACCTCCAAATGGCTTCTCGTCATACATGTCTTAAGTGCTGGTGGCAATGAATCTTGTCACCTGTGTGACATGCTGTTCCATGGCATGTCTGGGGATAAAGGGTGAAACCCTGATGCACACGCTCATCAAATATCTGTGCAGGTGACCATGGATATATCTAGTCCTTATCTGCACATTTTAAAATGACAACCACACAATACAGTGTTAGGATGAGACAATAAAAAGAATATATGTTTCATAAAATGGGAAGAGCTATGGAGATGAAGCAGCAAGTTCTCCCATACATAAGCCATATTGTGGCGTCCTTCAATCGTTGACAAAACCAGACTGTACTGACCAACTGCCTGATGCTGAAAGCAGAAACCACGACCAACGTCAATTAAGACTCTGCATTGCCAAAGCTGGACCGGGAAGTTCAAGCAGGTTATAAAAAGTGAGAGCCCAGCAAGTTAATGTAGGTGGAGAAGATATTTAGGCAAAGAGGCCTTCATTCCAAAGTGGGTATGAAAATCAGGCAGAGGAAAGGAAAGCTGTGTCCGTTGAGATCTCTTTCTCTCTCTCTCTCTCTCTCTCTCTCTCTCTTTCTCTCTCTCTCCATTCACTGAAAGTATCTGATTTTTATTTTTCTCCTTCTTTAAGAGAATAACCTGTTAATAAAAAGAAGCTTGTCTTATAGGCCTCCTCATCCACAGTGCTGGCATTTCCTGCAGTGTTAATAGAAAGAGGGAGGTGAACACTACGCAAGCAACATAAGACTCCTTAGTACAGCCCAACTCCCCCTTCTCCCAACAGCATCTGCAAAGGCTTTTTCTGCAAAGGGACCATCTCACTGTAGTAAAAATGAGCATGTGGTTATTATGCACGGAGATTTGTATTCTCCTGCAGTTATCTGGCATCAAATACGTTCTCCAAGAGTGGCGAGAGTCTTCAGTTGCCGAGAAACACAGAAGAATTCTTCTGCCTGGGAACCCGGCTGCTTTGATCTATCTGCTTTCCATTTCACTGCCCATCTTTCTGCTGGCGTGCGATGCTGGGTGATGGCAGGCAAGGACCGCAGGCAGGAAAAATGCAGTGTTGTAGGAAGCAAATGATCACTTCGAGACTTCACTGTTTAATATTGCAGAAGCCTGCGGAGGGGCGTGCTTGAGAGAAGCCAGTGGGCAAGCTGCAGTCCACATTCAAGGCAGTTCCTGCGCTCTGCCTGCATTTCCCAACTTCCTTTAGGGGGAAAGAATCATCCTTTCAATGCCTCCCCACACAAAGTCTGAAATACCTAGCTAAGTGACTCCCAGCGGGGCAGATCTACATGGTTCCTATGATCAGAAGGAATGGCTTTAATATCTTCAATTACTGAGGATTTCTGTGTCTTTTGTTCTACTAGATCAGTCCTGTGTATGAATAAAATTTTATATCTGGGGAGTCCCCTTCCTCTTCTTCACACTTTTGTGGGGAACCTAATTAAGGACGGAGGAGGCTTTCTTCATAGAGAGGTAAATGAACACGCAGAGACAGACCACATGTTAACCCCTCTTATCCCTCATTTTCCACAGTGCTTCCCTGCCCTCCAGTTTGATAACTTTTGACACACTGTCCCATGAACTAAGGCATGTGGCAGTAAATGCAAGCTCACTCCCAGAGTCACTCATGTAGCCAAAGTTTGGGTATGCAGCAGCATACCCAAGATGGAGCATGAGCCTCCACTCTCTGCTACCTCACATGCTCTGCCTTGGAGAAGCTGTGTTAGCCCCACGATGATCGGCACTGGTTTTGAACTCAATTAGTTTAAGAAGTGTCTAGCATAGGAGTAAGGCATCCCTACATTGTTTGGCGGGGGGAGGGTCATTTCCAAGGAGGATTCACTGAGGGAAGACTGGGATCAGCTGCCATAAGACGGTAGGGACAGAAAGCCAGCCTGTGGGGACATCTGTCCCTCTCTGCTTCCTGGTTGCCATAGAGTGAGGCTCTGCCCCCTCCACCAGGATGGGCTGCCAACTCGGAAACCAAGAATCAAAATAAATTCATCTACCTTTAAGCTGTTTCTCTAAAGTGGTTGATCGCGACAACAACAGAACGACGGACACATGCTCATCTTTCTCAGCCAGGAAAAGGAAGGAAGACAAAATATTTTCTAGGGACAGTACTGCTCGGCACCCCTGATGTCCCAGTCCATTCTCTCCCTAAAGTTTGGCAATCATTAGCTGTACCTTAATTAATTTAAACAGTTAGCCTTTTCCTATTTAGCTGCTTCAACTTTTTTCTTCTCTTAAATGTCTTGGTTTAGAAACACAAGCTCAGGAGAGGAAGAGCACTAGGTAAGAGTCCTTTTCCCAGATAGGTGGTCACGTGCGTAAGAACCTGGCTCCACAGGAGCATCGTTAAGTAGCGCTTTGCCTTGGGAGACAGATCTGAGCCTAAGACCCCTAGCCTCGTGTTCAGAGGGACTCTATCTACCCTTTACAGCTGCACTGCTATTCCCAGTTTGCTGTTTTGAAGCGGACAGAATCAGTCTCATTGTCTTTCTAGCCTAAGAAGTGTGCAGAAGACAGACCTCTGGTTCTGCTTCTTCACATGGATACCCAGCCCTGTGCACATTGCCCGGCTCAGGCTTTACGCATTTGTTAGCGGTGTTGAGAGAACGCCTTTGACTCAGAGTTAATCTGCTCCTGTCTCACATAGCTACTCTATCGTATGCTACTCAGGCTGTTTACCCAAGAGGTCCTTCGAGACCTAGAAAGGAGGCTCAGTGGTTAAAAGCACTGGCTGCTCTTCCAGCTGACCTGGGTTTGACTCCCAGCACCCATATGGCAGCTCACAACTGTCTGTAACTCCAGGGACACAAGATCTGTTTGATGCCTTCTTTTAGCCTCTGTGGGCACCAGGCACACACACAGTGCAAGGGCATACATGCCTGGAAAACCATCATACATATAAAGTAAATTTAAATGCTTTAAGTGGTCCTTCAGTTTTTGCACAATATTCCAGGGTCATTTCCACAGATCCAAAAAAAAAAAAAATTACCCACCTCCTTCCATTGACCCTCTTCATTCCCTCGCTCAACTCATTCAGAAAAAAAATGAACCAGCTACACGTGTTCCTAGAAAATTCTTGGAGATTCCAAAGTATGGATTATATTTAGTTAGTACACATCCCAACACACTCTGCTGTTGACTAATGATTGCATTTCCCTTTAGGGAGAAAACATGCTAGCTCTGTCTAAATCTGTCCTGCTACCAACTTCAGCCCACACCAACCATTGAATCTTTATTTTATCCCCATGTTTAATGCTGAGCATCTTTTCTCATCCCCAATTGACCTAATCTTATCCAAAATTAATTTTTTAAATAGTTTTTTTCTTAATTAATATTGTTCCTGTACAATATTTAGTGGTTGTTAATTTCTCTCCTTCTCCCTTCACTAGGTTGGAATCTCTCTGTGTCTCTCTCTCTCTCTGTCTCTCTCTTTATCTCCCATCTTTCCATCTATACAGTTGCAGAAAAAATGGACAAGGAAACCCCAGCTTCAGATGACAATCTCCACAAAGCATAGAGGCAACTGAAGAAAAAGAGAAAAGCGAATATTTCCTTACACAAGGCTTTTTCTAGCGTCCTCTGCTTCTGCAGGCAAGTCAGTTCCAGTGGGGTCTGGAATGTTGTTCTACTCCCAGGAAAAGAGCTGATATACCTAATTTCAGCATTCCTTGGAAGATCCTAGGGAGTCCAGTCCACCTAGTATCATCTAAACCCATGATGCAACAGGACAAGAGGGGAGGGTATTCCTAAGTAGACTTTCACAAGACAAAATGGGTGGGAAAAAGCAAGGCAACTTTTTTCCACTGTTGATTCTTTTGGGGGTTTGTTGTTTGTTTGTTTGTTTGTTTGTTTGAAGACTTGTTATTTCTACAACTTTCTGAAGTAAGTTCTGTTTCTTGAAAAGGCAAACAAAAATCTACAAACATCTCCAAGTTCAAACTACCAACCAGTAGGAGATTGGAAGACAAATTATCTCTGGGATACGGCTTGAGTCAGTGAGGAGCATAAGATCTAGACATTCTGGTCATTCACAGGTGAAAAGTCAAGAAACACACAGCAGGGTGGCAGTAGAAAGCCCGAGAGCCAACATGGCTTCCTCATCATTTACCTTGTGCCAGAACATCTCCCCTCACTTTTGGGCTCTCCTTATCCTGTTTTCATAGAAAACGAAGGGAAGCTGAGATGAAATCCAAGGGACTTTAGGGGAAGACAACGATTCAAGTACTGTTTTCAACTCTTCTCCCCAGGGAGAGCAGAGACACTGAGAGAACAAGGACATTTAGATGTGTGAACAGTCCGTGAGCTGCATCAGATATGAAGCTGCATATTGACGCTGGTGATAACTACGCATGAGCAAAGTTGATCTGGTGAGAGTTGAGAGACATTTTGGCAAGACAAAACTAGAGAGAAAGGGAGTTTAAAGTTGTACAAGTGGAAAAGTCCCATATGTGAAATGTTAGCCACAGAGTATAACAGAAGACACACACACACCCGCGCACGCGCGCGTGCGCGCGCACACACACACACACACACACACACACACACACGGCTGTGAGATTTACAGCACACAAAAATCCTACCCTGCAGACTTACTCCAGTTCAGATTCTGGGCCAAAGGTAGAGTCATGTAAGCAAGCCTATTGTTTTCAGCAGAGTAAGAAGGCCTTCTAGGCAGTGAGGATTGAGTCAAGCCCGTACAGTGATGAAGACAATGGATTTAACCTTCCAGATAGGTGACTGGAATCTCTGGATCTCATTTTTATCAGTTAAAAATATAGAAATCACAATTCCCTTTCATACACTTGTTTCAAGAAATAATTTATGATATGTGTATGAGGACATGAGACATAAACATGCCAAAAAAAAAACAGCAAGCAACTGTTTTAAAAGAGTGAAATAAACTTTTATTTTCTACCTTATGTATTTCTATTAAATGTACATATACATAGTGTGTGTGATAATAGTTAGGGAAAAGGTGATTACAAAATAACAAGTGTGCAACTCAATAAGGTGGGCTTTTTGAAAAGAATATATATTTAGGCAGCAAAATGAAATGACCCAAGTCCAACTTCCTTTTTTTCCCAGATCGTAGTGCAGGATAGTCAGAAGCTAGGCACACACCCCATCAGCACCACGAATGGGAATGGAGTTCTGTGTCTACTGGAACCCAGCACCCTGACATGCCAGCACTGTCTGCACACAGAGCTCGTCAAGGTACCTGGATACTGAGAAGTGACTCCCAGGCTCTCCTCTGGAAAGCCAAGCGGAAGGATGCCGTTCACAGCTATTTACTGGAGTAAGGACTGTCCTTTCTTGTAGTAAGTGCATAACTGGGTCTTCAGGGGATGCTTGTGACATGAAACAGGTAACAGGGCTGCAAGTACCTCAGCCCACCTGGATCGGAATGTCTCCTGCATCATCCCGCTCCTGCTGCATCCCGCTCCTGCGGCATCCCCCTCCTGCAGCATCCCCCTCCTGCGGCATCCCCTGCTGCATTCTGCTCCTGCTGCATCCTGCTCCTGTGGCATCCCCCTCCTGCGACATCCCCCTCCTGCAGCATCCCCCTCCTGCGGCATCCCCTGCAGCATCCCGCTCCTGCTGCATCCCGCTCCTGCTGCATCCCGCTCCTGCTGCATCCCGCTCCTGCTGCATCCCGCTCCTGCTGCATCTCGCTCCTGCTGCATCCCGCTCCTGCTGCATCTCGCTCCTGCTGCATCCCGCTCCTGCTGCATCCCGCTCCTGCTGCATCCCGCTCCTGCTGCATGTTCAAGTGCTCCCAAACAGCATGTGTGGCAGTGAAAGAGAGCTTGAGTTCCCACAGGGGGGCTTCAAGTCCTTTCCCGATGGTTGGTTAATGTGAGGCCATCAGAAGCCTACTTGGCTCCCTTTCCTTCATATAATCAACTCTAACAGGAGTGTTGCTGAGCTGGCCACGGTGCCAAAGGATGGTAATCCTAACACTGGGAAGTCTGAGGGAGGAGGATGCTGCACTTTGAGGTTAGCCTGGTCTACATAGTGTGTTCAAAGATAGCCTGGGGCACATAGAAATACCTTGAATCATCAATCAAATAAAAAAATTAGTGACACTTAACCTTACAAATATCATAAAAATGATGATGAATATATGACAAAATTTCCTTACCTGAAGTACTGTAGTGACAGCTCAGCCACTTAGGACACTTGACCCAGATTCTGCTCCCAGCACCCACACAGTAGCTCACAACCATGTTTGACTCCAGTTCCAGGGGCTCTAAAATTCCCTTCTGACCTTCATGTAATCCAGGCCTGCACAAGATACATATGCAGGCAAACATCTATACATATAAAGTAAACATTAATAAATATTGTAATCTCTTAATGCAATTGCACAGTAAATGATCACTGAGTGTTGTCTTTTGTAGCTGTCTGCGTGAGAAGCTAATATACTGAGTACCTGCCTGGTCTTTCCTTAAACTTGACTGTCTGAACTGAGTCAAAAGAGGGTAACATGAACATCTAACATTGGATATGGATTTTTATTGCCATAGAGAAATAACAATCGACAATTCTCATGTCATCATCTCTGTATGGGATTCATGCAGATTTCTCTTCTCACAAATAAAGGTGATTAGATAAATGATTTAACTCTCAAGTGTTTTCTGTTTAGGGACCAATTTAGTGAAAATGCTGAAATGTAACTGCCCTGACTGCTACCCTTCCCATCACCAGCAAACCCACATCTAAATAGAGGCCACTGTATAGACAAAAGCTGATTCCCGTGAATTTAAATTACAGAGGAGATGGGAGCCCATCCAGATTACACACTGTCTTCCCTGTGTATCACCCAGGATCATAAGAATTAAAAGCATAAAATGGACAGAGCTCATTCTTTGTGTATGTCTTAGGAATGAAGACATGCATGTGGACCATTAATAACCTGAAAGAGAAGCAAGATGTTCGAAGCGTTTCCCATGATTCAAAATGTGTTTCCAGTATTTATTTACCTTAGAAATGACACCAGGCAGCAAATGATAAGCCACCTACTCACTTGGACCTTGGCTTCTGGTATCTGAGATGCTTGAAGTTCGTCTTTCTTTCTAAAAAACAATAACCTATTAAGCCCATTTAATGCACACATCTCATTGTACACAGTATTAAATTCTCAAAGACGTAAACAAATTTTAAATTTTAGGAAAAAACAACAACAACAAATCAAAGCTGCCTTTTGCTGCAAGGCAGGGAAAGCAGGAGGCAGGAGAGTCCCTCATCCTCTGTGGAGGAAAGATGCAGGAGAACTCACGGAGGAAGACAGTAGCACATTGAAGGCTACTTGGGGCCTCCGCAATAAAGACTGAGACACTTCGGATATCAAAAAATGATCACACTGATGACTCTTGGTGCATCTAATTCAAAACAGCAGTAGTTCAAATAAAAGGTATTCAAAAAGGCAGGGGGAAAAATAAAAACAACTTTTTTAAAGAGGAAAAAGAGAGAGAAAAGTGACTGCTTTTTTACGGAAGAATTCAAAATATGAATGTAAACCATAGGACAGAATTTTGAAAGCACAGCTTCACAGCCACCTCATAACTGATTCACAAAAGGCCCTCGGCAGATATTAAATCCTCCAAGGGCACCAGTGTCAGGAAGCAAGACTACGTGCCTCCTCTCTCACCAGCAATTCATTATAAGAGTGGGAAGTGTTTTAACACTGTGGGTACAAGGGGCACCCTCAACCTAGTGACCATAAATCACACTAGCAATCCTGGGCACAGTGGCATCCTGTGGCCCCTATAACAGTACACACTGGTGTCTACAGTTGTTTCTTCTAACAATGGCTAGTGGCCTTATGTATCCTTCCTGCTAGTTTTGGCTTAAAGCCTACTTCTCAGGTGAAGACCACTACCCCATCTTGTTTAGAGCCTTCATTTGTGCAGTAGGCTGAGTTTTTGTTTTGGTTTGGTTTTTGGAAACAAGGTTTCTCTGTAGCTTTGGAGCCTGTCCTGAAACTAGCTCTTGTAGACCAGGCTGGCCTCAAACTCACAGAGATCCGCCTGCCTCTGCCTCCCGAGTGCTAGGATTAAAGGCGTACACCACCACCGCCCAGAAGTAGGCTGATTTTTTTAAGTGTTTCTTAGTCATTTGAATTTCTTACTTTAAGAACTTTTCATTCAGTTACATAGCCCCTCCTTCCCATGTTTTTACAGTCGTGCTGTCTGTTTTCTTGATGTTTTCATTTTAGAATTCTTTATATATGTCTATATATATAGATGATATATATATGTCATCTATATAGCTCGTAAAGATACTTTTCCCATCCTGCTGGCTGCCTCTTCCCTTGACTGACAGTGTTCTTTGCTCTCCATAAGCTTTCCAGTGTCATGAGATCCCAAAGGCCAAGTTTGGGTTTTGCTTCCTATTCAGAAAGTCTTTTCCTGTGCCTGTAAGTTGAAACTTACTCTCTACTGTTCCCTCTGCCAACCGGTTGCAGGGTCTCAGGTCCTAGGTTGAGGTCCTTGCTCCATTTGCAGGTGAGGTTTGGTGCAATGCGGCGTGAGAAGTAAAGATCGAGTGGCATTTTTCTGCATGTTAAAAGTTCATGATTCTCAGAACCAATTGTAGAAGATGCTTTCTGTATTCCAGTGCTTACTTCTGATATTTTTGTCAAAGCTCAGGTAGCTATAACCAAATGGACTTCATCTGAGCCTTCCACTCTGCTCTACGGGCCTATGTGTCTGTTTTTGTGCTATTACGATGCTGCTATCTCCAACAGTATCTCTTTGCTCAGAGCTGCTTTAGCTATCCTTGCGTGTGTGTGTGTGTGTGTGTGTGTGTGTGTGTGTGTGTGTGTGTGCATGCGTTTGTTACCTGATCGATTGATTCTTCATTTCTGGATGGAGTCCTTCACCTCTGTTAAAGCCAGTTGGCCAGTCAGAGATGCTGTGGCTACTTCAGACAGCCCAACCTCTTCTGCGCTAGCGTTTGTTCTGTGCACACCACCCCCTCCATCTTCTGACAGGGTTTTCTCACCCAGGCCTTCCCTGTATCTCTCTGGTGCTGTGTGCAGGAGCTCTGGGCTGGTGCCTATGGCTAACACTGGTCAGCAGGCTGCAGCCATGGTTCAGGGCACCTTAGGTTCTTCTCAATTCTGATTCCTGCATGGGTCTAGATATGACTTCTATAGGTCTTTTCATATAAATTGACTCTATTTATAAATTACATAAATTGTATTTTTAATTTAGCTATGCTCAGCCACTCAATGTAATTTTGGATCTACCGTCTTACTTAAAAGCCTCAAACTTGTATACGTCTGTGTGTGTTTGTGTGTCTGTCTGTCTGTCTCTCTGTCATCAGTAGTGATAATTTGGTTTGTAATTTAACAAATGAAGCTTGCCTGAGGATCAGAGTACAGAGTTAAGTCACTAGTTAGCCATAGAAGCCAAGCATGGTGGGACACACTTTTAATCTCAGCACTCGGGAGACAGAGGCAGATGGATTTCTGTGAGTTCAATGCCACCTTGAGCTACACGAGACTGAATCTGTCTAAAAAGAGAAACAGAGCTCACACAAAGGTGATTTCAACACTTGGGATCCCATGCCTTTTATCCTAGCACTGGGCAGGTGGAGACAAGAGTGATATGACTGGGTAGAGAGAGGAATATGAGATGGGAGGAGACAGGAGCTCAGATGCAGTCTGAGGATTCAGCCAGAGGATGCAATCTAAGGATTCAGTCTGAGAATTAGTCGAGACAGGATTTCTTTTTCGGTCTAAGCATTGGAAGAGGTAAGAACTTTCTAGTCATTGGCGACTCTGCTTCTCTGATCTTTCAGCATTAACTCCTATATCTGACTCTGAATTTGTGTTACAGTCATCTGTCTGTCTGTCTGTGTCTGTCTGTGTCTGTATGTGTGCCACAGGACAGTATTGGATGTTGTTTCTTGAGTGCTGTCCTTCAGACTGGATGTCTCATTGACCTGGAATGTGTCAAGTAGGGCAGCTTGACTGACTAGTAAGTCCCAGGACCCACCTGCTCCTGCCTCTGTCACTTGGATTACCGGCACAGCTACCTCCATAGCCCCAAACCACAAGATTTGATTGATGGGTCTGTCTGTTTTTATACGTTGGTAGCATACTTTGAACAGCCTGAAGTCAAACTGTTCCTCACATGTCCCACTTTAGTCCTCTCTCTCTCTCTTTCTCTCTCTCTCTCTCTTTCTCCTATCCTTTTTGCAACCGTAAACTTTTACTTCTTTCCTTAAGCCTGTGTTGCTATTTCACTAGTGTGAAATTTTGCACTCCTATTTATCTTTTGATTCTGTCTTTCTTTGAACTCCACAAATTAGATGATATTAATTATGTATTTGTCTGGATTGGTTTTTGTTTATTATTGCCTTTCCTTCTTGCATATTAGACTAATAACCTCTCAGAGTAATTTTCCTTCTATATGAACTAACAACTTTTTGAGAAGCTTCACTATGTAGTACAAGTGCAAATCCATAACCCTCCTGCCTCAACAAGTCCTGACACTACAGGCATGTGTCACCACATCATGATCTAAGTTTTTGCCTTTTCTTTATTTTGATTTATTTATTTATTTGATGCATACAAATGTTTGTCTTCGTGCATGTCTGTGCACTACATGCATGTCCGATGCCCAAAAAGACAGAAAGGGTGTCATTGGGGTTACAGACAATTTTGAGCCATCATGTAGGCACTGGGAGCTGAACCCCAGTCTTGTGCAAGAATAGCTAGTAATCTTAACCATTGAGATCTCTCTCTCTCTCTTTCCCCTCCTCTCTTTAGTCCTGTAATTTTTTTAATGAGCACCTCTTAGTAGAAAACCACTTTTGCTTTGATTTGTTTGGAAATGTCTTTCAACACAATGGCCCTGACTTCACGTAAGTTATTACTAGGAACTGATAGAAATAAGCAAAGGCATCTATATTTAGTTATATATAATTAATTAGAGATTTAAGTGTTATGTGTGAGAAGCCAAGAGGAATGATGAATTGTATTTTATAATGCTTATGAGAAAAAAAGGGGCAGCAGGGAAGAAACGAGCCCGGTAGTAGTCTAAAAGGTGGGAAAGCCATCGCAAGGGCCCTGAAGTGGGAATAGGTTTGTTGTTAGGCACATAGCAAGCATCAACATGGCTGCAGAGATACATGCAAACATGAACTATTAGGAGATATGGGACACACTGCATGGAACTACCATGAAGGTCCTATAGGAGAGTTTCAAGAAAGAGGGCTGTGACTTGAATTGTGTCCCTATTAAATTCATATAATGAAGTACTAAGCATTGCTGCATTTGAAGGCACTACTAGAAAGAGACAATTAGGGGAAGGTGAGATCATAAGAATGGACCCCGAATCTCATGTGACTGATGTCCTCTAAAGAAGACAAGATACATGAGATTGCCATGCACAAAAGAATAAGCAAAGACAGGAGTGGGATCCATGTGCTAACTATGGGGGATGTCTTGGGAGAAACCATCAGGGCCAGCACCTTCTCTTTGGTCTTCCAGCCTCCAAATGCTGATTCAGCCACGCAGTCTGGTATATTTTATTTCAGCCCTAGAAAGTTGATCAAAGGCAGTATGAAATCAGACCTGCACTGTTTCCTCAACTCTCATTTCCTCCCACAGTCTCCTTTAACTTGGTTTATCTTATAATTCTTCCCATCTAATCCTCCTGCAAGGCCATTAAAGTTCTTGGGGTGGTCAGACTCAAACTGATTCTTTGCTGTCGACTCTTAGTCTAGTATTTGAAACCTTGCATGAGGTCCTTCCCTGTCTCTGATGTAAGGAGACAAATTCTCTAGCTCACCGGTCCTGACCTGTGACCTTTCCGTGCTCAGCTGATGCAAAGGCGGCATCGTGTAGTTGTGCTAACTCCTTCAGCCCTCTAGGTAATCTGATGGCCGGCCCTCTTCAGTAGGCTTTGCCTAGAGTTAACAAATTTGTTGAAGGTTCTTAGTGCAGAAGGTTATAGACTTACCAGCCTTTCTAGTTTGTGAAAATCTTCTAAGCTACCTGGTAATGAGGCAGCAGACAAACAACATCTGGGCAGATATTTATCTTGTTACGTTAAACACGCACCTGGCCCCTTCATTATCAACGATAATTGACAACTTCATCATCACAGAGTATTTTTCTGTCCATGCCACAGTGGTGCAAGTAATTAGGTAATAATTAATGATTCTTAAAGTACAATATTTCCTGCGAGTTCAATTTTCACTGTACCTATACTTAAAGAGCAGCACTCCCGTTTGCATTACCCTGCAGATGAATATTAGCACAAATGGAAATGTCTGGGCTTGTCTGGGAGTCTCAGAGGATGGTCTGCATTCATCTCTGACCATTCTTCAGCTCCATGCAGGATTTATTTTCCTTCAACCTCACCAAATAATCACTAAGTATTAGAGCTAATTATAGGCAGCAAATGTAGGGACATCCACAGCAGTGTTTACAACTACATTAGACACTAAGAGGGAATCTTTAAAAATATAAATAGCCAACTCTGGAGACAGAGTTAATTGAATTATGGCACCTAGACTAAACAGAATGTTATTCAAATATCTTAACCAATAATTTCAAAGGCAGAATGAAAATACGAGCAATTTTTTTTTATTACCACCATGCTTTAGATCTTTAATGGTCCCCAAAGGTTTATCTTCCTGGTCCCCAGTGTGATTTTGTCCCCAATGTGGTGATACTGGGAACTGTGGGACAGTAGGAAGTCAGGCTTTAGTGGCTTCTTCAGGGTCACCGTGCTGGTACTTATGCAGTGCATTTTGGACCCCTAGACGCTTTCTCCTCCCCCTCATGTGTTCACTGGCCCTGAGTGGGTGGTTCCGCTCCACCACGTGCTCCCATCCTGAGTTCCACCCCAATATAGGTCCAAGCCACCAAGGCAACAACTAGAACGTCCCAATGCTGGGCCTGAATGAACCTTCTCTCTTTATAAGCTAACTATCGCAGGCATTTAACTATAGTGACAAAAAATTAATACATTTTATGAGAAATAAAAGGTTGTGGTTATATAGAGAATATATGATACGTCAGATAAAACTGAAAACAAACGATAGTTTAGCAACGCTTCCAAGTGGAAGTCATGTCACCAGGGTAGGGTAAAAATGAATGTTTGATTTGTTTATTGATTAACTGCTTGATTTTCTGAGAGAATATTTTTGATTGGTTTGAAGTGTGTGAATCTTCATTTCTGGATTGTAGTTCATTCAAGATGTAGTCAAGTTGGCAACGAAGAATAGCCATCCCAGGGCCCTTTCTGCCTTCCTCAGAAGGGCCTTTTCTAAATAATGTTACTTTTACTTATAAGTGCTTTTTATTCTAGATACATAAATTTTTACATATTATTCTAAAAATACTTTATGTGCTTATAAAAATATGTTCACTTACTCTTTTTTTTATACAAATGGTATCAGCAATGTTACACTCAGTTTGACACCTAGCTTTTCTCAGTCACTAACACTTTGACCAGTTCCATGTCACCACACAGAGAGCTACATGATTATTATTAGTTTCTATGTTGTTTTATTAAATAAATTTATCATAACTCATTTAGCCATTCTGTATTCATGTACATTTAGATTCATTCCAGTCTTTTGCTATTTGAAATAATGTCTCACATGATAGTCCAAATGACCCATTTAAAATGCAAATGAGATAATCTTCTGGTATAAAGACAGCCCTTCAAAGTCAAGATTCCTATATTCATCTTCTTGTGCCTCCCTGAAAGGCACAGATGAGAATGGTCAATTTAAACAGGAAGCACGAACACTGTCACAACAGGAAAAAAAGGAAAACCACACATGTGACCATCCGGTTCATATAAAACCAAGTTTAGATGGGCATATATACCAAACCCTGGGTCATTTGCCTAGGCCAGCAAGATGGCTCAGCAGGAAAAGGTGTTGCTGTACAGGCTTGGGTACCAGAGTTCAACACAGAGCTGCGCAAGTTTAAACCCGAACATCATTCATCTGGTGCACAGCTTGATGAATTAAGGTAATAACAAAGATCAAACATCCATTCAACCTAACTCCAGATACCTTACTCCCATCTCAAAAATGCAAAACAGTATGAAAAACAAAATGATATTTCTCCTGCAGAAGTTAGTTCTCCCATTGTAATGTTCCCTGGGAAAAGTAACTCAGCTGACAAATGGACAAAACATTTTTAAAAATATGTATTAGAAATATGTTTAAGGAACCCAAAAAGGATATGAATAAATGCTATAAAACAAAAAAACCACAAAATACAATTAAATGAAAACAAGATTTTAGAATAGAGTTGAATAAAGAGTTAGAACCTCTGAAGGCAAGTCAAAATGAAGTAAAATTTATTAGACAAATCTATAGGACATTTTCTTAATAAGTGATTCATAGAGAAGGATCCAGACCACAGGGGCCGTACCCCCCCAGTCAGGTGGTCCTGAGTGTAAAAGAAAGTAGCCTGAGGGGATGGAAAGATGTCTCAGCAGTTAAGAGCACTTGTTCTTATAGAAGACCTGGGTTTGATTTTAAATGCCCACATGGTAGCTCATAACCATCTCTACCTCCTGTTCCAGGAGATCTGATATCATCTTCTTCTGACCTCAGCAGGCATCAAGTATGCATGTGATACATATACATACATATACAGGCAAAAAACATTCATACAGAAGATCCTGGACAGACATTGTGTAGATAACCCTAACCTAAGAGATCATGGATATCAATCCAGACTACTATACTAAAATAAATAAATAAATCTTTAAAAATTAAAGCAGGGAGGCTCCAAGAGGTGAACAACAGGTCTTCCTGCTGAAAAGCTCAAGGTCTTAGACAGCCTATGCCCCTCCCCCACCCATCTCAGCCCCCTGGAGGCACAGGTTCCACCTACAGGGCTTGGAGGCAGAGTCCTAGCAGTTGGTCAGCAGAGGCCCCAAAGGCACAGGCTCTACCTGTACTGATTGGAGGAAAATCAACACCTGTACCTGTAATCATCACAAATGAAGATGGGTAGATGGTAGTGTAAGAATACATTCAGCGGCTTAAAGAGCCATATGAGACTACTGGAACCTAGTGGTTCTACAACAACAAGACCTGAACATCCCAAGGCACATGAAGCAGAAGAAAATGATCTTAAAAATAACTTTATGAAGATGATAGAGACCCTGAAAAAGGAAATGAAAAATTTCCTTAAAGAAATTGTAAGAAATCAATACATACCTTAAAGAAAGACAAGGGGAAAAAAGCCAAACAGGTGAAGGAAACAGTTCAAAACTTGAAAATTGAAATAGAGGCAATAAAAAAACAAACCATAAATTGAAGGAATTCTGGAAACAGAAAATCTGGGTAAATAAACAGGGACTACAGATGCAAGCACAACCAACAGAATATAAGAGATGGAAGAAAGAATCTCAGGCATGGAAGACACAATAGAGGAAATAGATTCATCTGTCAAAGAAAATGTTAAATCCAACAAAGTCTTAACACAAATGATCCAGGAAATCTGGGACAATATGCAAAGATCAAACCTGAAAATAACAAGGATAGAAGAAAGAGAGGAATACCAGCTCAAAGGCACAGAAAATATATTCAAAAATCATAGAAGAAAACTTTCCCAACCTAAAGGAAGATAGGCCTATGAAGATATAAGAAGCTTACAGAACACTAAATAAACTGGACAAAAAAAAAGTCCACTGCCACATAATAATCAAAACACAAAATATACAGAATAAAGAGTGAATAGTAAAAGCTGCAAAGAAAAAAAGGCCAAGTAACACATACAGGCAGACCTATCAGAATAATACCTGATTTCTCAATGGAGACACTAAAAGCCAGAAGGTCCCTAACCCTAACCCATGAGACCAAGGATATCAATCCAGACAACTATACCCAGCAAAACTTAAAACTACTATAGACAGAGAAAACAAGATATTCCACAACAAGAACAGATTTAAACAATACATATCCATATATCCAGCATTACAGAAAGTAATAGAAGGAAAACACCAACCCAGGGAAGTTAGCTACACCAATGAAATCACAAGCAACAGATAATCTCAAACCAGCAAAACCCAAAGAAGGGAAACACACACACACTACCAACAACAACAACAAAAATGACAATAATTAATAATCTCTGATCATTAATATCCCTTAATAGTTGCCTATAAAAAGACACAGGCTAACAGAATAGATACAAAAACAAGATCCATCCTTCTGCTGCATTTAAGAAACACACCTCAACTACACAGACAGCCATTACCTCAGACTAAAAGGTTGGGAAAATATTTTCCAATCAAATAAACCTAAGAAACAGGCTGTTGAAGCTAACCTACTATCTAACAAAATAGACTTCAAACCAAAATTAATCCAAAGAGATGAAGAAGGACATTTAATATTCATCACAGGAAAAATACATCAAAATGAAGTCTCAATTCAGAACACATATGCCCCCAAATACAAGGGCACCTATATTTGTAATAGAAACATTACTGAAGCTTAAATCACACATCAAACCCACATATTTATACTGGAAAATTTCAATACCCCCTTCTCACCAATAGACAGGACTACCAGACAGAAATGTAGCAGAGAAATAAGGGAACTAACAGATATTATGACTCAAATGGGCTTAAAAGACATCTATTGAAGATTCTACTCAAACACAAAATATATATCTTCTTCTTAGACCCTCATGGAACCTTCTCTAAAGCTGACCACATACTAGGTCACAAAGTAAATCTTAATAGATGCAAAAAAATGAAATAACCCCCAGTATTTTATTAGATGAGCATGGCTTAAAGTTAGAATACAACAACAACAAAAATTGCAGAAAGCCTACAAACTCATGGAAACTGAATAACACTCATCTGAAGCCCCACAGAGTCAAGGAAGAACTACAGAAAGAAATTAAAGACTCTCTAGAATTTAATGAAAATGAATGTACAGCATACCCAAACTTATGGGACACTATAGAAGCAGTGCTAAGAGGAAAGTTCATAGCATTAAATGCCTACATAAAGAAGTTGGAGAAATCTCACACTAGAGACTTAACAGCACACCTGAAAGCTCTAGAACAAAAAGTAGCAAACTCACCCAGGAGGAGTAGAAGCCAGAAAATAATCAAACTGAGGACTGAAGTCAATAAAATAGAAACAAAGAAAACAATTTTTAAAAAAACAATGAAACAAAGAGCTGGTTCTTTGAGAAAATCAGCAAGATAGATAAACCCTTATCCAAACTAATCAAAAGGCAGAAAGAAAGCATTCAAACTAAGAAAATCAGAAATGAAAAGAGGTACATAACAACAGACACTGAGGAAATCCAGAGAATCATTAGGTCAAACTGACTTGGAAAAGATCTTCACCAACCCCACATCAGACAGAGGACTAATCTCCAAAATATATAAAGATAGAGAGAAGCAATATGGGGTTAGAGAGAAACCTGGTGTTAGGGAAAATCCCAAGAATCTACAAGGATGACCCCAGCTAAGACTCCCAGCAATAGTAGAGAGGGTGCCTGAGCTGGCCTTCTCCTGTAATCAGAGAAGTGACTTCCCTAGTTGTCATCAGAGAGCTTCATCCAGTCACTGATGGAAGCAGATGAAGAGATCCACAGTCAATCCCAGGGCCTAACTCTGGGAGTCCAGTTAAAGAGATGGAAGAGGGATTATGTGAGCAAGAAAGTCAGCATCATGATGGGGAAACCCAGAGAGACAGTTGACCCGAGGTAGTAGGAGCTCATGGACTTTGTACTGACAGTAGGGGAGTCTGCTTGGGACCAAACTAGACCCCCTCAACGTGGTGACAATTGTATGACTTGGTTTGTTTGTGGGACCATTTACAGTGGGACCAGGATTTATCCACATTACATGAATTGGTTTTCTTGGAGCCCATTCCCTATGTAGGATACCTTACTCAGCCTTGAAGAGGTGGTGGGGCATTTGCTCCTGCCTCAACTGGATATGCTAAACTTAGTTGACTCCCCATAGGAGGGCTTACCCTCTCTGAGAAGTTGATTGGGGGGAGATGGGGAAAGGTGTGTAGTAAGTGAAGGGAGGGGGAACTGTGGTTGGTATGTAAAAGGAATAAAAAAATTTTAAATGAAAAATAAAGCAGGCAGAGCAAGCCATAGAGACCAGTCTTATCAGCAGCATTCTTCAGTGCCCTCTGCTTCCATTATTGTGTCCAGGTTCCTGCCTTGGATTCCCTTAATGGACTGTGACCTGTAACAAGTAAGCAAAATTGAGAAAAAAAACTTACTTTCATTTCCAAGTTGCTTTAGATCATGGTACTTATCAAAGTAATTGGAAACATTAATAAGATAGAAATCATAAGAGAATTTTTTTCCAAATCTAAGTAAAATAATGCTTATCAAGGGTCAAAAGCATACAGAACACCAAATAGACGCAAATAGACAGGGTCAGAAAGAAAACCCATCCTGTAAAACTCAAAACACTAAATGTACAGAACAAAGACAGAGTATTGAAAGCTGCAAAAGAAAAGGACCAAGCCACATATGAAGGCTGGCCTGTCAGAATTGACATCAATAACAAATATGACCTGGGAGAAAGCAGAGAAGCAATCCTATTCACAATGTCCTAAAAAAAAAAAAAAAGAAAAACATGGACTAAATTTAACTAAGCAAATGAGAGATCTGCATAATAAAAACTTTATAGCATTTAAGAAAGAAACAAAGAGAATGAATACATGAAGATGGAAAGCTTTCCCATGCTAACGAATTGGTAGGATTAATACTGTGAAAGTGACCTACCAAAAGCAACTACATAGTCAACACAATTCCCATAAATATTTCAATGTAATTCTTCTACAAAATTGAAAAAGTAATTTTAAATTTTATATGGAAACACAAATAAATACAAGACAGTCAAAACAATCCTGGGCAATAAAAGAATTGCTGGAGGCATGACTATCTGTAATTTTAAGTTATATGGCACATACAAAGCAATAGCAATGAAAACAACATGGTACTGACATAAAAACAGACACATTGATCAGGGCAACAGATTTGAGGACCCACATACAAGTCCGTGCCCTACAAATATCTGAGCTTTGGCAAAGAGGCCAAAAATACACATTGGAATAAAGATATCATTTCAACAAATAGTGCTGACCAAATTGGATATCTACACATAGATAATGAAGTTAGATCCTTATCTCTCACCCTACACAAAACTGAACTTCAAATGAATCAATGACTTCAATGTAAGAGGAGAAAAGAGAGCTTATGCTTGAATTTATAGGCATAAGAAAGGGTTTTCTGAACAGAATCTGGTAGCACAGGCATTAAAACCAACAACTGACAAATGAGTCCATAAAACTAAAACTAAAAAATATCTCTGTATAGTAAAGAACCCCATCATTTGAGTGAAGAGGCAACCTACAGAATAGGAAAAACATTTACCAGCTATACATCTGACAGAGGGCTAGAAGAGACAACTAAAACCAAAAATCAAGAATCAAACAGCTAAATTAATAACTGGAGCAAAACACTGAACAAAGAGTTCTTAAACTATAATACAAATGACTAAGAAATACTTTTTAAAATGTTCAATATTGTTAGCCATCATGGAAATGCAAATTAAAACAACTTTTAGGTTGTTTCCAGGTTCTGACTATTACGAGTAAAGCTGCTATGTATTTCATTGAGCAAGTGTCCTTATGGTATGATAGAGTATCCTTTGGGTATATGTCCAGGAGTGGTATTGCTGGGTCTTGAGATAGATTGATTCCCAACTTTCTGAGAAACCACCATACTGATTTCCAAAGTAGCTGTATAAGTTTACACTCCCACCAGCAATGGAGGAGTGTTCCCCTGACTCCGCCTCCTTTCCAACATAATCTGTCCTCAGTACTTTTAATCTTACCCTTTCTAGCAGGTGTAAGATTCATATCTCAGAGTTGTTTTGAATTGCATTTCCCTGATGATTAAGGATGTTAAACAATTCCTTAAATGTCTTTCAAACACTTGAGATTCTTCTGCTAAGAATTCTTCTTTTAGCTCTGTGACCCATTTTTTAAATGGATTATTTTGTATTTGGATATCTAGTTTCTTGAGTTCTTTATATATTTTGGAGATCAGCCCTCTGTCAGATGTGGGGTTGGTGAAGATCTTTTCCCGTTCTGTAGGCTGCCGTTCTGTCTTATATACTCACTCATAAGTAGATATTAGATGTAAAGCAAAGGATTACCAGGCTGCAATCCACAGCTTCAGAGAGGCTAAGTAACAAGGAAGACCCTAGGAGGGACACATGGATCACCCTGGAACAGGGAATTAGATTAGCTCTCTTGGGTAAACGGGGGGGGGGGGGGAGCAGACGGTACAGGGGAGGGGAGGGGAGACGGGAACATGGGGGAACACGGTGGTTGAAGGGGGAGAGGGCTGGAGTGGGAGAGCAATGAAAGAGATCTTGATAGAGAGAGCCACCATGGAGTTATGGGAAACCTGGTGCTAGGGAAATTCCCATGAATCTGCAAGGATGACCCTAGCTAAGACTTCTAGCAATACTGGAGAGGGTGCCCGAACTGGTTTTCCCCTTAATCAGATTAGTAAATACCCCAATTATCATCATAGAGCCTTCATCCAGCAACTGATGGAACCAGATGCTGAGATCCACAACCAAGCACCAGGCCGAGCTCCAGGAATCCAATCAAAAAGAGGGAGGAGAGAATACATGAGCAAGGGAGGTCAAGATTATGATAGAGAAATCTACAGAGACAGCTGAACCAAGCTCATGGAAACTCATAAACTCTAGACCAACAGCTGAGGAGTCTGCATGTGACTGAACTAGGCCCTCCATATGTGGGTGATGGTGGCGGCAGCAGGACCAGGATCAACTCCTGGTGCACGAGCTAGCTTGTGTGAGTCCATTCCCTATGGAGGGATGCCATGCTCAACTTTGATGCAGGGGCAAGGGACTTGGTTCTGCCCCAACTTAATGTGCCAGACTTTGTTGACTCCCAGTGGGAGCCCTCACCTGTTGGGAAAAGTGGATGGGGGGAGCACACACACACACACACACACACACACACACACAAAAGGCAGTCCTGGGTGTGGGAACAGTGAATAATTACTCACTATTGGACTTTGATGGGAGTGCAAAGAAGTGTTACCACTATGGAAATCAGTGTGAATTTTCCTCGGAAAACTAGAAAAAGATCTACCACACAATTCAGCCACACTACTCTTAGGCACGAATCCAAAAGACTCTATATTTTATCATATAGTGCCCTGCCAATCCACACTCATTGCTGCTCTGGTCATAATAGCCAGGATATGGAAAAAGCCCATTTATCCCTCAGCTATTAAACGGACAATGAAAATATTGCACATAATGGAATGTAGTGGTATTTTGTTTGTAATCTAACAAAAAACTTGCCTGAAGATCAGAGTGCAGAGCTAAGCCACTGAGGCCAGGCAGTGATAGCACACACATTTAATCCCAGCACTTGGAAGGCAGAGACAGAGGGATCTCTATGAGTCAAGGCCACCCTGGGTTACACTAGATTGATCCAGTCTCAAAAAGAAACAGAGTCAGATGGTGATGGCTCATACCTTTAAGCCCAATACCAGGGAGGTGGAGACAGGAAGGGGTATGGCTAGGAGAAAGGAAGGGGTATGGCTAGGAGAAAGGAAGGGGTATGGCTAGGTGGAGAGAGGAGTATAAAGCAGAAGGAGACAGGAGCAGTCCAGTCTGAGGTTTGAGGGAGACAGATGCAGTTTGAGGATTCGGTGTGAGCATGAAGTCTGAGGATTCGTAGCGACAGGATCAACTCTTTGGTCTGAGCATTGGTAGAGTGGCTGCCACTCTGCTTCTTCGATCCTTCAGCTTTCATTCCTAAGACCTAACTCCAAGTTTTTATTATTAGTACCAATTAGAATTTGTGCTATAATGGAATATTATTCTGATGCTAAAAAATTTGCAGGTAAATGGATGGAACCAGAAACAAAACAGACAAGCAAAACAAAAAAAAAGAAAGAAAACAAAAAGAAAGGTACACATACACACTCCTGCACGCACGCGCACACACACACACGCACTTACAAACTGCTTCTAGACTTTTTGAAGAAATGAGTATAGTAGCAGAGCTGCCTCATTGGCTCTGCCCTGTCAGAAAGCTGTGACTCTGAGTTACTTGGCTATTCAGTTGGTTAAGCTTTGGCTCTGTTTTTCTTTAACACAGACATTGATTTTTTAAATAAGTCAGGTTTGCTCATGTTTGAAAACGAAGCAGGACTGAAGGCATCCATGAAGCCCAAGCGGCTTCGACTTTTCAGAGTCTACAGTTCTGCTCCCATCTTAAGGTATCTCAGCAACACCGAACCACATGAATAAGAAACCCATACCCCAAGAAAGAAATCTTGAGGACAAAAATAGAACTTTCGTGGCAAAATTGTTAAATAAGACATAAACAACAACAACAAACAAAAATGTGTTTCACATATCAATAGGGAAAGCAGATATTTTCTTCAGAGAAGGTGTGAGAAACACAGTTGATTTCTGTTGAAAACAGTGTGATCAGGACAACTATAGAGTTATAGCAGCAAGGATGTTCTAGAGGTCTGGCCCAGGAAATGTCCTCAAACACTATAGAAAGAAACTTCAGACAGTGCAAACTGAGGGAATTCAGCAAGAGAAGATCCATCATGAGTGAATTAACAAAGACATGGGGAAATAATTCCAGTTTAGTCAAAAAATGCAGAAATATACGGAAGCCAAAGGGAAGTATGAGGGTCTATCTAAGTAAGTTTTAAAGACACAGAAACAGTCCTCGAGTGCTGGAACTAACAGGCCTGTTAAACTAAACTGCATGAGAACAATTCTAGAGTCTGTTTACTACCAGGAAAGTGTTGAATGTACTAATGTCCAATAGCATTGATTTATCTGTAAACTTTCCACTTTAATAAGTGTTTATTTGCACATGACATGATGATGCAGAGAAAAACATTTTTCGGTGGTGGCGCACGCCTTTTATCCCAGCACTCGGGAGGCAGAGGCAGGTGGATCTCTGTGAGTTCGAGACCAGCCTGGTCTACAAAGGGCTAGTTCCAGGACAGGCTCCAAAGCTGCAGAGAAACCCTGTCTCGAAAAACAAAAAACAAAAAAAAAAAAAAGTATAGGTAACTTGTAAATTTAGCGTGGTGGTTTTTATGGAACACTTAATTTTATCTCCTTAGAGAAGTAAGGATTGGAATCGAAAATTACTAAATATAATAACATTTCCAAAATATTAAAGATATGAACATCAATGCTAAATGTAATAGTTGTTTCTTCTTAGATAACTATAAGACATGGTGAGGAAATATTAAATGAAAATCAATGGATGAGTACTACCAGGACAATGAATCAAAACTCTCCTGTTAAAAGATTTCAGGGGCTGTTAAGTCGGTGATAACCAAGCTGCAGTCCGTAGAAGCACAGAGGTTAAGTGTAGAGAAGAACGAGGGGGTACAGATAGATTTGCCTAAGGGGAAATAAAATAGAGAATGAATGAATGGGGCGACCAGAGCAAGAGGATCAAGTGGGAGAGGAGGGAAGAGGGGTGAAATAGAGAAAACATGAGGAGAGACAGCTAAAATTAAGAGCCATATGGGAGATAGTATGGAAACATAATGCGGTTGAAACTTCATAAAATGTATACATATAGGAGGGTGATGTAAATGATATTGCCAAATAATGGGAGGAATGGATTCCTAATTGGATATCTCTTGTCATCAGATGCTTCCATTACCAAGAATAGGTTACATCTATTTGCGTTCTTGGCCAAAGGGGTTCCATGGGAACACCAAACAACCCAGGGTGTTGACCAGGCTATAGATTGCTTTCCACAAAGTGATGGCAAGGTCTTATTGTTGAAGACAGAACCTGCACAACTTATTGAACACAAAATGTCAAACTTTACCTACCTGGAACCTTCATCCTTATGTGCTAATATCTTTGGTACAGGAAGGTACTCTACACACGATCAAAGGAGAAATGTCAGTATCACCCAGCCACAAACCCTTGATCTACAATGGTGTCCTAACTGCAAGATATGCCAGGGCAATGAAGGCACAAGCTTGTGAGAGTAATCAACCAATGTCTGATTTGAGTTAAGATCTACTCTATGAGATGAAACCCATCCCCAAAACTGCTTGGATGACCAAGAACCTGAAACTAGATAGCCCAGTGACCTAGGGGAAAACCAAATACTGTTCTACTGGAAGAACCTGTTGATAAAATGACTCCTCATGGCATTCTGCTACACTCATGAGTCAGTGCCATCCTCGGCCATCATCAGAGAGGCTTCCTCCTGCATCAGATGGGGAAAGTACATAGACCCACAACCAGACAATGTTCAGAGTAAGAAACCTTGGAACACTCAGTCCTTAAAGAGATGTCACCATTAAATCCTCTACTCAAGGCTCAGGAAACTCTGTGGGAGAGGAGGCAAAAAGAGTATAAGTGTCGGAGGGGCAGAGGGCACCAAGAAATCAAGGCTTTCTAAACACAGCAGGACACATGAACTCCCAGAGACAAGGCAGCATGCACTGGGCCTGCACGGGTCTGCACATGATGAGGCCCTGGAGATGGAAAAAGCTGTGGACGCACATCCACATCCCTGACCCAGAAGCTATCTCTAATTGATAACCACTTGAAAATGAAACTTTAGTTTTCTCCAATGGAGTCTCGCTGGGGAAAGAAACTGCTCTCAAAGACAGTCCGCAGGCCGAGCAGTGGATGCCAACGGAAGACAAACGCAATTTTGGAGGCTCCTTGTCTCGTAATTTCCAAAGCTCTTCCTTCGTTCGTTTCTTTCTTCCTTTCGTTTTATCTTAACATTTTAGTTTTTACTTTATTTCTCTCTCCCTCTCTCATTTTCCTTACAGGTCCTTTGTATAAATACCATGTCTTCTGGTGCAGGGTTTCACGGGATTCCTGAGTGTGCAGAGGAGTGGGTCTCTGTTTGTAACTGTTTCTCATGCCTTTTCCTGGACTCCTCTCCTTCTCTTTGTTTGTTTTATCCTGTACAAGTGTGTTAGTTTCTGTTTCCTCTTATTTTATTTTAGTTTTATCCCTTAGAAGTCTATTTGTTTTTTGATGAGAGTCAAAAAAACAGGGTGGGTCTGGATGGGAGGGGATGTGGGGAGGACCTGGGTAGAGTAGAGAGAAGGAAAACTGTAATCGGGATGTATTATATGAGATATATTCTCAATAAAAAATAAAAATTAAAGAAGAAATCTAGGATGTGGGAGTGATTGGAGGGAATTGTTGGAGGGGAGAGAAGGAAGGAGGAAAAGAAATGACATAAACACTGTACTCAGGTGTGAAACTGTCAGAAAATTTATGTGGACATGTGAAAAAATGATTTTACTTACTCTGAAATGGCTTTAATGATACAATGGACTTTAAATCAAAATATTGGTCACTGATTTGAGGAAAAATTCCAAGGTGATTCTGATCTATAAGGAAATGCACACGGAAAAAGTCTAGAACCACTCTAAAAATGGCATTATTGAAAACTTACATCAGACATTAACACGTACAATAAAATTACAGCAATTGTAAAGCACAGGAGAGGCAAATAGCTGATAGAATAAAGATCAAAAGTCCACAGGCTCCCTATGAAACCCATGACTATGAAAAGACCAAAACGAGGCCCCAGAGCTATGAAACGGTTGCTAGGACCCGGGAATGCTTGCACCTTAGACAGTAACGGTGCAGTATGATTAGCAACACCAAGGTGACTGAGCTGACCAGCCTGAGGGTTATCCTGGTGAAAGAGAGACTCAGGCCACAGCAAACAGAGTCTCAGCTGGAAGAGAATAACCCTAAGAGTTCTTTGCACAATGTGATGTGTACAAGTATAATATTACATTAATATAACATCCTTGAAAACGTATGGAAGAGTGTAGTTTAAACATTTGTAACCCACACACACACACAAAATGTATCCTCTATACATGGAACATCTCCATCACCCCCTCCAAGACTCAGAGAACTTGGGGGAAGAAGGGGCAGAAAGAATGTAAGCAGCAAGTCAGGGAAAGCAATAAGGGTCACTGACCTTATGTCCAGGAAACACTAACACCCCGAATCAGCACAATACCGTGAGTGAGCAGGCAGACAGAAAACTGAGTAGGAGCTCCCAGAAGGGGCCATTCAACTATCAAGTAATCATATAAAAAGCCAGAGTTCTCAGTCAATGGGAGAACGCTTACCTACCAGGCAGGAGGCCTGGGGTATAGCCCCAGGACTGCAGGAAATATATTCGGTTTCCATTATTCGACACAGGAATGACCACGACCATTAAAACTGCTGCTTTTACATGTCGTGCTGCTGTGTGCCCACAGGAATAGCCAAGTGTAAAACAGTGGCAATGTCACGTGAACCCATGGCAGATGGACTTACTGTGCTAGTGTTGAGTTTTACAGCCCCTTGGGAAAACTGGCCTCTCAGACTTTGTTTATACATTCTTCTGACTAGGAGTGCAGCTGGGCCACGTGTGTGCACCACTGTGTATGCTCTGATATTATTTGAAGTTGTCAAAAGCTAAAACAGCCCAACTTTATCAACACAAGAATGAATAAACCAACTGACACTTTATCTTTTAAGCACGGCCCAACAATGAAAATGAGCTATCTCTGCACGTATGCAGGCAGCATGGGTATAAGAGATGCTGTGAAACCATCTAGACATTGAGAGTATACGCCATGTGAATCGATGCATTCAACTTCTAGACTGGCAGTGGGGGCCAGTATGTCCGACAACCTGGATTCAAGCCCCACTACCAAGCCGCCGGCAAGGCCACTGAAAGAATCTAAGGCAGGAAAAGTCAATCTGCTTATCTCAAACTCCTGCTAGTGAACCCCTCCAGGGATGGGTACAGATTCTGGGCACTGGCATTCTTTCACAGGATCGAAGCAGAGGTCACATGACCATTATGATATTGATACTGATGCTTGTGATGTCTGTGGTTTTTCCCTTGAGTCTGCTACATTTCAGTAAAACATTTCTAAATTAAAAAAAAAAAAAGTGGTTGTCTAGGAACCACCAGAACCACCGGAGAGCAAAGGAGAAAAAAATCCTTGTCCATCATCTTTCTCTACACACAGAAGTCGATTTGAAGACATTGTAAACTTAAATGTGAGACAGTAACATTTTGGAAGGAATTACCCTGGCAGCTGTGGCTGCGGCATTATCTCCTGGGCAGACGCCACCATCACACTCCCCAGTTCCCATCACCGGAACAAAGCCCCATGAGTGAGCCCAGAAGCAGCCAACGTTCGTCAGGCTCAGTTTCCGCCCATGGCCAATGAGCTTTGGACCTGTGACATCAGGGTACATCATGACAGGAGGCCTGCTCACCACATGGCAGCCTGGAAATCAGAGATCGGGACACTGCCACCCTGGGAATCAAAAGTTGTTCCACTGATTCCCACTTCCTAGTGATTCTACCCGTACCTAGAACAGCAGGTAACATATGAGCCTTTGGGGGAATACCCAAACCACAGCATTGACCTGAAGAAAGGTTGACAGCACAGAATCTTATGTGTATATCCAACCAATGAAGTTGAAGACAGCTCATTCTAGCGTATTTCAAAAGTATACTCACCATAGTGGTCCAGACAAGAACTGATGCAAGCCAGACACCGAAATGGAGCCGTCTCATCCCAACTATAGGACTCCACTAGCAGCATTCAGTGACCTTTAGGACAATGTTTCCAGTGGCCCCAAAGCTTTCTGTATTCTATGTTGGCCCAGAGAGAGTCCTGAGTGGATGCCTCATGCAGGCGTCCCTGCCATTCTCCCTGCAGTAATATGACTTCCGGCCCCCCACTAAGCCTTGGTACCCTTGGCATTTTAAGGATGAAGAATCTGTTGTTGCGAGCTGCCCTGCACATCCTAATATATGTACTCCAAGCCTTGCCCTTTCTTCAGTAGGTGCCAGGAGCAAGCACTCTTCCCAAAACATCCCTAGACATTGCTAAATGTCCCTGTGGAACAACAACAAAAAATAAATAAATAAATCACCCTTTGGAAACCATAATTTCCGTTTGTCTCGCCAACTTTGAGGCATCTGTAAGGGTTCAGCTGCTGTTGCCACCGTTGGATCCCCAGTGTCAATATCCAGGCATGTGTAATCAAGCATTGGCCAAACAAAGGCAGTGCCCTTCAGTAGCAGTGGGAAAGAGGGACAGACGGAGGGGCCGACCTGAGGGAGAAGGCACCAACAGCAACAGGTGGGTGTAAAAGACGGGTTTGGGGTGTCAGAGCGATGGGGACAATGGGTGTGATAGGTGAGGATGTCGCTGCCCTACCGTGGAGAAAGGAAAACCGGAATGTGGGCTTGGAGAGCAGAAAGTCATTCAGCGTTTGCAGGGAAGAAAGACATATGAAGAGCAGCCCGCTGTGAGCTTTCAGGAGGGGCTGCGACTAGGCTTGTGAAAGTGAGGGACTGCCCAGTGAAGGCAAGGCCCTTGGAGAGGTTCCCCAAATCCTTGTGACCCCACTACCCTTACCATCATGTCTTCAAGCAAACCTCTCTGTCTCTCTCTCTTTGTGTCTCTGTCTCTCTCTCTGTCTCTCTCTCTGTCTCTCTCTCTCTCTCTCTCTCTCACACACACACACACACACACACACACACACACACTTCCCCTAACTCCAAAATCATGCAGAAGTGCTGCTAGAAGAAATCTAATTTTCAATGGGGTGAGAAGAGGGAGAGAGAAGTGAGCGGGTGGGAATTCCAGGAGAGGCAGTCTTCCGTACCCTTTCCGAAGGGTCTGTGCCGGTCAGAGAGCTCTTTGGTGCAGAGTTGGTGCCATCTAGTGGCGGATTGTTACAAATGCAGCATCGCCTGCTGTGAGGACCAGCGAGGCCAAGGGCAGCCAGAAAAGGAAGGAGAGATTTAAGGAAGCTCGAAGTCAGATGGGCAACTTTATGAGCTCCTCTCCCCAGACCCGGGTGCCCCAGGTCCAGCACGGAACAGGACCCATAGATGACACTCTGCTTACCTCGGCAGCAGTGGCCTTCTCGGGAGGCTGGGTCTCTTTGCCTGATCTCTTGTGTCTGGTTGATGTTGTCCCATGATGATGTTTTCCTCCTGGTTATTAGCAGACTTTATTACCAGTGCACGGGTATATGATTTCTTCTTTGAAAACCCAACAAGCTTTTAATTAGCTACGCAACGGGAAGAGATATTAAGCTATATTAATGCGTCTGAAAGCCCAGCACAGCTAAAAGGAAGATCATCTCATAGATAAAGCGCTGTTGAAAATTACGAGAGCCGCTTCCCGCAAGTGCCCCAATGGAGAACCCCAGGGAGGGTCAATCGTTACTTAACACTGGCAGCAAGGCGCAGCCTGTGATCATACCACGGCTGCTCAATTTTGTGTGAAGCACACAGCGGGAATTGGGAGTTACACGTCGGATCCTAAGTCAGCTCCATTTTTAAATTTGTAACGACAAATTTAATAAAAGCTAGACTCACAAGCATTTACATCACCACGAACTTGAAAAGAACGGACCCTGGGACACTTCTCCTTCCAAGGGAGGTCACAAAAATGCCCATGCCTCAGAAACATTCTTTGCTAAATCCACTGGGGCGACTCCCTCTCTCCACCTCCTCCTTGAATGACACTACCTTTTGGCATACTTCTGTTAACAAAACACGGTAGAGGGCGTTTTCTGATTGAGTCTGTCCTGGAACAGGCTTGCCTTGATGGTTTCTGTCCTCAAGGATCTCCACCAACTGTTGGGCAACTGCTCTGGGCTACCCTAGTAGAGCAGGTTAGTCATCCTAGCCAAGTTACGGTGGCATGACACATTCAGCCAAGATCAGCAAAGCCACTCCCAGCTACTCAAGAGGACCTGGCAAACCCAGAAGAGCGTTCATGCAGATCGCAGACCCAGAAGCGAATCTTGAGACTCTTTGGTTGAGTAAAGGTGATTATAACCCTGGGTTTTGAAGTGGTTTGTGATAGCAACTGCTAACGGATACGTGTTGAGTAGGTGCCATCTTAACTAGTATTTCAGGGTTTCAGGGTTTCGAATTCTTACAAACGCATAGCAAGACATCCAGGTCGTAAGACCCAATTCTCAATAAGAAGTCACGCGCGTTTCATATGCACCTTGTACAGAAAATCTGAAGACAAATATTTACTCCCTTTCTTAATTCTTTAGGTTTTTATTTATTTCTTTGGTAGGGGAGTGCTGGCATGAGAGAACAGCTTGCTGTAACTGGTTATTTCCTTCCGCCACGTGGATCCTTGGACGGGTTACAGGCACCTTTCCCACTCTTCTGTCTCACTACCGCCATTTAAACTTATTTCAGACAAGACACTCTGCTGTTCACTGCTCTATTTCAGGGAAGGCAATTCTGTGAAATATTTTTGCTAATTTGGCATCAGGTTGTCATTTAATTTTTTTTCAGATTTTGGGTGGGGAGCATAAATGATTTGTAATTTCTGCAACTATTCAGCCTATATAATCATTATGAGGGGTGCACTATAGAAAAACTTGTTTCCTGACACGGAAGTCATAATTCACCAAAGGAATTCATTTGAAATACAGCTGCACGGGGTTGAGCAAACAGGATGCCCTTGGGTCAGAGGTCTCCACATCTCCTTTGTAGTCTTCTTGCCGTGGTCATAATGAGTTCTACTGTGCAACAACACCGCTGAGCAGAGAGGCAAAGTCTTAATGTGTAAATCTGTGGTTTTTCATACCTCCCTAAGCCCTCATTTTTGCATCTAATTCATTTTAACAGCTGATGGTTCTTACTCAAAATGTATTTCTACTTCAATCTTCTTATTATCTACAATTGAACCATTTTTTATTTTAATTTCTCTTTCAATATGTTGCCCCTCAGCTCAAAATTCCTCAAAATCATTCTATTTCCTGGTGCACAAAAAATAGTCTCAGAAAACAAAATTAGAAAAAAAACTGGAAAAATAATACCCTGGGTTTTGTAAAAATAAAAAATGTTGATTCTAAACACACTGTTAGGAACATGAAGACAGACGGGGTAGGAGTATTTGTAACTCACATCTGATAAAGAATGAGTTTTTATGAATGAATAAACGAACGCCATACCCTCCTACCCCTCCTCCCACCTGAACCTTCCTCCCCAGTGCTCCCCTTCACATCGGTGCTCCCCTTCACACCCCCTGTGTATGGGCACCACGCTGATATTATCATCAGTCGGTGGGCAGGTTATTGCCACTACTCTTGGTTTCCCACCAGACCTTGACTGTAAGATCCTATTGTTGAAGGAGGCCACAAAGTTTGATCACTGGACATTGAGAAATGAAGTCGTATTGGCCAGGAAACTTTGTCCGTGCTGGCCAAATGGTCCAGTTATACAACTCTATGGCATATACTCTAGTAGGAAGTGTGCTCCTCTGGAGGTGTACTTTGAGGCCTTCTATGCTCAAGCTCAGTGTGACACTCAGACCACTTCCTGTTGCCTGTTAGTCAAGACGTAAGCACTCACCTACTTCTCCAGCACCATGTCTGCTTGCACAAACCATGCTGTACCATGATGATAATGGACTAAACCTCTGAAAATGTAAGCCACTCCAATTAAATGTTTTCCTTTTATAAGAGTTGCCGTGGATATGGAGTCTTCTATTCACAACAATAGAAACCCTAGCTAAGACCATGTCTGCTGGGGACAGGTCCTGGCAGTTGACAGATTCCAGAGCAGAGGTAAAGAGTAGACAAGGGAAGAAGTGAGCCAGGCCATGGTGGTGGTGAGACTCTTACAGTCTGGCTAACTGTAATCTGATGCTTCATTTGTCCAGAATTCAGTAAGTAGTGGTAGATTCATTTGGTTCCAAAACTTAGATCACATCACTTTTGTTTCCAGACCTGTGTTTAACTTTTTATTATTTGTGTACATCTAGGGTCATAAGTTTGTCATCACTGGTAAGCTGTGGCAAAACAGAGTTATTTTCATAATCACTTTCTTCACATTTACTCAGCATTGATGAACAGTTATCATTTATAATCATTTTTACTCATCAACCCCATAACCCAATTTTAAAAATAAATTTATTTTACATCACTACCACAGTTTGCCCTCCCTCCGCTCCTCCCAGTCCCTCCCTCCTATCTCCCTCTGTTTCCACCCCCCAATCCACTCCCCCTCCATTTCTGTTCAGGAAAGGGCAGGTCTCCCATGAGTATCAACAAAACATAGTTGATGGAGGTGGGTCTTGTATCTATTTGTTGCTTTCATTGGTTAATTAATAAAGAAAACTGCTTGGCCCTGATAGAACAGAAAATTAGGTAGGCGAAGTAGACAGAACAAAATGCTGGGAAAAAAAGTCAAGTCAGACAGTTGTCATGATTCTCCCACTCCAGACAGACGCAGGTTAAGATCTTTCCTGGTAAGCCAGCTCATGATGCTACACAGAATATTAAAAACGGGTTAGATCAATATGTAAGAGCTAGCCAATAAGAGATGGGCCAGGCAGTGTTTAAAAGAATACAGTTTCCGTGTAATTATTTCGGGGCATAAGCTAGCTGGTGGCCAGGAGCCAGGCGGCAGGAACATGGCCCGCAGCTCCTTCAACGCATAGTTGCAGTAAGACTAAGCACTTCCCCATGTATTAAGGCTGGGCAAGGGGACCCAGTATGAGAAATAAGGTCCCAAAATCCAGTAAAGAGTTGAAGACAGCTACTGTTCCCACTGTCAGGAGTCCCACAGGAAGACCGAGGTACACGACTGTAACATATATGCAGAGTGCCTAGGTCAGACCCATGCAAGCTCCCTGGCCATAACCCGACGTTTAAGAACCTAGAGGCATATGACAGCCTGTTCTCAGGCTGGTAGCTCTTGTGTCCTCAAGGACACTAGATAAAAAGAAACTCTCCAAGCCAGCCCAGGCAGACTGCCATGTTCCCAGCAGTGTGTTATTGACTCTTAAAGATCAGAGTGCCCAAGAACATCCTCAAGCCAAAACTGCTGTAGCTCTTATTCCATATCTGGCATAACACAAGGTTTACATTTTACATCTTATAAAATGTATTTATATGATTTATTTATATGTCTATTTCTGCCATTCTTTTGTTTCTTGGCCACATGGCAGCACAGGGGCTCTGCACGTGCTAACTTCTCTAAGAAGGGGGGTTGGTCCTGACACCTCATTCTCTTACCATCTTTCCACACCATTCTCGGCTCACCAATATCAGTCCCTGCAGAGGGCAGAGGTAACTTCAGCTAATCTAACGTCGTTGCTGTATTTGCCATGCAGTCGCCTGAGTGTACAGTAGGAAGAGACTTGCAATCTGATCTACAGACAGCTCCTCTAGCCCACTGAATCTCGATGACCTTTTAAGTTTATTTTGTTTCAGTCGTCTTGTTCCTGAGTAAGTACAGGGACAGATGTTTCAAGGACATCTCATAGCCTCTTAAAGAGACCTCTGGCTTCTTTATGTGTGTCACAACCTCCAAGGCATAAGGAAGACCTTCAAGTAGATAAATGTTTCCCTAAAAGTAGGAGGGGTGGTATGTTCAGGACTTTCCTGGGGAAGCTTAGAAGCAATACTCCTGGGAGAAGGCATAAATGATTTGTAAGAAATTTCCCATTAGTTCAATATCCCCACGTCGTACAAACATTAAAAGCACCGCCCCAAGTATGCAACATGTGGAGGTCAGAACCAAAAGCGGCATGGTGGCCATAATATGTCTCAGCTTCGCTGGATCTCTGTCAGGCAGCTGTGCTGGCTTTATGACTTTTGCCGTTCCCATCAGATACAGCTGTGCCAAATGCCCATCTTCAAATAATGAACAGATAATGAAAATGTAGAACATATACACAGCGGAATATGATTCTGCTGCTAAAAATTGGAATTATAAAATTCGCAAGTAAAGGGTGGAGCTGGAGTCAGTTTTCCTGAGTGAGGCAGCCCAGACCCAGAAAGACAAAGGTGGCATGTTTTCTCCCACTTGTGCATGATAACTTTGAATCTCCAGATATGTGTATTCCATTTGGAATAGCCATAGGGGTCAGGAAATTAGCAGAAGGCCATGGTGAGGTGGCTTTCAAAGGAAGGAGATGGGATGACGAGGTATAAAGATTTAAAGGGGAATAATGGAACAGGAAGAATTAAATGGGTAGGAAATGGAAGGATAGAAACTAAGAGTCAATACTGGGAAGGATAAATAACACTGAAGATCTTCCAAAAAATATATAGAAGCTTATTAGTGCAGAAGCCTCCTAAAATGCATACCTGTACATATATTCTTAAAGTTTCGGTGTATGTATCCTATAGTGGACAAGGCTTCTACTGCACACCACCAGAGGCTAACAGATAAAAGTACAATGATAAGAATGTGTTACCCACTAAACTCTGTTTCTTAAACTTTCTCCCACATTCCTCACTCCACACACTGGGAACCCAATTTCTTTGGTCCTTTTGTTGTTGTTGTTTTCAGGGCTAGGAGTAGAATGTTCTGCAGTTGTAGTAGAAATTATCATCACTGTCTTCAACTCTGTAATTTTAAACAACTACAGGGTTCCTTCAACCTTCTCTAAGGTCCAGTCCACTGTGTCTTCCTGACTCTCCCTATCTATATAATCCCTCCCAACCCACAAGATCTAGCCTGGGTCCCACATCCAATACCTCTGCCTAGTCTGAACACTGTTGCTTAAACTGCAACCAACCTCTAGGCTTCCATCAAGACCCACCCTACCTGCTACAGCCCAAAGACCCCTCCTGCAGGGCATCCAAATTCTCTACCCAGTCAGATCTTCCCCATCCTAGGGTCTACGCTGGTAAGTCTCCCTGATTCTCTCCATTCATATGCCCTTTCCAAGATGCCATATCTAGTACAGGTCCTATATCTAGGAACCAGATTAGTCTAGCCATTCCTGAGTACATCACAACTCATCCCTAGACTTCTTCCAAAACTCACCCTGCCTATCTCACAACCCATGGACGCCCTCCGATGCCACATCCAACCTTCCTACCCAGTCAGATCTACCCTCATAGTCCAGGCTTGGACAAGGAGGCACATCCCGTACACCAGTCCCCTCTATCCACCCGAATTCATTTGACCAACCATTTCCAACCTCTAGCCCCACCCCCTCAACTCCCATGTACACCATCTCTTCTACCCTAACCTGCTCTGTCAGTATCAAACTTAAAACTAACAGAAGAAGTCCACATGCCCAGATTACATCTCAAAATAGCCTTCCTTAGGGAAGAACACACCAATTAGCTATCCAGTACCAAATGGTCAACCCTGAAAACATATGCAAGCAACATTACATAGACTGAGTGGCTTATATTTAGGAATGAACACACACAACAACAATTAATTATTTTAAAAAGAGGCCGTGAAGTTGAAAAAGAACAGGAGGAATATATGGGAGGAAAGAGAAAGGGAAATTATGTAATTATATTATGTATATAATTATGTATATTATAATTGCATTATAATTATCCCCACCACCTCCCCCCCAAAAAATCAAGTACAGAATTAGTCTCAGAGTTCAGCTCACATGTGAATGTTGACTTCTTCTCCAGAAAGGAAAACTATAATACAATGACTCTTACGTAAGTTCCTTAATGTTTCAACAGTGTCATAGTTAGGGTTTCTAGTGCTGTAACAAACAAGTTGGGGAGGAAGGGGTTTACTTGGCTTACACTTCCATATTGTTGTTCATCACTAAAGGGAATCAGGAAAGGAACTCAAAACAGGACAGGGTCCTAAAGGCAGGAGCTGATACAGAGACCATGGAGGGGAGCTGCTTCTGACTTGCTTCCCCTGGTTTGCTCAGTCTGCTTTCTTAAAGAACCCAGGACCAGCAGCCCAGGAATGGCACCACCTACTATGGGCTGGCCCTTCTCCATTGATTACTAATTAAGAAAATGACTTACAGCTGGATCTCATAAACACAATTCCTCAACTGAGGCTTCTTCCTCTCTGATGATTTTAGTTTATGTCAAGTTGACACACAAAACCAGCCAGTACAAACAGTGAAGTGATCGGATAGCTACTGTTTAGTTCAGAGATGACCAATTACATCACATGCACACATCTACATCAGGAATTTAGGTGATTGGCATCTATCTTATAAGAAAGAGAAGGGTCAGGATATTTTAGAAAGCCTTAGTGGTAATCCAGTGTACTGTTGAATACAGAGAGAGAGAGAGAGAGAGAGAGAGAGAGAGAGAGAGAGAGAGAAGAAGGGAGGGAGGGTTAAAGGCAGGCAGGAAAGACAGAAGGGAGGAAGGAAGGAAGGAAGGAAGGAAGGAAGGAAGGAAGGGTTTCTAGTCAGAACAGGAACTCAACCAAGGCAGGAAGCTGGATGCAGTAATTGATGCAGAAACCACGAGAAATGCTGCTTGGTGGCTTGTCCACTATGGCTTATTCAGCCTGCTTTCTTATAGAACCCAGGCCAGCCCAAGGGTAGTACTTCCCCCAGATCAATATTTAATCAATAAAATGTCCCATGGGCAGACACACAGGACAATCCTGTGGAAATACTTTTCCAATTAAGGTTTTTCTCTTCCAAAATGCCTATAGCTTAGATCAAGATGACATAAAGCTAGCTAGAACAGGAAGAAAGGGAGATGGGGGAAAGAAGGAGGGAGGAAGGGGATGGGGGACAGAAAGAAGAAAAGACGGAAGGAGGGAGGGAAGGAGGAGGAAGGGAGGGAAGGAAGGAAGGAAGGAAAATGGAAGGAAGGAAGGAAGGAAGGAAGGAAGGAAGGAAGGAAGGGAAGGAGGAAGACTGGAAATTCTAACTCCTGTTTTAGGGACATTCTGTATTACACAGATTAGAGAGAAATAACTTTGACTATCAGGTGAGTGTGCATTGAAGTAACCAAGGGCAGCTTCATGGGGAGCTGAGATGAAAGGTGTCTGCTGTTTGGTTGTGGGAATAGAGGGGTTTTCTAAAGTGGACTGAATGGGGAGGAGCTGGGTGTCTTAGCCCATTGGGCTGCTTTCATAGAACACCAGATGACAGGCAGCTTGTGTAGATGATTACAATAAAGTCGTCCCACACTAGCTCAGAATGGGGTATAATAAACGGTTCTTTATTTAGGGGTAGACTCACAGATCAACAGTCCTTTGCACGAGCAGGGAACAGGAGCCAAATCCAGCAGCCAGGAGAGCTGTGCAAGCTTTATGTCTTCATTTATGGTACAAGAAACCACAGCCAAGTGGCTGGTGTCTTAAAGGCTATTGGTTGAAGGAGTTCACACAGCACCTCCCTTTTTTGTCTAAATAAGAGAGCTCCAAACCCAATACAAAACTATATATAATAAGAACAAATATCAAGTATAAAAATTAGAATTACAGCCAGCATAAAATAAGCATATAATTAATATCAAGCAAGAAACTTATGCTAAATGTTTTATTAATTATCCCATCCTAAGGAGTCTAAGTCTTGTTTTATAAATAACTTGGTCAAACTGGGATTTGTCTCTACTGCATGTACTGGCTTTTGGGGATTCTATTCTCTTTGGATGTATACCTTGCTCAACCTGGATGTAGTGGAGAGGACCTTGGACTTTCCACAGGGCAGAGTGCCTTGCCCTCTCTTACGATTGAAGGGGGGAGGGGGTGTAAAGGTAGTGGGAGGAGGGAAAGAAGTGGGAATTTGGGTAGGTATTTTTTAAAGTAATAAAATAAAACAATAATAAAAAAGAAATAACTTGATCAAGCCATGAGAGGAAAGTAATCGCAACTATCTAGTCTTCAACCCCATTGAAGACATGAGAAAGGAAATATTACCTGAGTAAACAGAAAGTGCAATCAAGCAATTTCCAAGTGTGTAATAAATGACAGAGACAACTGGCTACCTGGGCAATCACCCAAAGTCTCATTTGCAATGTTGGAGCAACCAACTTTGACCAAGGCCTAGAGTAACTAACAGATCATTTTCAGAGGGAGAAAAAATTTCAAAACAGTCTTACCCTGTCTTGGCAAGGTTTGGTAGTCTTTTTTTCTTGTATCCTGCTTGTCCAGTCTGGACACTCTGCATTTTGTCTGTGGTCAAGGCATGGGCAGCTCCTTGTCCAAGGGCCAGTTTTACCAAGAAGAAAACAAGCTCCAAGTGGGGTGTCTTTGGTACTCAACATTCTCTTAGGAATACATTAGTGCTGTCAGAAGTGATTGTGTCTCACATCAAAAGAACCTTAAGTTATTTAAATGCCATATTCTACAGTTCTTTGAAGTGGTTGAAGATTACCAATCTATGCAGAATACAATCTCTATGTATCTAAAGAACTTGAATAGTCTAACTATAAGTATGACAAACATGGATGACTATTGATCTATAATTCTTAACACCTACATGACTTTAAGAGTAAGACCTCAATCAGAGGTAGAAATGTATAGTGCAATATGATAAATATATCCTAAAATTGTATCAATATACACAATGTCTTAAGCAGAGGTAGAAACATACATGCATACAATCTGACAAAATAACTTTGCATAGGTGTACAAATATTGTAAACAGAAATAGGAGCATATTCAATATATCAAATATAATTTGAGTTTGTATCAATATATAAGAATCTAATCCAATGTAAATTGTCTATAAATAATAGCTCACAAGTATTTACTCTATTACTCACTATTATTATTAGTGTGTGTAAGCTCACACTAATCTATTATCCAATCCAATTTCCCCTTTTTTCCTGAGTCTACATAATGTTCACCCCAACCTTCAGTCTTATACCAATTATACTCAAGATCTAATTGATGTCCCTAACCCTGAGGAGAAACTTTGTAGGGAGATGGGACATCGTCTTCTAGAATTACTTCCAGCTGTTATGGGGATGATGTTCTTTCTATGGGATCCTGTAAAACTAAAACGATGGTTAAGCTTCAAGATTACTGTCTGGTATAATTGCAAATAATCACGGAGTAGTCAATAGAGTTTTTCTGAAGTTCTTAAGTTCTGGCCAGAACATTGTAAGAAGGTGCACCATTTCAGCTAACCACGTTGTAATCACCTTGAGCAGCTATCAACCAATCTTAAAGTAGTTCTATCAGCACCATGGCATCATAACAACCAGGTGGAATTGCTGTTGTAGGGTCCCATCTTCTTCAGGAAAATGTTTTGTTCATTATGGAAAACTTAAACATTATTCATATAGACATATATTCAATGAGCAGTATAAAAGAGACAAAAATATTTATGGGGAAAAGTAAAATCTTTCCTAAATTCTTTCTTCTTTCTGTTCCATACCATATGACTTCTGATATGAGACAGAATCTCTGAAATTTTCTGTTAACAACATGCTTGGGTTTAAGAAGGATAGCTATTGTCCAACTCCAAAGCCAACTTTATTTAAGTAAAGATATATACATGTTCAGGTAATGAAATTTTATCCTGCAGATGAAATGTCATCATAAGTCAGATTTCTCTTTGCCTGGTGATTCTTTCTAAGTACTTATCTTTTATTCTTTAGGCGTCTAGATATCCAAGGTCTCTTGATTTTTTGAAGATGAATATTTTCCTGCAAAGACAAGAACAGAACTTTGCCCCAACACTTATGAGGTTTCCTCACCACTTGTATGATTGTCACCTCTGTGAATGAGCCGTCATTTGTCTGTCTCAAGAGGTTTCTCTTTTCCAAAGTGAATCCTTATTAATTTTGGTGGTATCCATATCTTTTCTTCTCCTGTGGAAACAAGAGTAAAACCCCCTCCCCAATATAACACATCCCCTGGCTTTCATTCTGTGTATACGTTATGAATTGGAGGTTCTTTGTCTCATAATTTTAGGTCAGGGAGTTTTTGTTTATGGTTTTGTTCCCTAACTTGCAGGTCCTGTGCACATATATTATGGCTTCTGGTTCCGAGATTTCTCTGGGACTCCTGCATGTGTGAGCATGTGTGACTCGGAGTCTCTATGCATTTCCTGTGCTTTTTATTGGGTTCTTGATTGTGTTTGGTTGTTTAGTCATATTCTTATTTCATTGCTTTTCACTTATTATTATTCCTTGGATGCTCATTTGTTTTCTAATGAGAGACAGAAAGGGAATGAATACAGATGGGAAGGAGGGTGAGGAAGAGCTGGGAGGAGTAGAGAGAGGAAAAACCGTAATCAGAATGTATGGCATGAAAATCTATTGTATTGAAAAATCTGTTTTCAATAAAATAAAAATTAGATGTACAAACAAAACCGTTAGTGATAATAAATCATAAAGAGATTTGTTTGAAAGAGAATTCCATGGTGTGCATATCATTTTATAATTTATTAAATACAAGCCAATTTTTATGCTAATGAGGGGATATATTTGTCGATTTTTAGATAAGGAATTAAATCTTGGCTGACTAGTTGATGTTCTAGGACATAGAACATTTCCAGTGCTTTCATAATTTGACTCATATTTTGGTGTTAGAATCATCAAGACTGAGGACCATTCTCACAAATATATGGCCTAAAATGGCAGAATTACATTTGGGGCATTTCTGAAATTGCTGGAAATGCCCAACTCTAAGCAAGATATCATTTGACAGTTTTTAAAATGAAACTCAAGTCAGCAACTCAAGAATTTTTAAGATTAACTATTTTAACATAAAATAATCCAAAGGCATACTGATTTGATACACACTGAGGGATGATGCCAGGAAATGTTTGGTCTTTGTTCTCCATAATTGAGAAATTAAGTTTCTTTAAGGGCAGAAAACTTTGCCAAGGGGTCTCAGCTAGCATTCGCTGGTGCATCCTGGCTTCACTTGAGAGCACACAGGGCATAGTGCACACACATGTTCATAGCCAAGGCTGCAATGAAATCCCTCGATGCAACATAGGCAAATGAGGGCTCATTATGCGATTATTGATTTTCAATTAGTTTTCTGTTTTTGCATGTTCAGAAGACTCTGGTTGTTACCAAATTGTGGCAAACTGCAGTTAAGAAACTGTGCTATAGGCAGCCCCTCTGCTCTGAAGCCAGAACCAAATCAATGTTTCTAATGTTATTTGGAAAGCCTGAAGAATGTTCTGAGAGCTTTAATACAGGTTTGGGAGGGAGGGGTTCTGAAGAACGTTCAGTGCCAAAGCCACCTTTCAAAATGAGTGTTTACTGCTGAAATCTAGCAGATATTAACACTGGCTAATACTTGACAGTGAGGAGTTAGAGCCACAGGGACAGGATGAACTGATCTGATCATCTGCCTCCTCTGGGTAAGGCTTTGGAGAACAAGAAAGGAAGTAGATGATGCTGATCCGGTCCAGCCTTCCACCGTCCCTGTAGGGCTTAGCTGAATCCATTTTGCTCATCATCTGTTCTCTTGTGTCTTTCTCTCTTCACGACAACATAGCTGTGTGCAGTGATACACAGACTCTATCACATTTGCTTCTGCAACCTAGAGGCTTAAAAGGGCACCCAGTTCAGGTAAGGCACTCCATCAGGGCCTCTGAGGAAGAGATGAATACATCTAACCTGAAGGAAGAAATGATACATCTAACACAAGGAAGAAATGATACATCTAACACAATGGAAGAAATGATACCTCTAACACAATGGAAGAAATAATACCTCTAACACAAGGAAGAAATGATACATCTAACAGAATGGAAGAAATGATACATCTAACACAATGGAAGAAATGATACATCTAACACAATGGAAGAAATGATACATCTAACACAATGGAAGAAATGATCCATCTAACACAATGGAAGAAATGATCCATCTAACACAATGGAAGAAATGATACATCTAACACAATGGAAGAAATGATACATCTAACACAACGGAAGAAATGATACATCTAACACAATGGAAGAAATGATACATCTAACACAATGGAAGAAATGATACATCTAACACAATGGAAGAAATGATACCTCTAACACAATGGAAGAAATGATCCATCTAACACAATGGAAGAAATGATACATCTAACACAATGGAAGAAATGATACCTCTAACACAATGGAAGAAATGATCCATCTAACACAATGGAAGAAATGATACCTCTAACACAATGGAAGAAATGATACATCTAACACAATGGAAGAAATGATCCATCTAACACAATGGAAGAAATGATACCTCTAACACAATGGAAGAAATGATACATCTAACACAACGGAAGAAATGATACATCTAACACAATGGAAGAAATGATACCTCTAACATGAAGGAAGAAATGCATTCACGTCCCCTGGTGGCACAGCCGGCATGTCCACCGGAGAGCAAGTCCCTGAAGAAGGTAGTACTCTGCAGAGGAGTGAAGAAGGCCAAGAGGGCTAGACACAGTTACCCACGCCAGATTGGCCTAGTCCTGACCCTGCTCCAGAAAGTGGGCCTGCACCCTGAGCGACAAAAGTTTTCCCTCCCAGGGTGCAGTGTTCTACTCCTCCAGCTTGTCGTTGGCAGCGAAACACGTGAAATGGAAGGACAGAGGGTGTGACGGTGCCCCCATCGGGCACCAGTCAGCGATTGCTGGAGAGAGACGGGGTAAAAAAAAAGCTACATCAGCCCACACCTGCTGAAGCCAAGCAATTAAAGGAGCCAGCATTTCCACGGCATCGGCTGAGTATGTTGTCTGGATACCGAATTCACTCAGGCTACAGTGCTTCCCCAGTATTCTCAAACCCACAGAGAACTAGTTCCTGCCCCGCCAAATGCTGTGGTGGCTCAAGACTGTTGTACGAAACGGTGTACATAGTCTACATCTCAGCCCACGCACCTTAAGTCATGTCTAGACCACTTATGAAACACGGCACGATGTGAGCGCTATGCCAATAGCTGCTAGACTTGGGAGCTGCTGGGTAACGCGCTTCTCCCAGAATAGTTTCCGTTCGAGGTTCTCAGATAAGGAACCTACTGGTACAGGGGCCAACTGAATTCCTTAACCTCCCAGCAACCAGTAAGCTCCTGGGAAGGGTCCCTCATTCCTCTTACCTCAGCGCTCGCCAAAGCCTCAAAATGAAGACAAAGCAAAACCCTCCGTGAAAATCTGAAGCATGACCAGATGGATGCGGTTGTTTACGCTTACAATTAAGTGTGAAGGTTCTTAGACACTAATTCACATCCTAAATGGCACCAAAGACACTTTGGTATGTGCCTTATGCATGGTCTCCAGAAATAAATTTTCTGTGTGATCATACAGAAATACAAACGGGTCCCAGCACCAGTCCCGAGACCGAAGCCCTGCACAGTGCGGGGTGGGTCACATTCTTCTTACAAGGTATTTCGGATCTGAGTGCCTCCTTCCAGTGTTAATTATAGCAAACATTTGTGCTTACTCTTGCCTCTTTGTCTCCTTGCCATTTTCGGTCAGGGAACTACCCCAACAGGCTTCGCTACACCTGCCATCAACAAAGTGACCAGCAGAGGGCAGTGCAGACCTACGAGTGGATTTTTTTTTTTTTTTTTTTTTTTTTTTTTTTGACCAGAAAGACCTCTAGATAAGGATAAAGGAACCTGCTGCTGCTGGGAAAGGAAATGATTCCCAGATTCCTAGTTCCAGCTCCTGCTTGTATTCCCAAGACTATTGCCTCCCTCACTAACCCCTGTTTAAAAAAAGATGTGCTCGCGCCTTCGTGTCATGATCTGTTCTAGGCCTCCCTCTGGTCCTGATGCAAAGGTTATAATCAAATGTCAGGACAGGGTCCTCCATGGTGCCACCTGCGAAGCACACAAGGCTGACCTCTAACCCTAACCCCAGGCAGCCACGCGTGCTGCCTTGTGGCCAGGGAGGAAGTAGTCTCAGAGCTCATGTGCCTTAGGTCACTTTGTGTGACCCACGCCTCCTGTGACACCGAGCAGACATCTCCCAGATTTGAGTATGTGGTTCCCATCAAGGATGGGCCCCATGTGGTCCAGTGGGGGAACACTAGAAGGCCTCGAGCAGGTCTTATCGTTTGAGTGAACTACAGCAGAAGTGTTCACTTAAATGAATCAAAAATCAGAGACCAGTCTGGCCTTGCCTCTGTCCCTTCTGCAACCCCTTGGCTTCAGTAGAAAGTTCTTTTCCAGCAACAATCTTGGAGGCGAATAGGAGCTGGGGCGCAGTCAGCCCTTCCAAGCAGGACCTCCCTCCCATATACCCTTGGCAGACCTTTCTTCTGCAGCCTGGAGCTGTCCACTCCTTCCCAGAGGATGGCAGAAGCCAGCGTCTTTCCAAAGACCTCCCAGTCTCTACCTTCCTTAGGCTGACCACATTCAATCTGAAATTAAGAGTCCCATTGACCATCATGGGGGTCTTTAATGTAAGAGGTTTGGTGGCTCTAAGCATGTATGGGTCTGCCTCTACCAATGCAACCCAAAGAGGACTGTAAAACCAGCCCTTCCCAGTTAACATATTGCACAGACCCTCACGAGGGATTTCCAGGAGGTAGCCACGTGGGCACACATGAGTCTCGGCTTCTTCTGGGAAGACCATTCTGGCTCTGACAAGCACAGAGACCTGCCGGGACCTGCCCATCCAGCCTGGGCAAGGGGTGGCTCCTAACAAAGCCACTTGACTCCTAACCAACTGCTGTCTTCTAGCCCAGTCATCGTGAGCTGGGCAGGTGAGGGAGTGGCTGGAACTGGATGCGGCTTCAGTTTCGGGGACCATCAAAGTGCCAGGGCCACATTCTGAGCCCACTACTTTACTGGTAGCATTGGGGTTCAGTTCTGGATGAGAGCTCGCTTGGCTGCTGAGGGGGGACACCAGAAATGCTGCCCTCATCCTTTCCAGTGCTCCGTGAGTTTACAATTCCTCCTGGTGACTTCATGGTTGGAGTATCGGAAATGTCCTCTCCCTTTTCTGCCTTACCTTTGATTGAACATTGACTTCCTTGGGACAAGCCACCCTTAAGAGAACGCCACCCCATCCCACCCCCACTGTGGCTCCAGCCAGGTGCTTTCCTTTGCCACACCCAAGCAGAGAGCACCTCCTGCTTATTGTCTCCAAATATCTCATATCCATCCAATTCTCATCCCTGATGGCCCAGCCCCACTCTGAGACTATTCTGGAAGTCCCAGAAACCTCCCAGCCTACCCACTTCTCTACCAGGATGCAGTGACCTTAACATATAAAGTAAGCATCACTCCCTGGCTTAGAACTTTCCGGAGAGGAGAGCCCTGGCATTGCCCTTGGGATGCACCTCAGAAACAGGAGTGGGAAAGACACAGGATAATTTCGTGTTAGTAACTGGTCATGAAGTAGACAAGGAGACACTGGAGATTTCCAATTCTATCTGTAATGTTTCAAGTCAAGATAGGAAGATCAGAAGGCAGGCTAGGGGAGGGGATATTGGGATAGATAACTAACATTAGCGGCCTTTGAAAAAGCCACATGGAAACCTGCTGCTATAGAAGCTTCCTAAATTTTACCCATACAGTTTTAATGGAGCTGCCAAACAGTGGTGAGACGATACTCCAACTAGAGCAGAACATGCTAGCAAATAAAAAATCCCAATGCCAGGAGTGGATTATATCTGAGAAAGAGATGGCTGTTAGTCAATAGTGGGAAAAAAAATAAGAAAACTCAAAATGGTGTGGGTAGGGGTGAGGTTGGAGAGGGTAGATGGGGGAGGAGGTGAGAAGGAGCAAACATAATCAAGATTGAAACACACTGTATAGAATTCTCACAGACTTAATAACAATATTGTTTTTATAAAGGAAAAAATAGTTAAATTAAGCATGGTGATATATTCATATGTGTTAGCTCTGGGGTAGGCATGTGAGTCCACTGTCTATGCCTCTGTACTTCGGTGTGTTTATTTGAAAAGTTAATTTTAAGAAGATGTCCTTCCTCTGTGTAGCCTGTTCAGATAACTCGCAAACAACCCCTAAGAAAGTCAGAGAGTCAAGGCTAGACCCAGTGAGCCAAATGGCGGTACCACAGCCCCTATTTCTCTTTCTCTTCCTCCCGTCTCCATCAGTGTCTGGTTCATCCCTGGTGTCCCTACTGTGTTTTCTGAATGGCCCCCTGCGGTCTTTCTCCTAACTGCAGATGGCTGTGTCACCTGTCACAGGCCTGTCGTTTAACAAGGTGCGGGCTTGTTGTACGGAGTACACTGCACCTTAGACAGAGTGGTAGGTAACAGAACTGCAGCCATCTCAGTCACACGCTCCGGGATCCCTTGATAGTGTAAGCATGGTGGCATCACATACAACGCTGATGGGTTTTCTTTCCATCCTCCCCATCAGAGATGGTTTCTTTCTGTCAGCTTGACACAAACAGGAGTCACCCGGGGAAGAGGGAGCCTCGGTTGGGAAATCATTTCCAGCAGATTGGCCTGTGGACCTATCTGTAGGACATTTTCTTAATTAGTTATTGATAGGGGAGGGTCTTGCCCACTGTGAGCAGTGCCCACCTTAGCCAGGTAGCCCTGGGTTGTCTAAGAGATCAGGCTAAGCAAGTCATGAGGAGCAAGCCAGTAGGCAGCACCCCTCCAAGGTCTCTCTTCCGGTTACTGTCTCCAATTCCCTTCCTGCTCTCCTGCCTTGGTTTTCCTCAGTGCTGGCCTGCAAGCCGTAAGCTAAACAACCACTCACCCCCTCTCAGTTGTTTTTGGTCAGTGTTTTGTCACAGCCAGACAGAGGCAAACGAGGACGCCACCTGACTATGACTACAAAGTGAATCAGATTATTTCTGGCACTGGGGTCTCTTCCAAGCCGCTACCTCTTAGTGCCTAGAAAGAAGTTTTGAATCTGAGAGAGGACTGAGTGTTTTGGGGAACACGTGGCATCATCCAAGGGGTGAAGTGTAGGTATTTCTGGTCTGTGCATTCCAAAACATTATATATTTTAACAGAGGAAGGTTCTCCTTCGGGTGACCAACTAGCTTGAGGCTCAGTCCTTGCTCAGTTTCCATTTGCCAGAATTTGTCCCTGATCGGGTAAGCACGCGATCTCATGGCACCATGGCTTCCTCTCACCTCACCTCTTCACATGTTAAGTAGCTCTAAACTAGCCAGGAACATTTGGTGATGGATAGAGGGAGACGTTGTCAGAGACGCAGTCAGGCTGGGTTCGTGGGTTGTGGATGGGTGAAAGTTGTTTCACTTTACAGTTAGGCTGTTATACTCCATACACCAGGCTGGAGTGCCAGAAACTGTGGGATAATCATGATACGAAGATCCCCCTGCTACTGGAGAAAGACAGGGACATGCATGGAGCCAGGCTCTATTCCGCAAGACAAATCCCATCGCCTGCGCATATGTGAACTTTTAATTGGAGGATTCTGCTCCCATCGGTATAGAGGCCAATCAAATTTTTTTAATTCCATTTTAATTAACTTTAGGACTAAATTATATTTCGATTAACTTTATAGAGAATGACATAAAGGTTGTTCAGTAAAGAATATACAAAACATCATTATGCTTAAGGCTGTTGCCAGCTTCTGTCATACTAAAAATCATTTGCCTGTTTTTGTGTCAAAGAGGCAACCTTGAATAATAGGACTTTCAGATCCCATAGAACCTGTGTGTGCCATGCTCCCAGCAGACAAACACACAGGAACTCTCCAGAAGGCTCAGTGCTGTGGAGCTGTCTGTGGTGCTGGACAGGAAGCTTACGAGACTCCGGCACAGACTAGCGGTCATGTTCTGGGCTGTGCCTAGAGGTGGGACCCAGTTTAGCAACCAAGGTCATGGCTGTCTCTATCAAACTGTCCTGTAAGCATGTCTGTGGGGGCATTTTCTTGATTGATTATTGATATGGGAGGACCCAGCCCCCTGGAGCAGTACCACCCCCTATCTGGCGGTCCTGAGTTGTACTAGAAAGTAAGCTGAAAAAGCCAGAGAAGCAAGCCAGGAGGCAGCGTTCCTCCATGGTCTCTGCTTCAGTTCCTGCCTCCAGATTCTGGGCTTCAGTCCCTGCCCTGACTTCCCTTCGGCCACAACTCTTCATAAATAGCCCAAATGACCCCGGTATGCCAGCTCAGCCAGTGAAGCTGCAAACCTTAGCTTATCCCTGCAGGTATGGTGTGTCTCTCCAGATGACATATTGACATCCTGACTCCGAGCGTCTATGGAGGGAGACAGATTTGGAAGCAGGTGTCAGAAGATGAGACAAGTTGAGGTTACGCCGGATTGTGACAAACCCTAAATCAGATAGAACTTGTGTCCTTACAGTGAAGTACAGCTCAGAGGCTTCAACATGGAGAAAGCTCTGTGGTGACAGAAGAGCAAGGTGCAGCATCTACATGCCAAGAGATGCCGAAAGAAAATCACCAGCAAGAGCTGAAACTCATAAAAAGGTAGAACATTCTCCCCAGGGTCTTCAAGAAGGGCACAGTCCCAACAGCATCTCGACTTGATGTCTGGACTCAAAAACTGTGAGAGAGCAGATGTCAGTCATCGGACGGCCCCTCCCTGGACCTGCAGTAATTCATTATGATGACGATAGGAAGTCACTGCGTATTATAAGTGAGCCTCATTTCAAAGCCCGGAGCCCTCATTTGTGGCAGCCCTTTACCTAGGATGCTCTTGCAATTGGTAGTTTTGAAAACCCTAATAAAGTTGCAAGGCTTAGGAAATTACAATGCTCAGATCCCGGCACCCCAGCTTTCTGGCTACCTGCTCTAAAACAGTCCCCCAGCTGTAGGGATGCCCTCCCCACAACTGCTCCGTTTTCTTGATGACAATGACCTCCACTGGAAATCATCTTCCCTCTCTTTCCTTCTTGCTGACTCAGTAGAGCAGGAACTGTGAGAGCGAAGACTATTCTGAGACACTCACCAGTGCCTGAGAGCAGCTCTAATTGCAAACACACACTGGAGAGCAATCCAATGCGAAGCGAATGCTCAACAAGTAGCTACCAAATGAATACACAGATGGCAGCCTCGTGCCCTGCTGCTGCTGTGCGCTCCAAAAAGGTCGCCCTTCCTAGCATTCTTAATGGAATAAGCACACCAGTAAAGAAAAACGACCTTTACACCGGTGTCTAAAAGATAAAATGTGTTTCTAGACACGCAGTCTTCTGCTAAGGACTGCCTCTCTAATATTGAATGGGTGTATGAAAAAGCGCTGGTACCCACAGGGAATTCCTAATCTTACATCCCAGGCTGGGTAGGGGCCGAGTTCTCCTCAGTGCAATTGCGCAGTGCTGTCCACTAGGAGGCAACCGAACAAAGGAGAGGCTGAGAAGCGTTTCGCCTGAGTCTACTTGAGGTAGCAATCATGAATTCATGGCAATTATGATGCTCATTCTCCTCTCCAAAAGAACTATCTCTGAAGATCGCCCTAATTAAAAACTGTGCGATGAGAAGACGTTCCCACAGCACAAAATGCACTCACGAAAATACAAACATTTGAAGGAACTCAAAGAATGAAAGAAAACCCAAAACACGGCAGCATGTGTTCATCCCTTGATCAAAGCAAGGCTACCAGGGATGGGAACACCCAGTTCTAACCAAGAGACTTCAGAGTCATTCTGTGGTTCACCTAGGACACTGCATCCCCCTTGCTTTTCTTTCAAATAAAGTGGGATCTACAGATGGACGATCCCTGCTCTTGCACAAGGGTTTGAAAAGGAATGATCTCCCTGGGTTCATATATTTGAAAGCTTAGGCACCAGACAGTGGCACCAGTTGAGAAGGAACAGGAAAAGCGACCTTGCTGGAGGAAGTGTACCACTTGAAGTTGGCATTGAGGTTTCAAAAGCCCCAAGCCAAGCCCACTGGGTCTCTCCTTACTGCTGCCTACAAATCCGGATATAGAAGTCCCAGCTATTTCTTCAGCACCATATCTGCTGACGTGCTGCCAAGCTCCACACCGTGATGAGAATGGACTAAACCTCTGAACTGTAAGTCAGCCCCAATTAAACGCTTTTATAAGAGTTGCTGCGGTCATGGTGATTAACACACTGGCCTTGGAGTGAGGTGTGGTCATATGACCAAATAATGGCCAATGGGAGGTAAGTGGGAAACATACCTGCTTTCTCTCCCTTAGCTCTGAGTCTAGTTCCAGAATTCCAGGTGCTATTTTGACTTAGGGGTGGGACTCATGCTAACGATGAACATGTCAAGACATAGCCTGGGGGACCATGAACCACAGTACCAGTTCTGAACTCCCTATTGCAGACTTAATGTGAGGAAGATAAAGTTCTGTCTCCTCTAGGTCACTTTTTACTGGGGGTTTTCAGTTATGACCTCTGAACTTGACCCTAACTATCTCCAAGATGGCGCTAAGACTCAAGACAGTTTGTATTCTTGGTATTCTTGGATCTGGCTTCTCAGATTACCTCTGATGGTCTACAGGATCCAGGAAGGATGACTAAGCCTCAAAAGACATCTAAAGGCCAACGTTCTTCAGACCTTTGGGCCTCCTAAAACAGTGAGCTCATGCTGCCCGCGTCTGTTTGCTATCTAGCCCCTAGGAATTGAACCACTGCCCAAGCGTAGGGTTCACAAGAAGGCCGCCATGTCCAGCCACAGCCCCTCGGACAGGATGGATAGAGCAGTGGATCTCACAGCGCTAGCTAGCCCAGACTGAGCCATGCTGCATCAGGAACTGTGCAGGTAGGCCCAGCGACATGGTGGCTCTGGTTCAGCCAAAAGCTTAAGAACTCTGGATTCCTGAATGAGATTTTACTTGTGGTTACCAAAGAAAAACCAGGAATTACCTAGGACAAAACAGAGCTTGGGGCTTCCTTGGGACAGGGGGAGAAAGAGACTGGAACAGCTCTCAGTGTTGAGAACTATTAACTCCATGAACTAAGAGTTTGATATTTACATTTGCCAAGAAGTTCCTCCTTAATATGGAACTCAAGATTTCCAACTCACGTCGGGCTCTTTGCCTGTGCTTCTTGGAAATGACCTCTAAAAATGAAATATGGAGCCTCCACTTGTGCTGGTCAAATAATGACAGCTTAGAAAGGTCTTCTGAGGGAGTAGCCAACAGATTCTGACCCGCGGAGAGCTTAACATTCAGAACAAGGTGTCTGTTAAGTGAGTCGTGGGGCACAGCCAGTCAATCTCCTAGAAGGAGAAAAGGGCAAGTGTAGCCTCGAAAAGCCGACATGACAGCCTCCTAGACACTGGGGTCAGAGGTCTCCATGGTCTGTTGGGCGGAAGGCTGACATCTGTTGGCCTTTATCTCACTGGCTTCACTTTAGAGTAGTCTGGTAACTGGAGGGAGCTAGCTCTGTAATGGCCATAGACTTCCAGGTCATGTCTGTGGTCAGTACTTCCTATTCTCAGGCCTCCTCAATACTCAGGAATGATTTAAAAATCTCCAGATTTGAAACCCTGAGCTCCTCCCTGATGCATCCAGGAAAACACCACGCCAGCAGGTAGAACAGCCCCAGGCAAAGATCAGGCAAGGCTTTGACAAGAAATGCACGAGCAGAGAGAGGATGCTACCCGTCGGATGCTTTGCTGGTGAATTGCCTCGAGCTATAGGCTTCAGGGGCAGTGATGACATCAGCATCAAGACCCCAACAGAAAGGATGCATCACTGGGACGGTGGCAGCCACTGTAACCACAGCCTGGGCATCAGTTTGGGGGCATGGCAGGTAGCTTCAGGTAACTCTTCTTGTTTCTTCACCCTGACACAAATTCCATGACTCTTTTTCTGACTTTCTGTGGCCAGCAATCAAAACATGGCTAACGCAGTGAGCAGGGGAGATACAACAGTCATTAGGCCCTTAAGGAAATGAGAGCTACTTAGAATGGGTTACCTGCTGTGGCAGGGCCGATGGCTCTCACTCTCCAAGAATGTTGGAACACTGCTAGCCACGGGCACACCTGGGCTGAGCTGAAACACTCCCCGCAGGCAAGCTTTCAGAATCTGGGGGCCACTTCCACCAAACTTCATAAAAGTTATGAGGCATCAAAGACCTTAGGGTCAGTCATTTCTGTTTCCAGACATCCAAGCGAACCCAGCTCTACCCACATCACAAGGGTGTCCTCTGAAGGCGAGGGTTTCCTTTCTTTCCCTCCTTCATCTTCAGCTCACTCAATCCCATTTTCACCCAAAGGCCACTAGGACTCGCAGACTGCCTACTCTGGGATAATCAGATCTAGGGGGAGTAGTCTCTCCCGCTGCCTCTTTTCCCTTCCCTCCACTTTCAGCAATTAACAGGCACTGGGGAAAATGATAAGACATTTATTGATCATCTACAGCAGTATGACATCCTTCAAATCCCAGACAGGGTGTGAGCACAGCATTAGTGGAGGCAGCAGTAGCAGTGAGGTCCGTGGGATTTATCTTTATTGTGGGAAATTAAACCCAGGCTGGTCCAGCTCCCGTGAATGAGCCTGGAGCCACGTCTGGGGTACCCAGGGCTGAACCACCCCAGCCCTGACGGACGCAAAGCCTCAGAAGACAGACAGCAGACAAAAACGCACATGGCTGAGTACAGACAAACCACAGGACCCAGAGTTCAGGGAGAGGAGAAAGAATGGGCATTGGTCCCACTAGAGGAATGTCCCACACCCTTGAAGGGCTCCTAGGCAGATGGCACAGAGGTCCAGCACTCATAGAGTTTTCCCACCCCGACCTTCAAAGCAAACTGAACAAAGTGATGGGGATAAAGCTGGAATTCAGTGTCCACCCGAGCCCTGTGGCCTTGCCCTCGCCCTTGGTAGGGTAACGGTTAACCCAAGGGAGTCAAAGCAGTAGGCTGGTTGCAAGGGGATACATTTCAGGGGTCTTCACCCTAAGAATGAGCACACAGCTGTGTTGTTTTCAGAGCTTGTAAATCGACAGGGAGCATGTCACTTCTACCTCCTCCCTAGCTAGGGGGCAGATGATGATGTAACCATGGCCACACCGATGCAGGTTAGGGGTCGAGGGTAAAGTGTGGAGTCCCAGAACAGATGGAGAGGGTTAGGTTTGCTGCAGGTAATCCTTCTACCACACCGACTCCATTGTTTCTTCTCTGTTGTATCATGGACCCCTGGACTTCCTGCAGGTGCAGCCACTCCTGCAAGTAGTACATTGTATCCTACGGCTGCTTGGAGTGTTCCATCTGGATCACATGCAGGGTTGTGCAATACTGGCAGAGCCACTTTCTCATTCAAAAACACCCTAGGCCCACCTGTTTCCTCATGAGCCCACGGAGAAGGTTTGCCTTCAGATATCCAAGTCTCTTCCAGCTCTAATAGTCTTTGAGTTTCCCCTTAAAGGGACAAGTCAAGGTCAAACAGCAGTTGAGTGGCAAAGCTGGGGAGCCCCAAGTCCCAGGCTTCCTGCTCAAGGCTCTTCTAGCTGGTTTCCAGGCTCACTAGGCTCAAATGGAATTTGTAATGTCACAGGACTTGCTGCCTTCTCTTTGTATGGGACAAAAGGTACACAATGAATTAAAGAGTCTCGCACAGCTTTACCCCCAAGGAAGAGGGGGTACAGAGCAAACAGAAGAGGTCCCAGTGTTGAGCAACAGGGACAGGGTTATTTCCAGCACTGGACCCTGGTCAAGGTTCCCATCACTGTCCACAGAGAAGTCAGTTCAGGGAAGATGGGGTTAGGAGGGGACTCATGGAGGGCTCCTGAGCGTGTCAAGGAGGACCTCATCACTGCACCCGGAAAATGGAGGCTGAGTCTCAAAGGTACAGCATCTCCAATCCCTCTGACTGCTTGGCAGCCTAAGCCTGCCTGATGTAGAATCTCATTTTGTGAGAACTAGACCCTTTGCTGGCACACCCTGCTCACCCTGAAGCAGGACAATCATGACAGGAGACAGGACAAGACAAGGATGTCTTGTCCCCTATACTATGTGGTCCATGAGATTTGGCCTCTGGGGTTTCATAGAACAAGATTCTACTTCCCAGGAATGATCCTGTACAGGCTGAGTGCCTCTTGGATCTACTCGGCTACTACCTCGGGGTTTCTAAGTCCATGGAGCCCTTTTCACCTCCCACACAGGATTTCTCAACCATTTCCCCTTCTCTGGATCCAGGCTGTATTGCTGCAAGCCTTGCCTGGGATCCATTCCAAGAGAAGATGGTTGGTGTTTAGACAGAACCCCAGAGGTACACTGGGCTACACACAGATCAGTAAGTCTTATTGCTTGCACTATAGATGTAAAGAGGGTCAAGGGGGAAGGGTTTAACCCAGCACCCAGCCTTACGCTATCCCTTCACTGCCTGAGGCCTGAGAGCCAGACCCTCCCAGAACATGCAGAATCTTTCGGGTACATCAGCTCACAAGACTAGCAAACTAATCATCTGGATAATAATTTTTCAGACAGACAAACAAAGCAACAGGAACCTGGAACTTCTAGGAGGACTCAGGCTCCAGGGCTCAGGAAGCAGCAGCTGGGGCTCAGGAAGCAGCAAGGGCTCAGGGTTGATCTGGTTTTTGCTATTTTGCAGTGAAGCAACTAGAAAGTCACAGTTTCTTCTTCCACAGTGAAGCAGACCCACGGATGGGGAGGTGATGACAAATGAACGGGGTCCATAGGCCAGGAGCTGCACTTTGGATGGAGGTGCCATGGGCAACCTGTCCCTGCCAGGCCTACAAGGCTAGCTCCGCCCATCACATCGGAGGCCCTATTCAAACGACCATGGCCTGAGCTTCCCTCTGTTATGCACACTTACACCGTGTTATCCAAATGGGAAAACAAACAGAACGTCATTCCTCTTACCACACACATGCACATGCATCTACACACATGCACATGTGTCCACACACATGCACATGTGTCCACACATGTGCACGCACATCCCTTGGATGATATACACAAGAGTATGTGTCCGTTTACCTGCCTTGGTTTTTTAACTAATACAGAACCTGGAGACGCACTAAAAAAAAAAAAAAACTCGTTTTGCAACCAAGGATGCTTAGCTCTAGCACAGCACAGACGTGCTCACAGCCACAACGTTCTAAACCAGTGGAAATCCCAAACCGTGGCTTCTTCTAAATAGCTCAGGCTCCCTAGGCGTGTCCAAAGTGCAGGGTGATCAACTGACTCTTGTGTGGCTGATAACCTTGCTCTCAGAACCGGAGAGGGGGATTGGAAGGGAGATAAGGTGCAGGGTAAAGGGTCAATGTACACCCAGTGGCTGGTCCAAGCCCTTATGTTTCTGGGAAAAAGCAAGGAGGTGCTTTTCCCTTCTGGATTTACCAGAGACCCAAAACCTGAACTCACTGGTCAAGAACACAGAACTCATCTCTACATCGTATCATCTAGAACCTTCTCCAGGCTTTCTAACAGCCCCTCCAGCAGCGCGGTCTCAAATCTCCCATCACTCCTTCTACTTAATACAACAGCAAGCAAAGTGGCTTCCCATGCTCCCCATGCGTTCCACAGCATGGCCACAAACAAGTCCACAGAGGCAGGGACAAAAACAAGCATCCACATGGAAAGAGCGGAGCCACGTGGTTCCATGGCACTACATTCTCCCCTCTGTCTTTCCACGTCTGGCCTTATTTTAAAGCCATAGGTTATGGCTATGCAACATACAGCTGGGGAGCCAGGATGGGCATGAGAGAGCCACCACTCCTCCCATCAGCAGCTTCTGCTCATGCGCACCACAGACACAGCATCCCCTCCAAACACCCTAAGAGGCCCACAGGCAATTCAAATGTCAAGGGCATATGGGGGAAGTCTTGCCAACATCTGAGTTTAGTAATGGAGTCCAGGCTGGGGGCGGCATCTACCGTTCTTGTCATCAGGAAAGGTAGGGCTGTGGGGAGCCCTGGAAATTGAAAGTTGCTTCAGAACTCATTGGTATCACTGCAAGGTGGCTGGCTCATTCTAGACATGGCTTTGACTTCAGGGGAAATTGAGAAAGGAGAGAGCTAGGGGCTCTCTGTGGTTGGCATGGCTGGAGAACGGCTTCTTCTGACCGTTCATCGTGGGCAAGAAGGGTAGAAATAAAGCTACCACCTGATCAAGTCTTGAGTCAGGGCACAGCCGTGGACATGGTAAGAACTTCAGCTAGCTCATCTCTTTCCCAAATGCATCTGCATCTCTAGCTCTCAGCTCTTAAATCAAATGAAAAGCACCAGAACTTTCCCTGACCCTCACCCCCACCCCAACCTTTGAAAGAGCCCTGTAGCTCTCCCATCATCCAGGCACACGGGAGCTAAGCACCCGGATATCCTAGATGTCGGGTAAGCAAAAGGAGCCTCAGCTTGACCCACTTCAAAGAAGGTTCTGGCCACTGCACTGCATCTCTGGCCAGCTTCAGGACTCAGAACAGGCTGAGAAGGGGTCCACATCCAAAGTCAATTTAGTGAAAAGCTTCTGGGGTAGGCACTACCCCAGCCTCAACAAGACAGGCATGTTTCAGCCTCAGCTCACAAGGCCTTGTACCTGGGATCAGGCCATCACTGAGGCTGGCCTTGACACAGTAGGTCAAGCTGGAACCTGGCAGAGATGAGCAGGGGCATGGATCGGGGGGAGAGATGGGGCAACTTTCCAAATTTGAGGTGTATTTACATGTCAGATTGGGCTCAATGAACTGCAGTAGGTGGGACCCAAACAGGAGGAGCAATATCAGCCTACACCCTATCTCTCTCTTCCCCCCTTGGGGAGGAGTCCAGCTTCCTACCCAGGGCCTGCCCAAGGAGAGGGAAGAGGCACAAACAAGCGCAGGCACCGGCCTGCAGCCCTAGCCTGTACAGAAGGGAGACAGGGCTCAGGTGGCCAAGTTGTCAGCTGGGAGACTGGACATGCGGAGCTGGGAGCTGCTCTTGCTCAGAATGGACAGCTGGGTCCCTCCATTCACTCCACTGCTGGCCAGGGACGGGTGCCGGTGCTTGAAGTCCATCGTGAAGTAACGGTTCACCTTCCAGCTCCTCCACTTCCTCTTAATCTCTGCCTGTACCTGCAATGAGCAACGTGTACGTGACTTCCCAGCGAGCAGCTTCTATGCCCTGGCCTGGTACCTTCCCAGCTGCCATCATGACTATCCACCCAACTCCCACTCCCTAGCTGTATCATGCAGCCCTTTCCTACTCTGTCTTGGCAAGGTCCTCAGACAGCTTCCTCTATAACTGCCAAGAAGGCTCTCCTAGCAACCTCTAGAAGCAAATGGATCAAATAAAGATCATCACCCTTGTTGGACACTGTGGGATGCATATGAGATTTACTCAAATTGCTTGGAATATCCCAGATGCTCCAAGCCCATGAAGAATGATAGCAACATCTCTAGATAAGGCCTAGACATCCACAGCTTCGAACACTTCCAAGGTGAGAAGATTCCTGAGACCGAGAGTTATAAAATAGCCCATGCCTCTTGGCAAACCCCGTGTAGCTCTGCATATGTAAATCGTGGCCATGCCAAGAAAGCGTAAGGCACCATATGCTGCTTCAGCCGGGCACCTTTATGCCGTATACACACTGCGTGACTAGAAGCAGCACCCACACCCACTCTCCCCACTTCGTGCCTCCTCTCCCTCGGAAGACTCCAGACAAGCTGCCCGCACTCCTATCTCTGGCTCTCCTAGGATCTTTAAGCAAAGCCCTCTCTGCGCTCTCTCAGTCTGCTATAATCTGATCCACATTGGCCTTCTGATTGTAGATGCTTATCTTTAACCTTAGATACAAACAAGGGGAAGAGTCTGTTGAGGCCAAGATCTTTCCACTAAGCCCAGAGACTTAGGAAAAAAGACCTCTCTCTGCTTGCAAACCCATGCCACACAGCCAGTCCCCTCCACTTCCCTGGCACCCCTATCCTGGGCTCTGCTCCAGAACATTACCCCAGCAGGCTAGAGAAGGAGCCCCAAATGGTATGTCTGGGAATGAAACACCTCAGAAAGGCTCCAGGTTTCTCCTTACAGTCTCTTCTAAGTTCTCCTAGGCTCTGGGCTAGCAGGGATAGTCAGCCTGGCTTACTGGGGCTCGGTGGCACTGCCTATCACAGCCCGATGACTTATAGGTACTACTCCTGCTCGCTAAGACATGTCGTTGGGAAAGAATGTGCCCTGGAGTTGTGTTCTCAGCAGATTCGCCTTCACCAACTATACTCTACTCTGTCTTCTGCTTCGGCCTTAGTTGTAGAGTTGGAGTAATTCTGGAACTGGTGGGGGATCCCGGGAATTCACTGACAGCTATGTTACCTGTCCTCAGCCCTCAGAACCTGAAAGATCTTATTGAATGAACCTGCTCCCACTCTCTTCCCCAACACCCGCCACGTGCCCTGCTGAGAAAGGTGGGAAGACTTGTGTCTTACCTCCCCATTCAAGAAGCAGTAGAGTACGGCCACCACGAAGCCCTGGGGAGAGAACACAAACATCCATGAGCCTACAAGCAAGAGACCTCCTGAGACACTGGGAGCATGTGGGAGGAACAGCAGTGGAAAAGATAGCATGAAAAAGGAAAACATCGCAGTCTAGACGGGGTAAGACAGGCGTGTCCATGAGGCCAAATGGTTGATAGACCAGTTCCCACTGACAGGTATCTCATCTTAGACCTCACATTCACAGGCCAAATCCTTCCCATCGCTAAAGACTATCTTCATCCCATTTCCTAGGGAAGCCATTAGCCCTTTCTGGAGGAAGCCAGAATGTTCTCTGAACTCTGACACTGGTCTTCAGGCCCCCAAGAGCAGGGCTCCTTCAGAACAGAACAGACCATTAGGATTTTTATCCATCACTACTCTGCCCTCCCTTGGCAAGCTGCTTTTATACATAGCACAGCAACCCATGTGTGGTGAGTACTTGGCAGAGCGTGAATTCAGCCTCTCAGCACAAAACAAAGCAACCTTTTCCTGAATGCCGGAAACCAGGTCTGTAGGACCTCAGTACCCTGGGGCTTTCATTTGAAAATGCCAGATGAATGACGACTAGACTATGCTGTCAAAGACGAAGATGGGAGCCCTCAGTGGGTTGTAACTCCTGGGCCAGACCTTTATCTGCCGTACTCCAAGCCTTGCCAGAACATGAACTGGAAAGAAGGACTTTGCATTAAAGTTCAAGTCAGGTGTGCAGAGTAATTTCTGATCATCACCCTCAAATACCAATTTAAACAGGGAGAGATGCTTGCCTCACAACCCCCCATTAGCATCTTTATTCACTTCCTAGCTGTGCTGCGTGCACACAGTACACCCTCCCACTCATCCCTGCTTACCCACTTGCTGCGTGCACACAGTCTAGCCTCCCACTCATCCCTGCTTACACACTTGCTGTTACGTTCCTCTGCTCGTCCCCGCACCCATTCATTTAAGGATCTGTCCTGGTACATCCAGCCCACTCAGTTCTCTGTGTCAGGCCCTAGACTGGGGTCCCCCTGTGCCAGGGACTCAAGTGGATAAGACAGAACTCCAGTCCTCATGTGGCTGGAGGACATGACTGACATTAGGATGTGGACACGGCATGAGGGACTTGAAGTTATCTTATCTCCAGGGCTTTATAGAGCACTTTCATTTCAAGTCACTCAGCGGGACCTGGGTCAGGATCCCCAGGCACAGGGACAGCCAAACTTTGTCGCATCTTAGAGCAGCAGAAAGAACTGTAGAAGACCTATGCTCGAACACTCATGCTGAACAAACCCTGAGACTGGAAGTCAAGGTGCACAGGATTATGAAGCTGGCCGTGGGTCAGAGGTCAGGGCTCAGTTTCCAATGAGCTATGCCCTCTGCATGCACCATGCCTACCTGAAAGGAGCCCAGCCCAAGCTCAAACACGAGTCTTTCCCTCTTGCTGACGTTCTCTGGAGAGAAGGCAAATACTGTGTAGTGGATTCCAAACAGTGGGATGAGCAGCAGGGTGGAGCGAGCCAGTCGTCTGTCAGAAGAAAGCGAAAATCTGCTGGGGGATTGCAGAGCTTGGGGGCAAGGACGGCAGAGGGCCTGTCGCCAGCCCTGGCTACCTCTCAGTGCCCCTGCTCACAGACCTGCTTAGCATCCTTTACTGATACAAGGGGTTTGGGAGTGAAGGAGCCAACTAGAGCCCAGGGTTCCTAGGATGTTGTAAGGAGGGTTCCCCAGTCTTCAGGGCACCTAGTCAGTCCCCTGCAGGACCACTGAAAATATTTCATTCATAGGGCCCCCCTTGTGGAATGTATAAAATCAGAAGAAAATTCAGGATAGGATTAGAGTCGAAACAAATCTGTCCTGGCTCAGAGGGAAGCCACCTGACCTCAAAAACAGCTGCCCAAAGACCCATGGAGACAGGGCTTTTCTGAGTCTGGGAATGGCTGGGGATATTGTGAGCAATATCCTAGTGACCAGGAGGAGGGTACTAGGTGGACCATAGAGAAACTTGGAAGGGTTTCAAGGAAGGACTTACTGATTGAGCAGGAATTCTACCTGTACAGGAGAGAGCTGCTGCTCAGGAAACTGAGTCAAAGGATAAGAAGGATGTCTGACCTAAGGATGGGTGAGCCAGAGAGCCCACCACGCCTCCTGGGATCCTCTCTTGCTTTAACTCTTGCAACAGAGCCAAGAATAGGTAGGGCCCTGTCTAACAATACAGGGACAGAGGGTCACAGTGAGGATACCAAACACACGTGGGTTGGGAATGCTACTCTGGGGGAGTAAATTATCACAGGAGCTTCCCAGAGAGGGTCCCATCCCAGGACACTGGTCCCCTGTGAACCTCCCCAAAGAGCCCAGCTCTCCTCTGCAGATGCCTTTCCCTCAGCTTTATCCAGGCCCCTGGAACCACCAGCCTCACCCTATCCTGACACAGCTTAGACCTCAGAAGGGGACTGTAATATAAGGCAACCATTTGACTGGAAGCAATTCTACCATGTGCCCCTCATATCCCCTTCCCAGTCTCTCTGGGGAAAAAAAAATCCCTAGATTTGAATAATGCCCTTGGTATCCCAGCTTCTATTAGAGGGAAGACAAGAAAGGGGGGAGGAAAGGAGAGAGGAATAGAAGCTTGGGTGATCTTTAGGAGAAAAGAAGCCCACAGTTGTGGAGCTCACAGTGCCTTCCTTGCTCAAAGGCAGCATATCCTATAGTCCCTACACTAGGACAGGGCCAATGGGATCTGAGTGAGTCTCTGCATGAGCCCACATGGGTTCCTAGCAGCCTGTCCTCATCATTGTCTATACCAGATGACCCTGAAGAGGGTCCCTCTTTTATCTGTTAGGTTTCACAGCAAGTACCTCCAGGCACATAGTCAACACTGGAAATGCCTGCTAGAGTCCTTAAAACCCAGTATCTCCTGGGCACCAGGGCCCATTTGTCTCTTGGTTCCCGGGATCTGACACCAGAAAACAGCAGAGTGTGTCTGGAGACAGAATGGAAGTGGGAAGGCCTGGGAGATGTGTCTACAAAAGCATATGCATGGCCTATCTGGGGGTCCTGTTGGGTCCTGAGCAGGCGAGGGCCCTGCTTTCCTCCTCCAACTTCCTCTCTGCAGTGAACCCATTCCAGGTTCTTGACCCAGCAGAGAGAGAGAGAAAAAAAAAACTGGGAGCCTCCCAGGGTTCACGGTAGTCTTCTGTGTCTTGGGTTCAGACTGAGAAACTGGCTTTTGGGAAGGGTGCCAGACCCTTCCCAGTCACAGGGCAGATGCAGGTCTGGATGGAGGGTTTCGTAGGATGTGGCCCAAGAGTAGTATCTGTCTTTTCAGAGCTCTGAAGCAGGGATAACAACCAGGGACTCAGAACACTTCCAGGGCCCTTGGTAGACAGGGAAGTGGTGACAGGTGAGAGGCTTAAAGAACCTGGTGTGTGGGACCTGTAACGTCTGAGCTGACTGTCTGGGAATGGGAATTCCAAGACAAGCTATGTCTTGAAACTGATTAACCTAGATAGACAGAGACAGAGCCTCTACCTCTAACCTCCCACCCCAAAGAACCATCCATAGGAAGAAGAGTCCTACAGCCCCAAGAAGACCTAGTGCTCAGAATCCCCAGAACTATCGGTGGACTGTCAGGAAGGGCACACCTCCCACTGTGTGAGTATCATAGGTGACCCGGGGTGTGCTTCTTAGGATGCTCTAGGTTCCAGTCCGTGCCTTCCCAGTCATGTGACTTACTCCACCTCAGCAGGCTCCAGTTTCCTTGTCTAGAAAATGGAGACAGTGCAAGAAGCCACCGTACGGGGTCCTTGTGGGGACTGAACTCAGTCAAGAAGCACATGACGTGCTCAACGCATAGTGAACTCATCCCAACTCTGAGCTCTTACAGTTCGGGAACTGCCAAGACCAAAGCCCAGAGAAGTGGGGATCTGAGGTTGCCCACGCTTCTGTCAGCAGTCACTGACTGCTTACTTGGGAGCTGGGGTTTGAGGAAGGACACACTTCCATCAGCAGCCATTAACTGCTCACTATGGAATGAATCAGGCATCAGGATAGCCACGAAGTCAAGATGTCCCTGCAATGCCACAGCTCCAATATCCACATGCCCTCCAGCGCCACCCACAAAATTGCAGAGAACTCACAAGACACATCAACATGCAACAGCCAGGAACAGGGCAGGCTGGGAGGCTTCGGGTGGCCCTCCACACTCCTCCAGCCCGACGAAAGACAAGGGCAGGCGGTGGCAGCAATTGCAGCATGCATCCCCCACCCCTCCAGGGCACCCAGCCACAGCCACGGCCACAGCCACGGCCACACACACTTACAGAGTAATGGTGGATAGTTCTGACATCTTGCAAGAGTGCTGCTGAGCCCGCTGTGGCTTGCAGTAGCATTTCTGCACGCAGCTGCTGGGTGTGACAAGATTAGCACTTCTGTCAGCTGGGGACACTGGGCAACGAAGAAACTGCAGTAGGGCTTGGGAAGACTTAGTTCACGGGGCGCAGGGAGGACAGAGAAGTGAGGGAATGGGGACAAGCTAAGGAAGTCACGCAGAGGAGAACGAGGAAGCTAAGGACTCAAACAGAGTCAGCTCTGGACAAAGGAATGTATGTCCATAAGTATATGTGTGTATGCATGGTTCTCTCTCTCTCTCTCTCTCTCTCTCTCTCTCTCTCTCTCTCCTCTCCCTCTCCCTCTCCCTCTCCCTCTCCCTCTCTCTCTCTCTCTCTCTCTCTCTCTCTCTCTCTCTCTCACACACACACACACACACACTGGGACCACTAGTAGGCGAGTAGTATTAAAAGGCTGGGAATCAGACAGGGAGTCAGAGGTCATCTCTGTGTCAGGCCCAGACTCAGAACGTGCATGGCTTTGCCAAGGTCACTCAATAAGATGAGCAGCTGGAAACTCGGGCTGGGGACCTCATACATGGTTGGCACAAGGGAGACCGAGTTCCAGGCTTGTTAGCGAAGATTACCATGGCTGTTCTGATCATCTCTTCTTTCCCCGCCCCCAACTCCTCTCAGTTTGAGGACACACAGGACAGTAGAGGCAGGCCAGTCTTAATGAACTGTTCATTCGTCTGACCTGTATTTACCTACTAATATAGCTACTGCCCTAGCTAATACTCAAATCAAAATTAATCAAAATCCAATTGAATGAAGACTCTACTATCTCAAAATTCCAGTCACAGTATCAGAGCTTCATAATCACACATGGCTAGTGGTGACCATGTGGATACAAAACCACAGAACACTTGAGGAACTCCACAGGTCAGCATGAAGCTATACTACTCCATCCAGGTATATGGACAGGGGGTGAAAAGCAAAAGCCTGACGAGACGGCCCTGTTGTCCTCCTTCACAGAGGCATCTACTACTATTCTCCTGCCTCTGCTGATTCTCATGCTTGAGCTGGCATAAGCCAGGGACACTAGTTTCCCTACCAGAGATGAAGAGTCCTGTCACCTTAGATAACAAGTTACCTACCCCCAGAGGGCTCTGGAGCACCTCAGACTGGCGAGTGAAGGCATTGATCAGGTGTGGATTAGATGCTAATGGAGACACGTATGCAGGAGCAATTAGGTCCTTCATATTCAGAGACCTGTCTTCTGACACCAGCTGGATGTAAAGGCAACTAGAAGCTGGGGACACTCTACTCGGCCGAGGCAAGGACTTGCATTGCGTATTTTCAGATGAGGCAAATGCAAGCCCGCCCAGCCAGCCATTCCTTTCCAGGCCTGCGGTACTCATTGGATAAATGGCATCTTTTATCTCAAAACGCCTATGGGGGGGGTGCTGTATTTTGTAAGTGTTCTTTGATGCCTTGCTACTCAAGGGGTCCCCAGACCAGCAGCAGGAATAGTACCTGACTGCATATCACTAACAGACTATGGTGCCACTCTGGTCAGCTGCCCTGCCAGCTCAGGAGCTGCCCTTCAGCCTCAGCCTGGGGGTGTACTGGAGAAGCCCTATTGCAAGGTATTCATGAGAAGGCTCTTGTGTGTTCTCCGTAAATGACAGTAGACTGGAGTATGTGTGCAGGTATGTGTGTGCGTGTGTATGGAGAAGGAGAGAGATACAAATAAGTAAATAAGGATCGCGGGGTCAACAGGAACAGCAGTTATTCTTGTCTTGTCCTCTCCCTCATCCAGACCAAGTGGCTGACAACCCTAAACCCTGGATGAAGCAGACAGGGTCAGTCTAAGACACCACACACACCCATATCTGCTGTCCAATTTCTGCCACCTTGAATTCCAAGCTTTAGTTTTCCTCCCCCAAGACCTCTCCTTTTTTTTTTTCAAAACTGCCACATATTCCTCCATCTTGGGGTTCCTCAACACAGACTCCTCTGGTTTTCCTTTAAAAATTCCTTACAATAACCAAACGATAATTTAGTGATATGTTCACTGGGATGGGTCACCTTGATGGGAGATGAAGGTCACATTAAGGAACAGCAAAGGCAAGAGTGACATCCAGGGGACTCTCAGGGAAAACTATCCACAGAAGGAGGGCAAGAGGGCCTCTCCCAAACCCCTGCCCCTGGCCTTCAGTGACTCACAAACAGTCTCACTGAAAAGCAACAGACGGAGCAGAGGCAGGAGAGCTGACCCAGACAACGAGAAAGGCGGGGTGTAGGACTCTCAGGATAACCAGGCAAGAGTAGAGAAAGGGTTCCTCCAGAGATACACTCAGGCCAACCTCGAAGACCGCCCTGAGTCCAAGGAAGCACAGGAGACTCAGAGAAATGTGCTAGACGGATTAGAAGTGGGAGTTGGCCTGTGGGAATTTGGCCAGTGGCTGGTGCAGCTGAGCCCCCTCTGCAAGTCTGGGCAGTCTTGGCTACTAGGTCCAGCTCTGACATGGTTTCTCTTCATCTGTGGGAAGGTCAGGGCTATTCCAGGTTCTCAGCTCTCTCGTCTATCCTGGGGATCTGGTGCAAGGTTAATACAGTGCCTTCTGCGTGAGGGGTTGGCTGGACTGCAGCCCCAGGAAACATCCAATAGGATATTAGACAGACAAGTATCCATGCCCTGTGCAGATAGCACTCTCATCATCTTCGCCTCTGAGCTTAGGAATCCATGTTCTACTGCTTCCTTGGCAGCCTGTAGATCATGGTGGTCTCCTGTTGCTAAGCTCACCTGCACCTTCAGAACACTGCCCAGGCCCCAAGAAACATTCCCTAGAAATAGCATGGCTCATCCACTTCCTCCTCCAGCAAGGAGACAGAATGAGCCTGGGATCCCAGAGGATGTCCATACCATTCTCAAGGCTTTATAGCCACCGACTTACTGGGTGGTTTTCTTTTCCTGGGTTTCTCGGGATAACAGTTTCTCCAAACCACCCCTGATAGAAGTCTGGGGGCAGACACTCATTGACAGGGTGGGGGTAATGGGGTACAGGGACTGGAAGGCTGTATCTGTAGGGCCAAATCCTTGTCTGAATATCCTGATTGAAGGGCTGCCTGCACATACAGAGCCTGTCCTGGCAGGAGGTGAAAGAAGCCCTGTGGGGGGGGGGGGGGGACTGCACAGAGGTTTTCCCTCGTCACCTCAGACCTAAGAGGTAGCTTCCAATGCACACCTCGAAAATTAGAGCCAGTCATAGGCACTAAGAATGAAGCCAGGCCATGTCAGGGCTGGACTGAGCCATTCCTTTCTCAGTCAGAGTCTTCCAGAAAGACTCCTTCTCCTCCACCCTTCGGAGTCAGGGAACTGTGCCTAGCAGAAACTCAGGCTTCAGGCCTAAACAAAGCAACCCTGCCCAGGCCAGGGTTGAATGCTTACACAGCCCTAACCTGAGCCCCTGCTGCCCCTAACACAGACCAAGGCTCCCCTGCCCTCTACAGGGTCGCACATCCAGCAGATCCTTCAAGGCTGAGCCAGGAGCAGCTTGGTTGACAGTGGACAAGCCCTTAGTATCTGCACAGCTGGAACCAACCTACAGGAAAGGGGGTGAATGCTGGTCTGAGGGCACAGGCAGGGGGTCCTCTCGGGCTTTCTTGGGGACTCTCAGTCTTAAATTTGTTCTGGAAACAGAGGAAAAAAACCAGAGAGCTGTTGTGGGGAGGCCGGACTGGTCTTCACAGCAAAATACATACATCTGGGGTCACAGGCATAGCCTTGGAGTCTCCCGCCATGCCCTGCCCACCCCAGATTCTCCCTCCAACCCAGTGCAGGCACCTATTCTTAGAGTCAGCTTCCCTAAAGCCCTGAGAGTGGGGATACTTTTATAGGGAGGCCGTCTGAAGCCTACCAAGTATCTTTATTCAGGAAGTCTTTTATTGTACACACTGGCTTAACCCTATCATTCACAATCTGTGAATTCCCTGAGACCAGGAAGGGTGACAGAAGCCAGCACTGATGCCAACTGCCTGCACTGTGGCCACAGCTTAGCTCCTCCCTGCTGGATTTACCAACCTTCATGGAACACTAACTTCCTCCGCTGTAAAAGGGCCTTCTAGTTAGGGCTAGCTTGCCCAGCTTGCCAGTGTGATTGTAAGCATCAACTGTATGCAAGTGTTTTTACATCAGCAGCTCTCAGAGGCTTTGTCATCAGGATCAGTGAGGTCCCCTTAACCCCGGGAACACTCAGACACATAGCTGAATTCAACAGGATCAAGCTAATCCCTTGTCTAGCCTTACAAATATCATCTACCTGAGTTTTTCATCTTTGAAGCTGGAGACTATCATAGTTTGGGGGGTTTTTTCCTACCAAATAGCACTGGTCAAACCTAGAAAGTGCTGTTTTTACGCTAAGAAAGAAAACCAACTAGCTGTTTCTTCACAGTTCTGGACTAACATGTGAATATAAATATAACTATATAAAGCATGTGCTAATTACAAGTGGTTCTTATCTATGCATTAGGAAGAACCACTGTTCTTTCCCATCAGGCCAGGGGCAGCAATTGTTATTATCCGGGGCAGGGCTTATGGCAAATGAGTGATCAGGGTTCCCAGAGCTTCCTTGGGTGTGTCTCTGCATAGGAATAGGGAGAAGCTAGAAGGATCTTCACATTCAGCCCAAAGAAGATGGCTCAGAGCTTCAGAGCAAGACACAGATCCTACCAGGAAGCGGAGGAGACTGAGGAAGGTTGATAGTGTTCAGGAGAAAATGAGGCGAGATTAGCTTCTCACCAGCTCCAAAGACAAGAGGTGACAGTCAGCAGGAGAGCCAGCTCACAAGACAAGCAAGAGAAACTGAGGCTGGGCATAGAGGCACGACTTTAACAGGAAGGTAGCAGATGGGAGAAGGGGTCTGCTTCGTGACTGCCTGAGACAAGATTTTCTCTCCAGTGCAGAGCTAGAAGCCAAAGAACCACTGCCCTAACAAGAGGTCATGACTTATATCAATAACTTCCTATTCTTGTCACCTACAGATAAGGAAGGGCTGTCAAAGAGTAGCAAATAAATAAATAGTTGACAAAACATGAAAAAATAGACAAGTAAAGGGTTGCTTAAATAAATAAATAAATAAAAACCAGATAAATAAATAAATAAATAAAACATGGCAAAACATGAAACAAGCATGGGGGAGGACAGGAATATAACAAAGGTGTCCTTTTTCAATTGTATAGTTATTGCAGAGGTAAAGAACATATAGTATGTATAAAAAAGACCCTGTGCTACCCACTGGCACAGGGAAACAGTGGTTGCTGTCTCCCACGAAGGAGCCTCAAGGAGGAGGATCTAGGACTCAATCTCTTGGAGACTGACTGGCAAGCATCCTCAGCTTCACTCCCTCTGCTGTCCCCCTCACTTTACTCAGGGCAGCCAGCAAGGTTGCAAACCTCAGGCTGAGTCTATAATAAAGACCCCAGTGGCGCGGTGAGAGTTCCATGGCAACCCTCATCTACCCTCAGCTGCTGTCATGCCCTTCCAATCAGCCTGGCAGACAGAGCCTGTGACCTTTCTCTTTAGCATTAGAAGTGTCTCCACACGCCACACCCCATTCCTGAGGCAGGATGGAGGGTGAGTCAACAGGATCTCTGTCTGATTTCAGAATGGGAAGGGGCAGGATCCAGGTGGTCATGTTTTTTTTTTTTTTTTTGCGGGGGGGGGTGGTGGTGGTGATTGCAACTGACTTTTGGGAACTCAAATGCCTATAAGCCAAATGTCTATAAGCGTAGCGAAAGCCTTGCATTCAGTGGCAGTCACAGAACCAATGCTCCTCTGCTAGGGACGAAGGGGGCAGAGGCAGAAGGCCAGGCAGATACAGAGGTAGACAGAGCTGTTCTGAAGGAAGGTGGAGGAAAGAGAATCCCCATGCAGAGCATGACCAAGGAGAAGGTCCCCCTGCTGGCTGCCAGGCACTTAGCAGCTTCTGCATAGTGGATGAGGGGGCGTGGCCTGTCACAGCCAAGCCTCCAATGGGCTCATCTTCCCACAGAACCAGCATCCCCAAAGGAAAGCCAACTTCTAAACAACGGAGACCCTAGCTGCCCCAGGGACTCGGGAGTTCTCCGCTGCCTTTCCTGCCACCACAGAGGCTCTGTCGGTCTTTCTCTCTCTTTCCCTTTTCATGCAGGGCTCACGGAGCTGAGGAGCTTGGGTTGGCTGAGGCCTGGGAGGGCAGTTGTAGTTCACGGGCACTTTAATGAGGAAGAAATCTTGCAAATCCCCATGCTAGGTCAACCTGCCAGCAAAGTTCAAGCTCTGTCCTGCCTGTGACCCCGAGTGCAGGCCATGTGGTCGGAAATGGCTGTGGTATCCACAGAGCCACATAACATACTTACAAGTAGATGCTGGACTCATTGCCTCCCATGTCTGGGGACTGCAGCTTCTGTACCAGGATGATGATGATGCCGATGAAAAGCACAAAGTTCACCTGAGCAGGGAAGGAAAGGCAAACTCGAGTCTCTGTCCAGCCTGGTATTCCCCACCACCAACAGGACCCTCTCCCAGCCAGGCAAGTTCCCTTGCAGAGTTCTAAGGCTCCCACTGAGTCATCCAAAGGAAAAGAAAGAAATAAGAAAAAGAATTCTATGCAAAAACCTGGAAATAGAGAACACGGGGAGTAAGTCGGGAGGCGAGGCCTGTCTGGAAGAGAAAGGAGAGAAGGCTAGGGTGATGGAAAAGCACAGCTAAAGGGGAGACTGCGCAGGTGACCCCAAACTCAGCAGATGGTGGGGATGCGGGCCTGCAATCCCAGCACTTGCAAGGCCAAAGCAGCAGGAGCGGGTATTCCAGGGTAGCCTGGGATACTTAGCAAGACCCTGCCTCAGAGATAGAGAGATCGAGGTAGGGTTGGGATAAGGAGAAAGTTCAAGTTCAGAGTTGCAGGATCCAGGGAAGCAGCGAGAGCAGTCTTAATTAGAGGACTGCGTGGGAACAGCAGGAGCAGCATGTGCCATCAGGGACAGATGCTTCCCAAACAAAGTGGGAAGCTGCTTGTGTACTGCGGAAGGAGGAGGAAGGGCTGCAAATACATGCAAAGGAGGCACAACAAGCAGACAGCAAGCACAGCGACATCTCTGGGCAGGAGCCAAAGTCGCCCTTAAGAAAAGAACAACACAATTCTATTTAAAAACAACAACAGCTCCTGAGAACAACTAGGGATGCAAAAGCTGGAGAGGGATCGCCTTAGAGCTGCTGCACACCAAAGCGGATACTGCGCAGGTAGAGTCAGGAGAAAGACACGGGAAGTGATAGGCGGCTTGATCGAGAGGGACCCTGTCTGTGTTCTTTGTCTCACAGATCTATGAGAGCAAGAAAGACACCCCTACTCTGCTGTGCTTGCTTCTGCTGCTGTCTAATTAATGCTTGAACAAACTCTGCAAATATTGCTTAGGAGAAAGTACCATTAAATATTGGGGGAGGGAGAGAAAGAGGACAGCACAAGAGATAAACAGACTATTTCAAATCATGTAAGAACACTGACCGAAACCAGGAAACTAAAACGAGCAAGAACAACTCACTTAGAGATGGAAGGTCTGAGAAGAGCAGTAAGTTCAGAAGGAAACTTAAAAATCGTCAAAAGTGCCGGGCGATGGTGGCGCACGCCTTTAATCCCAGCACTCGGGAGGCAGAGGCAGGTGAATCTCTGTGAGTTTGAGACCAGCCTGGTCTACAGAGCTAGTTCCAGGACAGGCTCCAAAGCCACAGAGAAACCCTGTCTCGAAAAAGCAAAAAAAAAAAAAAAAAAAAAAAAAAAAAAATCGTCAAAAGTATACCCATTAGAAAACATTAGGCCCAGATAATTTTATGAACTTGTCAGGAAAATGCAATTCCCTGAAATATAATTGTTTCATAGCAAATAAAAACAAAATCTCAAAAGATCTTGCTACAGAGAGAGGAGAGAGAGAGAGAGAGAGAGAGAGAGAGAGAGAACGTAGCTCAGCCAATAAAACCTTACAAGCATGAGGACTAGGTTTGATCCCTAGAACCTGTGTTAAGAAAACAAAAAGAAAGAAAAGATAGGTGTGACAGCAATGCTTGTCATCTGAGGGCTGAATGGCAGACAAAGGCAGATCCTGGGCTGTATTCCAAGCCAGTGAGGAACCCTTCAGAAGAAACCCAAATGGGCAGAATTATGAAAAATTGTACTAGAGACTGATCTGTTCTCTCCTCCCCATTCCACACATAAGTATACACACACACGGGGGGGGGGGGGAACAGACATACCCCCAAAAGAAACTGAGCATAGTGACACATACCTACAGTTTCAGACCTCAAGAGATGGAAGAAGGAAGATCATGAACCTGAGGCCAGCCTTGCTTACGTAGTGAGACCCTGTTTCAAACGGCAAAACAAAACAAAGCCAGGCAGGAACAGAAAATAAATTCACACTGACATATAAGATACATGGAGAACAATGCAAAGATTTTAAGGAAAACATTCACAAAGAGAATTTGGTGGTGCATGAAAAGAGGAAGCAGATCATGACCACAGAGATTTCATCATAGGAATGCAAAGAAATGTACTATTTTGCAGTCATCCCTATGAGACTGGCAAATAATTAGTAATAGACATATCAGCATAGACACGGGGAGCACAGGTGAGCACTTCTGCTCCTTGTCCACAGCCATGTGACTAGTAAACACTCTCTGTCCCAGAACCTTGTTCTTAGCGATCTATCCCAAAGACCTAAGTACCTGTGCTCAGAGCCAGACACAAAGGTATCCCTGGCACTAGAGACAAACCGGACTGATAGATGATACTGCTCTGTCAAAGGGCAGCATCTCATCAGCACATGTGAATAAGTGCAATACCCGTGCTCAGCTTCATAACAACACACACGAAAGCCAGCCAGGAAAAACCCTTGCCCAATTGCATGCAAGACAACTGCCAAAAACTAGAGCAAACATTGTCCTCCATAAAAACAAGGAATAAAAGGAACAGATATTGGGAAAGATGGGCAAAGCTGTTTTCATTTACAGGTTACATAATTTTCCATGTAGAAACCCCATGTGAACCAAATAAAGAGGAATTAAACTCATGAGAGAATTCAAAAATGTAACCCAGCCAAGAAATCACAAAAACTGATCACTTCTCTACATGGCCCCGATAACCCACCGGTTAGCACAGTGATGAAAAGATCCCTAGATTCCACTAAGGCCCAGGCTGGGGAACACCTCAGAGAAAGCAAAAGGCAGCAAGAAAGACTGGCAGCCAGGAAATGTTGTGGTGTTCTTGGAGAATATCTATTTCCCTCCAAACTGGTACACAGTTCGAGGCAGAGCTCCACCAGATTTTTTTCTGACAACGTAGCAAGAATATTCAAAAATCTACCTGGGTGAATGTGCAGGAAATGTTCAATAGAACAAAGAAGAAATTACATATAAGGTGGTGAAACATGCAGGGTCAGAGTAGCTGTCCCTGCCACCTGCGCAGGCATCTGAGTAGCACAAAGAGGTCTCCAACACAGTGCATAGGTGTTTGGGGTAAATAACTTTCCAGCATATAAGATTCTGTAATAAGACTGAGAATTGGAAACGTGGAGCCATCAAAAATAGAAAAGTAGAGAAATGGATAGCAGTTTTAAAAAGACAAAAAATAAATACATCATTTCTTAAAGATACATTGATAATCGAAACCACAACCATGTTGTGAAGAAATTAAGAGGAGATTGGTGGCAAAACTTGAGCTGACTGAAATCCTCCATAAACAAGAAAGGAGGCTGGGGACTGTAGAGATGAAGGTTGAGGATCCCAATGCAACAGTCACGCTGGCCTGGGAACCCGACAAAATAGCAAAGAGGTGTCATCTGATCCGAAAGACAATCTGCCGGAGGACAGAGAAGTTCACAGGAATGTCCAAAATAAGTGCAAGCCACCAAAGGGCTATTTGGAAGTGCTTGGGCCCACTAACAACACAGAGAAACAGATACACCATGCAGAAGTCAGCGCCGCCTCCACAGGCGGCCCATCAAATGACTGGCAGTGCAAGTACACAGTGTCTGAGGAACAAAGCCACCAAAGGGGACACGCGCTATTGAAGCATTTTTGCAAAAATGGATCTGAAATGTTAAATGTATACCCTTTGACCAGCAATCTGTAGAGTTACTTTAAAGAAAAACTTAGAAATATTCAAAATTACGTGTAAAATTATTCCTAGTAACACCTTTCATAATAATTAAAAATGGAATAATACGTCTGGCCCAACCCTAGAGGAATAACTTAGTAATGTGTGCATCAGTGATACAGCATGTACTACAGCTGTGACAGAGCTTATCTTTCTGTTCCCTGTATTCTCTTTGTCTGCCTCTCCCTTCCCTTTGTCCCCAGGACACTCACCATTATAGAACCAACCACAGGGCCTTTGATGACCCACCACAGGGCTGTACTGTCGTTCATATCCCAGCAGCTGAAAGATGGCGAAGAGGAGACATCAAAACAGACACCGCAGAGCATCACGTGACAGGAGGGACCTGTACTTTCCTCCTCTATCGCCCCTGGCCAGGGAGATCTGGAGTAGAGGTGGGCACTAGAGGAATACCCCTCACCCCTCACCCAAGGCTTTGTTGTTGTTCTGCTCCTTTGTCGTGGCAGAAACTGGAGCCCAAGAATCAGGATTACAGGGGGATCCCTGGAAGGGACATGCCTCCCATTCAGATCCGGGGTTCTTAGGATGACCTTGGGGTTGAGAGTGACCTCACCTTCCACGCTCTTCCTCCTTCTCTCCAAAGGATACCAGATGTTCAGAGTAACCCCAAACCAGATGGGCTCAGAAATGTACCCATTCTCTTGCTGGGTTGTCACTTAAGACAAAGCTGACCACAAGGGGTGAAAGCTAGAGGAACCTGGGGCCAGGCTTTGGTCTGAGGCTGAGACAGGTCTGATCAAACAGGCTGAGGAGTCAGGTGCTGCCCAGGGCTGGGGTTTGTTCAGAACAACACTGGGGAGGTCATGTGAAAGCAGGCAGGCACTGAAGCCCATGCCTGAAATGTCCTCAGTACCACAGCCTGACTTCCTCCAGAGGTACTCACCCTGCATCATCGAAGTAGAGCCTCAGCACAGCCCACACAGTCACACACACAGTAGGGGTCCCTGAAGAATGACAAAAGGAAGTCTAACTTGCTTGGGGTACTTTTAGCCTGGGACAGGATTTCTGGGGGGACCCTATTATACCTCATCTCCAGCTTTCCTTCCATCTCCCCCAGCTTCAGGCCCTTTGGTCTCCCAAGATGATTCCTGGGTATAGCTCTCCCTCAGAAAATGGGGTCCCCAAGGGAAGAAAGTAAAATAGAAAATGGTTCTAAGAATAAACAAGAAGTCTACATTCTTCTTGTGAAGTGAGGGCTCTGTTACCTGATGTTTTGTAAACCTGGAACCAAAGGTACAACTCTGACTAGGAGGCCTGAGCCCATCCAGACTGACCCAGCCAGGAACCTACCCCAGCCAATAATGGTGTACCAGTAGAAGTATCTCCTCTCGGGGAAGAAGGTCTCCACCAGCAGTGTGAAGAGGTACAGGCCTTCAATGAACAGCCAGAAGTAGTTGGACACCACGCAGTAGTGGAAGAAAACCATGACAGCTTTGCATTCCACCTACAGTGACAGCCAGAGGAACAGCTGAGCTCTCTGCCCTGCCCCCAGATAAATCCTGAAATCCAGCTCCTCCACACAACATGGGGAAATTCTGAGGTCTATCCGTACCGGCATACTCAGCCTCAGGCATCCCAAGGAACTAAGGTTATAGACATTCCTGGATGGAAGAGGCAGAATACACAGCATCCTAAGACTCAGGAGAACCTCCCCAGCAAGGAAAACGCTATGTACAAGGACAGGTGATAACAAGCTAAAGCTCCAAGCTCCTCCTTCCCACCCTCTCGCCCCTTACCCAGCACTACAAGCCAGGTAAATAGGAAGAGAAACAACCAGCAATCTTCACAGGAGACTGCTTACAAAATGAGGAGCTGGACACATCACAGGTAGAGACACGCCTTGGCCATGGGAAATCTCTTCTCAAACAGATCCTTAAAACATACCCTTCCAGTGAAGGCCCCATGTTTAGCTTGTACTCATCCCGCTCTAGCATAAGCCAGTTCTCTGCATATACCATACCTCCTCCAGACACCTGTGCTTGGGAAGGTGTCTGCAAAGACCCTGCGCACTGGCTGGTTACAGAGCAAAGGACTGGGTAAGCCCTGTCTGAGCCTCATCCTCACACGGCCTTCCTGGCCCAAGGTCCAGACTGAGGGTCTGTGCAGCTAGATTTTTTCTTTGGGCTGCTAGCTCACAAATAGTGACCAAGAGACTTATTGTTAATTATGAAAGCTCTGCTTTAGCTAAGGCTTGTCCCACTAGCTCTTAAAACTTAAATGAGCCTGCCTTTAATAACCTATGCTTTACCATGTTGCTTTTTACCCTCTTTCATCCTGTATGTCCAACTCCCTCCATGTTTCCTTGGCTTCTCCTCTGTGCCTCAATTCCCTGTCCTCTTCCTTTCTCTCCCCGAAAATCCTGCCTATACCTCCTGCCTAGCTATTGGCTGTTCAGCTTTTTATTACACCAATCACAGCAATACACCTTCACACAGTGTATAAATATCCCACAATAGGCTTGACTGTGTTTTGGCTGGGACTGAAGGCATATACTGAGTACTGTAACCACTGCAAAGCTCCTGAACTTTCACATGACCTGGGATAAGGTTTTCACCGGCAGGAACACCTCCCTGTAGGGCGCCAGCAGTGCAGAGTCCCAGGGTGGCTAGGATGCTAACAGGGAAGAGTCCCAGAATAGCTAGGGTGCTTGGCACACTTACGGTGGAGACGAAGCAGTGACTGCTGTCCTGCTCGGCATACAAAATCCAGTCTTTGATGAAGACAGAGATGGCTCTCAACATGAAGGACACGAACAGGTTCATGTGGATAAAGTTGCGGGTGCAGTGTAGTTTCCTACACGGACCAGGGTGGGAAGGCCATGAGCTGCATGGCATTTCACACCCTGGGGGTAGTAGGGGGTAGAATCTGCTCTGAGCCTACTCAAGGCCTGTCTTAATGGGGTCTCTCTCCCAGACCACCCTCTCCTCCCATCTTAATAATCCTCTGCCTTCCCCACCATGGTCATCTGGTCATCTGCTGGCCAGACTTCTTTCTCCAGCCTCTCTACCAGGGAGATTAAGGCAAGCAAAGGAGATTTCTGGAAGGGACTGGGCAGACCATGTGATCCTAGATGCCTGAGCTGCCCTCCCAGGCCACCCATCTGCTAGCTAAGGACAGGGCCTGCCTTCCAGGGGACATTCCAGGGATGAAGAGAGGTAAGCACTTGGAGCAGGATGGACGATTCTGACTGCAAAACCACTGGGCACTCACCGGAAGCGGCACAAGATGACCATGGCAGTGGTGAGGGTGACGAGGGACGTGCTGTAGCCGACTGTGTAGAGGGCCTTCACCGACAGGTAGTAATAATCCTGGAGCAGAGCAGGGCACAGGACACACAGGGTTCTGCTTGGGACCAGCCACTGCCTCCCTAGGACCCACACCTAGCATCCCAGACCAGGGCCTGCCCATCTATAGGCCGAACACCTCCCCCTTCTCTGCCATCATTCCACTCCTGCTGGATGCCTGCTCCTCTCGACAAAAGGTCAGTACTCTAAACATGTTCAGACTGTATTGAAGGCAAGAGCCTGGATCAATCCGAACAGAATGCAGCCTTAGCCACCTGAAGAAGAGCGGAAGAAACTCCCTGCTAGCCCCAGAATCAAGCCCTCAATTGCTGGGCTACATGCAAGGCAGTGTCCTGAAAGAGCAGCCAGGGTTGAGGGGACTTGTGGTGGACAACCCCCGCCCCCAGCAGGGTGAGTGAACATCCTAACCTCCAGGCTTCAGGCTCAGTATACAGCGGGTGCTCATGAGTGCTGCCCAGAGTCCCGAGCTCCTCAGAACTAACCCACCATCTGACTTACCTGATCCCCAGACTCAGGCTCATAGTCATCAAACCCACAGGCATCGAAGTAATGGGGAAAGGGTTCTGACCAGCCATCCTCTGTGCAGTTCCGGCCCACGACCCCCATGTCTGCAGAGAACAGAAAGCCAAGCAAGGTATGTGAATGACTTTAAGGGACTCTGAGAATGATTTCATAGTGGGAAATCCGTGTGTTCACCTGGAGGCTCGAGTTAGGAGACACAAGATGGAGTGACTGCTGAAGACCTGGCATTCATCCCTCACTAATGACAGCAGGGGTGGGGTAGAACCCTGACCCCTTAGCCAAGCATCCAGCATGCCTGATCTCTCCTGCAATATTCCCAAACACTCACCAGAAGAGGATTCGGAGCCTGCCCCTGGGGCCCTGGATCAGCACTTCTCAGAGGGTCAATGTGCAGACAGAACCGCCTAGAAACTCGCCACAAATGCTGCTTCCAAACCCTACCCCATTCCCAGACTCAGGGACCCTAACACGGCATCCAGCATGTCCGAGACCTCCTTGAGTGATGGTGGGGTGAGGATTCGGCACATCTGAGTGCAGAACTCTGAGCCTCCCAGCAGCTGGAACATCTCACATGGATGGGGTACCTGACTTTATTGCATTTTAGCAAGCCCAGGCCTACTCTCTCTTCCTTTCAACCTTACAAATCTTGGAGGGCCCTTGTTGGTGTTTCCTTGCCTTTCAGGGTTTTGTAGTCTGTCTCCTGTCATCAACGTGCATTCATTCCCTTTGGATTGACTTTAAGGCCATTGTGTGGGACGCTGGAGGGCAGAACAGTCACGGTTACCGAAAAGGGCATTTGCTACCTACAAAGCAGAGTGGAGGCTATTTTTTTATGTGAGTGGGTTGCTTCAGCCTGGAATGACATCATGTCATTATGAGTTGGTGAGAACCACTAAGGTCCAGGGAAGCACAGGGCAAGGAGGCCTTTTCTTCTAGCTAGCTCCAGATTCTTGTCCCTAGTTGGCAGCCCAAGAGTTACCCATCTCTTAGGAAACATCAAAAGGAACAGGGCTTAGGGTAGTTTTAAATCTCCAGAGAACAGAACAGCATTTTGTTTTGTTTTTTAACTTCATCTGTGCACTCCTGGTCAGTTTGTGGGCGCAGTAGAGTGCAGATTCTGGGGCCTCATCCTACAGTCTCTGATATAGTCAGTTTATGGGTTTCAAAGACTAGCGACTTGTGTACAGTAAGAGACCACAGTGGGTAGGGAGTTTGGAGCACATACTTCTAGCAAATATCCTGTCCTCTGTGAGTAAGGTGGCCTCTAGGGAGCTCAATGAGGAGGGGGTGGGTAGAAGGGAGGGGGGAAGAGCCCTCACTTTTCTAACCAACATCCTATTCTTGTGGTAGACTTGGAAGGTGTAGGGCCAACTGCCTTCAGTCAAGAGCATCGGATATAACCTTGCTAGCACTTGGAGAAACTGGGCTGGTGGGAATGGCAGAACAGGGACCCGCCCAGGAGAACAATCTGCTCAGCAGGGGAGGGTCCCCACAGCTTCTCTGACACCTGTGACACAAGCCAAGAAGGGGGTCCAGCAGGCCCAGGACTTCAGTGTTAACGGTGTCACCAGACTGTCTCCTAGTCAGAAAAAATGTGTCTCAGGCTGCTGCTGGCAACCTCGCTGCAAAGGCTCCTGAACAGTTCAGAAAATCGGAATGCCTCCCCCATCTCCCTCTGACCCGGATGGCCAAGCTACTGCCCTCTCTGGGCTTTGGTTAACTCTGCCTTGCTTTTCTCACAGAGTAGGAAGAAGAAAGGGACAAAGGGTACAGAGGAATTTGAAAATCAATTAAAAAAAAAAAAGCTTCCTAGAAGGAAAAGCCATTTCCTGTCTTTTATTTTCCTCTTTTATTTTAATAACACGGTGTAGGCTGGGAAAAACATAAACATTTTTCTTCCCCAAACGGTTTTATGAAAATTGTTCTGATAGAAATCTCCGGAAGATGGGGCGCTCTCCAGATTGTCACAACCTCGCAGTGACAGCATCTCTTTGTCTGGGCTGTTTTGCTCCAGCAATGTCACGGGAGCACAGCAGCCTCCCTGATAGGGCCCCACCCTCTCACTTGGAGAAGGATTGGCCATGCATCTGCCCGGGCTTCAGGGGCCTACATCAGTAGAAACCCCAGAATCCACACTTTCCCCAGTCTGCAGAGAGCAAGGATGGGAGGGAGTCTTTATCTCACTCAGTCACCACACATTCCCCTGGCACATGGCCTCTTGCAGCTCCAGTCACACCAGGGTTGCGGCTTATGGCTGTGATGCTCACAGTGGTGCATGGGCCCCTCCAGGCAACTGGAGTGCAAACCTGAAGTCGGAGAACCTCTGCGGGAGGGAGGTTCAAAGCCACCAAAGAAAGACCCTTTAATCCAGAACTCTGCACTCACAATACATGAAGGGGTTTCGAGACACCCCTAGCTCCCCCACAGCACATGATTGCATGCATGATGGCTGTACCATCCTCTCTCTGGGGGCCTGAGTGCCATCTTCCAAGGAGGCAGCGCACAGCTTTCTCAGAGAAGCCACATACACAAAAGCACACAGAATAAAGTCCAGCTACAGAGCAGGTCTCAGAGCTCTCACGGAAGTGCCCTCCACCCTGCCATCCCAAGGTGGTGGCTCCAGCTCCCCTCTCACCTGTGATTTCCAAGGAATTGCTATCAGCAAAACCAGAATCCCCTGCAAAACACAAGCATGGGTCAGAATACTGCTTTTATCAACCTGCCCCATTATCCAAGGCCAAGGCTGCCCATTCCACAGGGAGTGGGGTTAGGATCGAGAGGCTGGATCCACTCGGCAGCTGCACATACATCCCTCTGGTACATGGCCGTGTGCAGCATCAATCTCACAAGGGCGGCAGCTGCGTGGCTATGATACTCAGAGTGGTCCATGGCTCGGTCCCCACCAGAGAGCCTCTAGTGGATAAGCCTGGGCTTTGGAATTTCTTTTTCAAAGGTCGACTGCCACCATTGTTCCAAGTCTGTTTTTCACCAAATGGACCCCCAAAGCCCAGAAAGTTCATGTGCAGTTTTCTCCCAACTCCCTAACCTTGATTCCCATATTTGTCCAAAGACAGCCTAGAAATTAACGCCACTTCCTCTCAACTTTTCAAAATCCATTTCCAAGCTGACGTGCCACCTCCTTCAGGAGGTCTCCTCTGACCGCTTCCCTGTCCCTCAGCATAATCTGCCTTTAATTCTCTTCTGTTCTCTTGATCCACAGGTCCATTCTACCTCCTGGCTGCTGGAATGACAGTCTCTGCATGAACTCACGAACAGGGCCTGCCCACATGTAGGAACACGTATGCACTATGCACACAGACGGACTTGATTTCCAACCCCTCCACTGGTGACTCAAACCCCTGACTCAGCTTGAAAGGGCCTTGAGGCCAACCACTGTGTACCCCATCTCTCCTTGCCCCCGGGATGGCTAAATTGTGGAGAGGAGGGAAGAATCTGGCCATGCATGCTACCCTTCCTGACCATCATTCCAGCAGGCAGTCAGGGGCATTGGATCTCCTGCGCCCTCCCAAAGATCCTCTTACCTATGGTTTCTGTCATCCAGACTGTATGGAGAGGGGGGGGGAAGAGAGAGAGAGAGAGAGAGAGAGAGAGAACATGAATGTGAATATGAATGCAGAAGTGAGCAGGCTGAAGGTCTGTTCTCACAGGCCATTCTCTCCCCACCCCACCTTCAACTCTGAGAGAGTTCTAAGGTCCTGAAGGTCTGAAGAGCCCATGCTAGGACCTAGCAAGCTCAGGGAGGCCTCTAACTCAACCTCCAGATCGGTACACAAAGAGGAAGAGGAGGCATTGGCCAGGCTCCCACAAAGCCAGCACCTCAGGAAGCCCTATCCAACACCATTGTCACTGAGCTTCCTAGGAAAGAGAAAGCCAAGAGAGACTGCAGTGCCCTCCCTTCTGTGGGGAGGGCAGGTCTCACTACCAGGCTTGTGAGCAGAGGTGCTAAAGGGCCTGCTTTAATGAGCCATTAAGAGCCAGGTGTAAATAACATTCCACGCTCCCTGAGGCCTGAGGCGGGTGCAGCTGAGGGAAATCATTTTACCCTCATTCCTGTCACCTCTGTGGCTGCTACAGAGGGATAAAAAAAAAAAAAGGCTGCTGTGGCTGGAATTTACCTAGGGAGCCCGTTCCAAAAGCTTCAAATAACAAACGGAAATAAAGCAATGGGCACATAGAGGAAGTGATGAAGCTGGCTTCCATGGGAATAAACCTTAGGAGTCAGGCCCTGTCCCTGAATTTACCCTCTTGCCTGTTCTGGGGCACAGCCAGTCTCCAAACCCTCAGGACGGGAACATTCAGAAACCAGCTTCTTCTGGGCCAACAAGAGGTGGACAAGATGTGGGGAAAAGAAGGCTATCTAGATAAACCCCACCTTCTTTTGGCTCTGGATACGAAGTCAAAGATGGAGGCTAGGGACCCCAGGGAATACCACTCTTTCTCCTCCTCCTCCTCCTCCTGCACCCAGGGTGGAGGTAAGTTATTGGCTGTGGCTTCCCAGACAGGTCCTGGCATCCCCTCCATGAAGTCAACTTGATATGCAAACTGGAGTCGTCTGAAAGGAGGGAGCCTCAATAGCAAAAACGCCTCTATATGATCCACTGTATAATATTTCTTAACTAACCACTAAGGGGTGCCATTGTGGGGGGTGCCATTGTGGGGGGGGGGGGTGCCATCCTTTGGCTGATGGTCCTGGATTCTACAAGAAAGCAGGCTGAACTAGTCATAGGAAGCAAGCCAGGAAGCAGCACCTCTTCATGGCCTCTGCATCAGCTCCCGCCTCCAGTTCCCTGTCCTGCTTGAGTTCCTGCCCTGATTTCCTTTGGTGATGAAACAGCAATGTGGACATGTAAGCCAGATAAGCCCTTTCCTCCCCAACTTGCTTATTGGTCATGGTGTTGCATCGTAGCAATAGAAACCCTAACTAAAACAGGCCATCACACACATAACCCTCAAGTCAGTGTCCGCACATCATAGACTACTTTCCTTGGTGTCCAAGGCCTTTTCCTGGACAGCTGGGGTAGAGGAGCAGGACTCCAACTCCTCTTTCCCAAATCCTCACAGCCTCCTGAGGGCAGCAAGGACCAGGTACACGCTTTGCTTAGCACATGTGTGGACTGGTGAGCTGGCAAACTGGCTGGCGTTCTAGAGGGTTGGGTACCTGCCCACATCGAGTGGTTAAAGAATGTGGGCACAGGTGTCTTGTCAGTCATCTTTATACTCCCTTTCTGCCTGTGGATGCTTGATCATACAGCCCCACACATATATTACTCCAGGCCTCTGAGACATCTCCGGGACTATGCCATCGTCATGGTGACTGTGATGATGTCAGCTAACTTTACTACTGAAAATGCAAAATGCATTGGGCGCTGGGCTACACAGAATCTCCATAAGCGACCTCGCTTTATCCTTACAAGCCACCTGGGACACAGCCACTGTGTCTGTCGCATTACCGTCTACTAGACCAAAAACTTGAGGGATGGTCTCCCTTGCTTAAGGCCCCTAATGGGATAAGCAGTAGAGCATCCATAGCCCAGACTGATCTCACCTACCAAGACACTCACCTGGCAAAACATACCTGGCACTAGGTACTGTGTTGGAGAAATGTTTCTATGCCCTATACCAGCATGAAGGACACCATCCTATCTTGTCTGCCATCTGCTCGTCAGGCGACTGAGTTCTTGAAGCTGAGCTCCAGATAGGGGTATGGTTATGTGGGTGGCAGACTAAATCAACTCCACTGGGAGAGATTCTGGGCTCTACTTACCTTGGTCTGGGTTGAAGATCCGGAAGACATCAGGGCAGCTTACAAGGACCATCTCGCCTATTTGAGCAGGCTTCCAGCATGTGATATTGTCCCACATGCCAGGACAACCTGGAGGAGAGAGCTACCGTGAGTGTGTGACTAGCCGTATACACACCACATGTACACAAGTGTACATATACCACAACCAGACACAAACACACTATACACTTCCCACATATGCAAGTACACATAGGCACAACATACAACACATACTATAGATGTGAACACACATATGACCCTCCGTAATAGTAAAATATCAACTTGACTTGATTTAGAATCACCTAGGAGATGGTGAGGCACTCCTCTGGTGATGGGGAGGACATCTCCAGAGAGGATTTACTAAAGAGCAAAGATCCATCCTGAATGTGGATGATATTATCTGTGGGTGGGCTGGTATGCTGGGAAAAATAAAGCTAAGGAAGGAGGAAGCTAGTGGGGTGCTAGTATTCCCCATCTCTTTGCTTCTTAGGCACCATAACATGAGCTGAGCTCCTCTACTGGGCCTCCCCAACCACAAACAACACTCTAGAAACCGTGAGCTAAAATAAATCTTCCCTTAAGCTATTTCTATTAGGTATTGCAATTGGGTGATAATAATGGTAAATTACAGCCACAAACCATACGCAAGTAACACACACACACACACACACACACACACACACACACATTTTGAATAAACTGCTCAGAAGTTGGCCTTTATAGGAGGCAAAGAGTTTATGAGAATAGAAGGGACGTCTTCCTGGGTGGGGAAAGCTGGCTCCTGCATCTGGAACAGCGCTCCAGGAGTAGTTCAGAAAGCCACTGTGGGAGCTTCAGAGCAGGAGGCTCTGTGGAGAGCCCTCTTCATGCCACAGTTCACCTGAAGCCTGCCAGACTCCTGTGTTCCCCTAGCCTCCCCACCACTGCAGGATCTGGCCTCATATTCACATCCACAGGGAGTCTCACTTCTCCATGGGAAGTGGGGTTGAGGCCAGACCAGCTGGCCTGAGGCTGCACCCCACAGCCCACCTCCTTCCCGGCATAGGCTTGGAGCAATGATCTACCACCCACAAAGCTGGCCTGTGAAGTGAGGTCACAGCTCCCCCAGCCGAGAGGATGGAAAGTATCCAGACAGAAGCTCGGAAGTGACCACAGAAAGACTTGGAACAAGAGGAGGTGATGGAGGCAGAGTCCTTGAGGAGGCTAAGGTCAGAGCCTTGTTGTGGGAATTGGCTGGCAAAAGGAAAGGGACCAGTACATAGTGAGACTTCAGAATCCCCAAGTCTTCCTGGAGTGAGGAAGAGTATGTCAGGCTTGCCTAGCTCTGATTTGGGAGGTTTTGGTGGCTCCTGGGATCCCTGTCCTTCTGTGGATTCTCTCCCCTTGTGGCCACCATCTCCTTTCTCTCTCTCTCTCTCTCTCTCTCTCTCTCTCTCTCTCTCTCTCTCTCCCTCCCTCCTCTGCACACTGCAGCAGCACTCAAGGTCAACAACAACCACTTCGCTGCCAAATCTGAGGAACAATTTTAACTCCAGCCGGGTTGTACTCTGCCCACCTGACTTGCTACAGATTCTGGAAGTCATTCTGTTTTGGGCCACCTGCCCACTCACCTTGGATGAGCTCATCCCACTCAGGGACTTAACAGAATGACGTGCAGACATTTCTAGTCGTTGGCCTCCAGCCACTTTCTGGGCTGACCCCCAAGGTTAGTTACCAGCTGCCTGTTCCCACTTTGAGGGGCCAAAGGCAAGTCAAACACAGGATTTCTGGACACCACCTAGACCCTCCTATAACATGGTATCTGTTTCAGCCCAGCTGGAATGGAGAGGGAGTCACTCACTCCATGTGGATCTTGAACATCATCTAGCACTCCTTGGTTCCCTCCAGATACCACTGGAAACTATCAGCCTCCACTGGACTCACAGGCTCCTCCTAGATTGCCCTTAGCTAGGGCCAAAATCTTTTCAAATTGCGCAGCTCAGTGACCCCACAACAACAAGGAAAATCTATGTTATTCCTACCCCAACTCATAAGCATGGTGCCTGTTGTCCCTGCCCTGCCTACCTAGCCCTGTCCCTACCTAGCCTGCCAGGCTAAATTCACCTTAAGCACATGAGTAGTGAGACATGTCCTTTTGGTTGTGAGCCTAGCCTTTAAGGGCTGAGCCATTTCTCCAGACCAGGAGCCATTTCTCCCAAGGAACGGATGAAAAGAAGAAGAAGAAGAAGAAGAAGAAGAAGAAGAAGAAGAAGAAGAAGAAGAAGAAGAAGAAGAAGAGAAGGAGGGGGAGGAGGACGAGGACGAGGACGACGAGGACGAGGATGAGGACGAGGAGGAGGAGGAGAAGTGAGAAGGAGGGAGCCCAGGATATACCACACACAGGGTCAACAAAGGCAGCATGTATAGTGACAGCAGAGAGTGGGTGACAACGGTGGAGGGGGTCTGGAGATGGGTTCAGAAGCAGGTCAGACAGCAACAGAGAGCTTTGGGAAAGAAATCTGTCCTACAGAGGGTCTACAGATGGAAGAACTTTAGTGTTCCCATAAGGAAAGTGAGTGACTGCCCACGCCCCACCTCCCAGGACTGCTAGGGGGACTAGCCAGTTCCTATGCAGAAAGTTCTATGATCAGCACCACGCTGGGTCCATGCATGTTGGTCATCACTGGCTTTAGTTTTGTTATTTCAATTAGATGTTCCTCAAATCACTCCTTCAAGGGAGAGCCCTACTGAGGAGATAGAAGCTTAATGACCAGATGCTGACAGGCTCAGAGGAAACCTGAGCAGGCAAAGGGGTGGTCTGGGCAGGCTTCATGACAGCATGGTTCCCCTGTCATAGTCATGACTTCTGGCAGCCCATGGTATTCTCAGCTTCTAGGTCTCTGAGAAGTTAGACTCTGCTGCTTTGGCATCCACATTAGTACTCTGGCCTGTGACATCCTGCCCATGGAATGACATCCTCTAGGAGTTAGCGACATTGCTAAAGCTCTATATGCTGAGTCCTAGTGCACAGAGACTCAGAGGACCAGAGGAGGAAAGTCACCTATGTCCCAAGAGGCCATTATCAAGGATTCCTGTCCACCCAGGACGTCTAGCCAGCACACAGTTGGCTGTGACATCATGTCCTTGAAAGAGACCCAACAGCACATCTTTGGCTGCCATGGTCCGTGCTAACTATGAAATACCCATGGAGCATGACCATGTCTGTCTGGCCCATACCCCAGAAGCCCTGGCCAGCAGATGTTCCCATAATTGGAGCATTAGGCCCTGGCACAACCAGCTGCTCCTCTAGCTGATAATGCTGAGGTAAGGGGGACACATAGAGGGCACCAATGTAAGAGCTGAGGGGCAAGGAGTGGCAGCAGCCAGGATCCTGAGCTGGGGACCAGCGGCAGAGGCAGGATAAGTAATTCATGGTCTTAATGAAAGCTTTACCAGTGACTTCACTGTGCCCGGTGGACATGAAGCTCACAAGAAGATAAAGCTGTAGGAAGGGCAGGGCATCCCTCCTGAATCTGCCTAAAAGAGCCCAGATTTATGATATGGTCTCCTCCACTGTGATTCAAAGACTAGTGTCAGAGCAAGGGCCGGGTGTCTGTTGGTACCCCCCAACTATAAATGGCCAGATCTGGAATCTGGAACAGAAAGTTCACAAGAGAACTCTCAGGGATGGCAAGAATCACTGGGACTACTTTGTGGTGTATCTGCCAAGTTCCTTGCCCAGGGTTTCCAATGATGTACCTGTCACAAGCCTGGAATTTCTCCCAGTCCTTCATTTTGTCCCCAGTTTTGTCTTCTCACAAGGCCAGGCTATCAAGAAAGCCCAGAAAAAAGACCTCCAGGACCCCAGGACTACAAGGACCCTCCACCTTTAAAGACTCACCACCTTTAGGCAGGACAGGAGGTGGGCTCACAAGAGGCCTTTAGGTTTTCTGACTGAGGACAGAAACTTACATCCCCACCACACACAGAGTGAACACGTGCAGTTTCCACAGCTCAGAGCAGTTAATTTTGTGCTAACTGAAGCCTTCACAATACCTGTGCTCCTGCACTCTGCTAACTGAAGCCTTCACAATGCCTGTGCTCCTGCACACTCCTCTCCTTTTCTCTCCTTTTCCTACTTTTTCTTCTCATTTGCTCATTAATTCAAAAGAGATTCAGCGAAGACATAATTAGTTCAGCAGTGCAGATAAAGCAAAAGCAGCCAGTCTGGGCCTCGCGGAGTTCACAATGGTCTGGAATTCTGTGCTGAGTGAGTGAGATGCTAGTTTCCTATTGGGGCTGAAGGTTTATAAGGAAATTAAGCATCTTTGGGCAGCACACGTTACTATCATACCATCCTGGAGGGAGGCCTGAAATGAGTCTTCCCTAGCTCACCTAGCAAGACTGCTAGAGGCTTGAGGGGATGAACCTTTCAATAACCCCAGATTCAAGAGGTCACCAGTGTCCTTTGGCTTCTGTTCCTTCCCCCTGGCTTCAAAATTAAGAGCTTTGGCATCTAAGCCTCCTCAACTCTCCCTTCTCCTCTCATGTTTAAAGACTTTCATGATCACTCTGCATTCATCCAAGTGACCCAAGGCTCTCTCTATTACCAGATCATGGAAAGATGCCCTTTGTCAGGTAAGGTCACACATATGCAGGTGTCGGGGACTGAGAGAGAAGAATGTGTCCCTAGAAGGTAGCAGAGAATCTTTCTGTGTCTGTCATAGAGGATGTTTAAGATACTATCCAGGTGATCCAGTTTTGTGGATCAGAGAGATGACACATTGCCAAGAATGGGACATAAAGTCATGCCAAGATCTGGTGGTAGCCCAGGGATCACAAAGGAATTGATTCAGTACTGAGTGACAATGGTCTTGTACCCTATAACGATTTGACACTTGTATTGGTTTAATAAAATGCTGATTGGTCAGCAGCCAGGTAGGAAGTATAAGTGGGGCAACCAGAATAGAATTCTGGGAAGAGGAATTGTGTCTGAAGTTGTCACCCAGACACAGAGGAAGCAAGATGAGAATGCCTCACTGATAAAAGGTCCCAAGCCACGTGGCTACGACAGACAAGAATTATGGGTTAATTTAAGATGTAAACATTAGTTAATAAGAAGCCTGAGCTATTGGCCAATCAGTGCTGTGATTAATATAGTTTCTGTATGATTATTTGGGTCTGGGAAACTGGGAAACAAATGACAGTCTCCGCCAACAATTCAGAGTAATGGCAGTAAAGATGGGTAGGACAGATCAGAAACAGGAACAATAGGTCATGGTGAAGACAGGACTGGAATACGGCATAGATGGCTAGCACTCTCCAATGTCATGTGACTACTACTGACCTCCAAGCCCTTAGGAAGGAAGTGAAAGAGGTAAAATAGTCTCCAAAGCTACCCTGGGCCCCCACTACCCTTCTTTCTGTTCCTTCCCAGCAGCACCCTCGAGACCATATACTGTTGTGGAGTGTTTAACTAGTCAAAGATGTGTTACATTTGTTTATGCTGCATTTGTTAAATGATGTAAAGATGTATTGCTTTGCCTGCCTAAGGCAACTGATTGGTCTAATAAACAGCTGCATCACCAATAGTTAGGCAGTAGAGGGATAGGTGGAGCTGGTAGGCAGAGAGAATAAAAAGGAGGAGGAATATAGGTTGAGGGAGAGAGAGAGAAGAGAACAAGAGAGAGAGGGAGACACCAGGGGTTAACCAGCCAAGCAGTCACCAGCCATCCAGACACGGAGTAGGACATTCAGAATGAAAGAAAGGTAAAAATCCCTGAGGCAAAATAAGGTGAGAAGAAATGGGTTAATTTAAGTTCTAAAAGCCAATGGGACAAGTATAAGATACGGTCAAGCATTCATCACTAATAATAAGTCTCCATGTCATGATTTGGGAGCTGGTTGGGGGGCCTGAAAGAAAGCCTGTTACAAATACAACAGGTCTCAATGTTCCAAAAGGGAAGGAGCCTGGGTCTCTTAATGACCAAGCAAAACTAAATTCTACCTTCCCACTATAGCTAACCATACTGACCGATGATGTATATAAGAAAAAAAAAACAGTCATTGTTCTAGTTTTTGGATTTTAAGCCTGGCTCATAACTGCAACATAGCCTATGAGATAATGACTCTCCTACAAGAGAGGTAAGAAAGTATCACTGATGTCACCCTGGTTTCTGACTTGAGCATCTCTATGGATGGATGATGAAATGAATGGGTGTGAGGATGGAGAGATGGATGCTTGAATAGGTATATGGATGGGGTCAATGGGTGGGTAGGTAGTAGGTAAAAGGGTGATGGATGGACAGACAGACCTGTCACAATGTAAGAACTAGTTAGACACCAAACGGTGAGAGAATTAGACAAGTTGAAAATCATGTTTGACCTCACATATGTTGGATTTGAGAGAGTAGTAAGGGCCAAAATTAAACCAGACGAGAATGGGTAAGGTGGCCAGGGTAGCTAGATGATTACCCAGTGAGAAAGTGAGTTCACAGAACACTCAAGAGTGCCGAGGTTTAGAAGCGGAGCTGGCAAAGAAGGCCGCAGAGCAAAAGAGGGCAGGGCAGTGAGACATCAGCCAGGAATGTGGGTTTCTGAGAGAAGATGTTCAAGTTCCCACCTTTAGAGTGGGCCTTGATCCCCCTAGAGCTTGCTTCACTTGAGGGCTCCCCGACCCAGTCCCTCCTGGTGACCTCTCTCTTCTCCCCAGGGCACCAGCCCTGCCTTCAGTCCTCCCAGCTCAATCCACATAAACCCGACTGAGGAATGAGGGCATCGTGAGCCAGGAGGTGCTACACACTTTGAGGGTTGTGTGCACCTTCCTTTCGACATGACACTCCATGCCAAGCAGCAGAGACTCTGTGACAGCAGGGGAGACAGAATCCACTTAGGCGAGGAGTGGAGAGAGAGTGCATGAGCCATTAGTCTTTGAAGGGAACAGAATGAGGAGCTAATCAGAGGTTGTCATGGTGATGATTCTGTCCAGTTCCACATAGAGTTCAAAACTCATGAGCCCAGGGACACCAGAGTGACAGACAAAGCCACGGCCCTCCCTTCTTTTCAAGATCCACCCAGGCATGTGCAGGTATTCTTAAAGAAAGTCCTCCATTTGAGCGTGAAAAACAATTCAATTTCCTGAAAAAAAAAATCACTTGACAGCAAAGGTTTCTGGTCTCATCAAATGAACGCCACCCCCCTTCCTGTGATGTGAGTTCTAAAGGGAAAGGGGCAGAGCTGAAGGCAGCATATCTCCAAATGTGAGCCCAAGCCAGCAACACACCTGACAACCTCCCAGAATGCAGATGCTTGGGCCCCAGCCAGCCCAAGACATCCTGTACAAGATACTCCGGGACCACCCAACAACCTGTGCTTAGCAACCCCCGCAGGAGAGTCTGATACATGCTTGATTTCCAAATGGACCAGCTGCTGGAGAATATTTCTCTGAGAAAGTTCCTCAGAGCAAGGGTTTCTACAGACAGCCACTTCGTGCTTGGGCCTGGTCAGTGTTAGAGCAGCTGGACGGTCAGCAGGGTCAGGGTGGGTGGCCCCAGAGCTGCAGGCCGTGCCCATCACTTGCAGCATCTGGCGCTCCTTAAAGACTAGCCAGACACCAGCTCTTCTTAGACACAGGATGGTTCCCAGGCTTACGGCTCAAAGCCCTATGAAAGAGGAGGTGGTGCTGGCCACAACCTAGACAAACAAACCCTGATGCAGTTAGAGGGATCAAATGGCACTACATGGCCTGTGGTGTACAGACCAGCCCCAGGTCCCGTGCACGGCAGGCCCCTCTCCTTGTCCTCCTCTCCCTCCAAGGGCACAGCGCAGCAGAAAGGGAACTCCCCAGTCAGGAGTTCTGGGCACCCACCCAGAGCTGGCTGAGACTCTCCGTGTGACTTGCCAGTGACAGCACCTCTGGCTCTGGCCGCTTCATGTGTCACACAGCAGAGCCAGACTCAGAGTTGGCTCAAGTCCCGTGCAGGATCAGGGATTTGAATAGAGAAGCAAAACACTGAAACATACCTCCATCCCAGATCCTCGTCCCAAGAAACCCCTTCAACACTTGCTCAGAATGATGGGGTGGTATTTCTGACCCTGAACATCAGGAAGATGAGGGAATATAGGTGCCTCCCCAAGACAGTAATCCCCACCTCACAGGGCCACACAAGGGCCTCGCCTCCAGCACGCCAGGCTTTCATTCCAACAGACCCTGTTTACTAGAAATGCCATGGCTGTCTCCTAACCTTATACTAGATCTGAGAAATCCCTGCCGCCAGTGACAGCGTCACCCTGTTAAAGTCACTTGTGTGCAGTGGTGATGCTGGTGGGAACACCCGCCTCACTGCCAGCCATGTGAAACAGAATAGCACACACCATCATGTGTGGTGTAGAAGCTGACTAAATCCTTGGCCCATGGAATCTACTAAACTGTACTTTTAATGTTATTTTACAGTGTACTTAACTTCTCGATTTTACTGTAAAGCATTCTGCCATGTTGTGTATTCTCACACAACGCCTGTTTACAGTCTCTGAACTGCACGGTGTGGCCATGTGCAGGGGCTGACCAGACCACCAAAGCAGGTATTCCTGCACTGGGTGGTGATTTAAGAGGCTCACCATTCTCAGATGGCCCTGACATTGAGAAACCAGTGTGTGTGTGTCTGTGTGTGTGTGTGTGTGTGTGTGTGTGTAAAAGCTGCCCTGAGCTCAGCTGAAGCAAACTGGCAGGCTTTCTTCTTCACTTTCAAACATGTCCCAAAGTTACCACTACTTTCTGGCAGTGTCTACACAGATCAGTGCTCAGGGACAACACAGCTGGAGAAGCAAGAGGAGACAGCAGCTGACCAATCCCTACTCTCCCCAACCAAGGCCAGCACCACAACACAGCTCTTAACCCGTGCCACTCCCAGATAGAATGAGATCTTAGCCTGATTCACCTGCTCCATGCCCTTTTCCACACACCTGATACCACGTGGGCACAGTGATGGAGGTGGTTCTCTAGAGTTACCAACCTTGGACACAAACCTTGGACACACTTTCCTACCATCCGGAGGCTCGCTCTGAGAACACACCTCCTTGGAGCTTGCGCCCTGATGTTGCTGACTTTGGCTGTGGGTGGGAAGGGACTGTCCGTTGGTACCTTAGAGTGTTCCTAGGGACTTCAATGACACTGCAAAGTACGGTGAGACAGTTCCTGCTCCAGGGTCACAAGGTTGTTTAACCTGACAGCCCAGGTGAAGACACCTCTAGGGTCAGGCATAGGCTCATCTGAGGCTCAGGAGGACATGAAGACCGTCCCTCAGAGGCTGACAACAGGGATGAGCTGTGCAGACCCTGAACCCCAGCATGGTGCACAGAAACTGCCTATTCAGATGCTTGTTTGCAGCAGATCAGACTGCAGGCCCTTTACATTGCAGATTTGATGGATGCTGCACTCATCACAGCCTTCCCAAGGGGCCTTCCTCCCTCTGCCCTTGCCCTTCCTCCGTGGACTGTCCACCAATGAGGCACTTACACAGACACACATTGCTGTTGTGCCATTCTGCTCCGAGCAAGGCAGGCCCTCTTGAAGACAGACCCAAGGTCGCCTTCTTCGTCCCACAACTCATGTTTCCAGCCAAGAGGGGAGCTAGAACTGGGGAGCCTTTTCACTCTTCAACTGCCCTGTAGTGGATTGGGGGAGCTGGGATTTCTGGACCTATCCAAAAGTACACACCGACTCTTACCACCTGGGTGCGGGGTTTTGGATGATAGACAAGGAAACAAGAAAGGGATTCTCTGAGGGAATAACTTCATCTTCAGATGGAAAGAAGCACACTGGTGACTTAGGGTGACAAGCTGTGAGCAGACGTGAGCACTGAGAGCCCAAGTGTATCCGCTAACACACACTCTCTAAGCCCCCCCCCTCCCCAGTTCTCACCTGAGGTAAGCCACTGCTACCTAGATTTGCTCTCCTACCCTCCCTCCTCTCCTCAGCTCTCTGAAGCCAGGGCTGGTTCTCAATTCTTCCCTGTGACAGGATATTTGATCACACTATGGGAAAGGTGCCTTCTGGTGGGTTTAAAGAGCTGAATGGCCCGTAGATCTGAATGGCCTATAGCTAGGCAAGAGAGTAAGCAGGACTTCCGGGGGAGAGAGAAACTTTAGATGAATCTAGGTGCTCAAGAGATGCCAGTGAGACACTGCGGGGGGTCAGACAAACAGCAGGGAGGAGAGGTAGAGAATCACGTGGCAGAACATAGATTAATAGAAACGGATTAATTTACGTTGTAAGAGCTCGTTGGGAACAAGCCTAAACTAAAGGCCAAGCTTTATAATTAACAAGAAGTCTCTGTGTCATCATGTGGGGGCTGGCAGTCCAAGAAAGTCCAAACGCATGTGCGACTCCACTCCCCTCTCTTTCAGAAAGCCTTTCCAGACAGTTCCAAGGGGTGGCTACCGCGTCAGAAGAACTCTGACCTAGCAGAAGGTGGGAGGCCTTTAGGGAGACTTGCAGATGCAGAGACGTTGAGGTCCTCAAGCCCTTCCTGCTTCCTGCAGATGACAGCTGCTAGGTATTAATCGCCCCTCCATGATACCCAAGAAAATGGAGGTGTGACATGTCTTCAGAGGTGATATGGAAGGGATGCCGGGCCTCAGAGTGTGCCGTCCTGAGGCAACGTGTTCCAGTGACTGAGAACGTAGATGGCCCCAGTTCAGGACCCCCTCGCAATAACCCTTGTCCTTAGCAAGGTGCAGGATTTCCTTGCACCTCTTTCTTCATCGAGGAAGCAGGAGTGAATACAAACAGCCTGTGCCCGTAGTGGCCTCCCGCTGCTCCTGGCTCACCTGCTGTCCCATGCCCACCCATCCCTCAGACTGGTTTTCATAGCACTAGCTTCTCACCAGAACCTCCTGGGAGCTATTGAATGTCATGTAATTATGTCAAGCCAAGATTCTGGTTTAATCTGGACTGTGGCTTGGCAATGCTCTCCTCAAAGATTCCCTGGTGGGTGGGTATTCCAAGCTACTCGAACCCTTCCTGCTCCTCCTGGCCCTCACCTCTCTTCTCCAGGGAAGCCCCTCCCACCACCACTTGCCCCTTCTTGTATCAGTGCCTTCAGAGAAGAACACCCTATGGGCGAGCCTGTCTTATCAACTCCTTTGACCCGGTGTACAAGTGAGGGGTGTAATTACACTGTGCATAGCCTCATGCAGTATGCCTTCGCCTCTCTTTCCTCCCCTCCTGAAAGTGGCCATTTGGGACCAATGGCTCCAGGTCAGGAGGCAGGCCGCATGGGGTCGACCCAATGCTAAGGTAGACAGGCACTGGATAGCTATTATCTTCAGAACCCACTTTCCCAGACATGCAAAGAAGCCACTAGATCAGAGATTCTTCACACAGGCTTTTGGTTTCCTACCACTGTGTACCTATCTGTCCCCCTTCCTCAGTTTCCCTACTTGCTGTGGGCTAGAGTCCATTTTCTGGTCTGGCAGCAAAGCAGCTGCTGGGAAGACCTTCTCCCCCCACCCCCCCCCACCCCCATCAGTCCTAGCGAGAAAGTCTCTGCCATAGAGCTGGTCCGGCAGAAATTCTGTTAACTGGGCTGCAGTTTAATAAAGCATTCAAGCAGATTGTTCTCAGAAGAGCTAGGTGAGTCCAGAGAGAAAGGCGCACCTCTTGGGATGTCGTGGAGCCCCACCCTCAGGCAGATTCAGCCTGCTCTGCAGGAGAGGAGCAGGAGAAAAGCATGACATCTCCGAGATGCCCACCCAACCTCCCCTACACCTGTAGGGGGAGCTGGAAGAAGACTCCTGGGTCTTACCAGGAGCTGTGCCTCTCCCTCGGGACATGAACTGCTAGGAGGCACTGTTTTTTTTTTGTTTTTTTTTTTTTTTTATTAATCCTTGGGATCATTTGAGGGATCAGGCTAAAGTAATATGCAGCCACATCCATTGAACGGTATAGGAGCTCCACATAACCAAAGCTTGGCTTCTGCTTTCCACCCTGGCTTCTGCTGGACCCTTCAGATAGGAAGTGACCCCACGTCCTTACCTCCAGCTGGCCAGATGCTCTATAGCCCAACCACACAGCCGTCACAGCTGTGCTCCTGCTGCCACTGGTCCCAGGTGGCCTCTAAACCAGCTTGTGGGCAGCTGCTATCCAGACCAGGCCCAAGAGAAAATGGTTGCATGTTTGAAGCTACCCAGAAGAGCCCATCCCAAGACGGTCACAAGGAGAGCCACCCAGTGTCACTGACAAGGGCAGATGTAGAATACCATGGCCTCAGAAGGTGTTCTGAAGACTCCAGAGTTTCACACCCTCCCACCCCTTCTACAAAGCTAGCCTACACATGCCCAGGACACCAGGACTGTCTGCCTCCTCACTCACCTGGGGAAGACTCATTTAGGCCCATCAGGTCATTGGCCCTCTGGATCCTCTCCAGGCACATGGCTTGCTCCTTCTTGAAGATGCAATCAGAGTGCATAGCAATCACCTATAGGACAAGAGGAACAGACAAGAGAGCAGGGAGCTCCAATGACACCCCCTCTGCTTTAACTTAGAAGTAAAGTGTTACTAAGGAGGAGGGTGACAGACCTCAGACCAGCAGGGGCACCAACATCTGCTTTGTCACAGATGCCGTGAGGGCTCTCCCCAGACCCCAGCTCAATGTGTGGGACCCATAGGCTCCTGAGCCTTAGTGTGTGTGGATGCATGCTAGATAAACACTGCAGAGGGATGGGTTTGGGTTTCCTCGTTTTTCTGTTGCAGAAATGTTATTCAACTTGTTCCAAGACACATGGTCAGGTAGCAGGGTTTGCGTCTGATACTCTGACTCCTGATGCACTTTAGGAGAAGATGGGAGCTGGTAAACTGAGAGCTATAGGAGCAAGTCTTCCTCAGCAGACAAAGGGGTAATGGCAGGATTCAGGGCTCTCAGCACTCTCTTTCAAAGGAGGAAAGACAGCCTCAGAGGGAGTATGGTGCAAAGCCCCTCTCAGTTCCCACAGCAGGAACTTTACAGCCATACCCTGTTAGCACGATAGATGGCCAAGTTCATGTCCATCAATCCCCACATGAGAAATTATTCCCGTGGCAAAGATCTGAGCTCCCAAGGGCCATGTCCCAAGACAGATTCAACCCCAGCTGCTCACAGAGAGAGGAATGTGTCCATCCTGTCACATAGGGAGATACAGATCAGGATGCTAGGGACCTGAGGCTCTAAGGACAGTCTTGTCCTGGCCCGAATGGAACTCTCCTCCTGTCCTTACCTTCACCCTTGCTCTAGAGATATCTGAGCAGAGGACAGGTCCCTGAGTTTAGATGTCAGAGGGTCTCATGGGATGGGGACCAGAAGACAATTCTGTGGCCCTAACCTGCACACCGTGGAGCTATCCAGATTCTATGCAGCTCTAAATGCCGCTACACACATGTCACCATCTTAATAGACCTGTAAGTTCTGTGACAACTTCCAGTCCAATCAACACCAGTCTTGAGGAAAACCATTTATTTAATTCACACCACAGAAGCGTGAGTGGTACAGTGTATGTGTGTATGTGAGTGTGGGGGGTGAGTGTTGGCAGAAATTAACAGACGTGACAGCCTAGGGGACGCCTTGGCTGAGAGAACACAGAAATAACTGTTTCTCCAGGTGGAGACTGGGTACCCCTGTGGAGGGAGACGCAGGGCCCTTACCACTGGCAGCAGGAGGAGAGCAGTCAGGGAGCACCGCAGGGCTCTGGCCATGGTGCTTTCGGCCCGGCCTCGGCTCTGGCTGCTGCTCCCAGCAGAGGAGAATCAGCACCACTGTCTACAGGCTAAAGGGAAGGAAAGACAGCACAAGGTGTCAACAGCAGTGGGTTCCCAGTCCAGGCTTCCAGACCTGGTAAATCCTCAGGGCCTGAACTCCTTCTCTTTCACCCTTCTGTCCTACCAACATGAGTTGAGTACCATTTGCATGAGCCCACAGTAGGGCACCACATGCAGGTACATGCCAGCTCAGCCACTAGGCTATTGGAACCCTCTAGGGCAGCTCTGCAGTAGACCAGCTGTCTCCACATCTCAATATTCCCTGCTTCCACTTGGAACAGCATTTTGGCTGGCATATGCATGCCCACCTAGCTGTGACATTTACCAGGCTCCCTTGTTCTCAGGCACAAGCGTGAGCCTCTTGTGCAGGGCACACATGCTCCCAGCTCCTTCTCTTTCCCTTCTAAGTGAGGGCCACCTCTTCAAGGGGAGGTGGGATGATATCCCAGCAGTTGGAGAATGATGCTGGAATCGAAGCCAGGATCACGGTGCAGTCTGTGGCATCAAGACACCATTCCAGGTTGTGTAGCCTAGCCAACCCCAAACAGTTCTGGTATGGAGCAATAAACTTCTAGAGCACCTGCTCATTCTGAGAGGGCCTCTCTGCTCCCACTGCATCCTTGGGACAAGTACATTCCCCTTTCATCCTGTCCCACCACACTTTGTCCTTAGTGACGGCTAAGGGGTATGCTCACATCCTAGTGCTGCTGGTCCTCAAGGACAGGTGTGTGAGGACCAGCACCCCAGAAGGGATCAGAAAAGCTACAGATAACTGAGGAAACTGGGGGAACTGAGCGCACAGGTCATCGGAGCCTGTTCTGCTTCTCCAATTGACCATTGGTGGAAATGCTTTGCCATTCAGGAGTTCTTAGGAATGTTTGCCCTTGGATCGAAAGCAACACACGCGAGGCTACTCGCTGCAGCCGCATCACACTGGCCCTGCCAAGCAGAGCACTGTCATCCCTTCAGAGTGATGCTGGTTATGACTACATTGCTGTGGGAAGGATTATTAAGTAGCCCTGTCAGAGCATGGCTAACACAGAGAGGCTTCACTCTGTAGGCCCAAGGAGCTGAAACAAGCCTGTCCCCTGTACCCACATGTCCTGTGTGCCCAGATTTTGTCAGTGATGCCTCTGTGCCTCTGGTGTGTGGTCTTAACATCCTCGTTCAACCCTTTTGGCTCCATGAGGTGATAAACAAATACCCAAAATGAGGAATGAAGAGCAGCGATAGGAAAATGAAGAGAGGAGAATGTCCCTCCCCAGTCTTCAGCTCACTCAGAGATGCTGAGGAGGCCTCAGACAGCTGATAAGACTGGGAGAAAGGGGCAAGTAGGGCTGGGTGGGCTGGGAGAAAGCTGGGAACAGACGTAGGTCATTCATCTAGGCTTGAGTTCCTATTCCTCCCCCAAGGCTCTTTACCCTCCTCGTAGCTACAGGCAGCCTTGGTTGTGGTAGCGATGGCTCCCCCAAAGGCTGTGGTCACCTCTACCAGTCTGAGATCCCAGACTCTGCCTACAGAAATAACTTCAGGCTTGATTAGAATAGAGGAATATCTAGTTCTGGGTACCTCAGCAGGAGGGAGAAGCCATCATTCCCAGCTACTCCAGGACAGAAAATCCACTAAGAACAGAATGTCATCTGAGCTCAGAGCTGAATCTCTTTCTCCTTGAGTAATCGCAAGATGAAGACTCCAAAACAGAGCTGTGATCCCCAGGGAAACACTTTAGGAGCACACTGTCCCCAGATATACCTACCTCCTCTCCATCCCAGATCCTTGCAGCCTAGTGCAGCCTGGGGCCAGCCTGGCAGCTGGCCCTCCAATTGAGTTGTGGAGACAGGCTTATAGGGGTTCTGCATCAGTCCTTGTGAGAGGACAAAGAGAGCTGCAGCCCTAAGGTCCTCTCTGGTGGAGGGAACATAACGGCAGAGAGCCAGGGGGTGGGCACTGGTATTCTATCCTTTCCCTCTCCTTGTCTCTCCACTCCCCTCTCTGAAGCAAATGAGCATAAAACCATGTCATGTCCACAGACACTAGCCCACCCTTACCTACAGGGCTTCCACCACCTATGACAACACCTTCCCTCGTAAGTCCCTTTATGGAGACCCAGCGCAATGTACAGAAGACACCACTGTGAGGAAACTACTAGCTCACAGACACATCGAGGTCACGCCAATTCCAATTGGTCTTAATAATAAAAAGCTAGAGTCTAATATTAGAAGGTGAAAGCTGAAAGATCAGAGAAGCAGAGCAGCCAGTCATTAGTTCTTAACTCTACAAAATCCTCAGAACCAGGGGGGCAAGATCTTGTCTCTATGAATCCTTGGGCTAAATACCGTGAGCTCCTGTCTCCTCCCACCTTACAGTCCTCTCTCCACCCAGCCATATCCCTTTCTGTCTCCTCGGTGCTGGGATTAAAGGCTTATGACTCCCAAGTACTGGGATTAAAGGTGTGAGCCACCACCGCCTGGCTCTGTTTCTCTTTGAGACTGGATCAATCTACTCCAACCCAGGGTGGCCTTGAACTCACAAAGATCCGTCTGCCTCTGCCTCCCAAGTGCTGGGATTAAAGGTGTGTGCCACCACTGCCTGGACTATATGGCTAGCTCCTGCACTCTGATCTTCAGGCAAGCTTAATCTGTTAAAGCACACACTAAATATCACCTCACATCACCCTCCTGTGGATATGGACGGGGATCCTTGGTTCTGTGTGCAGCCTCCCAGACAAATCACAATCCAGGGAGAAATCCATAGATCTGACACAGGAGCCATGAGGGCACACAGGTAAGTATCTTTCCTTGGAGCAACCACTAAGCTAGAGCAAGGGTTCTGGGTTACCATTGCTGCTCCACCTGATCCGCACCACAGAGGGCTCGGGGCCTGACTTCTCCTCCTGACTCTGGAGACCTCACATAACACGGCTTTTTGAGCTTCTAGTGCATCCGGACTGTTCCCACTCTTTCCCGGTAGCACCTAGCACACGGTTTCCACAGTGTTCTGTGGGGACCAGACACAGTCCTCCACAGGCCGCCCTCCCACGTGTCCCCTGGATCTGCCACACCAGTCTGCTGCCTCTGTCTCAAAACTCCTTGGAGATCCAAGTGTCCCCATCTTGGAATGAGCCAGGCCACTGCAGGTCTAAAAGACACCCCTAGCTTGAGGAGGGACATCAGGCCCTTTGACTGAGCCACCCTGCATGCCCTCCCCACCCCAGTGCTCCCTGGGCTCCTAACGGTGCTAGGCAGGTGGTTCTGAGAACAGGGAGGCTCTGCCTCCACGCTCTTAGAGGAAGAGAAGTGGGAGGTTCCCCCTGGAGATTTTAGTCTTGACCTCAGGCAAAGTACTTAAGCTTCCTGCTTAGCCTCTACACGTTGTCTGCAGAGTGGGAATGACAACCATGCCTGTGGCAACAGCAGCTTCAGGGATGTGCCACAGACTGGCATCTGCGAGGTGTCTCCCACTCGTGTTCCTGATTCTCGTGTCATTGTGCCGTCACCTCCGCCCTGTGTCACATTCGCTGGGAACAGCAGGTTGGCTGCACTCTATCTCCTAATGGCCAGTCCTTTCTAATTACTCCCTGTGTGCTGGGCGCGCTTCCAAGTTACACCCGTCAACTCCTGCAACCTGACGGACACTCATGAAGTGGCTCCTGGCATTATCCTCATTCTATAGTGTAGGTGACAGGGGCACAGAGAGACTATGCAACTTCTCCAAGGCCACACAGGAAGTACCCCCACAGAGCTAGAAAGTGGTTCCAAAGCATATGTCCCTTGGCTTCTGGTCTATCACTTGTAAAGGAGCCTGCTGCAGTCTCTGGTCACTTTTCACCTGCCCAGAGCTATGTAGATCCTCTACCACTGGCTGCCATTTGCCTGTGCAGATGCAGCCCTACCTGTACCTGTCTCCCTATTCAGAAAGAGCCACTCTGAAGAGAACATTTCAGTCCTGCCTGAGATCAACGTGAAAAGCCACCTCATCGTGGAGAAGCTGAGGCCAGAGCGGGGAGGTGTTTCCCAACGTTACAGGGCATAGAGCCTAGAGGTGTGACTGACAGAAATGGGATGTGGACAGAACTTGATGGGGTCTAGGAAACCCCAGACCATCCCCCACCCCTCCAGCAACCCTCCCTAGGCCCCAGCAGTGATGAACTGAGCTGAGCAAGAACTGATAGCAGCAGCCGCATCAACAGTCAGCACACTGGAGAACTGGTGACTCACGGACGTCGAGACTTTCCTTGTCAGAAGAAGAAGGGGGGATCTGCAGACCCTTCAGCTCACTGCACCAAACCCAGCAGAGGCCATCTGCCATGCTCAGCAGGGGCGTGGTTTCTGCCATAGGCCACTTACTCCTCCCACAGCTGGTCCTGGCTCTCAGTTGGAGTCTGGTGTCTCTCTGCATCCTTCCTTACTCTGAACTACTCTGCCCCATGAAGCCCCTACAGGGATGGACATGAGGACAGCACTGTTCCATCCCTAGCCCTTCATACAAGCTTGGGTTCCACACACACCCGGCAGCAGAGTCACCTCCAGGGCAAGACATCAGGTGGTGGGAAGGATGTTAGGGGAGACTGGAGCCAGTCTAGCAGCTAGGAACACTGGAGGACTGTATCGGGAAATGGGGTGTCCCTGAGGTGGGGAGAGATGATTGCACCCCACCAAGGGAAGAGATTTTCCCCGCCACTGAGCAGAGGCAACCACAGGGCCCTTCAGGATCAGGACCAGGCTGATGGGAAGCAGGTCGAATGTTGAGGTATGGAGCAATATGACAGCAAAGAATCCCTGGAAGATGTGGCAGGAAGGAAAGGTCCTTGGAGGACAGCAGGACTTGAGCGAAGCAGAGGGGAGGGTGAGCTCGCTGCCCGAGCCCTAGGTTCCCAGAGAAGAGGTTCCAAAGTGCACAGTGGCTGCCAGTGCCCTCAGCCAGTACGCCACATGCCCATCTGCCAGGGAGAAGGTGGAAAGAGCCAGGTGCTACTCTGGGTCTGACGAGATCTGGGAGGAGAGAGGCCACTCCACCTTGGGAGCGCCACCTCCTGAAAGCCCACCCTCCGGTCCCCAGCCTTGAACAGAGAGCCCCTCCCTCCTGCCTGGGCTGTTGAGATCTTGCCAAGTTTACTGTGAGATCCAAGGTAAGGTTTTGTGTTGGCTTCTCCCTCATAAGAGAAACAGGAGAAGGGGCTTAGGAACTACACGGCATGCTCAGACAACATCAGAAGTATTTAGTGTGTGCTGTCTCCCACTTATACTATGGGGGTGGGGTGTCGCCTGAGCACAGTGGAAGCCTCCCCAAGGACTGACAAACAGATGCCTCTGGGAGACGAAGGGGAGCAGCTAGTGCTCAGGCATCTTGAGCTCCCAGGCCAGGCCTCCCCTTTCTTCAATCACTTGGACTTTCTCTTGCCTCTAACGATTCAGCCCAGCAGCTAGGGAGCCTTCTAGTCCATCAGATTCACTTCATGCCCCAGTATTGAACAGCCAGAGAGTCAAGTATGGTTTCCAAATGGTACATTTTTAAATGGCCAGGAAATTAAAAGAATTGAATTTCATGAAATACAAACTGCCTGAAATTAAAGTTTACCAAAACATAGTCCTTTAGTTGCTGTTTTTCTGTTCATATGTCTCCTGCAGTTGCTTCCTTCCAAGCTAACGCAGCAAGATAAAGTCACTGCAACCAATCACGATGGTCACAGAGTCTAAAATATTTACTAGATTTACAGGGTGGAAAAAGCTACATACCATGTTCTAGGCTCCTGCAATACAGTGTACAAACACCACACGCGCGCGCGCGCACACACACACACACACACACACACACGTGCACCTGAGCCTTCATTAAAGTTGTCTTTTGTGACCCAGTGTTCCCAGATCTTATGTGAGGATGATTCTGTTAATGCCTGCCTCTGCTTCATCCCAGATCCCAGGCAGGTATCATGGGAAGCCTGCATGCCTCCCCAGCTGTGTGTCACTCCTCCGTGTGTCGGTGTGGGGGTGGTTTTCATTGTGTGCTTCTGACGGCATCCAGAGCTCAGTACAAACACATCACAGCTAAGGGTTTTCCTGCCTCCATGTTGCCAGGCAGCTGGGCCATGAGGTCCAATCCGTTCAGGCACAGAAGCCCGGTTCCTTTTATTCAGAAGTGACAGACAGCTTCTGAGGCCTCCAGGCCTTCTGGGGTTAAAAAAAAAAAAAAAAAAAAAAAAAGCCCCAATGGCCCCTATCTGGAGCATCACAGCTCTGCGACGCACATCCTCTGCTCGTTCTAGTTCCCTCAGGGTCCTCTCTAAGAGGAGTAGCTTACAGGCGAGCATGGTGTTCTGGTCCTAAACGAAGTTCTCACACTGCCTTGAGCACCCTGGGCCCTGCCATTTGGCAGGCAGCACGGGGCCCTTCACTTACTCACTCACTCGATGCCATTCATTCCTAGGCAATGATATCCATCCCTGCTTGGCCCCCTTCTCAGTGATAAAGCCACCTTGTGACCCTATCTACTGTCCTTTCTACAATCTCACCTGTATACTGATCTATAAACATGCACTGAGTACATTCCTCCATTCAGTACAAATGGAGTCCAAAAGTAGAAGCATGGCAGAGAGGTGACCATAGGAAAAAAAAACAAAACAAAAACCAAGGGCTCCAAAGTGCTTCACCAGTCAGCCCCCTGCCAGCCTGAAGCATTCACAAAACAGGATGTGAACACAGCCTTTAGCCCAGCTCCATCTCCGAGTGCAGGAAAAGGTCCTCCTCCTACAGGCTCAGCACACACACATCCCTCACTACACAGAGTCAAGTAGACCCTCGGGGATCTCAGGACAGATATCCTACCACCCTTGAGTCTCCCTTGACAGCATAAAGCAAGAGGAACCACCTCTGACTCCTGGTCACACCACACACACTTGTTGAGGGACTGGTCAGGAGACCTGGCTCACGGCCGCCTCCAGCATGTCCTGTCTTTAATTTGTGTGTTCAGATTTTGGCTTGCATCCAGACTGGGGCCTTTGCCTGTTCTCTCCAAGGTCGGTGAGAAGCAGGAGTCCTAGGTCCCCCTGCTTGGGAATGGGACCTGCTCCAGCCTCAGCTGCCCACCACCCCAAATGCATCCCAGGACCTCCCCCACAAACCTAGAGCTACTTGCTATTCCTGGGCCCCAAAAGGTTCGGTCATGGTAACCCATACTCTTCCCATGCCCACAGCCACCCTCCAGCCTCCAGCTTGACCTTCAGAATGGCCTACCTCAGTCCAACTGCAGTCCACCCCTAGCACCCCCATGCTCTGTGTGGGATCTAAACTCCCACATACCCTCACAGGAATGCACCTGAGTTACCACAGAAAAATCGCAACAGAGGCCTGTTTCTCTTTTTGTTTGGGGAGTGAGGGATTATGGGACATATAGCTTGAAGTAAAGAAAAGTAGCCACACGCACACACACACCAGTCCCGAAATGGGTTGAAGAATTACCAAAATCCACTCTCAGGTCAAGATGTTCCAGAAGGCTCTGAGTTCCTTCTAGAATTGATGCCCCACTCCCTAGCAGCAAATGAAATGCCATCAGCATCCTCTTCCTGCGTGCTTCCTCCTAAAGATCTAGTTCCATGCTCTGGTGCCTGGTCTCCCCGACCCCCAAACCTGCCTTGCTTTTGCAGATGATATGGTCCTGCTCCCAGCAACTAACTACTGCGGGCCTTTAAAACAGTTAGCAGGGGTCTCAGGAGGGCCCACTCCAGCAGCGATTTTCTCCCATAGGCCCTGCAGGGCGTTTCCTTGTTAGACCACCAAAGCCCAAGCATCTCTCATTCGACCTCTCTGCACCGCGGGAAAAACTGGAGGACTATCCTTTTTTAAACAATCCTAAAAATTATCTCCCTTGGGGAACAAACTGAACTGGTTCCTACCCTACCTCTATCCCCCAGCACATAGCTTGCCCACCCCTCAAGCACCCCGCAGACTGTGGAACGGAGTCCCCCAAAGGACTCTCCAGTGCCTCGCTTCCAAATCCGCCTAGGCGCTTTGGTCCGCCCTGGAGACAGGGAAATAGATCTCTTGGGGGTCCCTATGGCAGCAGTGTCATCCCTGCCCCTGAATGTCCTTTTCTGGCACCAGCAAAGACTGAGAGTTCTAGGCCAATCACCACTCAGTGATCTAAAGGAATGGTGGCCTCAAGCCACCGTCCCAGACACTTAGATGGGGCAGAGAGAAGCGTAGGCAGCCCACAGCAGCAAGAAAGACTGGGCTCTAGCGCTGTGCCCGGTGCTGGCCCTCGCCGGCTCTGAGTCGGCGGAGCACGCGGCTCCAAGAGACTCTGGGCTGGAGGAGGGGGTCCTAGGGCCCCGCCAGAGAAGGGTCTGGAGCTTGACGCGTGCTGCGGGGCGGAGGGACAGGCCGGGGGTGGCCCTTACCTGCTAGTCCCAGGGTCGTGCCGGCTGCAGGGTGCCGGGACGGAAGGTGCAGGAGGGCAGGAGGGCGTGCAGCCCGCGAAGCCGTGCCCGCCCTGAGCTGCACTGGCTAGAGCGAGTGAGCCGCGGAGCGCGCGCTGAGCCTGGTCTCTGAGTGCTTGTGGCCGCGGGCAGCTGGGTCTGTGTTCCTGCGCCGCGGCGTGTGCGTATGTGCACACGGGGACCACGCTGGTCCAGAGCGGCCGTCAGTCACTGCCGGGGATGGGAGCCAGGAGCCCCTCGTCTGCTTTCGCCCGACCCGCTTAGCGCGGCCAGCTCTGTCCTGCGGGAGAGGCGCCGCCTCTGCTGCGCAGCCAGGCCCGGAGCTGAGGGAGGCGACAGACCACCGCCTCCCCAGAGGACCGAGCAGGCTGGAGCGAGGGTGGGGGGGGGGGCGTTCAGGCCAATGAGAGCCTGGGGGCGGGGTTATACCCCGGGCAGAGATGGGGAGCAGGATGAGGACCACCGCACTGACACAGCCGGAGCTGCGGCAGAGACCCAGGGCGCGGAGGCGGAGGTAACAGCCCCCCTTTCCCAGTTCTGTCGCAGAGCTTCCGGGCTGAATAGAGCCTTCCTCTGGACTCTCCACCTTTCTGTCCAACGGCAAAACATCCAAGAGAGAAAGCCCTCTCCCTTCCCTCACTGTGTTCCAAGCCTCCTCTGGCAACCTTGCCCCCTGAGCAAGTCCCAGGCCCTCTTTGGGCCTTTCTCGGCCCACAATTCAGATCTGCAAGGATTGGATTGCAAGTGCCTATCTGGACGTCCTCAAATGTGACACTCTGGAGAACACCTCTATAGTCAGTATAGGAATGATGGTGCTAATAGGAGGTCTCTTAAAATAATTGATACTGCCCTGCCAGCGCTGTGAGTTTGGGCATGTGGCCTGACATTTCTGACTTCACCTGCACTATAGAATCGTAGTTCCTGTTTCTGTAGTCTTGAGAACAGCCTTAAGTAAAGACAGTCTATGTGCCCGTAGTAGACTGGTACTAGCCTTTTATAATCTCTGATGCTGAACGAATCCCTATTGTTCTTGGTGACATGGTCTGCTCGGTCTTCTCCTGGTACAATTTGGTAAGTGGAGGCTTAATGAGTAGAACTCAGCAGGTTAAGGTCTCATAGCCAACTAACCTGCCATGCCAGGTTGGTTGTAACTGTCCCCAGTCAGAGCTTCCCGTGAGTTCTCCGCATCTCCATCACTCAGCTCTCAAACAGGCCTGTCATTGCCCATTCAGGTAGGCTCTGGGCCACCCTCCCTATGGGTCCAGTCACTGGGGTACAGAGTGCCTTCTGAGGAATCCCCAAGGAGGAAGAGGAAAGGAGAAAGGACTTAAGCCTCTCTTTGGCAAGGCTAGTTAAGCAGAAGATAAAAGGTCTGGGGGGGGGTAAGAGAATCACAGCATATATGGGAGCCATACAGAACCCTAACACACGAGACCTGACCATTTTACACCCCATTTCACAAATAAAAATAATAAGGCTCAGAATAAGGAGCAACCTAATGTTCCAGAAAGATGTGTGTATAAAGTCCCCTATATACAGAGATGTCCATGATTCCCCCTTGTAGCGCGCCCCCCCCCAAAAAAAACCCTGGCCTGCCTGCTTCACCTCACTGTTGACAGGTACTGGCTTGTGTTCCTATGAGGCCATGTTCCAGAGGAAGAGAAGTGCAGATTACCACTCTTCTCTATCAAGAGTAGTCAGGGCCCCTCTGGAAAGAACACAGCCAGGTGCTAAGCAAGTGTCAGCCAGACTACCCTCTGGAACGCACTGCATCTCTTTCTAGTCTTTTTTCCCAAGCTGGTGGTCAGCTTCTCTACTCAGCCTCCAGCCCCAATGTAGGACCAATCAAATGAGATGTCACCTGGGAAAGTATTCTGTAAACTGAGACGTACAAGGGAAAGCATGGCTGTTGGGAGCGTCTAGGTTGGAAATTAAGCATGAAATGCAAGACACTGGCACTAGGGATGTGTGGAATGGGGAGGAGGGATCACCTACGGTAGGGCAGTTCACTCCAGAAATGGTGACAGTCAGAGTCCCCTATGGGAGTCCTGCCATTCTGAAGTTGTGCATCCAGTTCCTGGTTTATTTACATGTTCTTGGTTCTTCACATCTGTGTCTGGGAACCAAAACCCTGTTTGCTGTTCTTTGTCACAAGGTGCACAATGTGGTGTCTGAGAAGGTGGTCATGGCATGCATCTTCCTCTGTACACACACACACACACACACACACACACACACCATTGTGTCTGAAAAGGTAGCCATGGGATGCATCTTCCTCTCTCCAGAGAGAGAGAGAGAGAGAGAGAGAGAGAGAGAAAGAAAGAAAAAGAGAGAGAGCACGCATCTACCTCTGTCCAGACAGCCAGTCATGTAGAAGGAAGTGAGATACATACATGCGTGCACACATGCACACACACACTCACAGCCTATGGCCCGAAAGTGAGTCCCTGGCAGAACCAACTGGGCAGTCAGGCCTCTGTTGCACCTAGCCTAGAAAGAGATAAGGGCAAAGAGGGGATGGAAAACCATGACACACCTGCAGCTACATGTGTCTGAAGCATCCAAAAGTGGTGCTTCTTCTTAGTTGATTCAATTCCCAGGGGCAAAAAGATGACCTTCTTACCAGACCAAACACCATAACCCTGCAGAGGAGTGTCTTGTGACTACCCCCTCCACTATCCTATAAAGCCAGGACGAGTTTCTGTGTCCTATGCTGCTCTCTGCCTGTCATGGGCATTTGTCTCTGGGCCTCTTGACAAATATGGTCCCTTGCATAATGACTTCACCAGTTCTGGTCACCTAAACTGAGCACCCTCAAGAAGAGAGCCATTATATCTACGCTCATTCACCCAAAATGTCAACTTAAGGTCAAGTTCTAACCTTGACCTTTTATGCTTGGCAGCCCGCCACTGACCTTGCTGTCAGGCTCTGGAACGTATTAGGGGATGCTAAAGACGCACTGTGGCAGTGGTATCCCAGAGTCCGCTTGAGCTGCCTTCCCTCCCAGAGCAGGGGAATGAGGGGCCTCCACTCCCACTGTTCCCTACCCTGAGGAGCTCACTGCCTCATCCCTCTCCACAAGCCAGCCAGCCAGCTGGGCAGGCAGCATCTGAAAAATATGGGTTTTAATTCAATTTCCTGAGATGAGGGATTGAGGGAGATGGATGCCAGGCCACCCTACCCAGCATTCATCTCTCCTGGGCAGCCGTTCCTTTCGTGACTCTAGCCCAGCCCTGGCGCCACTCAGACAGAAGCTGCACCTCCCAGAACACAGGTGTCTCATGGCGGGGAGCTCTCATTTCTGGTCCGCTCTCCCTTTGGAGACCCCAGGTTGCTCTGGCTTCCTGGCACTTGCTGGTGGAGAAATGACCCTTCTTAACTCTTCTCCACAGAATCTCTTCAGAAGCTTTGAAAGAAACACCCCTGCCGGAGGCCTCACCACCGCAGATAATTAGATAATTGGCCTGTGGAGAGGCTTGGGTAGGAGTGTTTTTTGAAAGCTCCCTAGGGTCTCTTAACATCCAACCAGAGTGCTCTAGAGCACTATGAGAAGCCCTCCCCACGCCTGTGTGCCAGCCTCTCAAGGTGGTCTACTCAATGCCACCAGAACAGGGACCTCGAGGACCTGGTCCCCAGGCCTTTGGATACCCTGAAAAACAAGGAAATGTATGTTAGTTCTCTGTCTAGAACCGTGCTATGCAGACTGTGGTCCTGTGGTACTTGAAATCCCTTGAGATATCTCGGCAGCTACCTGGAGTCAAGGAGGACGCATCTTCAGAGGCACCTGGCACCCCTCACTAGGCATAAGTTCTCTCTGCTCCCCCTCCCATCCATTCCAGAGCCCAGCAATGGATACAGATGAGTGAGACAAGGGCTGGTTGGAATTAGGGGCAGGTGGGATCCAGGGACAAGAGATCTGGAGCTCTCACTCCTAAGGCTCAGAATTAGAAAGGATGCTTCAGTTCCAGGACGCTACAGTTACTGGCAGAGCAGGTCTCAGAGCTACCGGCCCCGGGCCTCCCCAGCTCTTGGATAAGAACATATGTGTCTAGGAAGTTGGAAAGTATGAGTCTTGAGGTGGACTAGATGAGAGAGATAATTCTTTGAAGCCCAGAGGAAAAGCAAGAGACCTGTATGCAGATCTTCAGCTCTTTGCACTGTGTATACAAATATGCAAATACACTGCCCTACTCAGATATACACAGGTGAATATACATACTCATTGCACCTTCTGGTACAGGCTGCATCCCCGGGGGTGTGGCCACAGACGAGCTAGTGGGTGGTCCCACACACAGATCCGTGCTGTGAATCTGCAGCTTCTCCTCTGGGATAGAGATATTCCCTCCCGAGGGATCTCAGGCAGACAGCAGGGCCTGTCTGCAGAGGCATAGCTTCATCACTCTTAGGCAGTTCTTGTCAGAGAGTGAGTGACATTTCCCATTCACCTTCTGTAGTGCCTTCCCCAGGGAGTCAGCTGGTTACTCATGGGAGCCAAGTGTTCTGAGAGCCCAGAGTTGGTGGAGAATGAAATATTTCTATTCTCACACCATCTCCTCTCTCCCCATAGGATTCTTTTCTTATCCTTCCATCCCCGGCTGTTTTCTTCATACCTGGAATTTGGGCGTAGCCTCTTCAGTTGTAGAAAGAACCCTTCCAGTCTGGACTACAAAATGACCACATATGTATTTAAAGGGCACTTTGCACATACCCCACCCTTAGCTAGGAGCAGGTCTGCTATCTCTGACCTGCTCTAGGTTCCGTCATGATGTGTTTGTGCATCACCTCTGTCTGCTCCCTTCTTGCCCATACTATAGTCAAAACCAGTTTCCGCCTGCCGCTCCTGCAGCTTCCTAGAGTCTGTCTTGACTGCTCTAAAAATGACAGTATGCCCCAGCCCCACACCAGCCCTAGCTCTAATAAAGGACCTCGGCAGGCAAGCACAGAGGTGTGGAAATTGCAGATAATTCATGTGGGAGGAGGCAGGCTGCATGAAGCATGAATACAGCCGTTCCCAGAAAAAGCAGTTCAGAATAATGCAAGGCCTGTGACAGCCTTAGACCTGAGTTGGTGTCATGCAAATGATGCTGATAATTATATTAAAAGTAGGGCAAATAGAAGGTTATTTGATGACCAACTTTGGGAACGGTTTGGCAGATGTTAAAATAATTCTTTGCTGTGTGGCAGATGGAAGAACTGTGTGTAAGAAATTCATAAGGTGCCTTGGCCCTAGACCTGAGCTTGGGCGAACAGGATGACCTAAGGCAGCATCTATATGGTTTAGATTTTCTAGTGCTGTGCAAAGCGTTACTGTAAACGTAGTAGCTTGAGATAATTTACCTGGCTAGCTGGCATATGTCACAAGTTCCATGCATTCAGAGACTGGACAGGGAGTTCTATTCAGTACATTATAAGGCTGCAATCAAAAAGAAACCAGGTCTGGGAGCTCCGTGGAGATCTGGTGTCTTATCCCAAGGTGTTTGGGGGTTGTCATACTTGGGCCTTAGCTTTGAAAGTTCAGGCACCATGTGCTGCAGAGAGGCCTGTCCTAGCACTGTGACCCTCAGAGCTGTTCGGCCTCTCTGTCTTTGATCTATCTTTCCAAAGGCTCATCTGCTTGGCTCAGACTCTTTCAGAGTAAGTTCCCTGGTCCTAAATTTAAAAGCAACTCAATGGGGAACAGACAGCAAGATCCCTTCCCCTTTGCCTCAGACGAGCGCCAATCAAGAAAGCAAGATCACACCGTACGTACAAGTCCTGTCCATATTCAAGAAGGTGAAATTAAGTGCTATTTCACAGCAGGGGCAGGAACTGTGGGTACTTCCAAATCCAACCTACTGCAGTTCCCATCTTATGGAGCCTGGAATGTGAAGGCAGGGCTGGGGCTCAGCAGTCTGCTAAAGCAGCTCCCTGAAGTCAGTGCCTGGGCCTGTCTGGCTGCGCCTCCAGTGTTTGGCATCCCCTCTCTGCTGATTACAAGTGAGTGGCCAGCCCCTGTCTCCATTGTACCTCAGTGAGTAGTCTAAAGGCCAGGACAGAAAAATAACAACATCGACCTGTCCAGAGCCACAGATGGTAAGGCTGAAACAACGTCTGCCCCACTGTCCACAAGGAGCCTTATAAGTTAGGCTCTGTGCTGTCTCTCATCTTAGGAGCTCATCAGGCTGTATTGGATAGGGACATGTTGATCACGTGTATGCAGGGGAAGAAACCAAGTCTCAGAGAGACCAAGTCACTTGTCCAAAGATGCTGCCAGCCCACTCAGTTCAAGCCTAATGTCACCAACACTGCTTCTGTGTAATAGGGGCCGGCTGTGCAAGGAGAGCCCAAGACGCTCAGCTACTTCCCTCACTCCTGCCCTTCTGTCCAGGGTCCTAGGGGAAATCAGTCCTGGATCCATTTCACCCTGGGATGATGGCCGCAGGGAGAGGTGTTCTCAATTATTCCCAATTAGCCTGGCTAGCGATCTCCGTCACCAGGCTGTCTCTTTGGCTGCTTCTTTGTGTTTTGAGGACACTTCTACAGGACAGGGGACCTCATCTGCAGCGGTCTGGGAGGAAAGGTCACAGAGGAATAATGTTGACTGGGATGGAGAGAGACATACCCTCATCACGCTATCAGAGACTGATGCTTCTACCAGCACCCCAGCGGGAAGCTTCCCTCCAGCCCCCAGGCTACCTCCCCCATCCTTCCTGTTAGAAGGAGCCTCCAACCCACTCTCTGAAGGACACAGCTATCCAGAACTTTCCTCAGATTTCCATATGCATCACCCTTCCTCTTCCTTGGTCTTTGTTCACGTGTCCCTACCACCATGAACCCTGTCATCTCCTCCTGTTTAACTGAAGCAAGCAGTACTAACAAGACAGAGACTTCATCATCGGTCTTCAGGATTTAAACTGTCAGTCCTACAAGATTATTCAACTTTCTATGCCTCTATTTTCTTACCTTGAAAGCCAAGTTAAATAACAACATTGAATATTTAAGGCTGTTGTGAAAATATATAAATATGTGTGCTTTTATATATACACATAATACATCTGTCTTGGAGTGATGCTTAGCATTGGGAAAATACAAAAGAGCCATGTTTCCCTTGCTTGCTCGTTTTCATTTTTAAGATTGTTCTCGTCGATTTGTTCGCTTTAGTTTTCGTTGTTGTCACTGCTGTTTGCTTTTGACAGGCTCTCCTCACTTAGCCCAGGATAGACCTGGGATCCCCTCCTTCTCAGCAATGCTAGGGTTAAAGCACTGACACACCAGGCTCGCCCTTTTCTCCCACAGCCCTCTCTGTGCACACACGACAAACGACCTGCCTCTTCCTATAAGATGTGTCTCCGCTAGGCCATCACAGACTGGCTGAGGACCAAGTCCTTCTTTACTCGTTGCTCCAGCTCCAGTTTGGCCAGCTGGATACTGCTGAGCTGGAGACAGACTCTGGTCTTCTCTCTGCACACTCAGAAACCGCAGTTTCAAGAGAATCAAAGGAAGCTTCAGCTTCCAGCATCTCTTAGCTGTGGCCCCCGACCCACAATCGCAGACCCCACTTCCAGATCACTCCTCTCTCTCCAACACACTCACCAAACACTAGAGTCCAGCCCACCAATCTGAGACCCCCTGTCCTACAATCCTGGAGTTTTGGGCTTTCTAGAATAGATCACGTGACTCAGAGATTCCATAATGAAACTCTACCCGAGCATCACTGATAGGAGGCAGGACTCTTGGAAAGGAAACCTAGACTTTCAGAAGAAACTCAGAACTGGAACATGGGAGGATCTGGATAGGCCAGCTGGCTCCCTGTCAGTGTCAAAAAAAAAAAAAAAAAAAGGCAAGTGGCGCTTGTGTGTGCTCTAAGCTTAGGGCCGGGCTAGTGGACAGAATGGTGGGAAAGGGCTCTCCTGTGAGGGTTGCTAGGCACTAGCAGCGCTGGGGGTGGGGACAAAGAGCTGCCTGGTCCAGTCAGCAGAGCCAACACTGCATCCTAATCAGGCTACTGGGGGAGGGATGTGGGCATGGCTGGTCCTAATCCCATTACAGCTGCTCATCCAGCTGCCAGTGCTGGCAGAACCCCAGACCCCAGGGCTGTCCTCTCCTTCCCTGATCAGGACAGTCTGCAAAGTCAGTCTGCAGAGGACTTTAGATTCTGAAGGTTTTCTTTCTCACTCTGAGATCCCAAGCACTGAGAAGAATGTGGCTGTACCTTGTGCACCAGGGAAATAAAGGCAAGGTCAGTGACACCAGGGAGCCTTGAGGGGAGAAAGACTGAGCCAGGAAAGAGGCTGGGAGTGTATAAGAAGCACCAAGTATGAGACCTCACTAGGCTCAAGCCACTCAGTACTGCAGCCCAGCCAGGCCTCCCCTTACCCTTCTAGACTGGCCTCCCTCTAATCTCGGCTTCAGAGAAAGCCTTGGATCAGGCCACAAAATGACCTAACATCTTCATTCAGGACAGAGCCCTGACCCTACTTGGAGTCTCACAGCATGCTTCAGTGGGCATCTCTAAATCTCACCCATCTCCATAGAGCTCTCTGTCTGAAGACAGGACTCTTCTTAAAGAACTGCTTGTTCCCTGAGCCCTACTGACTTCTAGAAACTCGCAGCTGCAGAGCCCTAGCCCAAACTCCCTCCCCCTGCTCCTCAAAATGGACTCATCCTACTGTGGAGTGTCTGCGTGCGTGTGTGCGTGCGTGCATGCGTGTGTGTGTGTGTGTGTGTGATTCCAGGAGTAGCTTTGTGCCCAAGATCCCTTCCAGACTCTGTCCACAAAGAGTCTAAAAGGAGGTCAGTGGGTAGATGCTAGTCCACCCAGAGTCAAGACACAGACGATGTGGACAGAGTCATCCTTGCTGGAGGTGAAGACACGGAGTGGTGTCTTCGGAGGTAACCATTCTATAGGAATCAAAGTCCTGAGTGAACGTGTTTTGTTGACATGATCACAGACATGGCAGGGACTCTACTCTCAGCCCCTTTGGAAAGTAGCAAATCCCCTTTCCCCTGCTGGGGCGAGACTCGGGGCAAGAAGAGAAATGGCAAATCCTTCCCTTCTGGTCCATGAATAGACAGTGTGCTCAGAACATAGCCACTGTAGATTTCGCCCCACAGATTTTACAGCTGGAGCACTGCTCCCCTACAGAGACTGTCCTACCGAGATTGGCTACACCTGCCTCCTTGAACCAGCTGCTTGCCATAAACCTGGCCTCCTTGTTGATGTGTATGGAATAACCTATTCTCCTGTTCAACTGAATGCAATGCCTCGGCCTCTGTGTCAGTTCTGTATAATAATCATGCGAGATTCTGGGGCAGTGAGCTTTCTTCATTTGGGAGTGCAGACAACCCAATTCGATTTTCCCTACGTATTTGTGTGTTCGTGTTTTCTCCATTCCTTCAGTGCCCCGGTCAAGGCCATTCCTAGAAGCCATGCAGTGACCCAGCTCAGCACCTCCTGGCATGGTGAACGAGATATTGACCCTGGTAATTTTGGTAAATGGAGGCAGATATGGATGACCTTCCTGAATGGGTCGTGCAGTTCACACTTCTCGTGCAGGCTCCTTGGTGGTCTTTCTTGCCCTTCTTGAGCACAGAGAATGCCTAAGAAAAATTCTGCTCTCTCGCCATTATCAAGCTAGGGAGGAGCTGTCGTCTTCTTTTCAATATGGCCGCAGTGGAGGGTTCGAGACCTCCTCCTCCTCGGGCCCTTGACTAACATGCTCACTCCCACAAGCTCAAAGGTTCAGGGTCAGGAAAGGAAAAGAAGTCCTAAAGACCCCCAGCTCTCCAACTGTTCAGCAGGAGGAATAAGAAAGGAGTGGCATGGCCAGCCTCACGTGGCCCATGTGATCACAGAGCGTGCGGTCATAAGGAAAACCTTCATCATAGCCAGCCTCACATGTCTCTAGAGAGAATCACTTTCTCTGCGCGACAGGTGAGAGGCGGGTGACAGTGGCCTCACGGGTGGTGGCAAAGAGACTTTCCTTCTAAGCCGAGTCCATGCTGCCAACCACAGTGCTTCAGCCATGTAACCTGCATCCACTTCTCAGCAAGGACAACAGGAAGGTCTGTGGGTTGAGACCTTCTATTGTCAGGCTGTCCTAGCCAACGTTCAGTGTGTCTCTGGTTCTAAATCCCAGTAGTCATGGCTAGTCACTGGGAAATTTAAAACACCCTCAAACACTTCCAACATGGCTTCCCTCTGCTCACTGAGAACTACACAGAGGTCATCTCTACAGGACTTACAAAGAGAGTCCTCAGCCCTGTTTAGGCAGCATGGTCATACCACCCACCCCAGGAAAGGTAAAGACTCAGAAAGTGGGAACCTCAGAACAGCACTGAAGTCACCAGAGGTGGTGGGGTGGGAGTTTTCCCCTTCAAAGGTTGACGTAACACAGGAAGATTCAAATGACTGCATGTATTAGTCATATGCACTGTTCTGGAAAAAAAAGAAAAACCTAGGGAAAGTAACAAGGGAGAAAGAATGTTCCTGGGTTTATGTTTCCCGGGGTATCCAGCCATGTCCGCTGTCTTTGCTTTTCTAGGCTGTGATGAGGCTGATCACCACAATGTGAGGAGGAGTGAAGTCACTTACTTGCCCCGGTTTCCAGGAAGGGAAGAGAGGGAAGGAAAGATGGGGAAAGGGGACGGAGTAGCTATGCTATGCACTCTGTGTGTTAGCTGACTTGTTCTTCTTCCTCTCCTTCTCTCCAGGTCCCAACTAGTAGATGGTACCACTCGCAGACAAGGCAATGCTCTCCCACGGCTTTTCGTTGCCCACATGTCAAGTGCCCCTAGAAACACCCTCATTGTCACACCCGGGGCTGTGTCCAACTAATTTCCTAAGAGTCTATCTCTCTAATCACGTTGACAATGAAGACTGTCACTTTCCATCTTCGGCAGTTTCTACTTTTTCCAGTTCCCTGGTGCAGCTAGAGAATCCAGTGTCCTTTGATCCAGGCAGGATATTGCTCCAGGGGTCCAGACCCGCATGTGTAGCAACCCATATGGCTGAGCCCAGTAATTCCTGGGATACTTCCCGGCCACATTTCCATGTTGAACACAAGAGCCTGCCGTCTCCGTGTTTTCCAGGGCTCCTCCTCTACAAATGTACCTCTTTTACATTCTTGGGGAGTGGGGAGCCTGGGTGTCACTCCTTACCGTTGCTACTCATAATTCATGTTGCGAGCAGTGTTGGGGAGGACTTCCAAGGACTAGTCACAGTGGCACACTTGAAATGGCAGTGATCCATTCCTCCTCAGCCTGTGGTCAAATAGGATGCACATAATTAAAGCAATGACTAACCTCTTAGTGGAACCCAACTAGAATATTGACATTGGGAAGCAGGGCACTCTGATCTCAGCCAGATGTCAGGGATGTGTCAAGAATTTGACTGCTCTTAGATTTAAAGGAGAAGTTAAGGAATAGCTTGGAGTGGAGGGGGGCTCCACGGAGAAAACAAAAGCTATAGGCCACAGAGAAAAGAAGCAGCAGGCACGGGCCCCACTGCAAGCAGACACCAATGGGGTTAGACTGAATTTGAGCCATAGGGCCAGAGTCCATGGTCAGAGGCATTATCCTCAGAGCAGTGAGAAATGGTTAAAGAGAGTATCAGATCTCACTTGCATTTTTAAAGTATTTCCCAAGATGTCAGGAAAAAGGGGGCTGGAGGGTGCAGAGAGCAGAGCTAGAAGGCTGGCTGCATGGGGCAGGACCTGTGGAAAGGACAGAGAGATGGAGAAACAGGAGACTATAAGGAACACAGCCAACAGGACTCAGCAGCCAGGTGTATGAGTGTATGATTGAATTCGGGCCACTGGGGACGTAAACAACATCTAGTATATTCTTTTGAAGGGAGAAGCCTGAATGCACCATTTGCTTTCTCCTCCCCACTGACTGGGGCCAAAGTGTGATAGTGCAAACCAGGGTAACCTTGTGAGGAAGAGAAAACTGCTTCTTGAGAAGGATCTGGCTTCCTTGTGAACCACTCAGATTTGTATGCAAGGCAACCGTCCACTTCTCTTTCATTCTTACACTGCTGTTCAGGGTTGCTACTGATGAAGCAAAGCTTCAGAACAATGGACTAGCCATGAGGTATAGGGAGGTTGACGCTGGCTGAGCCTATGGTGGACACCAGGCTGCACTACTGTCTACCTGGTGGACACATTCACTGAGCAGGAGCCTGAAGGGGGAAGCAGGCGGCACATGGATTATGAACTGGACTTGGGTCATGTGGGTTTGAGGCACCCTAAGAGAAGCCCAGGAAGAGACATCACAGGAGGAAGTGAGAAGCTCAGAAAAGAGGCTGAAGTTGGAAGAGCAAGCCTGGGCTTAGAAATAAAGTCAGGGTTCTCCACCCTGGAAGCACAAGACTATGTCAGAATTCTGGTAAGAAGGCACATGCAGATTTTGACAGAAGGGATTTGAGGCAAGGACTGGCATTGGTGCCTTCTTAAAACTCTGTGTTCGAGGGGGCTGGAGAGATGGCTCAGAGGTTAAGAGCATTGCCTGCTCTTCCAAAGGTCCTGAGTTCAATTCCCAGCAACCACATGGTGGCTCACAACCATCTGTAATGGGGTCTGGTGCCCTCTTCTGGCCTGCAGGCATACACACAGACAGAATATTGTATACATAATAAATAAATAAATAAATAAATAAAATATTAAAAAAAAAAAAAACTCTGTGTTCGATTCTCCCAGGCAGCTGGGATTTCTTGGGTGGATGGTGACTCTGGGAATGGACAGATGGCTCAGGAAGAAAGCACAGAGTAAGGAGATTCGAACTCAGAACCTGGCCTCTCCAGTGCCTCCCACACATCCTGCCACTACCTGGTGGTGAGAAAGTGTGATGACCCTTAGCCACTGCCCAGTCAGCCCAGCTCTGGCCATGGGGAACATGGCGGGGACACCAGATAAGACATATATTGTCCTCTCTGCTAGGGCTCTAGAGTGACGATGCCTGCTTTTCTTTTGCCTACACCCCCACTGTCCCCTAGCCTCTCAGGAACTTCTCTAGGCTTTACAGCTGACCTGAATGTAGGCTACCAGGAGGTGGGCTTCACAGGCCTCCCTGGGAAGGAGCTACTTGCCCAGCGCTTGCCTAGGGCCATTCTGTGAGCTCTGTCATTGCAGCTGTTGGCCTGTCTGCAAGAACCAACCTATGCTGCAAACTCACAGGCATTCAGGCTATTCTATCACTCTTTTCCCTGACAGCTAGCCCTGTGCTTTTGCTGATCCCGTCTACAAACCAAGAGAATTATGGGCGCCCTACCAAGACAAGTGGTTGCTAGAGAAACTAGCTTCCCAAAGCCCCATCCTGATGCATACTAATTCTTCTGCACCCCCTTTCTACTGATATTGTTCCCCAGGTAAAGACTGGCCAAGCTAAATCCACTGAAGATTATTCTCCAAATACCTGAACTGGGGTCACTATCAAAAGCCTTAAATTGAAGGGTCTTCCTAAGACTGGCTGTCACTTTGCCCCCACTGGGCCCTACTGACCCAACTCAAGGATCTTGAAGGAGTGTCTGTATCAGCCTTCAAGTGAGGTCTGAAACAAAGGTACCTGTTTCCCCTGTACTCCATCACTCCCCTCACTGGGTCACCTACCAGAGTGAAGGCCAAAGGGGAAAGCCCACCCAGCCGAGAGAACGGGTGAAAAGAATGAACTTGGCTTGGGCTGTCCCATGTTGAATGAAGAGGTGGCTGAGGAGAGTAGAGGTGATCCCCTCCATAAGCCAGGGCCAAGTGTGGTGACACTGTCAGTGCTGGGGAAAAGCAGGGACTTTCTTCTCAGTGTGACATGGCTTCTCAGGAAGCCATGGCAGCAGTTCATGGTGGCTGAACAGGTCTGCCCTGGAGAAACCATGCAGCAGAGGCTATTCACACTGCTGCTGGCCAGGGCCTGCACCGCAAGGCACACATGATACCTGAAGATGCTACGCATGGCTGGTTCAAATGGAGATGTGATGGGAATGTCAAATAAACGCTGGATTCCAGATTGGCACATGAGAAAAAAGGCAAAATAGCTCATTCGTATTTTATGTTGATAAAATTTTGAAATATTTTGAATGCAACGGGCTAAATAAAGCATACCATTAAAACTCCCTTGTTTCTTTTTAAATACAACTACTAGATGTTTTGAAATTATATGTATGGCTCCATTGTGCCTCCCATATGTTTCTATGAGGCAGCAGGAAGTGGCCAGAGATACCCTTGATTAACAGGTCCCTACTTCTACACACAAGCCTGTTTCACATGTACTACTTGATTTTCACAACGGCATAAGGTATATATCATTCTTATTTTTGATTTATTCACGAGGAAGCCGTGTCCCAGAGAGGCTAATTAACTCACCCAAAGCTGCACAGGCAGTAATCTCATAGCTGGTTGCAGAGTCTGGGTGATGAATCACTTCCTCTGGGAATGGGGGCCTGGCTGTGGTGGCAGTGGTGGGGAGGGGGAGGGGTGAGTCAGAACTCAGCGGGCATCAGTGAGGGATCATCAGGCAAAGGGAAGCTTAAGGAAAGTAAAGGGATCCAAAAGGTACAGAAGGATCTAGGTGTGACTAGCAAGGAAGGGCACTGCTGTTTACAGGGCATGGAACATGCAGGCGGGAAAAGAGACTTGGGAGATCTTTGTGGGTCCATAGAGTATAGATGGGCATTGTGGGCAAAGAGCCTAGGAGGGCGAGAGCACCACCTAGACAGTGCAGATATTGAGTGAAGGGCCTCTGAGTGGAGCCTGGAGCTTGGCAGGAAGGAAAGGCAAGGGGCTAGGAGAGGAGCTCAGAGGCAAAGACAGAGAAGCGAGGCAGGAATGCATCCTAGGAGTGGTGATGGTGGTGGCCATTGGAAGCCTATGGGAATAAGACAACCTTAGGGATGCCCAAGGCAGGGTTTCTCTGATACAGGACTTCCTCCAGCTAATCCACACAGGCATCAAGCTCATCCTTGATCCCCAAGAACTAGATAGCACTTGTTCCTAAGAAAGGCTATGCTAAGTGGCCCCCGATAAGTAAGAGGAAGGCTCTTCAGTGGAGACAAGTGACCTAAGAAACTTCTTCATTTAATATCCATGAAGTTAGTCCTTTTGTCTGACTAGAACATTTGTTCAGAGTTCTTACCTGCAGTTCAGCTGAACACACAGTTTCTTTGCAACACTGCTTACACATAAAGACTGTTTGGTTTGGCAAAATTCTTGGGGTCACCCAGTTCCCAGTGCAGTCACACCTGGCTTCCTCTCCTAGTTGGCCTATTCCTGTCTGTAGGCTTGCTTGGGCTCTCCCAGCCCTTCATTAATACTGCCACCCCAACTCTCCCAGGTTCCTCCTGTCCCCATCACTAATCTCCCCATCAGCGGCTTCTCATCAACTGCACTGCCTGCAAAAGCAAGTGCTTTGTCGATGGAAAAGCCCTTCGGGGCCAAACACAGGAAATGAAAGAGTACGCCCAGCAAGAAAATCCATTCTTTCGCACAGATTTCTGAAATCTGATTGCTACGGCTTCTGCTGAGTGCTGGGGATCTACTGGCCATTGCTCATACCCGTGGAGGCTGGCAAGCGAAATGCCAAGAGGAAAGCCTCTGCTGAGATTCTGTCATGCTTTGTCTGTGCTTCTGGGACTGAAAGGCCAACAGACTGCCAAGATGTCTGTGGTAAAGTAGGCGTTCAGGTCACCGGCTAACACCCAGGGTGGGTTGGCTGATGACCTGCTGAGAAGAGGGTGTTGTGCCAGAGGAGACTTGTGCACATGAGGCCAAGATGTGTGACTCCAAAGGTGGGGGGCTAGGGGAATAGCTTCCCCTAGAGACAAGATGGAACCAACCATGCTACATTTTAGTTCATTGGGTCACTGTTGCTCTCCAGGACTGATTCGGTCTACAAAATGAGGGTGTTGGATGAGTTTGGTTTAAGGTCCCTTCATATACCACTCACTCAACAGCCTTGCACTTCCAGCTATGCTAAGACTTACAGGAGCCTCTGTGAACGGTGCCCAGAGCCCTGAATTTTGAGGCAGAAACTGCCCCCATCTCACCATCTCACCAGGCCCAAATGCTTCTTGGAAACCAGGCTCAGATGGCAGCTTGGAACTGGTGCAATGGAAGCCTCTGCCTAGCAAGGGGATCAGCTGTGTCAGTTCCAAGACCTCAAGGAGGACAGGAAAACATTATGGACAAGGTGTCCATGCAGAAGTAGAAATCTTTTCTTATGTGGGTTGCAGCTCAGAGCTCTGAGGGTCTTGCCAGATGTGTTTTCGCACACCAGAACAATTCCTACCATGCGCTTGCTACCCATCCTGAGGTACGGGTCTCTCCGTGCCCATCTCTCATGGTATTATTCTAGTCTCTTCTCTACATAGCACATGCACCAAGACCACAGGGACCTTCTCTGTCTTGAGTTGAGCACTTCCCTTGCAAAGGCAGGGGATCTCAATGCATGTTTGTTGAAGGAACTGAAAGCTCTGGCCTCTGGGTCTCAGGCTCAGTGTCAACAAAACCTCCCCATGAGACCAGCTGGGAATTGCCCCTGGATTTTCTAGTATTTGGTCAAGGAGTTGCTGCTCCTCTGCTCCTGCCTGGCAGGCTGCAATGGATAGCAACTCAGGTTCAACTGTAGCCTGTAGAGGGGGAAGTGAATGAAGTGCATTCACTATCCAACCAAGCCTGGGAAAAGACGGCATCTTTCTTTCACATAAAGGGGCTATGGGGCCCTGAGGGCAACTTGTCCTTATGGATCTTGCTGTTTGATGATAGTTGCTTAGCACCAAGAGAACCTCTCTCAACTAATCATTTCTACTGCTACCCAGGCCTGGTTAGATGGGAAGTACCTGGACCTTTGTGCTGGACCTTGGAGTCTGCTGAAGTATAATAGTATCTCCTTCCCTGTCCTTAATCTGCCTATAGGCAGAAGCAGCAGCCCCAGGGCTGTCCTCAACACACACCCATCTTTTGGATTCCTTTCCCGGGGGTAGCTCTAACATCCTGCTCTCTCAGGACAGGGAAATAATGGTGTCCTTAACAGAGTGCCTGTGATCTGAAACCAAGATAGATGCTCAGCCACCAGAGCCTGGTGGTCTTGGGGAGAGACTTCAAGGGCAAACCTAGCTCTGGGAAGGAACGCTTTCCAGTATCATGGAGCAATGGTCATGGTGGCTTCTGGGTCTTGAACCTAAGGGTCTTGGAGATATTTGCTAATAAATGCCCCTGAGACTAGTACCCTACAAAGACCTGTAGGACAATTTTGGGCAGCTTTCCCAAAGCCACTAGCTACCTGAATGCTTCCCCTGCCATAGGACTGTGATATCCTTTCTTGTCTTCAGTCAATGAGCTAGAGGGATAGAGAATGTGCCCCTTCCTTTGGTAGATAAGGAAACATAGAGGCCAGGTGGAGAAAGCCCACAGAGAGTGTTAGGGAAAGTAAGGGTCACTGTGAGGGCTGTGTCAAGAGAATAAGGTGGGAGAGGTGCAGCCAGGGCCTCAAAGCTACTTTCCCAGGCCCCCCTGGCCCTAGCACCCCACCCCCACCAACTAAACCTTTGTCTGATTTGCTCGCTGTGACAGCTGGGAAGGCTGAGCCTCACCCTGGCTCCTGCCATCAGCCATCTCTGTATGGCTCTAAAGATCGGCTCGGGCACCAGGCCCCGGCAGCAGGCTTGGCAGGTGGCTCTGCGTTGCCAGGGAGACCACAGCGGACGAAAGCTGTTCCACAAGGTTTCAGAAGACCAGATGGCCTGGGGTCCCAGAGGTGCATTTCTTGGGATCACAACCTTGTGTACATCCTGCTGGGATTTCACGGGGAATGCACTCACTAGGTGGATGAGGGAACTGAGGTGCAGAGCCTGGATCACCAATGATCCCTGAGGGTGGGTGTTGAGGAACTAGGGACAAAGTCAGGGATCTGCCTCATCTTGGGCTCTGATGGCCAGGTGCACAGACAGAGAACCTCATAGGCCTGTGCATATATGTGCAGGTTTTCCCCTGATGAGACCCCTGCCTCTATTAAAGATCCTTATTAAGCTTGTTCCCAGGAACAGCTAGACTGGAACAGCTGGAGGCTGAGGGAGACTCCAAACACTGATGGACAGGGAGTCAATGAGCAAACAAACACAGATGTGGAAGCTGCCATCTGGCTGGGGACCCAGAAAAGGGGGTATTGAGACAAGGTGGGGGAAGGGCATCAAAAACTATGACCAGGAAACCTTGAGCTGGCTGGGCCTTAGAACTGGGAGAACTTGTGGATGGGGGCACGGGTTAGGAGGCCCCTGTGGTCTCCTGTAATTCAGTCTGAGACACAGGGTGAGAAGAAAAGATAAAAAAAGAGCCCATTGCCATCTGCAAATGTTGGGTCTCCCAAGACCTCTAGAGAAGGAACCCATTACCTTCGGGGTGAACATGGCTGAGAATGTTAAGTGACTCAGTCCTGTCTTAAGATACAAATATCCTCCCAGCCCAATGCTTAAAAATGCTGATCAACAAACCAGGGCCCTAGCCCAGCCTCAGAGCAGGCTTGCCTAGGAGTCCCCCTGAGGGGCAGGAACCTCTGCTCCCCTCCCCCCAGAACCTGAACCAAAGAAGAACCTTACACAGCCCTTAGTGAAAGGCTGGGATGTGAAACTGGAGGCCAAGGACTGGGGAGCTGGTAGGGGTGGGGAGCTCAGGAAAGAACAGGTAAGTATATTTATCTTCCCAAAGAAGTGGAGAGGACAGCCAGATTCCCTCTTTCTGCACAAGGACTGCAAATGCCCAGCTCAGCCCAAGGCGGGGCTGTGGATAGCCTTTCCCAGTGGAGCTGGGGAAGGCCTGCTTGATGCTCTTCAGCTCTGACACTCAGGCATAAATTAAATGGCAAGAGGATCTGGGCTGATTCTCAGGGTTCATGTAACTGAGCCAAATGACTCCACAGCTCTCTCTGTGGTGCAAACAGAAATCCCCACCTGCTGGAGGTTGCCACACAGGCAGCCTCTGCTCCCTAGAGAGCTGGGAGCTGCCTGCAGCCTGGGGCTTCCCGCCCCCAAACCCCCGCCTGCTGCTGGAGCTGTCAGCCCTGCTCCCAAACAGGCTAATTATCCCCATCTGGGGAAACAAAACATGTCAGCCCCGTGCCTGAGAAGAGGCCTGTCTCCTTAGTGAGACCTAGTACGAAGAGGCTCCCAGCTTGCGTCTGCCATGCGAGGTGGATGAGCAACCTCAGTTTTCTTGGGGAGGCCTTCTCCTCTTTGAGCATCCCCTGCTCCCAGAAGCCTTTGGGCCTCTGCTAGCCCTATTCAAGCTTCCTGCTGTCTTCTCTGAACTTCACAGGCCCTGTTGAGAGTTTGAGTTTGCACATATTATTCATCTATGCAGTATGAACCAGTAAGATTTGGTCCCCATTCCAGAACTAGACTAGTCCAGTCAGTTGCTACCTTATCGGAGCTCTCTGCATTTTTGCTCCAGGACCGGAGACTCCCCCATTGAATGGGGTGTCCAAGGGAAGTGGTCAGTACACAACTTGCCACAAGCTTATCCTTCACACTTTGTGGTCATCTGCCCCTGGTTTCCCATGTGTTCCTTCCACTCAGAATGTCTTTCAATCAGTGTGGCAACATTCTTACATTACTGAGACTGTACTTCAGCCCTCAACCTCTGGTGCCTCCACACACCAGGCAAGCCTTTGTACATCCTCCTGTTTCCCCCAGCACAGGAACTCCTGGGGGCAGGAAGTATAAAGGCATACCTCCCAGGATACCAACCAGGGAGCAGACATAGATCATATCTAGAAAATGGGTGAGTGGATAAAAATGAAATTTTCCTCTGTTTCAGCCTGGCCCCCTCAACTACTCCAATTACCTCTAATATTCTCTCCTAACTCAAAAGATGATCTTATCGTCATGGGCAGGGCAGCTTCCTGTCTTATTGTGGAGGGAAACGCACACTCTCTGAATTCTTCCGATGTGGCAGGCAAAGGGCTATGCCTGTTACACATTTACCCAATCTAGCACTCACACAGAGGCGACAAACATTGTCTCAGCCAAGGCAGAGGCAAGTCCACGGCCCCAGGACAGAGTAAAGAGTTGCCTTCCTATATAGTCTCTTATTTTCTGGAACAGACCTCGGCAACAGTCCAAGCTAGGGCTCCAAGGTCCAAGCCTCAGGCACAGAGGCTGCTTTATTTATCACATTGTCAATGAGGAAACTGAGGCACAGAGATATTAGCAGACTTGCCAAAGATGACAGCTGCTAAGTGGCTGTGGATCTGTGGCACTCATGCTAAGAGGCAGGGATGATACACAACATCACAGGCCTGCAGTCAAGCACAGTACCTACCTCTGCCTTCAACCCCACACTGTCTATACCCTTTGTCTAGACCCATGCTCAGCTTTATCTTCCTTTATGCCCTTGCACAAGGGAGCAGACGCCAGAGTTGAATGACCAAAGGAAGCATAATGATTGTATATATGTGTTTATAATGTTTCCCCTGCCTGCCTCCAAAGCAGATGGAAGGTGGTTTAGAATATTGAAATGCATAATGAGGACAATAAAATTATTCTCTAAAACAGAGCTGTTGGAATCCAATCATCAGGCAGGAAGATGGAGCTCTCTGGGGCAGCTGGAAGGAGCCAGACTAAGACGGAGGAACCTACACTGGTGTCCCTGGTTGTGCCAAAGTCATCTTGGATAAAATCCTCTGTCTTAGCCTCAGTGTACCTATCTAAAAACATCTGGACAAATGCATAATGTGAGAAATAGAAATCTGTTGACAAGGTCTGTGCTGGCTAGCTTTCTGTCAACTTGACACAAGCTAAACTCAGAGGAGAGGACCTCGATTAGGAAACAGTCTCCATAAGATCAGGCTGTAGGCAAGTCTGTAGGGCATTTTCTCATTTAGTTATTGATGAGGGAGGGCACAGCTAGGAGGAGCAGATCAGTAAGCAGCATCCTTCCATGACCTCTGCATCCGTTTCTGCCCTGTTTGAGTTACTGCCCTGACTTTCTTCAATGGAGGACCAGAGTGTGGACGTTTAAGCCAAATAATCACTTTTCTCCCTAACTTGTTTTTGGTCATGGTGGTCAAAATAGCAATAGGATTCCTATCTGAGACAGCATCTCAAAGAGCACTAAATCCACCCAGTTTCGGACTTCCCCAGAGCCCAGGCGGGTAATCAAGGATATTCCAAGGGTTGACCTGGCTGAGCAGGGAGGATGAGGTCAGTCTGGAGGCCCTGGGCCAGTGCCCTACTGCAGTCAGATTAACTCTGTCATCATGTGTCACAGTCACTGAGGTTCCTGCTTAGACTTTTAGTCCTGATGTTCAACATGCCTAGAAAGCATACTGAACAGCATTGTCTGAAGCCCTTCCATGCTTTGAAAGTCCACTGGGACGCTTGATGTTGCTAGTCTACCCCAGTTTGGACATATCCTGGCATTCTCCTGAATTGAAGGATGCTTGAGTTTTAGAGCAGGATCTAAGGATTTCCTGCAGAGAGGGCTACAGTACCGGGGCACGAGAATCGGGGTCCTCCTTTGGTCCTCTTCAGGTCTGCAGTCAATGGACAAACACCCACTCACTAGTCGAGACTGGGTGTTCAGTAATATCAGCTAGGAAAACGATACAGCTGCTACAAACACCACGGGAGCTCCGAGTATGGACCCAAGGGCCTGTGATAGCAGCCTCCACTGCAGGATGCTAACAGCCTCTCTCCTTGGTGGACATGGATGTTAGACACAGGGATTTGACTACTGTACTGGAACAGGTAGCACAGGGCCCTTTGTATTCTCCTGGTCAGTACCCCTGAGGGCTAACTTACAGGTGGACTTTGCCATTTCAAAATCTGATTTCAGCTTACATGTTCTTCTAAATGCCTACCAGGGAAGCCAAGTTGTAGACTGTCAATGTGCAAATATGAAATACAGACTCCATCTCTGTATATAGTATACCTCTGGGAAGAGAAAGTCCTGGACCCCTGATGATGACATACCGAGACATGTGTGGTCTATTCTTCCAGTTATTAAAGTGTGAGGAGAAGAAAAGAGGAGGAGGAAGGGCAGAGGGGAGATGCAAAGTAGATGATCTGGGAGAGGATATTTCTCCCAGATGTCCTCAAATCAGTGTCTTACCTCACGGGAACAAGAATAGCCTCCCTTACCCAAAACATATATATTGCATGTTGTCTCTTACGTATGGATGTTAACTCTTAAGCTTTATATGTGTGTTTGTTTCAATTCAAATAACACGAGATTTTAGGTACCCAGTAAGAGACCGGGTGTGGGGGAGGGGATCTTCCAAGTTAGGGGAAATAGATTTGAGTGTTATAAAGAGATAAAGGACAAACAGGAGTAGGAGAATTAAATAAGGAGGGAGACGGGAGAACTGGGTAAATGAGTAAATATGGAAAAAGACAACTACCATTAAAGACTTTGTAAAGGCCATATATAAACCTACAACGGCAAAAACATCCTGAAATATATAAAAAGGATTTAAATGGAGTCAACATATAATGGAGTAGTGTTCAAAGTAGACATCTTATTCCACCAAGTAAAACCCCCAGTTCCAGAAATGAGTTTTATCTTGTTGACTTATTAACTGTAGACTCCACCCCCACCATCACAGGCTACTACCAAGGCTATTGATTACTCTCTAAGCTTTTCATGATAAGGCCTTTTTGAAGACACAACTTATTTATGTCACTGAATATGAAGAAATCAAACTCGTGCCTAACAAGAAATTTCATACCTACTAACCACATACTTTGCACACTACAGAGCAGAAAAGTACCTGTCAGTTTCACCAAGCTACAAATCCTGAAACCTCCAGCAAGAGATCTGCCAGTATTGGTGCAATCGTGGTGCAAATGTTATGAGAGTAATCAACCATTTCTTTTTTTTCTTTTTTTAATTTATTTATTTATTAAAGATTTCTGCCTCCTTCCCGCCACCGCCTCCCATTTCCCTCCCCCTCCCCCAATCAAGTCCCCCTCCCTCGTCAGCCCAAAGAGCGATCAGGGTTCCCTGCCTTGTGGGAAGTCCAAGGACCACCCACCTCCATCCAGGTCTAGTAAAGTGAGCATCCAAACTGCCTAGGCTCCCACAAAGCCAGTACGTGCAGTAAGATAAAAAAACCAGTGCCATTGATCTTGAGTTCTCAGTAGTCCTCATTGTCCGCTATGTTCAGCGAGTCCCTTAAAAATTGCACTTAAGGCCCACTCCATGAGAGAGAACCCATATAGGACACTGATAAAGTAGGAGACAATCTGAGAGTATATAGGTCATGGACCTATGGAGACTCCTACTATTATTCTACTACAAGAACATAGAGTGGCCCCTAATTTCTATATGCGCAGATCAGAGCATCACTCGACCCTCACCAGAGACGCACCTTCTTGTGGTAGATAGCAATTAGCAGAGAGATCCACAACTATGCCATGTGCCAAGGGTGAGTAAGAGACTTTGGACCACTCAGCCTAAAGTGGATCTTTTTTCACCAAATCCACCCCATCAAGGTTCAAGGATCTATACAGAAGAGGGGGGAGAAAGATTATATAAGAGCCAGAGGTGGTGGACGACTCCAAGGAAACATCTCCCAGAAACAATAGGACCAAAACACATGTGAAAGCCCAGAGATGGTGGCAGCCTACCCAAGACCAGCACAGGCTCAAAGCTGACAAAATCCCAACCCTGAGGAGGGGAAATGCACACAGAGTCCCACTCCTCACCTAGAAGCTGTTTGCAATTACCTGCTGGGAAAGGTAAATACCAGTTTTCTCCAATGGAGTGTCCCTAGGTAAGTCAGCCACACTCCTGGCCTAGCCCCATGCCTAGGAATAGTTGGTCACCATAATCAGACTCCATATTCCCCATGTTTTTCAGTTTTTGGTTTTTCCCCATACATTTTTTGTTTTCTTCTTCTTTTTTTTTTTTTTTAGTTTTTTTCTTACTTTAGGTTTGTCTGTTTTGATTTTCATTTCTCATTTGTTGTTGTTGTTGTTGTTGTTTTCTCAGTTTGGGTTTTTTATTTTTGTTTTTGAAAGTGAAAGAAAAAACATGAAGTTGGATGGGTAGGGAGGTGGGAAGTATCTGGGAGGAGATGGGGTACATGAAAGGATATGATCAAAACATATTACATGAGAACATTTTAAGTGAAAAATATACAAAATTCAATGGATGGAGTTTGAACATATACAGAATAGACTTCCTGGGGTTCAGACCTCCGTATAGCTTCCATGTAATGGCTAATTTTGGTTGTCAACTTGCTATGTGACACTATGTCTGTGGAAACATGAACAAAAGTCCACTCGCCTGAGAAAGGGAATTGGTGACAGACCAAAGAAAGGATGCTGCCAAAGTCCAAATTGATGGACTGTGAGCTTTATTGGGTTACTGACAGAGTGGAGGTGATGGTTTCTTATGGGCTTATGGGGCTTAAATGACTCAAAGAGGGTTGCATCACCCCAACCCCAACCAGGAATGGGTGATAGCTCCCAAATTCTGAAAACCCAAAGCTTAATGATAACACACTAGCAGCTCAGAAGGGTGAGAAGTGGCTCTTTCAGGCAGCTTAGTTGATCTCTGCCTTTCACTCTGCTGCTTTATAGAGGGGGCTTTCTGGCTCCCTTGCTGCTTGCTTGCTAGCTTGTTTGCTTGCTTGCTTGCTTGCTTGCTTGCTTGCTTGCTTGCTTGCTTGCTTGCTTTTTCTCTGCAGCCCTTGCTACTTATAAAATTTTGGGAAGGGAGGAATCTAGTGCACCTGATCAGTTTCAGAGAGCACAAAGATAAGACAACTGTGGGATCTGACAAGGAAAGAACATGGTCAAATTTAAAGTTTTAAACAAGGGGAGTATATATGTACCTATTGTGACTGTTTATGAAATTAGAACAGTCACAGAGAAACCTCACATTTGCTCTCCTTAATAGCAAGACCCCACGCCTCGAAAACGCACCTTATAAAAATGCATATGCGAGACTGGAGAGATGACTCAAAGGTTAAGAATGTGTACTGCTTTTCTAGAGAACCCTAGTTCAGTTCTCAGCACCAAGTCAAATGGTTTACAACTGCCTGTAACTTCAGCCCCAAGGGATTTGGTGTCTCTAGATTCCACGGGCACCTATAATCACACACATACACACACACACACACACACACACACACACACACGTCCATACACACATGCACATAATTAAAAATAAAATCTTTAAGAATACAAATCCATTTGAAAGGAGAGAGGGTAAGCTAAAAATTCTTCTGCTCACTAAAGGGAATCTTTTTGCAAAATAAAAACTGAGAAAGAGGTTGTATAGGTTCATTCTTCAAGGCATAAAGATAATTACAGCCGTGGCAGAAGGGTGCCATGCTATATTTCAAACCAGCAGCAGAATTTGGCAGCACCATCCATATGGTGCTGCTTTGCAGGTTTGCACAATATAAGCTGAAGGTCATGGAAGCCATTCCAAGTTTTCAGAAAGCAACCAAGGCCAGACAATGTGTGACTCTGAGAAGTTTTGTGAAAATGGAAAGGTGGAGCCTACATTTTGTTAGAGACCTATGGATGCTGGAGATGCAAAGACCATGGGAAATCTGTAAAAAAAAAAAAAAAGGCTGCAGGCACAGAGTAGATCTGGACCAAGAGGCAGAAGCTACCTGTGCTATATGTAGCATCAATAGAGCAATGACTGCAGAAGTCCAGATATGTCATTAAGATCCCCAGAGGCTGAACAAGGAGCTGAAAAATTTAGAATTTGCCCTGTTGTGTTTTAGGTTTAATAGAGGCCTACAGTAAAGAGATTGTCTTGAGTCTCTGAAGAGACTTTGGACTTTTGAAAAAGTGTTAAAATTTAAGACTGTGAGAACTTTTGACATCCTAGTGAATGCATTTTGCATTATGTATGAGATCTCCATGAGCCTAAGAAGGATGATGGGTGGAATGTTATGGTTTATGATGTCTGAGTGTCAAGTTGAAAAGGGACAAACTCGTGAATTTCAGTGCAAAGCACTTGCCACATAAGCACTAATGACTGTGTCTGGGTGTCCAACATCCTTGAGAAGCCGAGCATGATGGTGTGTACCTTTAACCCCAGTACTGAAAGTCAGATGGGGGATCCTGGCAGCTTGCTAGCCATCTAATTTAGCCAAATCAGAGCTATCCAGTTACATAAGAGACCTGTGTGTCAAAAATAAGGAGTAGAGCAATAGAGGAAGACACAGACATCAACCACTGACCTCCACACACACGTTTACAGGCATGCACATTCCTGCATCTACTGCACACATACACGCATACACTAGACTGACACAGAAAAGTAGGGAAGAACAAATTAAACACTATCATTATCCTTCCTCTATGTTCTGGTTACACCATAGAGCAAGCATTCCATCTTCTTGTTTTCCCAGACATGACTGCATTTCTCTGAACCATGAGCAAAATAAGTCTTTCCCCTCTGTATTGGTTGGTTTTGTGTGTCAACTTGACACAAGCTAGCATCATCAGAGGGGAAGGAGTCTCAGTTGAGGAAATGCCATCCTGAGACCCAGCTGTAGGCATTTTCTCACCCAGTGATCAATGGGGGAGGGCCCAGCCCACAGTAGGTGGTGCCATCCTTGGGCTGGTGGTCCTGGGTTCTATAAGAAAGCAGAATGAGCAAGCCATGAGAAACAAACCAGTAAGCAGCACCCTTCCATCTCCTCTGCATCAGCACCTGACTCTAGGTTCATGCCCTGTTTGAGTTCCATCAGTGATGAACAGCAACGTGGAAGTGTAAGCCAAATAAACCCTTTGCTCCCCAACTTTCTTTTTCCATCATGGTGTTCCACAACAGCAATAGAAACCCTAAGACACCCTTTTAGGTTGTTTTTGCTCAGGTATTTGTTTACAGTAATGAGAGAAGAAAGGGATCTTTTAGATGCCCCAACCTGTTCCTCAGGGCCAGCGATGGTAGTCCCATCATGGCCTCCAAGATCTGGGCTTTTCTATCCACAGACTTCATGCTGTGATTTGAGGATTCTGCAACCTCCTGCCGACTCCATATCTTGCCTCTCAGTTGCCTCTGAAACACGGGATGATGATGGCCAGATTCTCAGCCCTTTTCCAAGCCTCTTCTCCCTCTGAGTGTTCACCTCATCCCATCTCAATGACAGTGGTCCACAGGGCATGGTAATCCTCTAAGTAGCATTTAGGTTGCAGTTGTACTGGGTTGAAAACCCAGTCTCTGTGGGAAGCGTACTCTAGAGTTTGTCCTGAGCTACAGGTCTTGGGATGATCTGTGAATAAGAGAATCCACTGCCCTAAATTTATGGTATTCTTTGCAAGCTGCATGCTAGGCAAGTGAGGTTCCTATATCCCAGCCCTAGGGAAAACTGACATATTTTCACAGTTTTCTGATTCTTCCCCTTCCCCTACCCTCAGCCAGCTGAGTATCAAACTTTGTCTTCTCTTGTGTGGTTTTAAAAACCTTATATTTATAGGCAAGCTTTTGTCCTCCTGCTGGATCCCACTTGGATGTGCCCAAGTTAGAGGACCACTCAATCGCTGGAGGATGCTCAGACACTCAGAATCTTATACGGAAGGATCCTGGGCCCTGCTAAACCCTTCCCTTTGCCTCTTCCCAGGCACCTGCTTTTGAGCTCCTTGCAGGCTGGGAAGCCTGGATTCAAACTGGAAACCATTCTTTCCATCCCTACTTGCCCTTGTGCTGTTGCTTTATCCCCTTCCAAACTGTGAGGTAAAAGCACAAAGCCATTTTAGTCCAATTTTCTCCTCCTGATGCGGAGAGGCAATGCTGGCATTAAGACCTGGTACCTGCTGTTCAGAATCAACAAAGAACCGTAAGTGGGAGGTAATGGGTGCTATTGGCAGGAACTCTCCTCCCACGGTCCTCAAGCTTTTTGTCAGAGCCCACATTGAAAGGAACCTCCTAGGCCATGAATCCCTACTTCTCTGGCTGTTTGGATCTTGCACATTGCCAGGGCAAGCCCCTGTCTGCTGCCAGCCTGGGTTTCCTTATCTGTACTACGGCCTTTAATACTTCTTCAAAGACAGGGGAGGAAAAGCCAAGAAGAGGCGGTCATTGGAAACTTGCTGCTTGCCCCTGATCTTCACCATCCTTGGCTACCTTCTGAGCCAGGATCAATGACCCCTTTCTGTAAGCAAGTAGCCATGATCAGAAGTTCGGTGTATGCTTCCACCTCCATACATAGGGGCCCAAGGAACAAAATCACACAGACTTCTGCAGTCCTCATGATGGCCAGACTTTATGTTTGACCTGGATTGCCTCATTCAAACCTCATACCAGCTCTTAGGGAAATGGTCTTGCCACATTTGGAAACCCTCAAATGAAAAATGAAAGCATTTAAACTATTTGTCATTGAGTCACCTAAGAGTTGTTGGCAGGCACCTGAGCCTGGGTAGCTTGATCCTACATACTCACTGTACCATGCTCTCTCAGAGACCACAAACCTCCTGATTCCAAGCATGAGACATTTGCAGACCAGGAAAGGAGCCAGCTTCTGGTCATTTTGCCCCAGGAACCTAGATTAGAGCCTCAGGTTGACCCACACTGAAGAAGGATCTAGTCTCACCTGCTATTAGGTGAAGAGGTCCCAAGGAAACATTCACAATAAGCTCACCTGGTGTGGGACAATGGTCTGTATTCTGTCAACTATATTTTAAATAATGCTGATTGGACAGTAGCCAGGCAGGAAGTATAGGTGGAACAACCAGACAGAAAGTAGAGGCGGGTTAATGAAAACAGGTAATTCTGGGAAGAAGGAAGCCCTAGTCTGTAGCCGTGACCCAGCCATAGAAGAATCAAGATGTGACTGCCTCGCTGAATAAGGTACCGAGTCATGTGGATAACATAGACAAGAATATTGGGTTAATATAAGTTATCAGTGTTAATAAGAAGCCTGTGCTAATGGGCCAATCAGTTTATGATTAATGTAGACCTTTGTGCGATTTCTTTGGGACTTAATGACTATGGGAACCGGGCAGGACAGAAAAGTCAGTCAACACTCACCAACTGCTCCGTCAGGTTGAAGGGGACACAGACTGAGAAAGGGAGCCTCTTCATCACGTTCCTGCGTGACCCCTCCTGGCATCCCTCTTCTTTGCATCCTTCCTTTTTCCTCCTTCCTTCTTTTCCTTCTCTCCAGCCTTCGCTTACAGGCCCTGCTTTTGGCTCTCTCTTTTACTGTATTCATTTGCTTTCCCCAAGTCTCTGCCCCTCCTCTACTGGATCATCTCTGCAGGAGGTGAAAGGTAGACAGGTCACACAGCTAGCAGTCAAGGTACACAGTCTGATGTCAAAGGTGCTCCAAGGTGGCAGGCCAGTCTCTATCCAGAGCATGCTCAGAAGTGCCTCTATTGTCCACAGAGGCATACTTTACCTCAGTCCCCTCCTCTCACAAGTCTCCCTATGACTTTCTCCCTTCCTCCTGGAAGCACTGCTTCTGACATCCTGCAAGCATCCCTTGCAGACATCCCTACAAGGCTGGTTTGGGGCCAGATAGGCTATGGTCTTGTGCTAGTGGTCCAGAGATAAAAGGATATGGTCAAAGCCTAGTCAGGAAAGGAGGAACCTGGCACAGTGGCTCTTTCCCTTCACTGTAGAAAAGGAAAATAAGGCCTGTGAAGGCTAAGATGTCAGAGGAGGCTCCCTGGATACTCTGGAAAACCTGACTGGCCTAGCTTTCATTAGAGTGGCTTCCATGCCTGTGGCTGAGGCCTGAAGGGAGCCTGTTGCAAGACTTCCCAACATGAAATCTCTGTCCTTCCTCAGGCAGCATGAAGGTCATAGGTGCACTGGATCTCCAGTGAAAAGGTGCAGAAGCAGCCGCACCAGTTCTCTGACTGAATAGAGAGACGATTCAAGGCCTCCTCTCCCCAACCAGGAGGCCCCATCCAGTTTCACAGGACCTAGATAGGTCCATCTTTCTATACCCCTGTATCCAACATCTAGATACTCACTTAGCTCTAGGGTCCTTTCAGACACAGCCTTATACTGAGAGGCAAAGTAATACCATCAGAAGATCAACGAGAAGAATGTCTGTCATCTAGTGTCCCCACCAAGCCCATGACCAACACTGTTGGTTGTGGGAAGGACTTGTGGGTGAGGATAGAAGCCAAGGTTTTCTACCTCTGCCTGGTAGGTGGAAGGACAGAGATGGTAAACAGCAGGAGATGGGAGGGCTCTGAGCAGGCCAAAGAGCTCTAAAGACCCTAGTGAGGTCATGTGCTTGGAGTCTTACAGCAGATCAGACGTGGCATTGATCTGGTGTTTGGGGCCCAGTTAAAGACCTAGAGAAAGGTCTTCTCATTTGTCATCTGACATTTAGACAACACCCCTGCCCCTCAGCATCAGGAGGACCACTCATGCAAAGTAGTGACCTCTTCACTTTTTATTCCACAAGATGTAGAAACTGGGAAATGGAGAGGTTCCACTTGGTTTATATAAGGTTACACGGCCCATACATGGCCAAATCCAAAGGCATCTAATGCTGACCAATTTCTGTAATATGGAATTTTGAGGGTGATAGTGGACCGTGAATGAGCGTTACTGTCATTGATGGATACCATCCCCTTGAGAAGTCCGAACAGAGATGGCTCCACTAGAGAAGACAACGCATGGTGCCAAGCAAGTCCAGCAAAACCCCCCTCCTTTCTGTCCCACCTGCAGAGGGAAAGGATCAGGACCTGGTCATCAGATGGGCACGTCAAGGAGGACAGAAAAGCCTTCCTGTTCTGGTCTCTAGATTTGAGTTAGATGAGGGGAATGTGTGTTAGGGGCTAAGTAATATCTTTCCTGGGGCCTAGAGGTGAGCAGAAAAGATGTAAGGTGAGAGCGGGTTTTCATCTAGTGCAATAAGCAAGTACTCCTCCAAAAGAACTTTGAAACACAAAAGTGCAGTCAATAGACACCAGCATGCTAGCTATAGCACCTGCCCCAGTCAACGTGAACTAAAGTTACCATCATTCCCTGGTCCTCTGGGTCTGACCTGCCCCCAATAGGGTGAGGTGCCCACATGTGCCCTCAGCAGCATGTATACTCTCGGGTCACCGATTTGTTTCTCTGCTGGGGACCCCCAGCTGCAACCCTGCCAAGAATCCATGAACCCATACAGGCCCACTTTCCCCATGCAGAACAGGAAGAGACAGAATGAGTGAGTCTTTTCAAAAAGCCGTCCCGTATGAACCGTTCAGAAATACAGCCTGGGCCGACATCTGCAATCTGACAACAAGCTCTAGGTGGATCAAGCCAGGGAACAGAACCCAGGACCGAGGTGAAGAAAACAGCAAAACTCAGGAAGCTCATACCACCCAGCTCTCTGTCTGAGTAGTTAGACACTCAGGCAGCCCTAGGCCAGATGGCCACAGTCCTTTCCCCAGAATGACTGCTCTGCACTGACAGACTCACCTTCCCCCAGCACCCCCATTCCTCATGCCAGCTGCTATTTATCAGTGGGCTTTCTTGTCACCACAGCACAAAACTGCTTCTCTGACATGGTAGCATTATTAACCAGAAGTTGAAAATTGAACTGGAAGATAAAAGGATTGATCTATTTTTCATTTTCTAATGCAGACTCTGTCCTTGCAGAACAAAGGACAGTGGCATGTCTATGCTGAAACATTCCTTTTTGACTTCCTGGCCTTGGGTTTCTGGAGCTTAAATTCCCACTGACCAAGCACTTAGAGGACTTCCTGCCCTGCCTGATGCTCCCTTGTGCCCTGGGAGGACAGAGGGGTCTGCGTGATTCTCCAACTGGGAAGTTTCTTGAGTTCTCCCCCTCCCCCTAGTCTAACTGCATGGAAGTCTGGTTTTCACCCTAAAAGGAATCTCGCTTGCTAGGTGCAGCAGTCAGCATGGAGTTAGGCCCAGGCAGGGCAGATGTGGGGTGCTGAGGGGCCTTCCTGTGGAAAGTGTTAGTGTTAGGGCTCTGTAGACCCCAACCTAGAAAAGAAGCTGAGAGTGGAATACATTTTACCCCCTCAACCCTCTCCCTTCTTCCTTTTGCTGGAGTTGCCATGGTAACTGGAGTTCACCCTAGATGCCAAAAACACTGCAAAAACAACAATAAAGACATCACCCTTGGTTCAGAGGAAAAGGGCACAAGGCCAGGCTGGGGCCCCAAACAAAGAATATCCCTTCCTTCCTCCTCCCCTCCCCAGAGAAAGACAACCCTGGGAATTTGGGGAGGCTAGGCCAAGGCAGAGGGGAAGAGTGCTAACATTCAAGAGACTTCATTTCCTTCCCTGGGACTGCTCTCTTTTCCCTCATGCCCACAGTCACCCTGTAGCTTCCTGTGTGTCCACCCCATGTCTCCTTCCAGGGGCAATGGGTTTAGTACGGTGAGAGGGGAAGCTCAGGGGCCCAGAGGAGGGGTCTCAGCTCTGGGATATAGGCTCAGAAAAGGCATTTCCAGCTCCATCTATAGGGCCCTCAATAATTAAAGGATGCATTCGTAGAAGAGGTACGATCTCATTCACACTAAGGTAAAAGATAAGCTTCCAGTGGCCTGAGGAAAAGGCCTTTGAGGTGAGACTTCAAGTCCCACAGGGCTAAGAGTAGACTGGTGAGCACCACACACCCTCTAAAAGGAAGACTGGGGTGGGAGCTCCCTCGTGGACACCCCGCTCCCGCCAGTGCCCTCGGCATAGACTGGTGCCGGCTTCCTCAGCACTTCAGCCTCAGGACAGCTCCTCACCACATCCTGCTTTTGGCCCAGGGTACAGGTGGTCCAGCAGCATGTGGAGTACTGAAGAATTGAGTGTCGATGAAAGATGGGAGAAGAGAGATGCTAAGGGAGGGGGGAGGCCAGTGAAGCCTCTTCTTACCCTCTGCTGAAACAGAGCTCACCTACACCCGTCCTTTCCCCCAGGAATTGGGGAAAGCAGGTGAAAAGCATGGTGCGTGTGCTGCTCCTCAGACTGAGCTGATGGAACACGACAACTCACCTTCAACTCTGCTCCTGGACCTTCAAGTCTAAGGATGGCAATGAAGAAATGGTCTAGAGACACAAAAAGCAAAGAATGGAAGAGTGCAGAAGGAGTGAACAGAACAGACAGGCTCTGTCCTGAGGCTGAGACCCAGTCAAACAGAAGGACTGCCTTAGCCCAGAGACCCCAGAATCCTGCATCCTAAGTGAGCAGGGAGCTAGCCAAGCAGAAGCAAGAGCAAGTCACTGTGTCCTGGGTGATAAACACTCTTCTTAAGGCCCAAGTGGGACTCTAGTTGTTCATCGACCAGTGGGGAGGCTTCTATACACTATGAGTTGGCGTGGGGACCTCTTCCAGAAGCTCTGGAGAGTAATGGAATCACAGAATGTAACGGGAACCTCTCAGAGCACTAGAGGCAATGGACCATAATTGGCTTCCAGGGAAGAAAATAATGGAGCCAAAAGCATCGTGAGCGCTTCCTAGGACCAAAACTGGGCAGCAGCTTGCAGACAGCGAGAACCAGAAAAGAAGGAACCCTGAGAATGGGCAGACTGGAGAGCATAAGAGACCAGGGAAATGGAGCCTGGATCCATGTATTCGTACACACACAGTAATCCGTGTGCATTTGTGCATGTGTGGCTAGGGGAAGCAGAGAAATAGGGCAGTGTCAGACATAATGAGCCTGACCTCCTCAAAGTTGCGAGCAGCCAGAAGAGAGGGCAGACTGAAAGAGGTCAATGGGAGGCACAAAGCCAACAGGGAGTGTGTGGTTGCCAAAGCAGAGTGATAATCCCACTGTTAGCACCTGATTTGGTCAACTCAGCAGATCTTTCCTAAGCAGTTGCTTAGTGATCACAGGCAAGACTTTCTTTCATAAGGATTGTGTGGCCCAGGCAGAGTTCTCAGCAATTTGTGCTTGAACTGCACCTCAATCCAGTGAATTAGTGTTCCTTCACACACATTTTATAGTCAAGAAAACCAGAGCAGGGATTGCAAGGGATTCTTGTGCCACGCCTGGATGCCCACTCCAGAGTCTTGGCCCTGTGCCTTTCTGTGCTCCTGCCAGTGTCAATTCAGGAGAGGCAGTGTGTTGGGTAGTAGGGATAAATCATGGTCACTATAGACCTCGCCAGCCAGGCCGACACCTAGACCTATACTGGGGCCAGTGCGTTAGGGATGTCTGTGAGGTGGTCAGAGTATAGTGATGCTGCGGAAGGGCAGCAGGGGCAATAGCAGGATGTCGTGGAAAAGGGCTGGAGACACTGTCCAGACTCTCTGGTTCCCCGTGGAGAGGCTCTGCCTCTTTGGCTTTATTCAGAAGACCAGATGGAGCTGGTGCAGAAGGCACACAGACACAGTGATGGTTCTTCTGCCCCAAGCCTGGATATGTAGCTCTACCTCCCCAAGGAAGGGTGCCCAGCACCAAGCTGGCTACAGAAGATGAACTGTTGAGGCTCACTCCACACCCTCTTTTCTCTCGAGGGGCTCAGGGAGGCCAGGTCATGGTGACTTACAGAGACTTCTTTAAGCACTCCTGAGTGGTTCCCCCTTTTCTGCCCTCTGCCCAGACCAATATGGACTTTACTCATTCATGGCTACAGGCTCATTAAGTTAGCAAAAAATTAATGCTCCCTTAAATGAATTATAACATCAATCTATGACTTATATAATTATATATTAAGTATATAATTTATATGTCATCATGCTTTAATTATAGCATTCATTTATGAGTTCAACAAATCAGAATCTACTTTACCCAAGCACTGGGCCCAGTTGGGGAGATAGGGGAAAGGGAGCACATACCTTGTACACATACCTCCTTCACAGACCTGGAAATCCCATGGGGAGCAAGACAGGGGCCAGAGAGGACTTGGCAGCAAGGTAAAGGAAGCAGAGCAAGATCACTCCCCCAATCTTGACAAGCCAGGGTCAGGAGAGCATCAGGGAAGGCTTCAGGGTCAGGATAACATTAAGGAAGACTCTCTAGAAGGCAAAACACAGTTGGCAAGTGTTAAAGAGAGCTCAGTCAGAGAGGATGAGAGGAAGGGGAGGAGGCAGGAAAACAAGATAAGGAAGGAGCTGAAAAGAGATAAACCAAACTCAAAGTCAGAGTAGAACTAGGGAGAGAAACAGACTGCAGAGGTCTCTGGTATCAGAGTGGGGAGGTGTCAGGAGGTCTTGTCAAGACATTCAAAAGACTTCAATGGAGTAACCACATTTGATTATATGTTCCTTTCCCCAGCCCTGCAAAAACCACTAAGAGGTCAAAAAAGGTCAAAGACAGCCAGAAGAGGGACCACAAAAAGTAAGTTAAGTGCCTGGGGTGAGAGGATGAAGCAGGCAGCAAGCCAGATTCTGTTTAGATGCCTCAAAGCCTTAAGGCACAGAGCTTCCCAGAAGCTTCCAGAAACTTCCAGAAGCAGAAATAGAGCTGAATATAGAGTCAGTAGTGCACATATGCTTTAAAAAGGCATGAGACCTGCCCCAAACCAATCTCTAGATCCCCTTCCCACCTAAGTAAGCTGGATGGGTGACTCTCAGGAAAACTGAAGCCAGAGATGCTAAGCCTTGGTATCCCTAGGGTGGTGAGGAGGCACTGCAGATGAGGCACCAGAGAAAAGGGGGGTTACATATAGGAGGGAGGACTTACGAATCCAGCTTCTACCCAATGTGCACACAAGGGATGACAGAAATCCCCTCAGGAAAGATTTAACAGTTCTAAAGGAAAGACCTCAAAAAAGTGACACACCTGTCTTTTGTACTGATAGATAAAACATTATGAACAATGGTCCTTGGACTTCCCACAGGGCAGGGAACCATGATTGCTCTTTGGGCTGAGGAGGGAGGGTGACTTGATTGGGGGAGGGGAAGGGAAATGGGAGGCGGTGGCTGGGAAGAGACAGAAATCTTTAATAAATAAATAAATTAATTTTAAAAATGGAAAAAAAAACACCATGAACAAGACAACTTATACAAGAAAGCATCTAGTCTGGGGGTGGGGCGTTGATCATAGCTCCAAAGAGTTGGAGTTCATGTCCATCATGGTGAGGAGCACAATAGCAGACATACATGGTTCTGGAGCAGCATCTGAGAGCTTCCATCTGATCCAAAAGAAGAGGGAGGGAGGGAGAGAGAGGAGGAGAGAGACAGAGACACAGAGACAGAGAAACACAGACATAGACAGTGCTAACCTGACACAGTGTGGACTTTTGAAACCTCAGACTCCCCCAGTGACACACCTTCTCCAACAGACCACGTGCCCTAATCCTTCCCAAACAGTTTCACCAACTGGGGACCAAGTATTTAAATATATGGGGGCCATTCTTACTCAAACCACTGTGTCACCTGAACCCCTCTAGAGAAGCCGAGCAGTGGCAAGCTGTGTTTATGCACAGAGCCTCTGACAGCTGACCAGTGGTTCTGTCTGTGATACAGACTTTTAGAGGATCCTTCACACCTTAGAGATGGCTCCAATGTGAAGGGTCCGAGACAAGGAGAGAAGCAAAGGAAGATGCAGATAGAGGACTCGAGTTAGTGGACACAGAGACAGGTAGTTGGAGAAACTGAAGATGGAAGCGTTGTCTTTAAAAAATTAATAGATTGTATTGGAGAAACATTCTTTAAAAACAGGATGCTATTTTTAACTGAATACCCAGAGAATAAGCAAAATTCTTAGAAAATAAGGAGAAAAATATCACATCTTACACTCAACGTTAAGTTGAAAAGCAGAAAGCTTAGGTAAAATATTTTTTGGAAAACAGTACAGCTGATGAGTAAGAAAAGATATGAAATGAGTATTTCAATGCATAAAATCTAACATCTCATTAACAGGGATTTCAACAGGTGAGAGCCTTGAGGATGTGGAGGGAGCGATAGCTTCAAAGAGAAGATATAAGATCTTCTGGAATTCAAGGATGTGAGTCTCTGCTTTGAAAGCACCCATGAATTATGGAACAAATCACAGAAGACATGGTAAGGCATGAAATTCAGAATATCAGGGACAGAAAATTTTTAAACAAGAGGAAGAACTGATCGTGTACCCAGGACAAGGCTTCAAAGGGCACCAGATGTTTCCACAGCAACACTGGAAACCGGAGTGTGATTAACTGAAGCATTCATTGGCTCCAGAGAAACTCATTTGCAACCTAGAGTTCCATATCTTATCAAAGCATTCGTCATATGGGGAAAACAATGAATAAAAGAGAAGAAATAGATGTAGTCAGACACAGACATGAAACGCACTGTGTTTCTTAGAAAGTTCCTGGCAAATGGCTACACCAAAAATGGAGGTGAACCAGGGAATAAGAAGTCCGCAGTCAATAATAGGGGAGTCAACTGAAAAGAGGAAGCAAAACTCGCAAGATGAAGAATGAACAACAGGGGACTAAAACGTTGCTGGGGGCACAGACATGGTGAGATGGCAGAACTGTGATTCTCTTGTGTTCGAGTCTGAGTATCCCCTCCTTAAGCTCGAGAAAGAAAACTGGCAGTTCCTCCCTAGCAGACATCAACTGTCCGTATCTTCCTAACTAGGCATGAGGGCTCATGACCTCCTGCCCTGTGCATGCTGGAATGTTGTTTCGTTTGATTGTGTGCAGGCCTTATTCAGGTAACCACAGGTGTGGCAAGTTCATGAGTACAGGGGTTTAGCCACCTGGTTCTCCTGAGCCCCTGGCCCTTACCACCATCACACCTGCTCTTCTGTGATGTCACCTAAACCTTAAGGGTAAAGGGGATTATTATATAGACGACCCACTTACAACTGAGCACACAACACAGTCACATTCTCTGCACTTTGACCATCTGTGCACTTCTGTGTGAACCACCAAATACTGCCAAAGAAGCTTCTCTGATAATGACTGGGAACTATACTAGTAGAGAGCTATAGGGCACTTTGATATTATGTCCATTTATCAAAAAATAGTAGGATCATCCCTAGGGTTTATGACCTCCCCCAGAAATGGGTTGCTGGCCAGAGTTATATCCCAGGCATGTGCTTTCTACTGTGGAGCAAGCCTAAAATCCAACCAAAAGGCAGTTGGCTACCCCAATAACATCAGTGCCACTACCGCACCCATGGGCCAATCTTGCCAGGCTTTGTAATTATTGTAACTTGTGTGGTTCATACCTAGATAACATTATTGGTGACTTTCTCCCCTAGAATCACTTTCCAGTACTGTGAAGCCAGCAGGGAGGAAGCTTTCCTATCAATACCAGTTGGATTTCTCTTTGTCCAGTGGCCAAAATATGTGGTGTCTTTGGCAATAGAGTCAAGTTCTAGAGGGAAACCATGAGCAAGAGTGTACTTACTAATCAGGATTCTCTAGAAGAACAGAACTGATAGAAGGGGGTAAGAAAAAGGGCTGTATTAGAGTGGCTTACAAGCTGTGGTCCAACACTAGTCCAACAATGTCTGTCTGCCAATGGAAAGGCCAAGAATCATTGTTTGCTCCATGGGCCTGAATGTCTCAGCTGGTCTTCAGTATACTCTCAAATCCTGAAGACATGGGTTCTAACACCAGCAAAAGAGTGGGCTTGCCAGTGAAAACCAGGGCAAGCAGGCAAAGAGCCAAAGCTTTCTTCTTCCATGCCCTGTATATAGGCTGCCACAGAAGGTGTGGCCCGGATTAAAGGCAGGTCTTCCCACTTCAAATTATCTCATTAAGAAAAATCCCTCACAGGTATATCCATGGGAATGGATGGTTACAGAGAAGACTAGGAAGAGTGGGCTGGGCCTGGAAATCGGCAGAGGAGGCCAAGCAGCAGAGAGGACTCAGGATATTTGGAGTGGGAAACACTGCATCGCAGTGTCCTCATGGATTAAATAAGTGCATCTGTTGCATTGGTCTGTAGTTCTTAAAGTTTCTGCACAAACGTGAACCGCAGTAAGATCCCCATCGGACAGATGCAGGAGAGCAGAATGGCAGGGCCCTGGGCAGAGGCTCTTCTGTCCACCCGTAGCTAACTTCACCAGTTCTAGTCTTTTGAAAGGGACTGGAAGGGACCAGATCACCCCCCAGCCTTCTCTGCAGCTGAATGCCCTTCCCTCATTTACTCCTTCAAAGCAGGAGGATTGGGTCCTCTCACAACTGAGTTAATGTGGGGCTTTGCAAGCCCAGATTCTACTTTAAGAGACACAGACCACACTGGCCTGAGATGGGCTGAGCCTTAAGGTCAGGCAAGTTAGGTGGGAGGCTCTTGCTTTCAGGGGACACAGGCACACGGTTGATGTCATTCTGTTTAAAAGCCTGACGCTCTGTTCTTTGTGGAGTCTTAAAACTGATTTTTAAGTTTTTAATAAACGATGTTAATAAAATATTACAAGTGGCTTCCCTTGTGCTTTCCGTGGTTTCAGTTACTTATTGTTACTCAACCACAGTCTAAAAATACGAAGTGGAAAATTCCAGAACTAAACAACTTATTCTGGGTACTGGGCTGACATTCATGCCGTTCGGCTCCATACACACCCACCTGGGACCAGGAATCATCCCTTGATCTAATGTGCACTCTGAGTATACTACCACTGGCCCACTGGCCACAGAACAGCCATGTTAGCTATCAGATACACTCTCTCAGCACCACATGGTTTGTCTTCCAGAACCTAGCAGGACCTCCAGCACTATTCCCTTCATTTCATCTTGACACCTAAACATCATGTCATCATGGGATATGTGGGTTCAGTACATTAAGTTATTTTGGCAGAGAAAATGACTGTGGCCTTCTAACTTTCATGTCAGTATGCAATAACTATTCCTTATGACCAGTTGTCCATCTCTCCTACTGTGCTATGCCTCATTCGTAAGTTTATCTTGAACCACAGGCTGGAGTTTTCGGGATCATCCATGAGCTAGAGGAGCTTCTATTCTGAGCTTGTGGTGTCCCTTGTGTGTTCTGTGCTAGGCAAGTGACATTCCTCTATTCGCGCCCCTGGGGAGAAGAACTCACATCTTTGCTTAGCACTGTGGCAAAGCTTCCTGAGACGTGGAGCAAAGCTCCTCCTGCTCTGTAACCTCCGTGCAGCAGAAGTCAGTAAGGAAGAGATGGGAAAGGCATGCAGAAGCCAAGGCAACCCTGACTTCTGGAAGCCTCCCGGGGGAATACCAGCAGAAGCCTGACTTTCTCTCTCTCTCTCTCTCTCTCTCTCTCTCTCTCTCTCTCTCTCTCTCTCTCTCCTTCCTGTGTGTGGACAGTTCCAAGAGGGACAGGGTGACTCTGCTGCCCCTTCCCAGTGCTAGGAAACTTCTATGGCCGAGAAAAAGACATCTGTGCAATCTTGTCTTCTTGGGAAAGCCATCCAAATAGCCCCTTGATGACAGAAACCTTCCATTTTTCCAAGGCAATAAATTAAATGCCTGTTCGCGGATTGCTGGAATTACTGTGCTCATTCTGGTTTGAACTGGTTGGAGGGGAAGTGTGAGATAAGTAATTATCATGTGCACTTTCCAGATGCTACGCCGGGGCTTTGCAAAGGCTATCTCTCGCCTCTCAGGCCACCGCAAGAGACAGAGACCACTGTCACCCTCATTTTATAGATGAGGAAACTGATGGCCAGAGAGGTCAGGTAACTTGTGGGTGGTCACCCAGCTCGATGAAGATGGAGGTATATGCCTGTAGTTCGGACCATTGTACCTGTAAGTGCCCATTTCTATTACTGCAGCAACAGAAATGCTGATCCCAGATGAGAATCTGAAAGGTCAGGATTCTAGGATGCCATGCAGGAGCAGTATACCTTCTAGACTCCACCTCTGGGCCTCAGGCTCCTTGTCTGAACAGAAAGGATCTGAGAGCTATGATGGATCCTGGCCCTGATACAACTGTGAATGAACCATCTGGGTCAGTGTTTCCAGCAGTCACATGTCCTGCTGTTCCTGGTTCTGAAAATGGAAAGACAAGGAAGGAGAGTCACCTGCAGGCCGAAATGCTGGGTCCTAGGATCTGAGATAAGTGTCAATGGAGACCAGTCCAGGTCAGAGTCTTGAGCACTACCTTGGTGTCTTTAGGACCATAGTGCAGAGGGATCCATGACTACTTGAACCCTGAGAATCCTCCCCCTTTGTTCTGAGGGTCTTGAATCAGCACCAAGGGAATTGGAGAGTCAGGTCTTGCAGAGTCCTGCTCTGGTGGACTCTGAGTTGAACCCATATCTCACTGTGAGGCTGAAGAGAAGAAAAGGCAGCCCAGGCCCAGCCTGGGGGAAATATTCTTACCAGTCCATGAGGAGCAGGGGTGACAGGAGAAGCCAGTATACTACAGTGCAGGGGTGCCGCTGATGGGAAACTAGACTAGTCTAAAAACTTGTGTTCATCCGGGGTCTTGAAGGAGGGGCCTAGAGGCTCAGAGAGCCAAGCATGTTGCCCAAGGGATGCTACCACTCTCCTCGAGAAAACCAAATGGGTTGCTGTGTTTTCCAGAGCATACGGGAGTCATGAAAGCTTGAGCTTCCAGGAAGCTGCAGTCACAGCTAAGCAGGACCCCCTGTTGACCAGTGGTTCATCCAAAGATGTTTCCTTCTTCCTCCTTAGCTAACTGTGACTGTGGACTGGATCAGTGACTGCGACTGAGATCCCTGCCTCCTGGATGAGCAAGAGAGAACTCAGAGCATGCTAAGGGCCCTGGAACCTACCGTGATGCGCTTTCTCTCCCCACCTACGGGAACACAGTGGCCCCACCTTCCACATGCTATTTCCCCTCCCAGCTAGAGATCAATACACCTGCACTGATATCTTGCCCTTCTTTGTCTTGCTGAGAAACCCCATAGTCACCAAACAAGATTACACTCCACTGTCACACGGTACCTCAGAGAATAGCAGAACTGTGATATCATGTGGCTCTTTGGTGACTTTGCACAGAGACATGAGCAGTGCAGCCTCGAGAGTCAGGAGATAATCCAAGCCATCCCTCTCTTGTGGTCCCAGCTCTGGCTGATAATGTGGCCCCTCACATTGTTTACAATGGATCAGCATCCCTTAGTCACCTTTGGTTCAGACACACCACGCGCATATGCATTTCAGGGCAGTAGAGAAACTACTGGCCCTATAGACATGCGCAGACTGCCTTTTTACCTGCGACCTCCTAGCAATGTCAGGGCAGGAAGCCTGTCCCTATTCTCCCTTCCTGTCTCCTTCCTTCCATAAGATCTGGGTCCCCAATTACTCAGAGATGCAGGAGGCCTGCCAGGGAAGAAATTAGAGCTACACATCAGCTATTCTATATTTACCACCTGATGGCCAAGGAGGATCTATCTTCTGCACAATTAAATGAAAAGAGTTTTAATATCGGCAAAGCAAAGGACTCTAGCAACAATGGAGAATTAGGTTAGAGGCAGCAATTGGATTAGTGCCGAGCTGCAAGTGAAATGAAGACTTGGACACGGGAGTGTTATCCTTCTCCTGGTGACAGGCTCTTCCTTGTCAGGGGTGGGGAGGGTCCGGGATGGGGGGAGTTTGGCTGGATTCCCAAAGCTGGCCCAACTCCCACCTCTATGGATGAGAGGCCGGAAGATGCAACCTCTCCTAGAATCCTCTGTGGAAACACAGATGAGGGGGATACAGTGGTGGTCATGGATACCACTCTGGCACCCCATACTATCAACTGAGAAATAGGCCTCCACAGGGTCCTGTCGCTCCTCCTTCCTCCCTACGCCACCATCATCTTTCCCCAGGGCCTCTGCGGTCACCCTCCACCCTCTGCCTCTTCTCTCTCTTCTGGCCCAACCTATAATTACACAGTGTGGCTCCTTGAAGCAGCCTCCCTCCCTGGAAGATGCAGCAGGAGGCAGAAGGGCATACCTTCTCAAACAGCAGTTATTGTGAACACAGCAAAGACACCACATTTGCCGAGGGCACAGACCACTAAAGGTCTCTTCCTTATCTTTTCAATTTCTCAGGCCATTTTCCTTGGCCTTATTAAAAGAGGAGTATGGCCATCCTCAGCATCGTTCGGCATTCTTCCAGGGAAAAGTGGCACACAGTGCATTGCTTCTGGTTGGTTTTCCTCTGGCCACTGCTCCAAGCCTGATTGCAAACCCAGGGCCTTGGCTAGACACTAGAGCAGATCCTTCCACAGCTGCCATGGCGTGGGTGTCAGGCCTCCCATCAACTCTGGGAAGCATCCTAGCCCACTCCCCCCCCCACCACATATGAAGACACACAATTCCACACCCTTTCTCTCTGAACCTCCAGGAGGAAAACTCCACAGCCAACTGGGTCTTATCCATTCACCCACTTAGTGACACCAAGTCCTTTCTCTTGCCCAAATCTTCCAGAAATAGTCCAAGTTTGCTCAAGCTGACAGGAGTCATCTGGGGATTACCAGAGAACATTAGTCATTCTACCCACGGTCCCCACATCTGGCAGGCAGGCCCAAGGATCAGCGGGGGATCCTGGGTTACTATCCCAAGGAAAGGAAGAAAAAGTGAAGCTCAGGAGGTAAAATGGCCTTCATAGAAATTGTTATTAGATAAGACTGGATGGGACTCTCTGGTCCCCAAATCCATTAGCAAAGAACAGAAGTAGCAAATAGAACAGGTGTCACACTGGGGTTCAACATTGTTATCATAAACAACACGATTTTTAAAAGGGTAGGTTTCTGGATGTGTCACACAAAGATCAAGGACACAAAAGTAATTCTTACAGATCTCTGGGCTTTTGCATGCTAAATCACTAGAAAAATAGATGTCGACACCTCTGAGAGATGGCAGCAGGCCCAAGCCTACCAACCACATGTTAGTAGGATCACTGGTTCCCCTGTAACCCACATGGTCTTTCTTCTAAATTACCCCTTGAATACCACAGTCCTGAGATGGTCAAGTTTCTTAACAAAATGGCATGGCATTCATGTAGAACCCACACATACCTCATATATTTAAAACATCTCAGGGATTCTTATATTACCCAACATAAAATAAGTGCGAAGTAAAGAATTGTCATGCTTGTGTGTGTATCATGCAAATCTGTGTATGATCCGAATGAGCACTATCTTTCTGAGTACATGTCATCCACATGGCGTCACTCTACTCTAATGACTTTAGGGGGGGGTGACAGGGGCTGCTATATTAAAATCTCTTCACGGGCATCACAGGGACCGCTGCATGCATGTTGCCTCACGGTATCCTGAGGTCACTGTGCTTGCCTAGCTTCATGGGTGATGCAGCAGGCCACATTTAGTAATTAGTAGGTAATCTAGTAAGAGTCTGAACAATCCCTCTTGACGGCAAGATTATGGAGGAGTGACCCATGTGCTTGCTGCCTAACCTCTTCCTGGGCTTCTGTCTTCAAGATCCCAGCACACCTGTGTTGCTCTTTCTTCTTCTTTTATTATCTTATTTATTTATTTATTTAGGTTTTTCAAGACAGGGGTTTCTCTGTGTAACAGCCCTGGCTGTCCTGAAACTAGCTCTTGTAGACCAGGCTGGCCTCAGACTCACACAGATCCACCTTCTTCTGCCTCCCGAGTGCTGGGATTAATGCCTGTGCCACCACCACCTGGCTTTTTCTTTTTAGCATCTGTTGTAGGCTTTGTCACAGACTCCCTCTGGGCCTCCCTTTTCTCATCTGGAAAGCAAGGGAAGAAACTATGTTGCATTGTTGGGCTTTGTTGAGGCTCGATAAGGATGACACAGTTACTTGGTTAAAACTCAGAGTCTCTAGCATCTAGAGGGAAACATTAGAGCTATGCCATGGACATTCAATGTCTCCCTTCTGCGCCTGCCACATCCAGCTTTGTGAATGATACCGCCCAGGCATGAGATGTGTATTTATGGGTGTTTTCCTCATAGGCCTTCTGCTGGCTCAAGGAGTAAAAACGGCACCTCCCTCCCTTAAGAGCACACGAAGAAGACAGCGTCTGTGCTATGTCTGGCCCATCTCCTTGTGCTGGCAATGTTGCATCTGTTTTTTCCCCACATAATTGAAAGCAAACATAACTCACCAATTCCCTTCAAAGGTCAGCCCAATCTTCATATAAATAATGTCACCTTCTCTTCTGGATGAGCCTCAGCCATACAAGAGGCTCCACTGGACACAAACACATGGAAAGAATAAGCCAGGACTCTTTCCCTGGTATCTGTCTTTTCCAAGCAGAGTCCTGGGATAATGGACTCTCCATGTGGCCCATAGGCACACAAGCCTGAGACAAGGAACAGGGTCATAATCCAATAGTCTGACTCCTAGATGACTTAGGTGGGGCCACTGTAACAAACACCCTGGTCAGGATGCTTCAGCAACAGAGATCTGTTTCCTCATAGTTGTAGATGGCTAGGAGCCAGAATCAAGGCCTTGGCAGGCTGTGCTCTGAGACCTCACTCCTTGGCTTATGGACATAGTTCCTTTTTCACTTGACTTTCCTTCTTTTTTTTTTTTTTTTTTTTTTTTGGTCTCTGCCTTGATCACCTTTTCTCATCATGACACCAATATGCGGCTTAGAGCCTCCCCAGTGATATCATTTTCCCTTACTAATTTCTTTTAAAGTTCTACTTAGGCTTCAGGTACAGCTCCACAGTAGAGCATCTACCTAGCATGTGTGAGACCCTAGGTTCTACCCTCACCCAGCACTAACAAAAGCACAGGTAAGAAAGTGCTATGTCTCAATGAACACATTCGAAACACTAGGTTTGTAAGCTCAGGATGTGGATTTGGGGACGAACTGAGCAGCCTATGCCACCTCCAGCCTTTGAGTTTCAGCTGTTTCATTCCATCTCACGACTGTGAGCTCACCGCTCTGCTGTCCCATCTCTACCCAGCTCCTCCTTCACTCTCCAAAGCCCAGCTCTCCTGCAGGAAGTCTCCTCCCCGCCTCGGGTGCATCCTCCTCCCACATCTCAGCCTCTCATCTCGGACCCTTGCCTCTCAGCCTGGGTTCCTGTGGGACTCTTATCTTCCAAGTAGGCTCTACAGTGTGTAGGAGCAGGCCCATGCTGAGAGGTGAGGGCAGGAGATGAAACTGAGGTCTTGGGGTGTTCAGGGAAGGGCTGGGGAGAAAGTCAGACCACCAGGATGTAGAGGCAGTTTTTGAGGTTTGGGAGCAGGAAGATACCTGGGTTTGTTTTTTCCTTCCTGCCCGCTGCCTTGTTCTCTTCGATGGGAGGGATAGCTACCAGATGTTCCAAATGTCCCCAAAGATTCCTCCGCCTCCAATCCAGAGAGGGTCAAAAGGAAGCCCTGTAATTTGTGGGCGGAGAAAACCCTGGCTGTGGCTTTCCCCATCCTCACCCCCTCTTGTGCTTCGGATCGTTGCTGTCTCCTTATTGCCTTGGCCAGTTGCTCTTTTGGCTGCTGGCCTCACAGCTGCAGGAGACTATGCTGTGGGTGAGAAAGAGTCAAAGGGAGGAGCCAATTAAGTCCTTGGGGTCTGGTATTATTTGTTTTCATTAAGCATTTTGGTCACTGGAGCAGTTTCTGGCACACAGAATAGCCAAACTTCAACTGAAAATTTTGAAGGCCTGAGAGGGAAGGATGAGCAAACACTGTCTCTGACCTTTTGTGTGTCTATGGAGACCTAAGTCCCCTCTGGACCCAGCCCGTGAGGGTTTCTTGGAGCACCAAGTAAGAAAGCAAGAAGGGCCCATGGTGTGGGGACAGGAAGTTCTAAATACCATTGAATTAGGGAGTGCTCTGTCACTGAGCACGTAAGGTAGATGCCTAGATGCCCGGACACCAGCCAAAGGATGAAAAGGGCCTCAGAGTGTAAACCACACCTGCCTTGACTCTGGCCGTGGTCCTGGTTGAGCCACTTCCTCTTGATGCCCTCAGTTCCTCGTCTCCAGAATGGCAAGAAGGTATCTACAGCCTCTCTAGCTTGGATGATTAGATTTCTCTTTGCCCTTGGGAGATTCTATCCCAAGAAGGTAAGCAGTGATCTCCCCAGAGACATTCAGAAAGGACTGTCCATCCTCAAAGGGCAAGGGGGAGCCTCGGAGTTCAGATCGTGTAAAGGCCACGGTGAGAACTAGCTTTGCCCTGACTCCCACGCCTCCAGCCAGCCCTGCAGGCCTCAGCAACACTGAGTTCCATGGCCCCAGGGATGCTGAAACAGCCGTGAAGGCTTAACAGGGTCAAGGCCATGGCATTCCCTGGAGGGAACCCAGGCTGCCTTCAGGGGCTCCAAAGAACACACGGAAGGCAGTTGGAAAGCCTCAGAATGAGGCAAGAGGTCAACTCGCAGTCCCTGCCTGGATGCAGGTTCCCTGTGTGGCCACAGCCAAACTGCTCTCTGCCTAGTCACTGGCACAGTTTCTGAGTCCCAAAAAGCCAAAGCTGTGTTTGTGGTGCCTACAGGAACAGTGTCCCAGCCAGGAACAAACCATTGCAGCCTATGCCCTTGGCCTTTTCTGGCTGGGAACCCTGGGATGGGAGGTCAGGTACGCTCTACCTGGCAGGTTTGTGTGAGCAGTCTTCTTTACAAAGCCTGAACTAGGGTGCTTCGTGCAGATTTGAAGCAAGCGGCGTGGACCCGGTCCTAGACCAAAGCAGGATCCCACAAAGGAAAAGGGCATAGGCAAAAAAAAGGCAACAGAAACAGGTGGGTAGGGTGATCTTGGCTTCAAGGAATTTAAAAGGGAAGTTCGGGGGAAGTTAAGGGAGAAATCAGAGTTCCAATCTTCTTCATATCGATTTTTATCTGATCCCATTTCCAAGCATTTTCTTTCCTTTTTCAAGTCATAAAAATGCCATTCTTTCCTCATGATAAAGACTTACTCGGGATTTATGATGGGAAAGACACGGTGCAAATTAATTAATAATCACCACAGCCAGTAGGTGAGATCACGCCTGGATTCTTGCCTGCAGAGGACACACCACAGGCCCATGTCTGTGGCCGGTACGTTCCCATTTCTCTAAAGCCTACCCTGGGCCAGGTGCTATTGATCACACTGAACAAAGACTTCCACCTTTATGGAACGCATATCCCAATGCAATCAAACAATGAAAAGCTAAAATAAGTTACATTTCAATAGGAGGTGGCAAACAGAAAACTGGGAAGTGAGGAAGCAGTGTAAGTCCTGGCTGAAGGAGTCATCTGCTTCGGAGGCCTCACTGAGGTGAAGAGGGGAACCACGCAGGCACCTGAGGGAAGGACAGGTACGAAGACCCTGGATCAGAAGCAGTTAACAGACCTGCCTGCTGGAACTAAACCAAGGAAGTAAAAACAAGAGACGGTCTCGAGAGGCATGGCACCCAAGGCTTCCATGTGCTCAGCATTTTGCTTTGAGTGAAGTAAGGGAAGTAGGGAAAAGGAAGGCTTGGTAAAGAATTGAGTGGCCACGGCACATGAAGGGGCAGGCAGTGGGCTGGGGAGTTGACCAGTTGCTGTATTACTTAGTGACTCCACCCCTCAGTCGGACCCCACTAGGAAAGAAGTCAAGAGTACAGGACACAATAGCCCTGGAAGTAAATCCTGGACCAGGGACTTGGACCCATGAGAGAAGGAGGCAGGCCTAAGGAGCAGTCGTGTTGGGCTCTGAGGCCCTCTGAGGATGTATGGGTTCCTGTGCTATGTCATCCACCAAAAATGTGGTGTCAACCTGCCTCCGGCTGCTCGCTGTGAGTTGAGTGGGAAAGAAGAATAGCGAAGGCCTGGGGATGAGTGAGTCTGGGTCCAGGGATTGCTTAACAGATCCTGCTGAACCAGGCAGGACCCCCATCAGCCTGGCCCACTCCCCACACCACAGCAGGCTTCCAAGAATTTCCAGGGGAAACTATTGCCTCTAGCCAACAGAATCCTTCAGTCCTTCTAGGGAGCATCCCAAGGGAACCCGACAGGAGCTGCGGCTCAGGAAAGAGAAGGAGATGGCCAATGAGGTGGGATGGTGAAGGTCAGACCCCACACCTGGTTGTCGTCATAATTCCCAGACAGGGGTACAGCTGCAGACAGATGGAACCGGTGACCCAGAGCTGAGCCCAGGAGCTGAGACTTTAAGCAAGTAGATGAAGTTCTCCCGGTCTCCATTTCTTATCTGCCAAATGGGCTAAATATTTCCAAACTTTATGAAATGTAAAAGGTGAAACAGGGGCCCCTGGAGATAGCTCAGTGGTTAAGACCACTGGCTGCTCTTGCAAGGGATCCAGGTTCAGGTCCCAGAATCCATGTGGCAGCTGGCAAACATTGGCATAGGCTATTGGGAGTGTACATTCACAGCCTAATGGCTGTCTTCTCCAAGTCCTCAAAGGGGCATCATGGGACCAAGCACACAGAACAAGACAGCTGATGTCTAGCGCAGGCACAACTTAGGGTCTACTTTAGGATGTCTGAAAAGGGATCTATCTGATGAGCAGAGCCATCTTCGGAGGGCTATGCAGAATGAGTACCTACTTTGGACATATTCAAACATATTCAGATACTAGATCACACGGCAACTTCGCTACCAGGCCACTAGTAGAGGGGAGACATCCCCTTGCCACCCAGCTGTGCACAAATCACGGGACTGGCTGCCTCTTTCCTCACCTGTGAAGCGGAGCTGGTGACGAGTGGGCCCTTTAAATGGTATGCCTGTGCACACTCGAGTCCTAGAACAGCGCCTGGCACTAGGATCATTCTTCACTGCTCAGTCAGATGCAGCCAGTCCTTGGCTGCAAGCCAGCAGATTGTATGCCAACAAATGCCATATGGGGCCTTGGGCTAGCACTTTTTCTCTCCATAGCCTCTACACCAGTGATCTAGGTTATCCTGGGGACTGGTGGGTAGGAGCAAGGCGGACCTATGGCTAACCATCTACCCTGGCCCAGAGCCCCTTTCAGACGCCACCCACTGTCACTCATTCATTCGCATTCATTCACAAGGTCACAGAGAGATTTTTGCAGAGACACAAGATGCCAGCAGAGTCCTCAGCGGGAGAGCCTTGAGCCCATAGGCCCTGGGAACAGGGTTAAATGGAGTGATGCTTGGTTCCCTGAGTTCCGTGGAGATCGGTGTGGGTTCCGGAAGTCATGCTCCAGACCACGGGGAAAGATAGAGCCAGGAGAACGAATTAATTGGGGACCCCAGGGTTTCTTCTTGGTGCATCTTGCACCCACCCACCAAGTATTAAAAAGCAGAGAAGTCCTTCAAGACCCACACTGCTCAGTCACACAGGACCCAGAGAGCTTGCCTTCTCCCTCCTCAGGCACCTTCCTCCTGTCAGGCAGCCCTGTCCTTCAAGTGCTGCAGCGAAAAACTCCACTACTCAGCCTCGGGGAGATTCAGTCTCTCCTCTCAGAGGTGAAGAGGACCATTCCTACCTCCTAGGCAGGGAGAGGGATGCTGAGCTGTGCGGCCAGGAAGTGAAAGGCAGCGTGCTAGCAGGCAACATGGCCCTTGGCACTGGGCGGTTGCTGGCCAAATTAGAGCTGGGCTTCTTCTTTTCATGCCTCTAAGCCAGGCTTTGTCCTCCCTAGAAGTCCCAACTCCCAGCAGAGACACCTCCCTCAGTTTCTTCCTGGAGCCTGCTCTGTAAGCAGGTCTTGTGGTAGCAGCCTCAGCCTTAATTTTAGTTCGGGGCTGGGTAATTTCCCGTGATTACAGGCCCTGTCAGTACAGCAAGCACTCCAGCTGCTGGAAAGCCGGCAGCCCTCATCAGAACAGAGCCAGGCACATGCTGACACATGTGCCTCGCCCCTGGGGACACAGACTCCCTCTCATGTGTGTGCACGCACCGATATTTTCATGCTCACACATGCACATCCCTGCGTGTGCACACTCACATACACATGCACACTCAAATGAACATCCACCCTGTTCAGGACCAGGGTTCTGAGCCAAGCTGTGTGTCCACACCCTGTGCTGCATTCATCCGACCAGAGAGAGCTCTATGCCACACACACACACACACACACACACACACACACAGAGAGAGAGAGAGAGAGAGAGAGAGAGAATCCCCTCCCCCATCCCCATAGCAAGTGATGAGTCTGACAATAGGGTCAGAGACAATGGAGATAATGGGGCTCTATGGGACAAGGGCTCTCTTTTATGGATCCCCCGTTTTCCTGCCAGCATCTTCCTTCTATTTCCCACCTGGGCTTTCCAGAATAGAAAGCAATGTCCTATCTCTTTCCCCATAAGCACTCTGTGTGCCCAGGTTTGGATGTCACTGGACATCATGTTGACACTTTCATGGCTTGACAGCATCCCACAAAGAACATGTGCTGGAAGACCCCAGGAGGCAGCGTTAAAGTTGAGAAAGTTTTAAGGAGTGGAGCCACAGGGCACATAGTAAAGTCAGAACTACTCTTGGCAGGAGCGAATGCTGATATGGGGGATGGGTTGACTGGCAAGAGAACAGGGTGATGCAAAGCCATTCCTGGTGCAGCCTTCCCCTTCTGTCTTGCCCTACACTCTCTCCCTCCCTCCCTCTTCCCCCAAGTGCTCCCAGTGTGATGTACACACCATGTGTTGAGATAGCCTAGAGGTCCTCACCGAATCTGAGATGTTGACCCCATGTCCTTAGGCATCCAGGACTGTGAGCTAATTATGTGTCTGGCTTTTAGGAATCATTCACCCTCGGGTATTTTGTCATAGCAACACGAAACAGCTTCAGAGAGACATCTGCTCGGGATCATGAGCATGACCCTCTCCATCTGCGGAGGAGTCCCATTTGTGAATTCCCTGCCGTCTAGCCCCACAGTCCATCCCACTGCACTTTCACGGCCGTCCTCAAAGGTTAGCGAGGCTTCCTGTTCCAAAGGGTTGCCACAGCAGGGAGGTGACAAGGTCTGTTTTATCCCTCTTACGTGGGTTGTGAAGGGCAAAAGGGTCTCAGTTTAGGGTCTGCAGGCAGCCTGGTGTGGCCTGAGACGGCTTATACGTGGAAAGCAGCGACAAGAGTAAGGGTTGGGACACCCTGGTTAGGCTGGTTTGGATGATCTGATTGGTTGACTGGGCTGGGAAGGAGAAGGGGAGGCATGGAATGACAGCCGAAGTGTGGAAGAACTGCTGGGAGCAAAGCCGCCATTTGTGGAGCTGAGAACCAGGCTGGAAAAGCTGAGCAACCCTTGGGAGGTATCTTATGGGACAATCACAGATGCAAACTTGCGTTTCAGGGGACCACTTGAGTTAATCTGGCTGTACTGTGAGAGGCCTGTCTGCTAAGGCTTCCTGGGCGCCATATGCCATCCTGGAGCCTTGTTCTCCACCCTACCACATTCTACAGGTAGAGTCCTGTGCTCTCGCGCCACAGAGCCCAGCTTTGAGCCACTTCCGTACACCATCCATCACTGATCTGATGACTAGAATCGTGCCCCTCCTCCCTGCTAGCCTCCTTACCTGGCTTTCTCCCCTCACACCTGTCCCCACTGCTGCTTTGATAGTTCAGTCACCCTGAAGATCTGCATCTCACATGTCTTTGTTCTTGAGACAGAGCCAGGCCTGGAGCTCTTAGCCCTGACTCTATGGTACCCCGGGCATAGGCTGCTGGAGGGTGGCAGGACACAGATGGTTATGGAGTCCACGCTCCACATTCCTACGGGCCTGAGCAAGGGGCACGGACAACAGGCAGTGCTGTGACTTGGCCTATCTGATATGTGCTGAGCCTTCGATGTGGAAAGGTTAACCTCAGAGGCAACCGCAGAGCAAGGCTGCTGTGTTAGTGGCTGAAGGCCTTCGGTGAGGAGCTGGAAGCCCTCATACTCCACCCAGCCTGCTCCAGTCTGCTTACCTCACATCATGAGATCCAAGGCCACTGGATGTCTGTGAGGGACATAGTGAAGGCCATCTGTCCAGCAAGAGCCCAGAGCTACAAATGCCAGAGCCACACCCATCAGAGCTGTGGACCATGCCGGTGCCATGGCGATGCCATCTCGGCCAGCCTTTCCTAGCCTGGTAACCATGGGAATGTACTTGGGGCTGCTGCTGCTGCTGCTTATGCAATGCCTCTGAGGGAGGGAGACTCACAGACCCACCTGCTTGCTGCAGGGAAGCCAGAGCCCCAGAATTGCCTGTGAACATGTATGTCACCCACCTGTGACTCCCTACTGAGGGACAGGTGGAAAGCCACATATTCCCAATCATGTACACAATACCGTGCCTGAGTTAGAATGGCCCTGAGTGGGGAAGCAGGAGAAGGAAAGAGAAAGTAGGAGCAGAGGAAAATTCTGACTAGTAGTTGACCGCCTGCGTACAGGAAGGCTCCAGCCACCTCTGGCAGCCCCAGGGCCCAGATGTTTGGTATCGTAGAGACAGGACAACTGCTTTATGTGCTATTCTGGTTTCGTTGGCCTGAATCTGGGAGCTGGGGCCTCCTAGAGGGAAGAACGAAGGGACGAGATGAGCATAGGCTTGAGAGCCAGCCAGAAAGAGCACCGTCCACAGGAAGAGGTTCATGCGCATGAGTGAGCCAACCAGAGCAGACGGAGAACAAAAAAATCCCTCCAACCCTGCTGCTTCTTGATATGCTCCAATGCACAATCTATTGTCAAGGACCCCAGGGCTCAAGCCTCTGGTAACTTCTGAAGCTGCAGGATAAACCATCACAAGTGGCATACAGGGACACGAGTCCAGGACACGAGCTTCCTATAGCAACTGCTACTTTCCTGAGTTCTCTCCATCCTGGTTCTTTCTCTCGGAGCCGTCACCCCCCTGTTAAGGTTCACTTCTTAAGATTCCTGGCCTTTTGCGGTATTCTCAAAGATCAGGAGTCTTTGGCTCAGGTTCTCCTGGCCCCAGCCTTCATCTTGGCTGACAGCAATGCCCGGGCTAATGGTCAGTCCCTTGTCTCCAGAGGCCCCTCGACTCCACACAGCCTCCTCTTTCACTCTTTCAGAACCCCTGGAAGCAGTGGCATGTTGCTCCAACAGTGCCAGAGAGCCTACTGTGTGGGTAAAACCTCATTTCCTTCCAGGGTTCCTTGTCAGCACTCTGCTCCACCCTGACATTAAACATCCCAGGTCTATGTCCCATTCACTCAGCATCCTTCCCCTTAGCTCCATGCCTACTGAATAAGCTCTCTTGCAAGTGTGGCCAAGCCTCTTGTTTCCTGTCTTTGAGAAAGCACAATCCTGTCTTCTCTAGTTGAGGTACCCACGTTATTAATAATGGCTGGCAGTCCCCATGTGCCCTGCCTTTCTGCTTTGTATCCTCCAGATACAAGCATTTCCCGTCATCACACTTCACAAGGTCCACCCCACTTTCTGCTCCTACCATCCCAACCGCAGCCAACCATGAACCTAGCTATCATGGTAAACCAGGAGCCAGTGGCTCACCTCCCTCTGCTGTCCACAGCCATGCCAAGCCTTGTATGCCTGGGCTACACCCTCTAGGAAAATACCCTCTTCCTGGCTGTGCCCTTACCCATGTTCTTGGCCCTCCTCAGTCCCCAGTCACCTTCCCTTGATGGCCTCATGCCCTCAGCCATCAGTGGCTCCATCTCCATATGAATGGCGTTTGTGCCCTATTCCTCAAGCACACCTGCTTGGGTCCACTTGGATGCAGAATTGCCTCCTGTTACCCAGATGCTCCCACCCATCCCAGGCACACCTCAGTCAGGAGCTGGTGCATACTCTGCCCCCACTTTCCCACGGCCCATTCACTTCTCAGTACCCTTCTGTCTGGCTCCCACGTCTGCCAGTCCCCTGCCAAATCTGCTCTTGCTGTGCGCGGTGCTGCCAAATCCTGGATGCGTCTCCAGCCTCCTCTTGAAAGGCTGCTCAGCAGTGCTCAGACCCTTAGCCAGAAACTCCGTGCCATAGTCTTTGTTTGGCCCCAGGATTTCACGTTCATCTGCTTTTCCTCCCACCCCGCTGGCTGTTCCTTCTCAGCCTCCTCAGGAACTCCCGCTCCTCAATCAGACCCAGGAGGAAGTTGAGCTGGTGGTGTTCATCACAAAGTGGCTTCACCAGTGCTCTTAATGTTGAAACCCAGTCATAGTCCAGCAACCTCCACCCCAACTCCAGACCGGATCTCTCGCAACCCCACCACTCTCTGCAGCCCACAGGCATCTCACACATACGTCAGTGGTGGTTTCGTGGCTACCACTATGAGTCTGCTCAGACTGACCGCCACTCTCCTCTAAAACCCTCTCCTCTCTATCTCTGCACGCACCAGGAAACCTGAGAAACTTTACTTCACACATGAACTTCAATTGCCAACACCTTTTAAGTCTGTTCCTGTGCTTTAGCCACCAGCTCTTCAGTCAGAGGCCTCAATTTGGATCTTGCTGCCTTCATTAGAGGTCTCTGCCCGAAATCCAGTCTGCACACACCAGCTTCGGGGTGGGTGGGTATTTTAAATGTATGACCTCCACTATTTCAGACACTTTCTATAGCTTTTGAGATAAAACCTCCCTCTCATGGCTCTCCTGGCACTTTGCCATCTGGGAATGGCCTGGCCCACCCCACTGTGGTCTTGGTCACCTTCGCCTTTTCCCATTGAAATTCATTCACTGCACCTTTTTCCAGCCCCCTCAGTGCCAAGCTCCTCCTGCCACAGGGCCTTTGCACGTATTGTTTCCTCCACCTGAGCTTCACCTAGCCAACTCATATTTCTGGTCTAACTCAGTTTAGATATACGTTCCTATAAGAAGCCTTCAAACAACAACAACAACAAAAGATCTCCACACTATCTTTGATCCTACACACCCTTGTTCTCTCCACATTTGACTTCTCTTTTGCAGGCTTATGGCTCCGACGGTCATTTGAGTGGCCATTTGTCTCCCTGTGCTGAACATCTGTCACTTTAGATGCTGGCCAGCTTGCTTGGAATGACCTTCCTGTGTTTGAGGAGCTTGCAACACTAGGAAGACCTGCCAGGGTGCTAGCTACAGCTTGCTGGCCGAGCCCTGCTGAAGTTAAGATGGCCAGGTCAAGACAAAGCTGTCTCCGTCAGTGGAAGCTTCGTGGGACTGGGTGGAAAGAAGGGGTCTAGGGGCAGGTGCATCAGGGACCTTGAGAAGAGAGGCAGTGCAAGACGTCAGCTTCTCAGGACAGCCAGGCAGGGTTCCTGGCATTCCGTGCCCAGTGTTACTGCTGTGACCCACTCTGTCTCTGACGTGGGAAATAGCATTTGACACAATGGTGTGAGGTGTGCACTTCTCCTGGCTAAGGCCTCTACCATGAGACTTGGTCCTCCAGAGCCCATAGACCACACAAAGACCTGACAACATCACGTGCCTGCAGAATGGAAAGTGAAATGGAGGCGTTCTTCACACCCTCTACACTCATCAGGGCTCTTTAGAAAGATGAAGCATGTGTGTGTGCATGTGTGTGTCGTTGCTGTGAATGAAACCAGGACTTGGTACTTACTAGGAAAGTGGTCTACTACCCTACTACTAAGCCCTTCGCTCGGTCCTAAAAAGGAATCTACACAGCACTGGCTCATGCAATTATGTAAATTTGCTCTCACAGGAGAGCCTTGTAAAGGCCTGGGTGCTATACCGGAAGGCCTGAGAACTAGGGTCAGCCAGGCACATTTTCCAATTCAATGGTGAGACAGAGAAGGTGTGCACCCAGACTTCTGTATTTCTATCCAATGACCTTGGGAAAGTCCAAGTGTGTGACTTGGTCCACCCATTCACATCCTTCCAGTACCTAAACAACTCCTAGTTAAATGCCCCATCGAGTGAACACATAAAACTAACCTTACCTTCCCCTATCAGTCTCTAAACCCTGAGAAGATCACCATTATCTCCAGACTAGCACATCACTGTCACTGAGCCTGATACTTACCTAATGAAGGAACAGGAAGACCAGTCAGGAATGAAACCCAAGAGAGTCCCTGGGAGCTGCAAAACCAGGTCCAGGGCTCGCCATCCTCCACCTGCTTCCTCAAAGCATAGCTCCCAGCATGGAATCAGACAGTCTTGAGCCACAGTCTTGTCAGCGGGGCAGCAGAGCCAGGACAGACCCCTATGCAGCCCAGTGCGCTGGGTTTTAATAGTCAGCCAAGCACTTGCTCCCTAGCCATCCCTGCAGCCACCCACACCCTCCGCTCTAATCCTACACAACCAACATGGCTGTTCTCACAACCAGCCCCAGGCTCTACCTTAAAGCTTTCCATATTCCTCGGAGTGGAGAAGCCTTCATTCCTTCCCTCCTGCCCTCTCCTCCTCCTTCTCTTCTCCATTCCCTCCCTTCCCACCCTTCCATCCTTTTCTTTCTTTTTGTCTCCAAACAAAACTCCTCTCAGAACCTGAAAAGAGGTGCCAAGAGGAGTGTGGTGACTGGAAAATGGAAAAGGATTTTCCTCAAAAAAAAAAAAAAAGCCAAGGTCCTCAGGAAACCCCCTGTGGCCTGACCCTTGCACAGAGAGAGACCCCATGGGACACTGATTATCCTGTCTCCTCAGAACTCTCTCTGCTTATACAGTTCTTACTCAACTCGGCTCCCCTTCTTCAAAGACGGAAGAAGGGTGGGGGGCCCTTCTTCCACCTACGTCTTAGACTTGCTGAGCCCCAAGCCAGATCCTGGGAGTCTCTGTTGTCTCCAGATCAGGACTTCTCCAGGGACTATCAACTGCCCAGCTCCCAATCTTGGCCACAGTTCATATGCCACCTGGTGGCCAGGACGAACATTGCTTTTTCTCTCCCCCAAGTGTCCTTTCCAGACACGGGTTCTATACTGAACTATACACCAGCCCATGTAGTGTCCCTCATGAAAACCCTCAGGCAACACCTTCTAGCCAGCCTCTCCTACCACCAAGAGAAAGCCAAGATTCTGAGAGAGGGAGAGTGGCCAGTCAAGAAATCTGTTGAGAACTTGATGGTGCCGATATATTAAGACTCCAGAGCCCTGTCACGGAGTAGAGTAAAGAAGTGGTGGGAATCTGAAGCTCAGAATGAAATTGGTAGGGATCAAGAAGTAACCACAATAAAACCCCTAGGGTGAGATGCATAATCCACAAAGCCAGTATTTCCACCAAAGCTGACAACATAAACTCCATTAGGTAAGTACTACTTAGTCACTAACTAACATTTACTGCCACCAACCATTAACTAGCAACTAACTTTCCATTAACCACTGATACTCAGCACTAACAATGATTGATACTAGACTCTAACTGCTAACACTAACTAGCTGCTCACCACTAATTAACCACGGTTAAGTGAGAAAGCTCTGGACCACCTGTGCAGGGAGGCCTCTGTATTTGGTGCAAATCTAGAAGAGTCAAATCTGGAAGTCTCTGCTTATTCTCAATCTCCACACACCCACTCTCCGGTGTTCATGATGAATTTCGTGAAAGAGAGAGTTTTACCAAACTTTAAGAAAACCCTGTAATACAGTTCCTCATGTCATGGTTACCCCCAACCATAAAATTATTTCCATTGCTGCTTCATAACTGAAATTTTCTTACAAATCATAGTTTGCTATAAATCATAATCTAAATATCTGATATGCAAGACATCTGCTATGCAGCCCCTATGGAAGAATAATTTGACCTCTAAGAGGGTCATGAACCACAGGCTGAGAACCGCTGGGCTAGACAGATGAGGAGATCTGAGCTCTTAGGGCAGCAGGATAAAGAGAGCGAGTGCTGTGTAGTGAAGGCAAAGCTTCCTGCGAGGGGGGAGCTGGGCTCTGCAGAGCATGGCTGCTGGGGTAGACCAAGCAGAAGAGGGGTTGTACGCTGATAAAACACTGTTTATACTTCCTCCTCCCGTCCTGATTAAATCCCCCACCCCATCAGTCAGCAAGCAAGTCCCTGGGGACAGCGCCTGCTCTCTTTCCCCTTCCTCCTGCCAAGAAGGAGGGTGGAAGATGATGGAGGGTGAGGATGTCTGGCATCAAGGCAGCCTGCATTGAGTGAGAGCAGCTGGCCATAGGCTCAGACATAGACGGACCTACATTAGTATCTGAGTGGGGAAAATCCCCCATAATCTCATATGCTTGAACACTCGGTCCCTAGAGAGCGCTGTCCAATGAGGCTGCAGAATCTTCAGAACGAGGCCTTGGTGGAAGGGGTGGAGAATGGGTGTTATAGGGTGCAGCCTGACCTGATTCTCGCTCTGGCCAGAGCTCCCATCTTTCTGACTGGTGGTGCAATGAAACCAACTGTCATGACCCAGCTGAACCAGGTGAGAACCATTGCCCTCCAACCATGCTTTCCCACCATGGTGAAGTGTACCTTCTTAAACCGTGAGCCAAAATAAGTTCTCTTTCCCTTAAGTTGCTTCTTTCTGGTACTTTTTCATGATGGTGAAAAACGTTATCAAACCCAGAACCCTAACAAGAGAACAAAGGGGAAAGATGCAAAGCTGAGGACTCCCCGCCTCTCCGAGAAAAGACAGAGTTGTGCGCAATTTCCAGACCAAGCCCAGAGTGCGAACAGACACAAGAAGGGCTGTTCAGGCTCGTTTGACATCAAGGAAAAGGGACCAACAGCACCCTGCCACTTTACACCTGTTTAGCTTGTAAACATTAAAAGGAGGGAGGATGCCAAGTGCTCACTGTGCTGCAGGGATTGCCCAAGGACAAGGGCTGTTAGGATACTGATTCGCAAGCCCACAATCTGGTACCACCGAATCATATCAAAGGGGGTTGTAACTACTACCCCAAGGCTGTCTTCCTGATCTGAGTCCCAGAGAAAGCCTTGTCTTACATCCTTGGGAGGACAGGCAGATGGGTGCTCATCTAGCGGGAGGGGGCTGGGCAACCCTTGGGCAATGGCATCAGGTGGCATGGTGCAGTCAAAACAGGGGACCAGATGTACTGATGTACACCCAGCCATGCAGCGGAGCTCCTAAAAGCACAGTGCTGGGGGAAAACGCTAGTGGCACAATGAAACACACGATGGATAGCATTTATTTAAATTCAAATACAGACACGTGGCACACTCCACACTAGCAAGACACAAAGAAACGCAAAGATTCGCATCTTTGCCTGTGGGAGGAGGGGGGTGGGAGTGGGGGTTAAGACAAATAAGAGAGCATGCTTTTAAAAAATAAATAAAACATGAGAATTCTCAAAGAGACAAATGGCGATAAGGCAGCTTGAGCCAAGGGATGAGGAATGCCCCGGAAGTACAATATTAGCTGCTACAAGAGCGATCCTTTCGGAGCCACATTGACTCAACCACAGATCATTTATGTACTAGTTTATTGGTTTCTCTGGGGCTTGGGCAATAGCCCTAGATGGGAGGAAAGAATAGATGGGGGCAGAGACAGGAACTGAGAAAGTCGGAGGCTGACATACAGGGACCTAGAGAAAGCAGATGCAGAGAACTCAGTGGCATGGTAGTTTGAGAACAGGAATTGGAGCTCAGCTCCTGCTGATGGCTGGCCTAGCACTCCGAGGTCAGCACCTTCATTCTTGATCGGGGCAGTGTGGTCCACTCAGTGCAGGTCCGACGAGCTGGCAGAAGTTCAGGGTCGTGGCCATACCATTTGCGTGAAATCTCCGTCCTCACCTCCACAGACAAAGGAGAGGAACTTAGAGAGATCCCACGGACACTCCTCAGTTCAACCCCAGAAGACTAAAGGTACCGCCTCGACAGATGAGGCAGGAGAAACAAGGCAGGCAAGGGAAGCCTGGGCATGGGCTTTGCCAAGTACAGCCTCTGGAGGACACTCCTCCCTCCTTCCTTGGAGTGTTCCTGGCATTTGTCTTTAACACCTCGTCTTTCCACACTGCCTGTGTCCGAGGCCAGTCAAACACAGTGAGTACCTCTCTGCCTCCTGACCCAATCACCAGGTGGTCCTCTCTGAGCGACTCTGACCCACCCTTGTCTTAAGGTTCAAGTCCTGGGGACCAGCGGAAAGAGAAAGCTGGGAAGAGGGAGTGGGGCAGTCTATATCTGTGTCTGGCTGAGAGACATTCTGCCTGGTAGCTAATTTGGGGCTATATAAAAGAGAAAAGGGAAATTGGTTCCCAGAACTGCCCCAAAGTAGAAAGGGTAATTAACTGAAAGGAAGTGAGGTAGGTCCCTATTACCAAAAGTATGCAACCACCTCATGTCTAGCTTTGCTCCCTATGAAAGACCCCCTCATAACTTACTTTCTGTGTGAGCTCCTTTCCCCGACAAACTCACCTCAGTGAGCAATTGACCCTACCCCCTTCCAGGGCTCCCAGGACCCTTGGGACTGCTATACTCAGATACTACGGCCTTTATAAGGCTGAACAAGACTCAGAGACCAGGTTGGGTGCACTGAGAGTCTCAGAGGGAAACAGGGTTGTCAAATAAGACAGGATGGATGGACAGATGGCTGGAAAGAAAGATGAGATGATGCACAGGTTAAAGGAAAGACGGAAGGAGGAAGAGAAGGAAGAAGGGAGGGATTTCTCAGCAGTAGAGAAATAGGACAGGAGTTGGCCAGACGACCTCAGAGCCCATGGCAAACGCAAAGACATCAGGAGGATCTGTGGCCCTGCTTGTGCACAATGCCAGAGTCCTAGGGGTCTGGACCAGGATGAATTCTCCCTGCCTCCACACAGCAGGACGTTCACAAGGGGAGAACCCCCAGGGTCTTCGGAGTGACCATCTCTTTCCACCAGCCTGCCTTCTTCTGTGGTCTCTTACATGCCATGGCCTCTGTTCTGTCTGCTTGCTTCAGCTCTGCCTCCACTCTGGAGTCCTAGTCTAGATTCTCTGTCCTCTAGAAGTTTCCTGTTTCTTGTTCTCCTCTGGCTCTTCTGCTTTCTGCATCTGATGTTTTACCCCAGTTCCTTCTATATGAACGTCTTACTTTTCTTGGTTTCTGTCTCTGTTCTTTCATCCTCTGTCCACCAACTGATCTACTTTGTCCTCTACCCTTCCTTGACCCCTGAAAGACCTCCCCCATCTCATAAATGGGTAGTCAAACCTATCCCAACTCAGAGGAAGGATGTGTACTAGGTATTCAGAAAGTATTTAGATTCAATTTGATTCAGGATCAAGACCTACTCCCACAGAGGATCACAAGAGTGGAGGATTATGGGAGTTAGCCTAGCTGGAATTTACAGGGCCAAGGCAAAGGAAAAGGAGATGAAGAGAAATTCTACTTGTTGAGTAAACGTGAGTCATTGGGAGCACACGTACCTCTTGGTTGAGGAAGCAATAGAGAACAGCAACAATGAAGCCCTGTGGGATCAAAGAGGAAGGAAGGACCTCATCAGAACACTTTCTCTGGCCTTGGAATGTGGCAGTCTTTCTACTATTTTCTCCCTCACTCATCGCTCACAGTGCAGTAGACATACCAAGCCATGCCTGCATGGGCTGTATAGATAGCCCCATCTCACGATGTATCTTCATTTCTGTATCTGCATTAGCAAGCACACAACCTGATGCATGATAGGTACTCGGTAAGACTGAAAAGATTAGATAGATGACTAAGCAAACGGATGGATGGATGGATGGATGGATGGATGGGTGGGTGCAATGATACAGGAGTAAGTGGGGCAGATGGAAGGAAGGAGGAAAGAAACAAAAGAAAGAAAATGATGTAAAGATGTATAGGTGAGTGGGTAGGTGGATCAATTGATCAGCTGGTAACAAATGATGGAAAATAAATGAGAGGGAGGAAGAAAAAAAAGAATTGATGGTAGGTAGCAGTGGATGGTAGGAAGAAATGGTGCTGAATTGATTAACATATATTGAATGGCAGATGAGTTGGTGATTAAGTGGGTAAGTAAATGTGCACATGGGTAGATGGATAGATGGATGGATAACTGAATAACAATAGGCCTCAGCCTAACATGAATTTAGTCAAGGTTAGCTGCCTTAGTGCTTGAAAGGAACACCTGTGGGGAGGATCTCACCTGGAAGGAGCCCAGTCCCAGCTCCAAGGGTAGGCGGATGCCCAGGCCAGCACTGTCAGGCAGGAAGTTGAAGATGATGTAATGAATTCCAAACAGCGGGATAAGGAGAAGTGTTGACTTGGAAAGCCGCCTTGGAGAAGGCAAATTCTAGATTATGAGGCTGCCCACCATCATCCACCCTGGAGACTCTGTCCTCCCCACAAATCTCCGAACTTCTTTACTTTAAGGCCAACCCACTGTGGTGGCCATGCCGTTACCTCAGCTACTCCAGAGTCTATATACATCTTTCCAAGTCTGGTTCTCCCAAGAAACCTTCTCCAATTCTCCCTTTCCCCATCTAGATATAATCTGCTTATCTGCTTCTCCAGGCCCCCTTAGAAACAGATGAAGTGTTTGTCAGCCATTTGCCATGATAACTGGCAGTTTTGTGTCCCACTTTCAAGTACTATGATCTCATGGGAGGCAGGCGTCAGATCTGTTCTCTCTCTAGGGGACATAGGGAGGGAAGAGGACAGGACTAGGGTAATAAACAGCTTCCAGAGGAGACACAAACAAATGTCATGTCTGCCGAGCGCTTTTCACGAGGCTTACCATGCTCAAATATACACCACACACAGACACACAGAGAGAGACACACATGCATACACATATAAGCACGAACACACGCACCGTACCAGTACTGAGCCCGTGTGTGGAGGCCTCCCTGTGCAGGCTCTAGCTTCCTCAACAGAATGCGAATTATATTGAGAAACAACCCAAAGTTCACCTAGAAACGAGGCAAAGGAAAGGGGGTGCAAAGGTCAGAGGCAGCACTAGGTGGCCTAGGATTTGCCCCAGTCCCTCGGTGACCAGGAACCTCAAGCCCATGAGGTGCAAAAAGACTGAGGGTTCCCCCTCCCTCTCCAGCCCTGGCAGCAAGGATGAGAGTCAGGTCTAGCCACCTGTCTCCATCCACCTCAGGGTCACTCGGGTACAGAGCAGCTGTCCATCACTGGGGCAGTTTCTCTGATGGGGAGAAATCCCACACCCATAGGACCCATGCATGTCACGTGCCATCCCAGCCCGAGATGCTCTGCAAGTCAGCCCCATGGAAACCAGAAAACATGCCTAGGAGCTGACAAACCTAGTGGTTATGGCCCAGAGAGGCTGCCAGAGAAGCTAGGTTATCAGTTTCCTGATTCCCTCCAGGTAGCCATGTTACCACCCCTGCAGGACCATACAAAGAAACTTGGAGGCTGGCTGGATAAGGCAAAGGACACTGGCCTCAGAGACTGACCCCAACAGAGAGGACTATGGGCCCTTTGATGATCCACCAGTAGGGGGAGCTGTCGTCTAGGTCCCAGCACCTGGGAAGAAGACAGCCTGGGCTTGAAGGCGCCCCATTTCTACAGTGATGACCACCCTCCTCAACAAACATCCTATGGCTTCTGGGAGCCTCTCCCATCTAATGCTCAGAGCTTCAGCCTCACTCCATCTCCCTCTGGCCTGATCTGTCTCAGTCTTTCCACAGGAAAGCCCCAGTGAAGGCTGGCTAACGCTTCTCATCCTCATCCAGACTTTTCCTTTCCTGTAAAAAAGGCCTGCTCAGACAGAGCTGGTCTCCGGAGATGCAGCTCTGACAGCCTCTCCTGCCTGAGCTCGTGACTACTCCGTGCTACCAGCAGCCTGCCCACCAGCGACACTCTAAGCTAGGGGCTCCCTCCTCCTCCTCAGATGGTCTACTACAGGCCCTGCTGACAGCGTGGGGGTGAGGAAGTTGCTATACTCACGCAGTGTCCTCGAAAGCCAGTTTGCAGCCCACCCACGTACCAGTGCATAGCACAGGGAGCCCTGTGTGTGAGACAGCGCTGGGGTGAGTGAGCTCCCTGCGCTCTGCGCTCTGAGTTTAGCCTCCACCTCCCACCAGTCTGTTGGCCATGTGCAGACAGTAATAGTGGGGACCAAGCAATGGCTTGGGGGGATCTGGTCTACCTCCCAATGCTCAGTACAGGACTGTGGCCTGTCCCTTCCCCTCCCTGGACCTCAGAGTCTCCCACAATGTGAAATGCCTCTTTATGAGCTCCCAGGGGCCTTCCCAGCCTCCACCTCCCCTATGGTGGCCAGTGACCCCTTGATGCTCACCCCAGCCAGCAAAAACCAGCCACCAGAAAGCTGGTTTGCACCTGGGGGATGTGGAGGCCAACAAGCAGCTCAGGTAGACAGCTTCTGCCAGCAGCCAGCTGAAGTTGGTCATGGTGGCAAAATGGGAAATGGCCACGGAGACCTTACACAGGATCTGGAAGCACAGTGGTGATGCTTCAGGGCTTTGGCTCCCATCGGATCTCTTTCACCCCACCAAGACACCAAACCCTCAGGTCCACTTCTATACCCTGGCCTGGATCACGCCGGGCCTTGGGCTGCCCCAAAAGGAATTTGACAGTATAATTGTGATGGGCAGAGGACAGACAGGTTGGGTTCACGTGTGCCTTCTGTCAAACATGCCAACCACATCAGCCTCAGTGTTCTCTGTGAAAGGAAGAACTCCAGGATCTCTCACGGCCTTGTCTCGGGGCCACTAAGACCTGCTCTAGTTCTTCTGCCGCAGGCCTTTCCTAAGCTAGAGTTCCTCTTTAGAGTGATAGCTATGGCCTAGTTGTCCGTGCACAGCTTTGGTCTGGGAATACATGATACTCTCAGCATAGATGAGACCATCTGCCTTGCTCCCTCTCCTACCAATAGGGGCAACAGTACCAACTCTGAGCCAGCCCAGCTGCCCAAACTCTATCCATTCCCTGGCTGTGTGACTAGGTGACCTGGCCAGCTGCCCCTTGTTAGCAAAACGGGATTAAAGTGGGGCTTTCAAGGCATTTTAAGATCAAAGGAGATAATTCATGTAAAGTACTTGGTGTGCTGCCCGGCCTAAGTAAGTGCACAGCACATTCAGTAATTAATTCATTAATTAAACCCGGCCCCTTGTTGATCTGGGGAGTCACTTGTCTATTCATTTCCAGAGCACTCTCAAAGACCTTGAACTCTGACCTCTTTGGTTTTCAATCCGCTCCTCTCCTCTCCTTCCTTTGCTCCTCCACTTACAATTTCCACTTCAGAGGCTTTACCCCAGACTCTCCCATTACTGAGAGCTTCCTCCCTGTCTTTCCAGTGTTGTGCCAGCGCAGCTCCAAGGTCACCTCCTCCTTAAAGCCTTTTTGTTCTCTTAGTTGTCCGCTTTCTCCATGCACTGGTTAGTCCCCAGATCTGGGGTGCCTACTGTCCTCTAGGTGCTTCTGGAAGGAGGGACCGAGCTCCACCTGGATCCTTGTATACTCATTTTTAAAAGTAGCTTGGATTGGCACTGCAGACTTTGAATATGTGGGGAGAAGCTTGAGGCTTCCTTCACTTGTCATTGGTCATGAGTACAGGGTCAGCCTGTGTGGCAACAGCCTAGGCAATTCAGGCCTGCCCCCTGCCCTCTGCCCTCTGCCCTCTTCCCCCTGTCCCAACCCCCTCCAGCCAGGGCCTTTACAGTGGACAAGCTGCAGTGGTCTGTGCCATCACCCTGGAAGAGGGCAGCATCCTTCAGGAACACAGCACTGGCCTTGAGGATGAAAGTGGCAAAGAGCTGCATGTGGATGTAGTTCCGGGGGCAGTGGAGCCTCCTGGAAGGGACAGGAGAGATGAATAAAGAATCTGGCTGCAAAGGGCTTCCTGGGGCCCGCAATAGGCCTGGCATGGCTGGGAAGCTAGGCATAAGCCAGCAAATGCAAAGCAGACAGTGCCACATCAAATGAAATCAAACCCAGAGAACTGAGTAGAAGTGAACAGTGTGCCAGTCTGACCCTGAAGGTCAGCTGGCCAGCCTCCTCCTGGGTTAGGTTCAAATACAGGAGCAAGGTAACTACAGCCCCATCTTCAGACAGCTCTGTTATTGTGGGTGTAGAGGCAGTCACAGCCCAGCATGGCCTAGGGGAGCCTCTAGGTATCAGGGAGACACAGTCCCACGGGAAACTCAGTCTCTGATGGCTGGAAACCATTGCACCCAGAAGTAAGGGCTGAGGGTGACCAAGGTGGTAGAGCCCATACAGGGGACCCTGGATTCAATCCCCAATCCTGGGAACAAAACAAAAAGCACTATAATGCTCAGAAGGCTACAACCATCAAAGGGTATCACACAGGGGCAAGGAGGATTCTTAGAACCCAAGGAAAGCTGAGCTTCCAGGGTTGGCAGGAAAAAAGAAAAAGAAGGCCCTGGAAGCAAACAGATTGAGCTCAGTGTGAGCAGAGGTGTGGCCACAGAACTGAGTTCTGGTGTGTCAAGAGATGAGATGGGCCACACATTGGGGAAAAGGCAAGAAGTCAGCAATGAGCATCTCACCTAGCTCTGAGCCCCTCTTGACCATCCAGGCAAAGAACTAGCCTTGGTCCTGGGACAAGAGGTTACTGAGCAAGTGACAAGGGTGGCAAACCTGAGAGCAACCAGGATGGCAATAGCCAAACAGAGGGCTACAATGGAGATGCTGTGGCCTGTGGTGTAGATGATCTTCACGGTGGAGAAGTAAGATTTCTGGGGACAGAAGAAAGGTTTGGCAGTCAAGCAGGTGGTCTGCGGCTCCACCCACTGCCCCCTCCTGGATGCCGCAGAAAGCCCCGTTTGGGCACTGAGCCTGCAGGTGGAGAAGCTGAACATTCACAATTGCACTGGAAGTGGGGAGAGGGGGCAGAAACCACCTCCCTGAGGAGTAATGAAAGCCCAAGGTAAAATCGACACCAGCGAGCTACCCATTTGAGAACACAGTCATCCCCAGATAAAGGTGACATCCAGGGCACCAGGAACAACCACAGGCAGGCAGGGAAAGGCTCATTGAGGCCCAAGTGTCTGAATCGGTCAGAGCTGGAGTGTAGCAGGGCCAGGGGCTGCCTCTACTCTGGCTCTGCTATTCAGGCAATCCCTGTCTGTGCCACTCTGGCCTGTACCTACATCTTTTGCTCATAGGGCTGAAGGAAATGGAACTGTGCGTGTGGATGGGTCTTGTGGAGACCCTGTGGGTATGCTGCACAGAGCCAAGGCTCTCTGTAACTACATCCTTGAGTACTCACCAAGCGGCAGCCCTGTACGCTGTCCTATCAGCTGAGGACCAGAGAAAGCAAGAGCCTCTTGCCTCGCGTAGCCGGCAGTCTTTGCTTTCTCTGAAACAACCAAAGCCTCTCCACTGGAAACTGAGAACGGAAAAGGCTGGCCAAGAGGAGAGTGACCCCAGCTTCCCTTCTCCCTCAAAGCAAAGTAATCCGTGTCAACCTTGAGTAAAGGGACCATCTTCACTAGGCACTTTACTGCCATCTGCTGGACAACTCCTTTAACTACTATGACCACATGACGGCTACAGAGGGGAAAGAAAGGCAGCCACCTACCATTCCTTTACCAGCAGTTGTGGCCACCTTCCTCGAAGATAATAAGAGCTGCTTACCTCCTCAGTTAGCAGCTCCAAGGGCACAGGGCAGGCCACAGGGTATGGTGGGAAGGGATCAGACCAGCCAGCATTAGTACAGTCTCTCTTCACATCCCCTAGGGGCAAGCAAGAGTCTCTGCAGATTTTCTCCCTTTCCCAGAAGATGGTGGGAGGGCCCTGGTTGTCAATCAAGTGCCCCAGTGAGGTATGCACAAGGAGTTCTTAAACACAGGGAGAGAAGAGTCCTCCTCTCTAGAGACCAGGGTTCCAGACCAGCCTGGTCTGCCTCTGGCCTCCAAGAGACCTGTTGAATAGTATTCAACTGAGGAACAGAGTGGAGAATGATGGGCCTCTACATCCTAAGGGCAGGTGGGAAGAAAGCAGATGCCCTCTGCCCCGTAAGAGGCAGGAAGGCCTGGTGGTGAAGTGGAGAAAGCAGTGCCCCTCTTCCTTCTCAGCGTGGTACCACCTCCTTGCAACAGCCAGAGAGCACTGGGTGGGTGACAGCCCCCCCCCCATATTCTCACTGATCCTACACTGTGAGGTTAGAACTATTATCCTTATTCAAAATGACTAAAAATTGTCAGGGTAACATGGTGGGTGGGGGAAAGGTCATGCTTAAACCCAGGACACCTGTCCCCAAATCAGTGAAGTACAACCCAGAAAGGATCACCACATCCCCACCCTGGCCATACCCAGGCCACTCACCTGGCTCTGAGCTGAAGTGAGAGAAGAAGTCAGGGCAAGGGAGGACCACCCACTGGCCAGAACCTGTTGGGGGCCAACACAGCAGCCCATCCCAGGTCCCAGGGCAGCCTAGGTGAAGAGAAAGAAGACACGGGGTGACCTAGAAAGGGAAGCTGATATGGCATTCTGAAGGGCAACCTGGAAGAGATGTCAGGATCAGGGAGGATCCATCCCCTATTCCCTCATACCCAGGGAGGTGTTGTTGGTCTCCTCTACCACCTGAAGACATGCGAGCTCATCCTCTCTCAGCTGAGTGATGACGTCACATTCCGAATGGAGGTGACCCAGGGCCTATGAGAAACAGTGACAGGATGAGCCAAGCCCACTGGCAGCCTCCAGTTCTCAAGCTCTAATGATCTAAAGATAGAGACCAAGCTGGACACATCTCTGTGCCCCACTGGAATCCAGGAATGCTTGGTGGGTAGTGAGGCATGAAGGGGGGGGGAATGGAGGGAAAGTTCAGAAAGAAGAGAGGAGTGGGGGAAAAGAGAGCAGAGGGGGAGAGGAAGGAAAAGAAGAGAGGGTCAGAGAGAGAGGAGGGAAGGAGGGAGGGTCAGATGCACTTTTCCATTTCATGGCAGTAAGGTCTGAGACACGTTAAAGAAAGCCATCTAAAGTTACTACAGAATATGACAGTCCCTAACATGGCCTCTCCTTTTTCCCCACCCACTGCTCTATATTCCTAGGTCCTGGAAGTGTTTCTGCATAAACAACCCTGATAGGTAGAACAATGGTCACAAAGATGTTCATTTCCCAATCCACAAAGCCCAACCCAACCAAGGAACTTAGCAGATATGATCACCAAGCAGGAAGATGTCCTTGGTTATCTGATGGGGGCCAGAGTCATCACAAGGGGCCACAGAGACCAAGTCAGAGAGGGAATGATGGAAAGAGAGGTTATATGGGGCTACTGCGCTTACTGAAGATGAAGAAAAGCCTCAAACCAGGGAAGGAAACTAGAGACCACAATCCTGCCAAGCAATTAGGTTTAGCATGTTGGCCTTCTGACATGCTTCAGGCAAGTTACATGAACAAGTGTGTAGGCTAGTAAGAGGTGGAGTATCCAGGTGGCTAGAAGAACAGGAAGACAATACACCTAAGAGGTAAAGGAACAATGGACAGGAAGGAAGGAGGGCCTGGGAGAAAGGGTACTAGCTGGAGGGCTGGTGGAGGGGATGAGTGTTCAGGCAGACACACAGACAATGAGATAGGGGAGGATGGACACATAGAATGCATGTCAGTACGGGGAGTGATAAGGGCCCCGTATCAGGGTGCCTGAGTTGATCATTAGGCAGATAGAAGGAGTTGTTTTCTTGTGTGACTTGGTGATCATCAAAATTGCAGATTGGGTACCTCCTAGAGCTTGGGGACCACAAGGAATGGTCTCTAAGTTCTTCTGGACACCTTTATTTCTGAAGGGTGATTCTGAGGCCATCTGAAGCCCGAGTGCTCCAGGCTAGGCAGAGATCTGGGATATGTCTAGGATTTGCCGTTTAATTTTCTTTAGAGAATTAGAATTTCTAACATCTCTCAAGACTTACCCATTTGCCCTTACCAGATCAGACACACACACACACACACACACACACACACACACACACACACACATCCTTTTCCTGACCTGACCAAGGTGGTCACCTCAAAGTTTGGGAGATAATAGTTAACTCTTGTCCTGAATCTGGTATCTATTCCAGCTGTTGAACAACAGGTTCCAGTCAAGGGTTCCCTCCCCCAACTGAAGTTTTCATGGTGCTGTGTACAGAGGAGAGAGTATGAGCCCTTTGTGCTATTCAGGGAGCTCGTGGAAGTTACCCACATGACACTCACACGCCAGCCCATGGCAAATCAGATCACTCACCCCCCACCCCCTCCCTGAGGCATGGTAGTCCCATGGAGGGTGCCCTATAATTCTCAGTGTGGCCCAGACTAACATCAAACCCATGGTAATACCCCTGCCCTGCGAGTACCAAGACGGCAGATATGAGCAAGTGCCAAGACTACAGGTATGAGTCGCCACACCTCATGCAAGATTTTCTTTTTACAGCCACAAATAAAGGCTCAAGTGTCACACAGTTCACTTCACAGTCCCCAGATGCTGGCATCTTGAGTGAAGGGCAGTGAGTTACTAAAATGGGTGGTCACCCTGGGAACGCAGTAGAGGAAGAAGACAGTCTCCGTCCCCATGTGCTCCCACTAGTATCATGTGACTCCTCCCCTACTGGCCTTTGATGCTACTTTGAGTGACCCCGAAAGTCTGCTGGGAAGTTGCAGCACATCCAGGGAAGCCTCCTCTCTTGGCCAAACCACACCCCGGTGCACAGACCAGGGAGCAGCGGCTGGTTTCTGAAGCCTCTCCAACCCTAGCATCACCACAGGAAGAGTCCCCCAATGCCACAGCTGGAAGAGTTAACTCCTCAGACCCCACAGGGACCCTAACCCCACAAGGTCGCTGGCCACACTCCCTTCAAGGAAGCATCCATTCCAGAGATGTCTGAGGAGACAGGACAATGGGAGGATGAAGGAGTGGGGCCAGCCTGGAAGTATGTGGCTTACAGAAGGGGCGGGCTCATGTGTGACAAGGTGGTCCTACCTGGCCTCAGCTATTCCAAGACAGAGTCTCTGGACATGTGTCTCTGGGACCCCCAGGGAACACAGATAAGACATGTCTGAGGGAACAAGGAGACAGCTCACTTCCAGGAAGAATCTGAGACCAGTCCAGTGAAGGAGGTAGCCAGCAGACTCAGGAGGTCCCCACCCAGCTGGAGACACAAGAGGAGGTCTGAGCTGACTACTTACCACTTCCAAGAGGTTCAGCAAGCAGAGGACACAGGTACCCCACAACAGGCGGTCCATGGCGGTGATGTGTGTGCTCAGCCTCAGTGAGCCTTGGCCATTCCCTCCCAGACTGTCTCTGCTGATGCCACCTAGGTGTGCCTTCTGTTGCCTTCCCTTCCCAGGAGCTGTGTAGGCAGGGCCAGCAGAAGAGACATCCAGCTGAATATTGAGCAGAATGGTGGGACATTGTGTTACTGCCAGCCCTAGATGGTACGCTGTGTCCTCAGCGGGGGGTAGCTGAGCTCTGGTACACCACCTCACTCTATGTCCCAGTGTACCTGTTCTGGCAGCAAGAATCCAGAGGACACAGATAAGACACGAGAGAGGTGACAACCACGGGGCATGGTTCCACTTAGTCAGTATGCATTCCTATCATTTTCTGAGCCTCAGTGGTCTTACCTAGAAGTATAGGATGGTCCCAGATCTGCATCAGAAAGAAGGAACCTCCAACATCTGTATCAGAATGAGGGGACCTCACAAAATAAGGAGCCCCAGATCTGTTGATGGTCCAGTCTCTTCTATGGAGGGTGGAGGGTGAGCTCAAAGCCGAGGGAACCCAGAAGAAGTGGGGCAGGTGACAGTGGAGCCTTGAAGGTTTAAATGAGCTTTATGAAAGTGACCGTAAGAGTCTTGGGGTGTGGCTCAGTGATAAAGCATTTGCTCAATGTGTGTGAGGCTCTGGGCTCAAATCTCTTGCCCCATGAAACAAAGAAGCAGTCACTAACCACAGCTTAGGCTGCCCAAGAATGTGTCACGTTATTTACCTGACGGGGACACTTAGTGAGGTGACATCTGAGCATCAAGGCTCCCAACTTCACCTGGGGCTAAGCAAAGTTTCCCAAGACTCCTTCTGTCTAGAGATGACAATGAAGCCAATTAGAGGCCTCTCAAAGGGATCCCTGGAGCTGGGCCATTCAACAGGGGCAAGATATCCATCTTCCATTACAGGAGTGAAGAGACCCATTCAAATTATTTTGACTTTAAAATACAAGCTCTCAGTTGGCCAGACTAATAACAGTGTCCTAAACCAGACTAGTTCTTACTGAGCATTCAGAAATTAAAATGAATATCACCTTTAACAACCCTGAATGTTGGGGAACTTATGGGGTGTTGATTCCTGAATGGCCACTGCCATTTACAGAGCTGCTGCTGGGGGCACCAGATGTGGTTCTAGTGAATTCGTGTCATGAATGTGGAAAGCTTCCCGCCACCGCATCTGCATTTAGGAATCATCTGACATCAGCAAGGCTTTATTTTTCCACTCTTACTCGTTGTCAACAAAACGCTGAAAATATTTTCTACACATGTCGCCCAGTGTGGGTGGTACGTGGCTGCTCCCTGGCAGGCTAAGGAGACTCAGGCAGGAAGAAATCAATGGCTGTTGAAAAGACACGACTAAAAAGGGACAGAGGCCACTGCACGAGAAGAAATACATGATTGATCGTGCTTCGTAATTAGCATCTCCCCTACCAGCATTAGCGGTATTAATAATCTATACCAAGAATTCACAGCAGTTCATATTATTTAAATGAATGGCACTTAAAGAGAAACTTTGCCCCCTTGGAGACATTTAACAATGTCTGACAGTATGTTTTACGGCCACGAGCAGGGGCTGGGCCTGGGGAGAATGGCAGCCAGGTACTGCTGGTGTGTGGTAGGCAGCTTCCATAGCCATGCAATGATCCACCCAGTCTGAAAGGTCAGCAGGACAAGACTGAACTAACCCCATGTTTCTGCTTCCCCATGCTTTCCCCAGGACAGTCATTAGAAGACCCTGGTCACCCTGGTGTAGTGTACCACCCAGGATGTGAGTGCCCCCAATACTTGCTTGTTGCTGTACATCTTGCTGAGCTTGTTTCCCTACCTGTAAAAAGTGAGGTGCTCTAGTTAGGGTCACTATTGCTGTGATGAAGCACCATGACCAAAGCAACTTGGGGAGAAACGGGTTTATTTGGCTTTCACTACCAGGTAACTAGTCATCACTAAGGGAAGTCAGGGCAGAAACTCAAACAAGGCAGGAACCTGGAAGCAAGAGCATGAAGGAGTGCTGCTTACTGGCTTGGTCCCCCTGGTTTGCTCAGTCTGCTTTCTTATTGAACCCAGGACTACCAGCCTGGGGGTAGCACCACGCACCATGGACTGAGCCTCCCCACATCAATCATTAACCTAAAAAGTGCCCTACAGGCTAGCCTACAGCCAGATCTTACGGCAGCATTTTCTCAGGTGAGGCTCTCTCTTCTCAATGACTTTAGTTTGTGTCAAGTTGACATAAAACTCTTCCAGCACATAGGGTTAATACTAGAACCTTTCATATAGACACAGATAGACAAGGAAAGGCAGGAAGAGCCTTCTTCTAGAGCTTTGCTCTCAATAGACAATAACCAGCATGTCTGAGAATGGACCATCAACAAAGCTGGCACAGAAGATCCTTTGCATCAAAAGAGATCAGATCTCCAGCTCACAACTGTGAAATAAAAATTTGAAAATATTTAAATCAGGCTGGAGAGATAGCTCAGCAGTTAAGAGCCCTGGTTTTCTTCCAGAGGTCTTGAATTCAATTCTCAGCAACAGCATAGTGGCTCACAGTCATCTATAGTGAGATCTGATGCCCTCTTCTGGCATAAAGTCAATAGAGTATTCATATACATTAAATAAATAAATAAATAAATAAATAAATAAATAAATCTTTTTTGGGGTTTTGTTTTCGTTTTGTTTTGTTTTGGTTTGGTTTGTTTTGGTTTTTTGAGACAGGGTTTCTCTGTGGCTTTGGAGCCTGTCCTGAAACTAGCTCTGTAGACCAGGCTGGTCTTGAACTCACAGAGATCCACCTGCCTCTGCCTCCCGAGTGCTGGGATTAAAGGCGTGCGCCACCGTCACCCTGGCTAAATAAATCTTTTTTAAAAAACAAAGAAAGAGGGGCTAGAGAGATGGCTCAGTGGTTAAAAGCATTTCCTGCTCTTCCAAAAGTCCTGAGTTCAATTCCGGACAACCACATGGTGGTTCACAACCATCTGTAATGAGGTCTAGTGCCCTCTTCTGGCCTGCAGACATACACAGAGACAGAATATTGTATACATAATAAACAAATAAATATTAAAAAAACAAAGAAAGAAAATATTTAAACCCCTAACTATAAGATAGTAGAATAATAAAAACTTTGTGAAAACGAAAATTTATTACATGATCTTAGAATAAGAAGACTTTCTTACATAATAAAATAAAGTTATAAGGGAAGAGTCTATAAGACTGACCATATGAACATCTAGGTAAGTGCATGCTCTAGAAAGGATGCTGTGGATGAGAATGAAACAAGTTCCGCACTGAAAAACACTTGCCAACAGCACCAACTAGTAGATGCCTAGCTTTCGAAATACTTATTAATCAGTAATAAAGAGAAATGCAACAGAAAACTGGGCTAAGGATGCATACATACTAGCAATTGAGAAAAGTAAAACATATATACTACCAAACAGATGAGAAGAAAATATGTTTAACATTGATAGTACTCAAGAAATGAAAAGTACTAATATACCCTTCTTTACATTGTCCTAAACTTATTTTCAGGCTTCATTTTATTTTTAACCTGGGTATGTATTGAGAGAACAACAGTCTTGGTGCCCATGGAGGCCAGAAGGAGCCCTTGGGTCCCCTGGAGCCAGAGTCCTAGGTGGTTACAAGCCTCCCAATGTGGGTAGTTGGAACCAAACCCTGGACCTCCACAAGAACAATACACATGTGCTCTTAACCAACAAGCCATCTTTTCCAAGTTTCTGGCTCAAAACTTTTGTGTTTAATAATGTACCATTATGATGATGTGAGAAAACAGGTACCTTTAAACTGTGTGTGTATGTGTGTGTGCGAATGGGTGAAATGTTATTGAGCAACTCTAAAAATAACTTGGTACAACTTACTGACTCCATGACAACATGTCTTAAGAGCAAGAAGTTCTATTTCTTCATATTTTTATTTTAATAAAAGGTTGCCTTAAAATGTAACCTGTACATATAATGGGAATATATATATATGATTGTAATATATGGATGTAACACTCAACCACTTCTCCAGCACCTGCTTGCCATGCCTGCCACCATGCTCCCTATCATGATGATAATGAGCTAAAGCCTCTGAAACTGGAAGCAAACTCCCAATTAAAAGCTCTCTCACTCTCTCCTCTCTCTATTCTCTTTCTCCTCTTTCTCTCCTCTTCTCTCTCTCTCTCTCTCTCTCTCTCTCTCTCTCTCTCTTTCTCCCCTCTCTCTCAAGACAAAATTTCTCCCTGTAGCACTGGCTATCATGGAACTCACTCTGTAGACCATGCTGTCATTGAACTCAAAGAGATCTGCCTGCCTCTGCCTCCCTAGTGCTAGGATTAAATGCATGCATCACCACTGCATGGCTAAAATGCTTTCTCTTATAAGAATGATCATGGACACTTCACAGCAACAGAACAGTGATGAAACCACCAGCACATTAGGCTTTGATTTGACAGGAAAAACAGAAAATATGGAGCATGAGATAAAGGTGTGTTGTCTTGCTGTTTCTTAATGCTTGAATGAGATAAGAGATGAGAGTATAAGTTATATATGTGTTAAAGAGCCCTTTTCAGAATCTAAAAGTGAAGAATTGGACAGTGCAAAAAAATGTGATAGAAGTGATAGGAGATAGCCCTTGGGTTCAATCTTTAATGTAGATGAAAAGAAAATCTGTGATTCATACACAGATGGGAGCCTCAGTACAGCCAAGTATGGAAAATTGATAATGAGGGAACATTCAGCATCTGAACTACTTGGACCAAAAAGGATTCAAACAAGAAACAAAAGAGCCTCTCATAGACTAACAGCCAAAGCTATGAAACATGGAGGTGCATGAGATAAGTCAAGTGCTGGAGAAACAGAAAAACCCAGGAAGATACAGGAAATATCCATTCCTCAAAGAGACAAAGACTGAGGAAATATGAGGGAAATCTATCTCCAGCACACTAGCACATACATACAAGCCATGACTCAGGAACCTGAAATCAATCTCCAACAGGCTGGCACATACAAGTCACGACTTGGGAACCTGATGAAATTCTGAGACCCAGGAAGACACTGAAACTTACAAGATCCCCAAGTCCCTTCTCAAAGTGATACCATCTAGGGGTCTTGATCCGGTTTGTTTTCTCTACCATTTAAAGAATTCAAGGGCAGGAAAATCTCAATCATGACAGGTAACAGCTGGGAGAGTTGCTAACATAGCAAATAGGAGCAGAGAAAATCAACAGTTGAAGGAAGGCTTTATTAGGGATCAGCAAGCACACACCTACAGCAGGTACCCAGGGAAAAAAAAAACTCCACAAAACAGAAGAGGCACTCAGGAATCCAATACATGATTGGCCTTCTCCTCGAAGGCCGGGAGTTTCTAAAGTGTGAAGGGTCTTCCTCCCCTAATTTAGGCTCAATTGGTTTATAGAAAGACGAAATAACTAGTTGGCCTACAACTGTTATGAAAATACCTCCTGATCCAGGCTTGAATGTGTTGAATTAGCCCATTATCAAGGGATCTATAGGCAGGAGAAAAATCCCACAAGGCCTTTGTTTTAAGTTCAGGCTTTCATGTCAGATAGGAGGGTGAGGGAAAATTTGGCCATCTTTGAAGTTTGCCATCTTTATTCCCTCTCCCTAACTGTCTACCTACCAGAGAATTTGTTTAACAGCTAGTCCTTCTCAAGGAAATTTTATATGTATGTGCATGCATGCAACACAAATGTTGATGAGAAATTCTTTGATTATTGAGATGCCAAAAAATTGTCTAGACACCTCCAGAAATGCAATTTTCATGAATCATAACCCATGGTATAATGGGTTTCTCTCTCAGGCTCCTTCTGTGTTCCCCCGACTCATTCTCAAAGTCTTGACCTCTTATTATTTAGTTATTACACACACACACACACACACACACACACACACACACACACATATATATATATTCTAATATAATTTGCTAAATTTGTTTGCTGTTGCTCATATGTATAAGTAATTAGGGCTGACTGCTTGAGATTGGATAATCTTGCAGGCTTTTCATCACCTTTTAAGATGAATTTTCTCTCTCTCAGCAACCATTGGTTTGTAGCTATTACTCTTGTAGTGGGTCCATGTGAGGGGAGAAACCATGTGAATACATTACTCACATAGGAAATTCTCTAAATAAATAAATACATAATAAATAAGAACATTTCAAAGCACAGCTGTTACTGTGACAAATAACAGAAGGTTAATTCTTTACCCTAAGCTTGGGATCCAAAAACAGCATCCTTCCCTACTCCTACTCAGTATCAAAAGGACAGCAGGGAACTATAGATATCAATGAAAAAAATAAAGCTATTTTTTTTACTTTGTTTTGTTCTGGATTTCTTTGAGTATACACCAGCATTTGTAGAAAATTCAAGACACCCACAGAAAAGCTCCTAGAACTAGTATTTGTGGATTACATAGTGCCATTTGGGGGCCAGGATCAGGAATACAGTGACAACAAATACTGGCATTAATGTGGAGAAAGAGGAACCCTTATACACCATTAGTGGAAATCATTCTGGAAGTTTCTCAAAAAAACTAGATACAGAACTGCAATGTAACCCAGTCAAACCACTCCTGGCATATACCCAATGTCCATTCTATCTTACTACAGAGATACTGCACGCCCATGTTCACTATATCTTGATTCACAATAGAGAGGAAATGGTATTTCCCAAGCTGTCTATCAACTCATGAATGGATAAGGGGAATGTAGTACATATACACAATGGGATATTACTCACTTGTAAAAAAGCTGAAATCATGAACTTTACAGAATTCGTGGTTTTGATAAGAATGGTCCCATGCAGGCATGTATTTGAATATTTGATCACCAGTTGGTAGAGCAGTTTGGAAAGGATTAGGAACAATGTCCTTGTTGGAGGAAGTGTGTCACTGGGGGTGAGCTTTAAGATTTCAAAAGCCCATGCCATTCCCAGTTAGCTCTTTCTGCCTCCTACTTGCAGATCAGGATACAAGCTCTCAGTTATCATACCAGTCTCGTGCCTGCCTGCCCCCACAATAGTTATGGACTCTAACCCTCTGGAGCTGTGAGTTCCCACCCCAATAAACTCTTCCATAAGTTGTCTTAGTCATGATGTCTTATCACAGCAATAGAAAAGTAACTAAGACACAGGCAAATGGATAGAGTTTTTAAAAACTGAGTGAAGTCCTCCGGGCACAAAAAAAAAAAAATATGACAGCTTCCTTCTCATATGTAGACCCTAGTTTTAATACTCTTGTCTGGAGTACATGTGGAAACCAAGATTCTGTAAAGTTTTTATTTTAACTTAGGATCCGTTTACAAAAACATTCAGTCTAGTTTGAACTTTCTCTGAGGTAAAAATGGGTTGACTGTATGTAGTTTGTCATAGACTGGGGAGAAATTATTGTTGTTTTCTTGTGTTAGTCTGAGTAAAAGAAACAAAGAAGGCTTTTAAGTATCTTACAGTCCTCATGGCACAATAGATCTAGTTATAAAGCATATTTCTAGTATATTTTCTATATATCAAAATTATACAGATTATTGAGAAGTCATCTTCCTGAACACCCATGGATATATGTGCCTATAATATTGAGATGCAATCATGAGATTGCATATACACATCACATGAGATTATATACTACAATTCAGATATTGAGGAGACACCATAGCTGCTTTTGCAGATGGAAAATTATAAACAGGAGCAAAAGTTTCCAGAGTCAGTGGTCCCATGGGCCTTACCTTAATGGGATTCTTCTCCATCAGAGAATCATTCCTCTGGTGGGTTGACATCTGAACACTAGCTGTCACCTGCTCAATACTTCCACAGCCTCTGACAGAGCAGAAAGAATGTAAGAGCTGGTAAATGGGAAGGAGAGCTGTGAAATGTTAAATTTGGGCTTGGCAGGGCTTCTGCATGCATCAGCTCATAGCAGCTGTGGTTACTTGCATAATAGCAAGTCAATCAAAATTCCAGCATGAGTGGTAGAGGGGTCCCCAAAGCTCTACCCTATCAGAGGAACTATAGGCAGTTGAAGGCTACTGAGGGAGGGACAGTCACTCTTCACTGGGGATGTGACCATAATGAGTTTTCATGACTCAGTGGATGGTCCTACACCCACGTGCAAACAGATAGCACTAATTGGACTCAGGAGTTATTAATAACATAACAAAATTAATTAAATTAAAAGAGGACATGAATCTGGGAGGGAAAAAGGAATGGAGGCACTAAGGAGAGTTGGATGAAGGGATGGTGGATAAATATGATCAATACATTCTATAAATATATGCAACTTGCAAAGAATAAAAAAAATTAAAGAAAATGCTTTTTTTAGTTCTCTCTGATTTGAACTATAAAATCAACATAGCTTTAGGTGGCTGCTTTACTGATATAGTTTAGTGATTTTACAGAAAACCAAAGGGAGCAAAATAAGTAAAATAATTCTCTTAAAGAAGGAAAGTTAAAGGACCCCACGGTGCTAGACACCACTTTAATCTCTATGGCAACACATCTGGCTGAAACAACTCTGGAAAGGAAAGGTTTGCTTGGCTCATGTTTTCAGAAGGAATCCAGCCCACCACAGTGAGGCATAGCAGAACAGCTCTGTGGTGACAGGCAGGTGGCATCCTGCAGGATGTGAAAGAAAGAATTCAGGTTAGCACCAGAAGTGGGTATAATCTTCAAAAGTGTCCTCCTGCTGTCCGGGTTCCACTCCCTAAAGGCTCCGCAGCCTTCAAAATAATGCCACAAATTTGGTGAGAAGCACTCAAGATATGAGCCATGGGCAATATAACATACTCAGATCCTGTTGCCCACTATTCAATTTAAAAATTTACCACAAACCCACAGTAAACAAGGTAGTGTGATATTGGCAAAAGGACAACCCCATAAAGGAATGTAACAAAACAGAGAGCCCAGAAATAGAGCCACACATATTTAGGTACAGAGTCAATTCAGTGAGAAAGGATCAGCTCTTTAAGAAAGACTGCTGAAACAATTGAATGCCCATACATGAAAGAAAAAAGTAAACCTCAATACACACCTTATAGCGTTCATAAACCTAACCTAAAGTGGATCACAACCTAAATTTAAACCCAAAATCAATAAATAACCTGGAAGAAAGCTCAGGGAGATTGGCGTCTCCTTGCGCTTGTCCACAGTAGAGGCAATTCACAGCAAAATCCACATGAGGGAAAACTGAGACGTTATTATCCAACAGAGCAAAGCCATATGCTCTTCAAAGATAATACGAAGACAAACCACAAATTAGTTTATTATTTTTTCAAGGATGTACAGATCAGATGTCAGATCTTCAATCAGAATTGTACTAAAAATAAAGACAAAAGCATTCAAAACCCAGAGAAAAGCAAAATAAAATTCTCGATGTGCCAAAGAACTAAGCAAATACTTCTCCAAGAAAGACCCATCAACAGAGGCAATTCAAATGACATCAGAGCATATTCTCCACATAGGTCATTAAGAAAATTAAAACCACAAGCTACAAAATATAAACTCTATACCTATTAGCACCTACTAGAATGGCTAAAACTTTCAAACTAATAAAACTAAGTATTTACGAAGATGTAGAGCAAGTGGAGTCCTCTGAAACCTTTGTTAAGAACGTCAAACAGTATTGCTGAGATGGGAAACACTCTGTAGTGAGAAAAATAGAAGGGGTCCACATCCCACTAAGGATAGTTGGCCAGAGGTTAACCACTGTTAAGGACTGTTAACATCACAGTGTCAAGGCAAGTCCTTTACTGTAAGTACTCTTTGGTGCCTAGTTTTCCTTCAGACAAACTAAGCTACTGGGGAGATGGGTTGGTTTTGATCCTTTGACTGACAGATAACAAATCTTCCCCCTTGTGCTGATTGTCTTTTAACTGGGAGATGTCAACCAAACAACTCCTCCTTGGACAATCGGCCAGACAGTCACACGGTAGCTTAGCTGATCTGAGCACATCAGCGGTGTCTAGGGAGGTCCATGTCAGTTGCAGAAGCAGTGCATTCACAATTTCTGTTCTGGGGTGGAGGTGGGGGGGATTTGCCCCAGTCACAACTACTCCAGACACCTTGCACAAGTCAAGGAACCTTCTGTAGCAAGCTTTCTCAGACCACCAGCTCCCAAATCAAGAAATGGAGACTTATTATCAACTATGAATGCTCGGCCTTATCTTATGCTTGTCCCATCAGCTCTTAGTCTTTAATTTAACCTGCTTCTCTTCATCCTTAGGGTTTTTTACTTTTCTTTCATTCTGTATGTCCTACTCTGTCTATCTGTCTGGTGATGGAGGAAGGTCATTGGTTAAAAAATAAAGAAACTGCCTTGGCCCATTTTATTGGTTAGAACATAGGTGGGTGGAGTAAACAGAACAGAATGCTGGGAGGAAGAGGAAGTGAGCTCAGAGACACGCCATACTTCCCTCCCCCAGGCAGACGCGATAGCTCTGTTCTCTGAGGCAGATGCATGAAGCTCAGACCCAGGATGGACGTAGGCTAGAATCTTTCCCAGCAAGACTGATGCTACACAGATTATTAGAGATGGGTTGATCGGGATATCAGAATTAGCCAGTAAGGGCTAGAGCTAATGGGCCAAGCAGTGTTTAAATGAATACAATTTGTGTGTTGTTATTTTGGGGCATAAGCTAGAGAGGCGGCCGGGGTACTGGGGATGCAGCCCCACCACTCCCATTACAACAGTCTGGCAACTGCCTGGCTGGCTGGCCCCACGCTCATTCTCCCTTCTCTCCCACCCCACTATATTCCTCCTTCTTTTTATTCTCTCTGCTTACCAGCCCCATCTATCCCTCTACTGCCTAGCTATTGGTCATTCAGCTTTTTATTAGACCAATCAGATGCCCTAGGTAGTCAAGGTGAAACAGCAACACATCTTTACATAATTAAACAAATGCAGTAGAAATAAATGTAACACACTTTACCATAGTTAAAACAATATCCCATAAAAAAAACTTCACATGGGTCATTGGCCTCCTGAGGTAGAGATGACTCTGGCCATCCTGCAGCAGGAAGGAGGCACCTCCTTAGTGACTTAACAGAAAACCTGTGGTAGTTGGTGGGAGGCTTGTGATTGGTGAAATTCGAAACTGTCATGCTGTGCCCATGTGTGCCCTTCTCCTAGTAGGTTAAGTTGGTTCGTTTCCACTGTCTGAGGATAACTCTCTTCCTGTAAGCTTACCTCAGGTGTGTCACCCCGAAACGAAAAGCTTGTCCCTTATATTTTTCCTTTAGGTTTTTGATGGTCTACTCTTGATCTTTGTCCTAAGCTGGGGAAGCTGAGCTGGTAGTACTGTAAGCAGTAGAATCCTTGGCTTCCAGTACCAAGAACACAATAGAGGTGACAAAGAAGTGGATGTAGAGGATTATCGTGTCAGCAACTCCCTGAACTCCACAGCCGATGGGTCTACAGCCTAGTTAGGAGCCAGGAGGACACTGAGAACTCCAGAGAGTGACTGGAGCAAAGGCTATGAAGTAGGAAAGAGGGCACAAGCACTAAGACAACAAGTGACAACAGAAAGCCAAGAGGACAATAGCCAAGAGGTTGTGAAAAGGGAAGACACTGAGACTGAGTCATGAAAATTCCAGAGGACTAGGAATGGCTGAAAGCCAAGCAGGCCAGTGACTGCAGCTCTGGGGTCTTCATGACCCCGGAAGAGCAAGTTCCAGAGAACTAGGAATGGCTAAGAGCCAAGCAGGCCAGTGGCTGCAGCTCTGGGGTCTTCATGACTCCGAAAGAGCAAGTTCCAGAGAACTGGAAATGACTAAGAGCCAAGCATGCCAGTGACTGCGGCTCTGGGGTCTTCATGACCCCAGAAGGCTGCTAGCTTCAAGGGCCCAGAACTACACCTGACAGTTGAACTATAAGATTCCAGGTCTCAGGGTCCAGGGTGACAAGCCCAGGTTTAAAAACCAGCTCCAAGCCTCTGGAAGTTGGGGTTGCCGGCGCTAAAGAAGGTGCCTATTCGTGGTGTCTGTCCAAATGAGCACAGGTTTTTGCCAGCTGTGTAATGTTTTCTTTTAATGTTAAATCTACGTTTGCCATTAATCCTACTCCAAGGTTTATGTCCAGATTAATTGGACATGTAAGTTCACCTATACACAAATGCTTACAGAGGGTATCTTTACTTCAAAAGCCTGGGCGTTTCCCAGATGGCCTTCAACATGTGAATGCTTGCTTGTGGAAAAGGGAATACTGCACATCACAGTGTAGAAGAATTCAAATTTACTCTCACAGATTAAAAATATAAGAAGTCAAATCCTACAGGCTACATACCGTGCCATTCCATTTATATGACACTCTAGGGGAAGACAGGATGGTGGGACAGGAAACAAGTTAGTAATTACCTAAGGCTGGGGGAAGAAGAGGCCGGCACACACACACACACACACACACACACACACACACTTCCTCTAAATTGTAGTGTGGTGTTCGATGTATGGTTCTGTGCACCTTACAGTCCCCACTTTACCGTCTAAATTATAAAGTCCAACCAGAATGTTAGCAGGTTCCAGATGAGAGCAGGCTGTGACAAACTAGCTTGGCTAGATCACAGACGTGTGATTTAGTCACCAGTAGTGGACAGAAAAGAGAGGATATAGTCTAAATATTTCACCTGGATGCTGTGAGGCTAAAGACAAAAAGGAACACATATTATGCTCTGTCTGTTTCTAAGTCAAAGAATCTGAATGGCCACTAGATGGTGAAACAAATACTAGTTTGGAAGCTAGGGGGTAAAGAGCAATGAGGAGTTTGTGCTGGGCCAGAATCAGTGTTAGTGCAAAATCAGGCTTCTTTAATAGGCAGTGTGATGGATGGTGGGTTGACAGGTCAGTAGATTACCAATATGTAGATTTGTCAATCCATGAACAAGCATATGTGTGCACACATATTCGTGTTCACAAATGTCCCAATTCTGGCCTACAATGTCACAAAAGCAGTGATATCCCTACATCACCTGGCAGCTGTCTAGTATCTAAATACATTTAAATATCACATGCCATATAGGACCTAAGGTGTTTAAGAAAGGGTTGACCTGGGGACTACATACCAAATAATTCAAGATGAGCCTGGAGAAGCCTTTCTCAGTGCTAGAAACAACAAAAGTATTCAGGAGACAGAGAGAGAGAGGGAGAGAGAGAGAGAGAGAGAGAGAGAGAGAGAGAGAGAGAGAGAACTGGGGATCAGTCAAGCCTGGCAGAGCTCCCACTGCAGGGGCCGGGCAGGTAAGCAAGCAAATAAAGAGCAGAGACATGGTATTATGATCTAAAGAGAAAAACAAACACCGACACAGGCAGGGCTGGAAATAGATGGCAGAGAAGGGGGCACAGCCCTGCGTATGGACTCGGTCACTACAGGGAGCTGAAACAAGGAACTCAGAACATCATGGGAGCAATCTCTACCTGCAAATCCACCACTAAATGCCAAAGTTTAGGAAGAATGGGATAGTTGTCTGGTCTCCAAGTGTCTCTCCCAAATGTGCATTAGACATCAAGGGGGGAGTAGAGAAAGGCATCAGACATGAAACGTTCAAAGCTATCATCTCCAGTGAGAAGTTAGGTGTGCTATGGTGTGACGTAATGAGAACGCATCGTATGCTCCAAGCCCAGTAGTCCAATCTAATGAGGAGAAAGCTTGCACAAGGCTCTTGAGGGCCGCTGACAAAATACTGGCCCAACACAGGTTAGAATAGACCAGGGAGACGTAACTGGAGCTTGATCTTTAGAAAGTGCACAGATATTTGCACTGCGGTGCTAACATAGATTCTAATGCTTGACCACTGAGATTTACCATTAGCAGAACTCAGTGTGACCTCTGCAAGGGTGCTAAGTCTAAGGTTCTTTCCAAGTAAAACTACCTAGGATGAGAAGGAAAGCCGCGGGGAAGACACATTTCTAAAGTATGTATTTCATAAAACGCCCTACCTCTTTAATGACAAGGAAGCAAAAAGATTTAGAAGGATGGACAGCTCTTTTGTCAGTCGAAGAAGCTATGAATAGCAAATAAGATCTCTTCAAGATATTCAGCATCACTGGCCGTTAGAGGAACATAAACTCCACCATGACACCCCACTGCACACCAAGCTGGACAGGCTAACTGAGTGTGAAGGTCCAGTGTAGGCACTGGTAAAGATGGGAACACCTACAAATCTGGAATACAAAGCAGAGCCTATCCAGACAACAGGCTGGAAGTTAAATATAAAGTCAAACACACTTATCTGAATCAGTAATCTTCCAAGTACATATTTGCCCAAGGTAAACTTGTATTCAGATATCCAAAGATCTTTATCCAGCAGCTCAAACTGCTGGTGGGAGTTCATGTGGCATTTGCATACTATGGAATAATTCTTGATGATAAAAAGGGACATGGCTCTTAAACATGATAGAGGTTAATGTCAAGGGCATTGTGCTGAGTGAAAGAAATCAGGCTTAGAATAATTCCTTCCAGGAGAACAAAACTGCAGCAGCAGAGAAGCTGAGGTAGTCAGGGCACAGGGGGGAGGGTATGAATGAATAGTGAGGGGTTGGGGAGACAATGTTTGGGGATGCTAGGAATGTCCCAGAGATCACGATTGTGGCTGTGCACACTGGGTAAAATTTATCAGACCTTACATTTAGAAATATATTCTTTGTAAATTATTACTCAGTTAATCTAATAAAAATACGTAGGTCTTAACACAAAAACAGAAAGTACAGAATAAATTGGTTTTTGTTTTGTTTTGTTTAAGGAAAACCCAATGTTTGTATTTAAAAGTTTCTGTATGAAAGTCTAGATGTTCTCAGGACCAAGGCACAGAGTTCTGTAATGTGGGTAAACCGCCAAAACAAGCATTATCTTTTATTCCTATATTCTAGTTTTTAAAAAATATTTATCTGGACACCACATATACAATTATATTTAAACTCTAGCAGTAGCGAATGGTATGGTTTTCTGACCACGCTGGGTGAATGCTGGAGATAGCGGGGTGACTTCTTTCTGCCCATCCCATAAACAGGTGGACTCCTTGATAGTGGACAGTTGGCTTCTCGCTGTCGCAGAGAGCCTTCCGTGTTTGCAAAGCTGCTATGTTGAGACATTCGTCTCACCTGCGTCCACCGCCCCCGGTGGTGAACCTGAGCAACTACATCATCTTCGAGAAGCAGACTGGAGAGTACTCCTATGAATGTTAAGGGCCCTTAATACTTACCCAGTTTGGGACTGGGGCCTTAAACTGGATAGGTTCGGGGGTCAGCTACCTCTGGATATTTAGCTCAAATGGCTTTTTGCTGTAGGTTTCAGGCTGTACTCAGGGAAAGATCAGAATAACCACAATCCTGAACTTTGCTCTCACATTGCCCTCCCTACGGAGAAAATGAACAGTATAGAACAGTTATTCTCAACCTATGGGGTTGACCCTTTGGGGATCACAAATTATATATCCTGTGTATCAGATATTTACAATACGATCTATAAAATTAGCAAAATTACAGTTATGAAGTAATTATAAAATTACTTTTATGGTTCAGGTCACCACAACATGAGGAAATGTATTAAAGGGTCAGAGCATTAGAAAGATTGAGAATCACTGGTATTGAAAAAGCAGGGTCCCTGTCTCCTCAGAATGAATAGCACAAAGGCAGATGTCCCATCCCCAGCCCTTTCTTAACCATAGCTTTACAATCGCTGGCTACTCCCCAGCTTCCATGGGTCACTCTCAGAAATGTTTCTGTCCAGGGTTTATTTAAGGCATCTTCTGACTTAGAATTTGGGATCCTAACTGGACATATGGGCTAGACTGGGTCTTCTATGGTAGTGTGTCCCTAGAGTCCATGTACAATGGATGCCCAGAGCCCCCTGTGAGAAGCGATTAGGGCCGGGAGGAAGAGAACTCCAATGTCCCTAGTGCAGGTAGAAGGAGCATGCTGCATCTTTACCTGTCCGTGGCCCTGTCCACCCAAGACCACCCTGCCCAGACCCTGGTCCATTTCCTGAGTGCCCCCTTCCCTTTCTACCAGAAGCAGTGTGGCCCCTTCGGGTATCTGGCCAGGGCACCTGCTAAGTGAATGGAGGTGGAGGGCAAGGTAGGTGTGAGAGGCAAAGGTGAGGAGGAGCGCTGGCCTCCAGCCAGGCCAGGCGATGTGAGAACAACGTGGCACTTTGTTTTCCTCTAACGGAAGAAGTGCTTTGATGTGTACATGGGTAACTCAGGCCTTTATAAACTTCCAGCGTCTCCCCAGACTTTGCCCTCCTCCTTGGAGCAGGGGCTTCTGTGGGTTGAACAGGTTCAGCTGTTTCTGCATGTGTCCTATGTGGATAATTGGCTTGAGTTTGCAGGAAAAAGTGGGGCACCTGAGGTTCTCAAAGAGGGGACCCCCAGGAACTATCCATTCCCATGCTGCCCTTCGCTGTGATGTTCTTATTCAAACCTACAAAGTCTTTGTTTGGGGTGTAAAGCGGTTATTGCATACTAGCGTAAAGAACACAGGGAGTGGTGTCCCCAGAGCATGATGGGAGCGTCTTGTGAGAACGAACCCCAAACCCCAGCTGAGAAGGAACAAACAGGGCTACAGGCAGAATTCCAGCTAGGCCCTGACCCCTGAGCATGTTGGGTAGAGCACAGTGCCCTCGGGCTGAGGCAGGAATTGGAATTGGAAGCCTTTCGTTTGTCTCGGTGGGGAGAAGCACCGAGAGCCAGAGAGAACAGAAGACTAGCCAAGATTACACAGTCAGCCACAAAGCCAGGACTCAGGCCCAGTGCCCCCTGACCAGCCACTCTGCTTAGAGCCATAAGCAGAGGGATGACATGGTGGGACCTACAAAATGGGGCGCCTCCAGGCCACGCCCTTAGCAGCTCCATCGGCCCTGGTCCTTCACTTCTTTCTCCATTCTACTCTATAGCCCCCTACCTGTTGCCTGAGGAAATAATGGTTCTGATCGCCCTTGAGGTTCATGCAGCCTTTAATGTATAGGTGGAGCAGATCCGCGGCTGTAGAGTTGGGGAACTGAGGAGGAGGAGTGAGCCAGAGCACTGTGGTATGGAGAGTCTGCATCCACAAAGACCTCTGGATGTGCGGTCCTTTCTAAAGATGGAGAAACAGGGTACATCAGTCCTTGAAGATCGTATGGCTGGCGTCAGACCCCAGATCCTAAGCCAGGCTGTCTGACCCGGTCTCATGTTGCCTAGGGTGGCACCAAACTTTCAATGGTTGACTTTCAATTCCTGATGTTCCTACCCCCACCTCCAGAGTGCTAGAATTATAGAGGTATGCCCCAATGCCTGACTATATGCTCTGCTTTTTAAAGAAATAAGTAACTGAAATATCTTGGGAGAATTGAAAGGGTCAAAACATCGAGATGGTCACGGTGTCCGAAGAAAGAGGCAAGAAGCTTGACAGAGAGCAGTCGCTAGGATGGGGACACACACACACAAACACACACACACACACACACACACACACACACCTCCACTAGCTCCCTCCTTTTCCTGAGCACCTGGTGCTAATTAGCCCCTCCTTCCATTTACAAACCTAGAGTGTAACCTGTGTGGTCCAGAGAATTTGGAAGACTTTGAAGAGGAAGCAGCCCTAATCCCTCTGGGAGGACCTGGGGTTGGGCCAGGACTTTGCCCCTTGGGTTTCCTTTGGAGCTACTGGGGCTGGGACTGGTACAGGGGGCTGACAGTCAGTTCTGATCTGAGTGGGAGCCTGCTCCTTGGGGAAGGGATGTGAATTCAAGGTCGGGGTAGAGGCTGAGACCTTCTGCCTCTCCCTGCTGCTCCCCTCCCCACTTCCTACCTGATTTGTCCTTGTCCCGCCCACCCTTATTTATAAACCACATGTCCCTGTGTCCCTGCCTGCCCTGCCTGTTTGTCCACAGCTTCAGCTGCTTCCCCTGATAACTCAAGGACCAATTCTGGGGAACTGGGAGGGGCTCGGGGCATGTGGAGTTCAGGAATGCATTGCCATATCCCTTCCACTGCTGGGGAACCATCCAGACCTTCCTATAGATCTTGAAGAAGCTAATACCTAGACCTGCTCAAAAGTGGACAGCTGTTCTCGTGTAAAAGTTTAATTTCTATTATTGCCCAGGGTCAATTCCTCACAGCTTGGCCAAGGGCCTTGAAGTTAGTGGAGGAAAACGAGGCTCAAAACGAAAAGTGAGCTGCCTCGACTTGAACAGCCAGGTAGTTGGACACCTCCGACTTCACCGTCCTGCCTTTCTGCCCAGTCGGTACACAGATGTGGAAGCAGTTCCATCTCAGAACTCCCCAGCTCTGGCTCTGTGTCCTGGTCTGCCTTTTCTAGCAACCTGGGCTTATCACCTAACCCCTCTGGTTTGTTCTTCATAAAATGTAAATGCTACCCCTTTTGTTTAATGCCCAGCGGCCAAAATAGTGCTGACACCTAGGAAGAACTTGATACAGATTTGGCCGATGTATTAAGTACGGAATCCCTCACTCTCGGCTCATTTTTCAACATCAGGCATGGTAGTGTGTTTATAAAGTCACAGCACAATACCACATGCTGTAGGAGCAACGGAGGCCCTCCCCTCTCTGCTCAGGGGGCTTCGGTCAGGGATCCCCAATCTCCAGGCCCAGATTTTATTCTGAAGTGCATGGGTAGTGAGAACCCCAAGCCTGCCCAACAGTTCCTATGGCCCCTGCTCCCCATTAATCTCCCCATACCCTAGTCCCTCCGCTTAGCACCAGGGAAAACAGCATTCCTGGCCCCGCTTTGTGGGGACAGCCTTAAAACCAAAGCTCCAGACTCCTTTCTTCTCTCTGTTGTTCAGAAACAGCTTAGTCTCCAGTCAGGGAGAGGTGAGGGAGAAGGTCTGGAGAATAGGGCTTCACAAATAGCCTCTGCAGGCCTAGGCCTTTGGCCATAACCCTCTAGCAGCTTCCAAAAGTATTGGCTCAGGAACTGTTGAGACAAGGTGCTGTTTCTACCTGAATAAGTTGCAGGGTATGTGGAATGACAGAGAGACATGTGAGGGTAGACGACCAGAGTGGGTCTTATTTCTGTGGTCAGAATACGGAGGGGTTCTGCCAAGCACAGCCTGGGATGACCTGCTTCAGACCTTCTTCTCAGTGCTTCTCAGGGGACCTGAGATGGAAAGAGGCTTTCAGTGTACTACAGCTAGGTAGAAGCAAGGTAGACTGGAAGTTGTGGGTACAACAGCTCCTGGATGAAGCATTGGCCTGCATCTTCCAGGGTGGGCAGACAGAATAAAATGGAACACCCCTCCCCCATGACTGAAACCCCAGAGTCTGCTCATTTCCTTTCAGATCCAACATTCTAGGATATCTTTTCTTCCAAAGATCTTGCCCAGGGAGACCTAGATTGGCTTCCCATTCACATAGAAGGATGGCAAGGAATGGGAGCAGGGGCTTTCAGAATCTTCTGGAAACAAAGCCACAGGCTCTCTGAGAGTTTCCGATCTGGTGTCTCTGGGTCCCACATTCCTGGAGGCAGATGAGCTGCCCCTCCCAGCTCAGGAGGTCACTAGCAGCTGTGCAATTCTTGGAGTCTGTCTTGCGTGGTCAGTGCCCTGGCGTGGTCACAGTCCAGGTGAATCAGTGATTCCGGGAACTTCACGAACGGTTGAGCAGTCATTCCATCTCAGGGCCTAGAAATCCACAGGAGAAGCAGAGATGCTTCTTTGGGTCTGCAGCATCATAGAAAAAAAGATGGTGCAAAGAGAGGCAGGAAGCTAAAGGATCAGGTGCAAGGGGAGCCTGGAAATTCCTGCCCATCCATCTCTCCATCACTGAGGTCCCCCAGAGTCCGTGAACATGCAGGATGCAGGAAAAGCACATCCTGGATGCATGCCAGGCTCCTGCTCGTGCCAAATCACCTGTTGGACCTGCCTCCCAATCCTGGTTTGAGACACGGGACTAGCTTTGTCGAAGCCATACCATCTTTGGCATAGACTGGCAGCTGAGGAAGCATGCTGAATGAAGACGCAGGTTACCAGTATTCTTAGCAAATTTAGAATTTAGTATCTATTTGTCAGTGAAACAAAATTATTCCATGGAGGGGAGCACAATGGCATTGTACGATACCCACGAAGGAAAGAGGTCAATTCAGACAATACATCTACAAAGAAGGTGACTAGGGACATGGATGTCACCTGACCTGGAAAGCCACCCAGAGGCTTACTTTGCTTGTTATGAACTTAACACTGATGCCTCTGCTCAGAGGGAGGCCTGCCCAGTGGCTGCCCTCATGTTGTTCAAAACTCAAGTAAAAGAAAGGCATCCTTGGAGTTCAGATAAGTGACCATAAAGGTGTGAGTTGGGCATGGCGTATTTGGGCCAATTTCCATAGTCAATTCAGATTCAGCATGGGCATGGGCATCCCATATGGAGGCCTGGCAGCTCTCTGCAATGAACTGAATACAAACCACACACACACACACACACACACACACACACACACAGACACACTCACACACACACACACCAAAATGATACTTGAGATTAACAATTCAAAGGATTCGATGCCACCCATCAATTTTAAACTTAATCTGAATTATCTTACTGCTTTCTTTGGTTTTAGTTTTCTATTTGATTTTCATTACAAACAATAAGTTTAAAAAATAGTGAGATTTATGTTAGTAAGGTGTCGGGACACATTGGACCCTTCCAGAACATCAAAGACTGTGCAACCAATGGTGGGCTCCAATCCTCAGAGGATGTGTCTCTCTTTAATCAATGCTTTGGGATTTTATGCCCCCCCCCTTGGATTAGACTTCTTCACAGAGTCTTCTCTTCCCTTGTCTATGATGTCATAACTGCAGACAAATTACAAGTCTATCACTTACTTTGCCACTTATTTTCAAAACATGTGCTAGTCCCCCAGCGACCCAAGCTGAGCTACATAAACTCAAACAGCAGAATGGAGGTAGGCAAACCAAACAGCACCCATGGAAAGAGTGGCTATTGACAGAAGATATTTCTGTGGCCTCTGCTTGTCCTGGGCTAGGCTGCAAATCCCCCGAGACCTGAATCTGTGCAGTTCTGAAGGCTTGAACTGGCCTTCCTTAGGACAGTCGACTACAGGGAACGGTCCGTAGAAGGATGAATTAAAATGGTATGACAAATGAAAGTTGTCCCCATTTACCAGCACAAGTGCGTGTACACGTATACTCTGGTCTTTAGCCTTTACTGTGTTCTCCCACCTGAATGAATTGTAGTATTTTAAAAACAGACATGAAGGTTAGGAGTGTAGCTCAGTTAGTAGGATACTTGCCTAACATTCCTAAGGCCCTGGATTCTGCCCATAGCATTGCCAAAAAAAAACCAGGCCTGGTAACAACGACCTTAGGAGGTAGCAACTGGAGGATAAGAAGTTCAAAATCATCCTTAGCTACACAGAGACTTCAAGACCAACCTGGAGACTTTATCTAAACAAATAAACAAACACCCCAGATCAACAAAACCAAGTGCCGTCAATTTGCCCTACAACTGCAGAGCAGCGGAATCCCCCTCCCTGTAACCAATCAGTGAACTTCAGGAAGAACAATGGCGCCAACTCTACACACAGCCAAAATGGTTTATCAGCATGCAAGGGAATCGCCTGGCAGGCAAGTTTCTTGGACTTTCTGTCAATGCCCCACTGAACACTGGTCCCAAAGCACAGATGGGGACTTATGGTCCCCTGGGGCTGGTAAAGATGGCCCTGAAAGCAAGGGTTTCACCTCCTTTCCCTTTTGGCACTAAGAATGGTAAACACCAGCACCTTTGGTCCTTGGCCTCCCAAGGATGGCCTCACCCAGCCCCCTTTGCTGGGCAGCAAATTCCAATCATCGTCTTCATTGTATTCTAAACCTAAAGAAAACAAGGCATCCTGCCCAGCAGCTCGTCTATAAAACATTAATCACTGTCCCTTCCTTGAGAATCCTCTGACCAGCGAAGGTATGCTCTACAGGAGCCATGGAAAAATCCTAATATACATGGCTTGGCCACACGGAGGGCGGGGGCCTGGCCACACCGAGAGCGGGGGCCTGGTGCCAGTGCTTTTCCAGCTGGGCTTCCAACTTTGGTTCCAAGGATGCTGAGAACCAGCCTGGAAACCCCAAAGTAAAGGAACCCTCCAGACATCTATCAAGTTCCCCAAAGGTACTATGGTCCTTAGGGTCAAGTGGCAAGTGACTGCCTTAAGCCACCACACCTTCCACCAGAGCTTTGTGCTCTTAGGCAACAGTGCCGGGTTCAAGGCCAGTATAATAGATCACATTAACCAGCAGGTGATCTAGCCAAGGGTACCTGCATAGGCCCATCCTTTTACAGACCTCTTCAGCACCCAGACAGCGTAATCCCCCTGATTCTAGTGGAGAATCTGAGCTACTGAAAGAAGAAACATGGAGCTGGGGAGATGGTGGAGTATGGATAAAAGCATTGCCACACGAAGTATGATAACTTGAGGTCAGATCCTCAGAATCTACACACAAAACAACTTAAAACTTTTATGATATGAATGCAGTAGTGTCTGTATACCCAGCATGCCCCTAGAGGAGGTTGGAAGCAGGAGCAGAATCATCTCCAGCTGGGTCACAGTTAGCCTGGCACAAAGAGATCCTGCCTCAAACAAGGTAGAAAGGCAAATACTGATATCTGAAGGTCGTCTGCCCTTCACAAGAATGCTGTGGATGCCTACACCCACATACCTGAACAACACACACACATTCACACTTTTTTCTCACACACAGAGAGAGAAAAAACACACACATTTACACCTCTCTCTCTCACACACAACACAACACACACACATGCACATCTCTTTCACACACACATTTACCTCTCCCTCTCCCCCTCCCTCTCCCTCTCTCTCTCTCTCCCTCCCTCTCTCTCTCTCTCTCTCTCTCTCTCTCTCTCTCTCTCTCTCTCACACACACACACACACACACACATTTACCTCTCTCTCTCTTTCTCATCCTCTCTCTCTCTCTCTCTCTCACACACACACACACACACACACACACACACACACACACACACACACGGTCACAGATCTGTAAAGATTCCAGACTACATGTTTAGAAATGACAGAGGATTCTCTTAGCACTAGTTCAACCTCAAGCTGGCAGGACTCTGAACACAGCTCCCGGCTCCCTGGTTTGGAAGAGCTTCTGCTCTGTATCAGGCCTGATCAGAGACCTTCAATGGGGTGTGACAATTGTAGTATTTCAGCATTTTGCTCTTGTGCGTTTAATGGAAAGACAAATACTCTAGGATTCAGTGACTGCTAGAACACATCCTACTTCCTTGTAGGCCAGGTGCAGAGGCATGACCTTTCGTGCTGGCTGAATCAACCTCAGATTAACACTGGATAGTTTTGATAGGGGTGGCTGACCTATAATCTAGTCTCCACAAGGTCACAATCTAGAGGCTGGTGACAGATGCCCCCCACCAAGGCACCTCACGTGCTAGTCGCCTGACTATTCAGGAGCCTAGGGACAAAGGTTGAGTCCTGAGGCTTTCAGGAAATATGCTGCCTGTGTTAAAATCTGATGAACAAAACAGACAAGGACCTCTGCTTACTCAAGAAGTCCCGTCCAATCCCAGTGCTTCCCCAAACCGCTTCTCTGCGCAGAGCTAAGTAGAACATGAGCGGAACAATGTTTGTTGACCCCAGGGAGACGGATACCTAGAGCACTAATCCCATAGGCTAGAGGAAGAGTCCGGGACAGCCTGGCCCCAAAACTATTATAGCCAAGCCTATTGGGTATCGAATACCTGGCTTGGTGCATTATCATCCCTCATGGTGCAACATTGGCCTCCCCTGTTCATATATGCTATTTTATCCCCTTTCAGCCAGGAATAAGTACAGTTTCATGGATGTAGCATCAGCCTGGTGCTGCCTTTAGCCATCACCACATGAGTCTGTTTAGAAGGAGCAGGCTTCTCAGAGCATCAGGGGCCCCAAGGCCAGCCCTTCTCCCTTCTGCCTCCCCATTACCTTGTAGGAGTTGATGCAATTGCAGCTCAGCCTGGTTCTCTGCGAGCCCAGAGCCTAACTCTGCTAAGCATCACAACAAAATAGATAGGTCAGCATCACGTGATGGAGACAGCCAATTGTTGAAGCCAGGCAGAGCAGGTTCAAATCTCAATCCCACCACCATCCTGTTGTGTAGCCCTGAGAGAAAGATTTCAGGAGCCTGAGCAATCTCTGCAAACGCAGATAGCTCTGTCTTCTAAATAGTAAGTCACAGCAAGGTTCCTAAAACTCTACTCTGTAGGTACTCCAGAAGACCCAGTTTGGCCTCTTCTCCAGGACCTATCTACGCTCTAGGACTCTAGAAATTACAACTTCTAGAAGCCATACAAGAAAGGCTGTACTGTGGAATCGAGTAGAGGCTGGGCACTGGAGTAGCTGGGGGCCGCAGTGGTTGGAGACTGAGGGGACCTGTGATCTAGGAGATGGAACAAGAAGGCAGGCTAGGAGGGACTGTGAGGTAACACTTTGGAATCCCCTCACAGGTGAGGCTGTGAGGTTTTGGGCTAGCCTCTACAATGTCCCTGTGGCCTAGAAATCACTCCCTCATAAGGGCAGCACATAACCTCACCAGAAAGAAGCCAGGGAAGTTTGGATGGGTTGAGGCAGCCCCAGGCTGCACACAGACTGCAGTAAGAGACACCATTCCAATGACACTAAGCCCTCTCAGTGTGACCTCTTATGTCATCACTGTGTCTTTAGGAAACATGATGGAATACTGAGCCCTTCTCAGCCTACACTCCTAGTGATAGGTGTGCTTGTGGTCTGGAAACCATTCCTTAAAGATGAGGGTTCTTTCCTCCCACAGCAAGCTTGTGGAAGGAGCCGACTTGCCCGTTGCCTGGTCCCAGTGGCTAGGCTCCTAGTTCCCCTGAAGTGTTTTATGTGTCACAGGTGGGGTCAGTGTCAGGAACTTGCATTCAGATCTCAGTATAGCATAGCACAGGGGTCATTTTCTCTGATGAGTCAACCCCAAAAACTCCCCTGGGGCTTCTAAGACACAATTATAAGTGGGGCTTCCAGGATGAGCTGAGGGGTGGTAGAGGCGTGGCAGAGTCTGGTCCTGCAGACTCTGTCTTGAGATCAGAGGGGTAACGAGAATACAACCTCAACCCTACTTTCCCTAACCCTTCCATCCTCCAGAACCCAGAATGTCTCCTGTAACTCCGTTTAAAGTGGCTCCAATTTGTCCTTCACTTCTCCGTAGTTGTCCCAAGATCGCCACATTCTCAGTAGTCTTCCTGCTAAGGGCAAGACCCTGTGACCCCTCGGGCCTGTCCTGTAGCTCTACGCATTCTCTTAGGACACAAGGGCGTCTGTCATCTTCCCAGACTGGGTGGCATAACAGTGAGACAAATCCCCTCACAGACCAGGATGGGGATTGCATCTTTTGGGGGGGATGCAATAACAACAAAGCAAAAAAAAAAAAAAAAAAAAAAAAAAAAAACACAGGAAGGCTGGATGACCTTACAAGTCATTGTCCTTTATTTTCTTACCATAAGATAAAATTTCAATTGCAAAGAAACATACACAGAGCAGACAGATGTGGGGTCCTTGATCATTGTAGCCAGAACCAGGTGGGATGGGTCCACCCCGCCCCCTCTAACATAGTCTCTCATCACCACCCATGACCCTTAGCCATTACCCAGGCAGAAACTGAGAAGCTGGAGGTGAGAGGAGTCCACGTCGTTGACCAGGGAGCGGCCAAACATGACCTTGGCTGTTAAGATTGACCCAATATGATCTAGTTGGGCACATGGGTTCTCAGTGTCTTTATCTGTTAAGTGGGCTATGGTGCCTGCTAGGGAGTGGAGATGAGGCTGTAACCATAGGCCTTCTGACTGTCCTGCTGTTCCTAAGCACCTGAAGAATGTGCCTATCTGTTTATGTTCACAACAAGGTTAAGGGCACAGTGGTGGAGCCACTCTGGCCTGATGGGATTGGATGGACTAGCCTAAAGAGCTGAATTTAGGATGTCAGCCCCTGGGCTGCCTGTGCTCTGACCTGTCCTTGGGCTGCAGCAGAAGATGCCTCATCAGGTCCATAAAGAAAGAAGACTGTGCCTAGGGTCCCATAGTGAGCCTGTTGAGGTTGTCCAGAACACAGACAGCCAGGAGCTCATCAACCAGGGCGGGAGTGACCTCCTTGATTATGGTGTGAGCTAGGGCACCCAAGGCCCTGCATGCCCAGTGTGGGTGTCTGTCCCAGGATTTCTCCATGTCCAGCTGCTTCCGTCCTTAGACGGTGATACTTAGCTCAACGCTCTTTAATAAACACATCCCCTGAATCTACACTGCATGGGGGCCTGGAGGACTGAAAAAAACTATCCGGTTAGGGCCATACTAGATGGGCAGACCAACTAGAGCTCGATAATTGAGCGGGAGCTCTTCCTCCACCACAAAATGTCCTTCATTCTGCTACCGCAGACCGACCTAAAGAAGGCCTCTTTGGGTGACAGGCATTTCCAGCACCCCAAACCACATCTCTGCTTCATAGCTCATCCACATGTGCTCATGAGCTGTGGATGTTGGGAAAGAGCTCAGGCCAGGTAGACAGAGCATGCTGTCTAGACTGTTCCTTCTAGAACCTGTGGTATGTCCCCTCTTATGGGTCCCCATAGCGGTTCCTTCCTTGCCACTTGACAGATGTGGTCACTGAAGCCCCAGCACACAGGGACAATTTCAAGGTCCTATAGTGAGTCTAAGAGGAAGGGCCCTAAAGGTAAGATAGACCAAAGGTAAAAGTTTTAGGGGACCTCCTCTCCCTCCAAGTTTGGGGACAAGATGCCTACTCAAAGAAGGCCAAGGTCAAAGGCACAAAGCAACAATGGCAGGATTCCAGGCACCTAAGGTGGGTGACTTGCTGGGCAACTTTGGGATGAGGGGGACTTTCTAGCACACTCTGAGGGGACACCTAGCAAGCGGGTCCCTCCCTTTCACTCCTCCATGGTGTCAATGGAATGAGGTGCTGAGTTGATAAATCTTGGTCCCCAGGAAGCTCTGAGACCAGGAAATAGAAAGAAAGACATTGATATTGCTGCCCCAGACGAGGCAGGACCACTCAGGTCAGGCAGGTCTCGGGGAGTGACTTTGGTCAGCCTGTCAGAGTGTCTACAATAGGATTTAAGCCCTCCCCTCCCTCCACCCATCCCTGCCCCACCCCCATATGGATGCCTAGGCCAAGCCTCCTCTATTTGGGCTTCATCTCCACCCTAGAGTTGATGTCATCAGCATCCAGGTCATAGTCCTCCACCTGGCCACTGGTCCACACCTTCATGCGGTCTGTGAGGTCGCTGCTGCGAGGGGCCAGGATGAAGTCATAGATCAGCACTGCCAGGGCACCCCCGATGAATGGCCCCACCCAGAAAATCTAGGAAAGAAGCATGAGAGTTTAGGGGACAGCTGGCCTCATCATCCCTTCTCCCCTTGGGGATCTCGCCAAATCGGTCTTGAGTCAGAAGCAGATAGACCAGACTCTTACTTTCTGATTCCTGGGTTCCCCAGAGTGGGTCCAGACCAGGGTATGTAGTAGAGATACATCCTGGCCTCTGTACCCAGCTGTTGGTATCTCTGTAGCACCTCACTTCTTAAGATGGCTACTACTCCCTTCCCCCAGCCTTGGAAAGTTCCCAGCGATGGGCTAGTGTAATAGAAGGGTGGCCAGGAGCACACAGACCAACGGTAATTAGAGCTAAAACCTACGCAATGTCTCCTCTGCTCAGAGCTCTGTTTGCAGACATGGGTCCTCTCCTGATCCTAAAAAGCCTGGGAGAGCCAACTCTCCTAAGCCCACTTCATTCATAGCCTGGGAAACCAAGGCACAAAGCCTTCCTGAGGTTGCTAAAAGCACAGGTGGCAGAGCCAAGATTCCAAGCCCACTCTCCAACATATTGTTAGGACAATGGGGGAAGAGCACTGGCCAGGGCTGTAGGCTTGAGCTACCAGAGTGGAGCCTAAACAGAAATCTTATCAGGATGCAAACACCCTTCTTCATCTCAGGATTTGATTTCTTGATTTCCTTTGCCCTACGTATCTCCCAAAATCTTTGTGAAAGGAAGATAGGCCTCAAGGGTGGGGGTAGAGTTTGCTTCCACCATGTGCCTGGCTGCCCCAGGGTCACTTACCCAGTGGTTTGAGAAGTTGCGGGTGAGCACAGCAGAGCCAAATGATCGGGCAGGGTTGATACCACAGCCGGTGTAGTCGATCTGGAAGGGGGCATATAAAGAACAGGAATGTAAAGAAAGTGGCAAGGAGACCAGGGAGAGAGTGCAGAGAAGGGGACAATCAACCCCAGTTGAGTAAGGGGCATGATTAGAAGTCCTTGGGTCCTTTTCCTGGCACCCAAAGCAGCTCTGTCATCCCCTACCCATGGTGGAAGTTCCATCCAGGGTACCACAAATACCACACTAGCCCTTCTCACCAGCTGCTTTGACCCTGATCCCTACCGTGGCTTTCACTTAGGAATTCCCCTACTCACCGCCAGCAGGTGTCCCAGGGCCACAGAGAAGCCAATGGCAAGAGGAGCTGAGCCACCTAAGTCACGGCGCCTCCGGTCAGTGGTGGCCAGCACACACAGCACCAGCTGCAGAGTGCCAATGATCTCAATGCCCAGACCCTGGCCAGAGTTCACACCTCGAGCCAGCTGCAAAGGAGAGAAGCAAGAAGGCCCAGTGAGTGGGGTAGGGGGGCGATTGTAATGAGAACCCCAGAGCACTAGGTCCGGGCACCAACAGACAACCTTCAACCCCTTCCTAGCTTTTCACTCAGTTTCTCACTGTGTGTACCCAGAGGGGCCAGACATACACAGCAGTTAACGAAGATCAGTCCTCATCCCCTTCGACACCTGTTGATCCTCTAGCTTGATCCCTTGTCCTGTCTAGACCCTGCATCCCTCTGCTCGGAGGCCCAGGGTGAAGCAGGGCCTCCTTGTTGGCTACATGGAGTGCTCATATAGGTGAGAGGTGCTTCTCAGACACAAGAGGTGGTCAGGGACATCCACAGGAGAAGAGAAGCATAGACAGGAGGAGCCAAGTGGATGTCGTTTCACCCTTTCAAGTCCAAAGCCTTTCCTATCTCCACTCCCTTTGCCCCCCTGCATCTCCTCTCTTCCCTCTTTTCTCTCCTGGTCCCCGCCCTGCCTTCCCCTCTCTTTGGCTCCACGGGCCCCACCACCGTAGTCTGGCTGCCCCTGTGCCTACACCACTTTTGGAAACATGACTCATGGAAAAAGAAGGGAACGAGAACGGCCACGAAGTCACTGGAGCCCTACCATCTCTGCAGCTGCAGTGAGAAGACCCACAGGGGAGCTGGGCCACGTTGGTGAACACACCGGCATGTTCTGCCTTCAGTCTGCCTCCCAGGAGGCATGGCTGGGCCCCAGCAAGCTCACACGAAAGGCTCACTTCCAGTTTCCCAACTGAGTGGTGGTATCTCCAAGGCCACCAGGCATTCTATGGGGTATAGGTGGGAGGCACACCTCCACTTCTTGAGGGGTTTTCCCAGTTCGGCCCTGAGGCCCTCTCACAAGAACAATTCTCTTCCCGCCTTTGTCTGCAGTGCTGGCTCCCAGAGAATGACTCACATCCCCTGGGCTGCCTTGAAGCCCCAGCTTTGGGCCTTTCCTGACCAACCCCAAAGCTATGTGTGCCCCCCCCAAAGCCCTGTGAGCCTTCTGGGGCAATGCCTGTTTATCACCTCACTGTTAAGTCAGGCAATCGAGGCAGAACCCAGTGCTCAGGTTCTTACTCTTCTGCTTGTTGGCACCACAAACCTGGTTCTCTCTGGGCCTTAGCTTCTCCATCTGCAAAATGGGTTCAAGGTCTCAGCTCTGTCTAGACTCTAGAGCCTCCAGAAGACTCAAGGGTCCCGGGTCTGTCTCAGGCATTTGGTGAAGGTGGCAGAAGCAAGAACTATCGGGAGGTAGAGATGGGTGAGGGATAGCTCGGCTGTCTGGCAGAGCATACCTAAGGCTGGGAAGGCTTGATGGAGGAAGGACTAGAAGCCCAGGATGGCTAATTCCACTTCACAGTCTGGAAGGCTGTGACCCTCATTTAAATTCATGGCTTCTCTCTCTCCATCTCTTCTCTCTGGGGATGGCCTAATTGCTAGCTGGCAGAAGTCCTGAGATGAGCACTTCCTCACCAATTAATGGAGCTGTCCCTAAGTCTCCTGCTCAGATCCAACCACCACCCTGCCCTTCTCACAGATGTAGCCAGAGCCAGTCCATCTTTTCTCCTGCTTCTTAACCACGGCCGATCCCAGGCCATACCCCAGGTACCACTGTCTACACAAAGCAGAGCGGGCGGCTCCAGGCCCAGAGGTCTGAGTCTTCAGGAGGCCTGGGAACTCCAGAAGGTACCTACTCTTGTCTGCCAAAAGCCACAATAATACTGGCAGCCTTTCCCTTCCAAAGCCCACATCTACCACCATTCCCAGCAGTCACCAGCTCCCCCACCCACCTCCCGTCTCAGCTGCTAATCACAACTGTTCTCCACTGCCTAATGCACTTCAACTTACATCTGAGAAAACGTAAGAGGGTCAGAAACGATAAAGGTCTGCAGAAACTCCACGTCCAGGAAAGAGAAGGTTAGAAACGTCAAACCGTAGCGATCACATACAGTCCATTATCTTTCAAACAACCGCTTTAATAGTGCCAACCCCGGTTGCTGCCGTTTGTCACTGGCAAGGATCCAGGTCAGCACATGCGTGCAGAGTTTTGCCTGGATTTTCACTGGTTAACATTGCAACTGCAGCACTGAGTTTTCTGAGTGGCGGACCAGGCCACGCAGCTCTTGGGAAGCATCTGAAAGCTCCCTATTGGACCCAGGCAAGCTCACGGCTTAAGCCACCGTTCAGACACACCAACTCTGAGCCTTCTATGGGAGTTGGCTTCGTTCTGCTCCCATCTGCCACACCCTCATGGAATCACCTGAGTAGCTGAGCATCACGGAGAAGAGGAATCCACCTGCCACCCAGCTGGGTGTTTGTCCCTCCTAACCTGGGAGCCTGAGTGGGTCTCTGCAAACCTCCACGGGGAAGCTCGTTGTGCAGTACAAAATGGGTTGAAAGTGCACATTTTCCAGAACTTCCAACCTCTGTGTGGCAGCTGATTTCAACAAAGCTCTTAGAGAGAAGGGCCCATGCTTTTGCTGTTTAGCTGGGAGAGGATCGGCCGACCAGTGACCTTTGAGACTCACATATGGAAGGACAGGAGCACCTATGCTCAAGGAGGAGGCAGTAAGGCCAGGACCCTCTCCCCAGGCTCACAGGCTAATGTGCTGGTTACCAGGGCACCAGGCCGCTGGCTACCAAGGGACCGGGCTGTTCCCAACTTGGAATGGGTTGCTGGCAGGAGGTGTGTGTGTCCCAGGCCAGGATCGCCCTTTCCATGACATGCTACCTGAACCCTCCCTGCCACTTGTAGGCAGCCTACCGGGAAAACTCACTAAGTCCTAGGCACAGGGCCCTGATTGCCCCTGTGCCCCACCCTTGGGGAGCTGCAGAGTCCAGAGCTGGGCCTGGCTGAGGCTCTGCTCTCAAGGAACGACTTAAGAGACAGGGCTGTCTGCCCACCCCCACTGTTTCCAGTACTTGGCACTGGTCCGCCAGGGAACAGTGGGCCCCACCTTGTCACCCTACAGCCAGAACTTACATGTGTGCCTGTCTCAGGGTACAGCTGCATGGGTTTGTGGACCACCGTCAGCTGTGTCTGCAAGTGGCATTTGTGCTTTTCGTTCCTTCTCTTTTATTAGACCTTAACAGGTTTGTTACAGAATAATTAAATGCTCTAAGAACTATAAAAATTTTTAGACCTATAGGCAGAAAGAAGAAATTGCTTAGACTAAAAAGTAAATTATTTAAAAATGGAAAGTTACAAGAATTGGATCAAGCTAGTCCCAAAGTGAATGTTTTTCAGCAACCCTCCCCTTAGGAAATGATAGAATGAGGCGGTCCGAAAGCCTAATAACATACACAGGCGAGAATCCAGACACTTAACTAGCTGTACTTGATTAAAGAAAAGGAGGGAAAACCCTCGCCTTGGGATTAGAGGCTTGTCAGTCTTTTGAAGTTTCTGAGGGAAATTTAAACAAGCCAATAGGGTCCTGGCCAAGTACTCCTAAGCGGAGCCTGACATTCGCTGTGACTCAAGACACCACGTTGGGCATGCTCTGCGGAGCAGGGAGCTCTGCACGGCACGAAGTCCCAGATGTTTGCTGTGTGTTTGCACTGGTGTGTCTGCTGGCGTTTCTGAGTGCGTCACTGTGTCCCTCCTCGGGCTTCACACCCACAGGGGTGGTGCCACTACGAGCTGGAGAAGGGGGGGAAGTGGCCGAGGGAGCGACCCCTCGAGTAAGAAAGCAGCTGGCCTCAAAGGCCTTTTATTTGCGCCCAGAACCATTTTGTCTTTCTGACAAGAAACAATACACAAAGCAATGGTTTCCAACTTCCTCTTTTCCTTTTCCTTACCACAGGCCAGGGAGAGGAAGGGGCTCCTGAGAGGAGCCTTCCCTGCCTGGGCCCCCAGATCCAGGCAGTGTCGAGCCCATGCTCTGTGCCCCATGTCATGTATGTGCATGGCTGTGTACATGATTGTGCAGTATATGTGCACTTTGGAGGGTGGGGAGGCAGATTTAAAACACGGTCCTACCCTGACATTACCCACCGTATGACCTTGACAAGGATCCACACCTTCGTTGGGTCTCAGTTTTCCCAACTGTAGAATGGGGACATTGGCCTAGACTCCAGCCCCAGGTGGTCTTCAGATTTCTTCTTGCCTGAAATCAGGTAGTGTCTCTCTAGCCAGCGTCTAGAGACCTAAGTACAAGTCTCCATTCTCGGTGTGGCACAAGGCCTGTGTCACAAACACTCTTGCCCATCTCCACTGTACCTCCACACAGCCAGGCTCTGCTGGAGTAGCTGCCTTGTCAGATGGGTCCAACCTACATATTTCTAGAGACAGGAGCTCATCTGTTTAGAGGAAACTGCTTCCTGAGTTTAAACCAAACAAACAACAAAATCTTCTTTATACAGAGCAGAATCTCCCCTCTGGAAAGGCTTGACTGAGCTTTCAGATCCCTGAAGGGCTAATCATGCCTGCCCATTGTCTTTGGTCTGTGGGCTTTAGTCTCAGTCTCAAGGATGCTGAGGAACATGAGTATGGATAACTTCCTGCTCATTCTGCCAGGTACCATCCTACTGTGGCAGAGAGACCTCTCTAGTCTCCAGGAAAAGGTCCAGACAGAGGAGTCCCTGGTCACCATGGAACCTCAAGGACATGTTCCCGCTCAGATCTGCAAGTAAGAGGCTCAAGTTTCAACCATTCCGAGTTCTAAGCTGCTTCTAAATGGTGGGAACAGGAGTGACCAGGACCTGAGTTCCTAGGGAACCACTGTGATCAAGAATTTAAGGTTGTTCTGCCACCATGAATGGCTTCCCAGACACACAGCAGGGTGGGGTGGGGGGGGGTATTGCGATCTGCCTGGAAAGGCTTGATGGGTTGCAGGTGAGGACACCCTGAGTGGCGCCCTAGAGAGAGAGAATAAACTGTGAAGGGGCTTCCAGATGAACTGCTAGGAGCTGCTCAGGCTAGAGAGGGGAGCACCGGGGCAGAAGGGCTGAGGTGTGGTGGGGTGGGGTGACCTGGGGTGGGAGCAGTTTTTCTCAGACTCCACCTGCATAGACCTTCATGGAGTACACTCTTTCAGATACGTGTTCCAGGCAGACCCTGATTTGGGACAAGTGGTCCACACTAGCTGCGCTGCTCAGCAGATGCTGTTGGAGGACCCGGCCTCGGCATTTTTGCGAGAAGGAATGTCTACCCTGCCACAAAGGCTCCACCTCTCCACACTCTTCCCTTGCCCCCTCGCTCCTAGGTTCTGGCTGGAAACAGTAATTACAGGTCCCAGCTTTGCTATACACCCCGTCTCCAGCTCTGTCCCTGGCCACGCTGGACTGGCCCAAGGCATTGGAAACTCACATCTACTTAGCATAGTTCACTCCTAAGTCCCGGGGGAGGCAGTGGGGGGGGGGGGCTCAACCTGGGGAGGCCTATTGGTAGGAAAGGCCCTCTCTCCTCATTTTCTGAGGAAGCTAACCCCTAAGAAACTAGAAGAGTGAGAACTTAAAACCAAGAGCTATACCATCTGGCAGAGCAGGTGGAAGCGTTTCCAAGCCTTTGGGTCCTTGGACCCAAATGAATAGGACTAAGAATGGCCCTGAAGAGACTAGTTGTGCCCTCTGCCTGTATCCCCAGGTGGCGAGACGGAGAGGCTTGGGGAACACAGTCCTCTCCAGACGTACTTAGATACCAGCTCCTACCGCTTCTGGGGTCCAGCCTCCCATCATGATCCCAGCCTGCCCAAACTCAGTGACCACCTCTAGATCATGGCCTCCCTTGCCCTTTGCTTGAGCTCTGCCCAGCAGCCCCTTCTCAGTCCGCACGTGGGTTCTTACAAGATCACCTCCCTACAGTTCTCCTGGCCCTCCCATCCTTCCAGTTCAAAAGTTCCCTGGCCCGCCCTGACACTTCTTATCTCACCTGCCTCCTGCGCAGTATCTCGGGCAGCTGTGCTGCTTATCTGGCTCCAAGCCCATGAGCTGCCCAGTGTGGGGAGCCTGGCTGACCCAACTTTACCCTCAGCACCCAACAGCCCCAGTCATTTCTGCAGGACGAGGGCCAGAGAGGGGTAAGAATGAAAACAGCCAGAATGCCAGGACTCTAAGGCCCCAGCATCCTCTACTTTCCAAAGATAGCCACACCCTTTTATATCCTGTTCATGGTTCATAGGTGGGAATCAGGGACATCTCAGTCTCATCAATTGCATGGAGCAACACAAGGTGCAGGTGGCTGACCCTGGGCAGGGAACCTCAGAGCCTCCAACCAAGAGTGAAAATTAGGCTTCAGGTCTTTAACCCAGAAGGCACCAATGGGATTATAGGAGGTCCGTGGTCTCTCTCTTGGGCGTTTCCTGACTTAGTCAGGAGAGAGTTGTCCCCACCATGTCCCCTGGGGACACCCCCTGACTCACCCAACCACTTCCTGCCACTTTTCTCTCTATTTTCTTTGAAAATCTCCATGCCAACAACTCACCCCACCCAGGTTTTGGCAGCGGGGTGGGAGTAAGAGCAGAGGAGCAGTGAGAGCCTTCCCCTGGAATGCAGAGGAAGGGATTGCCACCTGTTCCATTGTCTGCTTGTCCCTCTAAGGCATTGAGACCACCCTCAGTCCCGCCAGGTCCAGGAGCTAGTGCCTGAGAAGAGCTATTTGGCTGGGGGACAGACTGTATGCCAAAAGTCCATGGTTTGGGTGGCTAGTAAGAGTCCCACCACATATTGGTCCCCTCATATTTCACTGCCACTGGGGAGGTCCTCTTAGCCACGCCCTTCTCAGGTAGGTAATTAGCTCCAGCCAACAATATAAGTTGGTAGTATGTGGGTTGCAGAAATGTCACCAGAACCTAGCCCCCATCTCAAACCTCAGGATACTCGGCTCCAAGAAGACTCAGTGGTTAACAGCAAACAGGACTTCGGGCTAGGGTGCCTGTCCCCAAGCTGTCCCCACACAAGCCTGGCCCTCCTTCTCCTTCAGTTGTATCCTGCCTGACACAAATACTGGGGTAACTCTGGAAAATGGAGGGGGCTGCAGAAACTGAAGTGGGGTGTAGCCAGATTCAGGTGCCTCTGAAGCAATCACATTCTGCCTCTGCCTTGGATGACATATTAGAGAATGCAAAGCCTTTGCCAGCAAGGGCAGAGGTCTTGCCTGTCACTTGACTTGGAAGGGACAAGAGTTAGGAGTCTCCACCACCTGTTTCCCACAGGGGCCCTTCATTGCCTCTGTCCCCCCAGCCCCCAGCTCAGTGGGAACTTGAGCCTTCTCAGAGGAATTCAGCAAGGCACCTAGTCCTGCTCCTATTGGAGAGACTGGAGTCTAGAGGGACACAGTCTATCTAATTCTGCTCCCTGCGCCTACTGTAGCCAAGTTTTCTCCAACTAAAGTCTAAACTCCAGCCACAGGGCTAATCTTCAATCTCCAGTTGAGCAGAGGTTGACTTAAAAGCATGATCCTGAGGTGTCACTGTGACACAGACGTGCTCATCCCTGCAGCGGGGCCACATCAGCTGCCCTCTGCACCAGACTTTCACCTCCCTCCCTGTCTGCATCTCCTGCACTTGAACTTCGGCTGGGAAATGAGAGGAGTCTACTCATCCATAACCATCCAACTGACAGGAGCCCCCAGACCACTTCCTTGCCCCTGTCCCCATGCACCTGCCCTGCCGAGGTCCAGCCAGCTTCGTTTCTCTGGGGCTGGTTCCTCTACTCTGCCTTTAGTCTCTGTCTCTGGTGAGGGATTCCAGCCTATTCCCGCCTGAGACATCCGCCACCCTTACTCAGACACTCCTACTAAACTGGTCCCCATTAAACCCAAGTGCACTCGGCATAGGCACTGAGCTAAGAAGATGGGAAAGGTCTGTGGCCAGGCAGCCACCATCAGGGCCAGCCACTTAGCAGTTATTTTGAACAGCTGCCACGCAGTTGTCAGCATCTGCTTATCATCCAAGTCAGGAACGATGGGCACAAGTGGTTACACACTCGCAAATGCACCATCAACTTGAAAGTAGCTTACACAAGTTCAGGACCCGTGTATACACGTGCACAGCTCCACTCCCACCTCCACACACAACAAGCGGGCATGGCACACCATTCAGTGGCCAAGGACTGAAGAGCTGAGCCCTTCTCCTGAACTGTTATCTAGAAAACTCTCCCGACAACTCCTCAAGTTTGTCTGATTATTGGGGACAGAGGAATGAAAGAGAGCTGTCTCCTGACCTTCTGGGAAAGCTGACTTGGGGAACTGAGTGTGGACCTAGAAGCCCAGGCAACTTCATAAGGGGCTCATGCTCAGATACTTGCAAAAGTGGGTTTAAACATGATATGTATCTGGAGAAAGTGGACTTGGGACAGTAGGTAGAGGTTGCCTAGGGCACAGGACTGCCAAGGAGGTAAGTGGCTTCTCAGGTAGAACAGAGGAGGGCCAAGAAACTTTAGTGGAGGGGTGGAGAAATGCTGGCACACAGCTAGCTGCCCCCTCAGTTCATTCCTGGCAGTAGATACTCTGCAGGGGACTTTGGCACAACCGTTAGTGACTAGCTCACCCATGCCCACAGCACCTGGCAGCAAACAAACCCTGCAGCATACTGGGTTCCAGCCCCAGCACTCGGCATGACCCCAGCGACCCTCATCATCCTCTCTGTTCCTCAGTGTCCCCATTGTGCACAAGGCAAATGGAGCCAATGCCCTCTCTGTGTCCTCCTACCTAGCTCTCCCAAGCCTGAAACACCCCACTCACCTCATTGCGGCCAAGGGAGTTCTCAGGTAGGGAGGAGGTGATGCCCGAGAGGATGGCAGTGGCGACGATGGCCCCCACACACTGGGCAATCATGTACATGACAGCCCGGAGGATGCTGATCTGACAACTGAGCAGGAGCCCCAGTGTGACAGCTGGGTTGAGGTGAGCACCACTGATGTGACCCACACTTTGGGCCAGAGTGGCAATGCTCAGACCAAAAGCCAGAGACACCTTCACGTTGTCCTGGACCAGTGTCTGGTTCCTCTCCAGTGGGTAATTGAAGCCTAGGGCAGAGCCGATGCTGATGAAGACGAAGAGGGTCATGGCCAGGAACTCGGCCACCACAGCCCTCCAGAAGATCTTCTTCTTGAATTCACTGGCCATGCTGGCAGGGGTACGACTTAACTGCTGGATGCCTGGTGCTCGACTCCCTCCAAGAGCTGAGCCACAGCCTGGGCTGGGCCTATTTATAGGGCTGGGTGGCGGGGGGAGCACAAAGGGAGGAAGGGCCTCTCCTTGCTCCTGTCCCGCCCCACACCACACGGGCCTCCTCTCTGCGATGGATGCAGACAGGGCTCTGCTGTCTGCCTGCCAACTTTTCTCCTTCCTCCTCTCCCCCTCCTGCCCTCCCTTGCTCCCTCCACCCGCCTCAGCCCTCAGCCCTGCCCAGCCTGAGGAGGCAGGCAGGAGGCAGCCGTTGCTCTAATAGGCTTTGGGAAATTCTTCCAAGCTGGCCCTTCTCAGGGGGCCAGAGAAATCCAGGTGTCCCCGCCCAGCCTGGAAAGCTCAAGGGTGCCTGAGGGCAGAGCCAGGCACTCTAGAGAGGGTGGGGAGTAGGAGTTGACTGGACTCTCAGGATGGACGTTGCCCTCCCTGGAGGTGGCACCCAAACCCGCCTGCCTGTCCCATCCCACTCTGCGCAGTTACTAATCTGAAGTCCTCAGGCTCAGGGATCTGAGAGCAAGCCTGGCCTCAGTCCTGGCCTGAGCCGAGGGGCTGCATGTCACTTTGGGGATGTTCCCTCAGCACCCAGGCCTCAGTTGATTGGGGTTGAGAAGCTTTCTTGGAGTCACCTACTATTCTCCAGACAAGGATGGGCCTGGGTCTGGGCCAGGCAAGGCCTGGGATTTGGGAATGCCCTCCCAAATCCTCACACTTAAAAAACACTTTGAACCAATGATTTGAAAGACAGAGAGGGAAATAATAGTGCTTGGTTGGTTGTGTGTGTGTGTGTGTGTGTGTGTTGTGTGGGTTTCCTCTAATAGGCAGTGGAGCTGGCAGGTCACTGGGGAGATAGAAGGAATGGCAGCTGGACCTGAGAAGGGGAGTAAGGGAGACACACACGGCTGAGGCTAAGAGACAGAGATGGTATGACAGGGCAGCGGGAAGCTTTTCTGAGTGAGAGTGGAAAGGGAAGGAGTTTTTCCCAGCCAGGGAGACAGCAGGAAGAGCTAGGGTCGTAGCTCTGGGTGGTCTCCTTGCCTGGGTACAGGGTTCAATCCCCAGCAACAAAGAAAACATGAACAAAACGCAATACTTCAGAAACAGGAAGGGCACAAACTGAGCAGAGGGGACATTTGGCTGAACCGGAGTCAGGATACAGAAACGAAGGAAGAGGGAGGTCAGAGACCTCCAACAGCAGGAGGTGCTGCAGACCCCGAACCCACCCTACTCCCTGGACACCCCCAGAATCCGGAAAGAAGGACCAGAGAACTGGTCACTTACCTACTGTGTGAGTGTGCTGGGAGATGAACCAAGCCCAGCAGGGGTGGGGCACTCTCTGTGGCCACAGGGCTGGGCCTAGGATGATCAGGTCCACCCTCTCCCCACCTCAGTCCTTCTCGGGATCATTGGCTTCTTACCCACTAGACCTGGGAAACCAAGGCCCACTGAGAGAGAAGAACATCTTCTAATCTGACCTCGGTCAAGGTGGAGCAGGATAAACACGTGGATCAAGCACCTTCTAAAGTGGGATCCACCATACAGAGCATGATACTGTCTCCCCCAAGGGCCACCTGTGTCCAGCTGCATCCCTGGTGCTGGATGTGGCCTGCAGGGATTGTGGTATGTTTGATGTTGGGAATGCGTTCACTGCCATGCACCTAAATTCTTACAAGGCCAAGAGGGAGGGGCTCAGGGCAGAACGGTGGCAGAGAGGGCACTTCGTTCCCTCTGCCCAGGCAGTCTTGGCAGCCAGAGGTAATCAAAGGTTTATTAACCCTCTAGAGGGGCAGCTAGTACGATGGACCACCTCCCGGGACCTCCACCACATCCTTTATTCTTAGAGGTTCCCTTATGGCCTGACAGTGGTGTAGCCATTCAAGGAACTCATTCTTCAGTTCCAGGGGCCTCTAATCAAAGATCAGGCTGCGAGGCTAAGATCTTATGCTGTCTGGCTAAGGGACCCGGTCAGGAAGACTCTAGGAAAACAGTAGGAAGAGCACTTTCCAGAAGCTGGTGTGGCCAGGCAGCAGAACAGCACAACAGAACCAAGTGAGGAAATATGAGCCATTTTGTACCTAAGTATGTCCCAGGAGGCTATGGTAGTATCTGCAGACCAGGTCTACTGTGGCTGAAGTATGTGGTGTGTGTGTGTGTGTGTGTGTTGGTCCTTGGAAACTACTAACACATTCACTAACACAGGTATTTTATTAGCACTGATAGCATCCCAAATACCATTTTGGATACCGCTGAACAGCCATGGGCCACAGAAACCAGCCCCTTGTCTTCTTGAGGCTTCCCTTCCTCCACATCATCTCATAAACTCTGTGAAAACCCAGTAACAGCTGAACCAATGAACATGGCTACATTCTTTGGGCAAAGGTGATGTCAGCAATAGGGGATGCCATCAGAATGCAGGCATTCTGTCACTACCTCCCACCATGTCAAGGGACCACTACAATTCTGAACGGACTATTTGCAAGAAAAGGTGGGAAGGCTCCTGGCTGGATGTCAGACAGAAAGGCCTATACCTCAACCTCTCCCTCACTGGTCTGTCACAGTCCACGCTGCCTGGCCAGGAGAGGCAGGCCAAAAGTAGGCAGTCTCTTGCTGAGGCTGGGGTAACCCTCAGTGATGTGCCAAGGGAAGGGATGCTGGCATTAGAATGCTCCACCATTCAATTCTGACCCCAGAGCCTAAGTTCCACCTCTCCCCCAAAGAAGGGTCACCGAGGTACAGGTTACTCTACTCTGTTCACTGGCCCAGAACAAAGGGCAAGGGCCGCGGGCTACAAGCCTCAAACAGTGGTGCTGGTGAAAGCAGCTCCGGCTTCCATGCATAGCTGGGGGGGGGGGGGGGGGAGGATTGCAGTGGTCACAGAGGAGCAGGGAGCAGCCAGAACCCAGCCCTGGGAACCTAGGTTCAAGGCCTGGTGCCGTGTGCTTCTCATTCACGGTGTCCCAGAATCCTGGGACTGGCTTATGTCTTTCCTGTGAATAGACTCCCAGGCTCGGGAAGGCTAAATAAAGCATACGCCCTCCATCCATGCAGGACTTGAGGCCACTGGGGCCCAGGCATCAGCCAAAGTTTTGTCCTAGCAAGTGCTTTTCCAGATGTGTCCCACTCCTGACATGGCCAGTGAAGCTGGCGCCAGTCAGAGCCCGCTGTTCATGGGATGATCTGGGGCTGTCTTATTCCTTCACAGATCCACAGAACTTGCATCTCCACCTCAGAGGATGGCCACCGGAGCCTCAGATGCAGGCTACGGACAGGATTACTAGGTCGTATGGAAAAAAAAAAAAAAAACGTCCCTGGGTGTGGTCCATCTTCAATGCCTAGCTTTTGTGACATGCCAGGCAGAGGAGCTGAAAGGAAAGGATTGCTCCTCTTGCCAGCAGAGATGTTCTCTATAAGCCAGCAGGAGAGAGCAATGACTTTATTCCCCCTCAGAAGGTCCACCAGGAAGAGAGTAGGGGACAGGAGAGGACTTGGCAGCACACAGTCACCATAAGCTCACCAACAGCTTGAATGCATTTTCTAGGCTTGCTCCAGCTTTCCTGAGTTGGAAGCAAGAACACTGAAACAGGAGGGGAAGAGAGGAAAGTCTCTCCTAGGCCTGAGGAAAGTGGGCCCCTTTCCCCTTCTGGCCTACCAAATGGGGCTCCCAGCTTTGTCTGAAAACTTCCCCGCAGTGGGTCACCTGCTAATACCCTTCTCCCGGTTTTCATCCAGGACTTGTTAGCCATAGCTCTCTGGACTCCTCTCAGGAGTTCGGAGCCAGAGGTGCCAGTCTGGAGCCATCCTCCTCATGAGATAACCGGGGAAGGCAACGTCAGCTCAAAGCCAGGGAAGGGGATTTCTCAGTACCTCCAAGACTCGGTTCCCCTACTCAGTTCTAAGGTTCTTCGCAGCACAGCATGGTCCCATGTCGCCCTTCCCTGTGCTCTGGCTCATCACACTTGCTGTGGCCATCTACATTCCTCCCCTGCACAGTGCCCATCCCTCCTCCTTCCCAGATGCCCCTGCACATCCTCCACTGTGAAGGCACCCTGGATCATTCCATAGTGAGCGCAGGAAACACTAGTTCCCTAAGGTTGCTGAGCAGCAAGCTGGGCACAGTGCTCTAGTAAGCATCTACCCCCGCTGTCAAGGGAGGGACACCTGCCTTTCCTAGCATGTGAAGGGAGGAAGCTCCTTGTCTAAGAGGCGGTACCTGGGCATTTAGGCATCACACGATCGCTCTTAAATCAAAAACGGATTTAGCAGGTCCCCAGTGATTCAGCAGGGATGGAACAATTTAATAATTTTCTTGGCTACTGCCTCCCATTCACCCTGCTCCTCCCTACCCTCATCCTCACCCCTGCTTGCCTTGAGTCACAAGTCAGGCCTCTTGTCTTTGGGGTTAGGGGCAACACCACACCCATTTCTGGACAGTGGGGTTTTCTATTTTAATGTGTCACCAGCAATTCTCGGGCTATAGTGAAACAATATCTGAGACAGGATGGAAAAAAGCTGCCACTGGCCTGGTGGAGTCTACTCAGTTTTGATCCTTGTCTCATATCCAGGATTAAAAATGGAGATTCAGGAATAAGTCTGAGGTCCAAGGAGGGTGCCTGAGGAGACAGGGATGCCCCTGCCTCTACTCCAACCCACTCAGGGCTGGCTGGCAAAGGCCTCCATGAAGGAATATAGTCAAAATTTCCCCAATCCGTTCTGCAGTGGGAATCCCTTCTGGTCCAGGAGAGCGGTGTCTTCCCACTTGCAGAGAGCACCGCTGGTGGTTTCTGAAATGGGCAGCCTGACCGCACCCTTGGAGAAGGCAGAACAGAACAGGGCTCTGCTGCTCTGTGGGGCCCTGGGAGGAAGTGTCATGTGTGTATGTGGTTTGGGAGGACTTCCTCACTCTGGGTTCCTTCTCTGCTCTGGGCCCAGCCTGGCTACAGCTTAGCTTCCTGCTCCCTGTCATCCTGGCCTTTTTTAGACATCTCCTGTCTTTGCCTTGTTGTACTACAAAGCTTCAAGAGAAGGGATCCATAAACCACTTGCTCCAAAGCCCTTGGAGAAATTGGGGCTGAGAGAGGAAAAGAAAGATGGTCCAGAGGTAGGCGGAGGGCCATCAGGATGGATCCGTAACAGTCTGGGCTCCTGTGCCCTTCTGATCTGCTAGCCATAACCAGCTTCCCTTCTTCCCCTCTTGAGTAAAAGCCACCTCTTCAGACAGCTTCACGGGCTTTCCTGAAAGGCTCCACAATACCATGACAGAAGAAAGGCCTGGAACCCACAGAGTGACATCAACATCGCCTCCAGCTCATATAAAAGGACAGTCCCACATCTGTCTGAACCTCCTGCAGGCACTGTGGCCCTGCAGTAGCCCTGGTTCCTCCATCACCACTCCTGGCTGCTCAGCTTCTGAGGGTCTCATAACATCCCACCCATGCTATCCCTTGCTCTTCACAATCTCCACAGATTGTGCCCAGGTGTTCAGACCCAGGACACAAGGCAGGGACTTGGCAGGGTCTCCCTGAGGTACAACCCTTTCCTGAATACCTCTGGGCCCTCTGGGCTGGCACTGGGGTCTCAGCCTTGAGTGGGGCCTGATGTCCTCCACCATGCCACTGTTTCTTGTTGGTTCTGTCAACCACTGAGAACCATCACAGACACCACTCCTGCACCTCTCAGATAAATCCGATTCTCTGCGACCTCGTCCAGGGATGCTGCAGGAGAATCAGGGGCTTCAAGCACCAAGGCCTCTCTGGCTTTTTTGGTGGCTTTGGGTTTTCAGAATGCAAAGCCCAGCAGGTCCCAGATACCCCTTCTCTAAGAAAGCCTTCTGTCCTGGGCTGTGTCCCCAGTGACAGTGCTTGCCCATAGGCACCAGAGCCTTGAGGACATTGTTCTAGGGAAGAACTCAGAGGTCACCAAAGTGTAGTATGGCTTGGTCCACCACCAACAGTCAGGAGTACTCTTAGCAACCACAGCACTTGCCCCATGTAGCTAAACTCTGTTTAGCTTCTCTAGCAAGCTCCCATGAGTTGGTTTTCCTGATCTTTTCTGCTCCCAATCCTTCTTGACAGCCTATGCAAGCCCTAACATATGTCACATGATAGGCTTATTTGTCCCTCTTCTTGTGTATGGGTTACGTGTACATTACACACATACAACACCTGCTTTCACATGCATGATCAAACATGAATACAAACATACAGGATTTATATGTCTATCCACACATGAATATATCACACATAGGTGTCATGCATATGAATGTGTACACATAGGGACACTAGATGCATACATGAGTATACCCATGAAGGATAAGGATAGTCCCACATACATCTGAACCTCCACCATGCACTGTGGCCCTGCTATCAGTAACCCTGGTTCCTGCACTTCTGTCCCACGTCTCTTCCAAGTGCTCACAGCTATTGCCACTCATAATCTAGGGACCTGACTCTCCTAATCCACTCATGGAGCCAAATTTCATGGTGGAGAGGACAGACACAAAAAGGAATACATCTGTGGGACTTCCTGGGGCCACCTGATTATGGTCTTTTTTGGGGGGATGCTGTTTGCTACCTGTGTGCTCTTCTCTCTTTTTCACCTAGCAGTACTCTGCACCCTGGGTGCTCCCTGCCCTTGGCCAGGAAGAAAGCAGGCTCTGCAGACTGTACAGTTAGGGACCACTCTCAAAGATGAATGGAGCCAGACATCACTAACCTACCGGGCAGCCAGTGTCAGCGTGTGTGCTAGACTCCCCTTGGAGCAAAGACAAGGCAGGGCACCTATGAGACCATTCTTGTTCATGCTTTATCTCCTCAGGAATCGTGGAACTGTGAGCTAGGTTAGTGGGCTGAATACTAGGGGGAGAGTGAGCAAGGCCAGCTCCTGCCCCATTGCCTTGGAGACCCCCTCCTCCCCTGTGTCCCTCTGAGCATTCTATTCATGTGAAGCCAACATTCCAGGAGCCCACCGAGCCAGCAAGATCATCTCACACAGGCGATCACTGTCTCATCTAATGAGAAAATGATGACATGGCCCCCCACAGTCAACCCCACTCCCAGTCCAGCCCCAGAGCCATACAAATCCTTCCTCTGCTACAGTGGCCCACCAGGTCACTTTCCAGGGACTCCCTGTCATCGACTCTGAGGCTCTGCAGTCACCCGTTCTGAACTCCTCCCCCGACTCCCAGGATCTTAGAGCATTGGAGCAGTTGGGACTTTGGTTACTACAACCCCATTGCACACTGGTAAACTGAGGCTCCAGGCTCCGGTGATTCTCTAAACATCATTTATAGAAGGTCACCACCTTCCTCTGCCAGACAGAGTGGCTCTAGCAGGGCAATGGGCACACTGAGAAGGACGTGCCACTTCATGAGTTAGGAATGGGCCATTCCTTCCTTTCTGATTACCCTCATGGCTTAGGATGGATGGTCACAGATGGAGACCAATACCCTAGTCTGCAAGCTTCAGGGAGCCCACACTCATAAAAAAGATTGAAGAGTCCATGGCACAGCCGGATGCCACCAGGAAAAGGTTGGTTGGTGAGGCAGAAGTCTCAGAGGCCTTTCGGGAGGGACAGGGTTTGAATCACAGGTGCATTATCAGATGCAAAAGCCCTTTGGTAAGTCCTGTCCTCTGACTGGCGCATCTTCCCTTCCCAGGCATCCTATCCCCATCTCAGGGAAGCTCTGAACGGCACCTTTCATACTTTCTTAGGTACTCAGTCACCTGTTCCAGGGCTGTGCTTCAAGGCCATAGTCCATGGGAGTTCTGCACCGCCACAAAGTAACAGTTCCTTAGAGCAGAATGGGCATTCGAGGCTCCATCTTCTCAAGTCACAACTTCTCAGAGGGCATCTTTGGGTCTCTAGAGCTGGTTTCCCTAGCCTAACAGCAGTACAGCTCCCAAGCCTGGCATGATTACCCAGTGACCATGCCTGTTACTGAGGAAAGCCCAGCACTAAAGATGATATCCAGTCGTGACCTGAGGCACATGCCCACTGCCTGCCTCTTCTCTCAGAACCCGCCACGTAGAGTGCTCCGTGTGTACAGAGAACCCTGCAGTCTTTGGAACCTGACCCTGCCAGAGCAACATTGAAGGGTCAGTCAAAGGCAGGCTGAGTTTTCGTGGACCAGACCTGAGGACCATGAAATCACAGAGGACAGAGGGGAGGCATAACAGGCATTCCTGAATGGATATTTTGCATCTGTTCTAGAAGCCTCTGTCAAATGATTCCCCGGCAAGTCTCAGCTTTCTGTAGGAACATGAGTTCTTAAAATGCAGTGGCTGATACCTAAGTCCGATTGGGTAGAACCTATGAATTCCGTGTTCTCACACACTCCCAGGAATGCTAGTTAGTCCAGAGTTACACCATGAGCAGTAAGGGGCTGAACTGTCAAGACTCCCCAATGCAGCCAGCTGTTTGCCGTATCAGTGACTGATACAATGGATGGTTACTTCCCCCTGAGCTGGTAGCCACTGCAAGAATGCAAAGAACCATTCGCAAGTTCTTACCTTGAGATAGCCAGTGCAGCTGCTTGCTATCAGTAGAAAGTATTTTCCCTGATTCTGGCTGCCAGGGAATTGACTAAACTTTGTAGCCAGAGTCTTAAAGAGCAGACTGTGAACTGCCGGGTGTGCTATGGGAGGGACTCAGGCTCAGTATGGTAATATGGTAACTCTGTTGCCCAGAGAGATGGTTCGGATATGCTAACACAGTGCCCCTGGTGCCCATCCTGGGCTCAAACTGACATTGTGCCCAGGGAAGCATCTTCACACTGCACACTGGCTTCAATACCAGCCAGTTGAACACCTCTGCCTACAGACAAGACGGAAAGTAGATTTGGGGTGCCCCATCATGTAGCCCTACAGGGAATGACTGAGGGCAGCTGAGACTCAGGCCTAAGGACAGGAAGAGGCAATATGGCTCTGTGAGCCAGAGAAGAGTCCCACCTCTTCTCGGCGATCAGGAATGGTTTCCCAGAGGAGGAGAGAATATGACAGACAGATTTGTTTATATCAAGGAAGGGAGGTGGTGGAGGGAGAGGACAGTCCAAGGAGAAGAATGAAAAGGGTGACTCTTTGGTCGTGCCAGGTACAGATGTGGTTCCCATGAAGCCTCTCTGCTTTGGCTGTGCTTGACTTTAAGAGAGGGACTCATAGGATGGGATGGGATGTCTCCTGCCACCCCCAGTCCCTGTTGCGTGAGTCTGTCTTCTTTCCCCTGCCTGAACTCTTTGACCAGTGGAGATCTCAGCCAATGCCACGTACAGATAAGGAGGTCTGAGTCAGTCTAGAGCACCCTGCCAGAGACGGAGACAGAGGACAGAGGATGTGGAAGTGAGAAGGCTAGAGGCTCTGCAGGAGGAAGCCCTATGCCTCCTCCGTGGCCAGCAGAGGGGGAGCAGAGCTGAGGGAGGACCTAGCACAGTCAGCCCTGGGAAGGTGAATGCGAGCCCAAGATGGTAGGACAGAGAGGAAAGACCTAAGCAGGAGCCCTGCTAAGAAGCCATGGGGGAAAGTGTTGTCCAGTCCCCGGTTTCCACTCTCAAGCTGGTACACTCGAGGGTCCTGATAGGATAACACACAGCAGGTCCTAAGGACCCAGCCATGCTTGGGATACCCCCACCCCTCTTTCCCTGCCTCCCTTGTGAAGGCAGCTTTTAGGATCCTGATGACTTTCCAGAAAACAGGAGAGTGAGACAGTCAGAGACACAAACCTAAGCTGCGTGCACCATGGCCGGGAAGAAGGGAAGTGCTTGGCATTTTCTGAAAAGGTTTAGGAGTGACGGGAAGCGGGTTTACAGGTGCCTAGGCTGAGAGCTGCCCACCTTAGCCAGCTGACTTCTTTCGGGGTCTGTGCATTGCTGACCTGTCGCTCCTCATGCTACTCACCCTCTGGGAGAGGGTTGAATTGAAGGAAAGGTCAGACTCCCACACAATAGGACCCGGGTATGGAATCAGGACACCCAGATACACAAGCTCCCAGAACCTCAGGAAACCAGAGGAGATAAGAGGGGAGGGGCTGCAGGAAACTCCACCCACCGTCAGCTGTGGAGATGTTCTGGAGCCTCCACTGCTTCTCCACAGAGCAGCCGAGCAAGAAGGAAGGATGAACAGTCTCAGACTCAGTTTCCAATCTGTCCCCAGGACCACTGAGGCAGCACCCAGAGCTTGTCACAATGGCCTCCAGTCTCATCCTCCAGTCACTGCTGAGGGGAGAGGCCCAGCTTCTAGCCCAATCTCATTTTCCAAACCTGAGACCAAAGTCTGGTATAGGGAGGACAAACCAAAAGGAAGGCATTTCTCTGTGTGGCCCAGGAGAAGTCAGAGGTGCCTAAGGGAAAAAGATGTGTGATTTGGGAGGGGACTCTGGGGATGATGGGGTGAGCATCATCCAGGATTCAGCCAACATGCATGAGGTCCAGCCAGCCTCGTTCTACCAAAACGTCCCATCTTGTCGCACTTGCGCCTCAGGACCTCTCTCCAGCTCCCAGGAGCAAGGCCAACCATTCCTGAGCACCTCTAGTCGCCAGCTCCACTCCAAGCCCTCTATGGGGTATCCTCACGCCAGAGGGCAAACGTGTGTGACTATTCTTGCCGTCGTTAAGAGTAGAGACACCGAGGCACAGAGTCATGTCATGTGTTTGCTTGTTTGCTCCTTTGTTTTGGGGCAAGCCTCCCATGGTGTAGGCTGACCTTGTATTTGCTTTGCAGTCAAGGCTAACCTTGAACTTTGGATCCTCCTGCCTCTACCTCCCAAACGTTGGGATTCTAGGACTTGAAACTAAGGCTTTGTACATGATAGATACGCACTTTACCAACTGAGCTATACTCCTAACCCATTGCTGTGTAATTTAACTCAGGTGAGACAAATACTAGAGGGGAGTTAAAATCTAAACCAAGCAAATTTCAAGTTCAAAATCATAAACACGCCAGTATCCCAACTTCCTGCTTTGTCTTATCGCACAAAATCCATGATTGGAGTCACCCAAACCCAGGATGATAAGAGCCAGGGAAGATAGATTCGGGTCTCTGACCCATGGTCTAGAAGAGCTCTCAGAATCTGACGCCAGACAAGGGTACCAGAGTTCCATCCTGGAATTTGAAGTTTGACACCTGATGGAAGATCCTGATTCTGGGGGGTTGAGCATTTTCCACAATGGCCTCTGAAACCCCAAATGGTCAGAGACGGGTCTCAGGCCTTCAGAACACAGATAGGGACGCCAAGTATCCCCATGGGAGGAGCCCTACCCAAGGCTACCAAGGGACTGAGAACCATCCTGCCAGCCTGGCTTATTCAGTGCTAGCCTACAGGAGCCAAGCAATTCTTGCCATCTGGCCCAAGGTCGCCAAAAGTAAGGGAAACAATGGGCAGTGGGTTCAGTCATGGCCAGCATCTGAACAAAGACTTGGCACCTCTCCGAGCTCAGGCCCCCCCCTTCATGGTTTGCCAAGGCAGGCTAGTAGAGGAAACCTTCATCCTAGGCTGGGAAGTTTTACAGACTGTTCTGGGAGAATGGTGGCTGTCAGAGCAGCCAACAGAGGGGGCAGCTGCTCCAGGCCAAGAAGTAGAGGCGACAGCAGGACTTGAATCCAGGTCATGGCCCCACCCACCTGGGTCCTAGGTGGCCTCTCCCTCTCCCACCTTGTCCTTTGGCCCCAGCTCTTTGTCTCTTCTCTAGGATCTACTGTCCATAATGGTTGACATCTCAGTCTTCTGGACACAGCTCGGGGCCACAACTGCCCTAAACCCTGCTGTGGCTCCCCAGTGCACATGCTCAACTCTGAAACCTATTCAAAGTTCTTTGTGATTACTTTCTGACAACTTTAACTTTCATCTCCCCTAGATTCCCAAGACCCCTTCCATCTGATAGTTATGTCCCCAGAGTACCCTCTGTACCCTGCTTCCCCACACCCCCAGGGCACCCTCTGTGCCCCTGCTCCCCCCACATCCCCAGAGTACCCTCTGTGCCCTGCTCCCCCCACATCCTCAGAACACCCTCTGTGCCCCTGCTCCCTCCACATGCCCAGAGTACCATCTGTGCCCCCTGCTCCCCATCCCCAGAGTACCCTCTGTGCCCTGCTCCCCCACACCCCCAGATTACCCTCTGTGCCCTGCTCCCCCACATCCCCAGGGTACCCACTGTGCCCCTGCTCCCCCACATCCCCAGAGTACCCTCTGTGCCCTGCTCCCCCACATCCCCAGGGTACCCACTGTGCCCTGCTCCCCCACATCCCCAGGGTACCCACTGTGCCCCTGTTCCCCCGACATGCCCAGAGTACCATCTGTGCCCTGCTCCCCCCCCACATCCTCAGAACACCCTCTGTGCCCTGCTCCCCCCATAGCCCCAGAGTACCCCCTGTGCCCCATCACCACCTTTCCCTTACAAAATAGCTTTGCTCCTTCTCACATCAGGAAGCCTCCGTCTGCTCTACTTAAGAGTTATCCAAGAAGGAATTTGGCTCGCGAATGTGTGGGGCAGGGGGTAGAAGATCAATAGTGAGCCCTTCCTCGGAACAAGGTCCCCATGCACAGCAGTGTCTGTTTACACATTGTACCCATGTAATTATTAATCATGTCCCGGGTTCTTCCTGTGCTGGGGCAGGAAGGGCCAAGGCAGGGCAGGGCAGGCCTGGCCTTAGGGGTGGTATTGAACCCTGAAAGTGAGCAGGCAACAGGGAGGTGGTTCCGCACTGTGCTTATCACCAAGTTCTCTGAGGCTCCTAGAGAGGTTGGTGTTTGTCAGACTTCATAGACTCAAAGGACCAAAAAAAAAAAAAAAAAAAAAAAAAAGGACAGATAAACACCCAGGATCACTCTTATCGGAGGGGCCACAGGAAAGCCGCCAGGTTTACGCTCAGAACCACACCCTGAACCAACGGTTTAGCTGCCCAGCCCAATGTTCAGTGACAGGTTGTTGGTGGAGACAGGCGGGGGGAGTGACAGGGAAGGGAAAGCCTGAAAACCTGTAGCCATAACCTTCAGTTGGATTAGTCCCTGGGGAAGGAAGGAAGGGCCCTGGGTCCAGGGAGAAGGAAAGAAGCATGATGCCTTAGGTGAGGGCTGCACGTGTATCAGGTGCATTTGTGTTAAAGGAGAGCCCATTGACGAGGACCCCTGCAGGATCTGCGGTTGTGGCAAAGAAGTCAAGAGTATCATGAAAGGACGTTGGGAGCTTCCCAAGGGAGGGCCTTGGAGCCCACCCACGTGAGTGGCAGGACGTAACAGCTGGAACCAGCCATGCCTAGGAACACCAAAGAAGGTTCCAATAGTGGCAGACTCGTGGGGAATCTGCTGCTGTGACTTCACTTACGGCTGGAGGGGAGATGGGAAGAATGCCTGGATAAGCAAGCTGGAAACCCGGCCCCAGCCCAAGTACCACCTGGTGGCCAGACCTCCAAGAACCTGCCACAAAAGAAAAGTGCCTCAGTTTCCCCATCTGCATAGGCAAAGAAGGTCTTTAATGATTCTCTTGAAGAAAGGTGCAGACTGGGTATTTGTGGGACTGAGGATAGGGGCAAGAGCATAGTCAGAGAGGCCATCTGTAGGCTATGGTCACCACTGAGCACTCAGCTTGTCCGGTGGGGTCCTAAGCCCTCTCTGTGACTGCTAGGGCTACCTCAAGCTCAGACTGCTGTCCCCCATAAAAGTCCTGGCCATATTACACCTGGCTATGCCATTTACCCACCAACCCCCATCCCGCAGTGTGCATGAAGCAATCTCCATTATCACACATGCTTGGCATTTTTGCCTGATAATCACACTTCCCACAGCCCCGGGAGGATTAGGGCATGATTAGGGAGGCGGGAAAACTCTGGCGAGTGGAGCCAAAGACCTGCCAAGAGATTTGGCAGCCCAATTTGATTGCTGCCTGTAACTTTGGGGATCCTCTGAGGGTCTGGTGGACATGTTCGGACCCTGCACAGGGCCTGTGGTGGCACAGGATACAAGACATCAGCACCTTACCCAAGTATGTGCTCCTATGCTATCTTCCCACCAGCAGCCACCCCGTTCCTGCCCTGTGTACCGAGTCTTCATCTGTCCTCTCCTCCGAACACCGGTTTTCTGGGCACACTCTGTTCGCACATGATGAGGTAGACAGATATTGTGACTGCCATGGTCTGTCTGCCCACACTGTGCCTTCCATCTGGAATAATCATTCACCCAATGATGCTTTTAGGCCCAGGGCAGAAGTTTCTTCTCGGTCTCTTGGAGAACCTGGCAAGAAGTCTCCATCGAGACTTGTGCTTACAAGGTGCTGAGACCTGGTCTAAGTGCTTCAGTGTCTGAACTCGCTTCATCTTAGCTAGAATGCTGTGATGCTGCCACTTCATACTCAAGACACCAGAGCTCGGCAAGCCAAAGTCAAGTGCTCAGGGCCACGTGGGTCAGGCGGATGCTGGGGCAATTGCTTCCTCCCAGACCTACAATGTGAGTTTCCTAGGTAGCCCTCTAAACTTCATGGCAATCACAAGCTCTGTAGCAGAGTATTTCAGATTTGAACTGGTCCACCAATTTAGAATGCAGATTCCAGGTGAGCGTGGCTGGGATGGGGCCTGGTTGAGAAACTCACAGCAGTGCTGGTGGTCTGAAGATCGCTCTTTGAGCAGTAAAGCTAGCATCCAAAAAAAGGGAAAGTCCTCCATTGTCACTGCTGCTTAGCAGAGTTCTGAGGGCATGTGGCAAGGAGGTCTCTTCACTCTTAGCAGACTGGAGGCCCTGCTCTCCATTGAATGCTGGTCCCATCCCCGTGACACAGACACTCAGGGCAATCAGGCCAAGTCTGAATGTATCCTTAACTTTGGACATCTCTAAGCCCTGGTCTACTTCTGACCCCCAGAAACTTCAGCTGTCCTAGAAATGCTCTAAGGGAATAGAGCCAATGTTCTACCAAGCCCCTTCCTGGCCATGAGTGAAGGTGAGCAGTTTGGGTCCTGCAGTTAGCTAGGAAGTCTTTGTATAGAGGCATCAGCTGCAAGGACAGAGAGATGTGTCCTTGCTCCTAAGGCCAAGTAAAACGGGTCTCAGGACGATTCCTTGAAAGCCTGCTGTAAACCACAGAGTATATCTCCAAGTAGAGCAACAGAAACAGAAAACTGTGAACCCTTAACACTCATGTATCTGAGCATTAAAGATTTTAATACAGTTTGGGAGAGGGCCATGAGACATAGAAGCCTACCCACTTCATCCCTAAAAATCAATGTCCTAATGGACAATGGCCACTTGTGATGGAAGGAACGGCAGCTGAGTCACCTGGGGGAAGAGTTAGGGAAAATGCTGAGGCTCTGAGCACACAGCCAGCACTGATCCAGTGTTTAGAGGCAAAACCACGTGGAGCTTCATATGGTTCTCAAGTGGAGTCCAGAGAGAAGGCTCAGGTGTTCCACCAAAGGGATAGGGGAGAGGTTGTCCCCCACAGAAGAGCTGGCCTACCTAAGCAGTAGGTAGGGCATCACACACACACAACACACACCCTGCATAAGACATCCTGAGAAATGGGTCTCTCTCCTCTCTCTCTCTCTCTCTCTCTCTCTCTCTCTCTCTCTCTCTCACACACACACACACACACACACACACACACAACACACACCCTGCATAAGACATCCTGAGAAATGGGTCTCTCTCTCTCTCTCTCTCTCTCTCTCTCTCTCTCTCTCTCTCTCTCACACACACACACACACACACACACACACCCTGAACCCTGCATAAGAAATTTTCAGGAATGAAGGACCCAGAACTATCTGTGTGCCCACTGTTGGCGAAGAGAGTCTCTAGGATGGCTGTACTATACAGTAAGAAGTATCTAGCTGTCTAGCTGATCTGGAAGAGCCAGAGACAATACGGGGTCTAGAAGTCCTAGATTTTCCAGCCAGGCTGGGAAGTGAAAACAGACTGCCACGGCACTCTGCTCAAATGGTCATCCCAGGGCAAGGGGGGTTTTCTCACGAGATTTTGAAGTTAAGGGCCCATTACATTGGTTCCATATACGCTTTTTTATTATTATTAAAAATTTCCACCTCCTCCCCTCCTCCCATCTCCCTCCCACTCCCCCCACTCCCTCTCCCCTTCCCTCTCCAGTCCTAAGAGCACCATATACTCTTCATAATGCCAGAAGTCAACAGCTAGGCCTGTTTGTCCAGCTAGATCAAGGAGCAGACACTAAAGATACAGAGAAAGTCAGTGGGAAAAGACTGCCAGCTTATTCAGGACTTTGCCTCTAAGTACAGAACACAGACAGAGAACTCTGGACCCTTAGCACACAAGTATGTGAGCATTAAAGGTTTTAATCCAGGCTGGGAGAGGGCTATGAGCGACAGGAGGCTACAAACTGCATCCCTAGAAAACAAGGAGCCCATGTGACAATGATCACTTGTGATGAGGCACAGCCTCATACGTTTAGCTCCTACGGCACTGAGAACGTGTTATGGCTTCAGAGCCTGGGAGTGGTGGTACCTAGTTCTGCCCACCTTCCACTCCAGGGCATCATCTGAGGATCTGCATGTGGGCTCCTAGAAAAGCAAGCTCTGTGCTTTGTTGGGTTAACTTTCTGCAGCAATGCTGGGAATTGTTTGTTTTCTCTAGCGCTGCCAAAGAGCCCCTGGCAAGGAGACTAAGTGGGTTTCATTGAAAAGATACTTTTCCTCCCCAAGCCGATAAACAAGGCCACTGCAGGGAAACCAACTTCCTCAGTCAGGCACTCTGCAGAGGCCCATCCCTGGCCAAGGAAAACAAATGCATAAACATTTCAAGGAGATATAGGAAGCATTTCTACTGGGAACCTGCTGTGAATGGCCACTAAAGTTTACACAGCAAGCCCCAAGGGAGCCCGGTGCAGGACACAGCCATCCCCGCCCTCCCATTCTCCTATGGCATGGTTTACTCCTCCCTGTCACTCCAAAGATCTGCAGTTGGGACACAGCATGTGCCCTATCCAGAGGAACACAAGACAAGCTCTGTAGTTGTCCCCACCAAATCCCCAGTTCCCTAAAGGAGGGGTCTTCTTACAGCAGAGGACACAGCCATAGAACAGCAAGGCTCCTAAACCCCATGGGGACACATGGAGGCCAAAGATGGGCTGCCATGAAGTATCTAGGACTCCCGAAAGCCTCTCTTGATCCCTGTGTGTGAGCACCCACCTCTGCATGGTCCCTGAGCTGGGGTGAATGCACCTGCAGGCTTTATCATTATTTTTCGGTCCCTGGATAGCCATACGACAGGGACTTTGAGGGCTGGAGCTTTGTCCCTAGGTCCCTCTAGTGACCTGCTGCAAGTGGCCCTAGATCCTGGCTTTGATCCAGGTACTCCAGCCTGTAGTTCTTCCCCAGCCTCCCACTGCTGCCATATCACACTCCCTGATGAAAACCACGGAATATCCACCAGCGTAGCAAGCAAAGCTCAGAGCATACCGTTTTCCCAACCAACCTCCCTCCTTATTCTGCAATGTGAGTACTTTCAAATTCCTGCCCAGTCACATGGGCAGTCGGTTCTCCCCATGACCACAGGGAAGTCCACACTTGATCCATCTGCTTGTCCCCCTCTCCTTTGCTCACACGTGTGGCCAAAAAGTCACTCCCTGGGTAGCTTTCTACCTGCACCCATTCCAGCCTCCTCTAGGTCCAGCCCATCCTCATGTGACCTCACAGGAGAATCAGGTCTTCCCTGGCTAGGGCTTTCTAGGGCTTAGGCTGCTCTTGGACAGCAGGCTATGTAGCTTGTATCTTAGACTATGCTGTTCCTATGAAAAACAGAGAGACCAAGGGTCATGACAAGGATATCCCTGAGACAAAGGACAGGGCTTGTCCTCAGATCTTGGCTAGGAGATACTTTGCCCATGGCGGGGGGGGGGGGGGGGGGGGCTCCCCCTCCCTGCCCCACCTTAACTACAGTGAGAACAGACCTGTGCTCCCCTCACACCAACCAATGAACCACACAGTCTTGGCCCTGGTCACAAACTTGACTTTTGCTTTATGAAAGCTGTAGTAACAAGTGTCCAGAGTCCCCAAGGCCAGCCACAGCAGAGGCCTTGGAGAGAGGGCTATCCAGGAAGGATGCAGACAAAAGGCAGAGTCTTCAGTGTCCTTTCCTGTCATCGCAGTCACAGCTGCGTCAGCAGTGCACCAGGCCCTACCACAGCCCTTCATGGAAGAATCTGGAAGACTCTGCATGACACTGTGGGCATGCAAACTCAGGCAGGGTGACTCCTCTAAGAGACTTGGCCCTATGACCTGTGGTCCAGAGGTCATCCCAGTGATGAGTGATGAAGCCAGAGAGCTTGATGTATACAAGGGTCACAGGATGGGATCGGAGCCATTCCAGTTCACGGATGCTCCCTTCCATCTACGAGGAAAGTGACAGGACAGTGTTAGAGCTGCAGGGGTCCAGGAAGGAGGCTTTCGAACTCCAGTCTGCCCACTAGCTTTCCACACTCTCACCCAGCTTAACACCCATACAGCATGCAGAATGGACAGACACCCAGGACACTGGTAACTAGAGGTGACAGGCAGCTTGTCCATTTGTGCCGCAGCTGACTGTGCTTGGTGCTGGCACCAAGTAAATCTGGACCTGACAATGGCCGCTCAGGGGTACCTGTTAGGATCAGGGAAACAGATGTTCTGGGGTGTCTGGGGTTCAGGAGAGGAGCCAGAAGGTAGTGAAACGTGAAACGATGCAGAGGGGGCTGGAGAGCTAAAAAAAATAGACCAGGACATTTCTTTCTGTGCGACAGGACCTACTGAGGGCTGTGAGTTCCACAGGAACAAGATGGGTTTTGAAAATTGGTTTATAAGAAGAACTAAGTAGATAAATGGTAGTACCTCTGATCCAACAGGACAGTGATTGTAGGTAACACCAGGGAATTTCCTAACACTTGATTCTAATCAAGAGTTGATTTTCCAAACAATTGATTGGAATCAAATTTATAGCAGATAGAGAATCTATGCAAATCTATCTTCCATTAGGGGTAGTTTGCATCCTAAGACAACACGAATAGATTATGGATGCTGCCAGACAGCACAACAAGGCAGAGCAGGAGACTGGGGCTTAACATTGTTTCACAGTGTATGAAGTTTAATAAGAGGTAACCAATACCATGTTTTCAAATCCAGAGGTCAAGTCAAAATCCAACTGCCACAGGCAAGGGAAAAACAGAACTGTACTTGTTTTAACTCAGCAACTCTTTGGGAAAGCCCAAATCCCCAAGAAAGGAACTTCAGCAGTTTGGATGCTCACCTTACTAGACCTGGATGGAGGTGGGAGGTCCTTGGACTTCCCACAGGTCAGGGAACCCTGATTGCTCTTCAAGCTGATGAGGGAGGGGGTCTTGATCGGGGGAGGGAGAGGGAAATGGGAGGTGGTGGCGGGGAGGAGGCAGAAATCTTTAATAAATAAATAAATTTTAAAAAAAAGAAAAAAATAAAATAAAACTATTCTTAACATAAAAAAAAGAACGAGAGAGAGAGAAAACAGGTTCACCCAGTAGCACTGCAGTGCTCAACTGAATGACCAGAGCAGGAGGCACTGTCCACAGAGACATGTCCCCCAGAGGCTCATGGTTTGAAGTCTTTGTGGTGCCATTTTGGGAGGCTGTGGAACCTTCCAGAAGTGAGACCACTAGTAGTCTCTAGAGATGATACCTAAGCCCTGGCTCCTGTCAGACTCGGTCTTCTGGTCTACCATGACGTGAATATCCTCTGCCACATGATCCTTCTACTAAAGCTGCTTTACCATGCATGCCCTCCTCACCCAGATGGACTGAACCCCCAAAACCATGAAAAAAGTGAAATCTCTCTTCTAAGTTGTTCATTTTGTGTATGGTGGTCAGAGCACTATGAACACAACTAACACACTGGTTTCTCACCCACAGATTCAACCACCTGTACATCAAGAAACAGCACAACAAAAACACACCCCACAAGCCAAGAAACTAACCTGTACTAAACATGTATAACATGACTATAATAATATTATTACTGTTCTGTAATAATATTATAATGTGATTACATATTAGATATTATAAGTATCCAGAGACTACATTTTACATATTAGATATTACATATTAGCTATTATAAGTACCCAGAGACTACTATTCTAAGTACATTACATATTAGATATTATAAGTATCTAGAGACTAAACTCTACAGAAATATATGTTAATACTAAGCTATTTTATAGAAGAGATTTAAGCATACTCAGATTTTTATATTCTCAGGTGGCTTTGAAACCTCCCTATTTTTATGGAGTGACAATTGAACGGCTCATCTTGGACCCGACATTGCTCACCCTTATTAGCCCATCCACCAACTCATGTCCACTTCCTTCTGGGGAGGCTGCACTTTGTCCTCTCTAGCTCTCTGCACTGCTGCCTCAGGGTCTCTAGTTTTCAGGCTGAAAATTACACTGTTCCAGCGGTAGCGGAATTCACACCCACTCTGTCTTCTAACTCACTTTCCTGCAGGTTATAAGCAGCTTCTTGACGGAGTTATAAACTGCATTTCCCCTGCTTCATATTTTCTGTTTTATACCATTCCATTTCCCATCAAAGAAGCAAGCAGATTTCTTGTCATTTGGGAAAACACAAAAAAACAAATCTTAGTTGTAGTTCTGTGCGACAGAAGTTGCCCACAGTCACACAGGAATAATTAACATCACACTCTAGCCCCACCAGGGCACAACAGGGACAAGATAAACTTCCCAAACCACCGAGGATGCAAGAATGTCATGTGCAAGACAAAATGCTGCCCTAATGTACACCCTAGTCAATGTTCCAGAACAATAAGAACAGTCTACTTAAAAGGCTAGAATAGGTAGGTGAGGAAAATCAGCTTAGACATAAATGTTAATTTGAGGGACTGCTCCCAAAATTCTGTGTTCTCTTTGGTGTCATTTGGTGGCACCCAGCAATGCTGAAAGACCTCACCTCCTAGGGCCATGAGCTTTCTGAGCAGTAGATCCATCACTGCCTGCAGGAGAGGCATTTGGTTCTGTTTTGGTCACACTACTCAGAACCAACTTCAAAAGGAGGTCTTTCAAACACCAGCGCTGGCAGAATCGCCTTCCTAAGATCTGGCCTATCCCGTGTTTGGAAGCAAATGCCAATGCACGTTCAGCATTGCCCGCATCATTCCTAGTGTGAGAACCTCAAGTCGGTCTCTTAGTCTATTAGGTGTGGGAGAACTGGGTGACTCAGTGATCTCTGCTGCTCTAGACAGCTTCCCGAGCCTTTTGTATGTCAGGTGGAGCCAACGGACTCTTATCAGTTTTGTTTACTTAGACAGAACACACCCCACTTTGATGGAAGGCATCTACATTGTAGCCTTCCACTGTTCCACTGTCTGAGTGGTAGACATGGCCACCGTACTGGTAGGCAACTTGACAGAACTTGGGGAAACTGGCTGTTACATGAGGAGTCTTCTGTTGGTAAGATTTGGGGGATTGGAATCTCATGAAGTCCCGGGGAAGCAGCATAGGTCTATGAGCAGGGAAAATGTCCCTTGCTATGATGGGCACACTGAGCAGGTGTGGGTGGAGAGGGGCTGGGTCCAGGTTCTGGAAGGCAGGCTCATCTACTGCAGACACTGAGTGAGTAAGCAGCAGTTCAGTGATCTGTAACAATATAATGCTATTTGAAATGTTTACTTATCTCTTCCTGATCGTCTTTGCAGTTCTGAAAAGTGCACCATAAAAAAAAAAAAAAACTCTTACTCTTCTACTAAGATTTGTATATACACATCAAAGTCTTAGGTACCAAGACCACATCTTAGTGGCCTGAAGAGATGGCTCAGCCGCTGAGAACACTGGCTGCTCTTCTGGAGGTCCTGGGTTCAATTTCCAGCACTCACATGGTAGCTCACAACTGTCTATCTAGAACTGCAGCCCCATGGAATCTGATGCCTTCTTGTGTACAGATGGACATGTAGACAAAACACCCACATACATAAAATAAATAAATCTTAAAAAAAAACCCAAACACACATCTTCTGTACAGATTCCTAAACAGTGACAGAAAGGAGGCACAATGAAGAGTGACAGCTCCACCCTCAGCCTGGTTCCTGGGGTCTAGACTGCCATCCTCTTCATATCCGCTCAATCCCCAGACTCTACCTTCCCATGAGCTCCGGACAGACAAAATGGGGTGTGGCTTCAGTGCAAGGTGGGCTGTACTCGCCCATCACTGAACAACATCTGTGTCACAGCTGCCCCACTGGCACGCTGCTAGATCTACGGCTGGTTTTGAAGTCACTCACAAGGAAACCAGGCCTCCCATCCCGGCCAGGAGCAAAGGCAGCGGAGAGAAGCACCTTGCTGTGGTATGAGAAATCAGAGCGTCTGAAACCCAGAAAGTACTGAGCAGGACCGTGGCTCTGCATGGTCTGGAGGAAGAAGAGCTTTGCCAATGCGGCAGCAACAAGGACGGACTGCAGGGACATGACCGGTGAGATAGAGAGGTGCCTGAATGTGCCGCGGGAGTCAATGGCACTGTCACCAGCAGTAACTCGGGAGTCAGGCAGACAGTACACTTCAAAGTGCCTTGGCACTGGATAATTCTGGTGTGGGAGCTTTTCTGCTCACTGTGGGACATTTCGTGCCCTTTCCCTGACTGTAATTGCCCAAAGTGTTTCAAGGCTGCCAAAGTCAATAGTAACATCACAGAGAGGGCTATGGCATGCAAATACCACCACCCCAACCCCAGGGCAATCAGTGCCCCACAGTGGGCTCCAGCCTGAACTGATTCAGACCACTGCTGAACCTGATGGGCTTCATGTGGGAAAAGAGCCCATGTGGGGCAGCAGCAAAAAGCGGGCAGGCCTGATTTCAATGTTCCAGACTACTGAAGATGCACCCAGGGGTCCTTTTGCTGACCTTGATCTTCCAGACAGCTTGTGCTCAAGTTTCTGTTCCTTTGGCCATTCCAAATTAGAAGTAGTTCTAGAGCCAGCCCTGTGTGCTCCCTGGCACCCATGGCCTTGGCCAGTCCTCCTCCTGGCCCACCCAACCTTCTCTAGGCTCAGATCCAGCCCCCTTGCAGAAGAGATCTGACTTGACGGTGGCTCTCAGCACTTGTGCTAGGCTCAGGAAGGGCTGATATCACCTGTCGCTCAGAGTTCTGAGGTATAGGGACACTTCTCTACCCCAGCTCTCCTCTTGCACATCTGCCCTGGAGCCTACTGCCCCCAACCCCAGACTCTTTACACGACTCCACACGCCGTCCTGCAGTCACCCCCACACCTTCTCCCCCACCCAATCCTTCTCCAGCCTGCCTTTCCCCACATGTCCAGAGCCCCTTGTAAAGATCAGAGAATACTCCCGTGGGTTCTACTTTCTGTCTCGCGGCAGCTTGGGAAAGAGGCAATGATACCTGATTGACAGATGGGCAGAAATGAGTTCAGGAAGACAAACCATAAGATGTGATGAGCCAGGGCAGAGTGGGAATGCGTCGACAGCAGCACGCCAAAAGAGTGTGTTGGACACAGACGGTGGGATGCCAAGGAGAGGTCCTTCTGTGGTTAAGGGGCACCGTGAATAGGGATCCCAGGCAAGGGCATCAATAGGAGGAAGTGGGGTACATAGATGGATAGGGAATTCCTGAGGGAGGCGGGTGCCCTCCCGGGCCTCAGAGACAGATACTGACCCTAGCTGGAACCAGTTTCCATCTCTTGTCCGAGAGTCCAAACAGAAACATCTGGGCCCTAGCTCCAGGCCCGGTTAAGAGTTCTTTCCTCTCCTCTCTGGCCTGTTGACAACTGTTTGATTTTTCTCTCACTCCAGTGAGGATGGAGGCCTGGGAGAGGTCAGTGCGTGCTGTTAGAAATGACCTCCAAAGAGTCTGATTTGGCTGATGTCGTTTCAGAACAACAGGGGGAGGAGCAAGAGATGGATGACACAAGACATGCCTGACACTGTGTAGGTTACAAGAGACCCCGTGGGGCTGACGCGTGCATGGTACCGAAGAGCAGAGGCAGCACAGAGCCCTAGTGATGTTTCCAATTAGGGTGCCGTTCTCTGAAGGCAAAACCCAAAGTCTGGGCTTGTGTAATGCCTCCGTGACAACAAAGCCAGGTGACAGGAAATCACACTGTCCGCTCAGTGACCTACCACTGGGCTGGGACAGTGAGAGTCTAAGCTGCTGGTGACTCAAAGTGGCTGGGTAGACCTCCATGTGGGAAACCTGCACCTCCCCATCTATAAAAGAAAGGGCTAGATTGAGAGGTGTCTTGGCACCCCTCTGTGGACTAAGTCCATTGCCAGATGGCCAGATATGCAGTAGGTATATCCTATAGGGTGGGTCATAATTCCTGCAGGGCCCTAAGGCTGGGCTTAAGGATAAGAGGCCATCTTCCCCTGGATTTGATCAGGGCTGATTCTGAACTTGACTTCCACTTGATTTAACTCCCTGAGAGTGGGAACTAATTCTTATCCTGCTATTTCTTCTAAATAATCAAGAACAGAGCTTCCCTGAGAGTTGGCACAATGAAAAGGAAATTGCACCTACCCACTAGGTGCGCTAGCTAGCCACTGTTCTCACACATGGACGGCATGATTTGGAACATTTGGCTGCATCTCACCAGGTATTTAAAATGTGACTCTGGCTTGGCAGTGACCTGAGGATGGTCTATGGTACCATGCGTACCACACAGGTCTACAGGCAGCGGCATTTGCCACCTCACCGCAAACCCCATAGCCAAGACAATGGCAGCAGGTCCTCATAGTGACCTCAGAGGCCACTTTCCCAAGTTCCTCCTTTGAACTGTTTGAGAATCTGCAGCAAGAACAAAACACAAAGCCTTTGCAATCCAACCCCTTGGACTAGCATTCCTGGCCTGCTGTTTCCCATTACACTGGCATGCTATCTGATGAATGGAGGGGACAGGGACCCAACCACTGAACTCTTCACTCACCCACTCAGCCTTCTGGCAATAATTCTGGGAAAAACTCTGGAAAAGAGCTCCCAGGGTAACTGGCCAGGTAGACCCACCATGGCGAATGGAGAAAATGGAGAAAGTAGAACAGGCAAAAACCTGGTGTTGGGAATAAAGTTCCCTGGCCTCTGGTTATCACTCATGCTTGGTACCTCCCTTTGTAGCTGACTCACTAAGGCAGGTTCACAAAGCAGATGGACACAGATAGGACCCATTATTAATCAGCACTTCTCAAAAGTAGTCCTAGGGCCTAGAGAGACGGTTCCACAGCTAAGAGTGCTTGCTGAGCAATAATGGGGGTCAGAGTTCAAAGCCCAACACCAGACAATAAGCCAGATGCCCCATATATGTCTGTAACTCCAGCTGCAATGGGAGTATTGCTCTAGACTATCCAAGAAAACACGAGCCCCAAGTTCAACAAGAGACCCCGCCTTAAAGAAATTTGGTGGGGGGAGGATACCTGCTATCTTCTTCTTGGCCTCCAAAGTATGCACAAGTATGTATGGGTGTATACACGTGCACACGCACGTACGCACGCACGCACAAACACCGAAACACGAACAACAAATGACTACTTTCTTAAGTGGTTCTAGGGCTGTAGCACCAGTAGCAGCTAGGAACTACACTGAAGTTCACCTCCTCAGGCGAGGAGAGGTGACCTCACAGAGGTCCTGGGAGGCTTGGAGATTCCAGTTCTAGCATTTTCTTCAAAGGAAGCTGACGACTAGAAGTCTAAGGACCTAAGTTCTGGGGCAAGACTTTCCAGTGAGTAATCCAGAATTCACATGGGCTTCCCCTAGCCTTCCCGGGGCTCCATGGGATCTAGGACACCCAAAGTCCATAGACCTGATGTCCCCATCCCTGTATGCTATACAAATGATATTTATCTCCATGACAAACACTGGAAAACACTTCTGAAGATGTCAGGGCTATGCCCAGGGCAGGGAGTAGAAGTGAAGGCAGGAAAGCCAGGCACCACTCCCCAACTCAAGCTGCTCTCCAGCTCCCCCCACTAGGGGTCACTGGGGTAGACTGGGTTAGGGATTGTCCCATGAGACCAAGGAACCAACAGAAGAGATCCAAACCCACCTTTCATGACTCTGAACTGAGTTCCATGCCAGCTGTCTCAGGGCAAGACAGGCCAAAACCCTGAGCCTTCCTCAAACAACTGCCCAAGAGATTGAGCTCAGGAAGCCCAGTCAAGGCTGGGGACTGCTTGGCCAATCAGGAACTGTTTCCAAAAGCAGGCAATGAAGAGATTAAGGGGTACCACTGGTGGGAGGGGTACAACGAGAAAGTCAAAAGCAGACATCAAGGAGCATCCCAGTGGTCTGGGAGGGGAGAGGCTGTGCCTAGGGGGTAGTTGGGGCCCTTTTTCTTCAGAAAAGTCGCCCTGTGGCCCCCTTTACTAGCCTGGACCAAGAGCCAAGGCCAGTGTCACCTCCTTTCCCCTTCAAAGCCCTTCACTCATCACCTTGAATGAGTGGCCCTTTGTACTTGAAAGGACAGCGACCTGCATGTGTCCCAATTCTCTGATGAAAACAGTTAGCCTCTGACCCTACAGGAATGCTGTATCCCTGTGGGGCAGGGCAGGGAACTGGCACAATGGGGATAGGCCTGTGGCCCTCCCACTTCCTCTTCCTGATGCTTCCACCGTGCCAAGGCAGTCCCTGCTCTCTTCCTCAGTACCGTTCAAAGGCTTGCGTGCAACAGGCAGCACGCCTAGACTCCAGGTATGCCATATGTATCTCAGGTGGTCGGAATCACAAGGCCAGGCTGTGGCTCTGGCCCCAGCCACTTCGCTGTCAGGGAAACAGATTCCTTTTGAGACAGCACCAGCTATGAGCACCAAGTATGATGACAGTGAAAGCTAACGCTAAACGTCATCCATGCTGGGCTCCAACCTACCACTGTCCACCTTACAGATGACCAAGTAAGTCAGATAATGAGGCCCAGTGTATCACAGCTAGCCTGCAGCCTTGCTCCAGAACTCATGCTCAGAATCACTGTGACATACACTACATGCCTGGAAAAGCAACCAGAACCTTGTCTCCATCCCAAGATGCTGCTGACTGTTTCCCTAGTGTGCACTGAGCTCTCCCAGTCATCACTACAGACTTTGAGATGAGCTGGCCAAGTGAGCCAGGGGCTTCTACCAGTGACAGCCCGCAGGCTCTGCAGAGCACAGTCCCAACCTGGAGTCCAACAAAATGTTTAGCAAGAAGGGGATGGGCTTTTCCCAACTCTAGCCTGAGCTGCAACTGTCCCTGAATGCAGAGTCTGGATGAGGTGTCAAGGACCTACCCAGTGCCTCGGAGACAAAGACATCTCTGTTCAGTGTTCAGACTGGCTATACCACACAAGGGTTAGGCAGGTACTTCTGTTGTGGGCAGCTACCCCACACCACGATGTGGCCATCCCATTCCCGCCCACCCACACCTGACCATCTATGCCCTCTTCTAATTCTTTTTCATTCTGCATCACCTGCAAAGTCAGAAAACTCAGGGACATCTCTGCTCAGTGTTCAGACTGGTTATACCACACAGGGGTTAAGCAGGTTGCGGGCAGCCACCCCACACCACAACGTGGCCATCCTACTCCCTCCCACCGCACCTACTTACTTGGTTCTGATACAGAGCTCAAGGGGCGGGACAAGGTCTCTGCAGTTGTCCTCTGGGGTGGTCTTGGTGGTATCTAGGGAGGAGGGAGAGAAAAAGCACTCGCATCATCTCAGGATATGCACTCCTCCTAAGGCCAATACAGGCAATTCCAGGGAGCCAGCCCAATCCTTTGAGCATCATGCTCTCAGCTCCAGCTTAGCTGGATCTTCCCTCCTTCTTGGTCATTGATTCTTACCTAGACAGTGCACTGGCCTCTCATCTCCAGCCTCTAGCAAACCCATGCCCTACTTTTGTAACCGCAATACTCTTTCCTAAGAACACATGTGGTCTCATTATTCCTCTACTCTAAAACCTCCCATGACTCCCTACTTCCTTAAAAGCCAATCCAAACCTATCAGCAAAGCTCAAAGGACACTTGTATATGGTCTTAACTTTACCTTCTGCCCTTAGTACATCAAGTGTTCAAGGCCCTCCCATGCCTCTCTCTTGCAGGCTGGACAGCCTAGTATCACTCTCTGACCCCCATGAGTATCCCAAGAAAGTATGTGAAGGCTGGTTCTGGAGCAGCCTGGATGCTCCCTGAGGAGATGGGTCAGGGTGTCTTACCCACAGTCAGCCGAATCTCCTCCTGCTGGTTGGCCAAGCCATCGTAGTAATACAGGTCAAAGAGCCGCTCCGCCCTCCAGTCGGACAGGAGTTCTGGCTGTAGGCTGAAGAGGGTGCTGAAGTGGCTCTCGCTGCACACGACCCAGATGGGGAACCTCGGAGTCTTCAGGAAGCAGCCAACCTGAAGGAGGGGAAGACCTGATGCACTGTGCTGACTGGTTAAGGTGAGGCTGACTTCCCAGAAACCCTTGGTGTGGTGTTACAAAATCCCTCCTGCTGCCCAGACACACCTTCTAGAGCTGGCTCCCTCACAAGGCTTACAGGGAATTCACACGCAGCATTGGTTCCAGGTGGCATCACGCCACAGCCCACCGTCCTCTAACCCACTCTTCTCCTCCAGTCTCTCCCACTCCTCACTTGTGTGTGGCTCAGCCATGGCCTCCTGATTCTTGCTGTACTTCTCATTGACGCTCAGGTCCCCTATCCCTGGGCCTTCCCATTCTGTGTCCTTCCTCGGGAGAGCTATACCACGCTAGTTGGTACATCCCTGCATCCTTCTGGTTCCCAGGGGCATGTCACTGAGCAACCGGCGCCTGGAGACACCAACACATGCACCCCTAGCAAGAGCCTCCCCAATGTGTAAACAAATGATTGAAAAATGAAGGCCCTCCGGACTAACACTGGACTTCACCCCCCTGGGGAACCAGGCAAGAGGGTTGAGTGAGCAGTCTATGGTGTCAGGTTGTACGTCTGAAAAATTCAGGGTGCAGTGGGCTGTGTGGTGAGTCTGGAGGAGAAGGTCAGGGCATCACTGGAACACAGAGCAAAAAGTCTCTCTGCAAGTTCCCAGCCAGGGACTCTCATGGCTGGCTAAGGATGTGTGGGAACAAACCAGAGACCCCCAGCACACTGGCACAAGGCTTCCTCCAAAGAGATAGCCTATTTCTGACCCTTTGTGCAGGCTACCCACTACCCGCTCTTCTATGTGTGCCCCAGGCAGCACCTCGCTGGCCCATGCTAGGCTATTCAGCTATGTTGAGCTGGTCCTGCCTAATCCACAGCCTCCCCCAGGAGATGAGATATTTGCTGCTCAGTGTTTACAGCCTCCGTTGTGGATTAAGGAAAGAATGGAAGCTATTTTTCCAATGTGGAGAAGGGCATACTTGCTCTAGGACCCACCACAGAATCGTGAGGCAGCTCCCACCTCAGAGGTAATGCTGAAGGTACCTGGGACAGAGGGGCTGCATTCGGGAAGTCCTCCATGAAGGACTTTCCTATGAAAGTGGAAGACCACGTTGACAAGGGCTGGCTGCTTTCTTAACTAAAATAAAGGCCCTCTTCGCTCAGGAAGCCTAACTCTCTCTGCTCAGCTGTGTGTCACCCAAATGGACCGCAGGCTTGCTCGCATTTGGCCATGCCTGACTACTGCATAACCCGACTTAGCTTCCCTTCTGTGCTCCAAAGAGGCTGTTCATTGGAGGCATGGCCGGGGACTGGATTCACTCACAACATGCAGGGATGGAGCCTCAAGCCAGCCATGGGCAGGCCTGGGCACCATCAGCTCCTGAATTTTCCAAATGAGGGGCAGAGGGCAGCTTGCCATTTATAAACAACAGTCAAAAGATTAAGAACAAAACACTGCCCAGAGGGCTTACAAATGAGTGGACTCATTCACAAGCCTTTTCCACGAGCAGACATTTTCCAGAGAAACTTCCTTAGGAGTCTCGGGGAGCTGGGCATGCCCTCTCCTGGGGGCCATGCTGTACCTTCACAAGCTACTTTTATTTGTTTTTTTATCATTCTGAACTTTTAAACTTATTTTTAGTGTTGAGGAATAAACTCGGACGATTGTGGTAAAAAAAAATAATAATAATACCCTGCCACACTCCTAGCTCCTGAGATCTTATGCCATTCAGATTTCTCCACATCGACAAGTATATACTGTGATTTTGACAATCACTGTATAAGTCAGTAAGAATGCCCTAACAATGACCTGTTTCTGAACACGCAAATGGGCAGCTTTTGAATTGTGCTAGAGGGTGTAGTATATCTCAGGAGAACAGCTTCCAGAGCCAACGTTTTGAGGTCAAGGATTTGAGGTCTTTTAATTTGCTGTAGCAGGTCAAGCCTCCTTCCGTCATTTCTTGCACCTTTTACGTCTCATTCTTGTGGATCTGATAAACAAACTGTGAGGCTAATGCATTTGCGTGTCTTGATTGCTAGTGTAATGTGAGCTATTTTTCATGTATTTATTTGCCAAATGACTGGTAGGCTTCTAGATTTTTATCAATGAACAACCAATTACTCTCTTGGAGTTTTTGTTGTTTGGGTTAATTTTTCAGCTTTTGGTTTTGGGGGGTAGTTGTTTATATGTTGTTGTTGTTGTGAGACAGGGTCTCCACGTGTACCCCAGGCAGGCCTTAGCTTCTAGATCCTCCTGAGTGCTGGAATTACAGGCACATATCACAAGCCTAGGTCTCCTGTAATATTTTATATTGAGTAAACAAACCTCTCTCCATTAATTTGAAACCTAGGGACAGAAAGGAGGGGAGGTGGTATCAAGAGGGTGAAGGCTGCCAGGCCCTACATGGTCGTTAGGGGGAGAAGAGGTCAAGACCCAGCCTTGAGGACTTCTTGAGAGAAAGAGAAGGTGGTATCTAGAATTCCATCTGTAGTGGAATTGCCACGGGACAACACAAGAAACTATCCACTCTCCACAGGGGACAATACTCCCTAGTTTGGCCAGCAAAAGGGCCGTGTCAGTTCAAGGAATCTATGAGAAAACAGCATTGGCTCCAAGTTTCTCCAACAGTAACTTCATTCTGAGTGAAGGGTGGTCTTGTCTTGACTATTTTGCCCATCATTTGCCCTCTACTGACCAAATCATAATATTTTATTTTTTTTCACAGGAAGCCTGGACCATAGGAAGACATCAGGGACTATGGTTATCCTGGAGTCTATGAAACTGGCCAAGCTCATCCTGTTCAGGACATGGACTGTCAGGCTGGAGACGATTAGAGCCTCCAGGCTCTCAGGACTTCTCCTTGGCCACTGGGTCAAATTGCTCCTTTCCTCCTGACAGCAACGCAATCAGAAAGGAACTGTCCCCTTTCCTCTCCAGGCGGTTAGACCCCACACATCTGCATTCCATGAGCTGGGGGTATCACTCAGGGATGGGGTCAGGAAGAGGTCCATCACACGGTCCATAAAGCAGCACACCTAAACAAGAGGTCACATAGGAAGGGTGGAACAAAAATCCCACCTCCCTCCCACTCTGCTAAGTCATTTACCTAGCACACTGGGGGCCCCATAAAGGAAGTCCTGCTTCCTTAACTAGGCCCTCGTGGTGTCTGAGTAGTCTCTGTCTCGAGTAAGGCTCCCGTTGCCCCTCGGGACAGTACTCTCCTCAGTCACAGAACTGTGGACCATATGAAGCCACTGAGCAAGGTTCTGAGAAGGTCTGAAAGAAGCCGAGGCAACAGGTCTGATCAAGAGCAGCCCCACCAGACCATGGTACTGTCACCAGGGCCCAATCAGCTTCACTTAAAGTCCAGGCCTTTGCAAGGTTTCTTTCTCAGCAGGAAAGGAGGCAGAGGGACCACACCTCAGCAAAGAGGCCAAATGAAGCTGTGTGGGCTGAACTGTGCCCCCCTCAAAGGGCATGCAAACCCAAGTGCCTCTGAATCAGACCTTCTCTGGAACTGGGGCTGCTGCGCATGCCATTGGTTAAAAAGAGGTCATCCCAGAGCAGTGTGCCCTGAAGCCTACTGAGGTTCTCAGAGACAAAGACACAGGGAGCAATCAGCCAAGTGGGACAGCAGAGGCAGGGCCTGGAGCGCTGCATCTATAAGGCAAGGAGAGCAAGGAGTGCTGGAATGCATCACCCGTCGGGGGAGGCAACCAGCACCACCCATCAGGGGAAGCGCCTGAAAAGATTCTCCCTGCCGCCTTCAGAGGAAGCCCAGCCAGCTCACACCTTGGTCTTGACCTGCCAGGGTCTAGCACTGTGGAAGAGGCACCTCTGTTGTTTCACCACCTCATCTGTAGGATTTCATTGTAGCAGCCCAAAGTAAGTGATGCAAAGCCTAATATGCAAAGCTCCTGCCTCCAGAGATCACCCTCCCTCAACACACTGCACACATGCATGCATATGAGTACAAACCACACAACACACACACCCCAGATGCAGCCACTCTGATGCACAGCCACATTAAAAACCCTTAAGAGTTCTTTTCAGCTATCCTTCCTGGACTCCAGGATCTGCCGTTTGAATCTGAAGTGTCTGTGGCACTGGCAGCCAAGTCGTATTTCTTCTAGTCTGCTCTGTATTCAGGCTGGAGCTGAACTCCGGCCAGATTTGGGAACTAGAGACCAGCTTCCCTTCCTATCTCATGGGTCCAGGAAACTAGGCTTCTGGGGCTCCAGAATGCATGTCGGTACCTGGCAAACATTGTAGTGTTCAAAGAGAGATAAGAAACCGATGTCGCTGCGTGCCTCGATGCCTCGGAGAAGCGTGGTGTTCCCATCGCCTGAGTCTAGCTCCACTACATCATTGAAAACATTGGACACGGCTCTCCCGGTCAGGAGAAGATTGACGAGTTCCTGTTGATGAGAGAAGGGGAAGCTGTGTCAGATCTCTGAAATCAGCCTCGGGAGGGTGGAAGGGAGGCTGGGAACAAGGAGAAAAGGGCGGAGGAGGAGAGAGACCATGGAAGGCAAGAAGGAGAATGCAGAGTTGAGACAGTAGGGCCTTGATATTTCCACAAGCTCTGATGAGGGAAATCTGCCAACGGCTCCCATGTTCCCATCAAAGGACCCTGAGGGACTCAGCCATCTATCTGCAAGCATCCCTTGACAGACTACACTGGAGCCTGTTCTGAGTCTCAGTACTGGGGAGATGTTTGAGTGGTTACAACACAGCTCTATGCTCTGGGCCAGTTAGGGAGGTAGAGGATGTGTCTGTGCAATTGAAACCAAATGCAGGATATGAGAGGGACTATAAAAATATGTGCACAAAGTCTTCCCTGCTCCACAAAGACACGCAGTCACATAACCAAGTGAGAGCAGCTTTGTTGGCGAGTGACCTGTGGGAGGGTCTCGAAAGATCATGTCTTTAAAAACAAGCATTTTAATGTTTGAAATGACTTTAAATTCAATAGAAGTTGCAAATATAGTCCAGAGAGTTCCTGTGTTCCCTTTACCCAGCTTCCCTCTATGATAACATCTCACAGGACCCAGCACATCTCACGACCAGGAAGCCAGCCAGTCCTGCACACTGCAGCACTAAAGAGGCGCCCCTGGTCTTACAGAGGTCTCAGGGGGATGGTAAGGAAAGCAGGACAGGGACAAGAGCGGAGGCAGGGAGGGAGCAAGAAGGTGGTGTTCAGCTTGCCCCAGATACTAGGTATCCAGCAGCCCTGTGGCTCACGCCACACACCCAGGCAGTCACCAGATGTGTGACCTCGGACCTGGAGGCAGTGTCAAGTGCAGTGTGGCATCTCTGGAGTCTCTATCTCTGTGATGACAATGTATCACTGAGGTTGAACCCCCATGTCCCACCACTGGTTAGGAATAAAGAAACCAATCCTGACAGACATAAAAGGACTTGTCCTGGACACATAGCCAGAAAGTGACCAAGCTGAACTGTCACTCGCATCTGCTGAGTACATCTCTGCCACCCTTGGTGCCATGCTACATCTCTGCCACCCTGGCTACCCAGGCAGCAACCCTGCCTAGACAAACACTCCAGCTGAAAGGTGGTAGCTTCCAAGGACGCTGGAGAAGAACTCTGATGAATCCATCCCTAGCATTCAGACAAGCAGTCCCTCTGTGTTACCCTCCCCCAGTAGGGCTGGCATTGCCAGTAAGGCAAGCAAGACCGTAGCTGTCTCCTAGCCCACAGGAATGGCTGTGCCACCCCTCCCCAACTCAAGATCTGCAGGGCAGAGTTCACAGAAGGGCTTCCCCTTGAGTTGGCACATGAACCTTCCACTGGTGCTAACACCCTTGCTCCAGTGACAGTTAGGCCTCCATTGATGGCCACCAAGGGGCCCCCATTGGAAGGAGACAGTGAAGGGCCTCATTGTGTCCTGCAGGGGAAATGATAAAAGAATTCAGAGGAAATAACTGCTCTGGGATACTGTACCTCATGTCCAAAAGCTACCAAGAAAAGTACGGTCTTTTTTTTTTTTTAAAGGTGGAAAGTTTTTCCATCTGGTTTGCAGTAAGAATAAAGGCCCCTGCTCTTCCATCTGGGAAGTGTTCAAAACATTCCTCCCAGCAGGAAGTGTTCTTGACAGAGGAGCACCACGTACCTCCTGCCCTCAGTGCGAACACCCTGCAGTAAGGGAGCTCAACCACCATCTAGTGCATTGCTCCTCCAAGTGTGTGCCACAGACTGTTCCCTCCTCAGGGAGCTCTGAGAAAATCAGCCGCTACGGGGCTGGGGTGTGGTGGTGCATGGCTGTAATCTCAACACTAAGGAGACTGAGCTGGGAGGATCTGGAATTCAAGGCCAACCTAGGCTATATAGCAAGACACAGTCCCAAAAGAACAGAAAGAAGATAACCAAGAAATTCCCTAGCCCCAGCCCAGCCTGAGTCAGAGCTCGCTTTTCAACATGACCCATTGGATTAGTGTGCAATCAAAGCCATCAGTCATGGACCTGGCCAAATGCTTCTTCCACAAGGGAGGGGACTGGAGTTCAGGGAGTGGAGAAGATGCCTCAGCTCCTTCTGTGAGTGTCCAGAGAACAGGCTTGAACTCAGCCCAGGATGATGCTGGTTCAGACTCCTCTGCCTCCAGTTTGACTCCTGCCCCTTGTCTAGGCAGCTCCATTCTCCACCCTCAAAGAGAAGGAGATCAAGGCCACCAGTCAGCCAGATGAGAGGACATTCATTGTCCATGGTCTTCTTCCAGGGAGGGGCAGAAACCAACCCTACACCCCTCTTGTGGGTGTCTGTTAACCACAGACCTCAAACTTGCCCTTGCATGGGACCAAGGTAGTTTTCCAGGGTAAGGCACAGGTGAGTCAAAATCCCAGAACAATTAGTTAGTTCCCAGCTTGTCAGAAGACTGTGAGTTCTGGATCCTGCATACAGAGAGGGCAACATGCAAACATGATCCACACGGCCATGATCAAAGGCCTTGGGGTGCTGAGAAAGGTGTGCACGGAAGCTCAACACACTCTGGACAGGACCTTGAATGGGTATCTTTGGTAGCATCACCTGACGGAGCATGAGTGATGAGAGAGGCCAGGGTTGTTTTGTAAAGATGCAGAGGGAAGTGGTTGTGAAGACGATGCCCTCTACAAGTGTAACGGACGTATGTGGCTACCCAGGGTTACCAGCCACGCTGGGGCATGCTCTGACAGCCTGGGCTCTGTGCAGTTCAGACTTAAGTGGATCTATGTCCCACCCCTTAGGCATCCCCATGACTCCAAGAATACCTAAGTCAGCAGGTAGAAAGCATGCCAAATGTGGAAAACAAACTGAGCATTCCTCCCAGGTCTCCAAGACAGTGAAGCCCGGAAGAGCTTCATGAAAGCTGCATGAAGGTGTTTGATCAGATGAAGAAGGAAGGAAGAAACTCAAGAAGGGGAGGATCTGACTGGCATTCCCTCTGTGGGCTCCATTGCCTCCTGACCTGTGTGCAGTATCCGTGAGCTCCAATCAGATGGCTGGTGGGCACATCAAAGTCCTGGCGGACACTAGGAAACACAAGAGGAAGAGGCATTAGCATGTTTGTGCCTCACTGAGGTGCCAGGCGCTCTCTCTGGGCCTGGACTATGGATTCCAGATTTGCTAGGAACCTAAGCATTCCACGCTGTGACTCTGTGGAGGTGCTACCAGCAAATGGCCTCCATTTTGGTAACAGGCAGTTGTGCTGTGAAGCCAATGTCTAAATTCATACCACAATTACCGTTACTAATGGTGAGGATGGAGGGCCTGCCTCATCTCTGGGCCTTAGGCACCCAGCCTGTTCAACAGGAGGGATTGGTTGGAAGGGACTCCAATGACTCTGCTGTGGTTCCAATGTGGTTTGAGTATGTCTCTCAAGGGATCATGTGCTAAAATACAACTCCCGCTGTGAGGCAGGAGGAGGGGAAGAGTTGCAAACATGTATGTACACTCGTGGAGGTCACAGGTTGATGTCAGATACCCTCCTCCACAACTCTCCACCCTACTGTTTTGTAGATGTATTTATTTTGTGTGCAGATGTGTATATACATACAAACACACACATGTGTGTACACCTGCCAAGAGCTGGTTCTTTCCTTCTTCCATGTGGGTTTGGGGATCAAACTCAAGTCACTAGTCTTGGTGGCAAGCACTCTCCCACTGAGCCATCTTGACAGCCTCTGCCTTATCTTTTTAAACATTTCCTTTGAGGATTTCACATGCTCATACAATGAAATATGATATCTACTCCCCTTTAATACCAACTCCTCCAAGATCCCCAATTCACACCCTTGCCAACTTCATGTATTATTACTATTATTATTATCATTATTATTATTATGTGGCCAAGAACCATTTGTTCAGAACATAGGAAAGTGAAAGTCATGGCCACAGACTGCAAGAGAGAAGAAGGACTTCTTATTTTTATAGATGTGGAAAGATGCTCAGGCAGGTGGGCACTGGGGACAGGTGAGGTAAGAGTCTGGTTCCTAGGCCTCTACAACTACACACAGACCTGGATATATACAGGGCCTGGTGTGCTTCCTATGTTCATACCCCAGAAAGGGCACTGAGTTGGGGCCAAGGGTAGGAAGGACTCTGTGACTTAACATCTATTTTTTCCTGTTAGTGGGAGAGGAGAACCTGGTCTCAATAGATGCTTTAAGTTCACAATTCCCCACACACTCAAAAACCCAAAACACACTCTAGTCCTCTGCTCTTCCAAGATAACTGCAGAAACTCAAACTCCATCATCCTTGCCAGAAAACCGTGTGTGTGTGTGTGTGTGTGTGTGTGTGTGTGTGTGGTTTTTAACTGAGGGTAAAATGGGGAAATGGTGTTCAGGAGATGGGCCTTGGATAGCATCACAGAGACATGAAAAGAACCACAAAGACCCAGGGTCCTCTGGGAAGGCCCAAGCCCACCAGAAGCCGACCAGCGTGCCTAGGAGAGAGACAGCAAGGGGTGACTCAGCCAGCACAGTGCTCGGTTGGCGCTAGCTGAGGCAGAAGAATTGATGGAAACGTTCTCTGTGGCATATACAACATCTGATGAGAAGAAAATAACCTCAAAGCAGTCCTGGGGGGACTGATAAGCATCGCTGGCCACCAGCCACCTGTGGCTTTCAGAAGCCGTCCTATCTTCATAAGCTCTCGGCCGCGTGTTCACCCAGCAGGCTAGGAGGCCTGCGTCAGCTGGGAGAAGAGGGACTAGCAGAACGGACAATGGGAGGAAATGGTAATTGCATCCTTAGGTGCAAACACGATGGGAAATTCAGAAGCTGCTTGGATCTTAAAAGGGAGGGACATGTGTATTTCACATTAGGGCACTTGGGAGACGCCAAGGAGCAGCTTATGGCTTAGGAGATTTACAACTTTGGCAAATAGCAATGCCCAGTCCTCCCCTGGGGAGATCTGACAGGGCGCACGTGTGAGGAGTCCTGGGGCAGAGGCCATCATCCTCTGCTCTGGTTGTACAAGAGATCAGCTCACACAGAAGCCTGACCCGGCCCCAAGTTCTAGCTCCAGCCCACGGCAATTGCAAGCCTTTCTTCCCTGGGTCTCCCATTCTGGAGCAAAAACAGTCTTAGTCTGAATTATGCCTCTCCAAACCCACATATTGAATCCAGCCCAAAGAAGCAAACCTGCCTAAATCACCCCAGTTAATCAGGAGGCTGAGGCAGAAGGATTGAAAGTTCAACCAAGCCTGGCGTGGTGGTGCATGCCTTTAACCCTAGCACTCACAGAGGCAGCTTTAGCTCTGAGTTTGAGGCCAGTCTGGTCTACAAAACTAGTTCCAGGACAGGGAAGGATACACAGAGAAACCCTGTCTCAAAAAACAAATGAAGTGGAGGAGGAAGAAAAAGGAGAAAGTCAAAGGTCAGCCAGGGTTAGAGCAAGACTGTTTCAAATTTTAAAATGGAAAGAGGATTTGCCCAGCAAATGTGAGGCTCTCAGCTCAATCCTTAGTACAGTGTGTGTGTGTGTGTGTGTGTGTGTGCACGTGTGTGTACATACACTCTGAAACCCCAACCAACCCCAAGGTCCTCAGAATATGCTTTTAGGGAAAGTGAGGGCCTTTAAATGGGTGCTTATATTAAAATGAAGCCAGCAGGGTGGGGCCCTGATCCAACCCGGCCTGCAGAGCTGCATGAGGCTCTGTGTCCAAGTGTTCCTGGCCTTCTTTTTTTTTTTTTTTTTTTTTTTGGTTTTTTCGAGACAAGGTTTCTCTGTGGTTTTGGAGCCTGTCCTGGAACTAGCTCTGTAGACCAGGCTGGTCTCGAACTCACAGAGATCCGCTTGCCTTGCCTCCCGAGTGCTGGGATTACAGGCGTGCGCCACCACCGCCCGGCTCCTGGCCTTGTTAGCACCAACCTAGGATACTAGGGTAAATGACATCCAATGTCACTGTAAACTCAGAGCTCTCTTACCATAAAATCTTCTGAGCGGAAGCCCACTTTACAGAAGTTAAGACAGAGCTCCTACAGTGAATGCAAAGATGAGTTTTCCCCAAAATTCTCACTAGGATACCGAGCCATAAAAGCTAAGAGGCCAGGGTCCACCTGAGCCATGTCACAGACGCTGTACTGTGCTTCAGTCCCTTCAGCAAACTGTGTTTTCCTGCATTGTAAAGCCAATAAGCACAGAGTGGGAAAACCTGCGTGCACCTGACCATGGGAGGGGGGACTCAGTACCAGACGCCCTCCTCCCAACTCCTCAGCATCTGGATGGGCCAGGACCAAGCGACTTGACCTAGAGAGTGCAGGCTCTGACAGAAGACCGGTTCAAGCTAGTGACATGTACCATGCAAGATTGGAGGCCTGAAACCAGTTTCAGAGCTCTGCCCTTTGTCGCAGGTCTCCCAGCAGTTACTGCTTCTGCCACAGAGCAAGCTGACAACAAGGGATCGTCAGGCCTGCAGCTTCAGATCCTCCCAAATGCATTCTTCTCCCAAAGCTTTGAGAAGTCAGGAGGGCAAGACCCTCATCTCTCACTGATAGAGAAACTGAGGTCCCGAGAAAAGACTGTACTTTGTACTTGTGGCCGTGGCCTGAAATAACAGCCAGCCATTAGCCTGATCAGCCAGCTCCAGGCAAGCCAAACCCCTGAAGCCCCACCCAGGTTCCACCAACCTTGGCTCCAGCCAGCTTGTCCCTTCACCCAAAAGTCTCCCATGTGAACATGGCATTTGGCACAGAAACTTCTAAATAGAAGAGAAAATAATAGGCTTGTGTAGCCTAGAGACATGGCCCCATCCATGGTTACAACCATTTACCTGAACAGGGAAGGTTTGTGGCCAGCTCAGACTGGGTCTACCAAGTTGACTAACCCGTCCCTCCCTCACAGCGTGAATCCACACTGACAGAATAAAAACCAGGGAATGGTTAGTGTTCTCTCGGAACTCCTAGCATAGGAACAAGAGTAGTTGATCCCTGACTCTGATCTTTGAAGCACTAAGTCTTGTTGGACAGAAATCAGCCATCCCTTTCAACCTGATGACTAGTCCTCGGGCTCTGCAGGACCAGGTCTCCTGGGTGAGCTCCTATGGCCCCTCCCAAAGGCTGCATTCCTTCTGCACCCCTAACTACCTCAAGGAGGTGAGTTTCTGCAGTGGGAAGGGCAGCTCTGATATAATAGAGAACGTGGGCTCTAAGTCGGGGATGCCTGGGTTCAAGCGGAAAGGTTGCCATTAAAAACTTGTCCCTTCTTGGGAGTCCGTCTCCCCAGAGGCCTTAGGAGCATGGCGATGTCTCCTTCTATTATGGGTTACTGTGAGAACAGAGTGAGATAAACTATATAAAGCCTCTGGCATGTGGTAAATGTCACTTCCTTTTTCCTACAATCACAACAATTAAAAACAGGAAAACAATGACTGAGGGGTCATGATTCCTGCAACCTCAACCATTCATGTCACAGCCAAGAGCCTGTGGTAAACGCAGGCTTCCAGGAGGTTGAAATATAGCCGAGGACATCTACAAAGGATCTGGGGAATGTTTTTCCCAGGACGGCTCAGAGAGAAGGGACAGTGATCAGATACTTGGGTGTTAGGCCTCTTCTTCCTCCTGAGCTGCAGTCCCCTGGGATAACAATAGCTACCCTACAGGGTTGTAAACCAGCCTTGCACATTGCAAGAAAGCACCAGGGCAGGGGATCTAGGTACTTCTCCTCCCCAGGCAGTGAGAAGTAGAGAATACTTGGTATAAGGAAGACACTGACAAGGGGAAAGGGCCTGCCTGCCTGAAGGAAGAAAAAGAAAACACAGGAACCCATGGCCTTCATTACTGCCCAGAGGACCCCCCAGGGAACCCATGGTCTTCACTACTGCTCAGAGTACCCCCCCCCAAGGAACCCATGGCCTTCACTACTGCCCAGAGGACCCCCGAATTTGCCTGTAGTTCATGACTCACAATCTTTTTCTGGCTCTGGTGCCATTCCTTCCGGGCAGACCCTAAACATCTGGTTTTCTGACAAGCTTGAATTGCAAATCCTCAGAGCTGCACTAATTGTTCCCTCCTCCATAAAGAGAGTCCTTCTTTAGCCCAGAGACAGAAATATCCCATCTCCACTCTCTTTCCATCCCATCTTCTAGGACCCTTACCAACTGTTCTTATATGATCACTTTGTCTCTCTAGGTAGCAGCCTGGAGACCTAGGCAACAAAAGCTTTTAGGACCAGGTAATATACTGTTGGGTTCTTCCCTGCCCCAGGCTGGGCTCCAGAACCCGCAGATGCACAGCAAGTACCTGAGGTGCTCACCTCACTGTGGGGGAAGCTGATAGATAACACCTAAATTCCAGGAGGCAAGCAGAGGAAGGGAGAACTAAGCAGCCCAGCTGGGTCAGGTTGCCCTTCTAGAAGGTTGGAGTGCATTACCCTCCTCTCCTCCTACTGAGGCCTGTCCTCATCAACTGGATACCTGAGCCCTCAACTGAAGAAGCAAAGAGAACTAAAACAGACCCATGGGCAGAGGGTCAGGAAGGTCTTCCACTCAGCTGTCAACCCCACTGTATCTTGGATCATAGGGAGTGGGCCCCTCCCATGCACCCCCAAGGCTCAAGAGCCCACTGGCAGAATCACTGCCCACAGCTAGCCCCAGTGGGCACTCCCCAGCTACAACTTGCCAACTCTGCAGCCTGGGGACCCAGCTCAGACATGGTAGCTCAACTTGGAAGTACAGAAGGCACTGGGCTGGTGTGGGCCTCTCTGAAACCTTGCTCTCCATGCCTTCTAAGTCATCAAACACACCTGTGTGGTACTTGTCGCCCCTCCCACAGGGAAGAAGACCTATGCACAGACTATTAAGCTTGGAAATAAAAGACAAGAGACACTGCCAGCTGTGACACTAACTTATCCTTCCCTTTGCAATGATCCCTGAGAAGTGGGACATGTGGTCTCACACCTGTAGTATATTGCCACAAGATCACAAATGCCCAAGGTAGCAACAAGGTCCCTCTCCTTTGTTCCTCTACTTCTGTCTAAACTGACTCCAGACTGCACATTCTATGCTGGCTAGATTTTTGTCAACTTAACTCAATCTATAGTCATCTGAGAGGAGGAAAACTCAATTGAGAAAATGCCTCCATGAGATTGAGCTGTGAGCCAGCCTGTAGAGCAGTGTTCTCAACCTTCCGAAAGTTGTGACCCCCAACTTTTTGTAAAATTGTTTTTGTTATTTCTTCATAACTGTAATTTTGCTCTTGTTATAAATCATAATGTAAATATTTTGGAGATAGAGGTTTGCTAAAGGGGTCTCGACCCACAGGTTGATAACCACTGCTGTAGAGCATTTTCTTAATTGGTGATTGATGGGAAAGAACTCAGCTCACCATGGGTTGGTGGTCCTGGGTTCTATAAGAAAGGAGGCTGAGCAAGCAAGTACACCGCATCCCTCCATGGTCTCTGCAACAGCTCCTGCCTCCAGGTTCCTGCCCTGTTTGAGTTCATGTCCTGGCTTCCTTCAATGATGAACTATGATGTGGAAGTGTAAGCCTTCCACATCAAATAAACCCTTCTCTTCCCAACTTGCTTTTGGGGTCATGGCATTTTATTACAGCAATAGAAACCCTGACTGAGACACATTGCTTCAGGGGAGAGGATGGCAGAACCTGGCCACAGACTTACAGGGCAACAGAAAGGACAACTCAGCATAAGGGACTCTGGGTGAGGCATTTGCTAAGACATGGGGACTTCCAGCACTTGGGTCTCCAGCAGCTTAGCTGGAGATGTTTGTGCAGTCTCCTTGTGAGAAGTCGTGCTGGAATTCACTAAGCGATTTCTCCCACTTCCCAGCTACAGTCTAATGACCTTAATGGGTACAAGACAAGGGTCCTTCCCCATCCTGGGCAGCCTCGCTCATCACTGAGGAGCCCCAGAAAGGAGATGGCTGGAGATCTCTCCAGTAACATGGATCCTATGGTTGTAGAAATGAGCACCCAAGAGTCGGGGCTCCTGGTCTTGGTGGCTGTTGCTTCTCATTATCCAGGCCTGAGAAAACTTAGGAACTCTGAAGACACTGCCTGCCAAGCACTGAGTACACAACAGTAGGTTCCCAACTAGAGCTTCTCAGCTCTTAGCCGAACTGCACATGTCTCTGGCCCCCAGCTCCCCTCTGGGGGCCTGCAACTGGCCAGCTTTGTGCTTGCCTTTTTGTTTCTGAGAGCAGCCTATGAGGCCATCCTCAAACTGACCCTGGCTCTCCTATTCTTCCATCCTCCCCACGCCTCTACTTCCTGACCCAAGCCAAAGCATTCCATTTCACCACGAGAGCTTCCCCAACCAGTGAACCTCTGGGTTGTGACTGTCTCCCTGGGGCCCATCAGGTTCCACACACTCTGTTCACAATGTGAAGCCTGGGGGATCTGACACCCGGCAGGATGCAAACTGCAAAAATATGGTTCTTGGGAACATGGCTGGTCTATAGGAGGGGCGAAGATGCAGAGGAGACACCCAAGTCCCAGACGGCACTCGGGCTTTTACACGAATGAGTTAAGTTTTGGTTTCTGCTTCCTGTGGCTGGGGCTGACCTTGCCTCCTAGCCAGCGTTCACGGCTGACTTTCATTTTAGGGCTATTTTCTCAAGGAAAGAAACTGTCCTGCTGGCACTGTTGTTTTTAATCTCAAGAGTTTCAAGAGAAGAGTCACATGGTGGGATGCAGGGTGGCCAGACCCTGGCCCTCAGTGCCTGGTTGTGCTGTCCAACATTATGTTTTTGAACTTTCAAGACTGCTCTTCAGCAGCCAAAGATGCTGCAGTAATGAGCGCTGATGGTCTACTGGACAAAAAAAAAAAAAACTTTTCAGGCTGCTGGTACAACCTCTTGCCACTGACGGGCCCTGCCCCACTGTGAGCCAAGCCGGGCTCCCCACAGTACCCTCCCTCTCCTCTCTGCACCTCCAGTCCTGGGTCACCCAGGTCTGACTTGGAGAGTCCCTGACTTCAGGACTCTGAGCACCCCTGGGAGCTTGCAAGAGCTCCCTGGGGATATCTCTAGCCACATGGCTCACTGCACAGAAGCCATGTGAGCATGAACATGTGACATGTATTTTTTTACTGTATGAAACTTCAGATCTTAAGGAAGAAGGTGAACAGCTTGGCATCAGGTGGGGAAAAGAACAACCTACATAAGCTCGGCCTTCACTGGGGCCTGTACCTAGGAACAGCTGGGCTGCTTATGCTGGGTTTCCGTGCCCACAGTATCAACCCAAGTTCTGCTCTGACTTAGGAATGACCTGTGGGTGATATGAGGGCAACCTCTGGGCTGGAGAGAGAACCCTGCCAGGAAGGGGAGACAGAAGGCACACACTCACATCACACATGTCATCATGTTATCCCCTACACAATCTCAGAACAACAATATCCACCTCACATACACACATATCACACACACACACACCCAACACACCGCAGCACATACACACTCAACACACACATACGACACATACACCCAACACACACACACACACATACACATATATACCACACACACATTCAACACAACACGCACTACACATACCCAACACACACAGCATACACACACACACACATACCACTCAACTCATGTACACACACCCAACACATACACACAGCACACACACACATACAGAATGTTTGGAAGAAACTTCAGAGGTCTTCCCAGTCCAGCACTCTCATGGCTAAGCAGCAATGATATTAGGAACTCTGGGTTTCTGTTTCTAACGACAACCCAAAGTGGTAACAGACCATCCAAAAACAGCAGCATCAAAGGATCCTCCACGCTGACTCTGAGCCAGAGCAGGAAGGCCCCCGGCCATCGTCTGCTTCTGCGTTTTTAAGTAGAGCTGAGATCTCTTCAAGGAAGAGTCATGCCAGATGTTTGAAGAGGGGCGGAGGGGACTTGCCCTCCCTACCACCTTCACCTGACTACATCTGCTTTATATGGGGAGCTTCTGTGTGTGTGTGTGTGTGTGTGTGTGTGTGTGTGTGTGTATGTGTGTGTGTGTGTGAGTGTGTGTATGTGTGTATGTGTGTGTGTATGTGTGTGTGTATGTGTGTGTGTATGTGTGTGTATGTGTGTGTATGTGTGTGTATGTGTGTGTATGTGTGTGTGTGAGTGTGTGTGTGTATGTGTGTGTATGTGTGTGTATGTGTGTGTGTATGTGTGTGTGTATGTGTGTGTGTGCGTGTGTGTGTGTGTGAGTGTGTGTATGTGTGTGTGTGCATGTGTGTGTATGTGTGTGTGTGTCGCGTGCACATGCGCACGTGCGCATCTTTTTATTTTGATTTTTTGAAACAGAATTTTTGAGGAATAAATTAGATTTCGTTTAATTTCCATGAGAGTTGAAAAGGCACTGTCCTAGCTCCAGTCAGTTAATGATGAAGAACCGAAGACACACTGGTCAGTCAGGGCTGTGGGCAGCTGAGTAGGGGTGGAACCAAGTGCCCTTGATCTACTATGAATCTGTCAAAGGTTTTCATTTGCAGTTTCACCAACAGGTCACCTGGTGCCTGAGCTGGGTGACATCTGCACTTCTGTGTCCAGATGTTTCTGCACCCAGATGTCTGTGAAGACCTTTGAGGGTTGCTGACCCCATGGCAGTAGATGGGAAGTGGGTTCTCCCAGTCCTAGGGCCACTACTCAGCAGAGCACACTCGTCAGCAGAGCTGTCCCCCAAATCTGGGGGCTGAGGATTGTGGTCACTGCAACATCACTCTCAAAATCTGGTTAGCATTGAGATGGCATGGGCTGCTCCTGCCCTCACTGTGGCCCCACTTTTCCTCCAAACAAAGCCCCTGGATCACAGGTGGGCAGGCAAGATCAGCTCGGCCTGCATGTCTCTACCTCAAGTAGCCTTCTGGGAGTATATGCAGACACCACCCAGGCTATGCAGATCTGTCTTGGTTCTTGATGGTGCCCTCAGTCTATATGCTTTATTGTACTTGATCAGATCAGAAATAGTTGATGTCACCTCAAGTTCACTTCACAATGGACACCCCAGGCCAGGGATTGGTCCTCCACTGGGTCCATCTCAGGCCCCATGGCGCTCAGGCTTGGCAGGAAGTACATGCCAAGGATGAGCATTGAGCACACCATGACAGACTGAGGCGACCTCCTAGGCATCAAGACAAGACTGATGGAGGAGGGGACAAGGACCAGTGGAGGCTAGCACTCAGCAGGAACACAACCCATCTTTCATGCTCCCAGAGGGTTTGGCAGGTGACAGCGTATGAGCAGAGGTGACCTTGCCCTACCTATGATCCAGGGGGTTCCTGTGGAGGAAAGATAGCGTAAACCACAAGGGATAAGTGGCCCAGGAAGCTCCAGTTCTTAGATGAAGGAACTCCAGCACAGACGAGCAATCAGACCTGACCCTAAGTCTATCACCCAAATTTGCCTCTGAATGCAGCAAACCTAAAAAGCTGGGTGGGGCCTATCTGCTTGGTAGCTGCCTGCCAGCTTGCCTTGCTGTGTAGCCTGGGCAAACCATTCACCTCCTAAAGCCACAGTGACCATAGAGGACCCACCAGCCTAGTGTGTGTCGGGGGTGGGGGGGATAGAGACTCCTCCATGTGTTCTAGCATGACATCAAGGCAAAGGGTTGGGCACACTGAAGCTGCAGAAGATGCTGACCGCCATTGTCCTCACTGCACGTGGGCCTATCCTCTCCTGTGTCCTCTAAAGAAAGGTGAAAAGAGACCACTAGGGTAAGACAAAACCCATCCCACAGCAGGTCCCTATTCAGCTCCCTGGGAAGGGAGAGAATCCTGACGTAGACTATCCTGCCTTAGGAACCTCAAGACACTTGCCTAAGGGCTCAAGAAAGCTGCCCAGAGGCCCTGGAGTCAGGTGGAATGCACCTCTGTGTCCATGTTACATATGTGCGGATCCCTATGCATGCCTGTCTTTGAGTCAGTGTCTATGTCTGTGTGTCCATCTGTGTGTGCATGTGTGCGTGTATGTGTGTGCTCAAGCACATGCATGTGTGTACATGCACGTGTTGCTAGGACTGCAACTCTAAAGGATGTCCACAAGTAAGAAAGCCTGGATGGGGGCTGCTCTGATTGGACGGATCAGTGAGAGGTAGTGATAGTTCTCTGCTCTGCTCAATGGGAATATTGCTTGGATGCACGGCCCTGAATCCAGGGATAGGCTCTAGGCAGGTGCTTGCACATGGCCAGGGTGCCCCCTCACTTCAGGCCGCCTCAATGAGTGCACAAGCTGGGCCAGAGGCTCCTGTACAGATGGGGAAGTTGCAATGAGAACTCCCAGGCTTGGTCCCCAAGAGCATAGCTCCCCTCAGTGAAGCTGAAAGCTCCCCCAAGCAGCCCTCCCACCACCCAGGGATTAACAAGCCAAGCTGGGGAGAAGGCAGAAAGGCTTACGGGTCTCCGTGCACGTGAGCCCGTACCAAGAATGCATCATATCATTATGGCAGGATTAGAAATAAAATACCATTAGAAAGTGCTGTGCACACTCTGGTTTAATAAGGTCAGCTGCAGCAAGCAGCAGGAGGGCCAGTGCACGAGGCTGCAAAGCCCCATGTCTCCCCGCCCCCCACAGCAGAGGCCCAGGGAGACAGCACTAGGCCACCTGCCCAGTTGACAGGGGAACAAATGCTCTTTCTGCCAGGGCAACCCAGGCTCAACCCTTCCTCCAGATCTGCTAAGAGCTATTCCCCAAATTCCCCTCACCAGGTACTCCTAACCATACTCCCTCCCCCAGAGCTCCACACCCCAGACCTGCCTCTGCTTGGAAGGAATGGAGGATTAATCGATGGTACCTCACAGAAAATTCATGTGCTATTAATCTGCTGGGTTCCCTAATGGCAATGCTCAGGTCTCTGTCTCCATTATCTACCCCGTGTCAGGGGATCTCACTGAGTACTCAGGCTTGCCAGTACTGCACTGAAGCTCTCTGAGGGAGGGAGTCCCCCCCCCCCCACTGTTCCTGGCACAGAGGGAGGGAGGGTCATCCTGCTGGCTGCCACTGCTGTCTCTGGCACATATGAGAAGGCCAAAGAGAAAGTAAGATGCATATACAGATTGTAATTGCTCCTCTCCACTGCAGCCAGAGAATCCAAGCTCTCCCTCCTTGCCGTCCAGGGAAGAAGACAGACAGCCTCTGGCCTGGGATGAAGGGGATACTCACAGCTCCAGCGATCTGGACAGGATGGCAGACAAGGTGAGCAGGATGCAACCATAGGGTCCCACTTCGAACTGAGGGAAGAGGAAAGAGGACACCATCAAATGACATTGCCACCTCAAGCCTGCCAGGGCCATGGCTTCATCTGGGCTTCATGGCTTCCAGCCTAGTCACAGAGGTTGGTGGGTAGCCATAAAGAATATATCCCATTCACACAGACTTTCTTAGCCGGGCCTTCTAAAGGACATAGGAGCACAGAACTGAACCCCCAAACCTGGGCGACATTAACACCACCATGGAGTTCATATGCGACCTCAGAAGCACCAAAGCCCAGGAGCTAGCAGCAGTGGCAGCACGTTCCATTCTGGGACCACTGTCACCTCTGGCCCTGACAGAAGGGAGCTGTTATTGCCCTCTGCCAGAGAATGAGGCCGCCCAGGTCCTGTCCAACACAATGGGGGCCTAAGGGGGCTCTGCTTGACACAGTTCCTTATACGGAAGAACTGAGCTATGACGTCAGCAAATAGACAGCGGATGCAGAACACAGCTGGAATCCTCTGGAAACCAGGAAGTCCCCACCTTTGTTACAAAGTTACTATTTAAAGGGGTTTTTAAATACACAGATTTGATTGTCTTATTATCTTGAGTTTATTTGTCTGATACTAAAAATGTTGCTGATGCTGCATCTGGTCTATTTTGCATCTCAGGCTCCTCCCCCTGGACTCTGCCACTCTGAGAAAACCACATGGTTGTGGGGGTGTTTCTGAACTTCCCGGTCCCTACCCACTTTTCTCCACTGTAAACTATAGGTAAAGTAGAGGTCTTTGCTTACAGCAGGTTGTAAAGCACTTAGAGCCGGGCCTGCCTGGCACCCAGAGTGGCTGTGGTACACTATGATACACTTCCAGCTCTGCACTACCCACCTGCCCACCTGCCCAGGGACCAGAGCTGTGATGGTTAGTTTTGTTCATTGTTATTGTTTTGGTTCTTGGTCACTTGACACAAGCTAGAATCATCTGGTAAGAAAACGCCCGATTGGAAAAATGCCTCCACCAGGTTGCCTGTATGTAACAAGTCTGCAGGGCATTTTATTGACTGATGATTAATAATATATTTTATTACTGTTTCTTAGAAGCCTGTTCTTTTCTAATGAGGGATGGAAAGGAAGTAGATCCAGATGAGAAGCAAAGGAGAAGAACAAGGAGGATTAGAGGGAGGGGAACCTATAATCAGGATGCTATGTGAGAAAAAATGATTTTCAATAAGAGGGATAAAAGTAAAAATTAAAAATGTTTAAAGATAAAATAAAAAATCAGAATGAGGAAACCATGGGAAGCAAGCTAGTAAGGAGCAACCCTCCTTGGCCTCTGCTTCAGTTCCTGCTCCAGGTTCCTGTCTTCAGTTCCTGCCCTGATGTCCCTCAGGGACAGAGTATGACCTGAGCACTGTAAACTGAAATAACCCTTTTCCTCCACAGATGGTACTAGTCATGCATTTTATCAGAGCAATAGATACCTAACTAAGACAATGTTCAACTGAGATGGAGAATCAAAAGCTCCCAGCCCCAAACCAGTATGAAACTTGACTCATCCCACTGTGGGCATGATGGGCTGTGTTTGCAGATGCAGTTATAATAGTACTCCTTGTGTGTCAACAATAATTTTTGGACTTAAAGCTAAAAGGAGAAATGGCTATTTAAATAAAAATGATGTCACTGAGAACATTTTTGTCTTTCCCTTGGCCACTAAGAAACTAAGAATCAAATATGGTATTTCAGTTCGGAAACTATGACAGCTCAAGTTTCTAATAAAATTATCTTTCCTTCGAGGTACAGTCTTTGTTTTCTCCCTGAAGATCAAATAGCCATTTAGCTGATGGTAAAAACGTAACGCTGAGTGGAGCTCCTGTACCAAGAAAACGTTTCCTCGCGGCAGAGTGATGCTCACCTGTGACCTCAGCACTGGCAGGGTGAGAGGATTGCAAGCTCAGGCCCACTGCGGGCTATAAGGGACTGTGAGGCCATCCCGGGCTGTACAAACCTGTCTCAAAGATAGACAATGCAAAGGCTGGACTCTGCCAAGGGGCTTCGTAAGAAGCAGGTGACCATGTGTCTACTCAGTGGCCATGACTCAGAAAGAAAAAACAAAACAAAACTCGGGAAGTGTGGAGAATGTCTCATCCCGAGCAGGACTGCGAGCTCCTCGGAAAACACACAGGAAGGCCTCACCTGAAGGTGGCTGTGGAGGAGAGGTCCAGAGAGGGCTTTCTGGAGGTGTGATGTCTAACAGAAATGCAAGAGGCAGTGAGAAGAGAAGGACCACTGCTTCGGGCAAGGCAAGAGAGTGCAACGCCCTAGGGGCCGACCAGAGGGGACAGAGAGCCCTGGAAACACCCATTTTATAAACATGCCCCACTCTCTTTGGTAACAAACAACGTGAATAAATATCATTCAACCTCATCTAGATTCTGTGACCTCAAACCAGGCACTTGGTGCTGTGGCTCCTACAATGAAAAACAAAGATGACTAAGACCCTGCCTTGCAGATTTCCTGGGTTACCTACGGTGCACGCTCTCAAAGACAACACCTGTGGATGCGACAGCTGCAGAGCAATGCTGCGGTCCCCCCTCGGGTGACCCAGGCTCGGCAGGATCTGGAGGATGAATCCTGTGTGCAGTTTTGATACAACCTTCCAGTGCCTAGGGGAGTCACCAAGATAACCTGATTCCCCTTCAGCTATGGCCTTACACTTTGCCTAGGGGAAGCCTCTGCTTTAGGGTCTATCTCCCTGTCCAAGCCTATGGTTTATCACCCTGCAGGGCTGTGGTCTAGCTGTGACCATGCGAGCCACTGAAGCTGAACTCAGTACACAGTGAGAAGCTGTTACTGCACAGTGTGGCATGGTCCCATGAGGACACCTCGGAGAGAGCTTGCTTTGGGCCCCCAGAGGGTAAAAAACCCAACCCACTTTGGCCTTTTGGCCCTCCCAGAACACAACTGAATGGCACCAATATTCCTGCTTGCTTTTAAAAATATTTATTAAAATTATCTCATCAAATTCAAGCTGCCAAGACATGGGAGACCTCGGGGCATCAGGATAGAAGAAAAGCAACCTGGGCCGGAAACCATGGCTAAGGGTGGGAACAATGCCTGGTGCCACTTGGGGAGAAGGGACCCTTCTCCCAGCATAGCCCTGGCCCTGGAGAGACATGAACCCACCAAGGTATTCCAACGGGCAGCTGGACAGAAGCCTCCCACGCTGGCTCGAGGCCACCAGACACCTCTCAAGTGGTGAACAGCAATGAAAACAACATGGAGGCTGTTTATTTTGGGCAGTGGTGGCATGCTTTTCCAGGCCTGGCACGATGAACCTTTCTTAAGCACAGCCCATGAAAAATGGATTTGGTGTACTGAGTGCTGAGGCAGCTCAACGGCTTCCAGCAAAAATATAAATTAGGCTGTGGGGAAAGCACTGTTTCCAGAGGAATGGGGACCAGCTGCCCCCAAAAACCATGGGTAGCAGGGAGACATGCCTAGAGTCTCAAGGTGGAACTGAGGGGGCCCTCACCTGACAGCGGGCCCCTCTCTCTGAACTTCTTTATAATTTCTGTCATGCACAGGCTTCATGGAAACCCTAGGGCACAGGCTGAGGCATGAGATCCCACTTGCAGGCAAAGCTACCGAGGCCCTGGGGCTGAGGATCACCATCACAGAGGCAGTCACCTGGCAGGAAAGCCTTTCACCGACGGCATTACGGTCCCTCCTTGGTCCTCAATCACTTTCCTTCCCTGCCAGGGCAGCTCCATGCTCCATCTGCCGAAGGGGACACGCTTCCACAGCATCCCCTAGGCCCACCTCCACTCAACAGGCGGCCCCGGTTCTGCTCACCCACTCAGAGTGCCTGCCCTTCGTGTGGAAAGCATTTCCCCCCAGGTGGTCAAGGGGCTTCGTTGATCTGGAAGCTACTCAGCTGCTCCAGCTTCCATCTCTAGATTAGGAAACAAGGCTTTCCCCAGGCCACGGCCACATACCGCCAGCAGTAGCCCAGAAGGACTCCTGGCCCTCGTTTCAAGCACTCTCATTGCTCTCAGAAAGGATGGGGAACTGTGTCACTGGCAGACACCCTACAGGGTTATTTCAATTTAAAAAAAAAAAAAGGAGAGAACCAGGGAAGGGGCAAGTGCCAGGCTGCTAGTTTAGGACCTTCTCTATATGCCGACCCCTCTGCCTAGACCCAGCTGGAAGACTGCTGTACAGGCCCGAGGCCCTCCTGGGCTGCCCCAGAATAGGAAGGAACAGCTCTAGGACTAAAGGGCTTCAGCGGGGCCAGTGCCCCTTGCCCACGCCTGCCTTCAGTTATTCTGAGAGTGGGACTCTGTTTCCTTCCTAGGGAAATCTGGTGCTGCCAGGGTTAGGATGCCGCTGGGGCTGTGCCAAGACGTTCGGGATCTTCAGGGAAAAGCGCTGAGAAAGGGCATCTAATGGTCCAACCATTGTCCCTAAGCTTACCACTCAACCCCACCTCCACCGCCTCCCACCCTTGAGCCTTTACTAACCCTCGTAAGTCCAGAATCCAGAAAGGACTTCCGTCTTCGCACACCCATACCATGAAGCTAGAGCTCCCGAACAATTTGTGAGGCAGCCATGAATGCTATTCAGGCATGACAGATGAAGAAACTGAGGCACAGAGAGCTTCAGGATGGTACCCAAGTCTCAGAGCCACCCAGGGTCAAAAGCATGAAATAGAACCAGGCTGACTAAGCCAAGTACAATGCTTCCTCCACACACTCCATAAGGCTTTAACCCACTGGGATTAGAAGACCCCTACGTTTCCTATCCAACCTAGCCATAGGCCATGAGCCAGCAATGAAGGGAAGGTCCTGCACGGTTCAGCCTGCCTCCCTAGGACACTGGCGAGGTCCTGTGCTAAGCAGGGTCCCCTCCAGTCCCACCCAAGAAGCTTCTTTCTTGTCACCTCCCAGCTTGTCCTAGAACCCTCTCTGCTGACTTAGAGTTCAACCTTCCAGGGTGGCTGCTTATTCAGCAGAGGGAAAGCCCTAGAAGCCAAGCCTCAGCTTCTAATTCCAGCTGCAGCCCAGTTGCGACAGCTCCCTGGGCCTGTGATCACTACCAGCCTGCAAGGCTGTCATGGAAATTGTGCCTCCTACCCACACCCATACTTCTGCAGCCTCCCTCAGCCCATTCTGCTCAGTTTCTTTGCCAGCTCCAGGGTGGAGGTGACCAGAGCACTAACTAGTCCCTAAGGAAATTCGGAAGTTTAGCAATGCTCATGCCACCAAGGGAACCACTGCTCATACCTGATGTATGCTCTGCTGGAGAAAGGTCACCAGGTCCTCAGTGCGGGTCAGACTATATAGTGTGAGCTGTGAAGAAACACACACACAGTGAGCTACATGTCCCCCTACTGTGTCGAATGCCTATAGCCCTGGCTTTACTGCTAAAAAAATAAATAAGTGCATGAAGTCTTGTGAGTGGGTGAACTCCTGTAGGGTCCCCCTTACACCTCTGTCATGGTTCACAAACATCCAGCTCCCAGGTTTTAGAGAGTGGGACAAAGAAGAGGAGGGGCAGGGAAGAATCACTTCTCCATGTCACCACACCAGGCCAGGTCAAAACCTAACAGGCTGTTCTCAAGCAGGTCAGCAAAAAACACATGTCCAGAAAACACCCAATCAAGCAAGGGTTCAAGAGTCACATGCGCACATGGCTAGATCATAGGAAACAAATCAGCTAAAATAAAAATAGCCAGTGAAGGGTATCAAGTTTCGAGGATCTTCACTGGGTCTGCATTTTCAATAATACAAGATGCCTTTTCTGCTGCTTCCTTAGCCTTTCCCTGAGGCTGGGCCCACGGCTGCTGCTCCACGCCATCAATTCCCCTCCCACTTTCTACACTCTGATGCCTCTCCCCATCCATGAGAATCCTAGAAAACACACCAGAGACACAGGAGGGACAGAGGCCAGAGGAACAAGGGACACCGCACACTGGGCACTGAGAACACCAAGGGTACCTCTACGCCTGAGCACATGGAGGTGACAAGGAGACACTGAGCCAGTCTCCAAAGCCACCCACCTATCCCCCACCCCCAAAGGGCAGGATTCTGGGGGCCTGGGCTGCAGGGATGGCCAGCCAGCCCCAGCTGGGGGAGGATTTACTTCTATGAAAGGAGATAGTCCCCAAACAAAGCCAAAGGTGGCACGATAGTTTTCCAGAAAGCCGTACTGTTTCTAAGACTCCGTCTGCTTTGTATTTCCCTGTTGGACTGAAGTGTGGCGTTCCTGAAGACCTAAAAAGGAAAAGAAGGTGCTAAGTCCTCGACCAGATGAAAGGGCACACCCTCCAGCCAGTAAGCCCACATGTGCCGTGAAATAAATGAGGACAGGAGTGGCAGCTCCAGGGAGAACAGAGCCAAGGGTTTCTTGTTTTTCCTGCTATGAACTCACCCCTGAGTCCAGGGCATGGAAAAAGAGAGTGGTGGGTGAGTTTGGAAGAACCACGTCTACGTCTGGCAGGAGGAGACCTGACTCTCCTTTACAGTTGGCAAAGCCATCTGCAGAGGAAGAACTGCTGGCTTGCCACTGCCTTCACGCAGGGCAAGGATTCCAGCCATCCCCTTAGAAGCCTTCCCCCCCCCCCCCACTGAGACAACCTCCAGCAACCACAACGGGTGTGTAGCCCAGTGCAGTCCTGATTAAGAGTAGCATCTGGGGTGGGACCCACTTGCCACCAGCTTCTATGTGGCCTGGGACACACCACCTTTCTTCTCTGGACTTCTGTTTTATAAGCTCTTGACTGTCTGCCCTTAGAGCTGCCAAATAGGTTACGTGCCTACATTATGTGAATAAATTGCCTGGCATAGAGTGGGTAGCAGCAGTCGACCACCCTAAGCACAACTCATGTGATGCCCAGCTATTGCCCTAAGCACATCACATTTATTATCTGCCATTTATTTACATTAATAAAAGATTCATACTGATAACATTATTATATTTAATACACATCATTTATTTATACATACTCATTTAGCTCTGAACAACCATTAAGTTATCATTGTCACCCCATTTTCTAAACAAGTCAATAAATGAGGAGTGGGGAGCTGAGGCCAGTTCCCAAGAGTACACATCCAGCAAGCCACAGCTTTCAGAGTCTGCTATAGAAAGCCCCCTTTCTTAAGCACTATGCTAAAGGAACCAAACTGGTTCCCCAAACCACCTCCTTTATCAAAGCTTAGTCATAGAACTGGAGCAAAGTGATGTTTCTACCCTGAGGGACTGCGGGGCAGGATGGGGGTGTCGTCAAGGTAACAGAATCCTGAATCTGAGTCGCAGCCTCTGCCACTCACCTCTCTATCTCATCCTCATTGGAACGAGGTCCAAGTGACACAGGGGGAAGTACGCTTTGGGGTCCTGGATGGTGGCACAGATTCAGCCTGTGGCCTCAGGATCAGGGAAACACTGAGGAACTGAGGGCCTGGGTCACGGGCTTTCTCCTGTACTTCCCAAGTCCTGGGTGGTGGGCAGGTAGGAGCACATCCTCCTTCATGGGTCATACAGATTCTCTGTCCAAGACCAGGACATCCTCAGCTATCAGCTGGGCATTAAATGCGACGTGACCCCCAGAAGCACTTACAGCGCAACCACGGCTTGCTCTCTCCCTCCGGCGCGCCACAGGATGTCTGCAATGGCCAAGGCAAGGCAATGGGTCCTCTGGGCGTCTGAGGGCTGCAGCCGGCTGATGAGAAAGGGAGCATGTTTAGGTTCGTGAAGACACAGGGCACAACAGGCATATCTGCGCCCTATCAGACATATTTAAGTGGCCCTTTGTACATGCCCCCTCTTTCCTTGCAGTCCAGGGACCCTTAGCTAAGCTTCAGGGTCTGTACGATCTACAGATGAAGACTAGAGGAGGAGTTTTGAGGGACAGCCTTGAGGTTAGGGACAGGAATATTAACTACAGGAGCCAAATTACCTCAAAGCCTTGGCAAGACCTGGACATGAACTGTAAGAGGACTTCTCATTCTGACAAGGCCAAGAATACGCGGGCACTACTGCCACAATGGGCAGAAGTGAGGCACTATCCTGCCTTGGCCTTGGCCAGTCCCAACAGCTAGGGGCAGACGAGCCTACAAGTGAGCAGGAGCCAGGACCCTAACTAGCTGACTATGCAAATACAAGTTATGGGTGAGGAAGTCAGACTCAGGGATGGCTGTAGGGGTGCTGCCATGCTGCCAACTGAAACAAGCAGTGGCTGTGTTGTGATGGGGCTGCCACTCCTCAGACCACTTGAGAAGCTGTGAGATTCATGGAAAGCATAGGACAAAGTGGGAAGGAGAAAGGCTGCTAGGCTGGACCTCCGGGACCTGGGGAAGGCGCAGAAAAGGAAGGTCAGAGAGAGAGAGGCAGCAACATGCAGACACAGGGCAGTTTTAGGAAGTTCAGTCACCACATCTAAAGCCGCTGAGCCATCCTGCAATAAAAATGGTGACTAAGAGGTTCCTGGGACACGGCAAGAGTAAGAGGGAGGAAGGCAGCAGCCAAATATAGCCATTTCTTTCCACTTGACATTTCCAGGGCTCCTCTATGCTAAGCTCCTGGCTTTCCTCTCTGCTCTGCGGTGCTCCCTACATTCTTGCAGAAGCTGGCTTGAATCTCTTCTTAACCAACACGAGGAAGACCTGCTGGGGGCAGGGCAAAGAAATGTACACAGGAGAATTCCGGGTTTTCACTCGCCAAAAAAAAAAAAATGCCTGACTTCCACACTGAGATGTCTGAGGGAGAGAGTGCTGGAATCTACCCATCCTGTCAGGGCAAGAGGAGAGAAACCAGGAGACCAGGAAGCAGCTACCATGGTGGGACACAGAGCCATGCATCTACAGCCAGGCTGTTATTTAAAATGAAAATCTATTACTTGAAAACAAAAGGTGACAAGACACAGTGGTGCCTCTGTTTCCCCATTTAGAAACTGGCGATGACAGTGAGCTCCCCTCAGCCTTGGGAGCCTTAAACAAGACAGTGCCTATGAGCCTCATCCCTGATGCATGGGGAGTTTTCAGTCACTGGTTCCATTGGCACCACTGTCACCACATGGGCCACATCCACAGACAGGGGGTTCACCTGACCCCTGCTGACATGGCACTCCTGCACTGGCAAGGCTGTGGGGGCAGCAAGACAAGCAATGAGGCTCAGGCTGGGAGAAAATAAGCCAGGGACCGCCTGATGCTCCTCAAACTCAGGAAGCCTGTCATATTTCTCACAGGAAATGGGGACCATATCATCGCCAAACCGGATGGCCTATGGCTGTTAGGAGCACCAACCCGGCTCAGCACTTGCTAGGAAAATAACATTGAATAAACAGTTCTCTGGATTTCAGGAGAGGCCATGCCAGGGACAGAGCTGCCTGGATGGTAAAGACAGGCAAACAACAGGCGAGAGGACTGGATGGTAATTCTTTGAATTCAGAAACAACAAACAGGCTTCACGGCTCCTAGATCACCTGCAGCCTCACAGAACACCTTCACCAACATGTTCAAGGTGGGACCTCTTCTCACAGTGACCCCACCTCCATCCAGATTAAAAACTTTTGACTGGCAGAAGATGTGTAAAAGTCTGCCTGAACAGAAGCACACTGCCCGGGTACCTATGGCTGGGGAACCTAACCTACAGTCTAGGAACCATCGACCCCTCTGAGTATCGCACTTGAAGGACATGGCAGGAGCACACAATCCTTCCTCAGAAACTTTTCAGTACAACGACATTCAAGATTTTTTTTTCATGTGAATTGGTGTTGTCTCTGTGTTTATGTCTATGAGAGAGTGTCAGATCCCCTGGAACTGGAGTTGGAAGCTGCCATGTGGGTATTGAGGATTGAACACGGGTCCTCTGGAAGAGCAGCCAGTCCACTTAACCACTGAGCCCGTCGTTCATGATTTTAAAAGTTAGTACAGGAGTCCTAACAAGAGCCTGGCCCTAATGATAAGGACCCTCTATACGCATCATTTCATGAGACCGATACAAACAGCCCCGGAGCTCTGCACTGTACCATCCTCTTCAAGCGTGAAGAACCCAGTCTTGGGGGTGAAGTGGTGTATCCAAGTCACAGGGAAGGGGAACAAGGGAGAGTCAAGTTAACCACAGTTTTATGACCTGCCGCCTTCCTTGCAGCCCATCTGTATCTGTAATGCAATCAAGGCAGCATTCCCCTGGGCCAGAATCTCCTGTTCCCACTGGCTCTGCCTGCTGCCTCTCTGAGCGGGCCTGTTTCTAGAGCCCTCACTCTCTGTGCCAGCTTCCCCAGCAGCTTCTGCAGCTCCCGCCTCAGCCTGGCCTTCTCCATCTTTCTGAAGGTGTGGCTTCCTGAGACCTCGAGAGATCATTTTCTAAATAACACAGTAGATCATAGAAAGTGCAGTGACCAGCAGTCAAGAGGTCTGGGGTCAGTATCTGGTCCCCAGGCAGCAGGGAGTCCCACACCCTCTTCAGTCTTGCTGTTCTGTAATTTTGGTTACCCCAGAGTTGTTGGGGCTCTCTCTGTCATTCACACACACACACACACACACACACACACACACACACTTATCCCAAAGGTGACAACAAAAAGATGGGTGGGTCACCAGTAGCTGCCTACATAGCCAGGACTTGACCCTCACCAGTAACTGGGTGATAGCTTCACTGGAGATCCCTTGGTGACAGAGAAGGCCCTACATTACCTAGACAAACTTATCACATTCCCACCAGAAATCTGGCTCCCAGCCAGGCTCTTACAACAGAAGTTTCTTCAAGAGCCTAATTCCTCCAGAAGTGCAGGCTGAAGTGCCGAAGAAGGGCTGGGTGAGAAGCCTGTGTTCGCCCAAGTGTCTCAGAGAAAACAGATGTTTCTACCCTAATTATCTCAAGACAATTGTACCTGTCCCCAAAGATGCACCCACATGAGCTAAGCCTATAAAGCAGAAGAGTGTGTCCAGGCCACGGTTCCTTCATTTCTGCCCCTCTGAGGGAGGGCAGAGGGCTGGCTGGCTGGGGGCCATGGGGACCTTGTATCTGGAGAGCCAAGGCAAGTGTTCCTGCTGTGAACTCCAAGCGCTCTTGCCGTGGGCTTCAGAAAGGAAGTATGGTAAGGGGGCAGGATCCCAGATCCTCTCTCTGCATTCCTGCCAGCCTCTAAAGGCCTTTCCAGCCCCAGGGCTCTCCTGGGGCCTGTGCAGGGGATGAGCCAAGCTGCATAGCTCCTGTCCAGTGGAAAAACACCACATCCTGCTGCCTGGCTTTGCCGGGCGAACTGAGGCGAGGTAGTTGCCAGCCTGATGGAGTGAGCCATAATGAGGCCAGACAGCCACACAGAAAACACATGGCCTGGCCAAGCTGCATTTGTTTCTGCCTGGCTTCCCTGAAGGGGCCACCCACCCTCGGCTATGCTCTCCTGGAGCCTTGTCCCTTTCTCAGGATCTTCTAGACTCAGTGTCCAAGAACCCAACCCAGGAGCCGCACATGTGGGAGATCTTCGGGCAGGCAGAGCTCCCTGAGAAGTACCACAGTCCCAGGGTCAAAAGAGCAGTTGTCCTCCCCACCCCAACCCTGTTCTTATGAAGCTGGACAGTTTCTAAAAACACGGAATTTCAGCGTGAAGAGGGGGCACTCCGGCCTCAAAACCACCGAGCATACACAGCCCAGGCAGGAACATGGATGACTCTGTCCACCAGTACCAGGCACTAAGTCATTCAAGCTGGAGATCCAAAACAGACGTAATTGTAACCCCCTCCCCGCAACACACACATACACAAACTGACCACAGAGCAGTTCTCTGTGGTCTTCTGCACTAGTTTTCCTAAACTGGGGCCGAGGATGCTCTGCTGAGAAGCTCTTTGTGCATAGAGAACCTAAAGAGTACCAGAGCACCCATCAGCCATTTCCAACTTCAACAGCCTCATCTCTTCCTGCCATCTCTGGTCCCCACTGCTTCTAGTGTGCAGGAGCATGCTGTGACAGGCACGATGTCACAGGCCATTGTGGCTCAGCAATGGTGCCAACTTTGACCCTGAGCTATCAGCTCTCCATCTATGGGCCTCAGTTCCCCCATCTGTACCATGATGGGCTGAGTTCAATGGGCCTATTCACTTACACGGTCCTGGAAGGTTTTTGGTTTTTTTTTTTTGTTTGTTTTTGGTTTTTTTTGGTTCTGTTTGCATTTTCTCAAGGAGTGCAACTTAAGGGTGTTTACTAACTCAGAGATGTGAACCCTCCTTCACGATAACCCAAGTCCTTTGCTCTCTGTCACCCCACCCCCAGCATACTGCCTCCTTCCTCCCTTGGGACACACACACCCACTGAACAAGCATAGCCTTCAACCTGCAGAACACTAGCAAGGCAGAGGCACAAACTACAAATGGCACTCCTCTACCTCCTCCTGTCCCACAGGAGTCCCCTGCTCTGTCCTTCTATCAGTACTAGACTAATCCCTGTGGTCCCAGTGGTTCTCCTCCCCATCCCTAGCTGTCTGCCTAAGGCAGTAGGACCACGCCCCTGGTAAGAGACTGGGGAGTGCATCAGAGCCCTTACCTAGAGCCCTCTGTCAATCAAGAGTCTGTGCTGGTCAGCTGTGAGGGCCTTAGGGACTTTCACAGATCACCCCTCCACCATTTCTCCATAAGTTTCCTTGGACTTCAGAGAGCTGAACCAAGCTTTCCTGCTTCCCTCTCACTGAGTAGGGAGGAACACTGTGTGCTCTTAGCCTGAGGACCACAGGGATGGGATATGGGATGTAGAGGGATAATGAACAGCATCCAGAGCTACCAGGCCCAAAGAAAATCAGCTTCATCATCTTCCAAAGACAGACCCCACAGACACAATAGCATACACTCACACAGTACAAACTACACACAACAAAACCTACTCACACAACCCTCACAGAACCCACAAATACAACGTCACCCAACCCAACACAGACTATAACCCACTGATGTAACACAACCTCCTACAAACATGAACCATTCAAATAACATACCCAAATACCCTCCAACACATTTCCACATATAACACAGCCCTCATACAACCTTATCTTCATACCATATAACCCACATACAATACAACCTTCAAACAACCCACAACACAGCCTCAAAGCACAACTCAATATAATTCATGTAATACAAACTTCATGTAACATAACTCATACACAAGATAAACCTAACAACCAATGCAATCTCACATATAACACATCTCCCAAATCGAGCACAATTATCCCATAAAACAAAATTCGTACTCATACAATACAATCCCACATACGATACAACTTTTCTACATTACATAACTCCCATACAAATATGATCTCCACACAGCACAACCCCCTCAATGAAAGACAACCCATACAGAATACAACTATCACACACACACAACACACACAACACAGCTTTCCTCACAAAACATAACTCACACGCAGTAATTCAAACACATAGCACAGTCCCACATACAACACAACCTTCCCCCACATAATCCCCCAAACAACACAAGCCCCCGACACTACGGCTCCCACATAGAGCACAGTCCCAACAGCCACTTCCCTCCTCCCTCCAGGTGTGCCCCTCATGACCCAGGGCCCACATACAAATACTGCAGGTGGGGTCTCTGGGTTTTTGTCCAGGTGAGCCCACTTTCTTTCCCAGGTCCCAGCACACAGGAGTTCTAAGCCAAGGCCACACTCCTTCCTGCTCCTGTCCCTAGCAGAGCCCTGGAAAGTCACCCACACAGCAGTGCTCAGATTAGGCCTATGTGGTGATATTTTGTTTGTACTTTAATAAATAAAGCTTGCACATTGAGCTTTACTAGAAATATACCAAATGTACTTTCCAGGGAACCTATAGTAGTTTTAGCTTTCACTCACAATATGCTTAAATTCCTTTTATTGGACATTCTGGTAATATATGTTGGGGCTTAAAAATATTTGTCAATACGGCCTTCTGAAATGGCATTTCTGACATGCAGTTTTTAAGGATGTTGATGAACATTTTTGAAAAATTTTCTATGAGAAAGAAAGGAAGGAAGGAAGGAATGAAGGAAGGAAGGAAGGAAGGAAGGAAGCAAGCAAGCAAGCAAGCAAGCAAGCTTGCCTGAAGAGTGAGACACTAGCCACACTAATTAGCCATAGAGGCCAGGCAATGGTGGCACAAAACTTCAATCCTAGCACTTGGGAGGCAGAAGCGGACGGATCTCTGTGAGTTCAAGGCCACCCTGGAGTACACAAAATTGAATCAAATTTAAAAGAGAAACAGAGCCAAGCAGTAGTGGCTCACACCTTTAATCCCAGCACTAGGGAGGTGGAGACAGGAAGTGATATGGCTGGGCGGAGAGAGAAATATAAGGGGGAGGAGACAGGAACCCAGGATTCAGTCTGCAGTTTCATAAAGATGGCATTCAGTTAGAGGATTTGTAGAGACAGGATACCCCATTCGGTCTGAGGATTTCGTAGACTTCTCTGATCTTTCAGCATTATTATTATTATTATTCAGCATTTATCCCCATATCCGGCTCTGGTTTTGTTATTAAGACCAGTTAGAATCTTGCTGCAGGTCTAGGCAGTGCTTGACAGGCACTAAACAAGTGAGGCCAGTGAGGGAGAGCCTCACCTTCCACCACTTGGTAGGGTTTTCTCTGGACTCAGTAGCAACTTAGGCTCCAACCTGAGGGGCCTCCAGCCTTCACAGCTCTGGCTCTCATCCCCTGTGGGCTGTGAGAAACTACAACTTCCATACAGCTTCCATCCTGAGCAGCATCCCACTTCCAGGACACAGCATCCCGACTACTGGGAAACCATCTGCTTTCGGACTCCCCAGAAGTCCAAAGCAAGGGATCTAGAGAGACTCTGAAGGAGTTTGGGCTGACAGGCATCATGAGACAGCACTCACACAGGCCAAAGCCAAGACTTACTCAAAGTTGCCTAAACTTCTAAGAGCTCATAGGCCTTTCTGGTTGCCTGGCTCTACCCCATCCCTGGCCACCTCAGGCAACCTCTGTTCTTCTCCCTGCCCTAGGGTCTTTCCACATCTTGTTCTCTTTACTGGAATATTATTCTGCCTCCCCTCCCTGTTTGTCTGAACAACTCATTCACTGTTCATCCACTCATTCAACAAAAATCCTAAGGGCTTGCCCTGTGGTCCAGGCACTGTGCTGGATTCCAGGAACCAGCCTGTGGACCAGGCAGCTCAGGGAAGTAAGTCCCTGTTCTCATGGGGCTTGTGTTCTTTGGGAAGAGGCAGACATGGACACCTAACTGCACCAGAGAACAAGTGTACAGTGAGTGATGGTGTAACTAGAAGCAAGGCATGGGTTAAACGCCCCCCCCCCCCCCGGGAGGTCAAGGAAGGCCGTCCTTGAAGGGTGGTGAGAGGAGCCAACAGACAAACTGCTCGGGCACACAGGGAAAGAATCGGAGGGTCATGCTGAGTGGCAGGAAAATGTAAAGGAACTAAAGTATGATATGCGTGTGTGATGGAGAGAGAGTAAGGAAGACAGTAGTAAGATCCAAATGGACCTGCAGGGAGCCGGCTCTCCCACCCCTAGCAGCATGCATGGCCTATCATCACCTGTCCATTTGTCTGGCTCTCCTGTTCAAGTCTAGCAGCAATGAGGGGAAGGGCACCATTATCGCAACCCTATGATTTCTGGTCCAAGCTAAGAAGGAAAAGAGGCAAGGGCTCTGCTGAGGGTGGCAAGGGTCCCAAACTCAGCAGATATTGTCACATCAGGAGTGTCAAGTGCTTCTGGACAGCAGAGACAGTGCTGGCCTCATGAGAAATCAATAGCAAATCTCAAACCTCTTGGTTGGCACTGCTGGTGGGAGGAGGGAGGGAAAGCACTGGCTTCCCTCACTGCACAGAGGTGTTCTAGAAGTGTTGACGGCATGCAGATGAATGAGCAGGGATGCCTAGTTGCAAATACCTTGTGTGTGAAATGGAAAATACACAGCCACAACGGGAAGAAAGTCATGCACAGTGGAGTTAGCTGGAATGTGCAGTTCTGGCTGTTGACAGAGAAGAGATAAGCGGGGGCGGGGGAGCCTTGGACCTAGTCAGAGGTCAGCAGATGCTTATGCGTGAGGAAGGGGTCTGAGGAGGCAGTAAAGTTGCCAAGCCATTTTCAGTTACTTGCCGTGTGGAGCAAAACACGACTCACCAACCTTGCCTGCTCCTAGAAGCAAAAGTACCACGCCCATTTAAGCAGATCAGCAGGAGCCCTGTAGCTAGCTGTGTTCACCTGTCTTGACCTCCAGGAAATGGGAACGATCAGGGAACACCCACGCTTCCTTGCTTATTTATTCTGGACACTCAAAAGTTGCCTTGAGAAGGGAAGATGAGCACCAACTTACAGATTACAGTTGGTTCTGCTGTCTCCTTCAAACAGGAGTTTCTGTAGCACACAGCCTTGAACAGCCGCCAGAACCCCGCAGGGACCACCCTGTAGAGAAAGACACATGTCGCTACACGTGAAGACGGCCCCAAGAGCTGGGCAGTGGGGGCACACACCTTTAATCACAGCACTCGGGAGGCAAAGGCAGGCAGATCTTTGTTAGTTTGAGGCTCGCCTGGTCTACAAGAGCTAGTTCCAGGGCAGGCTCCAAAGCTACAGAGAAAAAACGTCTCAACAAACCAAAAAAAAAAAAAGGAAAAGAAGAAAATGGCCCCATTCCACCCACCAGCCTCTAGCTCCAGTCACAGGGGATCTTCAGCAAGGTGAGCCGCCTATGTGTAGACTCCTAGGGCTCACCCTGCTGCAAAGAAGAGGTCAATTTTTTTTCATCCTTCCTTATGGGATGAAAGAAACTATCTACAAAGAGGGTGTGGCACTGGGGACACCACAGTGGGTTTTCATCCATTCAGACAGCTCCCGCATTCAAGGATTGTCAAAACCATAGGTCAGGGTACCCTTGAAGTTGTGGTGAAAGAGAAGCTGAGCTTCGCCACACCACAGGAGGCAGAAGCTGGTAGTCTCAGGGCCCTTCCTCAGGCAACAGAGGCAAGGGAGGCTCGGGGCTGAGAAATGCACCTGGTGGAGCTCTCCTGCAGTCCTTAGCCTCAGAGTGGGGCATCGTCAGGCCTTTCTTGAGACTATCCTGCTTAATATGTCCAGGGGTGGTGCAAAGCTCCGCCCACTCCCTCTGGCTCCACAACAACTGCTGCAGGCTCCTCCTCCATCTGTTCTGCACACATGATCACCTTGGCACTTCCTGAGCATGCCCCCTCCTCTCGCTCTTACCTCCATGTTCTGAAAGCGACCCTCTCCAGCTCTGCCTGTGAAATTTCCCCAGCCCTCCCAAGGTTCCGCCTATGAATGCTCTCAAAGCAAGGATCACAGTGGCCCTTCTCATTCTAGCAGCTGAACTGCCTGCCCCAGGGGACAACCAGGTAAATGCGGGGTCATCCCACTGATGCTCTCAGAGGTCATCGTGTGAATGGTGTTCCCACTTTGTGTGGGACACCCCAGAAGAAGAGTCCCTGGGGACCCCAAGAGCAACCTGCCTTATTCTGCACAATGCCATATTTTAATGAGGCCGTGTCACTGAAGGAAAAGTTCTGAAGTTTCCACTCTTCATTGAAGCAGCAAAAGGTAGAGCCGAACAGAAGGGTCTTCATCTCCTGGGAGGGAAAAGCATATCACTGGATGTTTGTAAAATAAACAATAACAAGGCTTGCAGCACAGGCCCTGCAGGAGTTGGTTGTGGGTTCTAGAAAGTGCATTTTCTCTCAGTGGTCTCTATTTTGCAAGCCCATTCTTCTCATATTTGAGGAAGATAAACCTGACCTTAAGGGCCTCCTTACCTCGGGAACATCTGTAAACCACACCAGCCCATGCTAACATGGGCCAAGATTTTCTTTACACAGACCTTGAAATACAAAACTTTGGCTTCACCAAGGATCCTGGGGGGCCTCAGACTCCCCCCTTGGAAAGACTGTAAGTTTTCCAGCCTGACCTCACATTAAAATGATCTAGGGGCACTAAAAATAATCCTGATGTGTAGGCCATGGGCCAGGTCAACTCAATCCACATTCCTGAGGATGAGAGGCCAGCATCCATAGGTTTGTTTGGTTTTTTAGTGTGCTAAGAATGAAAGTCATGACTTCCTGTCTTAGGCCTATTATCAGATTTTAAACTAACCCAGGTGATTCCACTTTGTAGCAAGGTTTCAGAGCCACAGTTCTGGCACAAAGTTGGCAAACTATAGTCCATAAACTAAATCTGGCACCTACTTGGTTTTGTAAATAAAGTTTTATTAACAACAATGGGCATTGTTTACACCTTGTCTATGGCTGCTTCTACATCACAGCAGCAAGTATGAGTAGTCCAACAGAGACCAGAGCCCTGAGCAAAGTCAAAAGCATGTTCTCTTGCTTTCTGTAGAGAATGAATTCCCTCTAGGACGCCACCTGTAAGTGATCTCCCTCTAAATCCTATGGAAAGCTCTACTGCCCAGAGGGATTCCTACCTCCTCCCAAGGCCATGTCTCCATTCTTCCAGATCTCCAGCATCTCTAGACCTCAGAGGACAGTCAGTTTGTGGTCCATCTTCTAGTAACCCACGCACCTCTGTCTGCTTTACAATACCAATGCTTCATGCTGATGGGCCCTACCCTCTGCTACCCAAAAGGATAGTCTATGGCTTTCAGTCACAGTTTTATAACCAGAGGTGGGGGACTCTGAAGCCTCAAGAGGGCTCTAGGACCAGCAGGCTGGCGTCTGGCCCATTTATGGTGTCTGCTCTCAAGGTCAGGCTCCTCCTGTGGACATGGATCCACTAAGATCAATTCTTTCTTCTCTTCCTTTAGAACAAGGAACTGCATGACATAGACATGTGTCTACTTGTCATCACCAAATGTGGCCGACAGCACACTGGATAATGAATTCATCCATCAGGGCTTGGTTCCCCTTCTGTGCCAAGTGAAACCATGAGTGTGCTTGGAATGCTCTTCCAACCGCTTAAAAACTACAGACTTGGGTCTTCTGGGTGGATCCTGTTGCCATTCTCTTGGTCAAAGACTGATAGTTCCAGGACACCACCGTGTGTTTAACAGCCCAGAAGCCTGAGCAAGTCCTTTCCCATCTGTGAAACTCATTCTCTCTGATTGGTTTGGGGCAGCTCTTACTGGGCAGTCTCTGGGGGCCTCTAAGGGCTCAGCACCAAGTGGATGTGCTTGTCCAGAGGTCCATGGTCCTGTGACTATAGATGATTAGAGCATGGTACCCGGGTTCAGGGCCCCTTCCATGTGTCTAGCTTTGTAACTTCAAAAGCTGGAACAGAAAGGAAGGGGAAACAAAACCTCTAGAAAAATCTTTTACATCAGGATCTATATGCTGAGAACACACAGTTAAATGGGACAAGAAAGAAGTTGGCTGTATCTCTAAACACTTCTAGGTTTCCCTATGGATCCTGGCTGAAAGGCTGGTATGGAACAACAGGAACAACCCTTCATCCTGTAGGAGCCTCTAGCCAAAGGAGGGGTGAGCCACCTTGGCAATTAAGGATGCTGAGGAGCACAGGAACCTCTGCCAAGAAGGCCATAAGGCACGGAACCTGTGTCCTGCTCTCATGGGTCCACCTAAAAGGCCACAGGTTCAAACCTGGATATGCTGACAAACTGCCAGCCCTTCCTGTCCTTCCAGCTCTGCAGCTGCCCGCAGTCTGGTGCATAAAGTCAGTGTAGGCCCAGAGTCAGTCTCACAAGACAGCTACTCCTCTAATGTCCCACTGCAGCAGGAGAGGCAGCTCTGGGCCATAGAAGAGCAGAGTCTTGCAGCATCCAGAAGAAGACAGTTTTCCCATAGTCTTTCCACAGTCCTGGAACTGTCACTCTTTGGCTAAGTGGATGGCAACAGGGTCCACCTAGAAGACCCAAGTCTGTCTCATGGAGGCAGGAGAGTAGCTAGGACTAAAACAGTCTTCCTGAGCCTCGGTTCAGGTTTCTTAATATATCACATCCCAGTTCCCACTTCAACAGTGTCCAAGAGATTATAATGAAAAAGGACCACTGAGCCAAAAACATCAAAGTTGTGAAGTTTGTGTCCAGTTATATTTAATGAGGACTCCTTACACCTCTGCACAGACACCTACCTTTGCCAATGTGAGATCAATTGGCTTTGATACAGTTTGCAGCTTGAGCAATGATGGAGGTGGGGTCAGGACAATGTCTTCCTTTATGAGTTCATCCTCAACATCCTCTGGAAGAAAATATGGCCATGGTGTGGGTCAAGGGGAAATGGAACAGGAAATCACTTATACAGCCGCCACACTGAGAACTTTGGGAAAACTTGAGAATATCTCAACCTGAACAACAGCCTCCACATCGGGCCTCAGGCCTCCTCCACCAGGAAAGAAAGCAAAGAGGGGACCTCCTCTTGTTCACCGCTCCCTCACTGTACCGCAAGTGAGAGTGAATCCAGGGCCTTAGAATCTACAGCCAGTGAGCAAGGCCCAGCCAGACCCAGCTCTGACATACTCTTTACAAAAGGTCAGCAGGAGGCACAAGTCTGTCACCCAAGGACACATGAGAAGAGGCTGGCGTTAAAGGAGTCATATTTCTGCAAAAATAATAGTACTATTCTTACGATCCTCAGTGCTATTCATTGGACATTTGAGGTGTGCCACCCAACCCCAACTTGGCCTTTTGAGAGCCTGATTCCTGCTGCCCCTACTTAACAGCAAGGACATGAGGCATAGGCAGTGCTGTGGCTGTCCCAAGTGGAACCGGGAAAAAGTGGCAGAGGCAGGACATATACCAGGCTGACTGTAAACCATTTGGTACCCTGCCTCCCCTTGTTCTCCAGTCAGAAGGGACCCCTAGGTAAGAAAGCTGGCAAGGCTAAGGACATACTCCGCAGAGACACTGCCAGGGTGGGCCTGCCACTGGGGCGGGCAGGCAGAGGGGAATCTCAGGACAACTTCCCACTTGAATCTATCTTACTCAGCAGCCTCCTTCCCCATCGGGTTGAACCAGCCACCACACAAGGAAAACTCATCCACTGAAGACAAGACATGAACATCGGAGTGGGGGCTGGTAAGAGGGGTTTCAGCAGAAGAGAGGGGGGATGAGAGACGGCAAGTAGGATCAAAATGTCAAAAATCCATCCTCTAGATCCATGAAATCGGCAAAGGCAATTTTTTAAGGCTGAACTTTAAGTAAGAAGCTAGATTTAAATGAGGCCTTTCTTAGTTTGAATCTCTGGAAACGTTACCCTGTGACCAAGGCCTTATAAAAATAGCCAGAAATAGAAACCAGATGTTTTCAGCAACGTGAATAGATCTTAGAAACATGGTACTGTGTAGAAAAGGGAAGAAATCAGATGAGATAGTGAATAAAGACACACACATTCAAAGCAATGCCCCTGACTCCACAGGAACAGATGCAGCTCATGCCTAAGATAGTGAGTGAGGGCTGAAGGGAAGAAGGAGGGCATGGCTGACAGGCAGACATTGTAAAGATACATGGGGAGAGCAGAGACCAGAAACATATGGCCTATCTCACCGTGGGCACCAGAGGCCCCAGTCTACCAGGCAGAGCAACCGAAGCGACTCTACCAGGTCTGAAGGGTTCCTTGCGATGTCTGGGGTCGACCTGATTCCTGAGGAATGAGAGGAATAGAGCTTGAGCTCATCTGGAGACCTATGTCTGGTACACTGGGGGTGGAGGGGGCAACCGCATACTCTGCTCAGCCATGAACTGAGTCTGGGATGGAGAGTGGGAGCTAGGAAGCAGGACTCGGGAGACATAAGGGATGGCAGTGGGCAGTGGAGCCGGAAACCTCCCTTGGATTCTGCAGGGAGGACCTGGCCCAGCACAGGGAGTTGGTCAGGACCACACTGCAGGCCTCAGGCCCAGATGTGGCAAGACCGTCATGCAAAGGGAAAACGAAGCACTGAGGAATGACATGCTGGCCAAGACACCAAACTGCCTGCAAATGCCAGTGGTTTGAGAATGCTATTTTTAAGGTCAGCCTATGAATGTGTGGTTGAACAGGAGCTAGGGGTTTGTTTTCCCATTTCATATACTCTTTGGAGAGAAAAAATTGGGGGGGTCTTGTGGGGGGGAGAGAGAGAAAAAGAGCCACATTTCCCTCCAAGTGGTATCCAAAGAGAGGGAGAGGCATGGTGCTGATGCTGATTCCACAGGGAGACGGCCATCAGGCTCTCTTCTGTATGAACTACTCAGATGTGGCATCTCTACCAGTAAGCTGGTACTTCCTACTGGCCCCAGGGTACCCACTGGGAACCCCCATCACTTAACAGTCCTCCAAAATTTGGGTTTGATAAGGATCCCCTCCCCCCTCCCCTAGTGTCCCAAGACGGAACCTCAGTCCTCTCCACCCACTGTGGCTCCAGCCTCTGGGTTTTCCCATCTTTCAAACATCTCATGTTTTATCCCTTCTCTTTCCATTGTCCCAGAAAGAGTGTTCTTCTCTATTTATCCAAAAGCACTTGCTTATTTGCAGAGCTGAGTATTGAACCCAGGGCCTCGTGTGTGCTATACAAGTGATCTGGTACTGCCTCTGAGCCCAAGCTCTCGCTGCTTGCTTTTCACTTTTTATTGAGACAGGGTCTCACTAAGCCACCCTAGCTTTGAACTCACTTTGTAATCCAGGTTGTCCTTGAACTCGTGGCAATCCTCTTTCCTTAGACTTCCAAGAAATCTAACTACAGGTCTGTATCACCGGGCCTGGTTTTATGGCATCCTCTATCAAACACTCATAGTTAATATACTGGAGACAACATGGGACAGAGAAGCCCAGAACTGGTGAAGGGACCGTTCTGTTCCCCAAGAGATCCCAGCCCAGAGAAAGAGACACAGAGCCCCAAACACAGTGGTGCAATGTGCTGGAGTAGGAATCTGGGCAAAGGTTCAGGAGCAAAGAGCATGACAATGGACTCTGTCACGAGAGGTAGAGGAAGCGGCACATTAAGGTGGCATGTGAGGTCTTGAAACTCTGAGGGATGACTAGGGACAGAAGAGCCCTATCCCTCTGCCGTGACCTTCTCAAGGGCTCCTCACAAGCCCCTTTCCGGGGGTTCCTACATTGAAATCCATCCTGTGCAAAGTCTACACAGCTCAATGCATAGCCCTGACTTTCAGCAGTTCCTGGCACCGAGAGATTCAGTCCAAACCTTAGCACAGCCTTCAGAATCCTCCCTGCCAGCTGCTCCAGCCCTGTCCTGACACTCACTCCCCTGTGGCCCCGCTCCTCTCCACAGCCTCTCTCACCCTCATCATTGCCTTGACTTGCGAAGATCCTTCCATATCTCCCTTGGGCAAGACCTGGCCCATCCTCCTAAGTCTGGTCCAAATGCCACTCTGTTATGGACCTCCCAGGGCCCAACACAGAACCAGCCTCCTGTATCTCCTGAAGCTCAGACATTTCTATGGGAGGACACCTCTCTCTTCGGGGCCATTCAGTTCTTCCCTTCAAGAACACAACATGTTCTCCACTCAGCAGCCTGCCTTCAGCAAAGCCTCACCTATGCCTGCAGGGGGCTGCAGATGAAGCTCCTAATCAAGACCCAAGGCAAACAGGAGGGAACACGGACCCTCTCCCAGAATGCACTGCCTCTTTCCTGCACCCCATATTCCTTGTGCCCCAACTCTTTCTGTGTTTCTCTTCCCTAACTCTGTCCTCATCCTTTATTTCCTTCGCTTTGTCTGAATCCTCCTCTGAGCCAGCAGCAGAGGGTCGTCCCCTCCTTCCAGACAGGACTTCAAATGGCTTCTGGGAACTGCCAAAAGCTTCCCTTCCAAAAGGGGTTCTAACGGCTGGGAACTGAGCTGCTTTGTGTCTGAACACGAGCTGCTTTCATCGGAAAAGCTTCAAGAGCTGCATAAGCCCGAGGCTTTGAATGCCAGGGTTTCTCGACTCTCCTTTCCTCTGTACAGCCATGGACAGAAAGCTGCCCTTCCTGGGCAGGGCCACATCATCCCCGTCAGGGGTTCCTGGTGATTTCTGAGGCTCTGAGACCTCTAAAGTGTATCATGCAGCATAAACAAGCCTGCCTCCATGATCAGAGCCTCGGCCTGGACTTTCAGCAAGATGAAAGCTCATGGTCGGCTGCACGCCCAGCCCAAGAACTTCTAAGAGCGCACCTCTCCTCCTACAGCTTGAAAAGGAATGTCTGAAAGGGAGAGAGCGGCAGAGTGACTGAATAGCGTCTGTGCGCCAAAAAGCAGGCCAGCAGGTACAGGGGCGGGCTTCCTGGAAGAGGGCAGACTCAAGAGCACTCAAGTTCCCCTTTCACGTCCAACCCTGCCTGTCAATCCTCCACTCGAGTTTCTGCCAGACTCCATCTTCAAGGATTACAGACAGAAAGAAATCGCTTCAAAGCTAAAGTGGAGATAAACGCTCTGTTTGGATCTCAGAGTGCAGCAACACAGATGTAGCCACTGTGTGAATCACACAGGCCTGTGTGCAGAGGCGGAGCCTCTCGCACTTCTCTATGAATGTATTTGATACCTTAATCATGTTTCTGAACCTTTTAAGTGGACACGCCACCCCAGGCATGGGCATCTCATATCTTGGTCTGGAAATAACTGTCTATCAGAAACATCCTAAATGTTCCCAAAGAGCCCCTCTGCCTACAGCTGCAGGTTCAGAGACAAGCAACCTACTTTCTGTTGGCTGGTCCGGTTTGGTTTGGGGAAAAAAATCTATTCTTTGGTGGGTTGGTGGGTTGGTTGGTTGGGTTGGTTGGTTGGTTGGTTTGACTTGGTTTTGGAGACAGGGTCTTGGCATATGGCCCAGGCTGGCCTCCAACTTGGAATTCTTCTGTCTTAAGTCTCCTGAGTGCTGGGGTTGCCAGCGTGTGTGACTACATCCACCTATTCAACCAATTCCTCTTTTTCAGAACTGTCCAGAGGAGAAAGGCAGGCAGTAGATGGAGACACTGAAGGAACAGAGCACCATGGCCCTGAGGAGGACGGCGAAGAGTCTCTCCCCAAGCTTAGCTGGAGTCCTGCCTCTTCCTAGACAGCAAAGGGCTGAGCCTCACTTACCTAGCCACAGGGCATCTGGCTTATCACCGGCCTTGTCAGACACCAACTGATTTTTCCTGAAAAAAAAAAAAAGAGAAAAAGAGAAAGAAAACGTCAGTGTGGGAGAGGAGAATGGCAGAGGAACATAAACAGTCTGAGGGCTGTGAGGACACCCGGCCCTGATACTAAGAGCTGCCTTGAGCAGGATGCTGGCCAACAAAGCTTGATGTCACTGTGATACACTGGGGACAAAGGGCAAGACTTATCAGTGTGTCTGCCTCATCACTCATGATTTCATAGTCACATTTGTTTGTTTCTTCTCTCCCAGCCTCCTTGTAAAACCATGTGTGACCTTTTCAAAGAGACTCCCAGGATAAACCAATGTATATAAAGGAAACTGGCCCTGTGGTTCTGATTTGTTATTTGTGTGTGTGTGTGTGTGTGTGTGTGTGTGTGTGTGTATGGCCCCACGTGTGTGTGTGCCCACACATGTGTGTGCGCATGCACGAGTACACCCGTGCTTTCAGAGCCTCCACCCATGCAGAAGCTCGGCTTAGATTAATTTTCCTGCATCATGCATCAATCTGAACTAAAGGAAACAGAACACATTGAGAGTAACATTCTTACATCATTCTCCAAAAACTCATTTACTATGTCAAAAATGACAGCTCTTTTGAACATGGCATTGAAATATATTTTCCTCCACTGTCTTTGCAGGCTAAGATATGAATACAATAACAATCACGGTCTCACCATGGTGCCCTCCATTGAACTGGCTTCCTCCTGAGGATGTATGAAGGCTGTGAGGACAGACTGTGGAGGACACACAGTTCTCAGACCCCGTGCCTGTGCGTTGTGGGACTCTGAGTTTCTCTGTGGCTCCAGAACCCAGAGTTCCCTCATACTCCCTCCTAAGCAGCCGCTCTCCCCGTGCCCATCCCATTCAGGAAATCCACTTTATTTCATTCAAACCCAAAGACTCTCTGAGTCCTGTGCCACCGTGACTAGACAGGTGTTTGTAAAGAACATGGTAGCAGAATGTTCTGGAAAGCTGGGACAAGGGGTCCATGGATGCAGAGCATTCCACTAATACCATGAGGCAAAACTAAGCTGCAGCACCATCGAAAGTCTCTTCCCACAAACTCTGCCCAGCTCATCTGCTCCATAGCAGGGGCCGAGGACCTGGTCACTGTGATGGAAGGGACAGGGTCCAGGAACATGAAGTCCAGGCACTGGCCTAAGATGGTTTCTATAGTTCTCGTGAAGCATTTCAGGTGGGGACAACAAGGACATCTCATAAGCACTCCAAGGCCACCAGGGCCTTATTACACCTACTTGACTCAGCCTCTTCCCCTCTCGCGGTATCTCAGCAGTCCTAGCGCTATCCCGACACCCAGAGTGGCCCGCCCACAGTCCCCACATCTCCCCATGATGTGTGTGCAGAGGCCAGTCTGATGTGGTACTGCACCACCACACAGTTACCTAAAGGTCCCCGCTAACCCTCATGTCAATCACCTACAGCAATTCCATATTTGCCAAAGTAACCACAGCATTAGTGACAAATTCCTCCTGACTTTGGATTATCCTGGGCACTAGAGTATGTGCTTTGAAAACCTCAAAGGCTGCCTGTCTCTCAAAAGTGCCTTTTGAAGTAGTTATTTCCAAGTCTCAAGAGAGGTTAGGACCTTTTCTATGGTTTTATATCAAGTGTGGTGGCACAGGAATCTAACGCAAGCCATGACTCCAAAGTTAACGGCAGTAGCGCTCTCCTAATTTCCTTCTGAAACAGAAGCAGGCCTATTAAAAGCGCTCTGCAAGGCTCTACATGACCTGCCACCTTCTGTCCAGAGGCATCTCCTGCTGAGCCATCACACTCTACCTGCCTTACCCTGTGCTGACTATCTCAGGACAAGCCACCGTGCCTTCTCATACACTATGTCCTCTACATCGAATACCCTCTGGGTGATTCCTAATGCCTTCAGAAAGATCTAGCCATGCTGACACTTCGGCGTTAGCCCAGTAAAACTGATTTTGGACTTCGGTCTTCAGAACTAGGAGGCATTAAATTCATGTTGTGTAGCATGGAGTGGGAGGCATAGTTTGGCACCACGGAGGGACACAGGACTGCGGCATTCTTGTGTCTCCCTGAGTCCTGGATGTCCAGCACAAGCCAGTGCTCCAGAGAGGAAGCAAAATGATGCAATAACCCTCACAGAAACTGGGCAACTTACACAAGCCCACGCAATTTAGAAGTGCCCACGCTGGGACTCAAACCCAGGCCACTGGTTTCAAACACTTTACTTCTTTAATTTGTACATGCTGTCCCTGCTGGTAATTTCTATGGCATCCTAGGAATGGTGGGACAGAGTCTCATGAGAGGGTGGGGATGCTCCACTGTGTGGGGAACAGCAGGGCCTCTCCCCAGTCATGGGACTTCCACCCAGAAGGCTATCCATCAGCTGCAGGAGGAGCTTTGTGACCATGTCCCATAGATCTCATCACCAAAGGAGACCTCAAGTGTGCTCACACATGGAGAATGTGCTATTGTTCCTTTCATGTGTCCCTTTGTGGCATAAGCATAAAAGTATGTTCTTGCCTTTTAGTGAAAACAACTAGAAACAACAAAGACAAAAAGATAAATCAAGGCTTCAATGCTTTCTCCAAGTGCCACTGTGCGGATAACTCAGAGGCGTGTACCAAGGACCAATGGCATATATGCATTTTGTAATACCTAGGCGACCTCTACCCCATTTCTGTTTCTTATCACACCCCACAGAGAGAGCAAAGACCCAGGCCCATGTTTAGGAGTACACAGGATCAGGACTTAGTCTCCAAGCAACTGAATCCTTGTCTAGGAAGAAAGAGCCACTGAAACTGTTTGCCCAAGGAATCTCATGGGAATCCCCCAAACAGTCCAGGCTACTGCCAAGACTATAGGCCATTCTCTACAAACTGGCTAGGGCCCATTGCTGAGGACAACACCTACCCAACTCATTCACATGGAGAAGCTGAGCTGGTGCCTACATAGAACCCTGACCACCACATTCTATTATGTTTAGACAGAGAGGTACTCTGCAAGTTACCAAAGCAAAAACATAAACACCAACCCAGCCACAAAACCTTCAATTTATAATGGTGTCCTGCCTGCAAGATATGCTAAGGTAATGGGAGTAACCAACCAATATCTGTGACTTTCAGCCCACTCCACAAGATGGAACCCATACCCAACACTGCTTGGGTGATCAAGAACCAGAGACTAGGTAGCCCAGGGACCTAGAGTAAAATGAAATACTACTGCTCTTTGAGGAGGGTGAGGAGAAGGAAAAGGAGGAAGAAGAGGAGGAGGAAAAGGAGGAAGAAGAGGAGGAGGAGGGAGAAAAGGAGGAAGAAGAGGAGAGGAGAAGAAGGAAGAAGAGGAGGAGGAGGAGGAGGAAGAGAAGAAGAAGAAGAAGAAGAAGAAGAAGAAGAAGAAGAAGAAGAAGAAGAAGAAGAAGAAGAAAAAGCAATAAAATGACTCCCAATGACATTTTACTAGACTCGTAGATCAGTGGCTTCTCAGGCATCATCACAGAAGCTTCCTCCTGCAGCAGATGGGAACAAATACAGAGACCCACAGCAGACAGTGTGCAGAGACGGGGAGACCTTGGAACACTCAGCCCTAAGTGGGACACCTCCATCATTTCCCTCCCTCAGGGCTCAGGGAACCCTTCCGAGGAGGAGGCAGAAAGAGTTTCAGTGCCAGAGGAGTGGAGAACATCAAGAAAACAAGGCCTTCTAAACCAACATGATCAAAGCTCATATGAACTCGCAGAGACTGAGGTAGCACGCACAGGGCCTGCAGGGGTCTGTCAGGGCATATTATGTGAGAAAAAAAAAATCTATTTTCAATAAAAGAAAAAAATAATTATCTTAAGTCTATATTTGGATAACTAGGTTTATGCATAATTAAGTTTTTCCTCCCTCGACTCCTTGAAGTTCCCCCCACTTCCCCTCCTAACTGGATCCACCCCTTTTTGTCTCTCATTAGATAACAAGCAAGCTTCTATGGCATAATTAAATAAAAGACTCTTTTTCTGTAAGTGCCAGTGAGAGGCCTGGGGTTTTACACCCACTCTATCTAAACCTATATATCTGTGGGCAAGGTGTTTACATGATAATGAAACAAATTTTCTTATTGGGGGAGGCACAGAGAGTCTCTCTCCACTGTGGGACAGGGACAGTGCACAGACAAGGGCGATGAAGAACTGATGCATCCTAGTCTGAAAAACTCACTCCCGTGCTGGCATCCCAGTACCTTCAGAAATAGTTCACTGGGTCCTAGTGCAACGCAGACAGAAGGTGCTCTTTTATGTCTGCCATTGGACACTTGCCCAGATTAGTTATGCTTCAAGGAAAGCTCCCTCAGGAGAGCAAGGGTATTGATCATCGGCCATTACCGTTAATAAAATACCAGAACCCTGAGCCATGGAATTCATCTGGTCCCCATCCCATGGCACAAGAATCTAAATTCTAAGAAATGATCGTAAGTTTTCCCCACATCAGTGATACCCCAGCATGCCTAAAAGAGGTAATGTAAAGGTTTTTAAGGCCAGGGTAGGGGGTAAGCAATCTCTCAAACACATAAACTTCGTAACTTCCTAACTTCATGAGTGAATGGTGAAAGCCTACAGACACAAGCAGCATGCTCAGAGCCAAGACACCAGGGCAGCAGGAGAAGCACTTTGCATTAGAGAGGATGGGGAGGGGCTCCTCAGAGAGATGGGAAGCATAAGAAAGAAGACACCACTGAGATTGCAGTGAGCAGCTTTGGAAAAACCCATGGATACAGCAACACTGGAAACGAGTGGCAAGCCTGCTCCAAGGGGAGACAAAGAGAGCGAGAACAGAATGGAAAAGTTCTCTATAGAACATTCCACAAACATGTGGATAAGTATTGAAATAAGAAAATTACTTTATACTAATTTAATTAGGTACGTAAGAAAACCATTACCAGATGCCAATACCAGTGGATGAAAGACTCTTAGAAATGAGGCATTTACATGGCCTGCAAGTGGATTACTTATTAACTGCAAAAGGAAAAGTTATCTCCTTGGTAAGAGGGTAACTGATACACACTGAAGTGTGCCCTAACTTAATGTCACCCAAAATAATAAAACAGTGGCATTACGTCAATGATGTAGGGTAAAGGGCAGGATACATCTTAGACACATTGTCTCTAAATGCTTAGCGGAAACCCAATATTGAAGGAAACCATCTAGAAATGCTCCATGACAAACTTGAGCCAAACTTATTGGAGTTGAATGGGAGCTGGCATGTCAGTCAATTCAGTGAATAACACTTATGCTGAGAGACAAAAGAAAGTAAGACCTGAAAGCACAGTTTGGGAACATGTGCGAAAATCTCATCAGGGCCTATGCAGTTAGAAAGAGGCTAAGATCAATAACACAAGTGACAGCTCACACTGGTGAGGATTAGGACAAGGGGAACACTCACGCGCTGCTGGTGGGAGTACAGCCACTATGGAAACCAGTATGGCAGTTCCTCAGGAAGATGAGAATCTATCTACCCCAGGATCCAGGTATACCACTCTTGTACCCATACCCAAGGACACGCCAGCCTACCACAAGGACACCTGGCTCAGCCATGTTCATTGCTGCTCTAGTCATAATACCCAGAAAATGGAAACAACCTAGCTGTCTCTCAACAGAAGAATAAATAAAGAAAATGCACAATTATACAATGGATTATTACTTAACTCTTTTTAAAAAAGACATCGTAAAATTTGCAAACAAATGGATGAAACTACAAAAAAAAAAAACATCCTAAGTGAGTAGAGTAAGCCAAGTCCAGAAAGATATATATGGTATGTATTTGCTTATATGTGGATATTAGCTATTAAATAAATGGTAGCCAAGCTACAATCCATAGATCCAAAAAGGGTAGGTATAGAGGAGGGGACTAGAAAGGACACACGGATATCCCTAGGAGGTAGAAATAGAATAGACTTTTATGGGTGGACCAGGGAAGGGACAGGACTGAGATCTGGTGGGTTGGGGAATGGGAGATGAGGTTGAAGGAAGGATTGCTGGGAAAGACAGCTAGAATTGAAGGGCCTTTGAGGACTGATGGGGAAATCTAGTGCAGTGGAAACTTACTAAAAGATATGAAGGTGATCCTAATGAAGTCTCCATGTAATGAGGGAGAGTGAGTACCAACTCACCATCTCTTGTCACCAAACGAAGCTTTCAGTACTAAGACTGGGATACATCCAATTGGATTATTGTCCAAAGGGGTCCCATGGAGATCCCCAAACAACCCAGGTTGCTGCCAAGACACTAGGTTGTTCTCCACAAACTGACAGTGGGTTGTACTACTGAAGACAACATGTACACAGCTCATTGACCACAGAGAGGTCAAACCGGTGCCTACACAGAACATTTTCTCCCTACATTCTAGTATCTTTGGTATGGGAAGGTAGTGTGAAAACTACCAAAAGAGAAACAGAAACATCAACAGAGCCACAAAATCTTTAATCTATGATGGTGTTCTGCCTGCAAAATATGCTAGGGCTATGGTGGCACAAAGTTTGTGGAAGTAGCCAGCCAATGTTTGATTTGGCTTAAGGCCCACTCCACCAGAAGGAACCCATATCAGACACTGCTTGGGTGACCAAGAACCAGACACTAATAGCCTAGAGACATAGGGGAAAACCAAATATTACTGGTCTAAAAAAAATAAATGTCTCCTAATGATATTTTGCTACACTTGTAGATATGTGCCTTGCTTAGTTGTTATCAGAGAAGCTTCCTCTTGCAGCAGATGGGAACAAATACAGAGACCCACAGCCAGACATTACGGAGGGGGCGGGGGCGGGTGGAGACCTTAGAACACACAGCTCTAAATGGGATGTCTCAATCAAATTTCTCCCCTCAGATCTCAGGGAACCTAGCAGAAGAGGAGGCAGAAGGAATGTGGGAGTCAGAGAGGATGGAGAACACCAAAAGAACAAGGCCCTCTGAATCAACATGAGCAAAAACTCATGTGAACTCTAAGGTGGGATTCCCTCTGTATGCTGTGAGTATGTTTTATTACCATTGGTTAACAAAGAATCTGCTTTGGCCTATGGCAAGGCAGAATATAGCAAGACAGGAAGTCCAAACAGAGACAGAGGAAGAAAGAAGGTGGAGTCAGGGAGATGCCATGTGGCTACCAAAGGAGAAAGATGCCAGAACCTTACCAGTAAGCCACAGCCTTGAGGCAATACATAAATTAATAGAAATGGGTGAATTTAAGATGCAAGAGCTAACTAGAAATATGCCTGATCCATCGGCCAAGCAATGTTGTAATTAATATAGTTTCTGTGTGATTACTCGGGTCTGGGCAGCCAGGAAACGAATGCACAGTCTCCTCTTCCAGAGCTCACAGAGACTGAAGTGGCATGCACAGGGCTGCCCGGGATCTCTTCGTATCTCTTATAGCTTTTAGTTTAGTCTTTTCTGGGACTTCTGAATATGTAAATGAGTGGGTCTCTAATCCTTGTGTCTTCTCCTGGGGCTCTTTTCCTTCTACTGGTTTGCCGTGTTCAACCAATATGACAGTATGTTTTTGTTATATCTTACTACATTTTACTTTGTTCTGTTTGGTTGTTATCTCTTAGAAGCCAGTTCTTTTCTAACGACAGTCAGAAAAGGGTGGGATGGGAGGTAGGGAGGAACTGGGAGGAGTAGAGGGAAGGAAAACTGCAATCAGGATGTATTGGATGAGAAAAGAATCTATTTTTAATAAAAAGAATGAGGTGCCTCATTCTCCTGCATCCACCACTGAATACTTGACCAGACTAGTTACAGGTTATAACAAAGGCTATAAACAGTATTACTGGATTTGTCCCTGAGGGACAAAGGGCCCTGTGGCCAAGCAGAAAATGTTCCTGCCCTTAGGAAATTTGAGCTGAAATGTCATGATAACGACTTTTATTCTCAAGTGGATCAGTAAAACAATGTGTAAACATAAACATGTACAGATACATTAGTATGAAACAAAAAATAAGCCAGGCTGTGGTGGAGCACGCCTTTAATCCCAGCACTTGAGAGGCAGAGACAAGTGGATCTCTGTGAGTTCGAGGACAGCCTGGTCTACAGAGTGAGTTGCAGGACAGCCAGGACTGTTTCACAGAGAAACCCTGTTTCAAAAAACCAGAAAGAAAGAAAGAAAGAAAGAAGGAAGGAAGGAAGGAAGGAAGGAAGGAAGAAAGGAAAGAGACAGGCAGATCTTGACAACTGCTGAATTTAAGTGACAGGGACACAGGTGTTCATTTACTATGCTTCTAGTTTTACTGCAGGGTTGAGCTTTTTTATGTTAAGTGGGGGGAAAAACTTGGTGAGCTTAAACTGCAGATGTGAAACAAGGAGGAGACTATCAGGAGCTATTAAAGGACAGTACCGGCTGTGGCCCAGTCTGGAAAGAGAAGCTGCCTGGAGGATCAAATGAGAGACACCGGAGAGCAACAACACTGCCACCCAAGGCACCCTGAAGAGGGGTTGCCAGAGGAAAGAGACAGCAAAATGTAGGGCAATGCTGCAAAGGAAACTGCTAAGAATTTCTAGACCTAGGGGCTGGAGAGATGGCTTAGAGGTTAAGAGCACTGATTGCCCTTCCAGAGGTCCTGAGTTCAATTCCCAGCAACTACATGGAGGCTCACAACCATCTGTAATGAGATCTGATACCCTCTTCTGATCTGCAGGCCTACATGTAGGCAGAACACTATATACATAATAAATAAATCTTTTTTAAAAAATTTCAAGGTGCGAATTTTTATGGGCATGCAGTCAGCACCAGTGGGATGTATAAGCAGTAATACACGTCTAGACGCATCATACTGAGATGACCAGAGAGCCACAGAGAATGGGAAAGGCCCAGAGAAAAGGAAGGTTGCCTAGAGACTGCTCTAATAGAAGACTTGTCAATAGCAGCAACAGAGGTGGAAGACACCTTCAGAGTGGCTAGAACCATAACCATCGATTGAGAAATTCCCAACTAAAATTAATATTAAAGGTAACTAAGGGAGGAAAGCTGATTAACCTTGCAATGAAAACACAGACACTTGGGCTGGAGAGATGGCTAGAGGATAAGACCACTGGCTGCTCTTCCAGAGGGTTCAAGTCCCAGCACCCACATGGTGGCTCACAACCATCCAAACTCCAGTTCCAGGGGATCCTGCGCCTTCTGTTGGACTAGGCAGGGACTGCATACATGTGGTGCACAGACATAACACCCATACACCCATAAACATAAAATGGAAATAAATAAATCTACCCGTGTGTTCTTTCAGGAGAAATGGCATGATACAGAAGCTCCCCAGGAAAATACAGGAAATACACCACTTGTATACCAGCTGTTCTAAAGTCTAGAGACAAAAACATTACCAGGGAAAATGGAATTTAGAAATAAAACGTTATTAGTGATAAGTCTATTTATTACAGAATTAAAAAGTGAATATGTGGCCACCATGACTCTCTCCTAACAGCAGTCCCAAAGTACAGGACCAAGGCCTTGACAGAACAAAAGGAAGATGGAGGACGTGCTCAACCTGTGGATACAGTAGGAAATTTTAGCTCACCTCCTTCAGCAGATAATACCTCAGATAGGGAGGGGAGACAGCTAAGAATAAAAAATATCTGAGAGTCAAAATACCGTGCTTGATTTAACACATCCAATTATTAAACAATATACATTCTTGGCAAGTCCATTGTGCTTAATTATATAGCTGAATACAAGCAAGCTGAAAAATCTCAAAATATTCCAAGCTGTATTTTTGACTGCAAAGAATTTTTTGAAATTCAATAATAAAGAACAGTTCCTCTACACTCCTCCCAAAAACGAATCTGTGCATTCGTAACTCTAAAGAAATGACAGTAGAAATTAGAAGCATTCCAAAGGAGTGAGCACTAACAATGCAGCTCTAGGGAGCACTTAGGCGGTTAACAACGGGAACCGGGTGGCACAGGGAACCTGTTACTGCGAAAGCTGTACAGCAAGGAGCCGAGCCCTGCAACAGTGGGGTTCGCCAGAAGAGAGCAGATGCAGGGGAAGGAAGGACAAGACTTAAGGTGAACAAAATACATGGTGCAGCAGTCCCCAAAGTCAGGTCTTTGTGGGTGGAGAGGAACAGAAGCGCCCCTTAGGAGTCCACGCGGTGCTAGCCTGGTTCATCACAACTGCCAAGGAGGAAGGATGGGGTGAACAGCTTTAAGGCAAGGGGGGTTAGAGCTAAACATTTTGGACAGAATGTCTTCAGTAAGAAGCAAATAAACAGGGTCAAGACAAGGCATTTGAAAACTAACAAACTGGACCGTTTTCTAGAAAAATCTCAAAACTGGACTGGTAAGACAGCTCAGTGAGTAAAGAACTTGGCATGCCAGCCTGGTGGTCAGAGTCCAGACCCAATAAAGGTGGACGGAGAGGACATGTTCCACAAAGCTGACCTCTGAGCTTTGCACGAACATGCACGCACACACAAGCACACACACACGGAGTTAAATTAAACAGAAAAAAATCACAAAACTGACGCAAGAATGAACAGAAAATCTGAAACTATAATCATTTTTTAAAACCACTACTAGGCAGGATGTTCATGTCCATAGCCCCGACAAACACACACACAGAATGGAGGTGGGAGGGGCACTCAAGCCGGAACTCAAGGGCAGCCTGAGCAACGTATTGATGTCTGGATCCTGAAAAGTAAATACCTGCTTAAAATGTCATTTTAAAAGTCAGTTGATGGAGGAAGGTCATTGGCTAATAAAGGCACTGCCCTGGCCCATTTTATTGGTTAGAGGATAGGTGGGAGGAGTAAACAGAACAAAATGCTGGGAGGAAGAGGAAGTGAGGTCAGAGACTCGACCGCTTTCCTCTCGGGAGCAGACGCCTCAGAGAGAGACGCCATGCCCCGCTCCCGGGATGAAGCTCCGACCCAGGATGGACTAGGCTGGAATCTCCCCGGTAAGCGCACCTTGGGGTGCTACATACAGATGATTAGAGGTGGGCTAAATTAATATGTGAGAATTAGCCTAGAAGAGAGTGGGCCAGGCAGTGTTTGGAGGAATACAGTGTCTGTGTAATTATTTTGGGGCATAAGGTAGCCGGGCAGGCGGCTGGGGTGTTGGGGACGCAACCCCACCGCCACACTTATTACTTCATATGGTGCCCACGTGGACAACTGCTTCCACATAAAGCCTGAGACAGCTTGGGAAGTAATTCTAGAACAAAATGAAAGCATTGTGCCTGGTTTCTTGGTAGCAGCAATTTCTCGGTTCTACTCTGCTTGCTAAAGGCAAGCAAGCGCCTCATCTAAGAGAAGCTTCCTGACTCAGCTTTAGCTGCAAAGCCTGCAGCTCATTAAGAGGTCTTGCCACGAAACACTTAAACGGTGTTGACGAAAAGCTGAACGCATGCTTTTCGGTTTTCAGCCATAGCAGGAAAAAAGCTGCGCCGTTTAAAAATGCCGGCTTTCTGGGCCATCCTGCCAGGGCAAACTCTGACTGTTTAAGGCAGGAGGGCCGGCTACCAAGAGAGGACGTGAGTGTTGTCTGTTGTAGCTCACTTGCTGGCAGGGACCTTGAAATGCCATACAGTTGTTGCAGTAAACATGGCTATAGCCTGTATATCCGCCATGAGGCTGGAAAGCTAAGAAATGGACTGGATCCAGCTGGCAAAGCCACGCCTTTAATCCTACTGATATTGCTTGGTAAATTAAAGACTCGTGTGGTCAGAAAAAGAGAGATATACAGTAAAGAGAGATTCAAAGACAGAGAAAATTTCTGAATGGTTTAAAGTGTGTTAAAAATATATGCAGACTAAAAGTTGAAGTTCTTAAAGTAAAAAACAAAAAAAAGGAAGAGAGTTGTTGTGTGTGGTAGCACACGCCTTTAATCCCAGTGCCTAGAAGGCAGAGACAAACAGATCTCTGTGAGTTCAAGGTGTAGTAGTGTACACCTTTAATCCCGAATGCCTGGGAGGCAGAGACAGGCGGATCTCTGAGAGTTCGAAGACAGCCTGTTCTACAGAGTTACTTCAGGTCAAAGATACAGAGAACCTGTCTCAAAAAGCAAAAAGTTAAAAGTAAAAATAAATGAAATAGAGGTTAAAACAAAGGTGTACAAAGATGGAAAATAAACAGAGAATTTTGATACTGTATGCTATTATGCTCTCTTTGAATTGTTTAAATGCTGAGGAAAGAGCAAAAGCTACTAAAAGATATTTATTTATAAATACTGCTGAACTAATCCAACATAGATATTATGAATTTGGATCTAAGGATATGATACTTTGGAAAGGAGTTTCTTATTTTGTTTTCACAGAGGATGAGACGCTGTTCATTTCTTCTATTCCAATTTGGTATGATGGACCACGCCCTCCTGAAGGGTTGGTGTGAACGCCTTCAAAAAATTGCTTCGCTCAACTGCCAACTGAGATGAAGCTAGCACACAGGTTATACCATGAAAGACCTAATTAACGACGCCCCCATTCAGCAGGAAGCAGTTTGGAGAGAAATAACTGCGCCCATATTCCCAAATAATGTTTATAAATGTTCTTTTACATTTAAAGGGGGATATGATATAGGTATGAATAATTTGCATTAGTATAGATTTTGCTTTATTGATAGAGATTTACGGTCAATTTTGTTATATGTATAAGTGTTTCTGATTTTGATTAAGGTATTGTGATTGTGTAGTTCATTTAAATATGTACTGTATAATTAAGAAATATAGGTTGTTAATGGATAATCATCGATAATAGTAAAGCTTGTAGTCATGTTAGTTAGATTTTCTAGATATATAGAGATATATTTTAGATAGACATTCTTCATGTCTTTCAAAGATTACAGAATAGGACATTTAATGTTTTAATAACTGAGGACTTTTCATGACAATGAGACACTCTGCTCCTGGCAGCACCAATCTACTTCAAGAGGAAGATGGGCATCAAAGAGGCTCGTTATGGAGTTTTGATAGCCATTTGGGCAAGAAACTGCTCTTGCCTGGACTATTGCATAAACTGGACACAGAGAACCCGCAGAGAGAGGACTACTGAACTTGCCTAAGGTAAGATGATCTTTCGGGGTTCCTGATTCATTTTGAAAGAGTCTGCGAGACATTCTGCAGGACACAACAGATAGTGACTGAACTGACTTTGAATTTTCCTGCTTTATGGAAATGTCTGCTGGATACCATGGGCCTGAAGGCTGAAGATGGATGCCCCAACGGTACAAAAGAACTTTGGGTGACTGTCCAGGCAGCGAGATGTCTTTGTCATTTCTAGAGTTTGAAGTTTCTTAGTTCTTGTTTACTTAGGTAATATATCTTTCTGGAGTCTTTGATGGAGTTAAGAATAGTTAGTTATAGTTATAGTTTTCCTTAGTTATGATAAAGATTATTGTAACTTTTACTTGATAACTGTTTTGTTATATGAAATTTTGCTATGTTAAAGCCTTTTTTTTGTTTAAACCGAAAAAGGGGAAATGATGGAGGAAGGTCATTGGCTAATAAAGGCACTGCCCTGGCCCATTTTATTGGTTAGAGGATAGGTGGGAGGAGTAAACAGAACAAAATGCTGGGAGGAAGAGGAAGTGAGGTCAGAGACTCGACCGCTTTCCTCTCGGGAGCAGACGCCTCAGAGAGAGACGCCATGCCCCGCTCCCGGGATGAAGCTCCGACCCAGGATGGACTAGGCTGGAATCTCCCCGGTAAACTAGGCTGGAATCTCCCCGGTAAGCGCACCTTGGGGTGCTACATACAGATGATTAGAGGTGGGCTAAATTAATATGTGAGAATTAGCCTAGAAGAGAGTGGGCCAGGCAGTGTTTGGAGGAATACAGTGTCTGTGTAATTATTTTGGGGCATAAGCTAGCCGGGCAGGCGGCCGGGGTGCTGGGGACGCAGCCCCGCCGCCCTTATTACTTCAGTCAGTCATATTTTCCACCTCAACACACACACACACAAGGGGGCCTTGCTGATTTTGCCACCAAATCCAAATCTCCTCTGGTCCTGGACCCCACTTGGCTAGGAATTCAGAGCACCCCTGAAACCCTGTGCTTATTTGTGCACCAGTTTTCTCACTGATAAAATCGTCCCTCAAAGAAGGTTCTGGAAACTGAGTGACTGTGTCAAGTACAGAGCCCAGCCCCCACCACACACAGCAGCTGCTACAAGTTAGCTGAGGCGCAGGAGGATGCGAGGGTAGCCTTGACTCCAAGAAAACTCACGTGTGCCCACGGAAGTGCAAAATCCGAAATAAAACCCTGGACAACTGCACTGGCCCTGAGTCTGAAGAAAATTATGACCCCACAGGGATGTAAGAAATTAACAGCAGAAAGTTTAATAATGTAATTCACACCGACACAAGAGAGATTTAAAATACAAAATAACTCCAACAGATGCTGCAAAGACACTCGATAAAAAACAAATCCCCACAGTCCTACAGAAGAGAACTCAGGGCAAGCTCAAGGGAGGAAGTGGCTTTCCGAACCCTGAGTCCACATCCACAGTACTAAGCGTCCCATTCAAGGTACATCTGAGGCACGCAACAAGGGAAGGGACCCTGACATCGAGAGCCAGAGAGGAATCTGGCCAAGCAGTCAAGGATCGCACGCACCAAAGACTGACATTACTGGCTGCATGCTAATCAAGTCTCACACCGCCCCCATTTTACCTGAGGCGCTCTAAGGATGCTAAGCTGAGACGTCTCTGTGGTGCTCTCAGGCTGTGAACATCTGGTGATCCTGGCCTTCAGCCCTTCAGACATATCCTACCCCAGACCCCTCAGAAGTGCCCTCTTAGCATCTGCATGCTGCTCTTTTTCTGCATTTCCAGCAGAAACCTTGCACTTAAAAGACTGCCCTGAGGAGAAGCAGCCAGCCTTTGCGTGTCCCATCCTCGGGCCAGCTGAGAGGAAGGGCTTTCTGAAAACTTCCGAGTGCTCCATAGAAGAGTTTCTTTCTCTTTTCACCTTGCTGTCCCCATTTCTCTGGCTTCCTGTGTAGTCCCAGCTGAGGTCCCTATGGGAAAGTAGAGGTGCAGCGCTGAGGTGAGACGCAAGGGATGCTGGTAAGCCACCTGTTGGGGTTCCGGAGAGGGAGGAAGTTACTGAGCACCTCACTCTAGTGACCAGTGTGATCGATGGGAGGTGTCCGAGCCTATGGAGGGGCTTCCTGTGCCTCCCTCCACCACCAGATCTGCAGACGTTTTTAAAATTAAGTCGCCGAGAACATGAGGTCTCGAGAAGGACTTCAGGTTATCAAGAAGTCATTGTGTGCCCTAACCATACAATGTTAGCACAGCGACTTAAACAAGTCTCAACTTCACACTCAGCTTGCCAGTTCCCCAAACGTCAGCCTTTAGAATAGAGAGAAAACCTTTCTTCTTCTTCTTCTTCTTCAATCCTTTCTCTTTTCTCTCACCATCTTTTTCCTTTCCTCTTGAGGATGTGGAAAACCTGACTACAATTGGCTGGTCTGATTATTTCCTGTAAGAAAGCTCTCTGCTTGGAACACTGTGAAAACAATCTGCCTTAACAATTCAACCCAAATAAATGATCTTCCTGCAACTGGTGAAAATCCCTAATTGGGAATTGGGCTGCATACCCAGGTCTCTCTCATCCGGGTCCACGATGACGAAGGTCGAACAAAGATAGGCATCACCCGGTGATGACAGATTGGGGGTGGGGCACCAAAGGCCCTGCATCCTCCTGGAAAATCCATCGGCCCAGTATCTGGCTAGAGGGAACACACGTTGTACCCCGGCCTCCTGAACCATTGTTCTTGGGGGTGATAATTTCTCAGCTTAACTCTCTTTCCGTATGTGTCCCTCCTGAAATGCTCGGGCACACGCCCTTGACAAGAAGTATGCAGAGGCCGGGCAAGATCCAAGATCACGTCCAACATTTCTCCTTCCTGTATATCTATTCCATGAGTCAAGCTGGAACATTCCAGGAACAAAGAAATTTACCCTAGTCTCACGTTCAGAGGGTTCCTTCAAGGGCACACAGTTTGCAAAACAAAACTGGACGAGCAATGATCTTCGCTCAGATTGTAATCCTATTCTTTCACTTTGGCTCATGGCTTCTACACAGTTAGTATTGAACGGATGTTCCCTCTGGGAGCACTGGAGCTCCCAGAGTTCACCTAGATGTGCCTCATTGTCTGGAAAGCTAGAAACCATTCCAGACCTAGTCTAACCTGAATGCCTTAGAGCAGTGGTTCTCAACCTTCCTAATGCTGTGACCCTTCAATACAGTTCCTCATATTGTGGTTCCCCCTAACCATAGAGCTTTTTCATTGCTGCTTCATAACTGTGATTTTGCTACTGTTATGAATCGTTATGTGAGTGTCTGATATGTAGGATATCTGACAGGTGACCCCTGTGGAAGGGTCATTTGACAGACTGAGAACCGCTGACTTAGAAGAATGGAGTGGGGTGGGAGGGAGGGTAGTGTTTTTCCCAAGATCCTAGGAGCAGGCAAGACCAGGCACATAATCTACACAATAATGTAGACATTCTGGTCCATTCATTTCCAACTATCCCGTGCTGGAAGCTGGAGGCCTTGCTTGCATCTTCTTACTACTTAAGCCACATTAGGGCAGGTTGCCCTTCCTTCTGGGGACACTACTGAGCAAGACTTTGTGGTTCTCATTCTGCTTGCCCTTGTGTAGGGCTGAAGTTTCTAGGCTGAGTTCAACTCTACTAGGTAACTGATGTCAAGAGGCAGGAATTGAATAAACTGTGAGAAGAGACTGGTCTGATAGTGCACACCTTCAATCCCAGCACATGGGAGAGAGACAGGCAGAGCTCTGTGAGGTCAAGGCCAGCCTCATCTACATAGCAAGTTCTAGGATAGCCAGAGCTACATAGAGAGAGTCTGTCTCAAAAAAAAAATGTGTAGAGGAGAATTAGCATCTTCTTGGGGGGAAGTAGTCACTATGGATTGCATCTCTGGACCATGGCCAAGTTAATCAAAGCAACCAATTTTCTGACTGAGACAGACAGTTCACAAAACATAATGATGCCAGTCCATGATCCGCTTTCACCATGGTCTTGCCACCGCCCCTCTGCCCACTACTATGGGCTACCAGGTTCAAGCAAGCCCACTCGCGGTAAAAAGCTGGATGGGCCCAAGAATGCTGAAGAAGCTTGAGGATCCTGAGGTATTCCAGAGGTGAGCAGAGCCCAGCCTACACCACCAGCCAACACACCCATTGAGGTTAGCTGTGACTAGGACTCCCTGACTCCTGGTCCACCCCCTCCCAGTGGCATGAAGACCTAACAGAAATGACTCTACCAGGGGCAAAGCTTCCCAGGCCTGGCTCCCAGGGATGGTATGAGAGTCTGGGATAGAAAGGATTGTCTCCATAACCTTGACCCTGCTACAGGGAGTCTGCGGTCATCCTCTGAGTGATAAAAGGTTCCGACAGGCTGCCTGGAATGCATTGCATAAGTGGCTGGGGTTTCCACAGTGGCTAGGAAGCTGTGTGAAGATGTTTGCCTAGCTGTGAATAGAAGCTACTTTGGGGCAGCAGTCCTACCCTTACTGACGCAATAAAGGCCAGCGAACACATCCAGGGAAGGGAGCCATGCCAAAGAGAAAAGCCTACTTTCCCCGGGTCCCATCAATCATTCAATCAAGTTAGTTCTGTTTGTTTAAGTATGCCAAAAACAGTGTAAAACGACTTCTAGGTTGACATACATTCATTATGAACACACAAAACATTCCCTGCTAGCCACACTCATTAAAGACCTGTGAGGACAGGTGTGAACAGCCATTCAGATGGAGACAAATGAGAATGCAAAGGCATTCTTGTTAAACGACACTTGTTTTGCCAAGTAGCCTTCGGATCTTTCCCCTGACCTGGGTCTCCCTTCCTGTGACAGTGTGTGTTCTACGCGTCAGCTTTGCCTTTATGGTAGCCACTGTCTGCTTTCCCAGGCCCCCTTGGAGCAATTCTCAAGTTTAATTCTCCTAAGTCCTGTGCGAAACACAGGGACTCTCGGCCTTGTTTTTACAAATGAGGACACTGGGGCTCAGACTCCAACTGTCCCCCACAAACTCGTCCCCCAACTCCTAGGCCCGTGGTGACACAGAGGAAAGGGGAAACCCTACAGTAAAGTGTTTCACAGAGCCTTGCCGCTTGATAAGGTGGACCCTTCACCTCAAGATGACCATTTATCTCAACAGTATGGAAGGGTATTAATTTCATCCAAAAATTATAATGACCCAAATGGTGTATTTTATCATTAAGTTCACACATCTCCAGGAGTCGTCCTTCACAAAGGGTCTTCAAAATGTATACATGTCATTTGTTATTTTTAGAAAATTCACATAAATAAGATTATTTCTTTTCTTTCTCTTAAAGTCCACCCAGCTAGGCCTAATGATCAAAGCTTGTAATCTCAGCACTCAGTAGGCTGAGGTAGGAAGATCACAAGGTCAAGGTCACAAGGTCAAGGTGTGCCAAAGCAGCAGAACGAATACATCTGAATAAATTTTTAAAGTATTTCTATTTATTCGGATGTATTTATTATCTATTCAGATGTATTTATTAGGGGGACAAGGAGGTTTCTCCATTGGTAAAGAGCTTTTCATACATCCATGAAGAAATGAGTTCAGTCCCCAGGAGCCAAAGAAAAGGCTCAGCATAGAGCCCACACCTGCAATCCCAGAGCTAAAGAAGCAGACAGAAGATTCTGGGGGCTTGCTGGCCAGTCATCTAGCCAAACTGGCAAGCTCTAGATCCAATGAGAGACCATGCCTCAAGAAATAAGGTCGAGAGCAAATAAGGATGGCGTCTCATGTTGGCCCCCGACTTCCACACACACGAACACACGTGTACACACAAACACATCCATGAAATTTCCAAGGGCCACAGGGAAGCTCAGTGGTCAAGAACCTACCCAGCATGAATAAAAGCATTTATTAAGTTCAGTGATAGAGAATGCCAGCATGTATAAAGCTGGGCTTAACAATCAGGAAAAAATAATAAGAAAGAACTTTAAGGGCCACCCAGACAGACATGGGCAAGTCTCAGGCCCATAAATTCTGAACCTCTCTCTGAAACTGACCTGGGTCTAGGATTTGTTCATGGTAGTGAGGATTGAAACTGCAACCTCATGCATGCTAGGCAAAAGTTTTGTCACAGGGCTATACCCTCAAGCCCGCTCCGTCCCCACCCTTACCCCATTTTTTGAGACAGGGTCTCACTATATTGTTCTTACTGATCTTGGACTGTGAACATGACTCTCAAGTAGCCGGAATTACAAACCTTCCCCACAAGATCTGACTCCGGTATCTTTTTAATTAATTTTTCTACTAATCCTTCAATCCCTGGAGCCCATGACCAGTTGTAGCATGTGGATGACCAGAGGTCTCTTCAGGCACACAGGCCCTGGGAAGCCTCAGTTTGAACGGAGAACAGATACACCAAAACCAGCTCCTTTAGTTCCTCTCCCTTCCATCCCACATTGCCCAGTATGGGAAAAGTTTCTCCAGGAAATTTTGACCTACTCTTACAGCACAGAGGACAGACTGTTTTCTGGATATTTCTTAGAAGAAGGAGAGGGGTGACATTGCCTCAAGTTTATTAACCTTGTAAGACTGGGCAGTATACTACTTAACACACATAAACCAGAGAGCTGTGGAATTTCATGAGTAAGCCAGCCCCGACTTAGAACCAGCTCACCCTGGACTAAAATTAGATGCTTCCCTGAGCCAGAGAAGCTGCCTCCTGTGCCTCTCCTGGCAGCTATTTCCACTAGAAATGAGGTGTGAATATTCCTGAGTCCAAATTAAGGCTCCCCTCCCTCTCTGCTCCTTCAGTCTCTAAGGAGAGGGCTTCCCACTCCCCCACCCCCCCACCCCCCCTCCACCCCCGGCTGTTGAACAGCTCATGTGTGGGAAGCCTGACAGGTGAGGCATTCGCTGAGAAATTGGGGTGTGGCTGAGAATCCAGGTATCCAAGGTTGGTCTGGGGAGTGGGCATCAGTGCTGACGCTTTCTCCGGGTCCCAAAGCTGCAGAGCACAAACTGCCTTAAGAAGTCAGAAGATGGGGATTTGAGATTTTTAGCACAGGGCACATTTCCCTTCTGGACCTTAGCGGTACAGTATTTCACGGGAGCTTATAAGAGGGCAGGGATGTAAGGAACATAATCTCTTTTCACCTTAACAGTGAAACTTCTGCCAAAGCTGGGGGGTGGGGTGGTACACACTTTGAATTCTGGCACTTGGGAGGCAGAGGCAGGCAGATATCTATGAGTTCAAGGCCAGCCTGGTTTACATATGGTGAGTTCCAGGAGAGCTACATAGTGAGACCCTGTCTCAAACACACACACACACACACACACACACACACACACACACACACACACATTAAGCAAAAGTTACAAACTTCTGTCACAGCAGAATGAAGCCCTTGCTTTACTGGATTCTAAGGATCTGAATCTAATGGGACAGACGTGTATCTCCCGCTTTACTGGATTCTAAGGATCTGAATCTAATGGGACAGACGTGTATCTCCCAAATCCTACACCCTTGCTCCCCTGGCTTCATCCTCATGCCACATACCTCCCACAGCAGGCCATTGTCCAGAGGCACAGACTAGACTGGAGCCCTCAAATCCTGTCGGCAAGAAACAGCCCCAGTAACTCAGCTGGCAGGAAGAGCTTTGACCAATGGTATCTGGAGCTCTTTCCAGAATAAATATGAATCTTTTTGAAGCAGCTAGTACCACGCCAAACAGTCTGCTGGTGGAAATGTCATGTTGAACTCCATGAGGTATGTCTAATCAAAGGGTCAGGGTTTCAAGCAAACAGCCAGGGGGTCAGAAGCAGGTTCTGGGCCTTGCAGGATGAACGGGGGTGATGTGAAGTGACGGAGGGGCAGAAGCCAGCTTCCCAGTGACCAAAGGGACAACACTGAGGTGGCTGCTGTCTGGGCAACTGGTGCAAGCTGCCAGTTCTGTGATAGACATGGCTCCCAGGAGTCATCCCCGTGTGGCACGGGGGTTGCTATACACATCCCAATCGTCAGTCACGTCAGCATGTGCCCTCCGTTTCTTGGTGAGCCCATTTTACGCCATCACCTCACCCAGATTTCAACATTTAATGACACACACTCTAACCTCGGTCTTTTCTCAGTAGTAAGAAATACATCTCATCTGCCACTCACTTTTCCCTACCTGTGCCATGTGCTTTAAATTTGCCTTCACTGAAAACAGAACAAAAGAAAACACACAGACGCGCAAGTGAGAGAATGTAGCACACACTAGCGCACCCTCACTATGATGGCAAGTCACACTTGCCATGGTTTCTTTCAACGCCTGCATGGAGATACACACAGTCTCTTTCTTGGAGGGCGAGGGGGTTGTTTTGCTGAGCCATTTGAAAGTAAGTTGCAATGTCATGCCACACCACAGCTGAGTGCTTCAGCCTGCCTCTCCTAAAACAGCAACACTCATCCTGAGAATTCTAGGTGACTCATTTATATGACGACATTTCAAAGCCAGGATCATTGCCTATGTACTCCCAAATTCCCACATTTAGGACCCCTTCCCTTTGGAGTTGTTTTCTTCAAAAAGAATAATAATAAAGCAATTGTAATGTCTTCGCCGAACAGCAAATGAGCTAGCCATGCTTTTGTTTGGATCTAAAATGGGACATGTTCAACTTTTCTTCATTTAATTTGCTCCTAGAGCTTTTAAGGTTGGCTAATTGGTCACATCTAGGATGGAAAGGGATTTGAGACTTGTTGGGAAGTTTGGGTAGGGCACAGGGGTGACTTTGGGCTAGTCTATGATGTGAGTAGATTTCCTTGGCAGATTTAGGGTTGGCCCCGGGACAGCTATCACATGACCTCCATACAACAGCTTCTACACTGCTTCCTGGAAGTGGGTGCAAATAACAAACTTGTGTGGCGGGAAGGAGGCAGAAATCTTTAATAAAATAAATAAATAAATAAATAAATAAATTCAAAGGAAAAAAATAACAAACTTGTCTCTAGATCTCTTGTAGGCGCAGAGGGCTGGGCCTGGCTCCCATTAGGTGATGCTCCTGGGGTTCTCGATGGCTTCTCTCTTTTCACCCCATGAAAATGGGGTGAAATGTTACATGGAGAGAAAGAATTGAAACAAAGTGACCCTGGGTCCACAGGGAGCCATATTGTCACTTATAAGAATTCTCCTACTCCTAGAGTCTTCCCACTTGCCTAAGGAAGCAACAGAAGGGAAATGGAGAACCACAATCGTGTAGGTCCAGTAGGGGCAGCTACTATGCCTGTCCATAGTTCAGGAGAGAAGTGAACAGTCACACCCGTACCAACCTCCAGAACTGTCAAGTGGAGCAACCCCTTCCCCCTTGATCTTCACGGCAGAGGGAGGAAAACCTTCACCACCAAGCAAGTCCACTGTCATAAGTGACTGTCAACAACCAAGCAGCCACATCTTGGGGAGTCATCTGTGCCCTCTTACAAAAGATCACCCCAGGTGGGCTTGTTGACTGCTTACTCTCCTTCATGGGGTGGGGTACCCAGTGCTCCCTCCCACCTTTTGTAAGTAGGAGGCCTGGGGGCAGGGCTAGAGTACACACAGGCTTTGAAGACCAGAGTCGGGGTTCCATCTTTGCATGTAGAGATAACCCCTCATCCCTGTTGGGTAAAGACTTCCCAGATGCAGCTTTTTGGGGAGAAGAGCACCCGCACCCCAGAAGCAACCCTCACCTATGCCCTATAAGAAAGCCCAATAAACTCTTTGGTTTCCAGAAGTGAACTTTGGAGGAATCATGCCTCCACCTCTCATTGGGACCTTAGGAGGAGGGACAGACACTGCTCATGACAACCCTTGGGAAGGAATTTTAGCAATACCATTCATCCACAAATGCACCAGAGGAACTACTAACCTGAGCCGTCAGGAGAGACGTGCTGAGAATACAGACACCCAGGAATATAGGATATCACCGCCCTTGCCCACAGTCCTCACTGGAACTCTGAACATCTCTCATTAGCCATCACAATCTTGTATAGTCTGATGCCAACCTTGTTATCCCTCTCAGAAAATTCCCATCTATTCAGGAATATGCCCATCTAAAAACAATCAGCAGGGGTTGAAACGATTCAGCTAAGACCAGCTGCAGAGGACCACAGTCGCTTCCCAGTACCTCCATGGCAGCTCACAACAGTCTGAAACTCCAGGTTCAAGGGATCCAGCACCCTCTTCTGGACTCCGAATGCTCCGGGCACTCATGTAGTGCACAAGCATACATGCAGGCAAAATCCTCACATGCGTAAAATAGAAATAAATAATGTCTTTAAAAACAACAAAGTGTTTTACCTAACCACATGGAATGGGAAGATTGTTATTAAAGTAACTGTTGTGGAATGCATACTTTATGTACATTACTTTATTTCTTTTTTTTGTTAAATACTTTATTTCTTTATAACAACAAAACAATCCTACAAAGGTAAGTATTATCCCACTTTAGAGGAATAAACTCCTCTACAAAGAAGAGAGAAGACTGCCTAAGGTCACCCTGTTAGTATGTGGCAGAGCTGGCCTGTACTCAAATCTGTTCAACTCTAAATCCAAAGCCTTTCTGCCTTGCTATGCTGGGAGTCACTAAGATGCTGAGCTGGGCTTCAAGATCCTGCAACAGTATCAAATGCGGCTTCCCAAGTGGCAGTCCACCATAACTGGATGTCCAAGTGGCAGTCCACCATAACTGGATGTTCCATAGCTCGGCTAGATTGAAAGCCAGTGGCTCACAGGCTCTGCTGAGTAGAATCAGCCCTTTCACAAGGGACTTAAAAGGCACTTTGGAGACTTGCAATGCCCGCTGGGGCCATCATGACAGAAATCAATTATCATCATGGAACATGGCAGAAAATGAATTGTAGGAACTCTCCTCCTGGCAGACCCAACCCTAGCACACACGCAGACCCCTCCAGGCTCTGCGGGTGATGTATTTCTGCTCTCTGCAGCTGGAACCCAGGCCTTGGTTTGCAAGCATGCTCCCGTCTTACCCGACTTGCAAACACTCCTCCATCCCTTAATTACCCAGAAGCCCCAACCGCCACCCACACCCTAGGCTTCTCTTACTGTTGAAGGTCCTCTGGTGGGACTCCTGGTTTTCTGGGTTTTCTTACCCCGCCCCCCCGTTCCTCAGTGCCATGTAACCCACCTTCTACCCCAGCCTGCTACCCAGAGCACTCTCCCCGGAGCCACTGATGAGTCCCACCATTCCAAACTGCCACTAGATGGGCATCGTACCACCCTCCCCAAGCCACCAGTCACTGCCTCCTGGAGACCATCTCTGCCTCACCGGGACTGAATCAGACTCCCCAGTCTCCCTTCTATGCTGACCACTCCTTTCTCTTGCCCCATGCCAAGCATGTGGGTCTCCTGCTGCAAGATTCTGGCCTTGATGCCTTTATCAGTCACTCTTGGCAATGTCCACCTTGCAAGCACTTCACCAGCCAGAGCTAAGCCAGCACCACCCTAATGATCTAATGATCCTCTCTCTCCCCAAACCTCTTGGCAGACTTTGCACAGGATCTGTATTCTGCTTGACTTGAAATATGGGAACAAAAGTTCCCCTGTAAGTGTCCAGAAACACCCATCTTCTTCCTGGTCCACACAGTCCTGCATCCTCGCAGCCCCCAACCTCCAGGCTCACAGCCTTCCTTGCATCCCACACCCTCAGGTTTTTTTTCTCTGGAACTCAGCTCCTTGCCTCTCTGCCACTTTGTTCAGGACTACACTGGACTAGGCTTCCTTTAGCATGGCTCTACCTGGTAATTGATCCAAGTCTCCACACATAGAGGATGAAGAGGTAGAAATGCCTATTTGGTCAGTACATGTATTTACTCAGTACATGTATGCATCAAGATATCATACTGTACCCAACAATATGCACAATTATTATGCACTAATCAAAAGGTGTTTAAAGTTTAAGGACACAAAAATCGTATCTTTTGGGGCAGGAGGGCTTAGGACAGTCTCTGTGTAGCCCTGGCTATTCTAGAACTCACTCTATATACCAGGCTGGCCTTGAACTCAAAGGTCTGCCTGCCTCTGCTTCCTGAGTGCTGAGATTAAAGGCATGCGCCACCACTGGCTGGCCAGAAATGCTATCTTGATTTAGTCATTTCACAATATACATGTGTCAAATTACCACACTGTACTCCATATATCTATATAACTAACAATCATTGATTTAAGATATCACCAGAGCACCCAAACTACTTGGGATTTATTTCTGTGTTTCCTAGAAAAGGTGGTCCAGCTTTAAAGTCATCTAGGCAGTCCACCAGTCCCCTCTCCTCCTGGTCCCACACACCCTGTGTCCCAGCTAAAACCACTGCCCCTTTCTTCTGTTGATACCATCTCCTCAGCATGGAATCGCCCACTCTCTGGAAACCCTTGCAGTGCCAGCTCCTCAGAAAGCCTTCTCCCTTAGCCTGGCATGGAGACAGTGAGGAAAGAAGCCATGCTGGCTAGTTTTAAGTCAACTTGACACAAGCTAGAGTCATTGGAGAGGAGAGAGCGTAACTGAGAAAATGCCTCCATGAGATTAGGCTGTAGGTCAGCCTGTGGGGCATTTTCTTAATTAGTGATTGATGGGGAAGGGCCCAGCCATTGTGAGTGGTGCCACCTCTGGACAGGAGGTCCTGAGTTCTGTGAGAAAGCAGGTTGAGGAAGCCAGAGGGAGCAAGCCAATAAGCAGCACCCTCTCTGTGGCATCTGCATCAGCCCCTGCATCCAGTGAGCTACCGTCCTGACTTCCTTTAGTGATGGACTATGATGTGGAAGTATATGCCAAATAAAACTTTCCTCCCCAGGTTGTCTTTAGTCATGGTGTCTCAACACAGCAACAGTAACCCGATCTACGGCAGAAGCCCGTACAGGCTGCCCACGTAGATCTACACTGCTCGGCCATTCTGCACTCAGTCTCCCACCTGTAAAATGGATTCAATAGCCCTCCCGGTGTTGTAATAAATAAAAGACTTCATCTACATCTCTTACAATTAATAGGGCCTGTTAGATAAATGAGTACCCAATAATGTCACAGCTTCCTTATCCTTGACACAGCCCAGGCTCTCTGCATGGCCTTTGGCTGTTCTTGGAACACCCTCAGCCCTGTGGAACGTCTGTGTATGGTGTCTCGGCCTTCAGACGCAGGAACCCTCTTCAGCACGCTCTCCCCAAACCACTAGAACAGCAAAAGGTACTCTGCAAAAACTTTGCCGAACTGAACAAAACTAACTACCACGTATTTAGATTGAGATCAAAAACTGTTTACTCTGTCAGGAAAAGGCTCTGCTTCTAAGGGACCCATGGCTCCGAGACTATCTTCAACAGGAAACAAAAGAAATCCCGTGGCTTTAGTAACTTTTTGTGGAATGAACAGAGAAAACAAAGTAGACTTTTCTGGAATGAGGTGCACACATGGAATCTGACTGTTCAGGAAGCTGTCCTGGCAGCCGTCACTTTGGTTTGATGAACCCAGCTTCAAAGGCCATCTCTTAAAGGTGGGAGTGTCTTCCCCAAGAGGGTGGCACAGCGGAATTCTGTCACCCGGCTGCTATTCGGAGAAGTCAGCCAGGGAGTCAGGAGGAAAGGATGGAATGGGATTGACTCGAGCTCTCTCCACCCCAGCCCCTGAGCATCCTCCCTCAGGAAGACTCAGAGGAAGAAGATGGAGGTTGGTCTTTTGTTTAAATCCCAGTCTTAGCAGGGCTATAAGCACATGGGCTTCCATTTTTCTCTGTGACCCACCAAAGGTCAGAACTGCTGACAGACAGCAGAACTGGATGCAGGCCTAGGGAGGAGAGCTAAGGAGGACCAGGACAACTGCCATTAGAGTTAGGATGGAGTTTCCAGGCAGTCCAGCCAACTTATTCCCCCAAAAACTTAGGTTTGGAGGACAATGAAAAACGATGAATATGTTCCAGGCACTACAAGAGACCCTTCACTGAGCCCACTCAGTATTCAAGCCAGCCCAGCCCTAATGCATGAAACCATCTCTAAGATCCTACGGTACTTCAACCACCACCATCTCTCGGTCCTGAGAGAGATCCTGTGTGGGATGCCCCACTCTGCTCTGAGGGGAAGACCTCACACTACACACACAGATACACCATACACTCACACACATACAGAGAGAGAGAGAGAGAGAGAGAGAGAGAGAGAGAGAGAGAGAGAGCATCTCCCAGCAAAGCCAACAACTAACCTTCCCTGATACTTATTGGAACAGTTCTGAAAAGTACAGAGGAGGTAAGGTTCCAGACCCTTCGCTCCCATGCTCAGGCAACAGGAGGAACAAGACAGTCTACCAACTCTTCCTAGTGTGGAGTGTGCGTGAGAGCCATGAAGAGGTGGGCCCGAGCCCAGCGGCAGGAAAGTAATCAAAAAGGCGTCCCGAAGGAGGTGACGAACAGCAGGAATTCAGTTGGGTTGGTCGGTCTGACTGGCCTGGTAGTTTGGTCTGGTTGCTTAGTCAGGTTAGTTGGGTTGTTTGGTTGGGCTAGTTAGTTGTCTGGGTTGTTTAGATTGTATTTATTAGTTACCTGGATGGTTAATTGGTAAAAATGAATGCATGAGAAGAAATAAATGCATGAATTAATGGACATCAATAAGAAAACTACAGAAAGTTTGAATTGCTTCAATTCTGTCGGAGGTTCTCTCTCTGTTTTTTGGGGGGTTTTTTGTTTGTTTGTTTGTTTGTTTTGTCTTGTTTTGTTTTTGTTTTTCGAGACAGGGTTTCTCTGTAATTTTGGAGCCTGTCCTGGAACTAGCTCTTGTAGACCAGGCTGGCCTTGAATTCTGAGAGATCCGCCTGCCTCTGCCTCAACGTTTATTATTGCCATGCTCGAAAATAGAAATGGGGAAAGATTACAAAATAAGGCCCCAAGGATTTCAAAGTGAAGATGAAATATCAAATTATTGTTCAATATATATTACAGGTTGCTCTAACACTGAGAGAACCAAAGAGAAGTAGAAGTATACAGATTCTTTTATCCAGGCCACTGGTGGTTAGAGTAGCAAGAAAACTAAAGTATAAATTCCACGGGTCATACCTTCCCGGTGCCAACCTTGTTGTCATCCAACAGCCTCGAAAGTAACAGCCTCCTCAAGTTCTGCATCTTAGATGCTTCATTTGCCTCACCCTTACGCTGGTTCCATGAATATGAAGGTAGGCTTAGCCCTGTCTCTACGTGGACCTCTACTGGGGTTCGGGTAGCTGGAGACATGTGGGAAGCTAGCTGGGAGATCTGCAGGCTGGAGTCTCAGAATCAGAAAAGCACAGAGGAAAGAGAGCCTGAATAACCAGCCCTGCTCTCCCACAAGCATCTTCAGATTCTCTGAGCTCAAAGCCTCCTTCGATCCAAGAGCAGCCACTTCATCCACGGGAGACATCTTCCTGCTCTGCACACCAGGACTCAAGACCACAACAGAGCTAGCAACCTCAGAGGAGGACTCGGGACCCCAATAATGTCCCAATAAGAGGAGACACATGTGAACTGACTTTTAACACACTTTCTTGGTCTTAAAAGAAATTCGCATCATGGAAAGCCTCTTTGCCCTGAAGGATGCACAGGATCAATGACATGGGAGCCCTGGCACTCACTGTACCTGGGGGCTCAGAGATGCCATCCCCTTCCTGGAGAAAGCGTGGGGCCTGTGGTATGCATTACAGCCACTCAGCATTCGACTGCCAGTGCCTACTGTGGAGAGGGCAGCCTTGGAAGAACAAAGAAATAGTGGTGGGCTAGGATTAGCGCATACACCAGGTCAGGCCTGGCCCAGAAAGAGACCTGGGCAGCAGGGGTGGAGGGCAGTAGGCACAGAAGACAGATCTCCAGAGCAGAATATGGAGAGAAGCTGAGCTCCAACAGTTCACCTGGTCCAGTGGGAGGGCCAGCAGGACATCTGGGTACTGTATAGGTCTCAAAGAGCAGCCAAGTTTGAGTCCCCAGGGTCTTACACAGAGTCCAGACAATGCAGAGACAAATCCAGAAGGAAATCCAACCCACTCCTCATCCCATGTGGTATGCTTGTTGTCATACTCGGGATGCTTGGGTGAGGGCAACAGTCGATAAACCGCAAAGGCCACATCCTCCCCTAAGAGTCCGCCAAGCCTCAGCTGGCAGAAGTCCCTCCATCTCAGGATGCGGACAAGATCTGTGGGTCTGCAGCCTCTGTTCCCAATATGGGGGCGCCCGCAAGGAACTGGGGAGGAGGGTCTTGGAATTGAGAGAACAGTGGTGAGGGAGAGAGAGTACTTAATGCGTACTGCTAACTAGACACAAGTGGATAACCAGAAGTCCCAAAGATGGTCAGGGCTATGCTGCCACCTAGTGTCCATTCTGTAGAGCCTGAAAGATCCACAGAAGTCAGAGGAACCAAGTGTCCTGGACCAACCATTGGCCTGGACAAAGGCGGGACAGGGGCTGAGGTGTCTGAAGGAGCTCTTTCGACCCTGCAAAGGCATCCAGCAGAACAAGACAGGTCAGCCTGTTCCGGGTCTGGGGACCAAACTCCCAGTCACTCCTTGGCTAAAGTGGTTGCTTTCTATGAAGCCAAAGTCCTCTACACCCATCCCATCTACGGACCCCACCAACTTCCAAGTACTCACAGATCCTCTTTGGGAGAATCATTCTTCCTCAGATTCACCAAGGAGGCTGCACACTGCCCAGTCCACCCTAAGATGGAGAGCCTATAGTCATGACTGACACAAATTCCAAAAGCTCGTCCCTTGCTTCTTGTAAGTAGGACCAACTGAGGCAGAGTTCATGCTCCACATCTCTCTATGGGATCAGACTAAGACGTGATACCCTTGCTGAGTCTTTCCCCTGCCATGGTTACTCCCCACCTCACCCTGTCACAACAGCAACAGCATCTGAAGTAAGAGCCACAGGACAACTCATGGCACATGTTAGTGATCGGTCTCTGACCCTCAGGAAGCCACCTGGAAGGACACATGCTAACCTAGGCATATAGATGGTGCATGATGTCCCGACTTAAGCTCATTTCAGTTCATCTTCCTTGTTTCAGAAAAGGCAATCCCTCCCTGGAGCTGAAGCTTAGGGACTTTCTTCCCCCTCTTCTCTAACATGGCATATCTAATCCTTGGGGGAAATCCACCACACTCGCATGGCTTCGCACCTTCACCTTCACCACCCGGACTGAACAAAGCCTCCGACTGCTCACTCTCTTCTACGGCAAATACCTCCTAACTGGCCCCTTGCCTTCCACGCCAACAATCTTGAGTCTCTTCTCAAGCCAGCACTCAGCTTCAGGAGGCCCATCAAAACAACCCAGACCACAGCACCCCTCAGTCCAGCCTGCAGGGCTCAGTATGTCCTGAAGAAAACAGAATCTTCAGTGACCTCCACAACCATACAAGCAAGTCCTAGCTTCTGCTTCCTCCCCTCTCCTGTCCACACTGGCCTTCAATGCTGCCCGCCCTGTAGGACTGATCTCCTCCTATCTGCTCCCAGAGGTTTGCGTGGTCCTCCTTCTTGAATTCCCTCAGGTCAGGCGATCCCTGGCTTCTCCTGGTTGTACCCTTTCCCTAACCCTCTTCCCTGTTTCTTTTTTCTCAGAAAGTGAGGATATGAAATTAAGTCTTACCTAAAAGCCAGGGAGAGAGCTTTCAAGGAACAGGACAGAAGGGACAATATTCCTGGATCGCGGAAGTTGTGCTTGGGAAGGGGGAGTAACCACACACTCACAGCGCATGTGAAGCATTAACTACAATGTGGAGATGTCCCAAGGGTCAAGCGCCCCCTACATGCGCCTGGGCAGGCCCTCCATTCACTTTCCCACCCCACATGATGGTCTTAGTGTCTAAGGACCTTCTGACTCTGACTGTCTGTGACACCAAGAAGTTAAATGGGTTCTAAAGGAACATTGATTAATCTACTGCACTCTGCCTTTTTAAATACCCAATTTAAACCTTCACAGAAAAAAATCAAATAAATTAAACGCCTCTTCCGTGGAGACCTTAATACTTCCAGATTGCATCCAAAGAACACACCCACTTTTCTCTAAGGAAAATCTACTCATGTTGGTGACAGTAACACCCTCTCCCCAAGCTCAGGAACCTGCCATGGTCCCTGGGCATAAATGGCTATCGCTATGGGGTTTTCTGCTTCCCTGTTCATACAAGGAGCCAATTTTCTTTTTTAAGATAAAGGTCAGTCAGGCAATGGTGGCACAGTCCTTTAACCTCAGCAATCAGGGGGCAGAGGCAGGCAGATCTCTGTGTGTTCGAGGCCAGCCTGGCCTACAAGAGATAGTTCCAGGACAGACTCAAAAGCTACAGAGAAACCCTGTCTCAAAAAAAGAAAGAAAGAAAGAAAGAAAGAAAGAAGAAAAGAAAAAGGTCAATACAGAAAAATGCCAACTCCTGGAAGGTACAGACAGACAGACAGAGGACAGAGGACAGAGGACAATCTTTAAAAACTGTAGTGAGATCAAACAGAATTCTGAAATGCTGCAAGTAACAGCCTCGTCCTCTAACAATGCTCCCACGCTAACCCAGGCCTGCTGCACTAATGTCAGACTATGCAGCAAGCGCAAATGAAAGGTGTGGATAACTGCTGGTCACATGACCTCAGGTGAGGCGAGCAGCCTGGCTTTCGAGGAAGGCAACAGAGGAGAAAGCATAGCAATGACCGCGGACTGAGCAACTGCGGTCAGCTTTGACTGGGGGAAGGGACCGGCAGCCAGGGACCACCAGCAGTCATTTGAATCTGTAAAGGGTAAGGAGGCTTTTCCCTTAGCCCCCAGAAGGCAACCAGTCCTGCCCCCGGCTCAACATTAGGGAGACTCAGCTCGGATCCCTGACCTCTGTGTGGTCAGATGCTGTACTGTTACGTACACCCAGGATTTTGGCAATTCTTAAGCTTACAATAGGAAATGGATGCAGGCCCACAGTTGCCTACACCGTCAGACCATCCACGCCCCTGCTCCTAACCAATGGTTTGTGTGAGTCTGGACAGCTACTTGGTGTGGAGAAAGTTCACTGCTCCCCTGCTCAGAGGCCTTCTGCTTTCCTTCAGGCCTCCTTAGGGGATGAGGAGGTGGGACTTGTCTAATGGCTGAACTTTGTAGAAATAAAGGGACATACTAGGGCCAAACCCTTTCCTTCTAGGAGTGAGCAGTTCTTCCAAGGGTAGCCTCCACACCAGGTGACCACAGGCCTCCAGTGAGCTAGAAAAGGCTGCCTCCCTGGGCTTGCCAGCACTCAAGACCTCCTGATCTCTCCCCTCACTTCAGCAGTCACAGAGATAGCACCAGCTCTTGCTCCCACAGCCTTTGTTTTATTAATTTGTTTGGGGGGGGTAATTATCTAACAGAAACCTCTCCCATAAAAAACTTCAGAACTAATATGTGCCTCAATGGATTATTATGAAGAACAAGTGAGAAAATGTGGTGCATTTAATATGGTGTCCAAAAATGAAGGAAAGAGAGGAGGCGGAAGAGGAAGAGGAGCAGGAGGAGGAAGAGTACGAAACACATACACAGAGATGTAATGTTGGTTGACTGACAGAAGTCAACACTGTTAAATACACACTAATACCCCTGGTTACACCTTGCCTGATACTGGAGGACAGGGGTCTGTGCAAACACTTTAACCCACCTCCTCCTCCTAGAAGATGAAGTTCACATCATCTCCCAAGGTTTAATAACTGATCATGGTGGCAGATGTTATGAAGGACACAGCTGGTGTGCCAACCCAGAACCATACCTCCAAAGGGGCCTAAGTGCTTAAGTGTAAGCAGCAGGTACCCAGCGAATGCCTGCTGCTTCCCACAAGGGGCAGGAGAGCTCTGGCAGTGCGGCTCTCTGGCCAGCAATGTGTGTAAGCAGGATGTGTTAACAGTCAGGGGCACTAAAGCCCAGAGGGAGTGTGAGCAAGCCACGGACAGTGGGTGACGGCAGAATGAAAACCAAGTGAGAACCAAGGACCCCAGGCCCCCCACTTCCCACACCAGAACCACTCTCCCACACCACCACACCTCGAGAATGGGTTGCCCACTAGCTCTGATGTGTTTCCGTTCTCTGGTACAGAGTTTCTGTGGCAATGGAGGACAACCAAAGACGCCGAATTCAACTAGAGGTAAGCTGACTGGCTCGGCATGAAGAGGACTCTGACGGTCAGCAGCAGCAAAGGTGCTAGGAGACAGTGAGCGCCACCCAAAGGCTGTGGACAGGATTCGTCCTGGGGACAGACATGACACCTTTGTTCACGTGCTCAGCAGACTCTGCTCTGGTCTCACTAGATGCGCAAATGTGAACAAATTGACGCCTCTGAGTGTGTTTCCTCCTCTGTGCAATGGGGCTTGCTTACCACGCACAGACCTGATGACTAGGACACACCAGTGCTTTACACAGCATGAGTGCACATCAAAGAATTACTGACTTCTGCACCGTGCTGTCGGCAGTAGTGATGGTTCCATTGGGCAACCATTCGTGGAGTATTTGCACACCAGGGACTGTCTGAAAGGCAGGGAACATAGAGGTCCCTGTCTTTGAGAAAATAACCTGCAGTGGAGGAGCCGGACAATAGACAAGTAAAGAAACCCAGGAATCTCTGGTGCTGATAAACGCTGCGAAAGAGGAAAGCATAAACACATGACTAACAAAAGAGGGACAGCGTCAGATGATGGGGAGTACAGTCTTTACAGAAGGGGCCAAGCTGTCCGCTCCACAGGAGGGGTGGACATGCTGTACTATAGAAACAACCCCTGTGGGAAGAATGAAGAACTAAGTACAGCGATGGAAGAGAAGGACTGGCCCTAGCAAGACACAGAGAGAGAAATACAGGGTCACAGCCAGAAGTGTGGCTTCAAGGTAGAAGGAAGGCAGCAGATAGATAAGAGGGAGCGATGGACGGAAAGAAGGATGGAGGAAAGAAGGGAGAGAGAGAAGAACGGAAGGGCAGTGGGAGGGAGGAAATACATCAGTGGGAGATCCTAGAGAGCCCTGCCAGAACAAGACCTCAGCAAGGAGCACAGGCGACATCACAGGTCACTGTGGAAGATCAGATTACAGAGTAGACAGCTCAGAGAAAGCTTCTCTCTTTCTAAAGACAAGGGGGAGGGGCTTTTTCACCCCAGCAAGAACAGACAAGTAAATACATAAAAGAAAGTGAAGACCATATGTGAACAGGAAAAAGCACCAGAACATTGAAACATAAAATCAAGAAAGAATTTAGTAAGAGTTGAAAACGAAAGGCGTATACCAAACAAGATTGATTACACAAGATTAAAAATCGTTTCTCAAGAGAGGCATGATAAACAAAATTTGCAGACAATAACAGAATTAGAGGAGGTATTTTGCAAAGTCTAGAAGCAACAAGAGACTACCATCCACTGAAAGAAGCTAAATCCTCCCTTTGAATAAGATGACCTGATGGCTCAGCAGGTGAAACAGCTTCCTATCAAGACTGACTGACCCCCTGAATTCAGCCCCCTGGACCCACGTGGAGGAGGAGACAATGGACTCCCAAAAGTTTCTCTCTGACCTCCATACCTGCACTAAAGCATTCTCTCTCAGTCAGGACCAATGTAGCTATTCTTCATGCCCAATGACTAGAGTCTAGTCAAAATTACCAAAACTGCATGGAAATAGAACACAAAACAGAACTAAAGTTCAATGGAAAACTGGACAGCAGCAGCAGACCCACAGGAATCATGGGATGGGAACTGTAAAACCATGATCAAAATCCTATACTTGAATTTAAGGAGAATCTTAAAGGGGCTGACTGAAACCTGTTTTTTAAGTGAATAAAAATTCTAAAATGTAAAGATAAATAACAGAAATTAAGAAGTTATTTAATAACTTTAACAGCATGACAAAACAGAAGAAACATGAACCAAAAAATAGATGAAGAAAAAATACCCAGATGGGGGCCGAGCTGGTGTGTGCTCCCCTAGCCCCAGCACCCTGGGGGCCAGGAGTCTGAAACTAGCCTGGACAGTGAGACCTCACTGCAAAAAGGAAACAATCTCCAGATGGAAGTACAGAGGGAGAACGACTGAAAGAAATGAAGAATGCTAAAAAGCCACACCACATAAACACGGTGGAAAGACTATATGTGTAAGCAGAGTCCCAGACAGAAAGAAAGAAAGAAAGAAAGAAAGAAAGAAAGAAAGAAAGAAAAGTGGTGAAACAAACAAAACCAGTAGAAAGAGTCAATAGAGGATGAGTTTTCAAAACTGATTAAAAAAAACATCCATCCTCAATTTCAGAAAGGTTGATCTACCAAAAAAGAATCATCAGTGAAAACCACACTGGGGTGTTGCATCCAAACTGCCAGAAGTCAAAGAAGGAGCTGAAAGTGGGGGGAGCAGCAGAGGTTTTTAAAAGACAGGTTTCCCTCACAAGTGCAATGAAACCTTCCAAGTGTGGCCGGACTCGCCGCCAGCCAGGAAGAACACCTACGGCGACAGAAGGTCTTGTGCAAAGACACCACGCAAGAGGAAAGTGGAGAATCAAACATTAAGGATCCACAACAGTAAACTAGAACACAGTCACAAACCAAGAGAAAGTAGAACTAACGAGATCATTAAAAAGGGCCCAAATTAATGGAAAAAACCCAATCATAAAGCCAAAGGGGTTCCTAGACAATATGATAAGCAAGACTAATGCGGTGTGAATGTACACACACACTCAAGTGTGCAAGACGGTAATGACAGACCGCTGATATGTTAACCACTACTAACTGACAATTTCAAGAATGAAGCAGAGACATCACTGTGGATCTTGAAAGTAAAAAAAAAGCATATTTTAACTGTGTGATTTATACCAATATTCTAAATACAGCTAAAATTGTCAACGTCTTCGAAAAATATAACTTTGCCAAACCAACAAAGAATAAAAGTTTCTAATTAAAAGTATTTTGATTGAGTATACAGTTTAATACCCTTTAGAAGTCCTTCCCACTAAATTCTACCACGTATTGAAGAAGACAAAGCATCAATCTTACACTCACTCTTCAAGGGAAGAGAAGGAAGCCAGCAACCAATGAGAGAGTGGCAACAGGAAAACCCCACCAGCCAGTCTCCTTCATGAATCTATGCACTCAAGTCCGAAATAAGATATCAATGAATTAAATCCAGTTATAATCAAGAGGCTTGCTCTTTCCAGGTGCAGGCAAGACTAGTTGAATATTCAAAAAATCAATTACCTCAGAAATCCCCTGTGGCTCATTATGAAAGAATGGAGTTAAAAACAAGACCAAAGCCAGGCAGTGGTGGAGGGCGCCTTTAATCTCAGCACTCAGGAGGCAGAGGCAGGCGGATCTCTGTGAGTTCGAAGCCAGACTGGTCTAGAAGAGCTAGTTCCAGGACAGGAACCAAAAGCTAGAGAGAAACCCTGTCTCAAAAAATACAAAAAAATAAAATAAAATAAAATAAAAATAAAAAATAAAAACAAGACCAAAGAAATAAAAGAATCACCCACAAGAAGCTCTGGGGCTGGTTCATTATTGAATGCAGGGAACTCTTAGCCACACCAGCCAGGTGTGCCTCTCCAGAGGAGCTGGGGAACCTCAACTAAAGTCATCGACAGTTTGGGTGACAGGAAGGGCAGAAAAGGCCTCCCCAGAAGACCAGAAGGCGTGACCTCTGGCTTCATTTTCTTCCTGGTTGATCACGACCCCTGGCCCCGCCTCCCTGGCTAGCAGTGAGAGCACAAGAGACCAAGAGAGCTCGTGAAAGCCACGAGACACTGGCCCATGTGTACCAGGTGGTGTTTGGTTTTGGAAAGCTCCGACCTTGGCTCTGATGCTCACCTGAGAGATGGGGGCTGGCTGCCCTGTCGCTTGAACGCTCTTTTCAGCTGCTCCTGGGTCATCCTGGAATTCCCATCAGGCAAGTACAGCTTCGAAGGTGTTATGCTGGCTTCTGTGTGGCTGTATCCCGACGGGCCATCCTCTGAAACACTTCTGGGCCTGGGCCTGTTTCTCTGGGACAGCTCTTGGCTGCTGGAAGTGCCATTTGGCTTCTCCACAGGCAGCTCATTCAGCTGGCCCAGAGGGCTCCTGGAGATGGAGTCACTGCTCAAAGCAGGGACCTCCTGTGGACCTGGACAGGCTGGAGTGTGGACAAGAGCCTCAGACAGCTGCTGGCTTTCCTCTGGGGCATGGAGCTTCCTGTTCAAGGATGAAGACCGTCTCAGAGAGCGCTTGTGGAAAGAGTCCTGGAAGGGTAAGGAAGAGACAGAGAGCATCCTCAGCTAGGGAGAAAAATACTTTCTTTATTCCTTGTGATGGTCCCTCCCCAGAAGATCTGCTCCCACCCCAACTCCTTCCTTTTTTTTTTTTTATTGAAATGCTTTTTTTTCATACACTATATTCTGATTACAGTTCTCCCTTGCCCTACTCCTTCCTGTTTCTCCCTACCTTCCCTCCCGCCTGGACTCAAACCCTTTCTGTCTTTCCTTATAAAACACAAACACTAGGGAATAATAAGAAAATAAAACAAGAGGATAAAAACAAAACAAACAAATTGGAATAGAACAAAACACCCAATGAGAGCCAAAGAAGAAGCACAATAAAAGCACACAGATGCAGAGATACACGCAGTCATACACACAGAAATCCCACAACACACAAAATAATATATACGGAAAGGACCTGTAAGGTAAGGGGGAGGAGAGAGAGAGGAGAGAGAGAGAGAGGAGAAAGAAAGAGGAAAAGAAAATGATCTGACTTAACATGAAACAAAGAATTTGCAAAGATGCTATTGAGTTTGTTTTGAGTTGGCCTTCTACTACTGCACATGAATGGGGCCTACCTTTAAGAGTGAGATTCCCTTGCAGACAAATAATATTCCTCAAGGCTAGGATTAGAAGATGAGGGTCTGTGTCCACTTCTCCTTTCAGCTCTAGGACCCCATCTGGTGTAGACCCGGGCAGGCCCTGTGTAAGCTGCCTGAGTCTCCATGAGTTCATATGTGCACTGTGTTGAGAAGGCCTTGATTCTTTGGTGTCCTCCAGCCCCTCTGGCTCTTACACTCTTTCTGCCTCCTCTTCTGTCGGGTCCCCTGAGGCCTGGAGGATCAATTCCTCCCCTTAACCTATTCAGGAAGATGCCATTCATCAGTGGCATGTGACCTCCTCACAGATGCACCTTCCTGCACAGACCCCAGGGCACCCTCGGTGGCAAGAACCCTACGGCCTGAGTTTCTACTTGTGTTCTCACCTACGGCTGTCATCTGTGGAAGCTACTCTACTTCTCTGTCCCTCACACCCTCACCAGTGACACACGTTGTCCACAATCCAGCTTGGCATTTTTAACGAGGATTAGGATGCGGTCGCCAAGTTTTTAAGAAGCTAACATCCTCATGTTTAGCTATAGAGTTATTGGGTTTTGCTTATCACATTATGTGCTATGTGGCACAGGCACTATGATAACATTTGGTCCCCAGGTGTGGGGTGAGGGAGGAGGGGCCGGTAGACCTTCCCTTTTACAACCATGGATAGAACAGGGTACAGCCCTAATGTACAGCAGGGATGCCACAGAATCATGGCAATCAGCAGGCCACTCGCACTTCGTGTCTCTCCCGGTGACAGATCAGGAATAACCAAAGCCATTCTTCCCTCACCTCTGGCGTCCATGGAGACTCCAGCATAGCCACCTATACCTCCTTAGTACTCGACATCTGTTTATTTGAAAGGGAGGAATCCAACAGTTGGATTGGTGATTTGCTGAAGAAATGGAACCCCTGCTACTAACCATCGAGGCAATGGATGCGGACTGCTGCAGAGAGACAAAGTACACCTTGGGGCTTTTCCTTGGTACAGACATCAGGATCTCTAAGCATTTCCAGAAACAACTCAGGGGCCAGTGGTACTCTGGGCTGGAATAAGGAGAGTTAATGTTGTAGTTTTCTGGCCTTGCAGACATGACTAGAAATCATAAATCTGCTCCAAAGCTAATCAGGGCATAGCTGCAGAGAGTGATGAGAACATCGGTCACCGTTCCCAAGGAGACACGTGTGTAGCCTCTCGCCTCATCCATGACTTATTAGGAAAGTCTTCAATCCCTTCTCTTCAGCAACCAGCACATGTGACCAATATGCCGAAAATCTACCAGAAAACCTAGGAAAGTCTACAGCAACCACCATTCAAGGCACCTCAACAGATTCACAGGTCACAAGGGAAACCTAACTTCCCAAAACAATTACCAAAGGACTCCGCAGCAACATCCTTAAGGTGGATCACATCACATCCTTCCCACCAGGCATCAAGTCTCACCTGCACACACTAAAGGACTGAACTGAACTGTCTTGGTAGGAGACTGGACCCTGGAACCCACTGTACCGCTGGTTCTCAAAGTGCGGTCCACTCACTGTAGAGGTCCCCAGACCCTTTCCGGAGTTCAAATAAAACCTTAAAGTAACTAGATATGACTCGAGTGTGTCCTCATGGCCCATATGCTGGGAGCCTGATGGTGTTAAGTTGGAGGAAGCTTGAAATAGTGGGGCCCAGCAGAAGGCAAGTGGGTCATAGAGGCACCAGCCTTTGAGGGGATCAATACTGATCTCAGGGGACTGGATATAGTCCTATAAGAATGGCGTGTTGAAAAAGAACCTGGAACCTCCCTGAGTCCCTTTTCATACACATAGCCTGTCTCTCCCACACACACTCCTGCCATGGTGGCATCCACTGTGCCATGTAGATCAAAGGTCTTCACCAGAGTCCAAGCACACAGGAGTCTTAAGACTCCGAGACTCCAAAACTATGGCCTAAATAAACACCCTGTCTATGTAATAATATCCATCCTCAGACACCTTGTCAGAATGGCAGGCAGCTGACTGAGACAGTAGGAATATGGTCAGTAGGAAAAACTGCTGGCTCTTTACACAAATGTGAGCCTTAGGGAACAACTAGAACACTGATTGACCTGGAGAACAGGCCCACAGGAGCTTTTGTTTGAGCAGTATTAACCCCTCTCAGTCTGGAGTACACAGCACCCATCTTCAGCATTCCATACAATTAAACAGGAGGCACATGTGCCCACTGGCCCACTGGCCCAGCAGGAAGGAGAGTGGCTCCAGCTTGCGTAACCGTCTAGCTGTCAGTGAAGTGAACTTGCTGTTATTTTCAGGGAACGGCAGACAGACCACGGCGTTTCAGACTTGGAATTTGGCAGGCATTTCTTGAAAATAAACTGAGCTTGTCACACCAAGGGAAACAAATGATGCCCTGTTCTCCATGATAAAAACTGCAGGGTAAAAACCAGAACTTTCGGGAATCCAACATCAAGAGCTTGGGGCTGGGAGAGACTTAAAATTCCAGCAATCTTTGGTGGTCACATCAAGAAATGTGTTGTTTTTTATTTATATTTTCCATATAATGAGTTGTGTCCCCATTTAGAAGATCCGTATGACTCAGTAACCAATAGATTTCACATGACTGGTGGAGCATTGTGCTACTTAATCATACAGGAATAAAAGATTCAACACGCGTGACAGGCCTATGGGAACTAAGAAAGCACAAAAAGCCATTTATGTGGTTTAAGGTTCCACATTGAGGGATGGGGATGAAACCTGGTTTGATAGTGTACTTTCCTAGCAGAAGTGAAGCTCTATGTGTGAACCCCAGAGCCACATACGCCAGATGTGGTGGCACACACTTATTAATCCCAGCCATTGGGAAACGGAGGCAGGAAGGTCAGAAGTTCAAGATCATCCTCAGCTAGATAGCAAGTTTGAGGTCTGTATGGGCTACCCCAGGGCAAATGAGGGAGTCAGATCCCTTGAAGCTGGACTTATAGGCAGTTATGAACAACCCAAGATGCGTGCTGGGAACTGAACTCAGGACCTCTCGAGGAGCAGCAAGCACATTTAAGCACTGAGTTATCCCTCTAGGCCCAAGTTTTAATTTCCAATATAGCAAATGTCAATGGATACAGCCCGTATAAACAAGAGCTACAGGGATCCTGAGACTAAAAAGTCTGAGCGCCACTGCTGAAGTCTAAACTTGTACCTAGACAGGCTCCCTCCCTTACCATGTCCCCAGCAGGGAGAGTAGCATGCTGTCCCCACTGAGGCAGCTCTAACGTACAATCCTCAAACCAACTCCCAACCAGGGATGCAGCCTCACTTCACAGAGCCCTCGGGGGACTCCACACCACTCCACCCTGCAAAGGTCCATGAGCAAACACATGTGCCACACACACATGTGACAGCCCTCAGGAGCCTCAGACTAAACCAATAATGCTCTCATAACGCTACCACACCACTCCACGGGTGGTGACCATTCATGGAGCACTAACACTGACCAGTAATGCCTGCCAGAGAAAGGCATCAGGGGATGGCACCAATGTCTGAAAGCCAAATATTTGCCATCCTGGGACTAGGCTACTCCCCCTCCACATTTGGAGAAATCTCTTACATACCGCCAATAAGAATTATCTCTTCCAAATTCAACACTACCAAATAATAACTTTCCTCCTGACTTCTCTCCAACCTTGCTAGCCACTTTCCTCTGACAAGGTCCAGTTTATGAAGTTTCTTCTTTGACAAGAGGCCTTGGATGGGACACAGCACCAGGTGAGGTGTGAGCCATGCAGGGAACCAGACTCCCATTCCTTCATCAGCACACCAAGATGTGTGACCATAAGACTACAGAAACGCCAGAGGTGCCTAGGTGATTTCTGATAGCAGTCCAACAAGAACCTCAGCCAAGAGAAATGAAATTCCCAATCAACAGTCCCATGGGACTGGATGAGGCAGGGAGAAGATCTCCCCTCCTTTGTTCTAACTCCACAAGAGTGAAAAGATGAGTGTCGGCATCAACACACTCATCCAGACACAGACACACAGCTAAGTGAGAGGAAGTGGCCTCCACAGACAACCAGTGGAGGCCTGCCCGGGCCCCCCATGTTACTGATACAGGACGTGATGCTGCTATTTTCCCATTTATTGTTTGGAAAACTTCTTTCATGCTGTCCTCTCATTTGATGTACCCTTCCACCTAATGAGATCAAATCATGCCCCCTCCTTAAAGAAAACCACCAAGTAGTGAGTGAAATTTTTACAGTTTTTCTGAAAGAAAAAAAAATAGCTAGGAGGTGGTGGCTCACACCTTTAATCTCAGGACTCAGAATGCAGAGGCAGGCGGCAGATCTCTGTGAGTTCAAGGCCAGCCTGGTCTATAAGAGCTAGTTCCAGAACAGGCTCCAAAGCTACAGAGAAACCCTATCTCAGAAAGAAAGAAAGAAAGAAAGAAAGAAAGAAAGAAAGAAAGAAAGAAAGAAAATTGATAGCTTTAGGACCAGGATTTCTACTCTTCTTTAATCACGGTGGTAAGCAATGATAGTCTCTAAACTAGGGGAGTTACCCTACTCAAGGAATGCAAAGACAAAGCCAGGAATGTGTATCTTCACTCACAGTAAGGAGAGATGAGATCAGAGCATCCATTTCACTAACTCAGGCAGGCAAACTGAGGGCAAGGAAGCAATGAAGCCTGCTGAGACTCCACCAGAAAGAAGGAAGCTCTGCACCATCCCTTTCTCAGCCAGCAGTGCCTAAAGCCCATCTCTCACTCCCTGGTCTACAGAAAACAGAAAGGCGTCAGTCCCACCTGCGGGGAGCTGGCAACAGGTCCGGCCATCATGCCTCGGACGATCAGGCCAGACTTTGGCCTGGTCCTCTCCGCTGCCCTCTTCACATCTGTGCAAGGCTCTGATGAGTGAAGCTGCTCCACTTTCTCCCACGCAGAAACCAAAGGGAGGCTATCACCCAGGACCGTGTACGCAGGCTTACTTTTGTGTGGGCTCTTTTTGGGTGATCTGAAATTACCAAGTATGTCCCCATCATGATTGCCATGCCTGCAAAAACATAATATTTCCATTAAAACAGAGCCACCAAATGAATTACAATAATAAACCCCATAGTTAACCATCATTCATAAATATATTATTGGAAATGAGCCAAGGCCCTGTCAGTAGAGGTAGGAAATAGAAAGCACCTCTTTGGTACCAGGGCAAGTGCAACAAAGTACAGGAAAAGTCAGAGACAATCCCCGAAGGGACCCTAAGCCCTAATGGCTGACAGCTGAAGAGCATCTTGGATCCTGCAGATTCAAACGATAAAGGAAGGAACCTGCAGTGCACCGCTGGGCATACAGAACTTGGCCTTGTGGTACAGAGAGCACACCTGGGCACACTTGACATTTCCAGGTGTTCAGTAAAGCTGCACGTGTGTGTGTGTGTGTGTGTGTGTGTGTGTGTGTGTGTGTAGTGGTGTGTGTGCAAGACCGGGCAGGGAGGAAGCAAAAGAAAAAAGTTAGAAACAATAAAAAGAAGCAAAAAGTGCTCTCCTTTCGTGGTGCGTCCTAGTGGTCAGCCATGTCGAGATGAAGCTGAGTATAATCTTCCCAACAACTGGCTGTCAGAAACTCACTGAAGTAGACGATGAACACAAGCTTCGTGCTTTCCGTGAGAAGCGCATGGCCACACACACTGGTGCTAGTGCTCTGGGTACAGAGTGGAAGGCTTACGTTGGCCAAACTGTGGGAATGGCAAACAAGGCTTTCCCATGAAGCAACATGTCTTGACCCAAGGCAGAATGGGCCTGCTGTTGAGAAAGGGCCAAGATCTGGAGAGAGGAAGCTCAAGTCTGTTCAGGGATGCATGTTGATGCCATGCTGAGTGTTCTCAACTTGGCTATTGAAACAGAAGAAGAGACTGGGGGGAGATGACGATGATGATTCCTGGACAGCTTCTACTGTGCCTCAGCACTTGGGGCCCTAAACGCTAGCAGAATCCTAAAGCTTTCCAGCTTCTCTAAAGATGATGATGTTCTGTACTATGTGGTCAGAAAGCCCTTAAATGAAGTAAGAAGCTCAGGACCAAAGCACCCAAGATTCAGCACCCCACATGCCCTGCAACACTGACGTTAACACATCGCTCTGAAGAAACAGCACACTAAGAAAAACGAGGAGAGTACAGAAAATGCTAAACTTGGGGCCAGGAGAATGAAAGAAGCCAGGAAAAAGGCCAGGAACAGATTGCCAAGAGACGGAGGCTGCCCTCACTGAGAGCTCCTACTTTAAAGTCTGAGTCCAGTCAAGAATAAGTCTTTAAGAGCAACAGTCGGGCAGTAGTGGCATACACCTTCAATCCCAGCACTCAGGAAGTAGAGGTGGGCAGATCTGCGTGGGTTCAAGGCCAGCCTGCCCTACAGATGGAGTTCTAGGACAGTCTGTTACACAGAGAAACCTCGTCTCAAAACAAAAACAAAAAAACAAAACAAAACATAGTATCAAAGAAATGACCAGATTTTGAATCTCAAAAGAAGAAAAAAGCAAGAAGCAAAAAAGAACAGGACTGAGGTAAAGGGGAGCTTTGCCTGGGCTGCTCAGAGGCCTGCATCTCCTGATCTCAGATTTCTTCTCCTGGTCCCTGGTATACATGGCACTGATACCAACACTGTGCCACCTCCCAGCACACGTGAATGCAGCAGTCACTGTGTCATTGTTGGGGAATGTCAGGCAGAGAGGACAAGACCAAGAGAGGCTGGGGGAAGCTGGAGGGAGCGCCTGGAGAATTCCTGAAGTTCAGCACACAGGCCTGGGAAGGAGCTAGCTCACTCCAGTGAGCAGTGGGGGCTAGGCTGGTACCTGGGATTTCTCCTAAAAGTGATAGGGAATGTCTTGTGACCTTCAAGCAAGGAATGACTTGTCCCAATGTGAACTATGGAACGCTCACACTATCCAAGTCAGGGCAGAATCTGTGGATTTGTTGACCTCCACATTACGCCCAGGACAGCACTCATAAGAGTTATGCAAGGAAAAAGGATGGACATGTGAACAAGGAGACTTTGTCATCTGGTCAGGAAGGGTGGAAGCATTTAGCATCACTAGGAACCAGGAGCTAACAGGATATAAGAAAGAAAAAAGAGAAAAGGGAACAAAAAGTATGCCAAGGTGCATCAGGCTTGGGAAAATGGTAGGATCGGGACCTGGAAGCTTCAACTACCACACTGTTGGTTTGCTCCTTGTCTCAGAAATACTGACTTTCCCAACCAGACAGCAAATGCCTTTGCAAAAGGGGCCACCTTTTTACCTCCCTTCTGATCTTCCATGTTTAACCACCAGAAAGAAATGCTTTTCTGCCATGTGGAGGAAAAGACCCATTCCCCAGAAGCTAACCCGACTATTGGTAACTTCATACAGTATGGGTTGTATAAGTTATGCACACCATTGGAGACCACGTGCACCATGTGATAGTTGCAGACCAGTGAAACTGTTTTTCAAATAATGAAGGCTCAATTATAAAACAATATACCCATTTCAAAGCTCATCTCTGAACCTTAGGAATCATGGAATATAAAGTCTACCTTTGAAATCTTATGTAAACACCATCACAAAATGGTCAGTCTCATGGCCTTTTGAAGAAACTAACATGGCTCTGTGGCAGAGACCCCAAAACATACAGTGGGGTAAACTGAACAGCGACACCCAAAGATGTGCACATCCAGATCCCTGGAAGCCCTAACTATGAGATCTGTGATGATTAACTCACACTGTCAACACGACTGGGCTCAGAATCCCCTGGGAGACTGATGAGGCACACCTCTGGGTGCATCTGTGAGAGCATTCCCAGAAAGGCTTAATTTAATAGGAAAAGACCCACCCCAGTGTAGGCAGGACCATCCCATGGGCTGAGGAGAACAAACGGGGTCAAAATGGATGCACAGGTTGCAACTGAGAGAGCAGGCTGGGTGCTGCTGTGAAGGTAGTCTATAAATGATGCTGACGCTGAGACCCAGCTGACGTTAGGGAAGGCTGACATGGTTCTGATTCCTGGAGAACACTCACTGTCCCTGTGATTTGTTACGGCAGCAACACAAGCTGCTAGGCAGAGTGAAGAGGCGGAGGAAGAGGCGGGTACCTGGCTTTGCCTGTTTCTGACCAGGACATCCGTCTTCCTGTGTCTTCATCTGAAAGATCATATATATTCACCAGGGTGGTCTCTGAGCACCTCGAAGACAGTTTATTATTTTTCTTTGGAACCGGGAGTGTGGGGATCGGGTCTTCTTGGTTTAAGTTGTCTGTGTTCCCAGAATGGGCCAGAAAGTATCTGGTAATGAGCTCAAGGTTTGTTTTTAGAGGCTTTTCCTTTGCCTATCATTGGGAAGGAAAAAAATATCATTAATTGAATGCACAGCATTAAGAGAAGGGTGAAAAGATGACCATCCCGATTCTTTGACACAGGTCACCAGCGTTCCCATCACACTACACACTTCCAGCAAACACACACCTACCCATTTGTGTGCCAGGCATTACTGGGTAGGGATGCAGAGACACAGACAAAATCTACTCTAAAAGAACATGTAGCGGCATAAATGAATGCAGACAGATTGTAAAAAATATATACAGCTTTAATGGTGAAATAGACTTACAGACCACAGTTCCCATGGAGAACAGGAAGCAGAAGGGGCGGCTGGGCGCATGCCCAGCAGATTTATAGGTAAACATTATCCCGAGGCAAACACGCCCCCTAAGGCTGGGCTTAACCCTACAAGAACAAACGTCTTGTGCATTGTGACATAAACAGAGGGATGTCCAAAGCTAATTTCCTTTTGCATTTTTCCCTATAGAAACAACTAGAAGAGATATATCCTTTCATTAAGAATATACAATTTAATTTAATTCTGTATTCCACTTCATTTCTAAGGCAGGGGTGCCACTGCAAGTGTGTAGGGGTCAGAAGACCACTGAGAACAGTCACTTCTCTCTTCTCACCAGCTCTCTGGCCTCCACCGAGCCGAGGAGCAGTTGAGGCCTGAACACTTAGTAGTGAGTGTTATGACTTGAATCTGGGATGTCCCCCACAGGCTCATGTTCTGGGTTCTTAGTCACCAGTTTGTGGTACTCTTTTGAAGTGTGTGGAGCCTTTAGTAGATGGGGCCTGGCTGGCAGAAACAGATGATAAGGGGCAGGATTTTGAAGGTCATAGCTGCCCCTGATTCCAGCCTCACTGATGTACATCATGTTATAAGCCACCGTATCTTACCCATCATAATGGACCAAACTATTGAAAATCATGATCCGAAGTAAATGTGTCATCCTTTAAGTCATTTCTGCCAGGTATTTTGTCATAGCAAAGACCAAGGTAACTAACACAGTGGATGATCCCTCTTTTCACTGACCACTAGTGACTGCAGACCCTCGAGCCAGAGGCTAAGATGAAAGGCAGAGTCATCTGGGACTGACTCAGGTTATACCACAAAGATTAAAACATATATATAAGTGTGAAGAAACTCTGCAAACAATTGTTTTTAGAATAAATGATATCAGTGTTTTCCAGCCTTTTTTTTTAAAATATGAGACCAACTGAGACTTACTAAACCCAAACAGCAACAATTAGAGCTTTGATTTCTTCTAAATCCCTTCCCCCAAACAATCTGAACAGTCACCTAGTTGTCAGAGCTGTGACCCACAGGTTGGCTTCAGAAATCTGGCATGTGTCAGTCCCATCCCAAGAGCTGAGCTGGGAGCACAGGCCTGCACGCCCTGTATGCCAAGTCGGAGCAGCCAGGTGTCCCAAGAAGGGCCTGGTGTGGAGCCCTCAGCATATGCCAAGTCCGTCCCCTGTTATTCCTCTCTGGCCAAGATCCATGACCAGTGGAAAACACTGAGTTCAACAGCCTTACCAGATAGTTAAAGCTGGGAATAAGGGGTTTATTTACTTGGTTTTTATAACTTGTGTCTTGGTCTAAATTAAGATTACAATGAAGCAAGTTGAAGAAAACATGTGAAATTTATTTCAAACAGCCTGCCTTTTCTCTCAGTGAGGCACTCTGGACTACTTGGCTGCCCATGTAACACTTTTGTGAGTCCTTACATCACAAAGCTCACAAGGGACACACGGCCTCACAGTGAAGCTAATACTATTTCCCCAGACCTCAGTCTTACATGGGTTTTCTAATCCATCACTTACGTCTCAGAAAAAACAAGGTACTGGGAATATTCATACTGAGCTGTAGCATTTCCCTGGGGTCAGTGAGCTCTGGGCTCCGGGAATTTCAAAACAGATGACCAATAAACATCCGTATCTTTAAAACAGAGGCTCCAATTCATTCTAGCACAGCTAAAAACTACTGCTTATGTCAAACAGTCAGAGATTTACCCAGGTCTGATGAAGCCTTAAGTTTTGAAGATAATCATTACTGTAGAGACTATGGTATGGTGAAAACATGAAAATAAATGACAAGGTACTTCTGAGAAATTAGGTGCAAGTGGTTTTACATAAAATCCCAGGGACCAGTATGGTCCTTTGGATTTTCTGGGTGAAGGTCCCAGTCCCTGTGAAACATCTCCCCACCATGAACATCTCAGCAGAGGAAGGATAGAGAGCTACTAAGTCAACATACCCGGATCCAGGACTGCACACACACACTTGTACGGAGGACACAAGACAAAGGTCCTATGGGATGCCTCGGTCTCTGGCCGGCCTCACTTGGCTGCCAGGGCCTAACCTCCTCAATGGAATCCTAAGGGCTCCTGCAGACAGAGTTGCTGTAAGCTGAAGGCCAGCGGCTGGGGTCTGTAGACCTGCTTGGAACCCCATCTGGCACTTACACGGAGCAAGCTGACCCAAGGTCCTCTCTGCCACACCATACACAGTCGGTGAGTTGTCAAGGGATCTGGAGATTTCTCTGAATATTCCAGTCTTGTTTTCATTCCTATATGCCCATTCAGTCAGTTAGGATTTCATTTCATTTTATTTATTTTTATGTGTGGGAGGCGGTGGGGTGTGTGTGTGTGTGTGTGTGTGTGTGTGTGTGTGTGTTACATGCACATAAGTGTGCAGGTGTGCATGGAAGTTCACAGGCACGAGGAGGTCAGAAGGGGGTGTCAGGTACCATCCTTTATCATTGTCTGCCTTATTGCCTGGAGATAAGATGTCTCACTGCATGGGAAGCTGGCTAACCAGCAAATTCCTAGGATCCACCCGTCTCTGCTCCCTAGTGCTGGTGAGAGAGGAAAGCATAGCCACACTAGCTTTTTAATGTGGTTGCTGGAGACTCAGACTCTTACCACTGAGCCATCTCCCCAAACCCAAGTCTTCTTTGGAAAATCAATCTCTAGCCCAGTGTTGGGCCTGGTAGCACACATACTTGTAATTCCAATGCTCAGAAGGCTGAAGCAGAATTGCCATGGTTTGAGGCTAGCCTAAGTTACATAGTAAGTTTGGGCCCAGCCTTGGCTACAGAATAAGACTGTGTCTCAGGAGACAAAAAAAGAAAAAAGATTTCTATCCTAGTCAGACATCAAACAGCCTCTTTGGCCCACAGCACTCCTCAAAGGAAAACTCCCATCATACCAGTGGGTTCAGAGCTTTGGTCCTGTGCCCAGAGAAGTGGGCCCGGAAGCCGGCAGAACATCCTCCCCTTACTCAACATAGCATGGCTTCCCTTATGCTCACTGTCAGACTTCCGCATGAGATGGCACTTGTCGGCTTTCTTTTTAAAGTACGACAAACACAGAACGAGGTGATATTCACCAGTCTCTCTCTCTCTAACTATCAGGTCTGTCATGCCCAGGCATGAAGGAACATTTCCTGGAGAGGACTCTTCTAACAGAAAGAAAATTTAAGTCAGGATTATAGCTTCTGCCTTCACGGATTCAGTCTTCTAACCTCTTGCTCACATATCACACAGATACATAAGGATTCGTCAATAAGTCATAAGACAACTCATTAAATATGGGGACACAACATGAAACAGACACACAGTCTCTGCCCGTCGACTAAGCCCATGGGCATGAGGAAGGCAGACACTACTGAGACAAAACGTTCTCCTTCAAATAGAGGGCACGGGAGAAGCCTCCGGGGCACTGTGACAACAGTCCGGTGGGGTAGGGAATCTAGGGCCAGGGGTCCCGCCATACCTCAAGAAGACATGTAAACATGTCCCCTTGGCTGTCTCAACTCCCACACCCCTGGGTGTGCTAAACCTAGCTTTCACCTCTGCTGACCTAAGTCACAAGAGACTTACAGCCACAGAAAGGAAATCTTATTTTATAAAATATTACTGCATAACATATCCTTAAGCAATCTTACTAAAGCTACCACTGTGTAGGGAAAAAGGCACAGAGAACTCAGCTTCTCAGGCACAGACTCGGTGACCTCAGACCCACCAGGGGACGCTCAGGCCTGGTGGGGTGAACCTAGTTCACTCTGAAAGTTGTCATCTTGGCCAATCCCCAAACCTCCTGCCACAGATGCCAGGCCCCAGGTGCAAGGACACCAGCCGACTCGCACCTCAACAGACGCATACCTTGTTCTCCCTGTAGAGAAACTCCAGGTGGAGAACTTTGCGGAGATCGTTTCTACTGTTGATGCTGAGCTCACAGCGGGGGCGCTCCTGGTCCATGGTCACGAACGTCTTCTTCAACCCCTGAGGGAAGAAGTCTGAGTCACTGCGGGCCATCTGAAATGAAAACCTTCTCCTCTCTGACGCACAGTAAACAGAAAACTGCTGGGACCCATTAGGACTAAGCTCATCTGCCTTCCTTGTATGGCCATGGCACGGCCACAGAGCTGACTTCAGAATTCATTCTCATGAAGCCAATGGGCTTGATAGCTCTGTCAGTTTGACTTGGGGTCAGCTAAGGCTGGGGTTGTGCACTTATTTTATAAATAACAATGAAATCCAGGTAACTAGCTTGCCGAAAGCCAGCTCCGGCTCTGTGTCTGGCCTAGACACGGGCCATGAAAGACGAACCTTTAAAAATAAACGGAAGTTTGAAACAAAAAACAGTCAAAAGGCCAACAATTGTTCCCTTGACTTCTCAGCTGAGGAAGTCAGGAGACATGTTTGAAGTCACATGATCCACATTGGTCTAGCCAGGAAGCCTGACTGGCACCCTGTCCCCTATAGAGCAGCTCATGGATAACTGCCAAGTCATCAGCAAACCACCACTATAAACACACAAAGACCAAGGCCTGGCAACAATAAACAGGGGGAATCCTGCATCCCCAGGAGCTTGGCGTCCCCATATGAAAACAGCCAGACAGCTGCTTTCTCCCACACAAGACACTACGACCACCCAACACCTGCAGGAGGGGTCTCAACCCCTTCCTTCAGGGCCAGAGATATCCCTTGCTCCTGATGGATCCCTGACTCCAAATGCTAGCTAGGTAGGCCCCAACTTTTCCCTCCGCCTTTATCCTCAGAACTTTATCATGGCGCAAACTGCTGAAAAACAAAACCAAACTCGCTGTCTGCCATGGGTTTTGATGAAAAGTGAATCTGGGGGCGGGGGGAGATAGGCACATAGAGTTGAACCAGGGAGAGTGAATGGGGTCTTAAGGAATAGCACAGAGAGAAACAAACGCGCGTGTGTTGGAGAAAAGATGGCGGTGAGAAGAAGGAGGCAGGCCCAGAAGCAACCCCCAGAGCAGAAGCAATGGGAAAGTGATTGCGCCTGGACATGGTGGTGGGCACTTGCAATCCAAACACAGAAGGCAGAGGCAGGAGAACCAAGAGTCTGAATACAGCCTGGGCTACAGAGAGAGCTTGAAAAGAGCCAGGGCAATGTAAACATGACCTGTCTCAGAACCACCCCAGCCACCACCACCAAAACACACGCAATTGCCCTAGCCCATAGCTTTCGCTCTCTGTGATTTTGTGAATATTTTAGTTTGAGTTTCTATTGCTGTGGTGAACACCATGACCACACCAACTTGGGTGGGAGGGTTCATTCAGCTTCCACTTCTGTTCACTGTTCACTGCTGATGGAAGTTGGGACAGGAACTCAAAGAGGGCAAGAACATGGAGGCAGGAGTTTCCATGCAGAAGTCACGGAGGGATCCATAGCTTGCTCAGCTGCTTTCTTATAGAACCCAAGATCACCAGCCCAGAGACAGCCCTACTCATAATGGGCTGGGCCCTCCCCATCAATCATTAATTAAGAAAATGTCCTACAGGCTTGCATACAGCCTGATCTTATAGAGACATTTTCTTAATTGAGGTTCCCTCCTCTCAGATGACTTTAGCTTATGTCAAGTTGGCATAAAGCCATCCATCATAGTAAATATAGATACCTCTTTGAGATAAAACAATGGGAAGAAGAGGAGGTCAGGCAGGTAGGGTTTTGGAGGTGTTACCCAGTTGGGAGGTCAGCTTGTTGACCCTGTCTAGGGGGACAAGCAGGTGTGACAGCTGTCACATAAGAACCAATGAGTAAACAGTCAAGGTGAGTCCAGGACCAATCCTGATCAAGTCTGATCATGGGAGTGAAACAGACCCTGTCGCAGGACAGAACAGATCAAGGGAAACAGGAAGGAACAGCTAGAAGCAAGATTGGGAATGTAAGCTGGGGCCAAGCAGTGGGATCCCGGGATGTTGGTGAGGGCTCTGGACTGCACTCAAGGGATGACGACTTCTCTGACACCTCTACATCTAGCGCCTAGACTTAGCATCAGCGATCCTCCTCTGAACCCATGTCACTGGTGACCCAACGCTAACCAAGACTTGGGGATAGAAGATCAAAGCAGACACTATGAAGCCAGATGCACCATAGTGTTTCAAAATAAACATAAATCATAATAAAAGCACACAGGCATGTTAAAACAGATTCACTCAGAGCTGGGGAAGCAAGTGTAAAGTTGAATATCCATGTGCAGGTTGTGTATAAGCATCAGATGTCGTGCATGGGTGCTGCCTGTCTATCACTAATTGCATTACTCATGAGTGGAATTGCAAACTTCCTGTTTAGAGAGATGAGGTAGTAAGGTCAAATTTACACTGCAAACGAGTAACTGTATCTAAACTTCCACCATTAGATCCTTCCCCTTTGTTCCATTCAAACGTGTGTGTGTGTGTGTGTGTGTGTGTGTGTGTGTGTGTGTTTCCATCTCAAACAAGTACCCTTTGGACCAGCTGAATATGACATCACCTGGAAACACAGATCCCTTAGTGCATGGTCCCCAGTCACTTCATGTAAAATACAAACCAATGCCCGACTCCTGGCGCCCAGGAAGCACCCTCCTCTCCTAGACCCCACGGGGTGCCCACCATGCTCCTAACTTATAAACACTTTGAAAACTCTTCTGGGACAAGGCATAAAAGGATTTACATGATTCTTCTACAAAAGTTCATGCAGCAGCTGGAATTTCCGCTTTTTATTTAAATGAACAGAGGATTGACGGCCCAGAACTTTCCTTTGAGAAGCTCTTTCCTAGAGACATGCCCTATGCCCCAGGTTGGGAGAACTTGCTCTGCCCTGGACACCTTTGCCAACCTGACACTGCCGTGACAGTGGTGCCAAGAGAGGGCAGCAGACCAAAGGCCCGGTTCCTTCGTAGAAGTGACCTCGGACTAGGAAGGACTGGCTTCTGGGAAATGTAGTTTCTCGATCGCGGAAAAAAAGGTGCGCTCTTGGGGGAATCTGAGGCGAACAGAAGGCGTGGAATGCTCCCCCACCCCCGAAGGTGCAAAGGTACTGCCGGAAACCCCAGGCTGCCCCCCACCATTAGGGCTTCGGAGTGCACAGCCATTACCTTTCTGCTAAGAAACTCCCTGACTAGGGAGGCGGCCACCTCCTCCACGTACAAGCTGTCCATGCTGCTGGCGCTGCCCCGCCCGCCCCCTCCCCGAGTCCACGCGGCCGCCTGCAGCCCCAGGCCGCGTAATCCGTTGGGCCCAGTAAAGCAGCGTTGCCCTGGCGACGGTGGCCTCCGCACCAGGAAGAACTCCTCCCCTTCCTGGGGAACCGGCGTTCTAGGAGAGCGGGAGAAAAGAAGGGAGGAGCATCCTTCAAGCTGCTCAAGAAGCTGTGCAGCAATTGAGGGCGGAGCATAGCCTGTGAGCCCTGGGAGCAGGACTGACTCTGGCCTCCTGTGGTGGATGTCACTGCTCCAGACATCCATTTCTCCACAGATACATTTCTCCATGCCTACCCTGTGGTTCTTAAAGGTCTGAACCTGTGGGAAAGTAACACCAACAATCCACCCTCAGGACTCCAGTTGCCTCCCAGGTGTACTGATACAGTCCTTAGTGACCTGTCGTCTGTATAGCAAGGGGACCAAGACTCCAATTCCTAGCATCTGGAAACTGGAAGGGATGATAGGTGGGTGAAGCCCAGGTCTTTATCATTCACTTGGGTACCACCTCAACCTGCTTGACCTCTGTACTTCCCGGTTGTGTTGGTTTGATGGTGCTCCCATAGTAAAATGCCAGTCTGTGGCTTCAGCCACAGAATTACTCTCCAGCAATCTTGTAGCCTCCAAGTTCGAGTTAGGGTGACGGGGAGCAGGGGGTCTCCTGGAGGAGGTGTGAGTTAGAGCTACAGGGAGTGGGGAGGACACCAGGGTACAAATCTATTGTGTGAGAAAAATCAGGACCAGAGGAGGGGCCAGGCCTTGGTTGAGGTTGGGGTTTTTCTAACCCTATGAAAAGGGGCCTCTCTAGTTGAGTAGTATTGGAAAACACAGACCTTCTTCAGCTCATCAATCCCGTGTCACTGTCTTCTGTCCGTTCCTGAGAGGCCACGGCAGACCTAAGGACGCAGACACAATCAAGGTCAGTTGCACTGGCCGAGAAGCAGAACCCTATAGCTCGTTAGGAAGGGGCACACGGAGAGAACAGAACAGAGAAAAGTTACTATTGAAAGGGCTCCTACTGTTTAATGGAGACCAAGGTAGATACACCAAGGAGTTAAAAACAAAACAAACAACAACAACAACAACAAAAAAAAGGAAAAACAAACCTCAAATACCTACAAGGCCAGGTAGGTAATAAAAGTCTGTAAAGGGACCAGATATAAGGCAATGCGGAATGGTGGAGACTGAGGTAGGTTCAATATAATCTTTGACAGTTACATTCAAATGCAGTTTCTAAAATAAATAAATGGGGGCTACATGCGCAGGTCACTTACCTGTCGCCTCCTGCAACAGGTAAGTTGCAGGTATGTGTAAAGAGGCTTTTGTCCCAGGCCTTTCATCAGGTGGTTAAAAGAGACCTGTCCAGGAGGAGAGAGGGTAGAAAGAAGGAATGAGAGAGAGGATGCTCTGTGGAGTCTCAGTTTCTAGAGGACTGGGGATGCAGAATGGTCTTTTCAGACCGATACTTCTCCCTAACTTATTTGCAATCCGCCACTTAAAGATGCAGCTTGATTAGTGCTGCCTGCGATGTGGGAATGCTAGGCAGAGGAGGGCGGCCATCTAGTAAGGTCAGAGAAACCGGACTTGCTCCCGGGCTCAGCTTTTGGAAAGGTGGTGGGGAGAAAATATATCTGCAGAGAGAACTTACCTCTAATTAGCTTTATGGTTCTGGGTGACGTCCCCAGAAGGAAAAGGAGAAAACAGGGAATTAGCATTCTCACAGACATGAGGAACGCCATGCGGCCAGAGGTTCCTCCTCCACTCAGTACTACCAGGCCTCCATCTGGCTCCTGAGGAAGGAAAGAGGCCCAGGTCAGGAAGAATCATACTTTCCTTTCTCCTTTGTCAATGATAGAGGAAGACAGAACTCCTCAATCTTCTCTTCATCATAAAACTGAGCAGGACATAGGCTGTGTGAAATAGCAAAAAAGAACAATGATTTGGAGAAAGAACTCCTCTTGGCTTGCCTCTCAGACTAAGCTATTCATTAAAATTCTTACTTATTCCAGCAGGGACTTGAGAGCAGACGCATCCAGCTGTTATTAGTTGGGTACATTCAAGCTAGCTACTGTGAGCATCCTTTCTTTGTTTTCTGGTCTGAGAAGAGAAAAGTGGGGAAAAAAGACAATAATGCCAGTGTCACAGGTTTCTGTGCAGGCACTGAGTGAGTATGAAAGCGCATTGCCAGGGATGGAGAGGTGGCTCAGCGATTAAGACACTGGCTGCCCTTCCAGAGGAACCAGGTTTGATCGCCAGCACCCACATGGCAGCCTCCAGACACCGGCAGCTCAAGTTCCTGATGACCCAACACTTTCTTTGGCCTTCCATGGGCACCAGGTACTCATGTAGTACACAGACATACATACAGGCAAAACAATCATCCTCGTTTAAAAGATAATAACAAAAGTAATAATTTTTGAAAGAAAATGTATGCTGGATTGTGGTGGTGCATGCCTTTAATCCCAGCCCTTGGGAGGCAGAGGCAGGCAGAGCTCTGTGAGTTCAAGGCCAGCCTGTGAAACTCTGTGAGTTTCAGGACAGTCTGGGCTACATAGAAAAGCCCTGTCTTGAAAAACCAAAATACAAAGGAAAATTAGAAAAATGTATTGCTGATGATAAAGTATTCATCTAGCAATTATCATAACTACTATTGATGACCAAGATAATAATAAACATCCAAAGGGAAGACCAAGATAGTAAAGAGTTGAGATTTATAAGAATCAGAAACAGAGACCCAAGAAAGAAGACATTAGAGGGAACAGCAGTGTCTGGATGGGAAGCAGGCGGAGAGTTAGTACCGTCAAGACCTCCTGGACTTTTCCAGTCACTTGCAACATGGTGGTCAGAACTGACTCACTGTACAGTCGCTGTGGAGAGTGGACAGGAATCAGTAGGAAGAAATGGGAGCTAGGAGGGGAGCATGCTATGGCTCTGTGAGTAAGGGGATTGCTGCCAAGACTGATGATCTGATTTCGTTCCTGTGACCCACATGATGAAAGAACAGACTGATTCCCAAAAGTTGTCCTCTGGCCTCCATACATTTCCCCATGGAATAAATCCTCCCACCTCACAAAATAAATACATAAATAAACAAAAAATGGGGGATGAGAAAAAAGGAAAGAAACAGAGGACAGCAGATTGGAATGGAGGAGGGGGCTCAGGATTTTTAAAATTAGAAACCGTAGTCTGGGAGGGTAGAAGTTGAGATGTGGTTGGCTTAGCATCTCTTTGGCAGTGTCTGAGGTTTGACTGTAGGTCACCTGGTAGGTGGGCACGATTTGCCCCTCCTCCTGGAAGATCTCAGCCTCACACTGCCCCAGCAGCTGAACAATTTTCTCTTCATCTGCTTTGTCCAAGTTCCGGGTCAGGGGATTGGACTTCTCTGTGATTGGAACAGCTGTTTCATACCCTGACAACTAGAGAGAAGGGGGCACAAGGGCAGGAACAGGAAGCCTCATGCTTGCTGGGCTGGAGGCGGGAGTGGAAGTAGGCACAGTATCGGGCTTGGATTCACATACTTCACCCACACACACACACATACACACACATGCCATTCACATACCAAGAACTTAGTCTTTATGTGACGTTCTGAGCCCATTAGGGACGATAGGAAAAGGATGTCTATCATGGGGTGTGTGCCTTTGATTCCAGTATTTGCACAGTGGCAGCAGGGGGATCAGGAGTTTAAGGCTATCCTCAGATATGTAGCAGTTTGAGGCCGGCTTGGGCTATTCCCTATCTTAAAAGCCAAAAAAGAAGAGGAGGAAGAGGAAAGGAGCAGAAGACCACGCTTGAAACCAGTCCAAATCAGAACTGTTCTAGGCATCATTGCAGAAGGCTGAAATTGAGAAAGGGCCTCACCTCCCATTCGCCAGGCTCAGGGGTCTCAATCACATGCTGATACCGTTTCGTGCCTGGCATGGCCCTGTACTGCAGACACTCCGTCCTTCCTGCCTCTGCAGTCACACAAACCTTTCTGGTGACAATAGCTTTGCTTCCAGCTGGCAGGGTCTTATCTGAGCCGTGGAGATGATTAACCTGCGGGCTCTGTGTCTCTGAGCACCACCTCTGCACTCCTTTCTTCAACACCCGCTCCTGTAACTAGTTCCCAGCCCTCCGCGGGAGCTCCCGAGGGTCCTCTTTGCACACCCTCTGTCTTGCCAGCCTCTGCTTTGCTCTTGAAGAAGAGGACCAGAAGGGCATTGTGCTTGCCCTTCAGACACAGGACCCTCTGGAAGGCTGGGAGCCTGGATGGGCAGAACAACACCCAGGTCAGAGCAAAGAGAACTCTGGGGCACAAATACCTCTGAAGGCCAGAGATCGGGGTCAGTAGAAGTCAGAGGACCAGGGCCATGGCTTGGTCACATGTCAGCATGCAGCCTTTCTCTGCCCCACTGGCCCATTTTATCCTCTCCTTGCAGAAAGAAAAGCAACAGAGGCTGCTGGGCCCCAGGTGTACATGCACTGAACTGGATATCACAGAGGAAAACTCACGGAAATAGAAATACTGTAAGAAGAATGAAAACCAAAGAACCTGCCCTAAATACAGCCAGTCTCTTTCCCCCAAATGGTAGGCATCCCCGGATACGTGGACACTTAGGGTCATTGCTGACAGCCTTGTGTTTAGATGGGCTCAGAGGAGTGGTCAGTTGTTTAGTATTACACAGATTCCACACTCAGCTAAACTATGAAATAATTTAAGGACTTACATGCTTCCTGAATGAATTTTGCAACAACTAGCAAGTTGGCCCAAAGGAACAGCACTTCATACACTAGCAGAGGCTTTTAAAGGCCTTGGTCCGGCATTGTCACATTTGATAGTCTAAGCTCTGTTCCAGAATTCTATGCTTTACAGGTGGGAAACCTGAGGCGCAGGTTAATGGATTTCTCTAAAAATGAATGAATTACTCTCTCTCTCTCTCTCTCTCTCTCTCTCTCTCTCTCACACACACACACACACACACACACACACGAGAGAGAGAGAGAGAGAGAGACAGACAGACAGAGACAGAGATAGAGAGAGAGAGGTCTGTTTTTTAATTATTCCTATATGCCCAGAATTTTTTTAGGTCATCTCCAGCTCTTCTAAAGGAAGGCACACTGAAGATGCTCAGTAAATATTTGCTGAAAAAATGAAAGAATGAATGAGAAAGCGAATGGAATCCAATCAGATCATGAATGGGAAAGAGACTTAAAGGCTGATGCAGTCTCCAAGAGATTGTTAAAACAATTATCATCTACACCAATCTGTCTCCTCTCCTCTCAGCCCCCTCCTGCTTTCGGAGATGGACTGCCTCCTCTCAACTTGGCTAATTTCATGCCGGGAAGGAGGGGCTCTTTCAGGTGCCCTAGACCCTCGCATCTGCACCTGTCCGGGTACCCCAGTCAGTTCATCTTCTAGAGCAGGCCGCCATTGGGAGGGTCGTGGGAGGAGCCCCGAGAGAACTAGGCTGGCGGGGTAGGTAATGGGGGGGAGGGGGCAGGATGACGGCGACGAGAACCCTAGCGGGGCGGGGCAGGTCCTTGCGTCCCAGCCGGGCTGCAGCGGAGCGCGCGGGGCCAGCTCTGCAGAAGGAGGCGGCTGGCTGGCCCGGACGGTCACATCCCGCTGCAGGGGACCAGCCTCGGCCGCCGCACTGTCCTCTGCACCAGGGACGCAGGCCAGCTGCCAGGCCTCGCCGGCAACGCCCCTTGCTCCGAGACAGACTACGCGCGGCCCTCGGGAACGCTGGGGGCCCTGCAGACTCGCGGCCCGCGGCCACTCCGCCTCTGCCCTCTCTGCCCGCAGCTCGGCCGGCGCTGCCCGCCTAGGCGGGCCCGCGTCGGGATGGGGTAGGGCCAGCGCCAGTCCGGCGATGGGCCGCCCCCTGGGCACCGAACAACCCCCCGAGGCCTGACCGACCACGAGGACCCGGCAGGTGGGTGTGGGCTGATCCGACTGCGCGGGTGGGGGCTGGGGTGGGCACCAGGGTTATGCGAAGGCGGGAAAGGCTCGGGGGAAATGGGCTATGGGCCGTGGGAAGCCTGGGAGAGCTGCTGCATCCCGCTTGCGTTCTGGGCAGCTACTGACCCCCACTACTCCTGCCTCTTCCAGGATCCCCGCCTGGATGTTAAGCGGATGCCTCCGGGCCCCTCGGTGAACTCGGTGGAAACCATGGCTTCTTTGATGCCTCTTTCCCCATATCTGAGTCCCACTGTCCTCCTGCTGGTCAGCTGTGACCTGGGCTTTGTGTGAGCAGGTGAGTGAAGAGGATGCCCGCCGTGGGGGTCCGTCAGAACTAGTGTGGAAGTGAAACCTCTTAACCTGTCAACACCCTGGCACCCCCAGACCGACCTCCCTCTCCTGTGAATGTGACGGTCACTCACCTCAGAGCCAACTCGGCCACTGTGTCCTGGGATGTCCCAGAAGGCAACATCGTCATTGGCTACTCCATTTCCCAGCAAGTAGGAATCACCCTGTTTCCCCAACCTGTGCCCTTGGGTCTCTGAACACCCCTGCACATTACTCCTTTGGAGTGCTTGGATGTTACAGAATCCTGAGTTAAGCCTCATGGTCAGGGACCGGGGCTAGGTTGTTCTCCTTTCTCTACATCTTCTTGCAGCGACAGAAAGGCCCTTTGGGCAGCGTGTAATCAGGGAGGTGAACACCACCACTAGGGCCTGTGCTCTTTGGGCCCTGACTGAAGACAGTGACTACACCGTGCAGGTCAGGAGCATCCGCCTCAGGGGAGAGAGTCCTCCTGGGCCCCGTGTGCACTTCCGTACTCTCAAGGGTTCTGACAGGATGCCCTCCAACAGCTCCAGCCCAGGCGAGGGTCTGTGTTAGAAGAGTCTCCAGCTTTTGAACCGGGTTTTAACCTCTCATTGACTTGCTTAAAGCTAACAACATTCTAGCTCAGATAAATAGAAAGACGATATAATTTGTTCTACTGCCAGGGACGGAAAACAAAACAGGTGGACAGGGGACCAGCTACAGAGACACTGCTAATGAATCCTTTGGGGGGGGGGGGCTTCCTGCTTCCTTTCACCCAAGCTCACATCACACCTGCCACGGCCTGCATGAGCAATTTCTGTGATCACCCTGGTATCTAAACATTGCCCACCATGGGCTTCTTCCTGAGAAGGGCGATGATGGGTCCCGCTGACTCTAACCCCCAGCATCTCCCTTCTGTACATAACAGAGCTGTCCAGTGGGTCCTCTGTAACCCAGAGGATGGTTCTCTCCTTAGGAGACATCACAGTGAAGGGTCTGGATGGAGAGCGGCCATTGCAGACCGGGGAAGTGGTCATCATTGTAGTGGTGTTGCTCATGTGGGCTGGTGAGTACCGGATGGGGAGCCAGGGACTTGGGACCATGATAGTGGGAAGTGGTGAAGGTTACCCGTCAGGAGAAAAAGGAGAGAAAAGGAGTGGGGGGGGAGGGGAATGGCTGGTGGAGGGAGGTAATCAGGACAAGTTTGGGGAGAAAGAGAGAAGGCTATTGCAAGGCCAGGGATGACGGTTGTATGGGCCCCAGGGATTCCAGGATTTTCTAGAAGTCGTGCAGCTGTTACAGCCTCAAGGCTGTGAATGAGAGGTCAAGATCAAGGCTCAGATGGTTTGTTGTGTTTCAGCTGTGATCGGGCTATTCTGCCGTCAGTATGACATCATCAAGGACAACGACTCCAACAACAACCCCAAGGAGAAGGGGAAGGGTCCTGAACAGAGTCCTCAGGGAAGGCCAGTGGGGACAAGACAGGTGACGTGGGGACCAGTGAGTGTGAGAAGGGTGATCTGGGTGCCCAGGAGTATTCAGTGAAAAGCAGAACAGGCAGCGAAGGGGGGTGGGGCGGGAATGGGATGTCTGGGATGAAGGAGTCCAGAAGGTGGGAGCAGCACCTTTACCTGTCTGAAATTTGAGATTTGGGTACTCTTCTCTCATAGAAAACGTCTCCTTCTATCAACACCATCGACGTTTGAGTGAACTGAGTGACTGAAGAACCAGAACCAGAGAGAGATGCACTGATAATGGGGGGTGGGGTCAGGGAAGCCTAAGTTGGTGATCTCTCTGAGACTCCCACAAGGCTGTGCACTCCCAGAATCCCAGGCTGGTACCCATCCTCTTTCCACTGTGAGCAGGGCCAGAAGGTAGGTCTGTTAGAATCTGTACCCCTGGACCTGGGAGTGGATATCAAATGGAACATCTCCTATCTCCCAGGTCCAGGTGAGTCATTTATTCGACCCTATCCCACTAGGTCCCAAATGGGGCCCCATCTCACCTGCATCAGGACCATTGGCATCCACTAGCTGCCCATACAGCTTGCCTCTGGGCCTCAGAGAGAGCTGTTTATGTCTGTATTGCCCTCTTCCACGGAGGAAGAGGAAGCAAGCATCTGGGTCTCGAGGCAGATGCCACACTGCACTACTCCAATGTCTTCCACGGAGACTCAGGTGCTCCCCCCTCACCTGGCAGCCCCCCCCCCCCCGCTGCTGGTGATCTCACCCCTGGGACATTTTTCCAATAAAGGTTCTTGGACAAACTGGAACTGACTGTATGGTCTGCTGAAGGCATCTCTACACCTTCTCAGCTCTCCAAGGGCCCCTCACGCCACCACCAACTTAAAGGAACAGACCCATTATAGGATGTTTGTGTCCGTGTTTTCGTCTAAGACGGGTGGAGAAAAGACAAGGAAAGGGTGCAGAATCTAGAAGCCTCCTTTCTTTGGCTTTGTTGAAATGTAAGGGAGGGGTGCAATGAGAAGACACAGAAGTTTTTGCACCAATGGAAACCAGGCCATGTCACCATTAAAGGGCCAGTAGATTTTCTTTCTTTTATCTTTGTCCAGGACCTTGTGCATACCAGGCAAATGCTCTACCACTGGGTTACATAACCGACCCCCTCCCCATTCTTTCAACTCCACCATTCCCTCTGGGAAAATGGTCAGAAGGACTGAGCAGGGTCATGGGGGGGCTAGCCAAAGAGCAGCTATCACGGCTGTGTCCCTTGGTGCCATGTATCCTCACCCTGTGCATACCAGTGCCTCCTCTCCGTTTTCTCTTTAATCTATGTCTCTGTTCATTTAATGTTAATAATTGTAATCCATAAAGACGTTTATATTTATACTCTGTAACATATCCAAAGCATTCTAGAAATAAAACAAAGGGGTTTGGGTGCCCTTATAGAAAAAAATTATAATCTGGGTTCTGGGACCTATTTGTGTTATCTGTGAAAAATAGGAACTGCCCTCTACTCGTTCTTAATTTTTCAAGAGGGAGGTAGTGGTGGGGAGAGAAATATTCGTTGCCATTGGCAACCACTGTGCATGCAAGGTTTTGGGACCCAGCTTCGGTCTGGAGATCATGTGCTATGCTTTTTGGGGGGTATAAGTCTTGCCAACCTGGGACTGTTTAGAGAGAGAAGGCCTTTTCTGAATTTCAGTCAATCTGTCTGATACGCTGCAAAAAATTAGAACAAAAATTCTTGAGAGCATTCCAATCAAACAAAATAAAGACAATAGTATCTTTTCTTAGTCAAGCCCCAACCCAAGGTGTCACACAGCTCTAAGCTAGGAGGCCAGCAAAGTTCTGTCCGCTGCACTGACCCATAAAGACATCTGGATTTCGGCAAGCAGCCTTGAACTCACCGTTTACCAATGATCAAACAGGGTGCCTTGCCTTTCCCTAGCCAGTGCTACCAAACCCACAGGTTAGAGAAGCTGAACAAAGGGACAACGAGTTGAGAAGACTTGAATCGTCTTACGGGAATTAAAAGGTTATCAGCTCTGGGTTGAATCCGGTTCCACCGTTTATTAGCTGTTTCAACTTTGGCGTGTGACCCCCTCCTGTTGTGTAAAATGGGACTGTACCTCTGCCCACTTCAAACAGGTATATCCTTGAGCATTCACTGGTCCCTATCAGTATTGAGTGGCCTCGCGCAAGTCACAGAACTTTTGGCGGGGAAAGCAGAGGCTGCAGTTCTGCGAACTGGCTTTCGCTCTCCTAGCACCTGCCTTGCCGCTTCTCCAGAGTTTAAGCAACTAAAGCGCACTTGGCCGGTTACAGCAAGGAGAAAAGCTGGGGTTAAAGTGATACAGGATCTAGGGGCGGGGTTGGGGAGGGTGGGGACAGACGAAGACTTGCGGGTGGGGCTTTGCGTTGGGTTTGCATGCAATTACGGGATTGGTCGAGGATAGACTTCGACGACCTCCTCTTATGTGCCCGCCCTAGGATTCACTGCGCTTGCGCACGTTCCGTTTGCAGGGTCGCGAACCCACTAGGTGACCTTATGATGTACGTCGCACTCACGTTGCCTGTGCATCAGTGGCTGGCGCCGTCGCAGCTTGGCGGTTTGTGCATGTAACCGCGGGAGTCCTCTCGGTCAACAGTCAACGGTCAACGGTCATCCGAGACCTGTGTGCGTCCTGCAGTTGAAGCACCTGAGGACCCTGCTGAGCCCTCAGGTGAGGAATCGCATGACTCCCATTCCCCGGCCACCGGACGTTCCAAAAGAAAAAAAGTGGGGTAACATTGTCCAACCCACATGTGATCCCTGTAAGTCCTGGGATTGCCACTTTTTTTCTGATATGTTCAGAACCTGCCCACCCTTTTGCTGGCCACTTCTGTCTAGATTGTGACACTGAGGTCTGAGGTCTTGGGATATATCCAGATACCGTCCTTGGCCAGCGCGCCGTGCATCGCCTTCCATGCTGTCCCTCTCTCTCTCAGGGCACCCTCTGTGGTGGGGTGGAACAGTTTGACTGCTGCCTCCGAAGGAGTATTTACAAGAACAAGTTTGAGCTGACGTATGTGGGACCCAGCCAGGTGAGCAGCTGATGGCCTAGCATGCTGAGACCTCTCCTGGCTCATCTGTCCTTGTAACATTTCCCCCACCTGCTGGCCACAGCCACAGTGTCAAATTTAACCTTCCTCTCTCTGGCAGAGCTATCGTAGGCAACTGAATGTGTCAGGGCAACTTCTGGCAACCCTCCTGCTAGGTGGTTGTTCTAACCCATCGCAAGCAAAGGTTTACACAACCTGTCTCAAGAAATACAGGGATTGGTGCCTGTATCTCCCCAGTGTGAAGCTGTTCTCAGCGCCGCCCACTAGAGTTGTGGACGTGTATGATCACAGGCGAACTGTAGTGCGCAGGACTCTGTTGTCCCAGAGACAGGCGTCTCACTCTCCCACTTCCCTTCCCTCTCTCTTATTACCAGTTTGTTCCTGGATCTTTCCAGTCTCTCCAGAAACGCTATCCTTTCTCTACTGTGTTAGATCTGTTAAGGACTGAGAGTACAAAGGTAGTTTATCTGTAAGACATCGTACCAGGGCCAGAGATACGGCTCTTACTATTCTTACAGAGAACACAAGTTCAGTTCCCAGCGCCATGTTAGTGTCTCACAATCACTGGGTCTTCAGCCTTGGGGATCAACACCCTCTTCCGACATCCGGCACCTGCACTCACCTTTGTGCACACCCACACATGTAATTCAAATTCTTTGTAAAAAAGACATTGTGCTCTGGTATGTGGCCAGTGAGCTTGAGGCCAGCCTGATCTATATAGCAAGTTCCAGGCCAACCAGGGCTACATGTCTCAAAAAAGAAAAAAAGTAGAAGAGGAAGAAAAAGAAAGAAAATCTTAGCATTTAGGAGGATGGCCAGTTGGAGGTCATCTTAGGCACATTATGATATAATAACGATAATAATAGGTTCATAATTATATAACAGTAATGATGATATAGTATTGTCTTCATAGGTAAGGAGCTTTGTACTAAGAAGTGCGGGAACAAAGAGTGATTAGTGTTACCGAGTAGAGCTCTCAGAATCGAATGGCCTTGGACAGCCCAGGCCATGGGGAAGTATTTCCTAGGTAGCAAACCCCTGTGTGGGTGCAAGTGTTGTCCTTAGCAACCGCATCCCAGGCCGAGGGAGAAACAAGGTATCCTGGAGTTGCATGAGGGACCAGAGCACCTTCACTCTTCTCCTGCTCTGGGAAAGCCTGATGGGTTGGACTGGTCCCTTCCCGGGTGATAGTGAAGAACCTGTCTTCAGGGACCAGGGTGGTGCTCAAGTCCCACTATGGCTATGAGGTAGAAGAGGTGAAGATCCTGGGGAAGGAACGGTACTTGGTGGCTCACACATCGGACACGCTGCTGCTCAGAGACTTGAACACCAATCGCCTCAGTGAGGTAGGAACCGGGAGAGGAAGGGTGGGTAATGGGATGTCTTGGCTTGCTAATTCTGAAGATGCGGGCCCCAAGAAGTAGGATTCCCCATAGGATACCATTCTGATATTATTTCCTAGAATATAAACTTCCACAGTCAGACTGGTTTCTCTTGGAAATATGAGGATCAGGGCAAGAGTCTGACACAGCGCACCTTTTGTGTAACGTCAAAACCTCCCTGAATACCATCTCTCTTCCTTGCCACTGACATCCTCCAGCCTTGTCTTGGGTGATTGTCTACATTGTCTATGATGTTTTCTCCTCACTTTGCAGATAGCCTGGCAGGGATCTGGTGGCAATGAGAAATATTTCTTTGAAAATGAGAATGTGAGTAGCCGCGATTCCCTGCCCCCATTTCAGTAAGCAGGAGCTTCTAGTCAGAGGGGCGAGAGGCGAGGGATGGGAAGACTGCAGGTAAAGGGTGGGGATGAAACAGGAAAAGACAGGGAGAGGTCACCCTGAACTACAGTGCCCCTTCCCCCACTTCTCTCCACACCGCCTTCATTCTTCCCCAGGTGTGCATGATCTTCAGTGCTGGAGAGCTTACCCTGGTGGAATATGGGAGTAATGACTCCTTGGGTTCTGTACACACTGAATTCATGAACCCTCACCTCATCAGGTAACTGAACCCTGAATATCCAGAATGGGACTTCTAAAGTGTATGTCCCCAGATCAGGCTAAAAATGTTGTCCCATGTGCTATTTCAGAACCCTCCAGAAGACCCTAGCTAAGCCCATTTTACCTTACCTTGTTGTTTCATGTTTCAGCATCCGTATCAACAAGAGGTGCCAGCGAGGAATGGAAGATAATAAGAAACTGGCTTATCTTGTTGATATTAAGACTATTGCTATAGGTAAGATGCTTTTATAACTTTAATACTGACACCGATACCTGCATTGCACTTGTGTATCATGAGCATATTCGGTGATGAACCTGAAAGGCACTAGGTAAGTATGTAACCTCATATTTACAGTGTTAGAGCAAATGTTTAAGTCCCTGTGGGGATGCCTTTATGAAGTGTCTGGCTATGGATACATTCATGCTCAGGCCTGTCAGAAGGCCTGTCCATAGAATTACCATGTTCTCTCATCATATATCTTATGGACAGCAAGTTGTGAACAGTAGAGAAGAATTATCCGCAAATTTAAGGATTTTCCTGTTTAGACATCATCAAATCCTAAACTCTTTAGAACTGGAAAGACTGTATTTTATATTTATGTTATTAGTAACCCTTATTATTAGTAACTAGTAACAATAGAAATGTAATCTGCATTTCACAATCTCCACTTTATGATTTCTGTCACCAAATGTTCCAAGCATGGAAGGAAGAACTAAGACTAGCTTAGGATCGTGCAGAAGGTGTAGAGACGAGCATGCCACATAGTGTGTCTGTAAGGATGGGACTGGCGTCAGCTACCCTGTCCGTACTTACTGCTCTGTGAGCTTACCAAAGTTACTTCGTCTTTCTTAATGTCTTAACCCACACAGTGAACGAAGACAGCACCTATGTCAGAGGGAAGCACTCATCCTTCCCTGCCACATAATCGTTAATAAAGTCCAGCTGCTGAGAGTCGTGACCTATTGTTAATACTTGCTTATCCACGCCTAGTGCTATTAAATCAGAACTTTTTGTTGCATTTACATTTAGTTTTTTACCTCATCTCTTACTCATGAGCATTTAGAGAGTGGTTTTTTGTTTGTTTGTTTGTTTGTTTTGGGTTTTTTTTTCATTGTTTGGTTTGGTTTTATTTTATTTGAGACAGGGTTTCTCTGTGTAACCCAGGCTGGCCTGGAACTCACTCTGTAGCCCAGGCTGGCCTCGAAATCAGAGATCCACCTGCCTCTGCCTCCCATGTGCTGGGACGAAAGGTGTGTGCTGCCACAGCCTGCTGAGTATTAATTTTTTAAAGGTTTATTTTAGTTGAATGGATATTTTGCCTGCACGTATGGCTGTGTACCATGTGCATACCTTATGCCTTTGGAGGCCAAAAGAGGGCAGTGGGATCCCTAGAACTTGGTGGGTGTGAGCTGCTATGTGGGTGCTGGGGATTGAACCTGGGTCCTCTGGAAGAACAGTTAGTACTTTTAACCACTGAGCCATTTCTTCAACCCCTAGTTGTTTGGGGGGTTTCTTGTTTGGTGTGGTTTTAATCACATTACTGCTACTTGCTGAGGTCCATGCTTAGAGCAGAATTGCTGAATCATAGGAGCAGCTGTGCCTTCAGCCTGACTAAGTGTCTCCCATTGCTCTCCAAAGAGGACGATCAATGTCCGTTCCTCTCCCAGTCAGAGTTCTTATTCTTCCACGTCCTCTCCAGGACTTGAAATGCGTGGTGTGTGTGCAATGCCGTTTCACTTACTTATTGTTCACTTGGATTTCTCTTCTGTGACTTCCAGTTTCTCATCCCTTATGCATTGTGAAAGTCAAGTGGCCTCTTTGTTAGAGATGTGAAATTCTGTATATAACCTCTGATGGTTACTTACATTGTAGTTTTTTTCTCAGTATGTGTGGCTTGAGTTTTCTCTCTTTTAGGTATCTTTAGTATTGAGACATTTAAAATTTTATTGTAGTTATTTATGTAATGGAACCGGTTGGGGGAAGCATTATGCCATGGCACTCAAGTAGAAGTCAAAAGACAACCTGAGAAGCCGGGCAGTGGTGACACACACCTTTAATCCCAGAACTCAGGAGGCAGAGGCAGGTGGATCTCTGTGAATTCAAGACCAGCCTAGTCTACAGAGCAAGTTCCAAAGGTACACAGAGAGACTCTGTCTTGAAAAAAGAAAAGACACTCTGAGGCGGTAGATCCCTCCTTTCCACTGTGTGGGTCTAGAGGATCAGACTCAGGCCCTGTAGCACACACCTTTAAGTATTAATTGAAGGGCCAATGGGATGACTCAGCCTCTAAAGATACTGGTCCAAGCCTGATGACTCAGCTTTAGTCCCTCAGGAGAAGACCAACTCCTGCAAGTTGTCTTCTGACTTCCACGTGTGCTCCTTACAAAATAGAAACAAAGAACTAAAAATGTAATTAACAAATTCTTAGTTTAAAAAATTGAGTCTAGGGATATAGTTGAGTGGCAGAGTGCAGGGGAGCCCTGTGTTCAATCACCAGTGCTGCCAAAATAATAGTAATAGTAATTGCTGGTTTTTGAGGTCTCATTTAAAAACTTTTCCCCATATTCCCTCCTATATTTTAACATTCTTAAGTTTTGATTTCCATCTGGAATTTATTTTTGTATGTGATGTGGGTAGAGTTTTAACTTTATTTTTTCCATCTGTGTAACCATTTACTGAAAGCCCAATAATTTGTTATACCATCCCTGTCATAAGTCAAGCTTTCGTATACATATGGGCCTCTTCTTAAGATAGTTTCCTATTTCATGAATATTACATTTCACATCTGAGCTCAGAAACGCAGGTATCTGCACTGGGAATGATATGTAGGCCAGGAAGCCTAATTCTCGTGGCGGTGATAACTCAGACCTCAGACCCGTCCATTCGCTCACGCCATGAATTTTACATATTTTTCAATATGTGTAAAATGATAGTCGGTTCTCTGAGTCACCAGTCCCTTTTAATGTAATTTATATATAATTTCAGGGTCCCTATGTGGTCCTGGAGGCTCTAGCAGACTTGGCTTGGTTTGGCTTTGGTTGCTGTGTTGTTTTTCAGTGTTTGAAGGCAGGGTCTCATGTTGCCCTGACTGGCTTTGAATTTCTGGTCCTCTTGTCTCAGACCCCTGGGTACTGGGATTATAGTCAGTATGATATGAGTCACCATGTCTACTGTCATAATTTCTGTCTCCAGGTTATCAGTCTGTGTGCCGGTTGGTCCCATTGGTTATGCTCCTGCCTCAACTTTTTGCCTTGTGCTTGAGCTCTGGGTGTGAGCCACTGAGCTTCACTGAGTGAGCTCTCCTCAGGGCTTCCTTTTTTGTCGCCTCACTTGTGCATCCACTGTTCTGGTGACTCCGCGCAGCCAGGGTGACATCACCAGGTCATTTCATTCCTCAGCTCTCTCTGGTACTCAGTAACACGGTCACCCTCTTTCACTGTCTTTTCAAGACAGGCTCCAACGAGGCAGCTGGAACTGGCCTACACAGAAGGGCCTGGCCTCAAACCCCCACTCTTTCTGAGGGCTGGGTTATAGCAGTGTACCACCATTTCTCCATGAGATCTTCTATCTAGTTGCCTATAAAGCCAAGTAAAACATTTATAATTCTAGACAAGTTTATTGACAGTATTTCTCTGTGTGGCCTTAGCTGTTCCTGACTGTGCTTGAACTCTCTCAGTAAACCAGGCTGGCCTCAAACTCACAGAGATCCATCAGCCTCTGCCTCCTGTGTGTTGGGATTAAAGGTGTGTGCCACCACACTTGGCAAGACCCAGTTTTTTAAGCATCTTAGAAAAATCGTGCAATATTGGTCATTTGTGGTCCCCATTGATACCTCTGGACTGATAAAATGTTCCTAAATCCCAACATGATTATAAAGCCAGCATTCTAGAGACCAAATGCAGCCCTCTACATGGTGGGGCTTGCTCTTCTTACCCTGTCTTCTTTGCAGTGGATCTTATTGGTGGTTACATTATTGGTACTATCAGTCATGAGAGCTGTGTGGATTGACTGGAACTTAATGAGACTGGGCACAAGCTTCTCTTCAGGGATCGGAAACTTTGTGTGAGAGGGGTTACTAGGGTTTTAGACCTGGGCTGGTCCACAAGCTGTTACCAGGGATTGTGGGGGTGATGGAGGAAGGTCATTGGTTAAATAAAAAGAAACTGCTTGGCCCTCATTGGTTAGAAGATAGGTGGGAGGAGTAAACAGAACAGAACGCTGGGAGGAAGAGGAAGTGAGCTCAGACTCCCAGCTCTCCTCTCGGGAGCAGAGGCCTCAGAGAGACGCCATGCTCCCAGCTCCCAGGCAGACGCACGTGATGAAGCTCCGACCCAGGATGGACATAGGCTAGAATCTTCCCAGTAAGTGCACCTAGGGGCGCTACACAGATGATTAGAAATGGGCTAAATTAATATGTGAGAATTAGCCTAGAAGTGGCTAGATAGAAATGGGCCAAGCAGTGATTAAATGAATACAGTTTGTGTGTTGTTATTTCGGGCATAAGCTAGCCAGGCAGCCGGGGTGCTGGGGACGCAGCCCCGCCACCCTTATTACTACATGGGGGCAATGCAGGACATAAGTTCTTGGTTCCATATGCCATTAGCATAGCAAAGTGGACCAAGGATAGCCTATACGCTGTCAGAACCTGACCTAGGGACCCTGACAGAGACCGTTTACAGGCTGCGTCCTCGTGAAGCTGCTTCCCCTCCTCAGGTCCAGCTGCCCTTTGCCCCATCCCACTGCCGCAGTGTGCTTCAGCCACACTTAGCTGAAGGCATGGACACTGACTCGAGCAGTCTCTTGTCAGGGTGGCATCTCCAAAGAGGTTCACTTTTCTTGTGATGCTTCATTCCAGTGAGAGCCTCACTGCAGACTGTCAGTTCACTTAGTTTGTTTGTAGCCCTACCTGCTAATCTGGCCCAGGGTTACTCTCTAGTCTGACCTTCACCTGACTATACCTTGAATTAGATCGTGGTTGTTTGGTCATCTCATACTTGACCAGTCAGGATATACCAACTTAGCACAAACTCCAAGGGCTGGCAACTCAACACATAACTGACTGGTGGATCATTTCACTGTGGGGGAAAGGGACAGAACCAAATGTCATCAGTGCACGCCTCCTAATTGTGCTGTCTCCCTCTCCAGTTGCATCTATATGATATTGAAAGCTGCCCCAAGACAATGATCCTCAACTTCTGCTCCTACGTGCAGTGGGTTCCCGGGAGCGATGTGCTGGTAGCCCAGAACCGAAACAGCTTGTGTGTGTGGTACAACATTGAGGCACCCGAGAGAGTCACCATGTCCTCTATCAGGGTACGTTGGTGCCAGGAGGCCCAGGTGTGTCGCTCTAACTCATTAGCGCTCCAAGGAGAAGTATGTGGAGACCGTGCAGTGTTCTCAACCCACCACCCACAATCACTATGATAAAACTGGCAAGCCAAACTTTTACCCCCTCCCCATACTGGCATGGCCTCCAGAATTATCCTTGCTTGCGTTTCCTGACCTTGTGTTGCATTCCTAGAGATGAGGCCACATTCCAGTGGCCCTGGGACTATATAAAGTCACCATATGGCATTCTTTGCAGTCTAGAAGACAGACCCCAGTAGGAGGGATGGTTCCATGCCATCATCCTTGTCCTTGTTCTTGGCCATTCAAAATCCCTCCTTTTTCAAATTACACATAAAACACTCTTTACTGTCCCATCGCAACACCACACACCACACACACACACACACACACACACACACACACACACATCCTCCACATACATACCACACACACACACACATCCTCCACATACATACCACACACACACACCACACACCACATACCACACACACACACCATACAACAATACACCACACACACATACACACACACCCCCACACATCCCACACATACATCACACACACACACACATCCTCCACATACATATCACACACACACACCACACACACACACACCACACACACACCACACACACACACCACACACCATATACCACACACACACATCCTCCACATACATACCACACACACACCACACACCACACACACACACCACACACACACACACACCACACACACACACCACACACACACACCACACACACACATACACACACACCACACACTTACCACACACTCATATGCAAGCCCTTGAAGGCTCTCAAGTTAGCCACCATGTAACTTTCTCTCTCCCCACAAATAATATAGGACCTTGCAAGGCTTTGGCTTTGGTTACCTCTCTTTTTTCTTTGTTGAACAATATTTTCATTCTAACCTTTAAATTTTTAAATTACATTTATTTATTTTGTGTATGTGTGTATGCATCTATGGAGGCCAGAGGACAACTTGTGGGAGTCTGCTCTTCCCACCATGCGGGTCCCAGGAGTGAATGCAGGCCAACAGGCACCTCTACCTGTCGAACCTTCTCTCTGGTTCTTAGTGCTAATCTTCGTTGTTGCTGCTGCTGCTGTGCTGGAATCAAACCCAGGCTTCAAGCACACTGCACAAGTATTTACCACTGCGCTTCCAGGAGTAGTAAAGGGTTCCTTTAGTTTTGATGGGTTTTTGTTTTTCTTTCTTTCTTTTTTGTGTGGGGTTTTTTGTTGTTTGGTTTGGTTTGGTTTTGTTTTTTGAGGGATTTTTTTAAAAAAAAATTATTTATTTAATTTTTTAAGAGAGAAAACAATCTTTTTTTCATTTTACATGCCAATCCCAGTTCCCACTCCCTCTCCTCCCTCCCATTCCCCTGCCTTTACCTCCTAAGTACTTGAGTGCTGGGATTAAAGATCTGGGCCGCCATGCCTTGCTATAAGATTTTTTTTTAACTCCCAAAATGGGCATCATTCATATTCAATGTCTCATTCTTTCTCTCCTCTCCTTCCTCCCTGAATGACCTGGAACTGGAACTTGTAACCCAGGCTGGCTTCCATGAGTGCTGGTATCACAAACACGGGCCACCACACGTGATTTATGACACTATTACCTTATATGGACAGAACTTAGATTTCCCCACTACCATATTTCTTCCTACTTTTTCTTCTTGCAGTTTTGGTCTCCCCTCAGGAATTAATTTTCTGCCTGGAGAATATCACTTAGAAATCCCTTTGGTGAGGGTCTCTTTAGTGGAAGATTATACTCTCTCAGGTTTTGATGATCTGAAAGTAGCTTTGTTCAGCTTTTGTTCTAAAAACCCTTTGGGACTAAGTACCCAACTTCAAACTGACAGCTAACTTTTCTTAGCTTTTTGTAACATGTTATCCCAATAGATAACATGTGTTGTGCACATGTGTGCAATGCCTGCTGAGGCCAGAAGAGGGCATCAGACTCCTCAGAGCTGGAGGTACTGGCCACTTGCTGTGAGTGCCCATGTGTACTGGGAACCAAGCTTGGGCCCTCTGCCATAGCAGTGTTCTTAATCTCTGAGCTATCTACTCTTGCCCCTTTGGTTGCTCCTAAAACCTACTTTTTTTTTTTTTTTGGATGTTTTGACACTTGACTACAATTTTTGTACATAGTTTTTTTCCTCTGGCCTCAGATTTCGGGGCCCAGGCTGTCCTCCTGCCCTGCCTCTTGAGAGATAGGGACTGTAGTCACGGGCCACCCATCGGGTTAGAGGGTTTGGGGGTTGTTTTTGCAGTGGATGGCTAGCGACTGAACCTGTACATTAGAAATAAATTCTCTGGTACTGAGCTGTACTCCAGCCTTTTTACATGAATTTAAATGATATCCCATGCAGCATATGTTGGGTTTCATGTAGTTCTGAACACACACATCATGCTCAGTCTTGGGAACTTCTCGGCCACTCTCTCTCGGAACGCTGTTACCATTCTCCCAGGAATTCTGACTCAGCATATGCTACGTTTCTTGCTCCATCTTGTTTGCCTTTTCAGCTTCTTCTGTGTCTCCTTCTTCTGCTCCATGAACATTCCAGATAGTATCTTCAGATCTCTCCTTCAGCTCCTTGGCTCACTCTTTTCCTTGTCTGCTGCTTATGCCACAATTGGGGTTTTGCTTCAGAGTTAAATTTGGGCCAGGAACTTCTCCATGTTCAATGTCTCAGGCTTCACGTCCATAAAATTTTATTTCTTTTTCCAGTATGCCCAGCCATTCCAGTTTTTCCTTAGTTAATTTTCCATGTCATTTTTATATCTTCAAATATGTAATATTTAATTTTATTACAATGCATTATCTATAACTGCCATTTTTAATATCTAAAATGCTTAAAGACCTAAAATTATTGTTTACAATTACAATTTATTCTTTCGTACTGGTTGTGTTGTATGTGCGTGTGCTTGCACACATACACCCACATGTTACTCTGAAGGCAGTCTCTACTTGTTTTCCTGCTGAGATGGTTGTTTGCTTCTGTAGCAATCAGAATCCATGGTAAGGCTGTGCTCCGCTTGCTTTGGTGCCCTTTGCTACAGAACGGGCTAGGCTGGGTTTACTCAGAGACTGATTCAGCCCATCCACGTGCTGAAGGCCTGAGGCTCATTGTCGGATACATGCATTTGCCTTCAGAGCAGCACCCCCTTTCCTGCTGCTCAGATTTTAGCTTTTGGCCTTTGCCCTTCTGTCTTTTCTCTTTTTTATTGTTTATTTATTATTATTATTATTATTTTTGGTTTTTTGAGACAGGGTTTCTCTGTAGCTTTGGAGCCTGTCCTGAAACTAGCTCTAGTAGCCCAGGCTGGCCTTGAACTCACAGAGTTCACTGCCTTTGCCTCCCAAGTGCTGGGATTAAAGGCATTGGCCACCACCACCCCGCTAAAAAATGTCATTTTACTCATTTGTTTTGTTTTGGTTGTTTTTTTTTATTTTTTAAAGGGGGATGGGTAGCATAGAGGTGGGGAACATTCTTAGTGATTTTGTCACGTGAACTAAGCAGTGCCGGAAAAGAAAAAGTATGTTCTGGGTTCAGGTTTAAGTTGTAATTTACCTGGAGGACCCCCAAGACTATCTCAGTCTGGGGCCTGGGGAAATGGTTCCATGAATAAGGGTGCTTGCTGCTCAGCCTGATGACCTGAGTTCAGTCTTCAGAGCCCACATGGATGGACACACACATGCTAAATAAATAAACGTGAAAAAGTAATTATATAGATATATATTACAGGGTTTCTCTGTGCAGCCCTGGCTGTCCTGGAACTCACTCTGTAGACCAGGCTGTCCTCAGACTCACAGAGATCCACCTGCCTCTGCCTCCTGAGTGCTGGGGTTAAAGGTGTGTACTACCACTGCCTGACAAAATAATATACTTTAAAAAGAATATCAGTCTAAGAGTTGAGAAGATAACTCATTTGGTAAAGTGCTTGCTGTTCAAGTAGAGGGGCCTGAGTTTGAGCCCCAGAACATACAGCAAGAAAGTGAAGCGTGTTAGTGCACACTTAAATCCCAGAGCTGGAGAGGCAGAGACAGGCAGACCCCTAGGGCTCAGCCCAGCTTACTTGGTAAATTCCAGGGCCAAGCTGAGATCCTGGTTGAAGAAAGAAAGGGTGGAAGCAGCTGAGGAGTGACACCCGAGCGTGTCTCCTGGCCTGCTCACGTGGACAAGTGCAGTCACACACGCACCCACAGTCTGTGCGTGCACACACACCCCTAAGTCTGTTTCCTACTGAAGAACTGGATGCCACTCTTTGTATACTGTGCAGGGTGACGTTGTAGGTCTGGAGCGAGGTGGAGGGAAGACAGAGGTGATGGTGACCGAAGGGGTGATGACTGTGGTCTACACCCTGGACGAGGGCCTGATTGAGTTTGGAACAGTCATCGATGATGGCAACTACACCCGGTGAGAGCTGCTAACAGCCAGTGTGGTGCTGAGCCAGAGTGGGCCTAGCAGATGCCTGCAGTGACCCATAAAACTGTCACAGATCAATGGGGCCCTGGAGTCATGGGAGGGGCCTAGACAAAGGGCGGTGTTTCTGGCCTTTCTTCCCCCCCCCCCCCCTCCTGCTGCCCCAGCAGCACCAGGGTTCCCCTCTGCTCCTCCAGATCCTGCTTCACTCCTGTGATTTCTTCCCTTCCTCTCCAGGGCAACAGCCTTCTTGGAGACCCTGGAGATGACCCCAGAAACAGAGGCAACGTGGAAAACCTTGAGCAAACTGGCCCTGGAGGCAAGGCAGCTCCGCACTGCTGAGAGGTAAGAGCTGTGGAACTGAATGCTGGCCACTAGGAGGCCTGTGGGCTGCTTCTGTCCTGTGTGTGAGCACTGCTTCCCACACACCCCAACATGAGCCCTTCCTGGTGCACTTACTCCAAACACCTTCCTACTCTAGATCAACCCTGTCTCGAAAAACCAAAAAATAAAAATAAAAAAAAATAAAAATAAATAAAAATAGTTTTAAATTCTGTGAATAAGAATGTCGATGTGTGGGTTTGTGCATGTGAGTGCCAGTGCCTGCCAAGGTCAGAAGAGAGTTTTGAACCTCCTGGAGCTGGAGTTCAAGGCGGTTGTGAGCCGCCTTGGTAAAGGTGCTGGAACCAGACTCCAGTCTCTACAAGAGCAGTACACACTCCTGACTGCAGAGCTGTCCCTCTAGCTCTGAGTATGTCCTAATGTTTTAGCTTCTCCTTTGCAAGGTTCTCCTTTAAGTGGTTGTTTCTTGTTTGTATTATTACTGTTTATATATTTAAAGTTTTTACATTTTTAAAATTTAGTTACTTTGAACTGGGTGTGTTTTAGTCACTTTTCGATTACTGTGGCAAAACACCGTGACCAAGGCAGCCTATAAAAGCCGCACAAAATGACCTTACAGTTCCATGATAGGAGCAGTGCGAGCACAGTGGCCTGGACAGCTGAGAGCTCACATCGTGGAACCAGCAAACAGACAGCACTGGAGATGGCAGAAAACTTTTGAAACAGCAAAGCCTCACCTGCAGTGACAAACTTCCTCCAACAAGGCCATACTTCCCAATCCTTCCCAAACAGTTCCACCTCCTGGGGACCAAGTCTTCAGACATCTGAGCCAGTGGGAGGCAGTCCCATCCACACTGCCACAATGTGTCTATGTGAGGGTCCATGTGTGGGTATGTCCACATGAATGATGGTCCCTGCAGAGGCCAGAGGTGTAGGATCCCCTGGAGCGAGAGCTTCAGGCGGTTATGAGCCTTCATATGTAGATACTGGGAATTGAACTCAGGTCCTCTGCAAGAGCAGTACACACTCTTAACCACTAAGCCATCTCTGCAGCCTGCCCAAGTCTTTTTAACATACCTCTCTGTCTTTCCTGGGTGTGGCACAGAGGTAATGAACACATTTGCGACCTCAAATTCCTTGAGTTCAAACATTGGTTCAACTTTTCATCTTGTATAAACTTAGGTCATTCACCCTTTCCAACCCTGGGATTTGGTTTTCTTCATATAAAATGGGGGCACTGATGACAGTATTTACCACATAGTATTATAAAGGAGAGTGGCGATGGTAATGGTGGTGAAGAACAAGAAAATCTGCAAAAGGCTTAGATGTAAGGGCTTAGTAATGTCAGCTGTTTCTGGGAAGCAGCTTGAGCTTTTTCATATATACCCCTCCTCCCTTTACCCCATGTAAGCTGTCCGCAAGTTCTCAGGACTCTATCTCGTCTGCCTGTGTGTCTGTCTGTCTATCTATCTATCTACTTATCTACCTCTCTGTCTGTCTACTTTTTACCTTTTAAGGTATATTTTATTTTTACGTATATGACTGTTTTGCTTACATAGGTACCCATGTATGGAGGTCCGAAGAGGGTATCAGATCCCCTGAAACTGGAGTTACAGGTGGTTGTGAGCCACCTTGTATGTGCTGGGAACCAAACTCAGGTCCTCTACAAGAGCAACAAATGCTCTTAACTGCTAAACCATCCTTCCAGCCCCAATTTTGTTTTTGTCTTGTTTTTTTCAGATTTTGTTTTTAAGCAAAGTCTTGTGTAGCCCAGGCTGGCCTCAAATTTCATATATAGCCAAGGGTGACCTTGGAGTTCTGATCCTCCTGCCACTTCCTCTCAGTGCTGAGATTGCAGGCTTGCACTGCCTCGCCAGTTTATTCAGTGGTGGAGATGAACCCAGAGCTTAGCGAACACTAGAGTGCTCTACCAGCTGGGCTACATCCCAGCCCAGGTCTTAGTCTTCACACGTATTCCCAGTCTGATATCTGCCTGGCCATACGACCACCAGTCCAGACCGCCAGCGTCTCCCACCTCAGTCGTACAAAAGCCTCTTCCCTAACCTTACTGATGTTAGCCATGTCCTTCAAAATCTGCCCATCACACAGTGGAGACACACAGTGTAGACCAAGTTGACCTCAAACTCAGTGATCTGCTCAGATTCCCCAGTGCTTAGGTTAAAAACCTGTGCCATGACATTTGACCTATTTTTTTTTTTTAACTAAGGGGCTAGAGAGATGGCTCATCAGTTAAGAGCACTGCTTGCTCTACCAGAGGTCCAGGATTCAATTCCCAGGACCCACCTAGAAACTTACAGTCTTCTGTAACTCCAGTCCATGGGATCCAATGCCCTCTTCTAGCCTTGGGGAACACCAGGCATGCATGTGGTGTACAGACCACATGGAACATAGACATATATGCAGACAAAATACCCATACACATAAAATAAATATTTTTTAAAACCATCAATATAGGACCGGCAAGATGTCTCAGTGGTTAAAAGGTCTTGCTGCAGAAGTCTACTACTGATGAGCGTTCAGTCCCCAGGACCCACAGTAGATGGACAGAATCAACTCCACAGGCACAGCATAACACAGGCATGCCTGCATCCACACACACGTAATACATACACACAAATAACTAAAATAATTTTTAAGACCATTTTAATTCTAGAGGGCTGGGGCTTGCCTAGCACGCATGACGCCCAGCTTTGATCCCCGGCACCACATATGCCAGACATTATAGCACATGCCTATAATTTTAGCATTTGGGAGGTGGAGGCAGGAGGATCAGAACCTCCTTGGAGCAAGTGGGCGAAGCCTGAAGATTTCAGGGGTCCTTGTGAACCCCAACCCTTCAGCTCCGGGCGTTTGCACATCCAGTCCCACCCACCCCACAAGTGATCTTATGGCTGCAAAGAGAGTTCAATTATTACCCCTTTATTGATCTTAAATAAATTACGGACCCATTCTCACTCCCCTCCTAGATAGTTCTTTGATTGCTGAGGGTGCAGGCAGTGGCTGAGCAGGAAGGGGCAGCTAGGTGAAGATTTGCAGGAACTCTTTAGACCAGCTATGTCTGGGTCTCTCCTTAGGGGAACTGTGCCGGAGCCTCCCCTTGGGGCTGTGATGGGGTCTCGCATGGTGACCTTGCTGGTTCCTCTCTAAGTGTCGGCTCCTCTCAGAATGACTGCTTCTGCTGTCAGAGGGGCTGTAGTGAGTTCTCTGAGAATGGCTGCGGTGGAGTCCGGAAGAAGGCCTGTGGAGCCTGGACCTAGAGGGACTGCGGTAGCCTCTTTCAGAAGAACTTTGCCTTGTCCTGCCAGAGCATCTGGAAGGGGGTATCTCAGAGAGAGTACTATGGCTCCATTCTGAAGGACTGGCCCATGTCCTCTGGATGGGACTGAGATGGCTCCTTTTGGAGGGGCTGCAGCATCTCTGATAAGGGGGACTGTGTTGGTTCCTCCCATAAAGACCAAGCCAACCCTTGGGGGAGGGATTACGTCCCCTTCTCTCTCGAGGGCTACTACTACGAGGGCTCCTCCCTGAGGAACTGCGAGGCCTTCTCCCAGAAGGGCTGGGTTGGCTCCTCCCTGAGGGACTGCGACCTCTCCCCTTAGAGAGCCTGGGTGGGCTCCTGTCAGAGATACTCTGAGGGGTTCTTCTAGAGGGACTGCCATCCTTCCTCTGGGAGGGACTGCGACATCCCCTCACTGAGAGGCTGCTAAGGGTTCTGTCAGAGGGACTCCTAGGCTTTCTCTGAGGACTGTGGTGTGTCCGAAGAGATCTCTCAGACAGGCTGTGATAGGTCCTGTGTTGTTCTTGCTCGTGTTTGAAGTGACTCTGCATGGTTCTCTTCAGAAGGGAGTCAGGCACGAGTGTCTCTTGGACCTGAAATTTGGCTCCTACTTTAGAACAGTTCTTAGACTCTGGACTGAAGAATTCATAGTTTTTCTTTGTTCTGCTGTTGACATTTAGAACTCTACTCAAAGGCTGTAGGATTGGAGTAGCTAGGATAATGACATTCCTCTCAGAAACAATGTTCTTCGCCAATTCCAAAGGTCTGGGTTGGAGAGAGCTCACTTGTTTTGATTGTTGAGCTTGGTCACATGTTTCCTGCGATCTGTCTTCTTTCTTAGGGGTGGAACCCATGAACTTTTGCTTGATAACAGGAGTGCTGGCACCTCTGCCATCTGTTAAACAATCATCCTCGTCTTTTTCTTCGGGGTACAAGTTTTTGCTTGACCACAAATTGTCTGGACTAGCCCTGTCCTCAGGCTTCTGTTTGGTGATAGCCATAGCTCTATGTGCTCTTTGGAATGCCTGCTTTAGGCCCTGAGAAAGCCGCTGGATGAACCTGGGCTGAGAGGATTTCTTCGGTTGTCTCTTTGAAGAAACAGTGCTGGTTTGAGTGGTTTTGATACTCTTGCTTCTTGATGGATCTGTCAGTGTTCCAGAAGGACACTCTTCTGTGGGTCTACTGTTTTTGTAGAGCTTTATGTTTTGCTTTTTAAGTTCCTTGGTGATTTTCTTCATTGGATATTTTAAGTCTGAGGTCTTACTGAGTCTTGACTTAGCCCATTTTTCATGCTGGTTACTTTCAGAGTCACTCTCTGACGCGGAGAGAACCTCACAGAATTCATAATGCCCAGAGTCTTTGGCTTTTGTCTTCCCTGCCACACCATGGCTGCCCCATTGCTTTTGCCTCCTGTGAACTGGTACAGAAGCCGGAGACTGGGAAGATCTGGACTGGAAATCTCTTGTAGAAGTTGGACTCTTGGAAGCTGGAGTATAGATTTTAGCTTTTCTGTGTGATGAGGAGGAAGGGTTCTTCGATGTGTCTGCTCTGTTTCTCCCACAATCCTTTGAGACTTGAGGTCTTTTTCTAATGTGCAACCTAAAACCAAGATGCGTCTGGATCTCACCACGGCCTTCAGGGGTTTTTATAAGGTGGGTCTGTGGGTAGACGAGAATGTAAGCAGACTGGGACGTATGACCACATCCACATTCTGAAAATAGGCCGCACTGCAAGCAGATGGGGTATTTCAGGACAAGACCCGACTCTGAGGGTGGAGGGACGTTGTAGGGTATCTGACTCCGTAAGAGTTTTGCTGCTATCTCTAGCTTTAGATCTTTAAGCTCTTCTGAGAGCTCGGTATTGGTCTGGGAAAAACAACTTGCCTCGAAGGAGTGGTGAGTCTCGGAAGTTCCTGTTTGTGAATCGCTCTGGGAGATATTACTCGGCTCCCTGGAAACAGGATCTTCCCTACTGTAAAGTATCCCGAAAGGAGACTCTGGCTTCCCTAAGGCAAGAAACTGGGCCCCTGTACATGAGACAGGCACGTGCTGAGTGACTTCCTGGAATATATCACTGAGTTTTGAGTTCGTTTTCTTTAGTCCCAATCTAGTCCCAGAGTACTGCTGTATTATGGAGGATGTGGATCCACGTGTCCACATCTTTAAGGGTATTCTTTTCTCATGACCATGGCCTAAGATATGTCTCTGAATATAGTTTTTGACCACTGACGTCTGTGAAATTGTCATTGGGCCCCTCTCTAGTAGGCTCTGGGAAAATTCCATCAATTCAGCTGGAACCCCAAATAAATTCTGAATCGATTGGCAGATACCCATAGTGGCTCCTTCTGTTAAAAACGGTTGAGAACAAAGCTTTCTTTCCATAGTGGTTCCCAGAACATTCCCCAGCATCAGCATATTGGAGAGGTACTTCCTGGGTAGTCGCTGCCTACAGACATGGCTTTCCCAGATGTTCAGTTGTCTGCCCAGGAAAGAACGAATAGAGTTTCTTCGAGCTCCTAATCCTGCCTGAAACTCCGAGGGTAGTAATCTCAGTGGATACGGAGAATAGCTCTGCAGTGTATTCCCAAATTCTTCCATTTGCTTCTTTTCGGTTGATTCCTTAGTTATGAAATCCATATCCCAGATCTCAGGATATAGGGATCCCACAGAGTTCCCTGTTTTATCAGAAGGAAGGACCAAGGGAAGAGCTGGTGACCGTATCCTAATAGTGTCTGTATAGGACTCTGGAGACTGCAAAATGCCAACATTAAAGTTCTTCATAGTCCGGGCTCTTGACACTTCCGGCATTCCAGAACCCTGAAGGGGCCCTAATTCGCTTGTTTTGACAGAGCTTGAAATGAATGGGATCGGAGGGCTGCTTAGGAACCTAGAGAAGTAATTCTCTGCTTGTAACTTTTCTGATGTTATCATTTCTGAATCTCTGTTCTGAAACGCCCGTCCTTGATTCAGATCCATTTCCAGTACTTTAGGAGATTCTCTTTTGAGTCCTACAGATTTTCCAGCCTGAAGCCTTTGCTTGTGAGTTAATACTGGAGGTTCCTCAAGTGGAGATGTTTGCTGTAAGATTAATTCTGGAAAATTTTCTTGAATATTTGCCCTTAGAGTTCGTTCTATAGGTTTTATCTTGTCTTGAAGATGTGGTCTTGGGAGCAAATTCAAAGGATCCTTTACTTGAGTTCTTGATCTTGTGGCAACTCCTATTGGTTCTACAGCCTGAGGACTTGGTCCCGGCGCCAGCTCTTCGGATCTCGCAATCAGAAGCAGGGGCTTGGGATGCAATATTGTCTTTATCACTTGAAAGCCTGGTAATTCTATCATTTCTAAAATCTGATGTGTTGGCTCTGCAATTAATTTCTTAGTTTGAACATTTTGTAGCCAAAGTCTTGGAGCAAACTCTGAAACTATCATATCATGCAGTTTGGGAGTCAAATCAACATATTTTGACCCTTGAGAGGTCGGCTCCGGTATCATCACTGACTCTATAACTTGAAGTGGTGGTCCAGGAATCACTGTCAGAGATTTAGAGACTTGAGGAACTTGAAGCTGTGTCTTTGCAGGTTCTGTCATTTGATTGAGTGGCTTTGGGCTGACCGTTACAAAGTTTATAATCTGATCCAGTGATTCTATTGGAGTGGCGTTCACTTTTTCAATGCTTGTCTTCTGGGGCGTTGGTAGACCACTTCCTACCTCTTCTGTCTGACATTCCTCAAACGGGAGCTCTACAGAGGCTGTATTTCCCACAACTTGATTGGTTGGCTTGGCGGCCAACTCTAGGAATTCTTCCCTTTGCAGCCATGGCTTAGAGATCAAACCTACAGATTCGGGAATCTGAGGTCCTGGTGTTATCCCCGGAGTAGAATCTGGAACATGATAGAATGGCCTTGGTGACGAGGCTACAGATTGTTCCCTTGGGGATCTTTTCTCGGAGCTCCCCATCACAGGTTCTAAGTCTTGAGGATATGGCCGTGGAGATTTTTCAACACATTCATTCTCTCTGTTTACTGGCGTTGAAGACACTCTAAGAAATTCTTTCCCTTGTCTTATCTTACAAGTTAGCCCCGTCATTTCTGTGGCATGATTCTTGAGGTCGAGGGTCATTCTCTTAGATCCTGTGGCTGGTTGGGTCTGTGACTGCACGAAATCTTTCACTTGAGGCCACGAACAAGAAAGCAACTCCAGGGTTTCTAGGCTCTGGTAGTTTTTCTGTGGGGTCAGTTCTGAGGCATTTGAACCTTTTTGATCACTTAGTGTTGGAGTCAGATCAGCAAATCCTGGCACTTGAAGCTCTGGCTGCTGCGGCATCCCCAATGATTCTGTGACTGTATCCGTTGGCTTGGAGGTCAACCTCATAGATTTCTCTGTTGTTTCTGTGCTTTTGTGTCCCAACCCTTTCATCATTTCTGAAGATCCCGCATCTTCTTGATAAACGGGCAGCGGAATATAATTTACCAATTTAGGGGCTTGGTACCTGATCTTCGTGTTCATCTCTGCATAGTCCACCAGGTGGTGTGCTGGTCTGCCTGTCACCTTAGAGGGTTCTGTGATTTGATCATTTGTTTGGGGAATTTGGTTCCCAAATGTCACATTTTGAAGGAATGGACTTGGTGATAAGCCCACAGAGTTTCCACTTCGTGGCAGGAACAGCAATGGTTGTTTGCTCATCTCTGGAAACATTTTATCTTCAGGCAGTGGTGTTGGTAAAACTTCCACAGAGTCCACACCAGTTGACTGAGGCTTCGGAGTCAACATGGGTTGTGCAGTTTGCTGCCGTGACCCAAATTGCTTCTTCAAAAATGGGATCTCTTGAAACTTTGCCCCTACCGATAAGTTAGATGGCTTCACACCTTGAAAAGGGGGTCCGGGGCTCAATAGAACAGGTCTTGTATACTGAGATTCTGATCCAGGGGTCCATGCAAAGGACTCTATGTTTTGCAACTGTGGCCCTGAACCAAGCTTCGCTAAATTTATGCGTTGTAATTCTAATCCTGGATTCAATTCAGAAAAATTCATACATTGTTCCTGTGGCCCAGGGTTGTATTCTGCAGGTGCTATACCTGCAATATTTGACCCTGGAGTTAATTCAAGCCTTAAATCTTGCAAGTGCTGTCCTGGGTTAACCGTTATAGGCATCTCTCTTTGAATTCCTGTCCCTGGGTTCAACTCAGGAAACTTCATACCTTGATGTTTAGGAGCTTCTAAATGTGGCCCAGGGTTGTAGCCCATAGAATTTGCAGACTGTGATTCTTGTCTTCGAGGACATGCAGAAGAATTCACATTTTGCAAATGTGTTTGGACACTGCACCAAACAGAATTTACACACATCATTTGTGCTGCTGGAAATGTTGTACCAGAATGCATTCCTTGAAGAAGTGGCCCAAGATTATTCCTATTAGAATGTTCACACTGAGGGTTTTGGCTTGGAATGCATGCAGAAGAATTCACATTTTGAAAATGTGCTTTAGAATTGCACTCAGTGGAATTCATACACGGAGGACTTGGCTCTGGGGTGCATACGGAAGAATTCACACACGGAGGACTTGGCTCCGGGGTGCATATGGAAGAATTTACACATGGAGGACTTGGTCCTGGGGTGCATACGGAAGAATTCACACACAAGTTTAACTCCACAGATTCCCCATTTGGGGACTTTGACTCCACTATCAAAGATTCCATACTTTGGAGCTTTTTCCCATGAGCCAACTCAGATGGCTTTTTATTTTGTGGCTGTGATCCTGAATTAAAGTCCATTGCTTTTATGCCTTGGGATTTTATCTGTGTTACCAGCTCGGGAGATTTTATACTTGTAACATGATGTTCCATAGAGTTCACATCTTGAAGTTTCATACCCAAGATCTGCTCAGCATATTTCAAATCTTGTAAAGGGGACACTGAGTCCAGCTCTACTGATTTTGTGCCTAAAAACATCTTCCTTGGGGTGAAATCAGGTTTCTTACCTTGTAACTTTGAACTAGGTTTGCTTTCTACCAGTTTCACACCATGAACCCTCTTCTCTGTAAGGACTTCAGATGGCATACCTTGTAATTGTGGTCCAGGAGTAAAGCCCATAGATATGACATCTTGGACCTTTATACCCATGATTGTCCTTGAAGATTTCAGATCTTGTAACTGTGGGCCTGATTCACAGTCTTCCATTTCCATTTCTTGGGACTTTGTCCTCAGACCTGGATTGGATTTTATACCTTGCCACTGTGACCCATGTTTACAGTCTAGCTGGACACTTTGATTGGCAAATGGCTTACCTTGACTTGACGTGATACATTTCATATTTTGGGACTCTGTTTCAGGTGTCAAGTCAGAACATTCTGCACTTTGCCACTGGGGCCCAGAGTTGATCTCAGATTTTATATCCCAAGGCTTTGTCTGAAGTGCTAACTCAGAAGATTTTGCACTTTTTAACTCCATACTGCTTTGTGGTTGTGCCCTTTGGCTTAATACCCCATAGTTCGCTTCTGAGGCCTGTGACTCTTGTTTAAACACTAAAGATGTCACAGATTGAGGTTGTGTTCCTGGGGGTGACCCTAAGGTCACTTCTTGTGGCTGCATTCCAGGGTTCAATCCAGGAGAGCCTGTGACTTCTAAGGGAAACCTGGGTTCAAATGTGAATTTTATATTGTTAATCTTTGACCTTACGTTTGGGTCACATCCTTTCATACTTCTAAACTGGCGCTCCGATTTAAAATCAATAGTTTTGAACCCACGAGACTGTTGTTCCGGCGTTGACCCTGTAGGTTGTTTACTTTGTAACTTCAGCCCTGTAATCAACTCATTAGAAGTCTTCACATTCTTTAGTTGTGCCAAAGGGTTTAACTCTTTAGCTGTGACATCTTCAGATTGTAACCTAAGATTCAGCATAGATTTCTTAGCTTGATAGCCAGATGCTGGGATCCACTGAACAGATTTTGTATTTTCAAGCTGTAATCCATGGTGTAATGCCACACTTTTTACACACTTAGCCTTTGGCTCTGATCTGTGGTGTAATGCCACACTTTTTACACGCTCAGCCTGTGGCTCTGATCTGTGGTGTAATGCCACACTTTTTACACTCTCAGCCTGTGGCTCTGATCTGTGGTGTAATGCCACACTTTTTACACACTTAACCTTTGGCTCTGATCCGTCGTGAAATGCCACACTTTTTACACACTCAGCCTGTGGCTCTGATCCGTGGTGTAATGCCACACTTTTTACACACTCAGCCTGTGGCTCTGATCCGTTGTGAAATGCCACACTTTTTACACACTCAGCCTGTGGCTCTGATCTGTGATGTAATGCCACACTTTTTACATAATCAGACTGTGGCTCTGATCCATCGTGTAAGGCCACACTTTTTACACACTCAGACTGTGGCTCTGAGTTTTCCCCTTCTTGTAACTCTGGTTTTGGGGATGCCCCAGGGGTTTTTATGTGCTGTACTTTTGGCTCAAGGTTAAAATCTGCAGATTTATTCCCTTGAAGTTTTGGCCTTACAGTTGTTTCAGGTCGCTTCACACCTCCCAGCTGTATGGATGGTTTCTGTTCTGTAGATTTGACACCTTGAGATTGTGACCCACGATTTAACCCTAAACACTTCACGCTGTGGAACTCAGGTCCTGGTATCCACTGAACGGATCTAACACTTACAACTGATGGATCTTGGTTTTGATCCACAGTTTTGATCCCCTGAGGCTGTGGTTCTGAATTGGATGTGACGTTTTCTCCTTTCTGTATCTCTGGTTCTGGGGACAACTCAGGTGTCTTCGTATAGTTTACTTGTGATTCAAGGTTAAAACCCACAGATTTTTCTTCTTGAAGTTTTGGCCTTACAGTCGTCTCTGATGGCTTCACACCTCCCAACTGTATAGACATTTTCTGTTCTGTAGATTTGACACCTTGAGATTGTGACCCATAATTTAACCCTAAACACTTCATGCTGTGGAACTCAGGTCCTGGTATCCACTCAATGGATCTTACCCTTCCAACTGGTGGATCTTTGTTTTGATCCACAGTTTTGATTCCTTGAGGTTGTGGCTCTGATGTTAAGTTCAAAGTTTTTGTTTTCTGAAGCCCTAGTGCTAACGGAGAGGTTTTTACTTGCTGTGACTGTGGCTCAAGATGCAACCCTACAGATTTTTCTTCTTGAACTATTTTAGACCTGACAGTCAATTCAGAGGGCCTCACACCCCTCCATTCTGTAGACGGCTTCAATTCTGTAGGTTTGGCACTTTGAGATTGCAACCTCAAGTCTGACCCTACCCATTTCTCACTTTGAAACTCAGATATTGGTATCCATCGGACGGATTTTGTACTTCCAGTGTGTGGCTCTGTGAGCACCATGGTTTTCACATCTTGAAATGGTGGCTCTAACATTGGCTCTGAGACTTTCACCTGGTGCTCCTGTGGCCCTGGAGTCACCTGGCATGGTTTCATACTTGGCACCTGGGCTTCATCTTGGGCCTCTTCAGGTTTTACACTGTGAACAACTGGTTTAGGAGTCGATTCAAATGATGGTGTATCTTTAAATTGTACTTTAAATTTGATCTCTTTGGGTTTTTTATCTGCAGGTTTGGCTTCTTGACCTGACTTCATGGATAACACATTTTCTGACTCAAAATGCTTGCTCAGCTGGTCTAAAACCCCACCTTTCCACTCGGGTGATCTTACAGTTATCTGGTCATCCTGTCCAGGCTTGAGAGTTAAATCCGTAGGCGCCATCCCTCGACACGGTTGTGTTGAGACTAAATTCACAAGTTTTACTCCTGGGATTCCTTGTGTTTTGGCTATATTCACAGGTTTTAGACTTTGTGGCTTCAAACATGAGATAATCACATGTTTCCTACCCCGCATTTGTGACTGTGCAGTCAGTTCCTTGGGTTTTAGACCTTGTAGTTGAGGCACTTGCAACACCTCCATAAACTCATCTTGAAACTCTTTCCCTGGTACAAAAGTCACAGGACTCTCTTCTTGCTTTGGTTCAAGTTTCAAACCCATGGCATTTAGATCTTGCACATGTGTATCACGGGCCAGCCCCACAGTCTTCAAATCTTGAATTGTTGAACCTGGAATCAACTTCACAGTTTTTGTACCATCTGACTGGGAGCTACATGGGGAGACCACTGTAGATTTTATCCTCTCTGGACATTGTCCTAGAGTTAAGACCGCAGATCTCCTATCCTCTAACTGTGGTCTTGAAGGTAGTAACTCAGATTTTAAACCTTTCAAGTTGGGGCCCAGGGGCAGCTCCTCAGGTTCTTTATCTCCTGCTTGTTTCCCTGGGGTTAACAGTATAGCTTTGACATTTTCCCTCTCTGACTTTGACCTTAACTCCATAGATTTCACATCTCCCAAATGTGGCCCTGGTGTTAACTCTTCCTGCTTTGATGCTGTGACCTTCTCCACACATTTTATATGTCCCAAATGCTGCCCAGGGATCGATTCAGAAGATTCTATACCTTGTGCCTCTGGTCTTCCAACCAACTCAGAATGGTCTACACTTGCTAGCTGTATCCCAGGAGTCAACCTCACTGATTCTGCCATTGGTATCTGTGGCCCAGAAGGTAGTTTATAAGACATCTCATCTTCAAAGCTTGGTGCTTGATTCCTTGTGACATATGCCCTGTCTTCAAACAGCGTCTCCTGTATTATTAACTCTGGCTTCATCCCTTGCCTCTTTGGCTGTGTGGTAAACTCAAACATTTTTACACACTCCAACTGTGGCCCCGAGTGTAACTCTGAAGTCGTCACACCTTGAGATTGAGTTCCTGATGTTCCATCAAAAAAATTGACATTTTGCAGGCACGGCCACGAGTTAAAACTCAGCTGCTTTGTATCGTTGAGCTCTGGGGTCATCTTCGCTAGCTTTGGATTATGTATCCCCAACTCTGGAGTCATAAAATGCATACCGTGAAACAACGGTCCTGCAGTTTGCTCCCCAAATTTTACCCCTTGAGGTCTTAGCCTAGAAGCGAACTCAGACACTTTGGTATCTTGTTGCCGCAGTTCCGGGTTTACCTCCTCAGATATCACGCTTGGATATTGTAGTTCAGAGGCTGGTATTGTGTGTTTCCTGCTATGAAACTCTGATACTTCCATAGGTAGAACAAGTTTCCTATCTTCAACCTGTGGCTCTTGGCTTAATGGCAAAAAGGGTTCTGGCAAAAGTCCCTGAGACTTCCTATCTTGAAAGTGAATACCTGGTATGACCTGTGTACATCTGAAACCTTGGTGCTTGGGCTCAGGGGTCAGATCAGAGAATTTCACAGCTTGCGAGCATGGTCCTACATTTACTTCCACAGGCTTCACATATTGCAGTTTTGCTTCTGGAAGATTTGGCCCCGGGATACAATCTGATGATCTGATTTCTGGTACTGGGGAACGTGATCGTGCCTCATCAGATTTCACACCATAACGTGGGGGGCCTGAGATGACATTTCCTCGTTTTCCCCCTTGGTAGAACTTTGGAAATCTGACACTTTGCAGTTGTGGCCCTGGAATCAACCCAGATTTGATACTTAGCTGCTGTGGTCCTAGATTGAAATGCACAGATTTCACTTTCGGGGGCTGTGTCTCCTCAATCAGTTCCTTCGGGGATGGACTTTGTGGCCCTGACTCTGGCTTTGTCTTTTCAGGACCTACCTCTCCTAGAGACGACTGTCGTGTTACATTTATAGAGTCTTCATTTTGCAACTGTGATTCTGTATCCATTTGCCTAAGTTTGACTTTGAGCTGGGGCCCTGGGATCACATGTTTAATGTGTGGTTTGGGTCCTGTAGTTAGTGTGATAGTCTCTACAGCTAGTACAGGTGGTTTACCAATTACTTCCCCAGATTGCAAATGTTGAGCCAAGGACTCCGATTTCTCACCTTGCACTCCTGGTTCTAGACCCAACTCCAGAGATTCCATTTCTGAATATGGTTCTATCATGGCCCCCTGAGTATCATCAACTTTAGGTAATGTTAATCTGATAGTCTCTCTGTCTTTGTATTCTGGTCTTAGAGTTATTTCTGAACACGATTCTAGAGTCCCATGTAGAAACTTCCCATCTGAGTAGGGATGTGGTTCTGGGGCCATCACCACTGAGTTCATATTCTGCACTTCTGATTCTGGTAGCAAATCCAGAGCATCTTTAATTGCGTTTTGTGATTCTGGAGTCTCTTCCATCTCTTTTACAACCTGGTTCCTAGTTTCAAGAGTTTCTTGGAGTGGTGGTGAGTACATCTCCATAGAGTCTGAGGTTTGGCGCAGTGGCGTCAGCCTCATTCCTAATGATGATTGTGTCAGCTCAACAGATTCTTCCACCTGATGACAAATGTCAGAGCCCACTCTTTCTTCTGGGGCTTGATGCCGTAGGGCCAATTCTGCAGGTTCCAGGAAATGATAACTTGGGTCGGGGTTCACTTCTAAGGATTTTACCGCACAAAGGTGTGTGCTTGGGACCAATTCACTAAGATTCACACTTTCCACCAGTGCCTCGGGAATTAAACTCCTACCTTCTACCAACAGAGTCTTTCTATCTTCGAGCAATGGTACATGGGCTGTCTTCTCAAAGCTGGTGCTTTGTGAATATGGTTTTCGGGTTAAGTTCACAGATTTCTTATCTTCAAGTGATGGTCTTGGAGCCAACTCCACCATTTTTGTATCTCCTTGTAACTCCTGCGATAGGGCTGAATGAACAACCCTTTGCATGCCTTGAGTCTGTGAACCAGGGGTCAAATGTACTGATTTATCACTTTGCACCTGTGGACCTGGGGCCAGCCCAGCAGACTGTATGTTTTGGAGTTGTGCTTCAACTATCACTTGGCCAGATTTCACATCTTGAAGTTGAGATTCAGGGGCTGATGGCACAGATTCCTCACTTTGCAATTGTGGCCTGTGGGTTAATTTCTCAAACTGCATAATCAGCTGATGCAATTCTAGGGTCAAATCTGTAGATACCGCTCTTGAGGTCGGTGGTCCATATTTTACTTTTTCTGGGACTAAAGCCATGGCTATGTCCACAGATTTCATATTTCGCAATCTTGGATCTGGGATTAGGTGCTCAGATTTTACGTTCTGTAATTCTGGGGATAAATTCGTTGAATCCATAACCTTAGGCTGTGGGATTGAGTTTTCCCCCAAATGTTTCATTTCCTTAAGTAGTGGTGTAACTGGCACCACTTCTGTAACGTGATGTTTTTGGCTCCTTCCTATGGGTATTGTACCTTGATCTAGTGGTGCTGTGATTGTTCTCACAGGTTCCACTATTTGATTATGTACCTCTGTCATCTCTACAGAATTCTTCATTTGGGGCTGGGTGTCAGAGGTCCCACCCCTTTCTGGGATTTTGTGACTTTGCCTTGGGCTCACTTCAGAATAGTCTAAGTCTTGGTGCCGTGGGGTAAACTTTGAAGGGTCCATGACCTGCTGAGACAGTCCTGGAGTCGATGACACACCCTCTGCGCCTTGATGTTGTGGAGTCATCCCCACAGAGTCTCCAGCTTGAACCTGGAACCCAGAAGGCAAGTCCAGAGGTTCTTTGACTTGAGCCACTGGCTGTGGAATCAAACCAGGAGGCTCTACAACTTGGAGTGGTGGGATCATTCCCACCCCAGGTGGCGCCTGTACTATCGGGGTCACCTTTAGAGCATGCAGGGATTGACCTGATGGTAGCAGAATCACTCCTGATGACGCTAGGACTGTAGACGGTAGCTGTGGAGGTATGCCTCGAGATTCTGCTGCTCCTCTTGGGACAGTAGAAGTCAGAACGTCTGGCTGGGCTGGCAGTGTGGTCAAATTTTCAGTTTGGGTCAAAGCCCTAGGTTCTGTAATGTGTGGCTCTCCTGGTGGAATTTTCTGCATGAAATCCATGGTTTGTTGTGCCACTGGGGTTGCTTTTGTATAATCAATGGCTTTAGGAAGTGCACTTGAGCTAATTTCCAATATATTTTCATGTATTGGACCGGGAGCAATCCCAATGTGTTCTGTGGCTTGATTCTGTGGGCCCAAGGTCATGTTCGGTGTTCCCATGACTTTATGCTGAGGCTGGGGAATCACTTCCACAGTTCCCAGAACTGATTGCTGTAGCCCTAGACTCTTATCTTCTGGTGGTATTTCTTGGTGGCCATGCAGTATATCCACCTTTGCAGATTCCATGACTTGGTATTGTGGCTTTGGGGCTATTTCTGCTGGTTTTATGACATGTGGGTATAATTCATTAATCATCCCCATAGAATCCATGATGCGAAGCAATTCCGCAGGAGTTACCTTCATATTATCTGTGACTGGACTCTGTCTTGAGGCCATACTCTTTGATTCCGTAGCTGAATACTGTTGAATTTTTACTGTTTTTGGTTTAATTACTTGATCTGATGGCTGAGGAGTTAGATTCACTGTTTCTGCTTGATTTGGTGGCTGCGGGGGAAACCCCACGCAGTCTATCACCTGCGCATGTGATTCTGGGATCATTCCCATCAAGCCCATAACCTGAAGCAGTGCCACTGGAGTGACCTTTACGCTGTCCGTGGCTGAGCGTGGTACCTGGGCTGTCAGTTCCACGTCAGTTACTTGTGCCCTTTGTGGCTGTATCCTTTGTTCTGGAAGACCGAGGACCCTCTGATCTCTATTCAGCTCTAACACATGCCTTGGATCCTTTTTTATTAAAGCGTTTTCTTCCCGAACTATGTTAATGGGAGCTGGAGTGCCCATTGATATAACTACAGGGTTGTAGCTAAGAACCTGGTGGTCATTCGCAGACTGTAACTGCTTGTTTGAGGTCAGCGTCTGTGACACTTCCGTCCTGCTTAATTCAGAATTCACCCCAATGTTTACATGGACATGAAACGATGGAGCATCTGGAGAACTGTTGGTATTTTGCTCAGCCCTCTGAGGGAGGAGTGTAGGTAACTGAGTTTTGGGGAGCCCTTGTTCAGGGACTCCTTGTACATTCATCAATTCGTTACGTATTTCCCAGGATTTTTTCACAGGCAGATGCACCACTTGTGCCCGCAAAGTCGAAACCTTATGTGATATGTGTCTTTCCAGTTCTCCTCTGACTAAAGGAGAGAGCTGGAGTGGAGCCCATACTAGGGAGTCTAGGCTCTCATTTAAAAGAGATTTCTTAAGATCTGTCTTCTGTAAAGTAGGCAGGGATGAGCCCCGGCTCCTGGGAGCAGGCGGTTCCTTTCGGGAGAGAGCAGGGAAGCTATGGCTCCGGAATTGCCGCGTTGCTCTTCCAGGAAAGACTGGAAGGGATGGGTTCGAGCTGTCACTATATGATACAGAAGACATGCTGGAGTCAGAAGAACGGTTTCCCGTCGTACCCACAATGTCAGAGCCGGAGGAAGACCAATCTTGGGGCTCTTTTAAGGTTTTCGTAAGTGTTGACCTGACAAAAAGAAATGTTTTCATTTTCTTTGGGATCAGTAGGCATAAAATTAGTAAGAAGAGAGAGAGTGGTTGTTTCAAGTTCAAAACATTTTTGGTCTAAGGGAGAGATGAAAGGACGGGTTGCATTCACAAACATCAGTTATTTATGTAAAGAATCCCTCCACCAAGAGCAAGATGTGTGAGTCAGTGAGGAAAGGACATGCTGTACAAAGAGAGAAGCTGAGTTCCATCCCCAGGACCCACATGAAAAGAAAGGGACACAGTGCCCCAGTGCTGGGGAAGCAGAGAAAAGTGGATACCCTGGGGCTCACTGGACAGCCAAGGCTAATTATCTCAAAAATCCAGCTGCATGGCTCCCCAGAAATGACACCCAAGTTTTGCAAACACATACATGCACACACACACATGCACACACGCACAACCTGTGCTTGCCATTAAGAAAGAAGACCTGTGTTCGATCCCTAAGACCCACATCTTAGAAGGAAAGAACTGACTCCTGTGGCTTCTCCTCTGACCACCATGTACATGATGTGGTACACATGTGCACACATGCACAAAAATAATAAATAAATAAATAAATACCTAAATAAATGTGATGTGTACACACACACACACACTCACACACACACACTTTGGGGCCTAGAGATATGGCTCAGCAGTTAAGAGTAGTGTCTGCTCTTCCAGAGGACCCAAGTTTGCTTACCAACACCCACATGGTAGTCTACAAACATTTGTAACTCCAGTGCCAGGGGATCCAATGCCCTCTTCTGGCCTTTGTGGGCATCAGTCATGAATGTGGTGCACAAACACACATGCAAGTAAAATACCCATATAAAACATGGAATAAATAAAGCTTAAAAAATTATTCTCCATTGCTCAAACTCACTTTTCTTTTACCTCCCTCCTTTTACTCCCTCTCTCTCTCCCCTACCCAGAAACTCTGTTTCCTGACCTTGCATTTTCCAAATGATGGAAGATCTTTTGAAAACTCCTGTCTATGGATCTGGATATATATTCCTGGCTCCAGCCAGTAGAGTCTCCTGAAATACTGAACACAAAAGGGGATGTCAGTAGAATTGAAGTGATATTAAAGTACCAGTAAGCCAGCCAATAAGAATAGGAAGTTAATTTAGGAAGGAGGCAATTGCTGTCATAGTAAATGAAGTAAAAGTCCCAGGATTTTACATACAGCATCTACGGTTAAGATGGTGTTGCAGCTAGGATTTCCATTGTTGTACTGAAACACGATGACCACAAACTTAGGGGGACAGGGTTTGTTTCAGCTTACAGTTCTCAGGTTACACTCCATTGCTGACAGAAGTCATGGTAGGACCTCAGGGCAAGATGGACCCAGGAGGCAGCAGCTGATGCAAAGGCCGTGGAGGAACCCTGCTTACTGGATTGCTTTCATGGCTTGCTCACCCTGCCTTCTTGTGCTACCTGAGACCACCAGTCCATGGGTGGCATCACCCACAGTGAGCTGGACCTTCCTATATCAATCATCAATTAAGAAAATGTAGCTGGGCAGTGGTGGCACACACCTGTAATCCCAGCACTTTGGAGGCAGAGGCAGGTAGATCTCTGAGTTCAAGGCCTGTCTGGTCTACAGCGTGAGTTCTAGGATAGCCAGGGCTACACAGAGAAGCCCTGTCTCGAAAAACCAAAAATAAAAAAAAAATTTAAAAAAGCAGCACAGGCTTGTCCACAGGGCAATCTAGAGAGGGCAATCTCTTCCAAAATGATGCCAGTTTGGATCATGTTGACATGAAACCAGCCATCATGGTATTTGTCATAGGACAGTCTGAAGACAGACTCTGCTTACCATGTTAGATCAGCTTCAATGATATTCATCATTCCAGCTTTTTTCAGCTGTGAAACTGTAATAGGAGTAAAGAGACCGTGAGCATAGTGACTACTGACATCATCTAACAATTAGGGGAGCAAAGATGAAGTCACATCGTGATGAGTGGTACGGCCCAGCTATCAAGTTTTGTTTTGCAAGCAAACTATACTGTCTTCATCATGTACTAGAAGTGACCCCGGAATGCAGTAGTGAGGGACACAGAGGTTCCCAATACATCTTTTCCTTTAAAGATGTCTACCCCACATCCACATCCGTGGTAGCGAAATAAGGAGATGGACCTCCCTCACCAAACTCTTGGTAGTTAATTTTTGCCCATGCCATGAAAATGTATGGGACAGAGAAGCACGAGGAAAGCAAACAATGTAGGAATTATGGAGCTGTCTGCATGACTTTGGAAGTGAAGATGTCAGAAAGATGGGGGTACTCTCCAGGAACACCCTCTTTTTCCACTTTCTTCCACCCGCTGTTCAAGACTAGAGTTTGAAAGCATGGCCCACGGTTGATCAGTCACCAGCCTTGAGCTGATCAGTAAGGGAGAGAATCATTTTGACCTGTAAGTTGATGTTTCTGGAATTTTTCATGTTTCTTCGAAATCTAGAAAAACACACAAAAAGAGACAAAGTCAGGTTTATGCTCTAGATTGGGGGTTTTATGGACAACACTTCTCACCTTATCTATGGGATAGTGACACATTTTATATCAGGTATCAACACGGTTGTCATCTGTAACCATATTATTAGTTACCATCTCATCGAATTACGTGTGAATAATTTATTAAGTATACTAAGGGACCAGCAAGATTGCCCTGTAGGTACAGGTGTTTGACACCAAGCCTAATGACCTGAGTTCCGTCTCTGGAGCCCACAGAGTAAAAGAAGAAAAGCAATTTCCACAAGTCGTCTTCACCTCCACACGCGTGCCATGGGCATTTGTACATGGATTACACACATACAAATTAGTCCTAGATTATTGTGTGTATGAGTCCTGTACTCTAGAGACTTGCATTCATAAGGAAAATAGCCAACCAAACAGGTAAGATGCCATGTGGGAGCCAGCAAAACGACTCAGTGACTAAAGATACCTGTGGCCAAGCCTTGGCAACCTATGTTCAATCCCTATGACCAGTATGGTACATGAAAAGACTCTTTCAGGTTGTCCTCTACTTCCACATACCCCTGGCCCCATGTCATACGCACACATGTACACACACACACACACAAAATATAATTTTCATTTTGTTTTGTTTTTGTTTTTCGAGACAGGGTTTCTCTGAGAAACCTGGCTGTCCTGGAACTCGCTCTGTCGATCAAGCTGATCTGGAGCTCACAGGGGTCCCACTTCTGCCTCCTGAGTGCTTACAAATGTAATTTTTAAAAAATGGGGTAACTCACTCAGGATAGTGTTTTCTAATTCCAACCATTTGTATGCAAAATTCAAGATGTCGTTATTTTTTACTGCTGAATAGTACTCTAATGTGTAAATGTGCCACATTTTCTTTATCCACTCTTCAGTTGTGGGCCATCTAGGTTGCTTCTAGATTATGGCTATTACAAATAATGCTGCTATGAACATAGTTGAACAAATGCCCTTGTAGTATGATTGAGCATCTTTTTGAGGTAACCCAGACCCAAAAAGATGAATATGGTATGTAGTCACTCATAAGCGAATACTAGCTACAAAGGGCATTGAGCCTATAATTCATGATCCTAGAGAAGCTAAGTAATAAAGTGAACTCTAAGAAAAACATATATAGATCCACCTGGAAAGTCGAAATAGACAAGATCGCCTGACAAAATTGGGAGCACGAGGTGGATGGAGAAGGGAGGGGAGAAGGGGAAGGCTAGGGGAGGAGAGGGGTGAGGAGAACTTGAGAGAATGGGATAGTCGAGATGAAGGAAGGACAGAGATGAGAGCAAGGAAAGAGATAGCCTGATTGAGGGAGACATTATGGGGTTAACAAGAAACATGGCTCTAGATACAGGAATTCACAAGGATGACCCCAGCTAAGACCCTAAGCAATAGAGGAGAGAGAGCCCAATCTTAATTTGCCCTGTAGTCAGACTGATGAATATCTTAAATGTCAACATAGAACCTTCATCCAGCAACTGATGGAAACAGAGGCAGAGACCCACATCGGAGCACTGGACTGAGCTCCCAAAGTCCAGTTGAAGAGTGGAAGGCATGAGAATATGAGCAAAGAGGTTAAGATCACGATGGGTTCACCCACTGAAACAGTCTACCTGAGCTAATGGGAGCTCACCAACTTCAGCTAAACTGGGAAGGAACAAGCATAGGATCAAACTAGTCCCTCTGAATGTGGGTGACAGTTGTATGGCTGGGGCAGATTGCGGGACCACTGGCCCTACTGCATGTACTGGCTTTTTGGGACCCTACTCTCTTTGGATGGATACCTTGATCAACCCAGATATAGTAGAGAGGGCCATGGACCTTCCCCAAAGCAATGTGCCTTAACCTCTCTGAGGATGGATGGGGTAAGGTGGGAGATATGTGGATATAGTAAGAGGAAGGGAGGGAGTGGGAATTTGGATTGGTGTGTGTAATGAAGGGAAATAATTTGTTTTCTTTTTTAAATATATAAATAAAGATGGGGTGGGGTAAATGTCATAGAAATATATCAGCCGAGCTGTGGTGGCACACACCTTTAATTCCAGCACTTAGGAGGCAGAGGCAGGTGGATCTCTGAGTTCAAGGCCAGCCTGGTCTACAGAGTAAGCTCCAGGATAGCCAGGGCTACACAGAGAACACTGTCTCAAAAAGAAGAAGAAGAAGAAGAAGAAGAAGAAGAAGAAGAAGAAGAAGAAGAAGAAGAAGAGGAGGAGGAGGAGAGAAAAGAAACAGAAAAGAAAGAAAGATATCATTGAACACAGAAGACCACGATTAATTTCTTAAGAAAGAATGGAAGAATTGCCATTTGGGGTAGATATCAAAGAGTCAGTGGCTTTTCAAGAGACTCGGTTTTATGGACATGTTACTAGTATGCAGATTCTTATTCTTTGTCTTCTATTGGTTACATGGATCCTGTTCTTACCCAGCATTCAATAGTCAGTGCTGCTTGCCCATACAGATCCCTACTTTCCCCGTCTTCTCTAGAACATGGATCCAAAGGCTCCTGGACCTATGCTTCTTGGATTGCTACTTATAGGACTCAAATAAGTTCTTTTAATTTTACAGGTTCGGGCTGAATTGATTATCACGTGTCAAAGAGTGAGAAATCAAAACAAAAACCCGAGGAGCAACAGTGAAACCTCAGAGGCCACCCTGAAATCCTAAGTCACGCCAGTGTCAGACTCTAGAAAAATCTGGGTTAGCAAAAGAGTTGGGGCAAAGAATGCCCTGTATAAAGTAACTAAGACCTTATTTAAAAAAAAAAAAAGGTTCTCAAAGTGTCACATGCTCAGAGGAAACAAGGCGCCCTTCTCTGGGAACCCAGACTGTGTCCGTGGGGAAAGAGAAGCAAGTTGCAGTCTGGACTCCTCGCTGATCTCTTCTTTACTGCCGAAGCAATGTTACCGCTACCCTAAGCTCCCACGGCCACGATTTCCCCAGTGGACCATAACCTTGGGAGACTGAGCAGAACTGAACCTTTCCCCCAATTAAGTCACTTCTGTTAGAGCAGTCAGGGGACAGGAAAGGAGCTAAGACAGTGGCAAATAACAAAGAGAAAAATAAAAGTGTATCATTTCTCAATATGGGATGTGGAGACGGACGCAAATTCAAATGTGGGGTGCTGGAGAGGTGGCTCAAGCGTTAAGAGCGCTGGTTGCTCTTGGAGAGGACCCGGGTTTGGTTCCCAGCACCCACACTGTGTCTTCTAACTGTAACTCCAGTTTCAAGGGACCTGCTGCTGTCTTATGACCCCTGAAAGCACCAGGCAACATGTGTTGTCATGTACACAGGCAGGCAAAAATCTCATACACAGAAAATAAAACAATTCTTATTTTTTTAAAAAAATAATTCAAATGTGAAAAATAATGTGAATTTTTTGTTGTTGTTTTCTTTCTTTTTTCTTTTTCTTTTTTCTTTCTTTTTTTTTCCTGAGAGAGAAGGGTTCCTGACTGTCCTGGAACTCACTCTGTAGACCAGAGGCCTTGAACTCACAGGATCCCTCTGTCTCTGCTTCTCAAGTGCTGGAATTAAAGGCGTGCGCCACCGGGCCCAGCTGAGAGCCAATTTCTTAACTTTAGTCACATTCCTTTGGAGTGTGTGTGTGTGTGCATGTGTGTGTGCGTGCATGCGTGTGTGTGTCCGTGCGCGCGTGTGTGTGTGTGTGTAATAAAGAGCAATCTGGTCTTTGTTCCAGATTCTTAGTACAAACTTCCAAAACCCCTGTAACTCTGTGAGCATTGAGGGCGTCTGTTCCGTTAGTGAGATGGAAATGTGGATTTGCTTCTGTTTTAATTGAAGAAGCTGGAACAATCACCATTCTAAAATCTAATTAAGACCTGACCACTCAATATATTTATGCAAAGTTGCAAAAGTACCAAACAAAATATTAGCAAACTGAATCTAATAAATCTAATTAAAGTGTTGGATCCAACATTACAAATGAATTACACATTTCCTAGGAATTCACAGTTGATTTATTATCTTACATTCTCATGCAACTCGGTACACTGATTGAACAAACAAGAAAAAATATGACCATCTAAATAGAGGCAGGAAATATACTTAATACTTAGTACCCAGTATGAAGAGATTAAATTTAAAATTTTAGATTTTTTTAATTAACACCAATTCTTGCTAAAATTTCCTTGATTTGATAAAGAATATTTGAAAAGCTACAGAAAACATACATAACTGGTGAATTACTGAAAACTTTCCTTGACTTAATAAAAGAGACAGATGCCCACAACACACTGCTCCTAAATATTGTACTGGAAGTCATATTCATAAATGAAGGCAAGGAGAACAAAGGCATAAATAAGAACTGGAAAATAGGTAATAAAACTGTTGTTATTTACACATAACATGATTTAGAGAATATTCCTTCAGGAGAATAGATTCAAAGTGAGAAACTTAGCAGGGTCCTCTAAGCAGATCATTATGGAAAGATGTTGTATTTGCGGGTTTCAGCATCATTTATAAAATGGGATTTACAAGGGGCAGTGGTGGCATGTATCTTTAATGCAAGCTCTCAGAAAACAGGAGCAGGTGGATCTCTGTGAGTAGGCCAGCCTGGTCTACAGAGTGACAAAGTGAGTTCCAGGGTAGCCTGGGCTACACTGAGAAACCCTGCCCCCTCCCCCGAAAGAAAGAAAGGTGGTGGACTGCTTGCCTAGCACACCAGACCCCGGGTTCGATCCCTAGTACTAAAAATACATAAAAAGATAGATATAGGCGATGGAGGATAGATAGATAGATAGATGATAGATAGATAGATGATAGATGATAGATAGATAGATAGATAGATAGATAGATAGATAGATAGAATGCCATACCAGAGCAGACAATATGTACCTCCTGGTGAGTATCGTGACCTATGAAGTATGTCCTCTCTTCCCAACAGAAAACAAATTCCTCCTGGTTCTAGTTCATGTTGAGTTGCAAAAAATAGAATATTTGTCATCAGCCTATCTATGAAGGAAGGGGTTTAGTTGGCCTCATGGTTCCAGAAGTCTAAGAGCCTAGTGCTAGCTTGTCCTTAGCTCACGTGACGTCTTTGTACAGCTTCAACTCACAGCAGAAGCAGAGGAGCTGGTGGGTGCATGCGGAAGACAAAATGGATCCGACTCCTGTGGCAGCTAACCCAGTCCTCAGAGAGTAAGGAGCCCCGCCTGGGAGACCCTACCCAGTCTGCAAAGAATGGCATGAATCCCTCCTGAAGGTCACACTTGGCAACCCTGATCCCCTGGAAAATGCATATATTTCTACATGAGTTTTGGAAAAATCCCAACTCACAGGAAGTACAAGAGGCAGCAAAATGTATCAAATCACAACATGGAGGGGGTTTTTTAAATAATTTTTCCTAATTCAAAATACTTTATATATGCATACAATAAAATATAATCATACCCACCCCTCCCCACTCCAACTTTCCCCACATACCCCACAACATATCCAACTCCCAACCTCATGTTTGCCTTTTTTTTTTATAACCCACTAAATCCAAATAGCATCGTCCTCATGTGCACGGCTGCACAGCACGGGTATTTGATCAACAAAATGTTGACGTAAACTCTAGAGAAATGTTTCTTTTATCCAATACTTAAATAAAACTATTAAAAGAAAAGAAAATATTAGAATAAAGAAGCATTCTGGCAAGAAACCTGGCTTTAGAGAAATTCCCAGGCATCCGCATGGATGACCCCATCTAAGACACTAAGCAATAGTGGAGAGGATGCCTGAACTGGCCTTGTCCTGTAGTCAGACTGATGACTATCTTAAATATCACCGTAGATCCTCCATCCAGCAACTGATGCAAGCAGAGGCAGAGACCCACAGCAAATCACTGGGCTGAACTCCCAAAGTCTAGTCGAAGAGTGGGAGGAGTGAGAATACAAGCAAAGAGGTCAAGGCCATGATGGGGTTACCCACTGAAACAGCTTGCCTGAGCTAATGGGAACCCACCAACTCTGACCTGACAGTGAGGGGACCAGCATAGGACCCAACTAGGCCCTCTGAATGTGGGTGACAGTTGTATGACTGGGGCAGACTGTGGGGCCACTGACAGACCAGGATTTATCCCAACTCCATGTACTGGCTTTTTGGAGCCCATTCTCTTTGGAGGGATACCTTGCTCAGTCTAGATAGAGTGGGGAGGGCGTTGGTCCTGACTCAAAGCAATGTGCTAGACTTTGTGGACTCCTCTCTGAGGAGTGAATGGAGGGAGGTGGAGGGGAAGGGAGGAGGGGAGTGAGTGAGAACTGGGATTGGTATGTAAAATGAGAAACGAAAGTTTTTACTAAATAAATAAATAGAAACATACTGTTGCCAGGCGGTGGTGACACACACCTTTAATCCCAGCACTCGAGAGACAGAGGCAGGCAGATTTCTGTGAGTTCGAGGCCAGCCTGATCTACAGAAAGATCTCCAGGACATCCAGGATTACATAGACAAACTGTGCCTTGAAGAACCAAAAGGAAAAAAACCTAAAACAGACAAACAAAAATCAAGGAAAAAATACACCAGAAATGTAGTCATTGCTTTACCTGGAATGAGCAATGACCTGAATTTGATCATCACTAACATACACACAGACACCCAGATGCTCACACACACACACACACACACACACACTCACACACACACACACACACACACACACGAATTCACACAAACAAAAAATGCACAACAGACTTGAATAGGCAGTTTACAAAGGAGAATTTCCAAACGACTATTAAACCTGAGATGTTGTTCAATGTTATTATTTATCGGGGGGCAGGGTGGGGGATGCACATGAAACCATAGTGCAATACCACACACTCACTGGAGTGACTCAATAAAGAGGTGGGCGTGCCAAGTCTGGGGAAGATGGCAGGAGAGCCAGCCGCTCATGGTCTGCTCAGAGGATCGAAGACTCAGAAGAGGCATGATCTACTGATGTTTCAAACACACAAACAATGTACTCAGACAATCTCTCTCCCACTGGAAATAGACACTTGCAATTCACTCCCTGAGACCTTCTTTGTCTTGTCATATGGTTATAAATCTATCTTCATAAGACAAGCTCACCTACCATCTGCCTCCCATCCATGCGATGGACAATATCCACACCACTCTTACTTACCACATTCTTTTCCCTAACTTCCCCAGAGTTAAGTCATATGAATGCTTCATTTCAGCTGGAACTCCTAGACAGCACTTCCTCTATACCTAGTAATTCTTCCTCAGTGTCTATTTGATAATAGATCCTAAAGCTACCGAAGCTACTTCTTTCTTCTTTTTCTTCTCCTCCCCTTTGACTTCTCCTCCTTGTCGTTGTCTTCTTCTTCCTCTTCTCCTTCCCCCTCCTCCTTTCTCCTCTCCCTCTTCCTCCTCTTCCCCCTCCTCCCCCTCTTTCTTCCCCTCCTCTTCCCGTTCCTCCTCCTCCTTCTTCCTCCCCCTCCTCCTCCCCCTTCTCGTCCTTCCCCTCGACTTCTCCTCCTTGTCATCGTCTTCTTCTTCTTCTTCCTCTTCTCCTTCCCCCTCCTCCTCTTTCCCCTCCTCCCCCTTTCTCCCCATCCTCCCCCTCCTCGTCCTCCTCCCGTTTCATTCCCCTCCTCCTCCTCCTCCTCCTCTCCCTCTCCTTCTTCTTCTTTGTATTCTTCTTCATATTCTTCAATTTTTGAGACAGAATCTCTGTTCAGTCCTGGCTGTCCTCGAACTCACTATGTAGACCAGGCTAGTCTTGAAATTAGGGAGATCCTCCTGCCTCTCCCTCCCAATTGTTGGGACTAAAGGTATGCACCACCATACCCATCCTAAGGCTTCTTGAAGTGAATTAAGAGAAAGACAAGGCAGGTAGTGCCTCCCTTAGTCCCAGCACTTGGGAGGCAGAGGCTAAAGAATCTCTGTGAGTTCAAGGCCAACCTGGTCTACAGAAATCAGGAGAGCCAGGGCTACACAGAGAAACCTTGTCTTGAAAAATCAAAAGAAAGAAAGAAAAAGGAGGAAGCATCTATTAGTAATGTCTCAACTCCCCTCTGCCCTCCATCAAGGTCCTCCTATGGCCCAGAGAACAGGCATTCAGACAAACCTATAGGACGTCAGCATGGGGAAAAGTGACTTGAGAAAGAGTGGTTATCACGTACCTTTGTCTTGGCTGCCACCTGGCCCTTGTTCTGATGCCTAGAAAACAGTATCCATGCAACAACAACTAAAAAACCAAGTAACACAACGCTGAGATACGCTGGCAGTGGGGCAGCCAGGCCCCACAGTAACGCCATTCCTCAAGCCTATGCCCCCTCTCAGCTACAGCTTCTGCCTTTATAGTGAGATTCAATGACATCACAATAGGCCCTGCCAGGGAAAGCCAGGCTGTGGGCACGCTCAGGTACCAGCTGAGCCCTTCCCTGTGTCTGCCCGTGGCTCTGAGAGCTCTGATATCTAAAGCTCAGGGAAGAATCCATCTGTGAATCTCCTAGGGTTCAGCTAGGCAGACTTGTCATTAAGGGAGGCGTGATGAGGCAGACTTTCAAAGGTCTTCCCAAATGACTTGTTCTGACTCACATTTTCTTTGGAGCCAGTCACTGGTCACTGTCAAGTTTGGACTGGGTCTATAGCCATAAATTGCAAACTGCAAGTTAGAACACAGCCCCAAGTGGAATCTAAGAGAGCTGGGATAGATCAAGTGGGATCCCTCAGGGACTTGGAGGTGCTTGGTTTTCTAGGTTTGCAGGTCTCCATATTATTTCCTAGTTGCTGTTGCCCCGACACACATCACTCTGAGCAGTGGCCTTAAGAGAGGATCGACGGTCTCATTGCCCAGATCAGTCATTATACCACCCATCACTCCATCTTCCCTAGAGTCAAGGCAGTGCAAACAAGATTTGCTTTTCTTACTATTTTAAATTGTGTGTGTATGCGTATGCACGTATGAGTGCAGGTGCTATGGAGAGGGGCCGAGAGGGAATCTGCAGGGACAGGTGTTTGAGGACCACACAACATGGGTGCCGGGTACTGAACTTGAGTCTCTGCAAGAGCAGCCTTCATTCCCCACCTCTGGGCCACCTCCAGCCTAACAAGGAGCTTTTAGGCCCTGTCATTTACATTATGATGTCAGCATGTCCCTTGAGGGTTCAGGGGGGGAATTTTTTTTTTTTCGAGACAGGGTTTCTCCGTAGCTTTTTGGTTCCTGTCCTGGAACTAGCTCTTCTAGACCAGGCTGGCCTCGAACTCACAGAGATCCGCCTGCCTCTGCCTCCCAAGTGCTGGCAAGGTTAGGTTCCAAAACAAGACAATCAGTTTTATTTCTGAGATCAGAAGATGTCAGTGACTCTTCCCCGATCCCGGGCTGTTAATGCCCCCACCCCCACCCCCAGAAATTGGGTTTGTCCCACCACCACGTGTATCGCTGGCACAAGTCTTCGTGGGACTGGACCGATGGCAGAGGCTCTTCATGGTCCCAGAAACATCAATTTACTGCACTATAGGCTGTTGGGTCCGCAAGTGCTCGGGTGGTACGCTTCTGACCCGGCCCAGAGAGGGCGCTCCTGATAACCTCATAGACGGAAGGAGCTGCAGCCAGGCGTGCCTTAGCCTCTGTGATGGAGCAGCGTTGTAAAAGGCTCAGCAAGGCTGTGGCGATCACCTGTGGGAAGGGGCAGGGCGAGCTGGAGAAAATGTAAGGTCATTTGAGAAAGAACCCTGGAGGAGACAAGAATTGGGCACAGGAGTTAGGTTGGGTAAAAGAATAGGAAGATGGCGGGTCTGTGGTGGTGCACGCCTTTAATCCCAGCACGTGGGAGGCAGAGGCAGGTGGATCTCTGAGTTCGAGACCAACCTGGTCTACAGAGCGAGTGCCAGGACAGGCTCCAAAGCTACAGAGAAGCACTGTCTTGAAAAACAAACAAACAAAAAAACCTTCACTTAAGCTGGAAAATTCCTGTGCTAAGACCCTTCTCTCAGTCCTTCTTGATGCCCCTCCAAGGCAGAACAGAAGCCGTTTTGTTGATGTCGTTTTTACCTCTGTAGTTTCTGCCACTGTCATGCATCCTCACCCCATCCCCACCCCATCCACCTACCCCTCCTAATGGGAGCTCCCCGTGGCACTGATCTCTGAGCTTTGTAAATCTGGTGTCATACCAAGTTCCTTAGATTTTTAAGATCCTCAGAAAGAGTTTGTGGAACGGCCAGCAAGGGGAAAGAAAGGATACATTTCCCTTTTCGTGGGCAACCTGGACGTAGTGGGAGATGGGAGCAGCCCGGACATCATCTGACAGTGGTTGAGGAAAATGGACTGCTTGGAGGAGGCTCTCGATGCAGCGAGCCTTGTACTGTCCAGAGAACCGCTGTGGGAGTAGTAGTAAGGTCGGTGTTGGGATGGAGGGCAAGGAGAACTGAGAATAGTGTCACAGAAGAAAGCAATTGGAGAAGGGGGGGGGGGGGGGCAGGGCAGCTAGGATCCTGAAGACTGGCCGAAGACACTGTGGAGAGTTTGTCTCTCCTGGCAACCCCATAATCACAAGGTGTAAAGGAAAAGTGAGTTAAAGGAGTTAATGAATGGGAAGTTGGTGAGATTTACAACTGTGATCCAAAGACCCCATGTAGATCGATGATAAAGGATAGCAACCTTCAAGGCTGTCCATCATGATCTCTGCCCAGCATCCATTCTCCCTCCATTTGGGCATTGGCCCCTTTCTTTTCCTGGATAACTGTTGGTCTCCATTCTGAGACCGTAGATATAATCAAGCCATCCTGCCCCACCAGATTCTTGAAAGTACACACAAAGCAGATGAGCAGGTGCCCTTTCTCCCTGGAGGGCAGTGATTGGTTCAAAGTTGTGCACATGACCCAAGACAAGGCAACAAGAGCCCTCAGCCAGATGCTAGCGGTGTTATGAGGAACAGAAAGACTCCTTCCCACTGGGGTTACTGTCTTAGAACTATTCAGTTCTAAGTCCTGGAACTCACTTATGCAGACCAGGCTGGCCTCGAACTCACAGACACCTGCCTGTCTCTGCCTCCTGAGTGCTGGGATTAAAGGCGTCTGCCACCACTGCCCAGCTACTAGTTGGGTTTCTATTGCACCTTGAAACCTAAAGACTGCCAACTGGGAGGTACAGTATCACACTCCTGCACCTTTGTGTGCATGCAATGAAGACCGGATAATATGCCCGAGAAAGACATGCCTGTGAAAATCTAGCACTTAACCCTACACCCCTCCCCAACATTGCAAAAAAACATCTTCTATGGCAGTCTGGGTTTGCGGGACTCCTGTCACGCTCCCACTTGCAACATGGCCAGTGCCTTCCAAAAGAGCTTGGAGTTGGCGATGTGGAAGTCCAGCATGTGGTTCTGTAAGGTCTTCCCCAGCAGCACGTCGGCCCCGGTACTCACTGTATTCAACACCCACTTGGTGCTTAGCTCATGCTGGAACTTCTGAAATACAGACACACGGGAGCGCTGGAAGTTAGGGGCTGGGAGAGCAGCGGGTGAAAGAGCCATGTTAGAACAGAAAACCTGGGCTAAAACAGCAGCCACCTCGGGGCTGAAGAGAGAGATGGCCCGGAGAAAGAGCACTGGCTGCTCTTCCATAGGTCCAGAGTGCAATTCCCAGCAACTACGTAGTGGCTCATAATCCGATGCCCTCTTCTAACACTGTATGACATTTAATGATGTACTCCTCATTAAAAAATGAATAAAATTTTTAAAAAAACAAATTTACAGTACTGAAAACAGCCTGATACTGGCATAAGAACAGACAGAAGGACCAATGGAACTGAATAGAAGACCCGGATATCAATCCATACATCTTAGAACACCTGATATTCGATAAAGAAGCAAAAAAATATCAAATGGAAAAAAGAAAGCATATTTAACAAGTGGTGCTGGCATAACTGGATATCAACATGTAGAAGAATGAAAATAGACCCACATCTATCACCAAGCACAAAACTCAAGTCCAAATGGATCAAAGACCTCAACATAAAGCCAGCCACACTGAACCTTATAGAAGAGAAAGTGGGAAGTACACTTGAACGCATTGGCACAGGGAACCACTTCCTAAATAGAACCCGAGTAGCACACTGAGAGAAACAATTACTAAATGGGACCTCCTGAAACTGAAAAGCTTCTGTAAAGCAAAGGACGCAGTCAACAAGACAAAACGACAGCCTACAGAATGGGAAAAGATCTTCACTAACTTCACATCAGACAGAGGTCTGATATCCAAAATATACAAAGAACTCAAGAAATTGGACACCAAAAGATCACATAATCCAATAAAAAAATGGAGTACAGACCTAAACAGAGAACTCTCAACAGAGGAACCTAAAATGGCTGAAAGACACTTAAGGAAATGTTCAACATCCTTAGTCATCACAGAAATGCAAATCAAAACAACTCTGAGATTCCATCTTACACCTGTAAGAATGGCCAAGATCAAAAACACTGATGACAAGTTATGCTGGAGAGGTTGTGGGGAAAAGGGAACACTTCTGCATTGCTGGTGGGAATGCAAGCTTGTACAACCCCTTGGATGTCAGTGTGGTGATTTCTCAGAAAATTAGGAAACAACCTTCCTCAAGACCCAATAATACCACTTTTGGGTATATATCCAAGGAATGCTCAATCATGCCACAAGGACATGTGCTCAACTATGTTCATAGCAGCTTTGTTTGTCATAGCCAGAACCTGGAAACAACCTAAATGCCCCTCGATCGAAGAATGGATAAGGAAAATGTGGTACATTTACACAATGGAGTACTACACAGCAGAAACAAATAACGACAGATTGAATTTTGCAGGAAAATGGATGGAGCTAGAAAACATTATTTTGAGTGAGGTAACCCAGACCCAGAAAGACAATTATCACATGTACTCACTCATAGGTGGTTTTTAAACATAAAGCAAAGAAAGCCAGCCTACAAATCACAATCCCAGAGAACTTAGACAACAATCAGGACACTTAGAGAGACTTATACAGATCTAATCTACATGGGAAGTAGAAAGTAGAAAAAGACAAGATCTCCTGAGTAAATTGGGAACATGGGGACCTTGGGGGAGGACTGAAGGGGGGAGGGGAGAGGCAGGGAGAGGAGCAGAGAAAAATGTAGAGCTCAATAAATATCATGGGGGGGAGGGAACGACGCTGGACACCTAAGCGCAGATCATTTGTTTGATGAGAAGAGCCTTTAACAATCTTTCTTGGTTTTGATCATATTATTGAGAGAGTTAATGTTTGTAAGCTTCACTTGCCCAAGGACAGATAACTTCCTGGAATGCTGGGGCTGTTGTTTTTTCGCTTCAGTAAACAAAACTGGTCGCCCCAACTGCTCAGGATGTGCTTGATCACCAGGCCGGCAGGAGTTGCACCTGCAGGAAGTGCTCAGGAGGTGTTCTTTCCCCTGATTGGACGTAGTAACCTTGTTCATTTTGCCTTTATGAGCACCTGATTAACCTAATTCAGCACCATTCTCTGGGAATTCTGGTTATGGACCTGGCCAGTGTCCATCTTTCTGGCCAATATTTATTAAACTTTGCTTTAATTAGATAATTGTGGATTTGGCCTTTCTCCTCACAATTTTCAGGTATAACAGTCTACTTTATTTTTTTAATTTATTTACTTGTATTTTTAACATGTATGGGTACTTTGCTGGCATGTGTCTCTGTGTACCACATGTATGCAGTGAACTCAGGGGCCAGAAGAGGGCATCCATCCTCTGGAACTGGAGCTACTGACAGTTGTTATCTGCCCTGTGGGTGCTGCCAATGAACCTGGGTTCTCTGGAAGAGCAAACAAGTGTTCTTTGAAGGATACTGAACAGTAGGGTCTTCCTCTGGGACCCCAGATTAGGCCCAAACCACATCCAAACACCTGTTTGACCTTGCAGGTGAAGTTTTGAGAGGAGAAAAAGGGGAGGTCTGTGTTAGAGTGGGCTAGGATGTAGTGGGACATCTTGACTGGGCATGTTCATTAGGTGAACCAAACGGGGCTTTTGATTGCTGGACTTTGGAACTCATCCTCAGCCAGGCATAGGAAAGTATCCGAATAAAGGAAAGGACCCTCACGGTTTTGCTTTAGGAATGTAATCTAATGGTTTTTTAGCAAGACAGAGGGAACCGGGGAGAAAGGCAAGGCCTGTCAGAGTCACATGCTCTAGTGGGCCAAGTGTCCCTTTGCTCTTAACTGCTACAGCATCTCTCCAGCCTCCAAGGTTTTTTTGTTTGTTTTTACAATTCTTTTTGTTTTGTTTTTCAAGACAAGGTTTCTCTTCTCTGTAGCTTGGGAGCCTGTCCTGCAACTAGCTCTTGTAGACCAGGTTGGCCTAGGAACTCACAGAGATCTGCCTGCCTCTGCCTCCCAAGTGCTGGGATTAAAGGCGTATGCCACCACCACCCAGCTGCCTCCAAGTTTTTTATTTGACCCTTGAGGGATCCATAAAGCCATAGATCCCATACATGTGGGAGGAGCTAAGTACTGGGACTCATCCACCAGCTACAGTCTTGCTGAAGGCAGGGGTGGTGTCCAATTCTGCTCCAGGGTCTCTGTCCTTCTAAGGTATGAGATTGTCACACACACCCTTGGAAGAGTGTATACAAGAAACTTTTTGTCCACTTTTTAAAGGGATTCCCTTTATCACTAGTGCGTGAGTGATGGGGGATGGAGAGCAAGCCGAGCGGGCCATGGGGAGCCATCCAGGGAGCCACGTTCTCTATGGTTTCTGCTTCAGTTGTCGCCCTGACCTCCCTCAGTGATGGAGGAAATAAATACTTCTCTTGCCATGCTACTTTTGGTTATGGTGTTTTATCGCGGCAACAGAAAGCCTGAGACAGATGCTATATGCCATTTATCACATTGCCTGTAGGAAAGAAGCCAATTAAATCTGAGTTATATTATTAGCTATTTATCCCATTAAGTATCACTAACAAAGTTATTTTGAAGTTTACATGATTGACTTTTAAGTTCCAATGAAGAAATAAATCCATATTTATAGCTTAGGAAAGCCCTTAATATTTAATGAACGGAGGACTAATCCTTCCAAATATTAAACATGCCATAAATCCTCTATCATTAAGTTCATGGAACCAGTGCATCAAGAAGCAGGCCAGTGGAAAAAATAGGAAATCCAGACTGCTTCTAACATTAAAAAAATGTACATGTAAACTCACTATTGTTATTGGACCAGTGCACATGGAGCTTGAATATATGGCACATGTAATATCCTTCATCACTCAAGGCAAGCTATACTTCAAAATTAAACTGAGACAGTTGGTGTGGAAGTTTGGGTGAGAATGGCCCCAATAGGCTCACGTTATTTGAATGCTTGTTCCACAGTTAGTGGGACAGTTTGGAAAGAATTGCGAGAGCCCTGTTGGAGGAGGCATCTCACTGGTGGTAGACTTTGAATCAGTTTCAAAAGTCCATGCCATTCCCAGTTAACACTGTCTGTTTCATGGTTGTTGTCTCAAGATGTAAGCTCTCAGCTGGCTGGTGTTAGTGCAAGCCTTTAATCCTAGCACTCAGGAAAACAGAGGCAGGTGGATCTCTGTGAGTTCGAGGTCAGCCTAGTCTACAGAGAGTTCCAGGACAGCCAGGGCTACACAGAGAAACTCTGTCTCAAAATAATAATAATAATAATAATAATAATAATAATAATAATAATAATAATAATAAAAAGATGTAAGCTCTCAGCTACTGCTCCAGCACCATGCCCGACTTCCCAGTCAAATACCATTGTCCCTGCTCTGGTCGCCATGGATGCCCTCTCTGAAACTGTAACCAGGCCTCCAATTAAATGCTTTCTTTTAGAAGTCGCCTTGGTCCTGGTGCTTAGCCACAGCAATAGAAAAGCAACTAAGACAATTTTAGGTAATTGCCTGGAAAAATATAAATGCGTTCATGCCTTGCTGCTTTCACAAGAATAAACAAAGTTCCTAAGAACTGCAAGAAGCAGAGGTGCCATACCAACATGAGTGTGGGAGGAGCTTTCTGTGCTTCAAGCCCCAGATGGCAATGGAGAGATTGACACATTCAACCTCGGAAAAACTGAAGCAGACTTCTTGCAGGCTAAAGCCAAGAGAAAATATTTACAACATGCATCAGAAATAGAACACTAATGGCTTTGTAAAGAACTCAAGGCCAAAGGAGTCAGCGGAGATTTCAAAGCCTGGTGGAAAAAGAAGTAAATGCTGGGCATGGTGGCAGAAGTCTGCAATCCAAGCATGCTGGAGGCAGGAAGGAAGGGGCCATTATGAATCTGAGGCTAGTCGATTGTCATGGGGAGGTCCAGGACAACTGAAAGAAGGGGTAAGGGGGCAAGTAGAGAGGGGAGGGAGATGGAGGAGAGAGAAAGATGCTCCTCTATCTCACATCATAGAGACACAGGCTGGGGAGTGGCTCGGGGGCAGAACACTTGCATAGCATGTGTGAAGCCCTGGGTACCATCCCACTTCTTCAAAATCAATAACTAATATATTATAAAAGAAAATTACACAGAAATTGAATGAAGCTAGACAAAACTCTCTGGGGGGGGGGCTGTATGGAGCCACATCAATTCAAACTTCAAGTGTGAAAAGCAAACAGTACAAAACCAATGGAAGAAAAGTTTACAACATAGAGCAAAATAATATTTGTATTTAACCTTTGACCAAGATCTAAATTTCTACATATTTATCAAAAGAAACACTGAGATAATGTGCATAATCATTGCTTCGTTATTGGCAATGGCAAAATATTCTTATTTGATGATCCAAATAAGAAATTGGTCAGGTCAGTTATCATACATGTGCACGCACAGCTGTCAGTGAAGACGAGATCTGTACATTGCAGTTGAGTAATATTCATAAAATATTAAGCAAAGCACATGAGATGTAAATTGTATGCCACCCTTTGCCCAAACATAAGAGGGTGGTTTTTTGGTTTGTTTGTTTTTCATTTTCTTTTTTTTTCCAAAAAGAAACATACAAATTAAGTTTAAATATGGATGTGAATAGGATCGAGGAAGTCACCTTGAATATGCTCCCATTCTGAGGATTAAAATGAAAAATTAATACTAGAGAAAGTATTAAGGGAAGCCAAGCATGACACACACCTTTAATTCCAGCACTCAGGTCGCAGAGGCAGGTGGATCTCTGTGAGTTTGAGGACAGCCTGGTCTACAGAGTGAGATCCAGGACAGTCAGGGTTGTTACACAAAGAAGCCCTATTTTGATAAATGAGAGAGAGAGAGAGAGAGAGAGAGAGAGAGAGAGAGAGATAGAGACAGAGACAGAGAAACAGAGACAGAGAGAGAAAGTATTAAGGGGCTGGAGAGAAGGCTCAGGGTAAAGAGCACTTGCTGCTCTTGCATAAGATTGAGTGAGACTCCCAGCAGCTACAGTTTATGATCACCTGTAACTCCAGTTCCAGAAGATCCAATGCCCTCTTCTGGCCCATGGCACTGCACACACATGGTGCACATACAGACAAGCAGACATACACACATACATATAAAAATAAAATAAAATGCATTAAAATACATCTAAGCCAAGCATTGTTGTAGGGAGCTGCAGGCTGCGTTCCTGCCACCCAGCTCCCAGCCACTGGCTAGCTTTACCCGAAATAACAACACACAAATTGTATTCTTTTAAACACTGCTTGGCCCACTAGCTCTAGCCTCTTATGGGCTAATTCTCATATTTTGCCTAACCCATTTTTAGTAATCTGTGTAGCACCAGTCTTACCGGGAAAGATTCAGCATGTCTGACCTGGTGGCTGGCTGCATCGCGTCTGCCCCAGAGAGGAGAGCTATCGAGTCTGAGCTCACTTCCTCTTCCTCCCAGCGTTCTGTTCTGTTTACTCCACCCACCTATGTTTTAACCTATGAGGCCAAGCAGTTTCTTTATTTTTTAACCAATGACCTTCCTCCATCAGTGCTGTGCCCCTTTTATCACAGCACTTGGGAGGCAAAGGCAGGTGGGGCGGATCTCTGTGAGTTAGAAGCCCATCTCGTCTACATGGTAAGTTCCAGGGCAGCCAGAGCTATGTACAGAGACTCCATATTCAAAACAAACAGGCACTAGAAAAATTACTCAGAGGCCCTGAGTTCAATTCCTGGTAACAACATGGAGACTTACATGATGCTCTCTTCTGTCATGCAGGCATACATGCAAATAGAGCACTTACATACATCAAACAGATTTATAATCTGCAAGGATTGGCTAAATGAGAACTATTCCAGGTGTGTGTTTTAGCTCCTGAGTCAAAGCACCCACGAGTTTACATACCCATCTTTTTATAGGGAACAGAGAGGTAGGGCATGTCAGGAGGACGGTACATGATTTTTAAGACTTGGGGAACATATGAGGGCCTGGGACAAAGTCTGTTTGTTCTGCGGAATGGACAACCGCGTGTGAATGATTCTGAGAGCACCGGAGGAAAAGGCTGGGCCTGGGGTTTTCCAGGTGTGCTGGCAATCTTCAGTCTCTCTTCTGATGCAGTGTAGGTAACAGAAGGTCAGAGGAAGGGTGGTGGTGACTGCTTCTTCCTGGGTGGGTCTGAACTTCAGGCAGGAATGAAGCTTGATACAAAGCCTCCTTCAGCACTGGGATGGGAGATGCAAGGGGAAATGGGAGGGACCTGAGTTCTGAGGGATGTCTCAGGAGCTTCAGATGTCAAGGAGCCAGGTTCTGAGAGTTGCTTTGTGACCTCCCACAGCATTTGTGACATGCTCTGGAATGTATAGCTAGGAGTGGGACAGAGGGGTCATATGGAGATTCTAGGCTCACGTGTGTGTGTGTGTGTGTGTGTGTGTGTGTGTGTTCGAGACAGGGTTTCTCTGTGTTGCCCTGGCTGTCCCAGAACTCTCTCTGTAGGTCAGGCTGGTGTCAAACTCTTGAGATCCACCTGCCGCTGCCTCCCAAGTGCTGGAATTAAAGGTGTGCACTACCACTGCTCGGTTTATGCTTACATTTTTGAGGAGTTAGCAAACATTTCCCCGCACACACACTGAATATAAATGTTTTGTGATGTAAATGGTTCCATTTTACATTTCTACTCATACTGCATGGATCCCAATTTTCTTCCATTCTTACCAACACTCAAGTGCAAATCACCGTTTAACTACTTTACAATCTAGACTACAGTCAAGCAATCAAGCCATAATTTTCACGGTTAGAGAGTATTTATTGAGAAGTAGAAATTGGTAATAAGAAGGGGGCCAGCAAAATGGCTCAACTGATAAAGGTGATTATATTCCAAGCCTAATGACCTGAGTTCAATCCTCTGAGCCACTCAGTGGAAGGAGAGAACTCTGTGTTGTGGTAGGCATGTGAACACACACACACACACACACACACACTGTTAACAATAATAGAATAAGGGCAGAGTATACATAAATTTCCCAGAGCCTGGTTTTGTTCTATGCTTTATCTGAGCACGTAGTCACGTCTGTTGTTCTAGCACTAGGTGGCGCTCCAAACTCAGGTTTGTACCAATTTTGCTGAAGCCTTAGAATCGCAAAATAGATGATAGACAAGCAGAAAGAAGTTTGATGGGTGGAAGGTGTGGACTCTGAGTAAACGGGCAGTTGTCAGCCACGCTGACATTCTTCTCACGCTAGACTTGCATATACCACTCTTTGGGTTGCTGTCATCATCCCAATTTGGAGGCAGACAGTTCCCAAGGTCATACACCAAACTGTTTATTACCTGTCCTTGACCCTAATTTACTTACCTTTTAAAAGGGACTGTATACTTTATTACATTACTTTACTACAGTTTGGGTTTTCATTTAACTGGGCATTTGATTGCTTCTGTCTTCCACACTTATAAAAATGACTTGCAGCCAGGCGGTGGCGGGACACACCTTTAATCCCAGCACTCAGGAGGCAGAGGCAGGCGGATCTCTGTGAATTCGAGGCCAGCCTGGTCTACAAGAGCTAGTTCCAGACAGGCTCCAAAGCCACAGAGAAACCCTGTCTCTAAAAAACCCAAAATGAATGAATGAATAAATAAATAAATATAACTCGCTAAATGCTATAGGAAAAGCAGAGTGGCTTTTCCTATCCTCCCAGCAATCAACACTTCTGACATCAGATGGGCAGGGTGTTCTCCCCCACATCAACAGGCATTCATTTCTGCAACAGGTTCTGCAGCTGACACTGGTGGGCTGTCTTCTAAACCCATTCACTTCTGACCCTATCTGCCTGAAGATACACTTGGACCCCCGGGGTTCACCCTATGAGGCTGCTGCCCACTCCTAGTGCCAATCTCAGGCCCCGGTTTGTTTTGCTCATGCTTTTGACTAACCAGTTATCCAAGATTCCCATGACATCTTCCTTGGATTCAATTAATTTGCTGGAGATGTCCATACGACTCAGAGATACACTTGATTTCCTTTTATCCATGTTAGTGGTCTGTACAATGAAGAGACACAGGAGACATGAGATGTGGGAAGGCATTCACAGCTCCCCCTTCTCTTCTAGTATACCAACGGCAGGACCTCCACATGTATAGCAATCTAGAAGCTTCCCAAACCCAGCCCTTTGGAGTTTTAAAGGAAGTTTCACTAGTAGACATGATTGATTGAATCACCGGCCATCAGTGATGAGCCTGTACTGCCTCCCCTCCCTGGAGGTTGATGGTAGAAGCAAAAAGCCCCACCTCTCTCCATGTCTCCATCTTGCTGGTGGCCAACCCTTATCCTGATGCTATCTGGGGTTCCTCAGCTAGCAGTTTCCCATTAGCGTATATCAGATAGACATTTCACAATGTCACGGAGTCCCTTTTACTTTTGCAACAAGTTTTTCCCCACTCTTGGGTTATTTCCTAATATGTCATTCCAAAGTGAATGAATGAGCATGAATATTGCCTTAGCACTGCTGATGTCAGCGATGTGTGTATCTTTATTCTCTTGTGATCCATCTTATCTCAATGAAAGCTCACTAAGGGCCTCTTGCATACCAGACACTGTGCAAGGTCTTAGAAACAGCCAGAGGTGGCTTTCCCACAGATAAGAAGGGCAAACAAGGCATGCATCCTACCCTGAGAGAGAACAGTGGGGCAGGTGTGTGTGTGTGTGTGTGTGTGTGTGTGTGTGTGTAAGGAAAGACTCACAAGAGCAGGCATAACTGTAAGTTGCTGAGGAAGGGAGCAGGAGTGGGCAGTAGCCAGCTGCAGGGAAGATGTCGGAACGTGACTATCAGCTTTAGGGACAGCGAGGAGCCTGGAAGCAGCTTTAACTGGAGTTTCAGGGTTGGTAACTAGATTGGGGAGGTGCCTTGACAAGAGTTGTAAGCACGTTAGCTTGGTTTTGTCATCCTTTTCCTGAATAGCGTGTAACAATTTAAAAATAATTGGAGTTAGGGCAGGGGGCACTAGAGAGGCGAAGGCAGGAGGATGACACTTTCCAAACCTGCAGTTAAGAATAAATCAGAGGTTTCTCTCCACCCTCATCCCCCTTGCCTGCTCCAAAATCTTACTGTGTAGCCTAGACTGGCCTAAAGCTCATGGTAATCTTCCTGTCTCAACCTTGTAGGCACTGGGATTACAGGAACAAACCAACATATCTGGCTTTTCAAATCTCTTCTTCTTTTTTTTTAAAGACTTATTTATTCATGTATTTTATGTACATGAGTGCTCTGTCTTCATATACACCAGAAAAAGGAATCTGACCCCATTACGGGTGATTGTGAGCTACCATGTGGTTACTGGGAGTTGATCTCAGGACCTCTGAAAGAGCAGTCAAGTGCTCTTAACCCACTGAGCCATCTCTCCAGCCCCCCAAATCAAATTACTCTCTTGTGTTTTAGCTTTAGAGATAAAGTGATAGATTGCTCACAAAGCTTATTGCCTTGTGACTCAGCTATTCCTTCCTGATGGGGAATAGATTAGATTAGTGTGAGCTTGTTCACACCAATAATAATAGTGAATAACAGAGTAAATACTTGTGAGCTATTATTTATGGACAGTTTACTGGTATAGATTCTTGTATTTTGATACAAATTCGAATTATATTTGTTATATTAAATATACCCCTATTTCTGTTTGCAATATTTGTACATCTGTGCAAAGTTATTTTGTCAGATTGTATGCATGCATGTTTCTATCTCTGTTTAAGACATTTTGTATACTGATACAATTTTAGGATATATTTATCATATTGCATATTTTTACCTCTGATCAAGATACTTACACATTGTTTACATTTTGAGGTCATTGTCCTTATTCACTGTACAATTGTTTAAAGATTGTTTAATATCACTGATATAAAGTCTTAGTTATATAGGTATTAAGTATTATAGGTCAATAGTCATTCATGTTTGTCATACTTACAGTCAGGCTAATTAGGTTCTTAAATACATAGAGATTGTATTCTACATAGATAGGTAATCTTCAACCACTTCAAAAATCTGTAAAACATGGCATTTAAATAACTTAGGGTTCTGTTGACATGAGACACAATTGCTCCTGACAGCACTGATATATTCCCAAGAAAATGTTGCGCACCAAAGAAACTCCACTTGGAGCTTGTTTTTTTCTTGGCATAATTGGTCTTTGGGCAAGGCACTGCCCATGCCTCAACCACTGACAAAGTGCATGGTGTCTAGATTGGACAAGCAAAAAAAAAAAAAAAAAAAAAAAAAAAAAAAAAAAAAAAAAGACTGCTAAACTTTGCCAAGACTGGGTAAGACAGTTTTAAAAAATTTTCCTGCCTCTAAAAATGGTCTATCAGTTACTCTAGGCCTTAGCCAAAGTTGGTTGCTTCAAATTACAAATGAGACTTTGGGTGATTGCTCAGGTAGCCAGTTGTCTCTGTTATCTACTACACATTTTGAAAGCTGCTTAGTTATACTTCCCGCCTACTCAAGTAATATTATCTCCCTTCTTAGGCCTTCGATGGGGTTAAAGACTAGATAGTCATAGTTACCTTCCTCTTATGATCTAGCCAAACCATTAGACTCCTTAGTCTAGAATGATTATTAAAACAATTAGCATATGCTCCTTGCTTAATATTGTTTATGCTGGTTTGTAATTCTAATTTTTATACTTGATATCTGTTTTTAGCATATATAGTTTTGTATTGGGTTTGGAACTCTCTTATTTAGACAAAAAGGGGAGATGATGGGGAACCTCCTTCAGCCAATGGCTTTAAGAGGCTGGAGTAGTTTGAGGCGTGACTTAGGGTACCAAAAATCTGCAATCCGCCCCACTTGCTTTCTTCTTCTCATGAGCCACACCTGGATGTTGGACCCCATTCCTATTTCCTCACTGTGATCTGTGAGTTCTCTTTTAATAAAGAAAAACCTTAAAATACTCTATTCGAAGTTATCTTGGGATCATTTGACACGTGCTCCCCATCACCCTCCCCTCAGAGGTAGACTCTAGCTAGGCGGTGTGGCGCATGGCCAAGACTCAGAGAATCCAGAAAAGTCAATAGCATCATAATCTGACAGGGTGGCCACGGTCACCAGACTGTACGCAGAATGCTGCTGAGCATGCAGTAACAACAGGTCTACCCAGGGGGCCAGCTTTGGCCAGCACTGTGCAGCACATCCACGAAAGACCACTCCAGAAGCACAAAAAGAACACCAGCACAGGATGGCTGGTGGCCTACACCTTTTAGGAACAAAGGCCATCCTACTAGGTGAAGAACTATGACCAGCTGAGGTTCTCCCTGAGGGTAAGAATGTGACACTGGGAAGATGGCATGGGAAACACTGCCTTCCTTATGCCACACTTGGAGTGTGGCCAGTGCACCACAGTCCTCGAGGGAGGTACAGATAAGGACAGGTCTCCTGGGATGGCAATGGTCTCACTCATATGTCCATTCCTAGCCCGTATACTTTCCATCCTAGGTCTCTTGGCCTTAGGACATTAGCTGTACTAAGAGAAAACGAATCTTAAAGACTTTCCCCTACTTCCATGCCATTTCCTCTGCCAGGCTCCACAAAGTCTGCTTGTTCAAGGCTTCCTCAGCAGTCAGGTGACCCCTCACAACCACGTGTAACTCTGGCTTCATGGGAGCCAATGCCCTCTTCTGGCCCCCAGAGGTACCTGAACACACACGATAGGATACTCATACATAGACAGACAGACAGACAGGCAGACACACACACATACACAAAACCTCAAAAAACAAAAACAAGGGGCTAGAGTGCTGGCTCAGCGGTTGAGAGCACTCGCTGTTCTTGCAGAGGAACGGGGTTTGAGTCCGAGCACCCACACAGTGGTTTACAATTATAGTCCAGTTGCTCTCTTCTGACCCCTGCGGGTACCAGTCACACATGTGCACAGAAATACACGCAAGCAAAACATTCATAAGAAAATAAGTAAGTCTAAAATAATAAAAAATTAAACAAACAACAAAGAAACCCGAAACAAACCCTAAAACTATCTTAGTCAGAACAAAAACCAAAACAAAAGAAAAAATAACAATCCACCAACCCCATATATGGCTTTATGGTTAAGTATGTTAGGTATTTAAGTAAGAAGAAATATCAATTCTATACAAAAATTTCCAGAAAACAAGAGAAAGAGATATTCCACAACTAATTTTATGAGGCCAGCATTACCCTGATACTAACATCATGCAAATACTGTAAGGAAACATAATTAGCCACGACACCATTAACTTTCTTTGCCAGGCAAAAAAATCACTTATAAAATTTTAGGTGATTAGGACTGAAGAGATGGCTCAGAGGTTAAGAGCACTGACTGCTCTTCCAGAGGTCCTGAGTTTAATTCCCAGCAACCACATGGTCATTCACAACCATCTGTAATGAGATTTGGTGCCCTCTTCTGAACATGGAGGCAGGATGCTGTATACACAATAAATAAATAAATAAATCTTTAAACAAATTTTTTTAGGTGATCAAGCCAGCAATTTGTAAAAAGGATAATGCGTTATCTTTAAGTGGAGTTTACTTCAGGGGCAAAGGCTAGCTCAATATCACCATTAGTTTGTCTGTGTGTGTGTGTGTTTGTATACATGTATCATGTGCTCACATGCCATGGCTCCCATGTGGTGGTCAAAGGATAATTTTGTGGAGTTCGTTCTTTCCTTCAAAACTTTATATTGTTTCCAAGGTCAAATTCAGGTCACCAGATTTGTGTGGCAAATGTCTTTACCAGCTAGGCCATCTCTCTCTGCCCCTAGAGATTTTTATTATTTTGGTATTTTGGAGATTTTTGTGGATCATGCTACTGGCTTGGTATCTAACACCTTTCTGATTTAAAAAGCACAAAGATTTCCTCCTTTGCTCTCTTCTGAAAGTGTTCTGGTTTTGTCTCTTGGACATTGGTCTATGGTTCACTTTAAGTTAGAATTTACATGCAGTGCCTTTTTTCTTTTGCTACCAGTACCCAAAGTTCTGCACCGTTTGTTAAGAAAATTATTCTAGCCATGTGGATCCTAGAAATTAAACTCAGGTCCCTGGGCATCTCAATAGCTCCTGTTTATTTTCTTGACGTATGGTCTCACTATGCAGCTCTGGCTTAGAACTTTCTACACTATGTGGCCTAAGGTGGCTGAAACTCATGATTCATTTGTTTCAATCTTTAAATGCTGGATTACAAGCATAAACCACCACACTGAGCCTTAAGTAATAGCTTAATAATGATATTTAAGACATACCAGGAGATGAATGTACATTTTAGAGGTTTCTACTGCTAGCAGAAATTGCATGAAAGTAGCACATAAGTAGATACCATATATTAACATTTTGAGGTTGGCTCTTTCCTGTGCTTATTATTATTAAAACACAGGGTGGGGATGTAGCTCAGTGATAGAGTACTGGCCCAGCGTGCAGAAGACCCTGGTTTGATCCCACATGCCCCAAACAAAAATAAAAACAATAAATAAAGCAAAGATCCTCCCACCAGGGACTAAGGGAGGCTTACACATGGACAGTAATAACAGCTAATTAATAATTAAACACTAATGATTGAACTGATTCCTATATTCCTGATATCCATATAATCAAAAAATAAATAGAAACCAGGGTGGTGGTTAAAATGATTTAGTATTAGCCGGGCAGTGGTGGCATATGCCTTTAATCCCAGCACTTGGGAGGCAGAGGTAGGCGGATCTCTGTAAGTCTGAGGCCAGCCTGGGCTACAAGAGCTAGTTCCAGGACATACTCCAAAGCTACAGAGAAACCCTGTCTCGAAAAACCAAAAGAAAAAATGATTTAGTATTAGCTCTCAGAAAATGTCACTCCTAAAATACCGTTACTTCTTAAGAGTTTTGAGTTTCATCCTAACCAATATTCAAGTGATCAAATCCTTCAGGAAATAAACAACTCTATAAGACCCAATTCTGAGTCATTCTAACACTTACCCAGGGGTTCCACCAACTGGTCAACCAATCCCATTTTCTTTGCTCTGTCTGCACGAATGTTTCTACCAGTCAGCATCATGTCAAACGCAGCAGGAACACCCACCTAACATGCAAGTGAGAGCCAGGGCACAGGGGGAAAATGAGGGTGAAAGTTAGTTTACAAATCATAAGTGAGCAAACTTTTGAAGAAACGTGGGGCTGGGAGGGGCTCAGTGGGTAAAGATGCTTGCTGTCAAGGCTGACACCCTGAGTTTAATTCCTGGAACTCTCTTGGCAAGAGAGAACTGATTCCTGAAACATGTCCTCTGACCTCCATGTGTGCACCCTTGCACACGTGAGCATGAACATGCAATATAATAATAAACATAATCATTTTTTCTAAAATAAGGAGAAAAGTCAAACCAGTTTTGTTTTGAAGACAGGGTTTCTTTGTGTAGCCCTGGATGTCCTAGAACTAACTCTGTAGACCACAGCTTTATGTTCTTTTATCAGTAAATTAAATTTTATATACTTACACACTTTTAAGTTTTGAGATTATGTCCAGTTGAAGAAAAAAATGCTTTTATAATATATTTTAAATTCAATAGCATAAGGAACTGGAGAGGTGGAGAATTCATTTTATATGAACTAAAATTGTAGACTGTCATTCTCAATTTGTTTTCCATCATTTATACAGTATTTAAAACTAGGGCTGAGGTTGTAGCTCAGTGGTACTCTTTGCTCGGCATGCATAAGACCATGGGTTCAATTTTCAGAAAAATAATGCTGAGAATTAACAATGCAGCTCAACTGATATAGTATTGTAGAAAACTGATCTCTAGTCAAGTGTATGGTTTGTTCCATATCTTGGAAAGCTGAGGCAGGAGAATGGTAGACTCAAGGTGTGTCTGAGTTGTAGAGAAGACTCTGATTCAGAACAAAACAACAACAACAAACAAAACAAAACCAGCTAGGTATGGAGGCTTACACCTATAATCCTAGTACTCAGGAGGCAGAGGCAAAAGAATCTCTGAGATCTAGGCCAGCCTGGTCTACATAGTGAAGTCAGGACTACATAAAGAGACCCTGGCTTAAAAAAACAAACAAGCAAGCAACCAAAAACAATAACAAAAAAAAGCATAAAAACAAAAATGAAAGAACTCCTAGTAACGTAAGTAAATGAAATTCAACAAAACTTTTTGTGTCAAGACATCTTCTAGACAATTCTTACAAAGAAATGTGTATTATTTATTTTGATAACTAGATTGGTATGTGTTATTTCAGACTCAGGAGGGTGAGGCAGGGGAAAGATAAGAGTTTGAGGCCAGTCTAGGCTACAGGATGAAGCTTTTGATCAAAATCAAAACCAACCAAATGAAACAAAACCTTCCTTTCCCCATTTGCACTTGTGTGGGCTTCTAGGCTCAGCTGCTCCACTGTGCCCTTCTCACTGAGAAGTCTACAGTGCTGGGCGCTGCGAGGCTCTGCCCTCTGCTTTGATAGGAAATCCCTCCGCAGCCTCCAGGGATGACTCTCCTTCTCCTTTCCTAGAAATTCAGAAGCTTACTGATCTTTTTTGGTCCTCTGACTATAGCAAGGACATGGTCTAAATCAGAGAATCATGAGAAAGCTGTCTCATACTTATTATGACCTACAACCCATGGCTTTGAAAAACTATTAAGGCGATACCGTGAGAGGAGGAACAAATTAATGTTTTGGAAAAGCAAGGCTTATCACTTTTATCTTTTACTAACAATTCTGTAGAACTGAAAAACTATCAGGAATGAAGAAAAAAAATCTCTCAACAATCCTCTATACTCCTAACTTACTTGGCTTCTGAATTTACAGTGAGTACTTTGTAGAAGATGGAGTAGATCCAAAGGGTATTTATGTATAGCTCAAGTTCACGGCGTTGGGTGTTCTTAAACTCACCATTTTGGGCAGTCTCTGGGTACCTCCAGCTCCTGGTAAGAGTCCCAGTAACACTTCAGGGACGCCCAATACTGTTTTTTTGTCCTTTGTTGCTACTCTGTATTGGCATGCTAAGGCGAGCTTCAGAGAAATGAAAGAAAAATTAGAAGTTAGAAAATATAACTGTAACGATTTAGCACCTAGGTTGGCAGGTCTAAATGTTATTTATAAAGCAGGAATGTCCCACAAAATAAACCATGATTTGTTAGGCTGACATCCGGCACTCTACCATTTACCTCTTCTACCATTGTCATGATTTATCAACCCTTTCAGGTCGCTCTTCTCCTTAAAACTCTCCTGAAGGTAACCTTTGATCCCAGCACTCTGGAGGCAGAGGCAGGCCTACACAGTGAGATCCTGTCTCAAAAAAACAAAACAAAAAAGAATCTCTTCTCTTTAATCTTATCATCTTTACTATTCACAAGAAACTCTCTCTCACGAGACTTAAATATATTATTATGCTTTGAAGGTCAACCAGACTTAAGAACACGAACACAGATCCCACTTCTGATCTTTGCCCTGAGTCTGAGCCAGGTATGCAGCCATGAGAAAGACTTCATGGTGCAGTTTAAATCACAGCTGTCAATGGAAACAGCATTCCTTGGCTCACGTGCTCTGTGTCACTTGCTGCTTGTCATAAATTAAGAGTTAACCCCATGCAGATGTTTGATAGCTAAAATCAAGCCAATCCTACTCGGAAGACTTTCCTGCAGGAGAAACAATAGCCCAAGGGTCACAGCAGCACATCCTACCAGTGAGTGGGACAGCATCTATACAGCTCTGGGATTCATCCATACCTCAAGTCCTCCTCCCAAGCAGGATCCACTGATGGCGGCTACAACGGGCTTTGAGGACTTTTCAAGTTTCTCAAACATTCTCTGTCCTTCCTGTGATATTCGTGTTGCTTCTTGCGGAGTTGTACAAGAGGCTAGCATGCTGTAGCAGCCACATAAAAGAACACAAAAGGAGAGATGAAACTGGATCCTACTTTGTATAACACTTCACCCACTACATGCTTATCTCAGCATACATCAATATTTGGCAATGAGTTCATAAAATGGAACATGTTACACAATTTATTTTGCTTCCTTAACAAACCACTGATCACAAAGCTCTAATATCACCTGGTAAATATTTTGGCTAACAGATCAGACAATTCTAGGGTGATGTTCTGGATCTAGTTAATCTCTTTCAGCTGTTTTGTAGTCTTTACTATCTGTTTCCCTAGTGACATGTAGCTGGTTTCAAAGGCTTCATTATGTCTACCTACACACAGGAATGACTATTCTTCCACACAGATTCTTATGAATAGAGACTAAGATTTCTTTAGTATATACACCTAGATGAGAGTATGCGGCTGGAACATACTTGTTGCCTCCCACTCCTTATGTGTGTGTATCTGCATGTTTGCTCAACTGTACAGGCACATGTGGAGGCCAACTTCAGGTGGCTTTTTCACTTCTTATTTTTTGAGACAAGGCGATTCATCAAACTCACCATGCCCAGCTTTTATGTGGGTGAATCAAACTCAGGTTATTGGCCTAGCGGCAGGTATTTTACCCACCAGTCTAGCCCTTGTATTTTTCATTTTACTAAGTACTGACAAACTGTGCTCCAGAGTGGTTATACGAATTGGGATTTCCACCAAATTTTTAAATGTTTTCTGGAATGATGGAAGAAAACTGGGCATTTGTTCTTGGCTAGCAAGAAAGAAAGGCTGTATTTAGTCATCTATGATTTAAGCAACAAGTTCCTTTATTTCATCAGCTTTATTAAACTCAGGAAAATAACTTCAAAAAACAAACTTTTGGAGAATTTACTTCTATCTTCTTTTAAAGATAGAAATATGTAATTAATCAAGATAAACTTACTTGATATCAGCACCTGCGACAAAGCAGCCGGGCTTTGATGAAATAAGGACAGCACTTCTGATTTGGTCATTGGCCCAGATTTCATTCATAACTTCTGCAAACTCTGCTTGTACTTCTTTATTCAATGTATTTACCTACAAGAGAAACAGCTACATCTAAGGGTTTAAACTAGAAGTAAAACAGACATACTACCACTGTCAAATATGTTCATGCAGCAGACATATTGTAAGAAGAAAATGAAGAAACCAAAACCAAAACACAGACAGACCAAAACCCCTCTGAAACCCAACTAGTACCCTTCCCTTTAAAAACAGGTCTCAAGAGCTGGAGAGATGCCCAGTGGGTAAACGTGCTTGCCATGCAAGCCCAACCATCCGAGTTTGATCCTTATATCCCAGGTAAAGGTGGAGGAGAGACTCAATTTCACTCTCACCCTCAAGGACGTCATGTACACACAATACAGAAAAAAGGGGACTCTGCTGGCTGGGCATAGGGATGCTTCCTTCTAAATTCTGCCACAAGTCTGAGGCTGACCTAGGACACAGAAGGTTCCAGGCTATCCAGCCTATCCAGTGAGACCTTGTCTGAAAAAAACTAAACTAAAAAAGTGATCATAAGGTCATACTCCTAGCAGTCTGGATCAGATGCAGGTACAATTAAATAAATCTACAAATATTTATTGGCCCAGGGGGAGAAGGGAATCTATACAACATAAAAAAAGAAGCAAAATTAGACACAGTATGGTCTTCATTTTATAAATATATTCAACTTCAGAAAATTAAGGGGAAAAATCTTAAGTTTGAATCCTAAGTTATTCCATATTGGACCAGCACAAGTGAAAGCCTGGCTCCTATAACTGCTAATGGGTGAGAGTTGCCAACTGCTTCACGTAGGTCCTCCTGTTTCTTACACGGTTCTATATAGCCCAGGCTAGCCTTGTACTCTGTAGCTGAGGATGACTTAGAATTCTTCCTATTTGTGCCTCTCAGGTGCTGTGAGTCAGTCCCCATGCTTGGCTCAATCTCATCTATGTCATATAGAGCTCTGGCTGCAAGATTTTATTTAAAAAAAAAAATAGTAAGAGACCTTTATACCAATTTGAGATGGGGGAAAGAATGAACCCCTGCAATAGAATATTCTTGGCAAAACTAGGGTTCTGTTGTCTACACTGTTGAATTTGCCAAGATCCAGGTTCCATTTTCCTTTATTTTTTTCCCCCGAGACAGGGTTTCTCTGTAGCTTTAGAGCCTGTTCTGGAACTAGCTCTTGTAGACCAGACTGGCCTCGAACTCACAAAGATCCACCTGCTTCTGCCTCCCAAGTGCTGGGATTAAAGGTGTGTGCCACCACCACTCAGCTCCAGGTTCCATTTTCACATACCCTGTTTCTAGCATGTGGCCTGCATGAGTCATTCAGAACCTGTAGGAAGCTCAAGAGCCAAATGTCTACATGTATCCCCGCCAACCTACTATGAGTAATACTACAACAGGAAGGTACTGAAGGTAGATTTAATCACCTCATGTTTAAAATAGGTGGATTAAGTTTTATCAACAAGCATATTCTATCATACTTATCCTATACAATAACAGGCTAGTTTTATTAATCTTTGATATTAATCTGACACCTAGAGTCAATAAGAAGGAGTTCTTTGTGTGTTGTCTGTCTTTGAAATGGGGTCTCACTAAGTAGGCCTGGCTGGTCTAGAAATCACAGAGACCCACCTGCCTCTTCTTCTACAGTGTTGGTGTTAAAGGTGAACACCACCAAGAAGGACATTTTTTTCTTTTTCTTTTTTTTTGAGACAGAATCTCACTGTGTTCTACCTGACCTGAAACTCACTATGTAGATCAGGCTGGCTGAGGCTTCAGAGAGATCTGCCTGCCTTTGTTTCCCACTGCTGGGATTAAAGGTGTGCACCACCACCCCTGGCCTCAAGAAGGAATTCTCATACAGGAACATCTGCCTATAACTAAGAAAACCTTAAAATCATGTGACAGGCCCACGTCCAAACAGGCAGATTTCATTTCTACTTAGGATAGGATTCATAAATGTAGTTGGTAGAAATTAACTAAAAAAAGTTTGGGTACCTTAGAATTGGGTGAGTTAATCCGAATAACCACCACATCCCCTTTGACTCCATAATTAATATGGTTTCTGGCTAAAAGAGAGAAGACAAATTAGTTTCTAAACATGCTTATCACAAAGTACGTCTACAAAGTGATGTTAAGATATATACATACAAGTACCATTATATGGACAGAGCAGGTTGTATTTAGGACACACACATCCCCATTCACTTTCCTCCCTCCAACTCTTCCATATACTCCCCTTGCTCTCTCAAATTCATGGCCTCTTTTTCTTTGTTGTTTTACATATATGCATATATATATATATATATATATATATCAAGAAACACACATATATTTAGGAACATATACACATACATACATATTAGGATACACACATATATTTAGGGATACACACATATACATATCTAGTGATATATATATCTATATAGGTATTTATATATGTGCATATACACATATGCATATATACAGCAATGAAGAAAAATGGCCATGAATTTGAAAGCAAGAAAGGTGTGTGGGAGAAGTTGGAGGGAGGAAAGTGAATGGGGGATATGGTGAAATTCTATTCTAATTTCAAAAAATGAAAAGTATAAAAATCAGCATTATGTAAACAAGAAAGTCAACTTACTCAGCAAAGCAGAAGATGCTGTAAAGCTGCGGCAAATACAGCCTGCAAGGGAAGAGTGTTTCAAAATTATTTTGTGAAACAGAATTTCTGTAATATCTGTCAGGTCAGCAAAACTAGAATTTACACCAATAAAACACCAATCAGAACAATGTATTCTAGGCCACTATTGTGGCTACTCCATTACCTTTCTCATTTTAATTATTAGGTCAAATGATTATCCAGATAATAAGTAAGGTAGGGAGAGGATGGCCCCGCCAACCAAAAAAAAAAAAAAAAAAAGGACACATCACATCTCTAGAATGTGTTGGGTTACATGGCAAAGGGCTAACATGCAAATGGAAGTAAGATTGACCTTAATCTAAGGAAAGCATCATGAATTATCTAAATGGGTTTAGGGTAACCCCAAAGAAAATCAGAGACATGTGAGCATGTCCTGGCTCCAGGTTGCTAAAGGAAGGAGATGAGCAGAAGCTGAGACCACAGGTTGTCTCTGAAAACTAGAAAAGGTAAGGCCACGGCTTTTCCTCAGGGCCTTCGGAAAGAATGGAAGCCCTGTCAACACCTACCTGAGCCTAATGACACCCATATGGTTCCCACTTGGGATTGAACATAGGCCTAGTGTATGCTAGGCAAACACTCTACCACAGAGCTATTTATCCTTGGCCCGAGACCCATTAAGGACGTCTGACTACTATAACTGTGCACCAGGGAGGCAGAGGCAGGTAGATTACTGTGATTTCCAGGCCAACTAGTGAAAGCATGCCTCTTGTTTCCCTAAAGGATCCGAGTGTGTTGCCCAGTACCCATGCTGGCTAAAAGACTCCAGCTGCAGAGGATCTGATGCCCTCTTTTGGTCACCACTGCCATTCACACACACGTCATACACTCGCATGCACACCAACACATAAATAAAAATAAATATTGAAAAACAAATAAAAGACCACTGGATGTGGTCATTATACAGTGAACCCCAGCACTCAGGAGGCAGAGGCAGGAGGATCTCTGGATTTGATGCCAGCCTGGTCTACACAGCAAGTTCCAGGCCATCCAGGGCTATATAGCGAGACCTTAAACAAAACAAAACATCAAATCAAGGGGCAACCACTGGCTGCTACAAAGGAAACAGTCCATGTCATGCTTTGCTGTTTTAAGCATTCCTAACTAAAAAAAATTTCTATACTGCATTCCACCAATAACATTCCCAATCTTTGGATAACAAAATTCTGACACCGTCCTCTGTTGCTTATTAGCTGGTGCTCATCATCTAACTTGCTTAGGGTCTTCAGCATGACCACAAGAGATCAAATCTCATGTCCCCAGCCATTTTGGTTCTAATTACCATTTTGCTCACTGGATATCTTTGGCAACCAGCTGCAACCCTACAGGAAAAACAGCCACTAAAGTCATCAGCAGAACAGGTATGGGGTCCACACCTGGAATACTAGCATTTGGGAGACACAGAGACTTAGAAGATAATGAGGCCAGGGACAACCTGGTTTGTTGTTGTTGTTCTTTTCTTATTATTATTTTAATTTTTTTTGAGATAAGGCTTCAATGTGTAGCCCAGGCTAGGTTGGAACTTGCTATACATAACATGGCTAGTATGACTTTGAACGCTTGAATTCATGATCCCAAGTGCTCAGGTTATAAATGCATTCCAGCACACCTGATTCTAGTGAGAGAGTGTCACTATAAAGTAGAACTCACAGGTCCGCCTGAGCACTTTAGTTTTCTTTTAGAGACAAGATCTCACTCTGATCTGGCTGGCCTGGAACTCCTAGCGACCTGCCTACATCTGCCCCCTTAGGCTGCTCCCACATCCAGCTTGCATCATCCACCTCTAAAGCACGAATATCTGATTTTTAAGACAGTAACTGCCCTGAGTGGTGACCAGGACCTGCCATCCCAGTACTCCCCAGAGATGGGCGATCACAGGTTGTAGCTAGGCTGAGACACCTAGCAGTTCCTCATCTCAAAATGAAGTTGCAGCCACGCTGCTTTTGTAGGTGTTTGTTTTTGGAGGTTTGTTGGTTCCGCTGGTTAGGCTTCTTTGTTTGTTTTGGATTTGCTTCGGCATTTGCATTCTGACACTTAGCTGCTTATTTTCCTTAGTTTTTGTCTGACTTTCTACCTCACCCCGCCCTACTTGTCCTACCAGTTAGTCCATTCTTATCCCAATATGCTTCACTCTCTCCTAGTTAGAGTACCTAGCCCATGCTTCTTTCCCACTAGAATTTCTACTTTACAATTAGTTTTTCAGAACTGGGTCTTGAACCTAGGTCCTTGTACATGCTAGGCTAACACTTTACCACTGAGCTGTTTTCAACCCTTCATTTATGTCCCTGAGTAGATTCAGTACTATATCCTCTGCTGCCCCAGAATGCAAGCTCCACCAAGACTTTACTTTTACTTGTTATACCCCAGTGTCCTAGAAAGTTGCATGACATGTCAGGTTGCTGTGAAAACTTTGGTTGCCTAATGACTGAAATTGTAGTGGAAGAGATTAATTATAAGTTCATTTGCAAATGCAGCAATGAGAACAAAACACTAAATAATAATAAAGACCAAAATGCAGGCAGGGAGGAGGATCACACAGTTGAAATCTCAAGGTGAAGTTTTGGGGGGAAACTTAGAGTCATGTACGTTTTGTTGAAGATCAGAGCTAATATTAAGAAATAAGTTACTAGGGGGCTGGAGAGATGGCTCAGTGGTTAAGAGCATTGCCTGCTCTTCCAAAGGTCCTGAGTTCAATTTCCAGCAACCACATGGTGGCTCACAACCATCTGAAATGAGATCTGATGCCCTCTTCTGGCCTGCAGACAGACACAGAGACAGAATATTGTATACATAATAAATAAATGAATAAATAAATAAATAAATAAATAGAAATAAGTAACTAGCCAGACAGTGACGACACACATCTTTAGTCCCAACACTCAGGAGGCAGAGGCAGGCAGATCTCTGTGAGTTCGAGGCCAGCATGACCTGCACAGCTAGTTCCAGGACAACTTGGGCTGTTACACAGAGACACCATGTCTCGAAAAAAAGAAAGAAAGAACTAATAGTTGATATTACTTTAAGGGGATGGTTCTCAAGCTCCCTAATGCTGTGACCCTTTAATACAGTTCCTCATGTTGTAGTGACTCCCAACCATAAAATTATTTTTGTTGCTACTTCATAACTATTTTGCTATTATGAGTCATAATTTAAAATTCTAATATGCTAGATATCTGATATGTGACTCCCAGAGGGGTCTTGACCCCCAGGTGCAGAACCACTGTTTCAAGGCATCTGCCTTTGCTGAGTGCTGGTGCCTGAGTGTGTAACACCTAGTCGAGTAAATGATGATTTACTTTCATTTTCTGAACTAAAGAAAGAGATAGCTTTCCTAGGATAGTTGAGCAAGTCTGGGATATGTGGAGAAAGGAGTGAAAGATTAAAGAGGCGTGTAGAAGAGATGGTTTGAACCATGATGAAGAAGAAAAGGAAGGGTATTTTGAAGAAGCACATAAGCTGTATTTGGGGGATGTTGCCTCTGAGCTACTCTTGAACAATCTGCTTGTCATCTAGAGCTTGCTTGCAATAGAGTAGGATCAAGCCTTTATAATGGAGAGGCTATAGATCAATGTCTCAAACAAATTTAGTGTTTGTTCAAAATTCCCCTTATATCCCGTGTCTTCTACCTAGAGTCTGATTGAAGGACCCTCCACTGGGCCTCTCCTGTGTGCTTGTACTCCAAAGATCCAATCATAATCATTGCTACAGAAAAACCTAGTCCTGGAGTATGAGAACCCATTGCTACAGGTGGGAGGGATCGTGAGACTGACGAAAGTCGGGTCTAAGATTGCCCGAAGTAAAATTTACTAGGAACTCTGAACAGAAAAACCCTTAGCAGCAAGACAAGTGGACTTCCTACACTCTAAGGCAGGAGGATGGGAATTACATACTAAGCTAGACAGAGTTGATCATAGCCAACCAGAACACAGTTAGCCTTCCTCAAAAACTTTTGAAATATCTAGTGTCAGTTAAGATGGCCTTGGGAACTAGAAGTAACTCAGTGGTACTTCTCTAGCAAGTGTCCCTGGGTTCAATAATCCTCAGCACTAAGCTTGGTGAGGCACGCCCTTCACCAGCCCTCCACCACTTTAGAGGTGGATGGTGCAAGCTGGGTGTGGGAGCAGCCTAAGAGGACTAGGAGTTCCAGGCCAGCCAGATCTACCGAGTAAGATCTTGTCTCTAAAACAAAACTAAAAAAAAAAAAAATTAAATAATAAATAAGTAAGTTGGTGTTCATTAGCCTTCTTTAGGCCATTTAAATCTTGCCAACTAACCTCTCTTCGGGGTAAACACGCTTCCACATAGTTACACAAAACCTCCTAAATCAACAAAGACAAAAGCAAAGAGAAAGAACACTAAATGCACAAACATAAAGAAAAACTTCCTAACCACAGTCAATGTAATCAAGCCGAAGTACAGGGTCACTTTGCTTCTGGAATCCAGCCTCACCACACGCCTAACAGCTAAGCTGCCGCCGAGTGAACTTTAGCCTACATTTTTCAGTGCCAGCAAGAGTGAAACCTTTGTCCTACTTTTTAATCATCTTCATATGTAAGAAAACAGCTACGAGATCACACTATAATCAGTGGGAAAAGTTGGACTGTGCTGACCCAATTTTGAAAATGTTACTTTAGTTTATGACAGTTAATAGCTTTTCCAAAATCCAACTCCAGGACAAGGGATGGAATTGATTGAATAAGTGAGAGTCAGACTGGAAAATACCACAGTACCTACTAACTGCCTTTTGTTTCCCGTAAAATTCTTCTCACTCACATACTTGGGAATTAGGAGGAGTAGAAATTAGATATGAAGGTCAACTTGCGAGTTTTTTATTTGATAATCATACTAGAATGATGGTACTATACAGCAGGAATGTTCTAAAACTATCATAGAAGGCTTATGTTTTTTTCCAGGTAACGCCACAGTTCATTGGGCATTTGGCAACGCCCGCACACACTCTCAGGGTCAAGGACTACTAAAGTCTAGACTCTAAATAGTAAATCAGGTGGGCAGCTAATTTTAAATTGATTTTCCTATATATTTTTTCAAAGTATATAAGTTGCTATTAAAATAAGTTGTAGCTATAACTGACTAGACTTTCTTAACGAAAACATAATACAGTTTACAAATTAACATAAGTTTCTGTGTGGAAGTATAGGAAAATCCGGCTGTCAGCTTTTCATCACCTACATAAAATGGATAGATTGCTTTAAAAATTCTCAGCTATATGCAACCATTACTTCTTAGGGCTAAAAAGCCAATAACATTTATTGAGACTTATTCCCATGATAAGCTGCTTTATACCTAATGCAACTTCTTTAGACTTAACATGTAATTGACTCCATTTTATCAATGAGAAAAAGATACTGAAATTAATTCCCGAGTTTACCCGAAGGTAGAAGACATATTTAACGCAGAAGTCAGAGTCCATACTTAAAGCCTTTAATTGCTCCATCAAATTACTTCTCCTGCCAAAGAAAAAATCACTCTCATTCACTTTACAGATGAGAAAGCCCATTTAGATTAAAGCACCTGGCCAAAGTCACACAGCTACCTAGTAACTAGAAAACATGTGACCCCATCACCACTCCAGTGTTGTAGCAGCTGACAATCCATAAAAATACCTTACAACAAATGGAGGAGCAAATATGATGCTTTTCCTAAAACTGTTTAAATGAGTTAAAGGTAAAATATAAACTGTAAGGAAATGTGGCCACAAGTAAACATAAGATAACATAACAGAAAGATAACAAACGTAAAGATAACAGATGTTTTTTCCTAATTCCTTCCTCAACCTTAACATCATTTCTTTTTTCTTTCTTTTTTTTTTTTTTTTTTTTTAGGACAGGATCTCACTATGTAGCCCTGACTGGCCTGGAACTCACCACGTAGACCAGGTAGGCCACAAACTCAAAGTTCCACCTGAGATTAAAGGTGAGAACCACCATGTCCGGCCTCATTTCATTTTTCTTTTGGTAATGTGGTGATTTAGACTGTTTACACACAATTGATCTGTGGCGATTTAAAAAAAAAAATGGAAAAAGACTCAATTAATTCACTTAATTAAATGTCTCGGAAGGTAAAAGTAAATTAAAGCGAATTCATATTACAAATGAAAGTCTCAAAGTAACTGGTATCAAGTATGATATGCAATAAATTAAACTTACATTAGCCATTATGGATGTGGGACGCCTCCGGACAGGCAGTTTTCTACCGCCACCCCTTTAACCCTTTCACTACCAGTCTGAAGAGAAAGAATGCAAGTTCATAGAGCCTGACTAGACATCGGCAGAAACAAGATTGGAAAATAATCTAACAATTTCGTTCCTCAAAAAAAATCAAGTTTTTCTAGTATTTTAAAAAAAAATCTTCCTTTCTCTGAGTTGGAGAACCTCTGCTTTCAGTCTTCTATACATTCACGACAGGATTATTGGAAGCGCGAGAGTTGAGCTCTCTGCAAAAATGGTTTTGACGATAGACATCAGGAGTGGCAGGGATCTGTAAGGCTAGTCAATGCTACCTAGAAGCTTGACAGAGCTCTTAAAGTGACCAAGGTGCGGCAGAGCCTCAAAGATGCGACAGAATGGGTCTCAATCTTCCCAATCTAACAGGGTCAGAGCCAAGACCATAATCATCAAAGGAGACGAGAGGGGCGTGAGCGAAGAGCTGCAGCAGAGAGACCTGCGCAAACTGCCAGACTAAGGGGAACGAGTCAGGAAAGTTAGGGAGAGTCTGACACCGCCGCAAAAGGGCGAGAGGAAGTGACAGTCCCTTCCCAAGGGCACAGGAAATGGGGTCCCTGGACAGTAACCCCCGTTTCCCGGGGTCCAGGGGAAGGGGTGGGAAGGACACAGCGAGGGGCAAATGCTGGTGACCGCCGCCTCGGTTCCAGCAGGCACTCCGGGCATCTCCCGAGTCCCCAGCCAGGCTCACCTCTGGAGCGGAGGATCCAGAAGGCAGAGAAGCGACTGAGACTGCCAATTGCCCGGGACGCCACCATCTTGAGCAGAAGAGGACGAAAGTAGAAAGCTCTTGTAGCTGGGCGCAATGAAGCCGAGGACTTTTCTTTTCTCAGTCTGTCCGGCAGGGCGCCTTACTAAAACGCAGACTCTGAGTAGTCCCCGGGCTCTCACCCTCCATCTTGCTCCCAACTAATCGGGCCGAAAGGATGATTTCTCTGAAGGAAGACCAAGGACCCCTGAGGAGGGGGGCGGAGTGTCTGACTTTCTAGTCAGGCGCTCAGAGGGCAGCCCTCAAATTCCGCAGTGACCCTGGGCGGGGCGAGAGAGGTCCTTGCGGAACGGGAGCCGCCCCTCGGTGAGGGCTGGCGGTTGTCATTCTGGGCTAGACCTTCTTGGGAGCGGCGGGCTTCGCGGTCTCTGAGGTGCGGCGGCGCGCGATTCGGCTTTCTTCTGACTTTCCCGCAAGCAGGTCCCACTTCCCTCCCGGCTCCTGTCTCCGGGGCCCCTTCCCTTTCCCGTGAGGGTCGAAGTCCCAAGAGCGGTACAGGCTGCGGAGTCCAGGCCTCCAGTGCCAACCGCCTCCTGGCGGGCGGCAGGTCGCGTTCTCCCGTAGCTCGCAGCAGGGGTGTCGCCCTTCTCCACTTCGGGTTCACGGACTGTTTGCGTGTGTCAGAGCGTTGTCGTTTCCCCTGCTTTACCTGTCGAGGCAGTCCCGCGGCTGTTGCGATTGAGAACGTGTCGTTAAGTGCGGGCCTCGGGTGTGGAAGACGAGACAATCCTCCTCCTGCTTAGCGATCCAGAGTTCACGGATGGCGGGCATCTGGGCATCCTCACCAAAGTAGCCGCAGCCGTTGGAACAGTGTGTTAACTGGTAGTCACAGGTGGTAGAACTAGACTAGAGAGCCCTAGTCTCTACTTCTAATTGAGCGCTCAGCTTTTCATGTCGCCTAGCTTGGGTGTTTTGTTTGTTTTTAGTGCTGGAAAGATGGTGCTGAAATAAACGGATTTGTTTCAAAAGAAAGTAAAGTCAGCTTCCGGTGCGTTGCACTATTTTGTTTAGTACCCACTACCCCCACGTTTCATTCATTTGCACTTTCGGTGACTTGACTGGCTCAGAAAGATTATATAAAATTTCTTTTTTTGTGGCAAGCCCAGTGTTCAAAACAAAAATAGCACTCACTAGTTAGCCGATTATTCTGCAAGAGAGGAAACAAGAAATGGCTGAAATGGTTATGGAAAGAAAGAAGGGAGCTTTCTGGGTTTTTCTTGTTTGTTTGTTTGTCTTGTTTTTTGTTTGTTTGTTTGCTTTTTTTTTTTTTAATAATTTTTTTATTAAGAAAAGAAGAAAAAAAACATAAACAAAAAACAAGTTTCCACCTCCTCCCAGCCTCCCATCTCCCTCCCCCTCCTCCCACCCTTCTCCCCCTCCTCCCACCTTCTACCCCTCCCCCCACTCCTCTCCCCCTCCCTCTCCAGTCCACAGAGCAGTCCAGGTTCCCTGCCCTGTGGCAAGTCCTAGGTCCTCCCCCCTCCGTCCATATCTAGGAAGGTGAACATCCAAACTGGCTAGGCTTCCACAAAGCCAGCACATTAAGTAGGATCAAAACCCCGTGCCATTGTCCTTGGCGTCTCATCAGCCCTCATTGTTCGCCATGTTCAGAGAGTCTGGCTTTATCCCATGCTTTTTCAGTCACAGTCCAGCTGGCCTTGGTGAGCTCCCAGTAGATCAGCTCCACTGTCTCAGTGGGTGGGTGCACGCCTCGTGGTCCCGACTTCTTTGCTCATGTTCTCCCTCCTTCTGCTCCTCATTGGGACCTTGGGAGCTCAGTCCAGTGCTCCAGTGTGGGTCTCTGTCTCTGTCTCCATCCATCACCAGATGAAGGTTCTATGATGATATGCAAGATATTCGTCAGTATTGCTCTCGGATAGGGTCATTTCAGGTTCCCAGTCCTCAGCTACCCAAGGAACTAACTGGGAACCTCATGTTGGGCACTTGGGAGCCCCTCTAGGGTCAAATCTCTTGCTCACCCTAAAGTGGTTCCCTTAACTAAGAATTGTGGTTCCGTGCTCCCCTATCCACCTTTCCTTTATCCCAATTCTCCTGATTCCCCAAGTCCCCCCTCCTTCCCTTCTACCTTTTCTCTCCCCATCTCCCCTTACCCCCATCCCACCCCACCCCCAAAATCCTAATTTTCTCCCCGGCAATTGGGTCTACTTCCCTTAGCCAAGAGGATAACTATATGTTTTTCCTTGGGTTCACCTTCTTACTTAGCTTCTTTAGGTTCACCTATTGTAGACTCCGTGGCCCTAATTTATGGCTAGAAACCAATTATGAGCGAGTACATCCCATGTTCATCTTTTTGGGTCTGGGACACCTCACTCAGGATAGTGTTTTCTATTTCCATCCATTTGCCTGCAAAATTCGAGAAGTCATTGTTTTTTACCGCAGCGTAGTACTCTAGCGTGTATATATTCCATACTTTCTTCATCCATTCTTCCATTGAAGGGCATCTAGGTTGTTTCCAGGTTCTGGCTATTACAAATAATACTGCTATGAACATAGTTGAACAAATGCTTTTGTCATATGATAGAGCATCTCTTGGGTATATTCCCAGGAGTGGTATTGCTGGGTCCAGGGGTAAGTTGATCCCGAATTTCCTGAGAAACCGAAACACTGACTTCCACAGTGGTTGCACAAGATGGCATTCCCACCAGCAATGGATGAGGGTACCCGTTCCTCCACAGCCTCTCCAGCAAAGGTTATCCTTGGTGTTTTTGACTTTAGCCATTCTGACAGGTGTAAGATGATATCTCAAAGTTGTTTTGATTTGCATTTCCCTGATTGCTAAGGAAGTTGAGCACGACTTTAAGTGTCTTTTGGCCATTTGAACTTCCTCTGCTGAGAATTCTCTGTTCAGTTCAGTGCCCCATTTTTTAATTGGGTTAATTAGCATTTTAAAGTCTAGTTTCTTGAGTTCTCTATATATTTTGGAGATCAGACCTTTGTCTGTTGTGGGGTTGGTGAAGATCTTCTCCCAATCAGTAGGTTGCCTTTGTGTCTTATTGACTATGTCCTTTGCTTTACAGAAGCTTCTCAGTTTAAGTAGGTCCCATTTATTCAATGTTGCCCTTAATGTCTGTGCTTCTGGGGTTATACATAGGAAGCGATCTCCTGTGCCCAGCTCCTGTAGGGTACTTCCCACTTTCTCTTCTATCAGGTTCAGTGTGTTCGGGCTGATATTGAGGTCTTTAATCCATTTGGACTTGAGTTTTGTGCACGGTGATAGATAAGGGTCTATTTTCATTCTTCTACAAGATGACATCCAGTTGTGCCAGCACCATTTGTTGAAGATGCTTTCTTTCTTCCATTTTATACTTTTAGCTCCTTTATCGAAAATCAGGTGTTCATAGGTTTGTGGGATAAAATTCGGGTCTTCTATACGATTCCATTGGTCGACTTCTCTGTTTTTATGCCAGTACCACACTGTTTTCATTACTGTAGCTCTGTAATAGAGTTTGAAGTCAGGGATGGTAATGCCTCCAGAAGATCCTTTATTGTATAGGATTGTTTTGGCTATCCTGGGTTTTTTGTTTTTCCATATAAAGTTGATTATTGTCCTCTCCAGATCTGTGAAGAATTTTGATGGGATCTTGATGGGGATTGCATTGAATCTATAAATAGCCTTTGGTAGAATTGCCATTTTTACTATGTTGATCCTCCCAATCCAAGAGCAAGGGAGGTCCATCCATTTTTTGGTATCCTCTTCAATTTCTTTCTTCAATGCCTTAAAGTTCTTGTCAAATAGATCTTTCACTTCCTTGGTTAGATGTACCCCAAGATATTTTATGCTGTTTTTGGCTATTGTGAATGGTGAAGCTTCTCTGATTTCCCTCTCTGCTTCCATATCCTTTGTGTATAAGAGGGCGACTGATTTTTTGGAGTTGATCTTGTATCCTGCCACATTACTAAAGCTGTTTATCAGCTGTAGGAGTTCTTTGGTGGAGTTTTTGGGGTCGCTTATGTACACTATCATATCATCTGCAAATAACGAAAGTTTAACTTCTTCCTTTCCAATTCGAATCCCCTTGATTCCATTATGTTGTCTTATTGCTATTGCTAGAACTTCAAGCACTATATTGAAGAGGTATGGGGAGAGTGGACAGCCTTGTCGTGTTCCTGAGTTAAGTGGGATGGCTTTGAGTTTCTCTCCGTTTAATTTGATGTTAGCTGTCGGCTTGCTGTATATAGCTTTTATTATATTTAGGTATGACCCTTGTATCCCTAATCTCTCCAAGACTTTTAACATAAATGGATGTTGAATTTTGTCAAATGCTTTTTCAGCATCTAATGAAATGATCATATGGTTTTTTTCTTTCAGTTTATTTATATGCTGGATTACATTGATAGATTTTCGTATGTTGAACCAGCCCTGCATCTCAGGAATGAAGCCTACTTGATCATAATGGATAATTTTTCGGATGTGTTCTTGGATTCGATTTGCCAGTATTTTGTTGAGGATTTTTGCGTCGATATTCATGAGTGAGATTGGCCTGTAGTTCTCTTTCCTGGTTGAGTCTTTGAGTGGTTTTGGTATCAGAGTAATTGTGGCTTCATAAAAGGAGTTTGGTAATGACCCTTCTGTTTCTATCTTGTGGAATACATTAAGGAGTATAGGTATTAGATCTTCTTGGAAGATCTGGTAGAATTCTGCATTGAAACCATCTGGTCCTGGGCTTTTTTTGGTAGGGAGGTTTTTGATAACCTCTTCTAATTCTTCGCGACTAACAGGTCTATTTAGATTGTTCACCAGGTCCTGATTTAACTTTGGTATATGATATTTATCTAAAAAAGTATCCATTTCCTTTACATTTTCCAATTTTGTGGCATATAGGCTTTTGTAGTAAGATCTAATGATTCTCTGAATTTCCTCTGTGTCTGTGGTTATGTCCCCCTTTTCATTTCTGATCTTATTAATTTGCAAATTCTCTCTCTGCCGTTTGATTAGCTTGGATAGTGGTTTGTCAATCTTGTTGATTTTCTCCAGGAACCAGCTTTTTGTTTCATTGATTTTTTGTATTGTTTTCTGTGTTTCTATTTTGTTGATTTCAGCCCTCATTTTGATTATTTCCAGTCTTCTACTCCTCCTAGGTGAGTCTGCTTCTTTTTTTTCTAGAGCTTTCAGGTGGGCTGTTAAGTCTCCAATGTGAGCTTTCTCTGTTTTCTTTAAGTGGGCACTTAGTGCTATGAACTTTCCTCTTAGGACTGCTTTCATAGTGTCCCATAAGTTTGAGTATGTTGTTTCTTTATTTTCATTGAATTCCAGGAAGACTTTAATTTCTTTCTTTATTTCTTCCTTAATCCAGCTATGGTTCAATAGTTGACTGTTCAGTTTCCATGACTTTGTATGCTTTCTGGGGGTAGCATTATTGTTGAATTCTAACTTTAATCCATGGTGATCTGATAAGACACAGGTGGTTACTAATATTTTTTTGTAACTGTGGATGTTTGCTTTGTTACCGACTATGTGGTCGATTTTCGAGAAGGTTCCATGAGCTGCAGAGAAGAAGGTATATTCTTTCCTATTTGGATGGAATGTTCTATAGATGTCTGTTAAGTCCATTTGATTCATTACCTTCACTAATTCTCTTATTTCTCTGTTAGGTTCCTGTCTGATTGACCTGTCCATTGGTGAGAGAGGAGTGTTGAAGTCTCCTACTATTAGTGTGTGCGGTTTGATGGCTGTCTTGAATTTTAGCAATGTTTCTTTTATGTACGTGGGTGCTTTTATATTAGGGGCATAGATGTTCAGGATTGAGACTTCATCCTGATGAACTGTTCCTGTTATGAGTATAAAATGCCCCTCTCCATCTCTTCTGATTGATTTAAGTTTAAAGTCAACTTTGTTAGAGATTAGTATGGCCACACCTGCCTGTTTCTTAGGACCATTTGCTTGATAGGCCTTTTCCCAGCCCTTTACTCTGAGTAGGTGCCTGTCTTTGTGGTTGAGGTGTGTTTCTTGTAAACAGCAGAATGTTGGATCCTGTTTTCTTATCCAATCTCTTAGCCTGTGCCTTTTTATAGGTGAGTTGAGTCCATTGACATTAAGTGATATTAATGACCAGTGGTTGTTAACTCCGGTCATTTTTTTTTTTAGTCGTAGAGTTTGTGAGTTTCCCTTCTTTGTTTTGTGTTGGTGAAGGGTCTCTAGATGTCTGAGGTATTGTGGTCATTGTTGGACTCCTTGGTTAGTGATTTTCCTTCAATTACTTTCTGTAAGGCTGGATTTGTGGCTGCGTATTGTTTAAATTTGTTTTTATCCTGGAAAATTTTATTTTCTCCATTTATAGTGAATGAAAGCTTGGCTGGGTATAGTAATCTGGGCTTGCACCCATGGTCTCTCAGTTTCTGCAGTACATCTAACCAGGACCTTCTGGCTTTCATGGTTTCCATGGAGAAGTCAGGTGTAAGTCTGATAGGTTTACCTTTATAAGTAATTTGGCCTTTTTCCTTTGCAGCTCTTAATATTCTTTCCTTATTTTGTATGCTTTGTGTTTTGATAATTATATGGCGAGGGGATGTTTTTTTTTGATCCAGCCTATTCGGTGTTCTGTATGCTTCTTGCACCTTCATAGGAAAATCTTTCCTTAGGTTGGGAAAGTTTTCTTCTATAATTTTATTAAATAGATTTTCTGGACCATTGAGCTGCCCTTCTTCTCCTTCTTCTACTCCTATTATTCTTAGGTTTGGTCTTTTTATTGTGTCCCATATTTCCTGAATGTTTTGTGATGAGAGTTTGTTGGACTTGCTGTTTTCTTTGATCAGTGTGTTTATTTTCTCTATGGTATCTTCAGAATCCGAGAGTCTTTCTTCTATCTCTTGTATTCTGCTGGTTGTGCTTGTTTCTGTAGTCTCTATTCGTTTACCTAGATTTTCCATGTCCAGACGGCCCTCTGTTTGTGTTTTCTTCTTTGCCTCCATTTCAGTTTTCAGGTCTTGAACTGTTTCCATTATCTGTTTGATTGTTTTTCCTTGGTTTTCTAGGGTATCATTCACTGATTTATTCAATTCTTCAAACTTTCTGTTATATTTCTCATCCATTTCTATAAGGGCGTTTTTTACATGCTGTTTAAGGGTGTCAATCACTTTCATGAAGTCAATCTTTTCTCCTTCCTCTTGATTAAGGGGTTCTTGTCCTCCCGTTGTGAGGTCGCTTGTTTCTGGTAGTTTCATGTTGCTTTTCAGCTTGTTGGGCGAATTCTTGCCTTGACGTCGGCCCATCTCTTCTTCCAAATGCTCCCTATGGATCTTCTTTTACCGGATTAGGTCTCCTTGCCTACCAAACGCTGTCTCTCCCCAATGTTGGCTCTCCCAATGCTGGGTCTCCCCAATGCTGGGTCTCCTGGCGCCGAAAGATCAGGCCTCCGTGCTGGTTGGGCAGCTCGCAGACAAAGCGCCTACCCCGCTTGGTGCAGGCAGGCCACAGAAACAAAGGAACTGCTGCCCCCCGGGAGCCCCGGCTACTCGGACTCAGCGCCCAGATAGGCTGGGCTGGGCGATGCCACGCGCCAAAAGAGGGCAGTGGGGGCGAAGTGGGGAGGGCTCTGGACGGAAGCTGGGTGGGCCAGGAAGAAAGAGGCAGCACCCGGGGAGTAGAGGCCCTGCAGAGAGCCCAAACAGGACAGGGGGCCAAGAAACCCCCGAGCTCCCCGTCCCAGGCTGGCGCCGTGGGCCAGAAACTCACCCCAATGCTGGGTCTCCTGGCGCCGAAAGATCAGGCCTCCGTGCTGGTTGGGCAGCCCGCAGACAAAGCGCCTACCCCGCTTGGTGCAGGCAGGCCACAGAAACAAAGGAACTGCTGCCCCCCGGGAGCCCCGGCTACTCGGACCCAGCGCCCAGATAGGCTGCGCTGGGCGATGCTACGCGCCAAAAGAGCTGTTTGTTTGCTTTTTGACAGTCTCTCTGTTAGGTAGTTCTGACTGTCCTGGAACTCACTATTTAGACCAGACTGGCCTCAAACTTAAAGAGATCTAACTGCCTCTATCTCTTGAGTGCTGGGATTAAAGCGTTTTTATTTAATACCTATTGTGAACGTCTTTTCATGTCAATACATACATGCATATCTTTTCATTTTTTCCCAACCTGCTGAATAGTCATGATATATTTATGATGTAGCTAGTTCTATTGATTCCCATTTAGAATAGTTCCAACTATAAGTAATACTCTAACAAGCATTGTGGCTGGTTTTTATGTATCCCCCACTCCCCCGTGCTGAATATGGAATTTAGCCACTGGATTGCTTTAAAACAAATTTTTAAAAGGTATTTTCGGGGGCTGGAGAGAGGCTAAGCAGTTAAGGACACTTGCTGCACTTGGCAGAGGATCCAACTTCGATTCCCAGGACCCATGACGGGCAGCTCACAACCACCTCTTGAATCAATTGAATACCTTCTTCTATCTTCCATGGGCACCCATACATATGTGGCTTACACTCACAGAAATACAAACACATATAAAAATAGGGATTTTTTTTGTTAGTGTGACTATTTTAGTTTGACTGATTGATGCTGGGGATCAAACACAGGGTATGTAATAGACACGCGCTTTGGCGTTCAGCTGTACTCGAAGGCCCTGGCATTTTACTTTCTTATAGGAACTGCTTATTTGTTCATTTTTGCTTGTGGTCTGCATATCAGATAGGAACCTGTTCAGTTGCAAATAATAGAAAATTCTATTAAATTTGGGGATTTCTTATCTCCTGGACCATCAGTGGGTGTGTTTCAGATAGAATATGACTAGGACTGTTTTTTTGTTTTGTTTTTCATAAAATTTTCAGTTCTGTCTTCTTTTGATATCAACTTTGTCCTTAGGTAGCACTGTTAATATTTGTACAACTACAGCCAAAGGAATGATTTGTGTTTTAGAACTGCAGACAGAAAACTTGAGTATTAGACTAACTAAACATCAGTCCCGTGGTCAAGGCAAGGTGCTGTAGGGCTTAGCCATCTGAGCCTTTAATCCCTGCAGCGATTAAGATCACTCTGATTGGGTCAATCCCTTGTAGACTTCCCTGACAACTACATAGTGGGGAAATGCACTCTAGAACAAAATATAGATTAAAAATTGCAGATTTTCCCTTTTAATTTGAAACAGGCTCTTTATAGATTATATTAACCATATTTTCTCTAATGTATTCTTTGCTTTTTAACTCAATTTTAGTTTTTTTAAAATTGTGTGTGGGTTTAAAATATTTTAGTAATCAAATACGTTAACGCTTAATTTATGGCTTCTAGATCTTACTCATCTAATGGGAGGTGGCCTTGCCTAATGGGTGAAGTGTTTGCTGTGCAAGTATGAAAACTGAGTCCATACGCTGGGTTAAAAGAAGCTGGACATGTAGCTTTGTGGGCCTGTAATCCTAGCACTAGTGGAGAGAAGAGAATCTAGGGATTGCTATCCAGCCAGACAACCAATAAACTGACTCTATTTTTTCTGCTAGATTTTTGGCTCTATTTTTTCTGCTAGAGGTGTCTGGATTTATCCAAGTCGTTCAATAGTACTACGGTAATTTTTCTAGGGGACTAAAGAAATGGCTCCGTTTTAAAAGCACTGGCTATTCTTCAAGAAGTCCCAGGTTTGATTCCCAGCTTTAATGAGAGGCCTTATCTCAAAAAGTAAGGTGTAGAAGTGATTGACCTCTAACCTCCACTTCCATGTATACACACATGCACACCCATATTCTCTCATCTTTTTGTTTTGAGACAGGCTCTCACTGTGTACCTCTGACTAGCCTTGAACTTACTATGTAGACCAGGCTGACTTCGAAATCATAGATATCTGCTTGTGTCCACTCAAAGTGCTGGGATTAAATAAAAGTGTGTGCCATCTTTCCTGACTCTGGTATTTTTATATTTTTAAATGTTTTTAGATCTTTTATCTACATGGGTTTAAATTTTTTATACTTATAGTGTGAACAATAGACCTTATTTTTCCCAAGCAATTAGTCATTTCCCAGCAAATTGATTGATCAAGTCATCTTTCCTCCATTTACTTTAAACCCTACATTATATATCAAATTATAAATTCCTATATCTTTAGGTATGCTTGTTATAAGATGTTGTCATACAATTTCTGAGGGTCAAGAATCTGGGCTACTTGGCAGGGTTGTTGTGACTTTGGAGTTTTAGGAGGTTGTCGTCAGCATGTTGGGCAGGTGGTAGACATCTGAAGGCTTTCCTATTCCAGAAGATCAGCTTCCAAGCTCACTCACATGGCTGTTGGCAGTGACTTTCCAGCTGGCTCTCCACAGAGTATCTGAGATATTTAGACAGAAACTGCGATCTTTTTCACAGCTTGATTTCAGAAGCCATGCCATCTCTTCTGACAGAGCAGTGCAGTGTGGAAGGCAGCCAGACCAAGAGTACAAAAACTGAGAGAAAAGATGCTGGGGTCAGCTTGGAGGCTGGCCACTACAGTATCCTCATAAACCTTAAGTTTCTTATTTACTTTTTAAGTAAAAATACGTTTAAAAATTAAGACATTGGGTCAGTGAGGTGATCCCATGGGTAAAAGCTCCTGCCACCAAGCCAGAGAACCTGACTTGAATCATGGAACCTCTTGGTAGAAGGAAAGCTTTAACTCCCACAGGTTGTCCAGTGACCTCTACATGTGTGCTATAGTATATGCTCACCTCCCCCAGCTAACAATTATTTCTTTTATTAACATTTATCTGGGAGGGAGGCCCATGGCACTCATATGGAGATCAGAAGACTTCTTGTAGGAAGTTTGTTGTGGTCCCAGAACCTGTATGCCACTTGGGACCTGGAACTCCGTCTAGGGACAGTGAGGGAGTGAAGAAAGGACAATCACTGAGGAAATGACAGACATGTACAGAAAAGCTGGGGTCAGATGGGGTGTGCAAACCTCTGAAGTGACATCTACCACTAGAACTTGGAACATCACCATATTATATACAGCACAAGGGGAGGAGCTAGCTTGTCTTGGGTAGGAGGTGTCTGTAGGAGGTGTCTTTTGGAAAATCGTCTCAGGCTGTGAACCTCCAGGAGGCGGAGGGAGCTGCGGTTGCTAGCTTTTGTGCATTTTGGTTTCTTCATTACACTTGGATTCCTTCCCACGAGCTTTGCCGTCCCTCTGAGTCTTCCCAGGGCAGGCTTTGTCACTGTTGTGGGGCTCAGGCATCAGAGCCTTTAGCATGGCTGTGTCAATGTCAATGATACACATTCATTTTAGAACTTTACTCAGGGCCTCCTCTGCTCCCTGTAGGAGTTGGTCCTCTCATCCTATCATACCAGTCCTGAGGACAAACTCAGGTCCTCATGCTTGACAACAAGCTAAACCCGCTAAGCCATCTCACCAGCCCCTAACAATTATTTTAATTTTTTTTGGTTTTATTTATGTTTTGCTTGTGTTTATGTATGCACTCCATATGTGTGTCTGTTGCCCATGGAGGTCAGAAGAGTGGGTCAGATCTCCTAGAACTGGAGATGATGGATGGTTGTGAGCCATGAGGTAGGCTTTAGTAACCAAGTGCTCTTAACAGATGAGCCATCTCTCTAGCTCCATCCTAACAATTATTTCTTTTTTCATTTGTTTGTTTTTGTGATAGGATCTCACTATGTAGCCTTGGCTGAGTTGGAACTCACTGTGTAGACCAGACCGCCCTCAAATTTGGAGAAATCTACCTGCACTGCCTCCTGAGTGCCAGGATTAAAGACACGTGCCACCATGCCCTGCCTAACAGTTGTTTTTAACATTGTACCCTAGGGGTATTTTATTATGATTCAAGGAAATACAAATATTTTTCCTCTTTTAATGGGTGGTAGCAAACAAAAACTTATTTTTATGTATATGGGTGTTTTGCCTACATGTTTGTCTATGCAACACTATGTGCCTGGTGCCCACAGAAGCCAGAAGAGAATGTTGGGTGTCCTGGGACTGGAATTACAGGCTGCTGTAAGCTGCCATGAAGGTTCTGTGAATCAAACCTGTATCCTCTGGAAGAACAGCAAGTGTTCTTAACCTTTGAACCATCTCACCAGCTCCTATTTTCTTATCTTTTATGGCTGATTGTATATAATACAGTAGTTCCCTGGTTGCTAGTGTATGACTTACTTAACCAGTTCCCTATTTGCTATTATTCTAATCTTTTTCTATTACAGAATGTGTTTCTCTATAACTTTGGAGACTGTCCTGGGACTAACTCTTGTAGACCAGGCTGGCCTTAAACTCACAGAGATCCGCCTGCCTCTGCCTCTGTGCTGGGATTAAAGGTGTGCCACCACTGCCAGGTTTCCTAATCTCTTAGTATGGATATACCATTCATTGTGAGGAATAGATGATTCATGCTTAGAATAGTTATTTGTACAATGGAAAAGCTATGCCAGTATAGTTATAATATTGCTAGAAAAGAATAATTGATAATGGTATTTTATGGTGGCTGTGAATGAGTTTATCAGATTTCATAGACTGTGTACACTACAGATTGCTGAAGTAATTCAAGACATAATTTGTTCTTTTCTTCGTAGGTTTCAGAATGTCTACCATCTTGTCTTCCACTTTTAAAAACATTTCTACTACATCAAAATGGGCCCTCAGATTTTGTAAGTTCAATTTTTCTTTCTTAAGTGTAGACTTATAAACATTGTGCATCGTTATTAAATGATACACACTTTGTTTTCTAGCTGAAAGACCTCTGAGCTGTACTTCCCAGCTACGATCAGCCCCAGGTACTGTAATTTTCAAGCAAATACTTCTCCATTAAATGTTAGAATTCTGTATTTGTGAATTCTGAGTAAAACTCAAACTAATTTGTTAATTCTTCCCCTTTTATGATCAACATATCATTATTACCTTCAAATAAAAATATGTATAGTCAATCAGTACCATTCCTTTGGGCTTAAGATGATAAAAGAAGACTGCTTCCTGGCCTTTGGCACTCATAGAGTCATGAAGGTCCTATAAACTTGGTGGGTCAGTGTATGTAGCCCTGACTGTCAGTCCTGGAAAAGATAAGCTTACACACTGTCTTGAAATCATTGTGGCGCCCCACGTTAACTTTTACAGTTGTAGTTAGTGGTAGACGTCTCTATTAAATATCTTACTATCTTATATACAAGAGGACCTGTTTCTGAAATAGAGGTGAATGGGAAAACTAGTTAATAAAAGAAGATGTTTAGCTATCATGGAATGAAAGAGTGGGGAAATTCATTGATTTGATGGTGTTATGTAGATCCTCAATGAAACCCAATGAATTAGGCTTCTTCACTGTTGAAAATCACTGTGTGGTGTAAACATTTCCTGACAGATTGTCAACATTTTTTTCTCCTTGTCTGGGCTTTCTGTTGACTCTTTTTCTGATTTTAGATTTATTTTATATATAATATAAGATATATTATTTGTGCAATGGTTTCATAGAAAAAGTGCCATCTAGGATCAGGACATGTACTCTGTTTCAGCATGGTATCTTTTCGGCTAGTGTGGCCAAATGACATCTCTATGTTTTATAGTTTCCTTCTCTTAAAAAAAAAATGGTTGCCAGCCTTACTATATAGGTATGAATATATCTCTAAGTTCTTTAAGTACTGGGAATATAGTGGTAGAACTCCTACCTAGCATGTTCAAGACCCTGGTTCAATCCCCACCCTGTACTAAGAGAAAAGGGACAAAATCAAAGCAGATTTGCCTAGCACACTGTACTCAACCCACCACCACCATAGCAGCTACAACAGCACACAGCCAAAATGCCCTTCATCAACTAAAGTCAGTATGTTCATGGTGGTATTATCTTCCCACAATATTCGTAGACATCTGTAGCCTAATCTCAACTAGAGAACTTAGGTCCTAGAGCCTCTAAATTCTAACCAGAATTTAGATTTCTATTGTCTTTATTATTCACAAAGAATAATAAAGGATAGTTCCTTTCTGACTTATGTCACCTTTCCCCTGATTTAACTGTTCACTCAGGCTTTTGCTTTGCATAATCACCCACGCAGACCTGACTCCTGGCCAAGTAGTAAAAGGTCATTCTGATGACAACAGAGAAATCATTTTTCACTCATTTAGACTAGTCTCTGTTGTCCGGTAGCCATTTTTTGGTGTTTTTCTTTTCTTCCTATGTTATAAGCTCTGAAAGTCTTGAGACTTATGTCCCCAGTGTCAAACAGTATTTTATAAGTGGTTTGTGTTAATGCTGCTGATGATAACGGCACAAAAAGGCACTGATAAGTAAAGGAATGTGACTGGCTGGTTTTAGGATAGGGAAGAGCCATGTGCCTGTGCCAAGAAGGTTTTAGGTTACAATAGTTATAACTATATAATTCCTCTTAACTCGTTTGAGTATTACTGCTGGAAGAAGTGTGAGCAAATGACTACAGGATGTATAGGTGTCCTGTCATCTCATGAACCGTGTCTAGTGGGAATTTTGACTGATTTGATGATTATTTTTTTGTTTCTCTGTCTATGCTCCTGTTTTTCTCACACACAGATAGCAGTTATGTAAAGCATGACACATCTTTTTTAATTTTTTTTATTAATTTTTATTGAGCTCTACATTATTCCCCGGTTCCCTCCCTGCCCCTCCCCTCCCCTTCAACCCTCTCTCACAAGGTCCCCATGCTTCCAGTTTACTCAGGAAATCTTGTCTTTTTCTACTTTCCATGTAGATTAGATATATGTATCTCTTTCTCAGGGTCTTCATTGTTGTCCAGGTTCTCTGGGATTGTGGTTTGTAGGCTGGTTTTCTTTGCTTTATGTTTAAAAGCCACTTATGATTGAGTACATATGATAATGGTCTTTCTGGGTCTGGGTAACCTCACTCAAAATGTTTTCTAGCTCCAGCCATTTGCCTGCAAATTTCAAGATGTCGTTATTTTTTTTCCTGCTGTGTAGTACTCCATTGTATAAATGTACCACATTTTCCTTATCCATTCTTCAGTTGAGGGGGGGCATTTAGATTGTTTCCAGGTTCTGGCTATGACAAACCAAGCTTCTATGAACATAGTTTAGCACATGTCCTTGTGGCACGATTGAGCATCCTTTGGAAATATACCCAAAAGTGGTATTGTTGGGTCTTGAGGAAGGTTGTTTCCTAATTTTCTGAGAAGTCATCATACCGATAACCAAAGGGGCTGTGCCAGCTTGCATTCCCCCAGCAATGCAGAAGTGTTCCCTTTACCCCCACAACCTCTCCAGCATAAGTTGTCATCAGTGTTTTTGATCTTGGCCATTCTTACAGGTGTAGGATGGAATCTCAGAGTTGTTTTGATTTGCATTTCTCTGATGACTAAGGATATTGAGCATTTCCTTAAGTGTCTTTCATCCATTTTAGATTCCTCTGTTGAGAGTTCTCTGTTTAGGTCTGTACCTCCTTTTGTTCTTTGCTCCCAGGATTTGTGGCTATCCTACAGCTAGCTTACAGATGATGTAACTTTTACATTGCCCTAGTTCTTTTCATGGCGTCTTTTCAGCCTCTGTAATGGGTATTTTTTGCCATGTTTCTTTGCTTGGATTCCTACCAAGGAGGATCTGGCCTGGCACAGTTCATCTCTTGTTTGCCAATGGCACGACTAGCTAATTGCTATGGTTTATAGAGTGTACACACCAAAGGTCATGAGCTGGAAGTTTGCTCCTTGTGGTAATACTGAGAGGCGCTAGAACCTTTAAGAAATCCCAGCACTGGGGAGGCTTTAGTAGTAATGTTGAGAGTTTGAGGCCAACCTAAGCTACATTATGAATTTGATATGTAGCAGTACCCAGTTTTTGTTTTGTTTTGTTTTTTAAATGAACTTAAAAGGAAAGTAATTTGGTCATTGGTATGAGTCTGGTATCAACCTTTGAGAGTGGCTGGGTTTTTTTTTGTTGTTGTTGTTGTTGTTTCATTTTTTTTAAGATTTATTTAGTATGCAATGTTCTGCCTGTATAGATACATACCTACAGGCCCGAAGATGGCACCAGATCTCCTTCCTAATAGCTTTGAGCCACCATGTGGGTTCCTGGGAATTGAACTCGGGACCTTTGGAAGAACAGCCAGTGCTCTTAACTACTGAGCCATCTCTATAGTCCAAGAGTGGCTGTTTTAAAATGAGTCCATCCCAAGTGCTTGTCTTCTTCTGTACATAGCCATTTTTCTTCCTGTTTCTTTGCTGTGGTATGTTTAGCTTTGTTATGACATAGCCAGGGAGACCTTCACCAGGACCTCAGTATGCACCATTTAATTAGTTTAGATTCCTTAATGTCCAGTCTCGAGTATTTTATTGTAGCAAAAACAAACAAAACAAAAAATGGTGCTAATATACACTAGTCAACTGCTTTGTTGATTTGTCAGTGGGCCTGGCATACCCCCTCTGAACACGATCAGTTTGTGCCTTGGATTTAGAGTTATGACCTTGTTTGACTATCCCATTGGCAGAGACTATAAACAGTACAGCTCTTTTTAGAGGAGACAAAGGCAGACCTATCAGAATTACACTCTACTTCTCAATGGAAATTATAAAAGCCAGAAGGTCATCGTAAAATAGACCCAAATACCAGAAAGAGAGAAAGAGAGCAATCATAGCAAAATGTATCTGGGCAAGTGTTCCACTTGAGCTTCTTCCCTATCCTTGATTTCATATATTTTATTAATATTTCTTTGAACTTTATCTTAAAGCTGTCCAGACCAAGTCAAAGAAGACCTTAGCAAAACCCAATATGAAGAATATAGTGGTGATAGAAGGTGTCCGCATTCCATTTCTGCTGTCCGGCACTTCGTAAGTATGACATGATCATGGTAGTCGTTTCTCTTTTAAGGTACTGTTTGAAGTAGTCTCTGTAGGTAATAATGCCATTAGTGGGGAACCATATGGAAAGTACTTGTATAAAGTCAGTATAGAACAAGTCAAATCAGTGCGGTATATAATAGCAAGATGTTTTATCCTTTTTTATAAACTAGCTTGCCATGGTATTAGCCTGAAATTGCCTTAATTGAAAGTTCGGTGTAGATCCAGATAGCATCTTTTCCAACAGGGTGTCCTTTTTTTTTCTGGAACATTGATTGCTTCTGTAGGCACAGTTAGTGCTGAGGATGGTCTGTAAAAATTCTGAGAACCTGCTACTTTGATCCTGAAAATGATGAGGCTTTGAGTTGACACAGCTGGTCTAAATGCCGCTTGTAGCTCAACCCCAAGTATTTTGGACTAGCCTGATAATTTCTCAGAATCAAACAACTGTTTTTCTTAGGGTTTTCTATCCTCTAAATGAGATTCATTCTACACAAAAACTGATAATGAATTCTGCTAATTAAGTTCAGGAATTAGTTCTGTTTTGTTTAAATTGTGTTAGTTTGTTAATATTTCTATTTTGCACAGGCAGTCACTAGCATTAAAAACTGGAGAATATTAGGCTCCAGTTTAAAAACAATAAGGCCTATCTTATGTGTTCATATGGAAAATTTGACATCTTGGAGATATATTACTTTTAAATGGAAAAGCATAGGGGTTAAAGAGATGGCTCAGGAGGTAAGAGCCCTTTGAGAGGACCCAGGTTCAATTCCCAACACCCACAAGGCAGCTCACAACTGTGTTTAACTCCAGTTCCAGGGAATCCAACACAGACATACATGCAGGCAAAACACCAATGCACTTAAAATAAAAATAAAATTTAAAAAAGGAGCCAGTGAGATGGCTCAGTGGGTAAAGGTGCTTGCTACCAAATCTGATGACACAAGTACAGGTCCTGGAAAACAAGGGGAGAACTGACTCCTACAAGTTGTCCTGTGCCTTCCCCAAATGTACGAGCACACAGCACCAAATGTTAAAAGAGAGAAAAGACTTAAACAAGGTGTAGAGCCTCATGTGTGATGTGGAGGGAGGAGGGAGGGAAGAGCAGGAAGGCTGGGGTTAGTGACTCTAACAGACTTTTTGCAGGAAGGGAAAATAGTCGCTTATAGTGGAGAAAACTGATAGGTACCATCTGAACCAAATGCTCAAGTTAACATCACCGGTAATAAGTAATTTTAATGCCACACATCCCAATAGGAAGCAATGAGAAGAGTGCCTTGCCTCCGATCTCAGGTGTCAAAAGTGGGAAATTATCATAGTTTAGAGGTGGCTAAGCCGCCATAACAACTAGATGCCACATGGCCCTGTGGGTTAGACCCTGGAGCAGGAAAAGGGTGTTCATAGGAAACTGGTGAGAGCCACAAAGTTAGTGGCTTAGTGAACAGTACCTTGAAGAAGCTGGATAGAGAAGCTGGCTAGAAAGAACTCAGCTCTGTCCTTTCTGATCTTTGGTAAATCTCAGATTATTTCAAAGGAAAAAGTTTCATAAAACAACTAAAACATGCCCCTTGTATCCTTTTGAGCTTTACAAAATAAAAAATGTAGTCATCCCCTGCCCCCCAAAAAAGCTCTCAAAAAAGAAGGTTAGTTTTAAAAAGAATATTTAACACATGCCATTCTGAATAATAAAAGTATGGGATATAATTTTTTAATGTACATGATATTTGATGTTTGGGGTTGGGATTTTTGTTTGTTCCTTTTGAGACAGGGTCTCCTGCTGTAGCTGGACTGGCCTAGAATTTGTGAGCATTCCTCCAGTCTTGGCCTCCCAGGTGCTGGGATTATGGGTCTGAGCACCATGCGCAGCTAGAACATCTGTTTGGTCAGATACCCAGAAAATTCTGTAGGTGTTTAGGGCTTGTCAGGTTTTTTAAGATGACAGCAAAGTCACACTATTTCTTCACTTGAACCAAGGGAATGACTATGACAGTAGCATTGGTTGCATTTTCAGCAGTGTATGTTAGATAATCTGTATTTCAAATAATTTAAAAGGTTATTGAAACTCTAGGCTTTTGGTTTAAATTATTTGTTTTCTTTCCCAGCTACAAAGACCTAATGCCACATGACTTGGCTAGAGCTGCACTTTCGTAAGTAAATGAAGTTTCCTGTTCTTTCATTTAAAATGTTTTCCTAGTTTTAGCATTTGAAGTAGTATGTTCTGTAGAATTTTCATGTTTAGGATATGTTAAACTTTATATGGCAAGAAGTAAGTTTTTGTTTGTTTTTCGAGACATGGTTTCTTTATGTAACCCTGGCTGTCCTGGAACTCTCTCTGTAGACCAGGCTGACCTCAAACTCACAGACATTCACCTGCCTCTGCCTCCTAAATGCTGGGATTAAAGGCATGCACTGCTACTGCCTAGCTGCAAGAAGCAATATTAACTACCTTATACAAGGGTTTTTTGTTTTTAAAGATAGGGTTTTACCATCTAACTCTGACTGACCTGAAACTTACCATAGAACAGACTGACCTTGAATTTAGGGATTGACCTACTTCTGCATCTCAATTGCTGGGATTAAAGGTGTGTCCCGTGATAGGATTAAATTTTAACTTTATATGTCATATTTGAACAGCTTTGATTGGAAGGCATCTTTATCTGCAACTTTTGTGTGTACCATCTTGACATGACTATATATATATATATATATATATATATATATATATATATGTGGTATGTGGATGGTGTTTATTATAATATTCTCATAAAATATTCTCAGGCTGGCCTGGAACTCATTATGTAGGCCAAGATGGCTTCAAACTCATGGCAATCATCCTGTTTCATCTGCATGCATGGAGGCAAATACTCATACACCTAAGATAAAAATTAAAAAACAAAAAACTCGAAGGTTCATGTGCAAAGCAAGTAAAAGTTTTAAATTAGAGCTGAGTGGTGGTGGCACCTGCCTTTAATCCCAGCACTTGGGAGGTAGAGTCAGGCGGGTCTCTGTGAGTTTGAGGCCAGCCTGGTCTACAGAGTGTGTTCAGGACAGGCTCCAAAGCTATACAGAGAAACCCTGTCTCAAAAAACAAAACAAAAAATTTTTTTTAATTTAAATGTAACGAAATGAGGTTGAGATGGATGAATACTTTGGTGTAGTCATAAAATATATGACTGTGCCTACATAATATACTCTCTAATGTCCAGTGATATTTTGCTTTAGTGTCTCCAAGCAGCCGAAGATCTTTTCCTAACTGGAAAACACTTTCATTTAACCGTTCTGCTCATCAGTCAGTTTTCTTGTCTTCCTGCCAGACTTTAAGAACAAATGCCACAGCATTGTTTCTCTGTTTACTGTTTACTCTCCCTAATTACATAATAATAATCATTTCCATTCCCAAATCTCTGCTTAGCTACACATTGGAAGTTTCTCTTTAGGGATCATAAATAGAGCATTCTTTTCTTGGGCCTCTCTGTGCTCTACATTTAACACTGTGGACTGTGCGTGGACATGTCTTCCTTTGAGTTCTTGTATTGCAGCTTTATGATGTTCTTCCATCTCCTGCTTCTTTATTCCACTTCCTTCCCTTCCCCTTCTCTTCCTTTCCCCTCTTCTCTTTATTTCAGTGATGGGGTTCTTAACCCAAAGGACTTGTAAATACTGGGCAAATGTTCTACCAGTGAACTGCACCTTTAACTCCATACAGATTTTATATAACTCACTTTTGAGTTTTGACAAATGTGTACTTGTGTTCCTATTTTTGATGGCTCCTTAAATTCTCTCTCTCTTTTGCTTTGTTTTTGTTTTTTGAGACAGGGTTTCTTTGTAGCTTTGGAGCTTGTCCTGGAACTTGCTCTGTAGACCAGGCTGACCTTAAACTCACAGACATCCGCCTGTTTCTGCCTCCTGAATGCTAAAGGTGTGCGCCACCACTGCCCAGCTCCAAAGTAACTTTTGATTCTTCCTTCTAATGTCTCATTATCAAGTGACCATCAGATACTGCCTTCACATCCCTTGTCATTCATTTCCTTTTTGATAGGGTGCCAAATGTTTGTGCCTGGCCTTTTAAAGAGAAGGGCTTATCTTTGTGTTATTCTGGTGATTAGAATTGAACCTAGGGCCTTATATATACTAGATGAGCACTCTCCTATACCTCCAACTCAGGCACTGTTTGTTTAAAAACGTGCAGTGTTTTATGTGATGTTTTCTGGCATGTTTGAACTGTTTCTTTTCTTTGGATTTCTGCTCTTAGGGGTTTGTTGCATCGGACCAATGTTCCAAAGGATGTTGTTGATTATATCATTTTTGGTACGGTTATTCAGGAAGTAAAAACAAGCAATGTGGCTAGAGAGGTAAGTAAAGCAAAATTATATGTTTAAAGAGATTAATAAAGCTGGACATAATAGCTGATGCTTGTAATTTATTCTTGAGAGGCTGAGGCAGGGGGATTACCATGGAGTCCACTACTTACTGTACTATGTAGTAAGTTACAGATCAGTCTGGCTGCAGTAGGATCTTGTCTCCAAAACAATAGCAACAGCTGTGTTGCTCTAGGCTTGGTGCCACACGCCTTTAATATCAGCACTCAGAAGGCAGAAGCAGGAAAATCTATGAGTTTTAGGCCATCTATGACTACAAAGAAAGATTCCTTTTCTTCCCCTATCCCAACCCCTCCAAAGTGGCAAAAAAAAATCAATTTGAAGTAATATTTTTTTAATTTATTTCTTTGTGTGTGTGTGTGTGCGTGTGTGTGTGTTTATGCGCACACACAAGCACGCATGTGGTGCTAGAGATTAGACTCAAGGCTTTGTACTTAGTGCCAAGTGTTCTACCACTAAGATAAGTCCCCAACCAAGAATTTACCGTTTTAAAGTCATTGAAGTCTTAAAATTCATTAACTAAATATGTATTTAACTAAAAATCAGATGATGTGTGCTGAAGGCCTTTATCATTTATTACAGAAGTTACAATTAATATTGAAGGTGTCAAGTCACAAGAGTTAACTTCTAATGGAGGAAACTTGCCTTGCAAGGCCTGCAAGAAATGCAAACTCCAGAAAACTGTTGCTTCTGCCTGTAATTTTAAATGTGCTAATTGCATTCTTTCTCTAGCCTGTATATATGTGTGTATCTCATAAATACATTCCTGATCTACTGGGCATTTTTATCTGTGGATTGTCAAGAAGCTGGGTCTTCCTTAGCTGTATTGTCTAATTGATATTAATAATGTTAGCCTATATAGAGTTTTGATGAATAAAACAAATACAAAGCTACTTCCCTAGAGTCAGGTGTTATAATGGTGGTACAAACCCTTAATCCCAGCACTCAGGAGCCAGAGACCTGGTCTACAGAGAAAGTTCCAGGACAGGCTCCAAAACTACAGAAAAACCCTGTCTCAAAACACATGCGCACACACACACACACACACACACACACACACACACACACACACAAAAGGAAAGAAAAGGAAAAAAGAAAAGAGCTGTAATATCCCCAGCTGCCAAGATAGCCGCACACAATTAACTGATATAAAACTTTAAAGTCGCTTTTAGATCAGTCCAGGTGCTTTGCTAATTGGATTTTAAGATAAACTATTAGTAAATGAATACAATCTTATTTACTAGGACATGTAGCCAGCTGTATGATTTGTTGAGACAAGGTAAATAGTGCAAAGTACCCTAATTGCAGTACCAGGGACAATAATTAACTTTTTGCATAGATTCCTAACCTCAGTTTTATAGCCTTTGCCCAGACACCATGGGATAAGATCCCTGAATGGCCAGGGCTATTTAGAAAATATAAACTAACTTTATAGCCCCTGAAAAAAGTTACAGCTTCTCTTTCTATGGTCTAGGGTTACCTGCTGGATAGAAGAATATATCTTAAGATTTAAAATGTTTTTAATGTCACTGTGCCTTGGCGAGTGCTGGGTGGGCTCCTTTGCCATACCCCTTGTTCCTGCAGCTCATGCTGCATTCTGAGGACACCTTTGTAAACAAATAGTCTCCAGTGTGAGAGAGCCTGGCCTTTACGACCACTAACACAAACTGTTTAAGATATATATGTTATATACAGTAAGAAGTATAGGATATAACATACAGTTTCTTTATTCCTCTCATTGGTTTAGCTCTGTAGGGGTACCTCTGTAGAGAAGATAACAGAGAGACTTCTTTCACAGCCACGGTTTGCTGCACATGAGTTAGGGATTAACTGGAAGAAAGAGCTTTTTAAAATTTCATTATTTTTTGAACCAGGGTTTCTCTGTGTAGCCCTAGCTGTTCTGGAACTAGCTCTGTAGACCAGGCTGGCCTTGAAATCACAGGGGTCTGCCTGCCTCTGCTTCCTGAGTGCTGAGATTAAAAGCGTGTGCCACCACCACCCAGCCAAAATGATCTTTTCTTCCTGTCTGGATTTATTGCACTGTGAGTTGTTGGAATGACTCTGTTTCTTATCATTTACTTAAGAACTGGTATGCGACCTTCAGAGGCAATGCCTGCAAGATTTTGTGGGTCTTTATAAGCTGGGTAGAACAGAGAAAGAGAGAGACAGAGACAGAGAGAGACAGAGACAGAGAGAGAGAGAGAGAAGCTGGCAGAAATTAGCAGAAATATATAAGGATAAAGAATGTAGGAAGAATAATGAAGAAGAAAACAAAGAATGTAACAGAGAATTAGAATTAGAACTAGGAAATTATAGACAATTAAGACAGAAGAATTAGAATAAAGGCAGAAGAATTAGAAGAGTACAATAAAGAGACATGGCGAGAAGATGTGTGTGAGTTGACCTGTTTCCTTCACCATTGCTTGAATCCTAGTTTCTTCGTTCATTTAGTTTGGACCCTGAGAGGAGGTTTTTAAGGCTGGACTTTAAAAGCCTCCATTAGATAACTATTATTATTAATAATTACTGTTATTATCACATAACTATTATTATGTATTCACATTTTGCTATAAGTCAGATTATTTGAGTGGGTTTAGGAAATGTTAGTTTATCTGTCTCTTGTGTTAAAGAAACAGTATAGCAGTGTGTGACTGATAGTACTCTTGGTAATGTTAGCCATCGTGGTTTCTAGTTAAACTTTAACATCTTATAGCCAATTTCATAGCTTCACTTTTGTAGTCAGAGGAAGCTTTGCCTATAATTTACTGCCTTTGACTAGATGACACGTAGGCAGATTTTTTTCTTTTTATGTAGGTATTTCATACAAGTTTACCTTTACCCTAGTTGGCACACACCCACCTAGTGTTTATTGGGCAATGGAGATAATGACCGCCTTGGAACTAGTATGAGTATCCCACAGGCATTTGACTGAATAGTTCAAACCTGTCTTCTGGGCTTTGTTTCAATTATTTGGAGAAACTTGGCTTGCAAGCATATTTATCTTATTTCATGTCTGTGTTTCTGTGTCCATTATAGTTACAAGGATAATAACTTCCATTGCCAGCCAAGATAGAAGAGAAAATGTACAGATCAAAAGCATTTTTTTTGTTACACTTTTACAAATGTTAAAACGGCTAAAGTCCCACCCAGCACTGTACAGCTCACAAAGTGACCATCTGGATGCTGTTGGGGGGGCAGAAGAGAACTGAGAGCAGGGAGAGGTTTCTGTTCTCATAGAGTGTTTACTTTTCCTCTGCGGCTTCACATTATTTTACATGCCTAATAAGAGCTCCAGTGGGCTATTAAAAAGAAAGACAAGAAGTTTGTGGGATAAAACAAGGATGAATCTTGGAAGAACTACTTATCCTGCTCAACTACAGAATGATTGAATAAATTATAATGATGATTCTAGTCCATTAAAAACCTAAGCTGTGAAATTTATAAAAAAAAAAGTTTCTTGAGTGCATAAAGTCATCAAGCACCTCACAATATGTTTTCAACTTCTGTATCATGAATAGGAGGTGACTTGCATAAGACTGAAAAAGTAAATATTAAATCTTTTCAGTTTTCTCTATTTTTATTTATTTTTCAAATAAGAATTATGATGTTTTTCTATGAATTTTTCTGGAAGTGTTAAATGTGTAAATACATCAGCTGCTATATAATTCACATGAGGATGTTTCTCCCTCTACCTCATACTAATATCAATCATGTTGTATTCCACGTAAGCATTTTTTGAGACACAGTCTCACTTATGAAGCCCTTGCTAGCCTGAAACTCACTATAGACCAGTCTAGCCTCAAACTTACAGAGATCTATCTGCCTCTGCCTCCGGAGTGCTGGGATTGAAGTTGTGAGCCACCATGCCTGACTCTCCAGGTAATTTTTGTATCTAGGGAGAAAGATAGAGTTGATGGGACAGTTATGAAAATAAGTAGTAGAACTTAACATCCAACTAAAGCCAGATAAAGAGTTTTGTTAGGACCTGTGCTAATATTGATATGAACTCCTAAAAGGCCTTGTACCTCTATCAATCCTGACTTTGTTGAAAGACCTCAGTGTATTTCTCCTTCCGCTTAACTTCTTCCTTTCTTCTTGGTGCCTTGAAAGTGAGTTATTCTTTAAATAGAAGTATTCACACAAGGGTCACCAGCTGCCAGTTCTATTTAAAGCTCTGTCAGTCCTTTGGGTCAGCTGGGGCCGAGGGTAATGTGCTTCAGTGGCCTTGTGAGGATCAAGCTGTTCTAACCTGAGTGCCCTTACCCTTGCCCCACTGTGGAGTCTTTCCTTTTGCCCCTGACACCTGCTTCTGATTTTCTTTCCAACTGGTTTAGGTTGAGAAGTTGACCTGCAGTTGCCAGGAAGTCGTTTTAGCACAGTCATTTGGGCACTTAGTGTCAGGTCTCCCTGGAGACAGCAGAGTACGGTCATACTGGTTACACAAAAGTAGCAGCTTTCTGCTCCTACAGATGGCAAATAGTATCAAATGCAGTGTAAGTATAAAGGCAAAGATTAGCTAAGAGACCCAGCCTTTTAAATCGAGAATTTGCAACGTCCATATTAGACAGTTTGTATTTGGTTAATTAATTTCAAAAAAGACTACTAAAAATAGTTCCTTGTAGTTTCATAATAAAGGTGGAAAAGTTAGGAACTTTTTTCCCCTAAAGTAAAGCTTTAGTATTAAAAAGTTTTTTTTTTTCTAAGTGTACTAAATTCTTTACATTAGCAAAACTGGAATGTTTTGGCAACATAAATTTTCCCAACAAATATTGTAAAACAATTATAGATATCTTTGTTTTATGTTTGTCTTTGACTGGGTCATGAAATTAGAGGCCACTTTTTGTTAGATTAGTAGGCCCTCAAACTTCCTCAGGGCCCCTAAAGTTTTTTTTTTTTTGAACTAGCTCTATAGACCAGGCTAGCCTCCAACTCTGCCTCTGCCCCCTGAGTGCTGGGATTAAAGGCGTGCACCACCACCGCCTGGCTTTTGTTGTGGTTTTAATGGTCAGTTCTGTAGAAACATTTCAGCCTTTGCTCTGCTGCTAGGCTTTATAGCTTCAGGGATACGTGAAAATCTCACCCCGTGATGCCGTTTCCTCACTCTTAGTTGTATATTAAATTTTAAGAAAGATAAAATTACATGGTATCCTTGAAGGCTTGAAGCAAAGCATTGTTATTAATTAGGTGAGGCTGAAGAATGCTGTAGCCTTGTACACCACACTTGAAAATGGCTACCAGGCTGCTGGACTTGGTAGTCCGCAGACTGCATACCTGAATACTGGGGAGGCTGAGGCAGGAGACAAGCAAGTTCATGGCTACCTGGGCCACAGAGTGATTTCAAGAATACCTCGTGAAATCCTGTTTTAAAGTAAAAAGGGATAGATCTTCATGGTGCTAGAGCTTGGTGAGCTTTAGGTTTAATCCCCAGTGCTACAGAAAGAAAAGAAAAACAGAAAGGACTGACAAGATGACTTAGCTGCTAAGGGATATACTGCCAAGCCTGACAACCTGAGTTCAGTCCCTTGAGCCCACAGTGTCCTTCACATGAATGCGCCTACCCACGTTCACATAAATAAATAATTGTAATAAAAATTTTAAAAGAAAAAAGAAACTTGTTACCAGGAATTTAAGAGTATGTTTCAGTGTCTGGAAGAAAAACTAATGAGCCATTTTATTTTAAACATTGCTCTGTAGAATATTAAAATAAACTCTTTTCATAATTCTCCAGAGTAGGGCTCGGAACCTCACTTACATGTGTGTTTTCTTTCCCTCACTGTTCCCTGAAGGCTGCCCTTGGAGCTGGCTTTTCTGACAAGACTCCCGCTCACACTGTTACCATGGCCTGTATCTCTTCAAACCAAGCTATGACTACAGGTATGTGTAAATGGAATCCAAAGGTGCTTACTGATTTTACTCCTTTTAATTAATCTTAAGAGAAGGAAGCAATTAGCACAGAGCTCTTCATTTGTGTTTTTATAAAGATAAAATTGTATGAAAGTTAGGGATTTTCCAGAGTAGTTTCCATGCCCTGTGGGGATAGTTGCATTCTTCCTTAGTCCTGGGCTGGCTGCTACTGGGACTGTCAGTGGGAGGAGGTGCATAGTTTATCCTGCATAGGTAATTCTTTTTTTTTTTTTTTTTTGGTTTTTCGAGACAGGGTTTCACTGTGGCTTTGGAGCCTGTCCTGGAACTAGCTCTGTAGACCAGGCTGGTCTCGAACTCACAGAGATCCGCCTGCCTCTGCCTCCCGAGTGCTGGGATTAAAGGCGTGCGCCACCATCACCCGGCCTGCATAGGTAATTCTGATTGGACATTTTCCCATAAGGACAGAGTACTGCAGCCTCAAACATCAACATAGTTGTTAATTCCTGCTCTCGATGGTCTAAGTCATGGCGTGGGAATATGTCTTAGCTGTGAGCACTTGTTGAGTAAGCATGAGGACAAGAGTGGATCGATCCCTAGCACCTACATAAATGTGTAGGTGTGGCAGCCTGCTTGTAATCTCGGAATTCGAAAGGCAGAGACAGGATTCCCAGAGCAAGCTGGCTGGCTAGACAGTCCGCATTGGTGAGTTCTGTTCAAGTAAGGGAACTTGTCTCAATATACAAGATGGACACAGTTGAAGACATCAGATACCAGCCTCTGGCTTGTACACACATGTACACACACACACTTCGCCATATGTGCCCTAACACCTGCGTGCACACATTCACACATGCAAAAATGTTTTCATTTTTTTCTTCACTTGGTACCCACATTTTTGGCAATCTATATGATATTTTAGCTTCTAACAATCTTCCTAAAATTGTGGGATGTTAAATGGCTACTTCTAAAGACAGGAAACTTGAGAGGCTTAATATTTAATGTTACAGTAATATCAAGGCCAGATTAGACCGGTCAGTTCATGGATGGCGAGGAATGATGCCAGAAGCAGTAGTTGGGGGCTTCTCTACTGAGCAGGGTGCAACAAAATATTGCATGCCAGTTGCCATACAGGAAAACCTAGATCTGAGAAGTCAGATACCTCATGTAGTAGAAATTAATATTCTCTGCATGGGGAGGGGGTGGAGTGTGGAAGAAACCTTTCTGAAAACTTAGGCTGGGAGCATATAAAATATAGAAGATGTTTAGGTTTAGAATGTTGTTTGAGTTGGGCTGGAGAGATGGCTCAGCACTGGCTGTTCTTCCAGAGGGCCAGGGTATGATTCCCAGCACCCACATGGCAATTCACAGCTATTAACTCCAGTTCCAGGAGATCTGATGCCCTCTTGGCCTCTGTGAGCACTAGAAACAGAGGTGGTGTACATGCATATATGCAGGCAAAACACACATACACACATAATAAAATAAATAAATTAAAAGAATATCAATTTATTTAAAAGTTGATGTCAGACTGGGTGGTGGCGGCACACACTTGTAATCCCAGCACTCGGGAGGCAGAGGCAGTTAGATCTCTTGAGTTTGAGGGCAACCTCTTCTACGGAGTGAGATCCAGGACATCCAGGTCTACACAGGAAGTTCCTTTCTCAAAAAACAAAAAAAGGAAGGAAGGAAAAAAGAGAAGGAAAGGAAAGGAGAAAAGTAAAAACTAGTCAAGTGTAGTGGCTGCAGTAAGGAGGCAGAAGCAGGTGGATCTCTGTGAGTTTGAGATTTAGAAGCCAGCCTGGTCTACATAGTGCGTTCCAGGATCCTGTATCCAGAAGAAAAAAAAAAAGGAAGGAAGGAAAAGTTAAAAACTGATTATTATTATATAAAACTGATAACTGTTACAAAAAATTTTCATGTATTTATTTTGCATGTATGCATGTCATGATGCATGTGTAGAGGTCAAAGGATAACTTGTGGAAGTTGGTTCTCTCCTTCTGCCATAGACTATAGCGATGGAGCTGAGTTCCTCAGGCTTGCCTGTTGAGCCATCTCGTTCGTCCTCATTTATAGAACTTTTTAATCAAGAAGCTTATATTTCAGTGGTTTGTTATTCCTACAAAGTTGTTCATGCATATATCCTTTGTATCTTGTAGCTGTTGGTCTGATAGCTTCTGGCCAGTGTGATGTTGTTGTGGCTGGTGGTGTTGAGTTAATGTCTGATGTCCCTATTCGTCATTCAAGAAAAATGAGGAAAATGATGCTTGATCTCAATAAAGCCAAGACTCTCTAAATTCAGATTGAATTTTCTATCACCTGAGGTAAGACTTTTGGATTTAATATAAATAAAGACGAGTTTCCAGAACATCCTGAGGCTAGATTACTGTTAGATATAACACATACTCTAATAGCTATATATATTCTCATGATTACAGGGCAGTGTATTTGGTCAAGATGGGGGTGGGAGTAGTTACAAAAATTGAATTTGTAGAGACTGGAGAAATGGCTTATCGGTTAAAGAGCACTGACTTCTCTTCCAGAGGACTCAGGTTCAAACCCACATGGCAGCTCACAACTGTCTGTAACTCCAAGATGTGACACACACACACACACACGGACATACATGCAGGCGAAACACCAATGCACATAAAATAATAAAAACAAATAAATAAATTATTAAAAAATTGAATTTGTGCCGGACAGTGGTGGCACATGCCTTTAATCCCAGCACTTGGGAGGCAGAGGCAGGTGGATCTCTGTGAGTTTGAAGCCGGCCTAGTTTGTAAGAGCTAGTTCCAGGACAGGTTCCAAAGCTCCAAAGAAACCCTGTCTCGAGAAACAAAAAAAAAAAAAAATTGAATTTGTAACCTGGGCATGATAGCACATACCCTTAATCTTAGCACTTTAGAGACAGAGACAAGTGAATCTATGTAAGTTCAAGACCAGCATGATTTACATAATCAGACTAGCTCCAGAAATGTGTCTGTTAGCCCTCTTTAGAAATATGTTTGCTCACAAAGAGATTTCTGGGATCTTTTATTCCCTCTTTGGCTTTTTTTTTTTTTCTAAGCTAGGGTCTTGCTGAGCTACCCTCAAATTAAAAATCCCCTTGCCAGCTGGGTGATGGTGGCACACGCCTTTAATCCCAGCACTGGGGAAGCAGAGGCAGGTGGATCTGTATGAGTACGAGGCCATCCTGGTCTACAAGATCTAGTTCCAGGACAGGCTCCAAGAGCTACAGAGAAACTCTGTCTTGAAAAAACAAAACAAACAAACAAACAAACAAAAAACAAAATCAAAATCCCCTTGCCTCAACCTCCCGGATTAGAGGCATGTGTCCCTAAATCCAGCCAATAAATAGATTTCAGCTTTTCTAAATAACACTGAGCAATCTTACATAACTGTAACTGACTATAACTGTTCTCAATGTCCCCTTTGCTAGCTCCCTGCAGTGGCTGAGTTCTCCACTAACGAGACCATGGGCCACTCTGCAGACCGACTGGCTGCTGCTTTTGCTGTTTCTCGAATGGAAAAGGATGAATATGCACTGCGTTCTCATAGTCTGGCCAAAAAGGCACAGGATGAAGGGCATCTTTCTGATATTGTACCCTTCAAAGTACCAGGTAAATGGTGAGACTTTATTTATTTTTATCTTTATTTTTTTTATTTTCTTTATTTTTATCTTTTGTTTTATGTGTATACCTTAGTGTTTGTATGTTCATCATGTACATGCAGGTGTCCAGGGCGTCAGAGCCCCTGGAACCAAGGTTACAGGTGATTGTGAGCCAACTGATCTGGGTGCTGGGAACAAATCTGGATCATCTGCAAGAGCAGTAAGTGCTCTTAATGATGCTCAATCATCTCTTCATCCCTATACTAAAAACCTTAAGTGATAACTTCTTAAAGACAGGGTCTTAGTATGTGACCCTGGAAGCCTTGAGCTCACAGAGAGGCCTGCTTTTAGCCTCCCTGGAGCTATGATTAATTTACTTTTTAATAAGTATAATAATTGTTTCCAAACTACTCAGCTTTTATTCTTTTTCCATTTTTGTTTTTCAAGACAGGGTTTCTCAGTGGCTATGGAGCCAGTCCTGGAACTCTCTCTTTAGACCAGGCTGGCCTGTAACTCACAAAGATCCACCAGCCTCTGCTTCCCAAGTGCTGGGATTAAAGGTGTGCGCCACCACCACCCAGCTCAGCTTTTTTTTTTAAAAAAAAAAAATATTTATTTATTTATTTATTTATTTATTGTGTATACAATATTCTGTCTGTGTGTATGCCTGCAGGCCAGAAGAGGGCACCAGACCCCATTACAGATGGTTGTGAGCCACCATGTGGTTGCTGGGAATTGAACTTAGGACCTTTGGAAGAGCAGGCAATGCTCTTAACCTCTGAGCCATCTCTCCAACCCCCCAGCTCAGCTTTTATTCTTAAACATAGACTCAATTTCAGATTTATGTGGTAACACAGGTAAGCTTTAAAAAGATTTTTGCTTCGGAAGCAAAGGCAGGTGCATCTCTGTGAGTTTGAGGACAGCCTGGTCTACACGGGTCTGCAAAGCAAGTTCCAGGACAGTCAGGGCCACACAGAAAAACCCTATTGCGGAAACTCCCCCTCCCCCAAAAAAAAAAAAAAAGAAAAGAAAAAAGAAAGGTATTTTTGTTATTTTCAAAACAAAGTCTCATATAGACCTGGTTGGGCTCATATTATGTTACTGAGTCTGGCCTTGAACTCCTGATCTCCTCTGCCTCTTACCTCCTAAGTGGTAGGATTGCCTGTACATGCTACCATACCCAACTTTAAATTTTTATAAGTGCTACTCCTGGAGTATCTCTCTCTTTTCTCATCTCTGTGTGTGTAATCTCGTCTTGGTAATCAGAGAAGACTTTCTTTTAAAGATTAGGATGTATAGCTCAGTAGTAGTGCTTGCCTCAGGACAGTCAAAGCCCAGTGGGGTGGGGGTTAATCCCTAGAACTAGAAAGAATAGAAAGGCTTTCTTCATAGTTGACAGATAATATTTACATTCCATTTGTTAGGTTTTTAGTAATATGTATGTGTTTTTGTGTGAATATATGAACATGCATGTGGATTCTTTAGAGGCCAGAAGAGGGCATTGGTTCCCCTGGAACTGGAGTCATAGGCAGTTGTGAGTTGCCCAATGTGGTTGCTAGGTACTAAAAGAACAGCAAGTGCTAACCATTGAGCCATCTTTCCAGCCCCCCTGTTCTTATCATTTTTAAAGCATATTGCTATAGAGAAGATATATAATGCTTACAATTTCTTAGAGTTAAAAAATTATTGTCGTTATAGGAAAGGACACAGTTATGAAAGATAATGGGATCCGACCTTCCTCATTGGAGCAAATGGCCAAACTAAAACCTGCATTCATCAAACCCTATGGCACAGTGACAGCTGCAAATTCTTCTTTCCTGGTAATTGTCAATACTATTTGTGTTTAATAGAGGCTTTTCTGTGTTCTCAATAGAAGAGTTTACAACAAATTTGCTTGTGTGTGATTGGAGGCTTAAAACAAAGCTATTCACTGTGAAAAAAAATGTTAAAGGAAAATCATTTCAAAAAAAAACAAACCACAAACTGGGTGTGATAATACAAACCTGTAACCCCAGCATTGAGGATATAGAAGCTGAAGGATCAAGAATTTACAGCTAGCCTTGGTATGCAAGACCCTGTCTCAAAAATCCAACAAATAAAGTTTTGCTTTGAAGATAAGATTTCCTTATGTAACCTAGGTTGGCCTCAAAGTTACAATCCTGCCTCAACCTCCCTGGTGCTGGAATTACAGGCATGTACCATGTTTGAACACCAAGTTGAAAATAATAGTTTTAAGGACTTAGATCTCTCACTGTACTGATACAGAAGCTATTCTTTTTTTAAAATTTATATTTATTGAGCTCTACATTTTTCTCTTCTCTGCTCCCCTCCCTGCCTCTCCCCTTCCCCTTCAATCCTCCTCCAAGGTCCCCATGCTCCCAATTTACTCAGGAGGCCTTGTCTTTTTATACTTTCTACTTCCCATGTAGATTAGATCTATGTAAGCCTCTCTTAGTGTCCCCATTGTTGTCTAAGTTCTCTGGGATTCTGGTTTGTAGGCTGGGTTTCTTTGCTTTATGTTTAGAAACCACCTATGAGTGAGTACATGTGATAATTTTCTTTCTGGGTTACCTCACTCAAAATAATGCTTTCTAGCTCCATCCATTTTCCTGCAAAATTCAAGCTGCTGTTATTTTTTTTCTCCTTTGTGTAAATGTACCACATTTTTCTTATCCATTCTTTGATCGAGGGGCATTTAGGTTGTTTCCAGGTTCTGGCTATGAGAAAAAAGGAAGCTGTTCTTCTTATGCCCTTGACCATTTATCAAACTTGTATTGCTTATGCTGGGCACTGGGAATGGAAAGGACAGTTGTGATACAGTGAAGTACTATGGTGGCTGTACATTAGCCACTGAGGATGTCAGAGTGGCTTCTCAAAAGAAGTACTAAGTGGATTTGGTGTGTGGCATGTATGTGCAGTGCACATAGAGGCCAGAAGAGACATTGGCTCTTCTGGAACTGGAGTTACAGATTGTTCTTCGATGCTATGTGGAGACTGGAAACCAGAACTGGCTCCTCTGGAAGACCAAGTTCTTCTAACCCCTGAGCTGTCTGTCTCTCCAGCCTCAGTGTTTCTTTGACAGTATAGCTAACCAATTACTACCACCACACTCAGCAGTGACCACACTGTTGTAGTATCCATAAACCCATTTTTTTGTTTGCTTGTTTTTTGTTTTTTCAAGATAGTTTCTCTGTGTAACAACCCTAGCTGTCCTGGAACTAGTTCTTATAGACCAGGCTGCCCTCGAACTCTCAGAGATCTGCCTGCCTCCCAAGTGCTGAGATTAAAGGCATGTGTCACCACTGCCCATTTTTTATAATTTATTTAAATTAATTCTATTTACATTGGTATGAAGGTATACTAATGAAGGTATCAGATCCCTTGGAACTGGAGTTAAAGACAGTTGTAAACCACCATGTGGGTGCTGGGAATTGAACCTGTGTCCTCTGGAAGTGCTCTTAACTGCTGAGCCATTTCTCCAATCCTCATAAACCATTTTTTTTATGTATAGTCACTTGTGTTCTCAGACTTTATGGCTACCCTACTGGTGGCTACATGCTCTTTTTAGGATTGCTGAGTTTTTAAAAGGGATGTATAATTGAATGTGACAGAACTTGTCTTGATTTTTGTATATTAAATGGACTGGTTTCATTTTCTTTTGAATTGTGGAGGACGTTCTTTCTTCCTTCCTTTCTTCTTTCCTCTCTCTCTCTCTTTCTCGTTCTTTCTTTCTTTCTTTCTTTCTTTCTTTCTTTTTTTCTGTTTGGGACAGTGTTTCTCTGTGTAGCCCTGGCTGGCCTTGAACTCACAGAGATAAGCCTCTGCCTCCTGAGTGCTGGGATTAAAGGTGTGACCTCCACTACCTGACCATTCTTTTCTTATTGAAATAATGGTAAAGGGCTTTTTAAAAACAAACTCCAGAAGTGTTTCTCTCTCTCTCTCTCTCTCTCTCTCTCTCTCTCTCTCCCTTTCCCTCTCCCTCCCTCCCTCCCTCCCTCCCTCCTTCCTTCCTTCCTTTCCTTCTTTTTCTACTGTGTATGCAGTGTTCTGTCTGCAGGCCAGAAGAGGGCACCAGATCTCATTACATATGGTTGTGAGCCATCATGTGGTCGCTGGGAATTGAACTCAGGACCTTGGGAAGAGCAGGCAATGCTCTTAACCTCTGAGCCATCTCTCCAGCTCCCATCTTCCAACTGTTTTGAGGCTGGGTCTCTTTGTCATTTGATGTTATGTTTTCTGGGTTCTTTTTTCCCCCTTTCCTCTTTTGGTTGATATGAGGTTTCACACAGCCTCAAAGCCACTATAAATTAAAGGCTAATCTTGAACATCTTATCTTCCTGCCTCTACCTCCTGGGCACTGAGATTATAGGTGTGCACCACCATGCCTGATTTATGAGGTGTTGGGAATTGAACCCATGGCCTCAGGCCTGCTAGGCAAGTACTTTACCAACCAGAGCTACATCTGTAGCCTACACACAGTCCTTTTAACTTAGAGAAGAAAGCCCGCTGCTCCACATTTGCTCCTGTTGTGCGATATTAGTTTGGAATATGTTACATTTGTTTATGCTGTGGAACATTTGTTTAATGATGAAAGATGTGCTGCGTTCTTTTATGCTGCATTTTTTTTTAACTCTACGAAGCTGTGTTACTTTGCCTGTCTAAATAAAACACCTGATTGCTCTAATAAAGAGCTGAACGGTCAATAGCTAGGCAGGAGAGAGAAATAGGTGGGGCTTGCCGGCAGAGAGAATAAATAGGATATAGATATGATAGGATAAAAGGGAGATTATTGAATCTACTCTGAAGAAAGAGAGGATATAGATATGATAAGATAAAAAGGTAGATTATTGAATCTACTACTAGCTTTAAATATTTTACATTGGATTGGACTTATTTGTATATTGATACAAATTTGAGATTAATTTTGTTAAAACATACTGTACATACATTTCTAATCTTGTTCAAGGTATTGTACCTGTACAGCTTCTTTAACAAGGTAATGCAATTTCTAGTTCTTTAGAGTTATTACCAACAATTTAGGATAATAAGGAAATGCAAATTAGTCACCTATTACAATTAAACTTATAGTCGTATTAGGTATGTTTTCAAGGTTAAAAGAGGTACAGTTTAGATAGATCATCTTCAAACACTTCAGAGATCTATAGATGTTTAATAACATAAGTTCTTTTGTTTTGTTTTTGAGGCAGGGTTTCTCTATAGCTTTGGAGCCTGTCCTGGAACTAGCTCTTGTAAACCAGCCTGACCTTGAACTCACATACATTCCCTCCTTTTGTTTGTGTTTTTAGTCTTTGGGCATCAAGACAACACTGGGTTTTTGTGACGCTAAGAAAGGGTCTTAGGGACCCCAGACTACAGTGCAAACAGCTGGCTGCTGTACCGAATTTTCCACACTATGATGAGTCTCTGCATTTGCTTCCCCAACAAATGGGAAGATGGAAATGGTTCAGAAGAGGTGAGTGGGGAGAAGAGGAAAAAGGGGAAGGAGGCATGAGAGGGAAAGAACACGAGAAGCAGAAAAAGAAGTGGGTGGCGCATGCTTGTACCATCAGTGCTCAGGAGGCTGAGGCAAGAGGATTGCTGTGAGTTTGAGGCCAGCCTGGGCTACAGAGTAGGACTCTATCTCAAAAACCTGTGGGAGAAAAGGAGAGAGAAAAGATAGATAGTTGAAGGCTACCTGTCCAGGGACGGGATAAGTGGCTGACACTGAGGCCCGCCTGGCCCTGACTGGACATCTGGGTCACTTTTGCCCCTGGCCATAGGAAGATGAGTTTGGGGTCCTCTGGGTTCCGCAAGTACCATCTCAGGTTGGTAGCCTCCTCTGTCTTGAGGAGAATGAGGTTCAGGGTGTCCCTCGGCATTTGCAGCTGAGAGTCCAGGGTCAGGGTTGCAGGAACTGCAAGAAAGTAAGAGACAGGGGCTTGAGAAAGGGCCTCAGCTAGCAATTCCTCTTCCTCTCCTCCTGAAGCCCGCCTCTCCACACCATTCCCTGCATAACTTCGCAGAACTTCATCCTTTGCCTTGCAAGAGTGTCTGAAGATGCCTACTACACCTCAGCCTTGTGGACACCACCATCCCACCCCCCACCGCCCCGAGAGCTGAAGCGGCCCAGGACTTCCATTTTCCAGGGACTTGGGGCTGCTGAAGCTCCTTCAGGCAAGGTTCCCCTCAGCCCCCCATCTTTGCCCATGGACCTTCAGAACCACATTCTTTAGTCTCAGTTTTCAAGTCCCAAGCTCAGGTTTAGTGTCTTTCTGTGACAACTGGCCTTTCTTTTTTTTCCTTCCTTCCTTCCTTCTTTCTTTCCTTCCTTCCTTCCTTCCTCCCTCCCTCCCTCCCTCCCCCCCCTCCTTCCCTTTCTTTCTTTTACCAGCCAGAGGAGAAACTGGGCTTGGACCAGCTGCCAGAAAAAGCAAAAACAAACATCCCCAACAACCCAGGATGTGTTTCTTTTCACTTTGCAATGGATACTAGTCTCCAAGTTCCCACCCTCCTTACCAGGTGGCAGCAACTGGCAGTAGCCAAGGGCAGCACCGTGGAAGCTGAGACACATACAGGAACTGATTTCTGGTCTGTGGCCAAGGCAGGTAGGATAGAGGGAGCAGAGCATAGCATTCCACTGGTAGCCAGAGCGGCAAGTGCAGAACTTTGTCCTGTTGTGTTTGACATAACATTCTGTGACAGAGAGACGCAAGCAGGCTGAGAAAGTGAGGCTGTGGGACCAGCAACTGATTCCTGAGAGGTCTCAGGTGGCTGACACTAATCTTGAGGTCCCAGGAGGTCAGTTCCACCCACCCAGCCACCCAAGAGGACTTCCTTTGCACCCAGGACTCAGAGCAGCAGAACACGCTGGACGGGGGGGACACCAGCAAATTTCCCCACGCTCTGTCTGCCTCTTGTACCCTCTGCTCAAGTTAGAACACTGAGGTGTGAACAAGAAGGGAGGGAGATAAGGAAGGGGCTGGGCCAGGGAGAATGGATCCTGCTGCAGCCCTCAGGGAGAGGGAGCTAGGGAGATCGCTGCATCTTGGGCAAGCTGGCTAGCTTGAGAGTTGGGAGGCTGTGTATCCTTCCCACGGAGCCCCTTTGCCATGCAACTGCTACCTGTTGTTAAGCTGAGGGCAGTAAGCGTTCTTGGGGGAAGGGATGTTGAAGCAGTAAGAAGAGACAAGTTCTCAGGGAGTTCCTGTGGCCAAGGTCTGTTTGAAAATTCCAGCTGCACATAACTGGAGAGCAGTACGGATTCTATAGAAGCAAAGGGCACAGCGGAGAAGAGGCAGTGAGGCCCCAGGTGAGGCCCCTTTGACTTTGCAAACTCAGCTGGCCATTTCTGGGGACACAAGCAGATGTCATCTCCTGGAGCCAGCCTAGGCACACACAGGATGCTGGTCAACTCCAGCCCCTGTCCTAGCAGAGACGCATTCTGGTCCACGGCTCCGTGCCATCGTTGCAAAGTGGCACATGCCTCCCCAGGCCTCCCTCCTTAGTAGCTGGTATAGGACTATCTGGTCCTCCCAGAGCCTGTCCTTGCTCAGCCCTCCTTAGTAGCTGGTATTGGACTATCTGGCCCTCCCAGAGCCTGTTCTCACTATGCCCACCTTGTTGCACCCCCTCCTGTTCCTTCCTTTCCTCATCCTTGCTCATCTCCACCAGCCCCCCCCCCCCCCCGCTCACCCCCTACTCCATTGTTTTGGTCCAGTTGCTGCCCAGACTTCTCTCCAGATGGTCTGAGTTCCTGGAAAGAGACAAGAGGAAAGAGATCTGAGGAGAGGCTGCTCCCAAGTTCCTCCCAGGGCACCTCAGGGACAGCCAGGCTTCTCTGGTATGACTTGGTCCTCTTAGAAGATCTTTTTTTGGGTTGAGGACAAATGTAAATACCTGGATGGAGAAAAGCCACTCAGAAGAGGGAGGACAAAGACACTACCAGGGACCCTCATAGGGCCAGCAGTCCCATCCAAAACCAGGAACCAGGCACACCCTGGGAGTCAACATGATTTGCTTAGCTCCTTCCTGAATCTACCTCTCCCTGGGCCTCTAGGCTAACTGAAGTGGCTGGGTCCAGAGCTCCGACAGGGAGGCAAGGGGCCTGCAATTTAACCCACTCTTTCCTCTCAAAATCTCATGTGCCTGTGTCTCTAAAACTAGATGGCAACACAGGCGTGCAATCCTAGCACCTAGAAGGCTGAAGCAGGAAGACTTGCAGCAACTTCAAGGTCAGTCTAGGCTATGTAGTGTGTTCCAGGCCAGCCAAGGCTACAGAGTGAACCTTCATCTCAAAAAACCAGTAGCCACCACCCCCAAAATAAAAATAATAAAACCAGAGGAAACTAGGTGTGGTGGCTCAAGCCTGCAAACCCAGCACTTAAGATAATGAGGCAGGAGCATCCCTTAAGCTCCTAGTTCAAGACTAGCCTGGGCACCAAAGCAGATCTACACATAAAATGAAAGCAAATAAAACTTGGTGGATCCATAGATATGGCTATAAAATAAACAGATGTAGATAAGGACAGGGTATAGATAAAATTCAGAGAAAGCTACAGATGGAATTAAAATCTAGGGGTTGCAATAGATTTGGAGATAGGAGGTGTAGATAAGTAGATCGTGATATTGCTACCTTCCTTTGAGAAAACAGATTACACGGCGCAAGTTGAGGCCCTACCACTTCCTCCCAGACTTTCTCCCTCCTCTGTGCCAATACGCTTCCGACCTGCGACCTGCAAAGATCTTCCCCTCCTTCCACTTTAAATTGCCGGCACGGCTGGAGAGCCTTTATCCAAAGTGCAGCAGGAGACACAGGACTTCGCAGGGACTCAGGTAAAGACATGGCAGTGTCCCCTCACCCTGGACAGGAAGACTGGCTTCTTGGGGGTCTTGCAAGCTCGTTCCTTCCCTCCACCTGTCCTCTCATCCCACACCCTGTGGTCCCTCACAGTCAGAGGCTTCAGTTGTGGTCTCTGCAGATCTCCCCAGGGTCCTTACCCCACTACTTACTGACTGGGCTGTGGGGACAGATGCTGACTCCAGCTCCAGCAGAGGAAGAGTCATGGCCAGGAACAGCTGGGAGAGAGCTCGAGAGGCCATGGCTTGAAGGAGTTGTCCCTAAAAGCCTCCTGCTGTCCCATGATGCAAATTTCTTGCTGGGAGCTGGCAGGGCTGGCACAGAAGGAAGGGAAGGAAGGGTGACATCCAGGCTGAATCTACAGAGTGATTGCCACGGCCTGTGATTCAGTCAAATACGGTCACTGGGGCTACCTGGACCCCACGTGGCTCTGTGAGAGGAGTGTTCCTGGATTCCCCAAGGACTCAAGGAGGAAGGGACACAGACCCCAAGTCACAAGAAACAATGGGTCACGGAGCCAGGTTCAGGCATGCTCCAGGGGGCTAGGATACTTGGATCAGTTTGGAATTCCTCCAGGAAGCTAGATCTTTGATTCAAAAGCCAAGATTAGAAAAGAATATAAAAGGGGGCCATGACAGGCAGTGGTGGCACACGCCCTTAATCCCAGCATTTGGGAAGCAAAGGCAGGCAGATCCTGTGAGTTCGAGGATGGTGTGGTCTACACAGCGAGTTCCAGGACAACTAGGGCTACACAGAGAAATCCTATCTCGAGATGACTCAGAGGGTAAAGGTGCTTGCTGCCAAGCTCGACAATCTGAACTGGTCCCTGGAACTCACATGGTAGAAGGAGAAAACCAACACCTCCTGTCCCATCAAAGACCCTGCCTCAGTCCCCTTTGCTGGTGTGTAAGTGGAGACTATTCATTTGTTTCCTGGCCACCCAGACCTGAATAATCACACAGAAACTATATTAATTATAACACTGTTTGGCCTATTAGCTTAGGCTTCTTATTAACTAACTCTTACATCTTAAATTAACCCATTTCTATTAATCTATGTATCACAGGGCTATGGCCTCCCGGTAAGGTGCCCGTGTCTGTCTCCTTGGGCAGCTACATGGCATCTCCCAGACTCCACCTACTCTCTCTATATCTCTGTTTAGATTTCCTGCCTGGCTTTACTCTGCTAAGTCACTGGCCGAAATATCTTTATTCATCAACCAATAAAAGTAACACACATACAGAAGGACATCCCACATCGCTGGTATGTCAGAATACTTCAGGCTGGGTAGTTTTGTAACAAAGAGATATCTATTCAGCTTACTGTCTGGGGTCTGGGAAGTCCAAGACTGATAGAGGATTACCATGAGGTTGAGCCCAGCCTTCTGGATTACTGGTTTATTAAGAAAGGCTACAGACCAGCCAGATGGAAGGCATACATAGCAAAAGGCATGTGGAAAATGGACTTGTTTAGCTGGGCAGTTGTGGTGCACGCCTTTAATCCCAGCACCCAGAAGACACAGTCAGAAGGATCTCTGTGAGTTTGAGGCCAGCCTGGTCTACAGAGCTAGTTCCAGGATAGCCAAGGCTACACAGAGAAACCCTGTCTCAAAAAAACCAAAACCAAAAAAAAACCCATAATAATGATAATAATAATAATAAATAAAAAAGATAAAGAAAAATTGGCTTGTTTCAATGGGCAAGTCAAACTCCCTCTACCTCCACATGGACACCAATCCAGAAGCACTCAGGACTTCCCAGCTTTGAAATGTACATGGAAGCTTCATCATATATACATGATTGACTATTTTTGTTTGTTTGTTTGTTTGTTTGTTTGCTTGAGAGATGCTTTCTCTGTGTATCCCTGGTTGTCCTGGAACTCACTATGTGCACCACATTGTCCTTGAACACAGAGGTCTTCCTGCCTCTGCCTCCTGAGTGCTAGAGCAAAAGGGGTGTGCCACCACCTCCTGGCCAGGCAGGATAAACTATTATTCACTGAACCTCCAACTCTTCTCTGCTCTCCAAGTTGGGCGGGGAACCAAGTTGAAATTTCCAAGACTCTAACCATAGAACTGGTTCCCTGGTAACCTGCCCGTCACACTGAGGCTACCCAGGAGCTGTATCCATCACCTCAATAGCATATGAAAGGACGTGCACACAATGGGGATTCCCAGCATTGTAGGAGCTGTGTGCCAGGAAACTAGGTAGATACCAATACAGTGTGTGAGTATGTGTGCACGCGCGCGTGTGCGTGTTATGTCACAGGGAGCAATTCTTTCAAGGGCTTCCTAGAGACAGGGAAGTGGTGGTAGCTATAGCTGGCTATGAGGCACTGACTTCAAATGCCTTAAAAAGAAAAAGAAAAGATTATTTCTAACACGTTGCCAGGCTTGATTTTTCTTAGAGGAAAAGTCAGACTGCCAGATCACACATTTTCAAGGGCTGTTCCTGTATTGAGAGTTTAAAAATCAGCTTTTCAAATCAGGGTTTCACTGGACTTGATTGTCCTGTGGCTTTTTGTTTTGTTGCTGTGGCTGATTTCTTTGTTTGCTTTCTGTTATGTTTGGTTTTGAGACAGGAGCTCACCCAGGCTGACCCTGAACTTGTGATTGCGCCTCCTACTTCATCTTCCCAAATACTGGAATTACCCCAGGATAAACTGACGGAGACTGTTGGATACAAGACATTCAGATTCATAATCTATTAGGGTGTGGTGGTGTGTTGAAGGAGCTGTGGGCCTCTTCCCACAGCCCGGCTCCTGGCTGCCAGCTAACTTATGCCCCGAAATAACAACACACAAACTGTATTCATTTAAACACTGCTTGGCCCACTAGCTCTAGCCTCTTACGAGCTAATTCTCATATTTTGCCTAACCCATTTTTAGTAATCTGTGTAGCACCAGTCTTACCGGGAAAGATTCAGCATGTTTGACCTGGCGGCTTGCTTCATCGTGTCTGCCCGGGAGAGGGGAGCATGGCCTCTGAGCTCACTTCCTCTTCCTCCCAGCATTCTGTTCTGTTTACTCCACCCACCTAAAGGCTGGCCTATCAAATGGGCCGAGGCAGTTTCTTTATTAGCCAATGACCTTCCTCCATCAAAGCATGGTGGTAGATGTCTATAATCCCAGTGTTCAGGAGGCTGAGGTAGGAGGGTTATGGGTTCAAGGCCAGTCTGGGGTATATAATGAGTTCTAGTCCAGCTTTGGCTACATAAAAACCCTGTCTTTAAAATAAAAAAATAAATCTAAACATTTAAAAACAACAGAAAATTCATGAGTCCATAATGACATTAAACAAATACAGATGGGGTGGGGAGCGCATAGGAAGTTCCTCGGAGAAGAAAGCCAATTAATGAATATAGATAAAAGGAAGAAGGCTAGAAATAGAAAATCGCCATTTGAGAGTCACCACGGGAACAATTGAGCCAGGCAGAAATCAGCAGCAGATGCGAACACAGTGGGTACGGACAGCTGGGTGACAGGATGCAAAGAAACATAGCAGCCGTCACCACCACTGAAGAAGCCACCATAGCCTCGCCAAGGAAGAGACAAACAGATGCCAGGCGACACCCAATGTGACATGCCAGTCTCCTCCAAAAGGAAACAAAACTGAAAACATAAGCCTGAATATGACGAAGAAACAATACAGCAAGTTGTTTGTATGTGCTGGAAATGTGAGGTGACTCTGGGGAAAGATTTGCCTAGACTTCAAAAATATCAATGTCAAGAGAGACAAGGAAAAAAAAAAACCAAACCAAACCAAAAGACTGTTAAGCGAAAGCCGAGAGACCTACTGGCTAAAGTCAGGAGATTATCCTTGATTGGATTCCAGGTCTGGAGAATAACAGCCTCCCCAGGGACATCTCTGGAAATCTGAACTTAGGTAATGGTATCAGATTAACTGTCATTCCCAGCATGGATAATTACATCGTTCTGACAGCAGCAGATGCCCTTGCCAGTAGCACGTGTATTATGAAGTGATTGGTGTGAGTTTTGGTTTTTTGGATTTTTGTTTTGTTTTGGTTTTTTGAGACAGGATTTCATGTAACTCAGGGTGACCTCAAACTCAGTATGTAGCTAGGGATAGTCTTGAACTCTTCCTGATTCTTCTTCTGCTTCCCCCCTCTCCCAAATGCCAGGATTATAGGTATGTGCCACTCTGCCTGGTGTAGTGTGAAATATAAGATAGATTCACTTATCTTTCGGGTGAGCAAGAGAAACAAAGGGGATGAAGTAAATGTGGCAAAGGACTGGGGAGGAAGGCAAAATGTTTCAAATTAAAAACAAAGACCAGGGCTAGAGAAATGGCTCAGTGGTTAAGGGCACTAACCGCTCTTCCATAGGTCCCAGGTTCAAGTCCCAGCACCCACATGGCAGCTCACAACTGTCTGTAATTTCAAGATCTGACACCCTTACACAGACATACACCAATGTACATAAAATAAAATATTGTTTTTTAGAAAGTGAAGACCACCAGGTGGTGGTGGCATACACTTTTAATTTCAGCACTCGAGAGGCAGAGCAGGCGGATCTCTGTGAATTCGAGGTCAGCCTGGTCTACAAAAGCTAGTTCCAGGACAGGCACCAAAGCTACAGAGAAACCCTGCCTCAAAAAACAAACAAAAAACAAAAAAAGTGAAGACCATTACAGTATCAAAAATATTTCTACAACCAAAGATAATCAACTCTGTGGTGGTTTTTGTCAACTTGACACACACAGGAGTCACCTAGGAAGGGAGACTTCCGGTGGGGAATTGCCTCCATCAGACTGGCCCATGGGCATGTCTATATGGCACTGTCCTGGTTGATGACTGATGTGGGAGGGCCCAACCCACTCTGGTGTGCTGATGCCACCCCTGAGCAAGTTGTTGTGAGTTGTATGAGAAAGCAGGCCGAGAGCTGGTGAGATTGCCCAGTGGGTAGAGGTGCCTGCTGACCATCTGAGTTCAATCCCCTGGATCTACAAGGTAGAAGAGAGCCAGCTCCTTCACACACACACACACACACACACACACAGTAAAATGTAATAGAATATAAGAAAGAAAATGGAGCATGAAGAGTAAGCCAGGAAGCTGTTTCCTTCTCGGTCCCACCTCCGCTCTTGCTTCCTGTTGGAGATCCTGCCTGACTCCCCGAAACAATAGACCGAAAAGTGTAGGATGAAGGGTCTTAACCCTTCCATGTTGTTTTCGCTCAGTTCCCATCATAGCAACAGAAAGCACACGAGGACACAGTGCCAATGGAAACCTACGTTTTTCAGACAATTCCATATGGAAGGATGAAGGCAGCATCAAGTGAAAGATTGAAAACCACAAGGGAAAAAACTAATAGATTTGAATTTAATAGACAAAATTTAAATAAAATTCAAAGCAGAAATAGCCGTGTATAATGGTACACACCTTTAATCCCAGCACTCAGGAAGCAGAGACAGGCAGATCTCTGTGAATTCAAGGCCAACCTAGGTTACAAAGCCATTTCCTGGACAGCTAGGGCTACACACACACAAACCCTGTCTTGAAAAACAGAAAACAAAACAAAACAAAGAAAGAAGGAAGAAAGAAAGGAAGGAGGGAGGAAGGGAGGGAGGGAGGAAGAAAGCAGAAAGAAGGGGCTAGAGAGATGGTGAAACTGAGCACACGTGCCTTAGGAGATTGCTATGAGAACTGAGTTAATATATATGAAACATTCACAGGGTATAAAGAGCTATATTTGTATTTAGCATCAGGATTGTGTAAGTGTGGAGAAGAATAGACAATGTCAAGTTAATCAGAGAAGACTTTTTCAAAAGCAGGCAATGTCAGAAGAGAACATTGAATGTGGGGACTGTGCCAATAAGTAGGGATAGGACACAGGAACGCCATTTAGAGCGAAGGACAGAGGGGCGTGGGTTCTCCACTAGGGAGAGGCAGTTATGTAAGACCTTTGGGTTCTCTCTGGAGAGATGGCTCAGCATTAAGAGCATTGGCTGCTCTTCCAGCGGTTCTGAGTTCAAGTCTCCATAACCACATGCTGGCTCATAACCATCGGTACTGAGCTCTGGTGCCCTCTTCTGGCCTGCAGGCACAAATGCAGGCAGAACACTGTACATAATAAATAAATAATTTTTTTTTAAAGAGTTCTGGGTTCAGGGAGGCCGTGTCCTGGCTCTGTCTGAAAGCTTCCAGAAGGAAGTGGGTTGAATAAAGATGGAAGAGTACACCTCCCCCACAGCATCCCTTCTGGGCCCTGGTTCGCCCCATGAAAGGTGGGTGGTCAACTGTGAGAAAAGACCCAGAGATATGAACTTGTTTTCTCTCTTGGGACACTCAGTAGAGCTGAATTGGCACCCAGATTTCCTGGTGCCCTCTCCAAACCAAACTGCAAAATGCACACAAACTTCTTACGATGTCTATGATGCCTCTCAGTGTGTCTCCTGATTATAATTTCACTATTGCACAGGGCTCCATTGTAGTCAGAGCTGCATTGTGTTCAGCGTAGGGTGCCGTGCAAAAAAAAAGAGCCTTAGACACTTTAGGGTGGTGATAACGACTTCAGTATCAACAATTAACCCGTCCCAGAGAACAAATAAGCTTGTGGTGATTGGTGGTCTGTCTTGTCCTTTCAGTGTGCTCCTAGAAAGAAATGAACCCTGTTGCCTTGGCAACTCTGTTTAGAGACCTGATAATTTGAGAATTTTCCAAGCTTGGGGAGGAAAGAAGATCAACAGATATTTAGGCTTTTTCCCATCTAGCTTTGGGGTTTTTTTGGAGGGTGCGGGCTCCTCTCCAGCAGGCATTGCCTTCTCATCTCCGCCTACCTGGACATAGCTTCCTTCATATTCAAAGAAAAGAAGTGGCCATGTAATGCTGCTGATGGAGGGGAAGAGCCTCTTTAGAGGGGCCTGAGGAGAAAGAGATAAACGGGGGTGCTGTGTTCCAGAAGGCCTAGGCTGTATCACACCCAGATCTTCTCCCCATTGCTGGACACTCACAGGCAAGGACTGCCCCACGGTGCCATGCACCAGGGCCTGGGTGTTCGTGGTCTTCTCTCTCACCTGCTCCACCAATGCCTGGACCTCTGCGAGGTTATCTGGATGGGACAGGAGGCATCCGAGTTAAAAGGATGATCTATGACGCTGTTTTTCCTGCCACCCTGGGGTCCTGCCAGGACACTCCCTCTGCCCCTCTCTTTTATATCGACTTGACCCAAGCCAGAATCATTTGTGGAAAAGGGGACTTCTATGGAGAAAATTCCCCCTTCCAGAATGGCCTGCGGGCAAGCCTGTGGCACATTTTCTTGATTGATTATTAGTGGGCACAGCTCACTATGGATGGTGCTGTCCCTGGGCTGGTGGTCTTGAGGGCAATAAGAAAGCAGGCTGGGCAAGTCATGAGGAGCAGACAGTAAGTAGCATTCATCCACAGATTCTGCTCTGGGTCTTGTCTCTAGGATCCTGCCCTGACTTCCCTCAGTGATAGACTTATAAACTGTAAGGCTAAAAAAACAAACAAAAAACCTTCCCTATCCAGGCTGGTATTGGTGTTTATCACAACAGCAACCCTAACTAAGACACCCTTCCTCTGACAAGGCACCCTGAGACTCGAAGTGGCAGCCCCTCTAAACCGCTGCTGCTTTCAGCGCCACTGGTCCCATCTTCCCGCTCACCATCCAGGGTGAAAATGAAGACCACGGTGTCAGTTTCCACAAGGGATGGCAGAATGGCAGTCAGGAAGTCCTCCTGGGCAAAAGTGAACTTGGGACCCTGGGGCAGAAGAAGATAGGGGAGCTCCTCCCAGAAGGACGCTCAAGAGCACAGACTTGAAGACCTTAGGAGACCTTAGGGGGACATCTATTACAGTCCTTTGGACTTCACTTGAAAAGAACCAGTGTTCAAAATGGTAGCATTTTTTTACCAAAGGTGACGTAGCAGGTCAGTAGATTAAAGCTGAGTTTTTGAGGGTAAATCCAGAGCCTTCCATACCGCAGCGCTTTGAGGCTCCAGGCTGTTTACCCCCTCATCCTCCCTCCATCCCAGACCCCACCCCTCTACTGCCCTCTGCACACCCATGAGTTCTACAGCTTCCCAAGTCCTGTCCTCTTCGGACCTGGTTGGTGAGCTCTGCCTTCTGGTTAAACATGTCATTGTGGTCACCCATGAGAAAGCCACGGACATCTTGGAAATCTGGGAAATTTAAGATGAGAGAGAAAAGAACAGTGGGCTTTGGAGGATAGAAAGGTTCTAATCCAAGGGTTGTCATGGGTCAGGAAGTGGGATGTGTGGGAAGCTACAATTAAAGCACTGGGGTGGGACCTGAGAGATCAAGGACCGAGGTGGCAATTGGGGCTTCAAGTGATGAAAGCATTTGACCGAAATGCCTCTTTATGTAGGGCAGTATGGGCGGGCACTGGAGAACCTCGGTGGGGGCAGGGGTTGTGGGAAAATGCTTTGCTAATGTATCCCAATGGGCTGGGAGAGCATCAGGACTAGGGCCTATCAGAACCAAAGGTGTGGATGCATTCTACCCCATCCATGATGGCGATGATGCCAAGGGTCTGCCAGCCAACTAAGTACACTCGGCCTTTCTTCTCCAGGCTGAGAATGAGTCAGAGGCCAGGACACGAATGACCACCGTGAAAAGAGGCCGCAGAATAACACGAGAGTAAACACACCCAAGACCTTCCAATGTGCGGACCCATCACCCTTGCCACGCTAACACATCTCACAAAGTATCCCCTACTTTCAGGATGCCCTCTGCAAACACACAGTCATATACCTGGTGCTGACTTGTTTCATCAGGGTGGCAACTTTGGAACTTTGACTGTAGGTCACCTGATGAGCCCGCTCAAATGTCCTCAGGATGTCCCGAAGGCATCTGGAAGAAAATTCACTAGCTCCTGAGAAGGGCATGGTGCCCCCGCCCCCAAAAGAGCTAGGTACTCCTACCCACACCTAGGGGATGTCACAATTCCCATTTTTAAAAGGTTTTGCTAGTCCATTCTGGAGGAAAGCAGGGGAAGGAGGAGGGAGAAAGATCCCCATTAATAAGAGCAGAAAGGATTCTATTAAAAAAGGGCTGCAGTGGGAAAAACAAAAGCCAAGAGGAAGGTGGACTTGAGCATTCTAGAAGCTGGGCCAGAGACTCTAGTAGGGAAAGGAAGTCACAGCAGGCTGGGTTCTAGCCTATGTGAGTCTTAGGAGCTAGGACCTCCCATCTCTTCCCCCGTGTCACCACGGTGTGGATCTGATGCCCAGCTTGTCTGCTTCCTCCATACCTTTTAGAGGCCACCACACCCTGGTCCACAGTCCTATGGGCCGCTAGCAGCAGGGTTTCCAGCAGAATCTTGGTGGTGCTACCGCCTTTCATCCGGGAAGAGCCACTGAGCCCCTCGGGCTAAGGAGGCAATGACACTAACTGGGAGAAAGAACAACCCAGAAGTCTACCAGTTCTCCAGTTCATGACCCCTGAGCACGGAGAGGTATTGGTGATCCTTCGGGTGGAGTGTGGTTGGTGATCCCTGGGCACGAGCGTGTTTGGGGGTCCCTATTAGACACTCACTCTGATTAGTGAGTTATGAGCGCATCTTTTCCTGGTGGCCTTAACTGTGTTTATAAGGATGGGTGCTGTCTCTTGTCAATTGGGTCAAGGGTTTTCAGAGAATACTTTTCGTTGTTTTTCTTTTGCTTTCTTCCTTTTTTTTTTTCAAGACAGGGTTTCTCTGTGTAATAGCCTTCACTGTCCTAGAACTCTTTATAGACCAGGCTGGCCTCGAACTCAAAGAGAGTCCCTCTATTTCTGCCTCCTGAGTGCTGGGACTACAGGTGTGAGCCACCACTGCCCAGACAGAGAATATTTTTATTTCTGAGAACCTTCCCCACCATGTTTTATGGTAGTCTGCCATTCCTTAGTATCAGATTTCCCATGCTCTGGACAGACACGTGGAACAGACACTCGGTGGTACAGATTTATAACATAGTCAATGAGGTCATTGCCTCCTATGAAGACAGGGATTATCTTCCAGTTGTTCTCAAAGTCTATTGTCTGAAATGAATAGAAAACCAACAGGGTCCAGTTGGAAACTCTCAAAGGGGCAGCTCCGCCATGCAGCAGAGAGCTCAGACTTTTTGTTCGCACACTAGGATGTAGGTCTGTTTTCCACTGCCCTCGTAGCGGGAGCTCCCTGAGTTTTGCTCTCAGTCTTCAGCATGGCAAGGAAGTAGGTGGGAGACAGGAAAATAGGTCCTGGCCCTGGGAAGGGAAGGTTGCTCTAAATCTTCTAAAACTCTGCGGTTTTCAACTGGCTTCACAGCAGACAGACCATCTTCCATTAAGAAGAAACATTCCTAACTCAGATAAATTAAAGTTAAGGCACCTGTGAAAATTCCAGCTAGGGCTGAGCATAGTGGGTCATGCCTTTAGTCCCAGCACTAAGGATGCAGAGGCAGGTGGATCTCTGAGTTTGAGAGCAGCCTGGTCTATAGAGCGTTCCATGACAGTCAGAGCTACATAGAGAAACCCTGTCTTGAAAGACCAAAACAGAAAAGAAAAGAAAGGAAGGAAGAAAGAAAGAAAAGTCCCAGCTAATAGCTGGTCAGAGCAACACAGCGGTTCAAGAACATGACCAGGAGAGTTTGCCGCCTCTAGACTCCACCCTCCTGCAGGAGAGCTAGAGACGTGTTTGACGGCATGTGGGCACATACATTCCACATACCACGGCCCAAAGGTCTCTGCGGCACTCACAGCCTCTGACATTGCCTCTGGCCCACACATGCTCCACTTCTCTGGCTTCTGCTTCCAAATGAGGAGGAAGAAGAACGATGGGAGGGGAGAGACAAGATGCAGGGAAGCTTGAGAAGAGACACATTCTGAAACTCTCCCGATGATGGAATTTTGGGGGGTACATTACATCACATAAAAATAACCAATCTTGACCCCCTTTTTGTTATTTTATCCACCTGAGACCACCTCCCTAAGCAGGTCTGCACGGAGCCTGTGCCCCTCTCTTATCCGAGAGAGGATCTTACACTCATCTATTAGAACCCAGCTCAAACACCTGCCTCCCTTCTGAATTCTCCCAAGCAGGGGACCTGTTCCCGTCATCCCCTCCTCTGCTCTGTAATACGTAACTATCTTTACAAAGCACGAGTCAGCTATTTTATGATCTTGATCCCTCAGTGTTCGTTTCCTCTTAAAAACTGGAGGATGGGACTGTGTTTTACTGTCCTCACGCATCTACAGACCTTGGCCGATAATACAAGTTTACTGTGTACAGCCGGCTAATATAGTGAACGGGAACCCTATTTGCCAAGGAGCAGAGGTACAGGGTTCAGATCTGCTAGAAACCTGGATCCTATGCGTCTCCTCTCACCTTACTACTGACTTCCCAGTGTCTGTGGATCCACCTTCCTGCTCTAGGGAGTCCCACCTGATGTGCCCAGACTCATCGTGTCTGCCCTCATCAGGCTCACCAGCTTTTGGGCCTGGGTAGTTAAGTCCCTGTGGGAACACACAGTAAGGAGCTGAATGAGGACCAGAGACTGAGGGCAACATAGCAGACAGTAGCACCTGGCAGTCAACTTTGGGGGTCGGCAGGGCAGCCCCACCACACAGAGCTCCTTCTCGACCCAGGCTCCGCTGGGGAGGACTGACAGCTGAGAAGGACAGACGCTTGCACGTTTGAGGGGTTGACTCTCAGTGAGTTTATTTATCAGGTCGGTGTATTTAATGATAGACTTCCAGTTTCTCTTCCCAGCTAGGCTTGTTCAAGGCAGATAGGTCTCATGTAAATGTTTTATGTCATGTGCCGCTCAACTCAAGCCTATGTTAACAGACGCCATGGCCCTCCCTCCCGACAAGGTGATCTCAGTTTAAAATGATGACAGAGCTGGGAATAAGCTCAGTGGCCGAGTGTTTGCTTAGCATGAACAGCCTCCTCCTCACTGTAAAAGAAAAACTGTAACACGGAGATCAACCTTGCTTATGGAAAGTCATCGTGGGTGCAAATAAGACTCCAGCAGCCCCTTGAATATGAGCTACTATTCTGCTGGATAGCATGGGTTGGACTCCCAGGTCTACCCATGACCACTTCTCTGAAATCTTTACCTGACAAACGCAGTACTTTCCTTTATACAACTAATCAGTGCCTTGCCTTCTACAGGCATTGAGAGAATCAAATGAGGGTCACATAAAGAATGTAGTGCCTAACACAAAGCAAGCGTCCTTAGAGTAATTTCCATTGTCACTAGCACATTCACCACCTGCAAAGGTCCTCCGGCACCATGCCCAGGCAGTATGCGCTGTCCTCCCTCTGCCTTAACTACTGGCCCAATTGTTCTGATCCTGGCCCCAGAACACTGGGTGTCAGAGACCTGGGAGGGGCCTTGGAGTCAGTCCCTCAACCTGCTTCTCATCTGTGGATGTGATGCTATCAGGGCAGCCCCTCTGTCTTTGAACCCGAGTTTGGAATGGGTACTCCAAGGGCTCAGGCTTAGATTTGAGTCACTGGTAAAAACACAGGCAATAATTCCTCTGTGTTGTCCGTCTTAGGGTTGCTGTGTGGGACACAAGGATGCCAGCCATGAAGGTATTCTGTAACGTGGGCACTGCTGTGTGGGACACAAGGATGCCAGCCATGAAGGTATTCTGTAACATGGTGGGACACAAGGATGCCAGCCATGAAGGTATTCTATAACGTGGGCACTGCTGTGAATACAGGAAAGGGTGTGAGCAAGCTGAAAATGAGGCCTGTATGACCCAAGGCCAGATCCTGGGGTCAGTTTGCTGTACCTGTTCAGGCTAGATATTTTTGTGCTGTAGTTTCAAGTGTATAATATGGGAACAGCTTCCCTGCGCCTGCTTTTCTCTGCCACCCAATGTCTTTCCTGAGGCCACAGACTCAAGGCCATGTGAGCCACACTTACTGCGGTCACTCAGGTCCTTGACTCTGACCGTCCACTCTTGCATGTCTCCGTGATCTAATCATGGTAGAACTGCCTTTCATCTGGCGCTACCAGCTGAAGAGAAATTCTGTAAATGTTAAAGCCAGTTTGGGCTTGGAAGTGGCAGGTCACTAGCCTTTCACCCCTATGGCCAGCAAAGAAAGAAGCGGCCTTCAAAGTCATTCTCAAACCTGTTAGGCTTGGCATGAGCTGTCTTTCCTATGGGGAATAAATGCGAAAGTTACTCAGAGGAGGCCGACAGCTCCAGGAGAGCCTTGAGAGCTAGGAAATCACCAGGGAATCTCGGGATGCAACTACAAAAAAAAAAAACAAAATCTTCAGACCCATGTGAAGAAGTGTGATGTGTGCTGAATCTGGGAGAAAAACTGTGGTAAAATAGAAAAGGTTTTTTCGCACGTTTCCCTAATTGGATGCGGTGTTCGTGTGTTATTGGCTAGGAAAAGGACCCTGAGGAACACTCAAGTCTTTGAATAGTGTGCAAGCAGGGATGGGGGTGGGGAAGACCAGGGACACTGATCTGTTAGTTAGGGATCGTCAGGTCAGCAGCACCATGATCTCCGAGTCCCTACATCTTCCCTCAGGGGAGCCCAGCAGCCAGGCTGAATTAGTGCTGAGACCACCATCCTCACCCAATCCATGCAAGGGCACAGCTCTTTAGAGCTTTTGCTTCCAAGATGGTGTCAACCTCACAACCTCCATGGTTTGTGAAAAAGAGGCTTCCAATAGTCTTGTTTCTTGTAGAGACCAAGTAAGAAATGTGGCGGACACTCAGGTCTTCGATTCCTGTGTCAGTGTTTTTCCTATGACACAGGAAAGCCTCGAGAGTGCAGAGCCCAAAATGACCCCTTAAGGAAGGCCAGGAGCAGAAGACTCAAAAGCAATAGTAGCAAGCGAACAATGGGAACTCCCCATGGGCCCATTTACAGTCACTGCTTAGTGAGGGAATAAGGTTTACAGACGAGGCCAGGGGATCTACATGAAATACATGCAGGGCATCAGAGGAATTCCCTTGGTTCCTAGAGCAGGGTTGAGTGTCCATGGCTAGATTCGTGTGTCTGACAGCAAAGGACACTCCTAAGACGGCCCGTTCCAGCTGTTCACCCTGACTCTTTACCCAGATCAAGACCCTCTACCTACACTAAAATCCAGGCCAAGGCAAGCTCTGCCAGGCACCCCTGCTTCTGCCCTCCCCACCATGCACTCCCCGCCCCCCCCAAGACACTCAGGCTCACTCTGCTTTGGCTCCTGCCACGGCCTGGTTGAAGAATGCATTGGCCGAGGTTTCTCTCCCAGTGCCAACAGAGAAGCCCTTCAAGGAGGGGTTGAATTCCTGGAGGATGTCTGGAAAGACAAGGGACATGTTTACCAATGGTCCCAAAGCAATCTTCCCAAGCCCCTTTCTTACTGCTTTGTGACAGGGTCACCTAGGTATAGCCCAGGCTATCCTCGAACTGGTGATTTCCCTACAGAAGCCTCTTGAGCGCTGGGATTACATGGCCAACTGTCAAGTTCCTTTGGCCACTCTGTGGAGGACAGAGCATAGCCTCGGCACCACAGCCCAGCACGGAACAGAATGTTGGGTGCCCCAGACTTTACAGCAGTGGTCCTCAGCTCCCTAACTCTGTGACCCTTGAATGTCTCATGCTGTGCTGACCCCTACCATACCATTATTTTCGGTGCTACTTCATAACTGTAAATTTGCTACTATTATGAACCATAATGTAGAGAGCTGACATGCAGGAAGGTTTTAGGTGACCCCTGTGAAATGTCCTTCAACTCCCACAGGGGTTACGACCCACAGGTTGAGAACGTCTGCATTATCAGGCACAGCACTGAAGATTTTCCCATCAGGTCCTTGTTTCTTTAGGGTTTTTGTTTTGTTTTGTTTTGTTTTGTTTTTTATCATGAAAGGCTGTTGATGTCTTTTCCTGCATCTATTGAGATGATCATGTGATTTCTGTCCTTACTAATTTGTATATGTCAAAGCAGCCTTGTATCTCTGGAATGAAACTGACTTGCATATGGTCTCAATGTGTTCCTAAATTTAATTTGCAAGAATTGAAAATTTTTGCATCTATAATCACAAAGGAAATGGGTCTTTTTTATGCTCCTCTGTGTTCAGCAGGGTTGGTGTGGGGACAATGCTTGCCGTGTAGTGTGAGGTAGGAGGCGTTCCTGCTTTATGGAATGGTTAGAAGACCACTGTTAGCTCTTCCTCAAAGGTCTGGTAGAAGTCATTAGTCAGTCTGTCCCATTCTGGCTTTTCTCTTCACCTAAAAGTTAATTTCCTCGTTTTCTTCTTCAAATGCCCTTTTCCATCAATTTTGAGAGCGTTTTGCTGGAAATAGCAATTTTGATCAGCAGTCCTTTACTTTCAGGGCTCAAAATATATAATTCCACATTCTTCTGATTTTTATGGTGGCTAATGAGACCTGTTATTATTCTGATGTATTTCCTTTTGTGAGCAAGTTTGCACGTCCCCCTTACAGCTGCTAATATTGTTTCTTTACTTTCTAACTTTTGATATGTTGTCTATAATACATTGTGGTTCTTGGGTCAGGTGGATTTTGGATTCTAAATGTCTCATCCTTGAGTATTTTTCTCTAGATTTGAGAAACCTTATGCTATATATTAGATTGGATAATTTTGTATTCCTTTAGTATTTATCTCTCCTATCTTATCCATTCTTTTTCTTTCTTTCCTTCTTTCCTCCTTCCTTCCTTCCTTTCTTTTTTTCTTTCTTTCTTTCTTTCTTTCTTTCTTTCTATTTTGTTTCTCGAGATAGGGTTTTTCTGTATAACAGCCCTAGCTCTCCTGGAATTCACTCTATAGACCAGGCTGACCTCAAACTCCCACTCTGTACAGCAGGCTGGCCTTGAACTCACAGAGATCTGCCTGCCTCTGCCTCCCAAGTGCTGGGATTAATGGTGTGTGCCACCACTGCCTGGCTCATCCAGCTTATTTTATCTGTTCTTAGGTTTGGTCTCTTGATCATATCCTAGAGATCCTAGACATTATGGTCATACTGTTTTTTTTAATTGCTATTTGATCAAAGATTTCATCAACCTTGTCCTCCATCCCTTATATTCTTTATGGTTATAGCTATTGGCAACACTTTGCTTTACAGAACCTGATTTCACCGAGACTCTCCCTTCTGATTTCTGGTCCCCCTACGTCTCGACGTCCTTGCTGACTTCCCCCCACATTGCGGACCTCTTCATCCATGCTTGCTGATCATCAGTGCTTGCGTCTGTCTTTAGGGTGGCATGCCCTGCGCTGAAGAGTGGCAGATGCCATGGGGGCAGAGTTGTGTCTCCCCCACACCCTGTACTGGAGCACCTGCTGGGTTAACTCGAGCCGGGCACTGGATGGGGGTACGTCCTGACCTTGCACTGGATGGGGGTACGTCCTGACCTTGCACTGGATGGGGGTATGTCCTGACCTTGCACTGGAAGTCAATTCCACACACCTATTTACCCCGAATCTCCTCCCGCTAGGAAAGAAGGCTGAACAGATAAGCTAAGTGTGTCAGGGGAGGCCGCCTGAGAGGTGACACGGTCTCAGACATTTGTAAAGCACTTTGGTGGATGTTCTTGGAACAATATGACGTCCAGCCATCTTGCCAGGCCACCTCAAAGCCAAGATCATCACACTCTCAGAAGCAGCCTAAGTCACCTCCTAGCAACAGGGGACAGGAAGTACTCATGACACGGAACTGTACTTATTTAAATTCAGCACGGTTTTCCAGGAACTAAAATAGATAACAGGCATGAAGTCGAATCAGGCGTGCCAGTGTGGACTTTCAGTATCCCTACTGTCTAGCCTTGCTAGCTTAAAACTCAGTGCCTTAGCTCAAGATACGTACCTGAAAAAGTAGTAAGAATGAAACCAACCAACCCCTATCCCCCCTCCCCGGGCAAAATTCTTAGGGGTATCTAAGAAGAAAATAATTCACTATAAATATTGTCTAATGCCTTTTTTTTTAAAGTGCACTTTAAGAATAAACACTGGGGTGGGCAGCACTAAAGATAATGAATCAAGTGGCATAATGGAAAGCATTACCCATAGCCACAGCCCAAAAGATTAAAGGTAGGCCCCCCTCTCAGAAAAATGTAGCCAGTCTTTAAAAAAAATAATCTGAGTGGGTTGTTGGCAAAGCCTTAAGGAAAATGTTGAGCCCCAAATATGAGCCTGAGCAAGGTAACTTCATCTCTCAATGCTGCAATTACTACGGGTTCATACAGCAAGGTCCTTGTGAACAGAGATGCCCACGCCTCCCAGGCCTAGGTGGAGAGCTCCCCAGATAGGCTCTGAGTCCAGAACGGCGGTCCAACCCTTCTTTATCAGATCACTTTTAAATGATTGTCCTAAGATTTGGTCTAAGCTCTCTTTCCTTTTCTTACTCGTTTATTGGATAAAGACGTCTTCCTGATGAAAAGCACTAAAAAGCTGACAAAACCCTCCAAGGCTTTGATTAGCTCAGGAACCGAGCCTGGATGGCAGCCACGGGGAAGCAGTGCCCCCTACTGCACGCAGGTGCGTCCTGCTGCCTTGCGAGGCTGGCGGCCGCCAGTAGGGGGCGCAGTGAGCTTAGGCGTAGCCACCCCGCCCCCAAAACACCAAGGAACTCACTGGCCAGGGTGATCACTGTCCTGATGTTCTCATCTCCTCCTATGCTGTTGGTGAGAAGGGAGAAAGAAAATGAAGGTTTAAAGGGCCAGCCAAGCCTAAACTAAACAGATTTCCCTCCGGAATCACAGCTCCAGGGACTCAAAACGCCCATAATTTCTTCACGAGAACTAAAAACCAAATCAGAACGCAACTCTTTTCCTCTCTCCCTGGACACCAGAGCAAACAGACATGAGAACTTAAACTGTCACTGCTGCAGCGGCTCCTATAGTTTTAGCTTTGAGTCCCTCTCATGCTGGAACAGGGAGAATGGAGTTGGTCTCTCTCACTGCCTTTCCCAATCCAGAGGAATTCTTTTGTGGCCAGCCCAGTGCCAAGCAGCTTCTCCATTACTGTCACTAGCTTACACTGGTCTTTCTGTTCCTGGTTAGCTTGGAAAATCTGTTTTTGAAAGGGCACCTTTGTCAGGGTCTCCCGATCCAAGCCACCAAAGTCTCGAGATAGCACCGACTTCTATGAACAAAACATTTGTGCGCTTTCACTGCCCCCACCACCCCGCCGCTCCCATCCCCCCACCACCCCGCCCACCCTGCCAACATCCCTCCCCCCACCCCCCCACTCCCCACCTTCCACCAAACTCCTGTCCACACCTCCTGTTCTAGGGATTATAGTTTTTTGGAGAGGTCGATAAATTGAATATAGAAGTTTGTTATAAAAAAAACAAGATAGCCCAACCCTCACTTGATGATCTGTTTTTCTAGAAGGCTCGGAGGCCTTTGCCTTGCTCACCTCCAGGACAGGCCTCGGTACTGAGTTAAGACGTCCAAGACATTCCCAGTTTTGGACCCGGCCCCATTGGCTGCCTGAAAGAGAAAGCAAATGGCGGGTGGGCACCACTGCTTTTTCTCAGGGTACCACAGCTGTCCACCTATTGATGTCCAGGCCCTTAGCCTGGGCAGGATGCCTTGGAAAGTTCTCGAATCTAGATGGAACCTGCTATGGATACCTCTCCTGTCCTTTCTGGGATTAGTGTGCGCTCCCACTGGGAGAGCCTGGTGCCAGCCACAGCTAATCCCTCCTCCGGGAAACCCTGTCTAGACTGCAACTGAGAGATGCACAGGCTGATAGCATATATTTTTGCAAAAGCACATGCTTGAAGGTACTGTGTCCACTTTTAAAAGTTGTGAAACATAGCCGGGCGGTGGTGGCGCACGCCTTTAATCCCAGGACTTGGGAGGCAGAGGCAGGCGGCTCTCTGGGAGTTCAAGGCCAGCCTGGTCTACAAGAGCTAGTTCCAGGACAGGCACCAAAGCTACAGAGAAACCCTGTCTTGAAAAAAACCAAAAAAAAAAAAAAAAAAAAAAAGTTGTGAAACATATAATCAAACTAAGCGTTTGCTAAGCCTGGCCTCATCACATCTACGCATGCGCAGGTGAGACATGGCGTAAAATGTACTTGGGGGTATCTGCTCCCCTGAAGCACGTATTTCTGAACTCCAGGTGGAATCCCCAGGTTATGCTTACTACAGTTTGGTACCAAATTCCCTTTTCTACCTGCCACCATGGCACACTTGCTGCCTCCTCCAGAAGTCCCTAGCACCTGTGTGATTCTCTATGGCTCTCTGTCCTGAGGGCATCTTCTAGGAGACCACGGAGGAGGGTAGGGGGTTGGGTGAGATCAAGGCCTCCCTCAGCAGGAAATGACTAAGATACACAGCTAGTAAGATGCCAAGGACCATCCTGCCAGTTTCTCCCAAGGGTTACACACAGTAAGACCTTTGGGACAAGCACCTGCTGGGGTCTCACAGCGGAGGTTGCTATAGGGATAACTAATATTCTGAATCCTAGGGCTTTTAGAGCCAGCAGCTGAGCAACTGGGTACTCACTGCATCGAACGTGAGGAACGCCATCCCTCATAGGACTTTTATCATGGGGCTGCAGAGCGAGCTAACTTCACTATGACTAAAACACAATTGTCCTTGGAGAGTTCAAACATGGAGATGTTGCCTTCTAATTGATCCAGGGGACAGAAGCTGGAGATGACAGCTGAACTCCACCAGGAGTGATCCTCTGGGGACCACCCCTGAGGCTTTCTATGGGATTGGGGTTTTTTGTTTGTTTGTTTTGTTTTTAAACAGGTGGTTTGTTTGGGGTATCACTATGGGACAGTTCCAGAGGTAGGTTTGTTCATCTTTGGAACTTCTACGTCTTCTACTGACCCTCACTTCTCACCCCTACCTCCTACCCATCAGTCCTAGCTCATCATCTCTTTTGCCTGCCTGAGTAGTAGTAGTCTTCTAGACTGGCTGAGTCTTTGGCGACACTCATGGCAGGAGATGCTGCCCCACCACAGATATGTGCCCTCAGGGTCCTTCTACTTTCCCCCCATTGGCAAAGAATGCAGAGATTGGAGTGAATATCACACTGTATAAGACGCGCTAGATATTGGGCAGGGAGGGGAGATGTGGTGGGCTTGGAGATTAGGACCAGAAACAGGTTAGGATTAAAATCTCAATTTTCAGATCCATATTTTCATGTTCACTAAAATCTCCTCTCCCAGCTGGATACAGTAGCTCACAACTGTAACCCCAGCACTTGGGAGGTAGACCCACGAAGATCAGTAGTTCAAAGCTAACCTCAGCTACATAGTGAATTGAGGTCAGCCTGAGCTACATAAATCCTGGTCTAAAAAGCATAAACAAATTCAGGCAGTGGTGGCACATGGCTTTAATCCCAGCACTGGGGAAGCAGAGGCAGGTGGATCTGTGTGAGTTTGAGGCCAGCCTGGTCTCCAGAGTGAGTTCCAGAACAGTCAGGACTGTTATGCAGAGAAACCCTGTCTCGCAAAACCAAACCAACCAAACAAACAAAATGCAAAACCGAAATCTCCTATTCCTTCTCCAGTTGAGGTCACCTACCATGAGAGAGTCACCCAGGGCTCCAATCACCTTGATGTCAGCCGGCCTCAGCCTGTGAACTAAAAAGCAAATCTCGGGTGAACGGAGAATGGGGATTTCAGGAAGGTTCTGGACCTGGTTCCCTGTGCCTCAGGAAAGTGGCATATCTTGCTGCCACCAGCAGCCAACTCAGTGACTGAGAAATTGGACAGGATTTGCAGAGCCATCTCAGCTCCCCTTCCACGGAAATACCTCTACCACTTCCATGCTTCTGGCAGAGTGGCAGCTGCCACTCCCACTAAGGACTTGTACTGGGAAGGAAAAGGTCCTGATGTTTCCTAGGATGTAAACTAACGCATGTATGGTCATAAATGTAGGCTGTGAGAGTATACAGATTAGCGGTCCTTCAACTGGGTTGTGCACGAGAATCACCTGGAGAGCTCGTTAAATCACACATGAACCCCCCCAAAACACACACACACACACTCCCAAGAGCTTCGGATTCAGTAGGTCTTTAGTGAGTCTAAGAATTTGCATGTTTAATCCTCAGGCACCATAGCTGCACCCAGTGCTGTCTGGGTACCACATTTTTTTAACATTTATTTATTATGTATACAATATTCTGTCTGTGTGTATGCCTGCAGGCCAGAAGAAGACACCAGACCCCATTACAGATGGTTGTGAGCCACCATGTGGTTGCTGGGAATTGAACTCAGGACCTTTGGAAGAGCAGGCAATGCTCTTAACCTCTGAGCCATCTCTCCAGCCCCCCATGGGTACCACATTTTGGGAAATGCCTTTTTGTTTTGAAGCCATGGGCAGGGGTCCATTTCTGCATTTGTAGTAGAGACCATAACTGTTTCCTTCCAGGTCTAGGTACAAATTGGCTCCCGTGACTGTGGCTGCCATTGCAAAGCCTGACAGTGGCTTTGGCGTCTTGTTTTGAGACCCTAGAGTCACTTAAGTATCTTTAGAGTCTTCCTTCCCTCATCATCATGCCTTGAATTCACCGCACACACGCGCACATTCCCTTTTACGTGATTACAGCCTACGTGGTCTTTCCCAGTCTTCCACAGCTATTCTGTGTGGTTAGCAGAACAATATCAAATCACAAACCCAGCTGCACACATTAACACATGCCTACAGGGCTAAGCATGGAAACTTTAAAATGACCTCTTCCCAAAGAAATCAGGCTATAGAGAGTAAGGAGGGGGGAAAAGCACACCAGAAAATGAGACCCATTCCCTCAACTCCAAAGTGGTTTATTTTAGCTTGTGTTGACGACAGTCAATTACTATATTCTCAGGGCCATAATGGTGAATTCTCTGAATGCCAACTGGTATGCGAAGGTTAGGGTAAGACTTTGTGAAGGCGATGGGCAGATTTGCCTCCACAGTTCCTACATTTATTATAGGCTGAGAAAAGTCCAGATGGCTTAGTGGGTAAAAAGCTCCTGCCACCATGCCAAAAGACCCGAGTTTTGTTTCCAGATTTCACAGGGTGGAAAGAGAATTCCTGTAAGGTGGCCTCTGACCTCCTCACATGCTCCATGGCACAAGCACACCCACCCACATTTATTTATTTTTATGTGCATGTAAAATTTGAAAAATGTAAAAAACAACTCAGACCATAATTACCTCTTAAATTTGATGGATAGAAATGAGACAGAATATATACACATATACAGATCTCCTCTGTTCCCCTACTGTGTGTGTGCATGTGTTGTCCCTGTGTGCATGTGTCCACATGTGCATGTGCGTCCATGCGTGCATGTGTGTGTCCATGTGTGCATGTATCCACATGTGTCCATGTGTGTTGTCCATGTGTGCGTGTGTGTCCACGTGTGTGTGTGTCCCTGTGTGTCCACGTGTGTGTCCGTGTATGTGTGTCCCGGTGTGTGTCCATGTGTGTGTCCATGGGTGCATGTGTGTGTCCCTGTATGTGTGTCCATGTGTGCATGTGTCCCTGTATGTGTGTCCACGTGTGCTTGTGTCCATGTGTGCACACATGCACACAGTTTGCTTCTGGAGTGGCTTCTCTAGTTTGCCGCTCTGTATTCTCAGCCAGAGAGGCCAGGCCGTATGAAACGAGGCCCGCTGGGAGTTGGCTTATCGGGCACTCTACTGTCATGTTACGGCCCATACACTTCTTTGGTTTAATATTCTGTAGACCTTGGCTGGAGGTTTATTAATACCATCACACTGATAAAGAATCAGAAATTTAATAAAAACACTTTAGCAATTGCTCCCTTTGCAAAGGCAACTATTTCAAGATAAGATTAAATTTATGTGACCTGATTAGATAAATACTATCTGGAACACACTGTTCACTGCCTTGAGAGAAGTTTGACACTCATGATTGATTTATGGACATTTCTACAGAGAGTCTTTATCAGAAGGCCATCCAAGCTTTGGGTGGTATTATGAGCAGCGCGCAGCCTACACAAGTAAACATGGAGAAATGGGCTCTGCCCACGAAAAGCCATACTCAGGAGTAGCGAATAACAGTTTGGTGTTTTATTCTTGTGTAGCCCAACAACTTGAACCACTTGGTGCTACAATATTAAAAAAAATCAATTTACTCTCTTTGTTAGCTTGGGCTTCTCAATTAATTTATTCTGCAATTTTAGGGATTTTATAAAAAGGTTTCTACAATGATGGTAATTTACTGACATTAGAATAAAACCCCATTTCTGCCTTTGGAGATTTTAATCTACATATATAGGATAAATGGGTACCTTGCACACAGGAGAAGTGAGAGAAATATATTAATTTCACTAAGAAATAATAAGGTCTGAGGTGATGTATATGCTGGGTTTCCAGATTTGATTGTTATATGTTGTATTTGTGTATTTAAAGGCCACATTGTACTGCAAAAGTGTGGATGATTACTATGTATTTGCTATAAGTATATTAATAAAACATATTAGATTGAATGAAAGGTTATGTGATGGTGATTTTACAGATCTCAAAAGTTTAAATAAGAAACTTGGAGACCAAAGAAGGATATATGGGAGGGTTTAAAGGGAGAAAAAGAGAAAGGAGAAATGAAGTAATTATCTCAAAAGAAAAGAAAAAATGATGATGGATTATTTAGGAAATAATAAAAACAAAGCCTGTAATTTGGAACCTTTTCCCCCCTAAACATCTTTGAGCCATTATTGTTTGAATCTGCGGATGTGGAAACTGTGGCTAGAGAAGACTAACATCTTTGAACCATTATTGTTTGAATCTGCTGACGTGGAAACTGTGGCTATAGAAGGCTAACTCCACTGACTTATCTGTTAGTCCTTCTCATTCCTACAATTATTAGACCTCAGTGAATGCTGACTTCCAGATGATGTCCTCTTAGCTACCCTCCAGGTCACTAATTCCATTTTCTACTCTTTCTGTCTGTGCTGTTTACATATCAACAGGGGTCCCAATTTCAATGACTATTTTCTCACGTTAATTAGGGTCCCAATTTTCATGGTCCTATTTTCATATTTCAAAGTTGCACTCAATTCCTTAGCATTTTGGTGGTTTCTTCATCAAATCCTCAATTTGTTTTAAAACACTAAATGTATTTTTTTTTAAATAACATTGGGGGAAGAAAACACTTAAAGGAGCCTCTCTGGGAGAACTTGAATTTGCTTTGTAGGCTGGATGTACTGAGGGACAGGCAGACTCTTAGTGCCCAGGGGGCAACATTGCTTGCTGATGGCAGGCCACACCAAGTCCCAAGAGCAGGTAGGTGGCTTCAGAGCCTCACTGAGCACTGGCTGTTGGGTCTGTGACCGACTGCCTACTGCTGGAACATGGTCATCTCTCACCTTAGCTCTAGGAGAGCCAACTGGGGTAAACAAATGTCTGGGGAGCTAAGAATCAATGACTTGGGTGAATGTCCTTTTCTGTTTCACAGGGCTGGTTGCAGCCACACACAGGCAGCACCGCATGGATGCTTTCTGTGGTTGTTGCTGCTGAATGAAATCAGAATTAGCAGCTAGTCTTCGACGGACAGCCAGGGAGCCACGTCCCCTCGCACTCCTCAATGCCGCTTACTTTTGGAAAAAACTTAAGTCGGCAGCAGACCCCTAGATAGATATTTAATTCATCCAGGCTATATGAGAGGAAGGGGCAGTAAATATCAGAGTATCAGTGTTTATAAAACCATAGTGCTTTGTAAACCCTACAGGTGTACAGGCAGGCCTTGATCACTGAATTCCAAATGCTGATTGGTTCTAAAAGTGACTTGCACCAAGTTTCTGCCTCTCACCCCTGAAGCCCCATAGATCAGCTGAGGCAGTCTATCACCCACGAGCTCTGGCAGGTGAGTCTAGGCACCTAGGCACCAGGGACCACGGCCTGCGAAGACGGGCACTGTCCTCTTGTGTAACATCAGTTTTCATCTGTGCATCTGTGACTACAAAAAGGAGTTCGAAAATACTCTGAGAGGCAAAATAGTTATTTTACACCGCATTCTTAGAGACAATGTGCGAGTGGTGGTACTGTGGCCTGGCTGACTCTGGGAATTCATTGGATGAATTTAAAATTCTCAGCCATTCAGAGTTGCTCGGTAAGTATTTAGTGGCTCCTCCCATTTGCTAAGCCAGTGGGGGTGTATCATATGCTCTCATTTCAATCAGCAATCATGGTCTCCAGAAGAGGGGGGAAGAACTTTCCAGAAACATGGTAACAATCAAAGGAAATAGTAGTGTGGTCTTTTGCTGAGGTTTTCCTTTTTTTTAAAACATGAAAATACTTCCGTCATGCATATGATTAGAATGCTCACAGGCAAGTGAAACAAAAACGAAGTGTGTTTTTCTTCTTGCCCACTTATCTTGTTTCCCTAGACTCGGAGGTCTAGCCTGACACTCTTAAATGAGCATGAATTTCACTGACGAGCGTCCATGGTTCAGTCCTGTCATTGGGGTAGCTCAGTAGAGGCTTGGATCACCTCTGTACTTAAACAGTGCCTATCACTAAGGTATCTCAGATTGTAAAGTCTTGAGATCTCCTGCTCTTGACTCCTTCAAGCACTCATAAACACAATGGTCACTAGGGTCAGGGAGCAAGGAAGAGACTGTCTATCTGGTTTCTAGATGTGGAGATAGGCTCTGATGGACGGTTGCCATGACAGAAACACAATTCAGGGAGATTGCAAGATGCTTTACAGAACATCCTTTCAGAGTAATAAGATTAAAACACAGCTATTAGAACCTTCAAATTGATATTCTATCTCTATTTAGATATATGCATATCTCTATACATATACCTCTATCTATGTCTTAGACTAAGGGTTTTTACCATGGGAGGGTACACATATAAAGATGATTATTTCTGCTGTTAAAGTCCACCCAGCAAGTAAATCAATAGGAATGCAGGGCCATCAGACATAGGAGCAAGAAGTCTAAAGACTAAACATCTTCATGTAAGATCTGCACCACTAATGTGGGGACTTGGATGTGGTTTGGTCTCCCAAAGACTCAAGTTCTGGAGGCTTGGTTCTCAATATAGTGACGGGGAAGAGGTAGAAACTGAAGAGCTGAGTTTAATGCAAAGTAATTATGTCCCTGGGGGCTGGGGACTGCCCTTGGACAAGGTTAATGCTGGCCTTGCAAGGTGAATGAGTTCTCATGAGAGTGGGCGGTTACAAATGAAGGTGACCCCAACACATGACTCATTTTGTCAATTCTCTTCCCATCTCTGTACCATGTTTTAACTTTGCCACAAGGGGCATAGCCAAAGAGACAGGCCATCTAATGTTGGGTATTCAGGCTCTAAAACCATGGGCTAAATAGATTTCTTCTTAAGGTCCTGGCTTCAGGTACTTTGTACTTTAGATACCAGAATAAACACAAACGCCTATTCTGTTACATTACAGCTTTGAAAAAGAATATGTTTTGTATCCAGGCTCTGTTTTTTTAAAATTGACAATTATATGTCTTAATCTGCCTGTGAAAAAGCAAGATGCTGGGAAAAGGCAAATTAAGCCATGGTCCTGACTTGCTCTGCTCACAACACAAGGAGACAATGTTACAACAGATGTAAGATTCCTTGTAGGTATTGTGACTTCTCCAAATTTAATTTTCCCTTTTCAGTAATCCAGGTTAGACGTTAAATTAGATCAGCCAGGATAGATACTCCTGAACGGCTTACAGGAGCTACCCAACAATTCACCAACAAATCAACAAGCAAGCAGACTGAGAAATGAGCGTATCTAATTATCCTCCAATGGCCAGCATGAGAGCTTACAGCACTAATGTCTTAGCTAAGGTTCTGAGTCACCAGGGTCCCACTAATACTGTCACATGACTTCCCATATGTATGGGCATCGTTTCCCAAGCTGCTTCACCCATGGAAAAACCTGCAGTGCTTAAGTAGCTTCCTCTTCAGGAAGATGTTAATGACTGCCTGGAACATTCTGTGAGGCTCCTATTCAGAGTCCAGCAGCATTTCAGAAATATAGTGAAGTCAGTAGTGATGCCGCACACCTTTGACACCAGTACTTGGGAGGCAGGGGCAGGTGGCTCTCTGAGTTTGAGGCCAGCCTGGTCTACAGAGTGAGTTCTAAGATAGTCAGAGCTATACAGATAAAACATTGTCTTGAGAGAAATGGAGATAGGAAGATAGGGAGGAAGGCAGGAACGAAGGAGAGAGAGAAAGAGCGAGGGAGTGAGAAAGAGAGAGGGAGAGAGAAAGGGAAAGGAAACATAGAGAGCAATGACAATTTTTTTAATCTGCTGGGCATCCCCATTCTGTGCAGACTTTGAACACATTTTCCACATTCCTTGGGTAAGAAGTATGGACTGGCTAATTTGCTTTCTGTTTACAAGTAATTTTTTTTTTAAAGAACAAATTCACCCATCAAGATTATAAGATAGGAACAATGCATTCAGTAACCCTTAGGCTCCATACATAACATGGCTTGACATGGGGTCAATGCTCAGTCAAAGCTTTCTGATAAGGATGCTATTATTTTAGTTAAATAATAATCACGCATAAACATGACCTCATGGCCTAGGGCAGGGCCATAAACACCTGTCCTGGACCTTCTCACCCACCTTCACCCTGATCTTGGGAGTCCTTGCTATCTTAAAGTTGCTCTGACTTGAATTCCAGCCCTCAAGGGAGGGGAAAACCCACCAACAAATAACCATGTACCTGTGGTGGGGACAGTGTCCGAGGGGTCCTTGTCCAAACAGCTAAACTCTGTGCCTTCTCTCACCTGAAATGAGACACACAGGGGATAAACAAACACACCAACTGGACTAGAACTTGGGGGAGAGGATTGGGGGTTGGCCCTATGTACTGGAAACGACCACTCACAGTTAAAACAGAACAGAACTATGTCTGTTAAGATCTCTCTGTCTTTCAACCTCATAGCTCACTGTCCATAACACATTGCTCTGATCTGTCTCCTCCTCCTCCTTCACCTGAGCTCAAGCCGTTAATAGTCCTGTCTACAGTGTTGCAGGTCCTCAACAGTGTCACCTCCTTTAGACTGAAGGTCCCCTCCTCTCCCTTTGCAATGGTCTCCCTCTCTCTCTCAGGAAGATGTAACTGTGACCTTCCCCTGCCTAGATTCTCAGCCAAGCCAGGCCCTTCTGTCTATGCTGCCTATTGTTGTGTCCTCAAAGATGACAACGGTGCCAAGCATCTAGGAAATACTATTCGTTGATTGGACAAATAAATTGCTGCCATATACCAACCTCAGCATAAAATCCATCGATCCTAACATTTCCCGACTCTAGTCTGTCCTTGACCAAAGTCTTGATACCCTCCCATACCTCTGAGCCTTTGCTTAAGACATTCCTCCAACTCTTTCCTTCTTCTCCATTTTCTTACCCTTCTGCCTCTCAGGTTCACCCCTAGTCATCCTTCAAAATTGAGATCATCTTTAGGAAAGTCATCTTTAACTTTCTGAGTTGGTTTTTCTTCCTCTGTATTCCCAGAAGACTCAACACAAAATTTTAATTCCAGTTACTATAGTGTTTGTAATTGCTGGCTGGTGTGTCCATTTCTCTACCAATCTATGTCCTTTTGGACTATCAGTGTGCTTTATTCATATTTTAAAATCTCATGTCTAGGATTCACCTATACATCTTCTTCATCAGCTAACAGATCATGACTCCGCCCTGGCCCCGAGTCCTTGCCCCTCTGAGCTTCCGTTCTAGAGGTATAGGAGAGACTTAATAATGCATCCGAAGGGAAAACAGCAATATGTAGAAACCAATAGCAACACTTTGATAGGATTCCCTGCATTCCAGACATTGGAATAAATGCTTTCTCTTTCTTAACACACTTTGTAACTCCACATGGTGAGACTATCACAGTTACAACTTCCCAAATGAAAACAAAAGGCGCGGGTAGGTTGAGGACCTTTCTTATCCACACACAGCCAGGATCTGGAAGACTCTGGATTTGAAGGTAGAACCAGTGGCTTCATCTCGCTGTGCCTGCTTCCTTCTAGGTGCATAAATTAGAAAGTATGGGGCCCATTGGTAACTCAGGTATCTTTCTCGTTGCATTTCTTAAGAGTAGAAGCTCATAATGTCTGTGCTGTTGGGGTTACACATAGGAAGCGATCTCCTGTGCCCATCTGCTGTAGGGTGCTTCCCACTTTCTCTTCTATCAGGTTCATGGGAAGTAGACAAAATGGCCGGGGAGAAAATTGGGATCTTGGGGGTGGGGTGGGATGGGGGTAAGGGGAGATGGGGAGAGAAAAGGGAGAAGGGGAGAATGGGGGGAACTTGGGGGAAAAAAAGGATTGGGATAAAGGAAGGTTGGATAGGGGAGCACGGAAGCACAATTCTTAGTTAAGGGAGCCACCTTAGAGTTGGCAAGAGACTTGAACCTAGAGTGGCTCCCAGATGCCCAAGCCAAGGTCCCCAGTTAGTTCCTAGGGCAGCTGAGGATAGGCAACCTGAAATGACCCTATCCTATAGCAATACTGACGAATATCTTGCATATCATCATAGAACCTTCATCTGGTGATGGATGGAGATAGAGACAGAGACCCACACTGGAGCACTGGACTGAGCGCCCAAGGTCCCAATGAGGAGCAGAAGGAGGGAGAACATGAGCAAAGAAGTCGGGACCACGAGGGGTGCACCCACCCACTGAGACAGTGGAGCTGATCTATTGGGAGCTCACCAAGGCCAGCTGGACTGTGACTGAAAAAGCATGGGATAAAACCGGACTCTCTGAGCATGGCGAACAATGAGGGCTGATGAGAAGCCAAGGACAATGGCACGGGGTTTTGAACCTATGTAATGTGCTGGCTCTGTGGGAGCCTAGCCAGTTTGGATGTTCACCTTCCTAGAAATGGACGGAGAGGGGAGGACCTAGGACTTACCACAGGGCAGGGAACCCTGACTGCTCTTTGGACTGGAGAGGGAGGGGGAGAGGAGTGGAGGGAGGGGGAGAAGGGTGGGAGGAGGGGGAGGGAAATGGGAGGCTGGGAGGAGGTGGAAACTTGTCTTTTTTTTTCTCCTTTTCTCAATAAAAAAAATGGAAAAAAAATAAAATAAAAAAAATAGTAGAAGCTCACTCTACCACTTGGAGCGAATGCTCCCATGGAAAGGGAAGGACCAAGTCATCTTTATCCACCTTTGTCCTGGTTCTCTGAGAGCAAAGACGTCAGTGTTTCGGTGTTTGAGCCCTGAGGAGTGCAAAGTGCCCTATCTAATCTCAGCGGGAAGAATCCAGGTGACTCTGAGATGATAAGCCACAATCCAGATGTGTACAGTGCAGGTCAGGTTGGACTTTAAGGCTATCTGGTCCCCAAACTACCTGGTTCCAGACCTCAGCTCCCTTCTCCCTCTACCCTGACAATTCTATCTTCTTCCTTCTCAGATTAAAGGCTCAAGGACTAGCCAAAGATTTGTGGAGGATCCGAGGTCTCTTGTCAAATTGCCACAGTGCCGTGGAACCCCAACTACCTCATGTAGCTCTGAGAGCTACAAGGAGTCAAGTCTAAGATGGTGTTGATCCGGGCCACTAAGAGCAAGCCACATATACACTTGAGGTCCTTTGCCCCCCAGTCTGCCCTGACTGAATTTCAGGTACCTGTTGCAGTTTCCAGAACTCCACAGTTCTCGGTGTGCCCAGAGGCCAGTGGAGTTTTCAGGACACAGAGAACCATGTGGAAGGTTACAAAGACTCACGTCTGTCCTTCCCTTACCTGAAGCCTTCCTATGGGTTTCAGCTGTTTGGCCTGGTAGTTGCTATTTCTGTAGGTGAACAGATAGGGGCTCTCCTGCAGAGAAAGGTAACATATAGCCATGACACAGAGCTCTCCATCCCATAGTAATCAAGCCCATCATCTTTGATATGGTTAACTGAAACGTTCATGATGTAAGGTTTCAGGTGGGGGCAGGGTTCAAGAGAGACACTGAGGAGGGGTGTTGGGGAGTAGAAGTTTACCTTTTTTTTTTTTTTTTAAGTTAGGAGTGTCACAGACAAGCAGAAAGATAAAACATACATGGTGAGGGCTCCAAGGACAGCTCAGAGCCCAGAGAGAGGCAGCCTGGTGGGGTCTCTGAACAGTTGTACAGAGCCTGGGTGCAGAATGAGATTGGGGGTTGGTTTCACAGTAGAAGTCTGTGAACTGGACATGAGCCAGGGAAAGGGCTGGGGAAGAAGGTATGTGATAATATCCCCACCCCCTTGGATATAAATTCTCTTCCCAGTGCAGAGACCCTGGCCCCAGGGGTCTGTTAGCCGGGGACCCGGTAGGTATCTGTCAGTTTCTGTGACTGGGAAAAGGCTGCCGAGGGTGTTGTGGCCTGGGCAGTGGCTGGATTCTAACACTGAGTTTTCACACATATCCTCTCCATGAATCCAGACCTTTCCCTGCCCCTTCTCTTCCTGTTGCCTGATGGCCTCCTGAAGAAGGTCCCCAGGGCTTTGAAATGGCCCACTTTCAAGCTAGTCATCTCTGATACGTTCTCCTTCTCTGTCTCAGTGGTCTGTATCACCCAGTTAAACACAGAAATCTCAGACAGAAGACCTCATTTTAAGTTTCTTGGAAGTCAGAACAAAGAGGAAAGGAGGTTTGCCTAATCACAATAAACTTACTAATTCTGCTATCAAGAAAGCAACCCTCCCCCCAAATCAACCTGCCTTCCACGAGAGAAGGAATTTCCATCATTGATGTTTGGTTATTTCCTCATCCATGTCTTTGGAAAGATTATCTGTAGATTTATTACATTTTGGGCACATATTTAGGATACAGCCTTCAAGACTCCTTAGGACCTCATCAGCTCTGCCTCCCGAGGTATAGAAAGGCCTAGATGTGGCACCTGGGGCCCAAGAAGGCTAGCGGGACCATAACTGGAGGCCAGGTGAGCTGTGGCCTTGTTCCTGTGTTGCCCACAAGTATGAAGGGTCTTCACTCTGCTCCCACAGTGCACAGGAATCAGTTTTAGGACAACCTGTGCTCAGGTCCAGAACAGCAGGCCCAAGACTCTCAGGGCTAAAGTCTCAGTAACACCCCACTTTTCAGTGAAGTCCACGTTGTCACCCACACCTCACCTCACCCAGCCCAGTGTCTCCTACCTGAGATGGACATTCCATCCTCTCTCTCTCTGATGCATCAAACAGTTCATCTTTGTGACCCACTGGCTTCATCTAGAAGAGAAGGTGACAGCTGAAACAGAGGCCTTGTGTAGGTAGCAGCCCTCCGTGGCACTCCTGAGATGGGTTCCTCCAGCCAGGGAGCTCTCCGAGTCTGACTCTTGGGTCAGTAGCCCTTGTGGGCATTTCCAGCTCCGTCCTAGACCGAGGGGTGAGCAGCTCAACTCTCAGGGAAGTGCGGCCTACATCTTCCTAGGGATGTGGTAGTACTCTCGTTTGAAGACCATGGTGTGAGATTGGTGGGTTTTGGGGGGTGTTGGCTTTTGATGGGACTTTCTACCCCACCTCCCCAGGAGTGCAGTAGGAGAAACTGAACATGGTTTGGAGCAGGTATCCAAGGCAGACAGACATTGTTATTTAGAGTCCAACCAGATTATCACAGCGGGTCACGTGGCTTCCCCAGGGTGGTTACCATACTTGGCATTGTGTCCTCCCCTCAGTGTCCAGTTGGCTGGACGCTGATAAAGATTTCCATGTCAAGGACAGTAGAGACAGGGAGGAAGGACAAGCCCAAGCAGCATGGGAAAAGCCTGTATCTTTTGCCCCAGTTTTTCCCTTCTTTTCTTTTTTTATTGAGAAAAGGAAAAAAAAAAGTTTCCGCCTCCTCCCAGCCTCCCATTTCCCTCCCCCTCTTCCCACCCTTCTCCCCCTCCCTCCACTCTTCTCCCCCTCCCTCTCCAGTCCAAGAGCAGTCAGGGTTCCCTGCCCTGTGGAAAGTCCAAGGTCCTCCCCCCTCCGTCCATGTCTAGGAAGGTGAACATTCAAACTGGCTAGGCTCCCACAAAGCCAAAACATGAAGTAGGATCAAAACCCCTTGCCATTGTCCTTGGCTTCTCATCAGCCCTCTTTGTTCGCCATGTTCAGAGAGTCCGGTTTTATCCCATGCTTTTTCAGTCACAGTCCAGCTGGCCTTGGTGAGCTCCCAATAGATCAGCCGCACTGTCTCAGTGGGTGGGTGCACCCCTCGTGGTCCTGACTTCCTTATCTTCTCCCTCCTTCTGCTCCTCATTGGGACCTTGGGCGCTCAGTCCAGTGCTCCAGTGTGGGTCTCTGTCTCTATCTTCATCCATCACCAGATGAAGGTTCTATGGTGATATGCAAGATATTCGTCAGTATTGCTATAGGATAGGGTCATTTCAGGTTGCCTATCCTCAGCTGTCCAAGGAACTAACTGGGGACATCATCACCTTGGGCTCCTGGGAGCCACTCTAGGTTCAAGTCTCTTGCCAACCCTAAGGTGGCTCCCTTAACTAAGAATTGTGCTTCCGTGCTCCCCTGTCCAACCTTCCTTTATCCCAATCATCCTGTTTCCCCAAGTTCCCCCCATCCTCCCCTTCTCACTTTTCTCTCCCCATCTCCCCTTACCCCCATCCCACCCCACCCCCAAGATCCCAATTTTCTCCCCGGCAATTTTGTCTACTTCCCATAGCCAAGAGGATAACTATATGTTTTTCCTTGGCTTCACCTTCTTATTTAGCTTCTTTAGGTTCACCAATTGTAGACTCCATGACCCTTATTTATGGCTAGAAACCAATTATGAGTGAGTACATCCCATGTTCATCTTTTTGGGTCTGGGTTACCTCACTCAGGATAGTGTTTTCTATTTCCATCCATTTGCATGCAAAATTCGAGAAGTCACTGTTTTTTACCGCAGTGTAGTACTCTAATGTGTAGATATTCCACACTTTCTTCATCCATTCTTCCATTGAAGGGCATCTAGGTTGTTTCCAGGTTCTGGCTATTACAAATAATACTGCTATGAACATAGTCGAACAAATGCTTTTGTCATATGATAGGGCATCTCTTGTGTATATTCCCAAGAGTGGTATTGCTGGGTCCAGGGGTAGGTTGATCCCGAATTTCCTGAGAAACCGAAACACTGATTTCCAAAGTGGTTGCACAAGATTGCATTCCCACCAGCAATGGATGAGGGTCCCCCTTCCTCCGCAGCCTCTCCAGCAAAGGCTATCATTGGTGTTTTTGATTTAGCAGTCACACAACCCTCTCTGGTGACAATAGCTTTGCTTCCAGCTGGCAGGGTCTTATCTGAGCCATGGAGATGATTAACCTGCGGGCTCTGTGTCTGTGAGTACCACCTCTGCATTCCTCTCTTCAACACCCGCTCCTGTCACTAGTTCCCAGCCCTCTGCAGGAGCTCCCGAGGGTCCTCTTTGCATAACCCTCTGTCTTGCCAGCCTCTGCTTTGCTCTTGAAGAAGAGGACCAGAAGGGCATTGTGCTTGCCCTTCAGACACAGGACCCTCTGGAAGGCTGGGAGCCTGGATGGGCAGAACAACACCCAGGTCAGAGCAAAGAGAACTCTGGGGCACAAATACCTCTGAAGGCCAGAGATCGGGGTCAGTAGAAGTCAGAGGACCAGGGCCATGGCTTGATCACATGCCAGCATGCAGCCTTTCTCTGCCCCACTGGCCCATTTTATCCTCTCCTTGCAGAAAGAAAAGCAACAGAAGCTGCTGGGCCCCAGGTGTACATGCACTGAACTGGATATCACAGAGGAAAACTCACGGAAATAGAAATACTGTAAGAAGAATGAAAACCAAAGAACCTGCCCTAAATACAGCCAGTCTCTTTCCCCCAAATGGTAGGCATCCCCGGATACGTGGACACTTAGGGTCATTGCTGACAGCCTTGTGTTTAGATGGGCTCAGAGGAGTGGTCAGTTGTTTAGTATTACACAGATTTCACACTCAGCTAAACTATGAAATAATTTAAGGACTTACATGCTTCCTGAATGAATTTTGCAACAACTAGCAAGTTGGCGCAAAGGAACAGCACTTCATACACTAGCAGAGGCTTTTAAAGGCCTTTGTCCAGCATTGTCACATTTGATAGTCTAAGCTCTGTTCCAGGATTCTATGCTTTACAGGTGGGAAACCTGAGGCGCAGGTTAATGGATTTCTCTAAAAACGAATGAATTACTCTCTCTCTCTCTCTCTCTCTCTCTCTCTCTCTCTCTCTCTCACACACACACACACACACACACACACACACACACACAAACACATGAAAGAGGGAGAGAAACAGAGACAGAGGGGTCTGTTTTTTAATTGTTCCTATATGCCCAGCATTTTTTAAAGTCATCTCCAGCTCTTCTAAAGGAAGGCACACTGAAGATGCTCAGTAAATATTTGCTGAAAAAAAAATGAAAGAATGAATGAGAAAGCAAATGGAATCCAATCAGATCATGAATGGGAAAGAGACTTAAAGGCTGACGCAGTCTCCAAGAGATTGTTAAAACAATTATCATCTTCACCAGTCTGTCTCCTCTCCTCTCAGCCCCCTCCTGCTTTCGGAGATGGAATGCCTCCTCTCAACTTGGCTAATTTCATGCCGGGAAGGAGGGGCTTTTTCAGGTGCCCTAGACCCTCGCATCTGCACCTGTCCGGGTACCCCAGTCAGTTCATCTACTAGAGCAGGAAGGATGAAGGAATAAGGGCCCAGCAGGCCGCCATTGGGAGGGTCATGGGAGGAGCCCCGAGAGAACAAGGCTGGCGGGGTAGGTAATGGGGGGGGGGGGGGGTTGGATGATGGCGACGGGAACCCTAGCGGGGCGGGGCGGGGCGGGGCGGGGCGGGGCGGGCCCGCACGTTCCAGCCGGGCTGCAGCGGAGCGCGCGTGGCCAGCTCTGCAGAAGGAGGCGGCTGGCTGGCCCGGACGGTCACATCCCGCTGCAGGGGACCAGCCTCGGCCGCCGCACTGTCCTCTGCACCGGGGACACAGGCCAGCTGCCAGGCCTAGCCGGCAACGCCCTCTGCTCCGAGACAGACTATGCGTGGCCCTCGGGAACGCTGGGGGCCCCGCAGACTTGCGGCCCGCGGCCACTCCGCCTCTGCCCTCTCTGCCCGCAGCTCGGCCGGCGCTGCCCGCCTAGGCGGTCCCGCGTCGGGATGGGGTAGGGCCAGCGCCAGTCCGGCGATGGGCCGCCCCCTGGGCACCGAACAACCCCCCGAGGCCTGACCGACCACGAGGACCCGGCAGGTGAGTGTGGGCTGATCCGACTGCGCGGGTGGGGGCTGGGGTGGGCACCAGGGTTATGCGGAGGAGGGAAAGGAGCGGGGAAAATGGGCTATGGGCCGTGGGAAGCCTGGGAGAGCTGCTGCATCCCGCTTGCGTTCTGGACAGCTCCTGACCCCCACAACTCCTGCCTCTTCCAGGATCCCCCCCCCCCCCGGATGTTAAGCGGATGCCTCCGGGCCCCTCGGCTAACTCGGTGGAAACCATGGCTTCTTTGATGCCTCTTTCCCCATATCTGAGTCCCAAGGTCCTCCTGCTGGTCAGCTGTGACCTGGGCTTTGTGCAAGCAGGTGAGTGAAGAGGACGCCCGCAGTGGGAGTCCTTCAGAGCTAGTGTGGAAGTGAAACTTCTTAACCTGTTAACACCCTGGCACCCCCAGACCGACCTCCCTCTCCTGTGAATGTGACGGTCACTCATCTCAGAGCCAACTCGGCCACTGTGTCCTGGGACGTCCCAGAAGGCAGCATCGTCATTGGCTACTCCATTTCCCAGCAAGTACCAATCACCCTGTTTCCCCAACCTGTGCCCTTGGGTCTCTGAACACCCCTGCACATTACTCCTTTGGAGTGTTTGGATGTTACAGAATCCTGAGTTAAGCCTCATGGTCAGAGACCGGGCCTATGTTGTTCTCCTTTCTCTACATCTTCTTGCAGCGACAGAAAGGCTCTCTGGGCAGCGTGTAATCAGGGAGGTGAACACCACCACTAGGGCCTGTGCTCTTTGGGCCCTGGCTGAAGACAGTGACTACACCGTGCAGATCAGGACCGGGGAAGTGGTCATCATTGTGGTGGTGTTGCTCATGTGGGCTGGTGAGTACCGGATGGGGAGCCAGGGAGTTGGGTCCATGATAGTGGGAAGTGGTGAAGGTTACCCGTCAGGAGAAAAAGGAGAGAAAAGGAGTGTGTGTGTGTGTGGGGGGGGGATGGCTGGTGGAGGGAGGTAATCAGGACAAGTTTGGGGAGAAAGAGAGAAGGCTATTGCATGGCCAGGGATGACGGTTGTATGGGCCCCAGGAATTCCAGGATTTTCTAGAAGTTGTGAGGCTGTTACAGCCTCAAGGCTGTGAATGAGAGGTCAAGATCAAGGCTCAGATGGTATTGTTGTGTTTCAGCTGTGATCGGGCTATTCTGCGGTCAGTATGACATCATCAAGGACAACGACTCCAACAACAACCCCAAGGAGAAGGGGAAGGGTCCTGAACAGAGTCCTCAGGGAAGGCCAGTGGGGACAAGACAGGTGACGTGGGGACCAGTGAGTGTGAGAAGGGTGATCTGGGTGCCCAGGAGTATTCAGTGAAAAGCAGAATAGGCAGCGAAGGGGGGTGGGGCGGGAATGGGATGTCTGGGATGAAGGAGTCCAGAAGGCGGGAGCAGCACCTTTACCTGTCTGAAATTTGAGATTTGGGTAATCTTCTCTCATAGAAAAAGTCTCCTTCTATCAACACCATCGACGTTTGAGTGAACTGAGTGACTGAAGAACCAGAACCAGAAGAGAGATGCACTGATAATGGGGGGTGGGGTCAGGGAGGCCTAAGTTGGTGATCTCTCTGAGACTCCCACAAGGCTGTGCACTCCCAGAATCCCAGGCTGGTACCCATCCTCTTTCCACTGTGAGCAGGGCCAGAAGGTAGGTCTGTTAGAATCTGTACTCCTGGACCTGGTAGTGGATATCAAATGGAACATCTCCTATCTCCCAGGTCCAGGTGAGTCATTTATTCGACCCTATCCCACTAGGTCCCAAATGGGGCCCCATCTCACCTGCATCAGGACCGTTGGCATCCACTAGCTGCCCCTACAGCTTGCCTCTGGGCCTCAGAGAGGGCTGTTTCTGTCTGTATTGCCCTCTTCCACGGAGGAAGAGGAAGCAAGCATCTGGGACTCGAGGCAGATGCCACACTGCACTACTCCAATGTCTTCCACGGAGCCTCAGGTGCTCCCCTCTCACCTGGCAGCCCCTCCCGCTGCTGGTGATCTCACCCCTGGGACATTTTTCCAATAAAGGTTCTTGGACAAACCGGAACTGACTGTATGGTATGCTGAAGGCATCTCTACACCTTCTCAGTTCTCCAAGGGCCCCTCACACCACCACCAACTTAAAGGAACAGACCCATTATAGGATGTTTGTGTCCGTGTTTTCGTCTAAGACGGGTGAAGAAAAGACAAGGAAAAGGTGCAGAATCTAGAAGCCTCCTTTCTTTGGCTTTGTTGAATTGTGGGGGAGGTGTGCAATGAGAAGACACAGAAGTTTTTGCACCAATGGAAACCAGGCCATGTCACCATAAAAGGGCCAGTAGATTTTCTTTCTTTTATCTTTGTCCAGGACCTTGTGCATACCAGGCAAATGCTCTACCACTGGGTTACATAACCGACCCCCTCCCCATTCTTTCAACTCCACCATTCCCTCTGGGAAAATGGTCAGAAGGACTGAGCAGGGTCATGGGGGGGCTAGCCAAAGAGCAGCTATCACGGATGTGTCTCTTGGTGCCATGTATCCTCACCCTGTGCACACCAGTCCCTCCTCTCCGTTTTCTCTTTCATCTATGTCTCTGTTTGTTTAACGTTAATAATTGTAATCCACAAAGGCATTTATATTTATACTCTGTACCATATCCAGAGCATTCTAGAAATAAAACAAAGGGGTTTGGGTGCCCCTATAGAAAAAAATTATAATCTGGGTTCTGGGACCTATTTGTGTTATCTGTGAAAAATAGGAACTGCCCTCTACTCGTTCTTAATTTTTCAAGAGGGAGGTAGTGGTGGGGAGAGAAATATTCGTTGCCATTGGCAACCGCTGTGCATGCAAGGTTTTGGGACCCAGCTTCGGTCTGGAGATCATATGCTATGCTTTTTGGGTGGTATAAGTCTTGCCAACCTGGGACCGTTTAGAGAGAGAAGGCCTTCTTTTCTGAATTTCAGTCAATCTGTCTGATAACAAAAATTCTTGAGAGCATTCCAATCAAACAAAATAAAGACAATAGTATCTTTTCTTAGTCAAGCCCCAACCCCAGGTGTCACACAGCTCTAAGCTAGGAGGCCAGCCCAGCTCTGTCTGCTGCACTGACCCATAAAGACATCTGGATTTCGGCAAGCAGCCTTGAACTCACCTATTACCCAATGATCAAACAGGGTGCCTTGCCTTTCCCTAGCCAGTGCTACCAAACCCCGATCATTTCCTGAGACCGTGTTACAGGTTAGAGAAGCTGAACAAAGAGACAACGAGTTGAGAAGACTTGAATCGTCTCACGGGAATTAAAAGGTTATCAGCTCTGGGTTGAATCCCGGTTCCACCGTTTATTAGCTGTTTCAACTTTGGCGTGTGACCCCCTCCTGTTGTGTAAAATGGGACTGTACCTCTGCCCACTTCAAACAGGTATATCCTTGAGCATTCACTGGTCCCTATCAGTATTGAGTGGCCTCGCGCGAGTCACAGAACTTTTGGCGAGGAAAGCGGAGGCTGCAGTTCCGCGAACTGGCTTTCGCTCTCGTAGCACCTGCCTTGTGCTTCTCCAGAGTTAAAGCAACTAAAGCACACTTGGCCGGTTACAGCAAGGAGAAAAGCTGGGGTTAAAGTGATACAGGATCTAGGGGCGGGGTTGGGGAGGGTGGGGACAGAGGAAGACTTGCGGGTGGGGCTTTGCGTTGAGTTTGCATGCAAGTACAGGATTGGTCGAGGATAGACTTCGACGACCTCCTCTTATGTGCCCGCCCTAGGATTCACTGCGCTTGCGCACATCCGGTTTGCACGGTCGCGAACCCACTACGTGACCTTATGACGTATGTCGCACTCACGTTGCCTGTGCGTCAGTGGCTGGCGCCGTCGCTGCTTGGCGGGTTGTCCAGGTAACCGCGGGAGTTGTCTTGGTCAACGATCATTCGAGACCTGCGTCACGCAGTTGAAGCACCTGAGGACCCTGCTGAGCCCTCAGGTGAGGAATCGCGTGACTCCCATTCCCCGGCCACCGGGAGTTCCAAAAGAAAAAAAGTGGGGTAACAGAAGTTTATAATGTTGAGCGCCTGCTGTGTGCAGAAGATTGTGAAAGATCTTTCAGTAGGCTACGTGAATTGCTAAAGACCGCAAACTTTGATGGCACCGCTTACAGCATTTGAGTGCCAGGCCCCAAGCTTAGGCTCTATGGGTCGAGTTACGTCACAGGCTATGAGGGAGAGGCGCATATCTAGACAACGAGCATTAATCTACACAGGATGAAATAAGCGCAAGGCTGACGCTTCATTTGAATTGTGAAAGTGTGTCTCAGATTCAGAAGCGGCTGGGCTCTAGGAGAGGAGCCCAAAAACATGAAGGATAGGTTTGGGAGTGAAGGGATCCGAGTTCAGGTTTAGCACTGAGTTGACCAAAAGGTATCTCTGGCTTTAACCCCTCATCATACGTGGCCTTTCTGTCATTAACTTCGTCATTTGGGAAAGAAAAGCCGTAGTGAGAGCAACTCCAAGAACCTTAGGAGAGAGTTAAGTAAAGTTCAACATATACACACACACACCACACACACACACACACACACACACACACACACACACACACTATAAACATGGTTCGGTGGCGCCAACGGCCGAAAATCCTAGCAATTGGGAAGTGAAGACAAGAGGGTCAGGAGTGCATTCTTGGCTGTATAGACAATTCAAAGCCAGCCTGGGCTGCATGAGACTATCTTGAAAAAAGAAAAGAAAAATTGGACCAGTGAGATGGTTCAGTGGATAAAGGCACTTACCACTAAGCCTGACTCCCTGAGTGAGCCCTGAGACCCACACACGGGAAGGAATGAGTCAATTCATGCAAGTTGTTCTCTGACCGCCACACAGGCACCGTCCCACCACTCACAATAAATAAATGTAAGGAGAAATTCTTTTAGCTTTCTTTTTTTAATTTATTCTTTGTGTCTTTCACATCATGCATCCCGATCTCACCCATTTCCCATCCCCTTGCATCCAGCCTCTGCCCCTGCAACCTCCCCCACCCACCCACACACACACACAAATAAAATTTAAGATAAAAAAGGAAAAACAGAAAAAAGGACAAAAGGGGAAATCTTGTCGTAGAAGCTGCAGGGTGGCACAGAGAGTCACACGGTATACTCCTTTGTCCATACTTCTTTACATGTGTGGGTTCATCGCAGAGAATCATTGGTCTCAGCTACACTACCAACACTGGGGCCTCACCGGGACTCTTCCTGGACCTCCTGTTGCTGCCTTGTGTCATGGAGGTGTAAGGGACAAATGGAAAGGGCATTATGAACTGGACAGCTGTATGAAGAATGATAGACCACAGGGAAGGACATGGAAATGGAGAGGACAGGCTAACAACACAAATAAGGCTGGCTGTAAGGGAGACGGCTCTTCATAAGCACGAGCTCTCCGACATCCACTTGAAAGCTAGGCACACCTGTAATCGCAGTGCTGGGGAGGCAGAGGCAAGGGAGTCCCTAGAGCTCGCTCGTCAGATTCATGAGCCCAAGGTTCAGTGAGAGGAGAGACCCTGTCTCAAAAGAACAAGGTGAAGAGCAATTGAGGAAGACCCTTGATGTTGACCTCTGGCCTCTGTGTGCACACCCAAATAGGCACATTGACCCCCAACATATAAAAAGAATATGCTACTTGCAGAGGATGTTGCTGAGTACTAGAGCATGTGCTTGGCATGCGTGAGCTTCTGCATGCGTCCCGAGTACTACAAAAAGAAATCTGTTACCTGATCATGGTGCTGCCTGCCTGTAATCGCAGAATTTGGGAGGCTTGCTGTGTGCTCAAAGCCAGCCTGACTACAGAGCCAAGACCTCCTTTTAAAACATAAGAATAATGTGTGACTTTTAGAGTTTCCTGGAGAAGTAGGGTGTAGTCCTACCTCAACTAGATATTCCGTGCTCTGTTGCTGCCCATGGGAGGCCCGCCCATCTCTGAATAGAAACAGAAGAGGAGTGGATTGTGTGTGTGTGGGGGGGGGGGGATGAATGGAAGAATAGTGAGGAGGGGAAAGTGCAATCAGGATGCAAAATAGATAAATTGAATTAATTAAAAAAAAGAATAGCCAGGCATGGTGTCTGCAAAACGAGATAGAGGACTACATAGAGAGACCCTGTCTCAATCATAATAATAATAATAATAATGGCAACAGTAAATAAAAGTATATGGCAGAGCTATTTCTCTCGGGCCGTGGCATCGGCAAGATGAGCAAGTGTCGTGGTCTCCGTACTGCCAGGAAGCTCCGCAGCCACCACCGGGACCAGAAGTGGCATGAAAAACAATAGATGAAAGCCCACTTGGGCACAGCCCTGAAGGCCAATCCTTTTGGAGGTGCCTCTCATGCCAAGAGAATCGTGCTGGAAAAAGTAGGAGTTGAAGCCAAGCAGCCAAATTCTGCTATCTGGAAGTGTGTCAGGGTGCAGCTCATCAAGAACACCAAGAAGATCACAGCTTTCGTCCCCAATGATGGTTGCTTGAACTTCATTGAGGAAAACGATGACGTTCTGGTTGCTGGATTTGGTAGAAAGGGTCATCATGCTGTAGGTGATATTCCTTGGAGTCTACTTTAAGGTTGTTAAAGTAGCCAACGTGTCCCTTTTGGCCCTGTACAAAGGCAAGAAGGAAAGACCAAGATCCTAAATTTTGACAGTGGAAGCACAGTAATAAATTTTCCTATTCTGAAAAAAAAAAGTATATGGCAGAATTAAGTCATTAATACATATGCCACAACAGCATAAAGACAGACTTATAGCTTGTGGAATCAAACATACATGGATTCAAATATTGCATCTGTCATCTAAAAACTGTATGTGTGACTGAGCAGCTTTCTTAATTTTCAGTGCCTCAATTTCCCCATATGTAAAATGGGAATCATAATAGCTTCTGCCTCAGAGATACGAGGTGAGGTACCGACTGGGTGTCAAGCAGTTATGAAAATGCCTGTTCTACTTTCCATTCCACTCAACCCCCAGGCAGTCCAGTCAGGCACGTATTGCAGAGAAACGCGTCCCCATCGATTGTGGGTCTTGGGGATGTTTGCACTGTGTAAGGAGAGCAGAAGTCAGTTAGAAGAAAGGAAAGCTGAAGGGATCGAGCCCTCACTCGGTGGTAGAACAATAAAAAGTTGTACTCCTTGCTCAGTAAACTGGTACTGTTATCTGTCACTTCAAAATACCCTAATGGAAAAATTGGAAATAGAACCGTTTGGTCTCTAAAAAAAGACGATGTCATGGTGCAGCAGCTGGGCCAGTTGCCCAGGATGGACAGCCTTGAAGGAGGATGAGCAGCCAAAGCTGATGAGGCGCCTGCACCCCCTTCTAGCCGACGGTAGTGAATGGTTGGCTCATGACCATGGTGGTGGTGCCGCTATTTTCTGGTTGTAGTTTGAGGATTTGGGGGCAGTGATTCCCCTGCTGGCTCTGGACGTATTTGGGTTAGGTGTAGAAAGTAAAGGTGTTGTAAGTCAGACCTCTAGTAGCCCAAGTGGTGAATCCAACATTTGGCATAGGAGCCAAATTTCATCTCAGGAGCCTGAGAGGACAGCTGGCGAGGGACACGCAGAGTAATTCACTGTGTGGTGATCACGTATTTTCTTTTTGGTTTTTCTTTTTTAAGTCAGGGTCTCATATAGCTCAGGCTGACTTCAAACTCGCTGTGTAACTGTGGAGGACTTTGAATATCTGACCGTCCTGCCTTCCCCTCCCAGGTGTTGAGATTGCAGGTGTGTGCCGTCTTTCCTGCCATTCCCATATTCTTTTTATTTCTTTGCTTACTCTTGTGTAGTGCGAAGGCTCACACCTGGGGACTGATGAATGCCAGACAAGCGCCCTATTATCTGGGCTGTACCCATTTTTGCAGTGGTCACTTTCACCACGAACCTTTAGTGGACACTTAACAGGGGAAAGTGACATTGTTTATCCCAAGTCTCAATTCTAATTCTGTTGCTCCTTGTTTCCAAACTTACACTGTCTCTGTATTCCTGCCCAATAAATCCAAATCATTAGTGGCCTCCAGAGGCCCTTCTGAGCTAGCCCAGTCTATGCTTCCTGAGCTAGCCCAGTCTACGCTTCCTGAGCTAGCCCAGTCTATGCTTCCTGCCCTGCCTCCTCTCTTGTTGGCAGTCTCAACTTCCTTAAATTGCTGGTCCTTGGCCAGAGCTTGACTTTGTTCATGCTACTCATTACATCTGAAGTAATTTACCATTCGATGGCATTCCTTCTTCAAAGTTTAATCTTGACCATTTAAGCATAAAATTGTCTTGGGCTTCTCTAAATTATTACTACACTCAGAACATATTTTCCTTATGGGACATTTCCAATTTCTCAGCGTCCAATTAGAACCTAGGGTAGGATCTGTGCTTTGCTCTTTGTCTCTCTGTCGTCTTCCAGCCAAGTGTCTTTGACAGTAAAGTACTGGAAAACATTAATTGAATGAGTAGCTATAAAGACTAAAATTTATCAGATTAATTGATTTTTTTTTCAGTCGCAGACCTGAAAGATGAAGGAACAAGGAGGCCATTGCTTTTGGAACGGTTGATGCGTTACATTTGTATCATGAGTCTCAGAAAAACACATTAGGGGACAAGGAGATGTGGCCTGGTAGTACAGTGTTTGCTTGTCTCGAGTGAAGCCCTGAGTCCTGTCCCCGGCAGGGTATAAACTAGACAGGGTGGTGTACGCCTGGAATCCTAGCACTCAGGAGGTAGAGACAGGAGGATCAGAAGTTCAAGTCATCCCTACCATACAGTGAATCTGAGGTCCGTCTGGGCCACGTGAGGCCCTGGAGGCTATTATTCTTACAGTTCAGGTATCCGAGCAATTTGTCTCATTTTGTTTAGTTTTGAGAGAAAACCTGTGACATAGATGTAGAACAAAGGCACACGAAGACTGATGGACCTGGAGACGCTCTGTACTCTGGAGACCAGCGCTGTGTTTACAGTACCCCTTTGCCTCTGCAGGATGGAGCTGCGAAGGTGACTTGTATGGCCTGGTCCCAGAACAACGCTAAATATGCTGTCTGCACAGTGGACCGAGTGGTATTGCTGTACGATGAGCATGGGGAGCGGAGAGACAAGTTCTCCACCAAGCCAGCTGACATGAAGGTAGAGAGGACTCGCATGTGCTCCAACACGTTATCCGAGAAAGCTGTGTGATCTGCCTTCTAGCCGTAGACATGGGCAATAGTCTACTCTATTTCTCGCTATAAACTTTCTGGTCTTTTGGGAAATGTGTGTGTTTTCTTTTCTCCTTCATTTCTACTCATTATCTTTGTTTTTACTCCTAGTGTGGCTGGAAGAGCTACATGGTAAAGGGCATGACTTTCTCCCCTGATTCCACTAAAATTGCCATCAGGCAGACTGACAACATCATCTATGTCTACAAGATTGGAGAAGATTGGTGAGGACAGGATGGGGGTTAGGCGGGTTGTGGCCACTAAAGAAGAGTTGGGCATGGGAAATACCTCGCTGGGATAACGATGACATCAGGCATGGAAGGCAGGGACTCTCTAGAGCCTGATTCTATTGTGTCCACCTCTGCCTGCCCCACCTGTCCTGCAGTCCCATCCCTGGAGGGATGAGTGTAAGCCAGCAGAAGGTCCCGAGAGCCAGTGATATGCTGTGTCATTGGCATAGCTCCAGGGCTCCTTGGGGACCCACTCACTTCTCCATCAGACCTCCCACAGAGGGCCATGTTGGGCAGTTCATTGGGAAGTGATTTTTAAGGTTGCTTCCTTGCCTTTTGTCTGACAGGGGTGACAAGAAGGTCATCTGTAACAAGTTCATCCAGACGGTAAAGTTCAGAGGTGAGCCGCACCTGCTTCCCTCCTTGTAAATGTAACAGGAGTTGCCTTTTTCAATGTCTGACCCCGACTTGACCTGCTAAAGGATGGTGTTGTCACCTGCTTGGGAGCCTTGTTGTGTCCGCTGCCTGCCTTTCCCCGTGGAGAGGACTAGAATGACGTTGTGTGGTGGGTGGCGGTTGTTCTGAGTGTGCCAGTCCACACAGGCGGGTCACCCTTTCACCCCTTCTCATACAGAGTGCTGTCACCTGTCTACAGTGGCCTGCAGAGTACATTATTGTCTTCGGACTGGCTGAAGGCAAGGTAACGGAGGAGAGGGAGACACAGGTGAGGTATTGGGGAGGATAGTGTCCTGGGGTGCCGGGCAATATGGTTCATCTTTCCCCTGGAGCTCAAGTGCGTACTTGAGAAAAATGCATGAGGACTAGTTTTATCATTTGGCGTTTTTACTTCTGTTTCTCCGTGCCTGGCTGACACTGTAAGTAGCCTAGCCAGACTTGTTTGGTTTTCAGGTTCGATAAGCAAACACTAAAACTAACAAGTCGTCTACCATCTATGGGACGGACTCGTATGTGGTGGCGCTGACAACCAAGTGAGTAACAGAAGTAGACTGGGACTGTCAGGACAAAGCTGCATTTGATGGAAAGGGGACTGTCACGGGGCGGAAGTCCCTCCCTCTGTGCCCACCTCTCTGCCTCTGCCCTTCAGTTGCTCTGGGAAAGGCATCCTCTCAGGTCACGCAGACGGCACCATCGTCAGGTATTTGTTCGGTGATGAAGGCTCCAGAGGGTCACAGGTATGAAGGGCGCACACTCACTCTGGGGTGGGGTGGACATTCCAGGAGCCCTCCCGGGGTAGCTGCAGGTTTAAGCACCATGACTGGAAAAGGGCAAACTTGGAGAGAAGCGTTTGGTGCCATCACGGAGACTGGTATTCAGGAGGCTCGAGCTCACTATTTATAGGGAGGAGTGGGCGGAAGGGACCTTGAAAGAAGGGAAATAAAGACTCTAAGGGGGACAAAAAGTGAAAATTATTTCCATTTATGTAAATACATACATATACACAAATGTATGTATGTATATATATATATATATATATATACATGTTTATGTAATGTATATACATCCAAATGCATAGGAGAAAGAAGTTAACAGCCCATCAAGATACCTCAGCAGGTAAAGGTGCCCAGTGCCAAACCTGACAGGACCCTTGCCATGCAAGGACAGAAGTGACTTCCGCAAGTCATCCTCTGCCCTTTGACCATGTGTGCACATATGCAAATGTGCACACAAAAACACACACAAATAAATAAGATGTTAAAGAATTAACTATTTTTTTGGAAAAAGAAAAGATAGACATACAGGGAAACTTTGCTGTTTTTCTCTGTATAATTTAGTACTGTGGAATCGTTTACATTGTGAGTTACCCACATAATTCAATTTAGCCCTTCTTGAAGCCATGTACTCTCTTGGACCTAGACAGTGTTGGTTACTGTGTGTCGTCTCTCTTTGGGTGGCTTTACTAGTACGTACCAGAGGTCTCAACACACCACTGTGAGTACACGGCCCGTGTACACATGGCATGCGTGTGCTCATGATACAGAGACAGGCTGTGAAGCCTTCAGAATTCGGGCGTGTTGATGTGGGAAATGCTGGCAGGAAGGCTCACTTTCTCTCCGGGGTGGGATGGTCAGGAGTGTGTGGAACAGCTGCTAGCCTAGCATTCGCAACGAACAATTGAAATATTCTGTCTGTCCCAGGGGAAGTTGGTTAACCACCCATGCCCACCGTATGCCTTGGCTTGGGCAACCAACAGCATCGTGGCAGCAGGCTGTGATCGGAGGATTGTGGCCTATGGAAAGGAAGGCCACGTGCTACAGACTTTTGACTACAGCCGTAATCCTCAGGAGCGTGAATTCACCACAGCTGCAGCAAGTCCTGGAGGCCAGTCTGTCGTGCTAGGAAGCTACGACAGGTAGGTCCCCCAGCCAGTTGCATCTTTTTTTTTTTTTTTTTGATTTTCGAGACAGGGTTTCTCCGTAGCTTTTGGTTCCTGTCCTAGAACTAGCTCTTGTAGACCAGGCTGGCTTCAAACTCACAGAGATCCGCCTGCCTCTGCCTCCCGAGTGCTGGGATTAAAGGCGTGCACCACCATCGCCCGGCCCAGTTGCATCTTCTACCTTTCTCTGTGAGCTCTGCCCTAGCCAAGTTCTGAACTGCAGCGGGAACCTGGACAAAAGCAATGTCTGTTGAAAGGGATTCTCAGATTGCCGTCTGCTTCAGGATGCGCTGTGCCTACTCAGCCTGGACTCCACAGCAGAGGCCATCGCGTTCCCCATGTCCCCCTGCCTTGTCCCCACTATGTCATTGTGTTCTAGTTTGAGAGGAAGACTAAGTAGCCGTCTTCATCGCCAGTGCCTGCACTGGCATGGTCTTTAATGTAGTCGCCATTTGGTGAATGAATAAAGAAACAGCCAAGCAGCTAGGGTCAGGTCTCTTTGTCTGTCTGTCTTTATGTCCTTCCAATCTCACGTGTCTCCTTAGGTTCCGTCCTTCTTTGACTCCTACACTCTGTTTCTTCCTCTTCCCTCTCCTGGCAGTCCGTTTGTCTCACTTGTCCTGCTGTCCTGGTGTCTCTACTTCTGGCTTTTGTGTTGTTGTTGGTTTTTGAGACAGGGTCTCATTCTGTGGCCCCAGCTAGCCTGTAACTCACTGGGTAGACCAGACTGGCCTCCAACTTACAGTGATCCTCCTGCCTCTGCCTCTCTCCTGTTGGCATTACAGGCGTGTACCACCACACCTGGCATCCATCTTCTACCTGCTCCTTTCACCCCTACTCCCTCAACTCCCCGCACCTTTTCCCCTCCCGTTGGGCTGCCTCGCTGGTCTGCCCTTTTGCGTTTGCTTCCCTTTCTGGTAGAGTGAGATGCTTCCCTATCAGTTCTGGTCTATTTTCACTCTTTACCTTTCTAGACTCCGGGTGTTCAACTGGAGTCCTCGAAGAAGCATCTGGGAAGAGGCCAAGCCCAAGGAGATTGCCAACTTATACACCATCACAGCCTTGGCCTGGAAGCGGGACGGCTCCCGGCTCTGTGCGGTGTGTTGTTAGGAGCCCCTTCCTGTACTGGCGATTGTCTCCAAACTACAGTAAAATAGAAACTACTCCCTATGCCAAGGGAGTCGCTCTACTCTGACACAAGAGAACTCCAGCTGCCTTGTGACTTCAACCTAAAAAAAATCTACTGTTAAAGGCAGGAAAGGGAAACTCACACTTTCCAGGAGGCCTTGAGGGACACGCTTGTCCAGGACAGCCTGATTTCCCCTCATTGTCCAACCCACATGTGATCCCTGTAAGTCCTGGGATTGCCACTTTTTTTTTCTGATATGTTCAGAACCTGCCCACCCTTTTGTTGGCCACTTCTGTCTAGATTGTGACACTGAGGTCTGAGGTCTTGGGGTATATCCAGATACCGTCCTTGGCCAGCGCGCCGTGCATCGCCTTCCATGCTGTCCCTCTCTCTCTCAGGGCACCCTCTGTGGTGGGGTGGAACAGTTTGACTGCTGCCTCCGAAGGAGTATTTACAAGAACAAGTTTGAGCTGACGTATGTGGGACCCAGCCAGGTGAGCAGCTGATGACCTAGCATGCTGAGACCTCTCGTGGCTCATCTGTCCTTGTAACATTTCCCCCACCTGCTGGCCACAGCCACAGTGTCAAATTTAACCTTCCTCCCTGTGGCAGAGCTATCATAGGGAACTGAATGTGTCAGGGCAACTTCTGGCAACCCTCCTGCTACGTAGTTGTTCTAACCCATCGCAAGCAAAGGTTTCACACCTGGCTAAAGAGATACAGGGATTGGTGCCTGTATCTCCCCAGTGTGAAGCTGTTCTCAGCGCCGCCCACTAGAGTTGTGGACGTGTATGATCACTGGCGAACTGTAGTGCGCAGGACTCTGTTGTCCCAGAGGCACGGGTCTCACTCTCCCACTTCCCTTCCCTCGCTCTTATTACCAGTTTGTTCCTGGATCTTTCCAGTCTCTCCAGAAACGTTTATCCTTTCTCTGCTGTGTTAGATCTGTTAAGGGCTGAGAGTACAAAGGTAATTTATCTGTAAGACATCGCACCAGGGCCAGAGATACGGCTCTTACTATTCTTACAGAGAACACAAGTTCAGTTCCCAGCGCCATGTTAGTGTCTCACAATCACTGGGTCTTCAGCCTTGGGGATCAACACCCTCTTCCGACATCCGGCACCTGCACTCACCTTTGTGCACACCCACACATGTAATTCAAATTCTTTGTAAAAAAGACATTGTGCTCTGGTATGTGGCCAGTGAGCTTGAGGCCAGCCTGGTCTATATAGCAAATTCCAGGCTAACCAGGGCTACATGTCTCAAAAAAGAAAACAAGTAGAAGAGGAAGAAAAAGAAAGAAAATCTTAGCATTTAGGAGGATGGGCAGTTGGATGTCATCTTAGGCACATGATGATATAATAACGATAATAATAGGTTCATAATTATATAACAGTAACGATGATATAGTATTCTGTCTTCATTGGTAAAGAGCTTTGTACTAAGAAGTGCGGGAACAAAGTGAGTGATTAGTGTTACCGAGTAGAGCTCTCAGAATCGAATGGCCATGGACAGCCCAGGCCATGGGGAAGTATTTCCTAGGTAGCAAACCCCTGTGTGGGTGCAAGTGTTGTCCTTAGCAACAGCATCCCAGGCCGAGGGAGAAACAAGGTATCCTGGAGTTGCGTGAGGGACCAGAGCACCTTCACTCTTCTCCTGCTCTGGGAAAGCCTGATGGGTTGGACTGGTCCCTTCCCGGGTGAAAGTGAAGAACCTGTCTTCAGGGACCAGGGTGGTGCTCAAGTCCCACTATGGCTATGAGGTAGAAGAGGTGAAGATCCTGGGGAAGGAACGGTACTTGGTGGCTCACACATCGGACACACTGCTGCTCGGAGACTTGAACACCAATCACCTCAGTGAGGTAGGAACCGAGAGAGGAATGGTGGGTAATGGGATGTCTTGGCTTGCTAATTCTGAAGGTGTGGGCCCTAAGAAGTAAGATTCCCCATAGGATACCATTCTGATATTATTTCCTGGAATATAAACTTCCACAGTCAGACTGGTTTCTCTTGGAAATATGAGGATCAGGGCAAGAGTCTGATACAGAGCACCTTTTGTGTAACTTCAAAACCTCCTTGAATACCATCTCTCTTCCTTGCCACTGACATCCTCCAGCCTTGTCTTGTGTGATTGTCTACATTGTCTATGATGTTTTCTCCTCACTTTGCAGATAGCCTTGCAGGGATCTGGTGGCAATGAGAAATATTTCTTTGAAAATGAGAATGTGAGTAGCCACGATTCCCTGCCCCCATTTCAGTAAGCAGGAGCTTCTAGTCAGAGGGGCGAGAGGCGAGGGATGGGAAGACTGCAGGTAAAGGGTGGGGATGAAACAGGAAAAGACAGGGAGAGGTCACCCTGAACTACAGTGCCCCTTCCCCCACTTCTCTCCACACCGCCTTCATTCTTCCCCAGGTGTGCATGATCTTCAGTGCTGGAGAGCTTACCCTGGTGGAATATGGGAGTAATGACTCCTTGGGTTCTGTACACACTGAATTCATGAACCCTCACCTCATCAGGTAACTGAACCCTGAATATCCAGAATGGGACTTCTAAAGTGTATGTCCCCAGATCAGGCTAAAAATGTTGTCCCATGTGCTATTTCAGAACCCTCCAGAAGACCCTAGCTAAGCCCATTTTACCTTACCTTGTTGTTTCATGTTTCAGCATCCGTATCAACAAGAGGTGCCAGCGAGGAATGGAAGATAATAAGAAACTGGCTTATCTTGTTGATATTAAGACTATTGCTATAGGTAAGATGCTTTTATAACTTTAATACTGACACCGATACCTGCATTGCACTTGTGTATCATGAGCATATTCGGTGATGAACCTGAAAGGCACTAGGTAAGTATGTAACCTCATATTTACAGTGTTAGAGCAAATGTTTAAGTCCCTGTGGGGATGCCTTTATGAAGTGTCTGGCTATGGATACATTCATGCTCAGGCCTGTCAGAAGGCCTGTCCATAGAATTACCATGTTCTCTCATCATATATCTTATGGACAGCAAGTTGTGAACAGTAGAGAAGAATTATCCGCAAATTTAAGGATTTTCCTGTTTAGACATCATCAAATCCTAAACTCTTTAGAACTGGAAAGACTGTATTTTATATTTATGTTATTAGTAACCCTTATTATTAGTAACTAGTAACAATAGAAATGTAATCTGCATTTCACAATCTCCACTTTATGATTTCTGTCACCAAATGTTCCAAGCATGGAAGGAAGAACTAAGACTAGCTTAGGATCGTGCAGAAGGTGTAGAGACGAGCATGCCACATAGTGTGTCTGTAAGGATGGGACTGGCGTCAGCTACCCTGTCCGTACTTACTGCTCTGTGAGCTTACCAAAGTTACTTCGTCTTTCTTAATGTCTTAACCCACACAGTGAACGAAGACAGCACCTATGTCAGAGGGAAGCACTCATCCTTCCCTGCCACATAATCGTTAATAAAGTCCAGCTGCTGAGAGTCATGACCTATTGTTAATACTTGCTTATCCACGCCTAGTGCTATTAAATCAGAACTTTTTGTTGCATTTACATTTAGTTTTTTACCTCATCTCTTACTCATGAGCATTTAGAGAGTGGTTTTTTGTTTGTTTGTTTGTTTGTTTTGGGTTTTTTTTTCATTGTTTGGTTTGGTTTTATTTTATTTGAGACAGGGTTTCTCTGTGTAACCCAGGCTGGCCTGGAACTCACTCTGTAGCCCAGGCTGGCCTCGAAATCAGAGATCCACCTGCCTCTGCCTCCCATGTGCTGGGACGAAAGGTGTGTGCTGCCACAGCCTGCTGAGTATTAATTTTTTAAAGGTTTATTTTAGTTGAATGGATATTTTGCCTGCACGTATGGCTGTGTACCATGTGCATACCTTATGCCTTTGGAGGCCAAAAGAGGGCAGTGGGATCCCTAGAACTTGGTGGGTGTGAGCTGCTATGTGGGTGCTGGGGATTGAACCTGGGTCCTCTGGAAGAACAGTCAGTACTTTTAACCACTGAGCCATTTCTTCAACCCCTAGTTGTTTGGGGGGTTTGTTGTTTGGTGTGGTTTTAATCACATTACTGCTACTTGCTGAGGTCCATGCTTAGAGCAGAATTGCTGAATCATAGGAGCAGCTGTGCCTTCAGCCTGACTAAGTGTCTCCCATTGCTCTCCAAAGAGGACGATCAATGTCCGTTCCTCTCCCAGTCAGAGTTCCTATTCTTCCACGTCCTCTCCAGGACTTGAAATGCGTGGTGTGTGTGCAATGCCGTTTCACTTACTTATTGTTCACTTGGATTTCTCTTCTGTGACTTCCAGTTTCTCATCCCTTATGCATTGTGAAAGTCAAGTGGCCTCTTTGTTAGAGATGTGAAATTCTGTATATAACCTCTGATGGTTACTTACATTGTAGTTTTTTTTCTCAGTATGTGTGGCTTGAGTTTTCTCTCTTTTAGGTATCTTTAGTATTGAGACATTTAAAATTTTATTGTAGTTATTTATGTAATGGAACTGGTTGGGGGAAGCATTATGCCATGGCACTCAAGTAGAAGTCAAAAGACAACCTGAGAAGCCGGGCAGTGGTGACACACACCTTTAATCCCAGAACTCAGGAGGCAGAGGCAAGTGGATCTCTGTGAATTCAAGACCAGCCTAGTCTACAGAGCAAGTTCCAAAGGTACACAGAGAGACTCTGTCTTGAAAAAAGAAAAGACACTCTGAGGCGGTAGATCCCTCCTTTCCACTGTGTGGGTCTAGAGGATCAGACTCAGGCCCTGTAGCACACACCTTTAAATATTAATTGAAGGGCCAATGGGATGACTCAGCCTCTAAAGATACTGGTCCAAGCCTGATGACTCAGCTTTAGTCCCTCAGGAGAAGACCAACTCCTGCAAGTTGTGTGCTCCTTGCAAAATAGAAACAAAGAACTAAAAATGTAATTAACAAATTCTTAGTTTAAAAAATTGAGTCTAGGGATATAGTTGAGTGGCAGAGTGCAGGGGAGCCCTGTGTTCAATCACCAGTGCTGCCAAAATAATAGTAATAGTAATTGCTGGTTTTTGAGGTCTCATTTAAAAACTTTTCCCCATATTCCCTCCTATATTTTAACATTCTTAAGTTTTGCTTTCCATCTGGAATTTATTTTTGTATGTGATGTGGGTAGAGTTTCAACTTTATTTTTTCCATCTGTGTAACCATTTACTGAAAGCCCAATAATTTGTTATACCATCCCTGTCATAAGTCAAGCTTTCGTATACATATGGGCCTCTTCTTAAGATAGTTTCCTATTTCATGAATATTACATTTCACATCTGAGCTCAGAAACGCAGGTATCTGCACTGGGAATGATATGTAGGCCAGGAGGCCTAATTCTCGTGGCGGTGATAACTCAGACCTCAGACCCGTCCATTCGCTCACGCCATGAATTTTACATATTTTTCAATATATGTAAAATGATAGTCGGTTCTCTGAGTCACCGGTCCCTTTTAATGTAATTTATATATAATTTCAGGGTCCCTATGTGGTCCTGGAGGCTCTAGCAGACTTGGCTTGGTTTGGCTTTGGTTGCTGTGTTGTTTTTCAGTGTTTGAAGGCAGAGTCTCACGTTACCCTGACTGGCTTTGAATTTCTGGTCCTCCTGTCTCAGACCCCTGGATACTGGGATTATAGTCAGTATGATATGAGTCACCATGTCTACTGTCATAATTTCTGTCTCCAGGTTATCAGTCTGCCTCATCACGCCTCCCTTAATGACAAGTCTGCCTAGCTGAATCCTAGGAGATTCACAGATGGATTCTTCCCTGAGCTTTAGATATCAGAGCTCTCAGAGCCACGGGCAGACACAGGGAAGGGCAGCAGCTGGTACCTGAGCATGCCCACAGCCTGGCTTTCCCTGGCAGGGGCTATTGTCATGGAATCTCACTATAAAGGCAGAAGCTGTAGCTGAGAGGGGGCATAGGCTTGAGGAATGGCGCTAATGTGGGGCCTGGCTGCCCCACTGCCAGCGTATCTCAGCCTTGTGTTACTTGGTTTTTTAGTTTGTGGTACATGGATACTGTTTTCTAGGCATCAGAACAAGGGCCAGGTGGCAGCCAAGAGAATGGTACGTGATAACCACTCTTTCTCAAGTCACTTCTCCCCATGCTGACATCCTATAGGTTTGTCTGAATGCCTGTTCTCTGGGCCATAGGAGGACCTGGATGGAGGGCAGAGGGGAGTTGAGACATTACTAATAGATGCTTCCCCTCTTTTCTCTCTTTCTTTTGATTTTTAAGACGAGGTTTCTCTGTGTAGCCCTGGCTCTCCTGATTTCTGTAGACCAGGTTGGCCTTGAACTCACAGAGATTCTTTAGCCTCTGCCTCCCAAGTACTGGGACTAAGGGAGGCACTACCTGCCTTGTCTTTCTCTTAATTCACTTCAAGAAGCCTTAGGATGGGTATGGTGGTGCATATCTTTAGTCCCAACACTTGGGAGGGAGAGGCAGGAGGATCTCTCTGATTTCAAGACCAGCCTGGTCTACATAGTGAGTTCCAGGACAGCCAGGACTGAACAGAGATTCTGTCTCAAAAAATGAAGAAGAAGAAGAAGAAGAAGAAGAAGAAGAAGAAGAAGAAGAAGAAGAGGAGGAGGAGGAGAAGGAGGGTGAGGAGGAGGGTGAGGAGGAGGACGAGTAGGCGAGGAGGGAGAGGAGGAGGAGGAGGAGGAGGGGGAGAAGGAGGATGACGAGGAGGACGAGGAAGGGGAGGAGGAGGGTGAGGAGGACGATGGTGAGGAGGAGGAGGACGAGGGGGGAGGAGGAAAAGGAGGAGGGGAAGAGGAGGAGCGGGAAGAGGAGGGGAAGAAAAAGGGGGAGGAGGGGGAAGTGGAGGAGGAAGAGGGGGAGGAGAAAGAGGAGAAGAAGGAAGGAGAAGAAGAAGAAGAAGAAGAAGAAGAAGAAGAAGAAGAAGAAGAAGAAGAAGAAGACGACAAGGAGGAGAAGTCGAAGGGGAGGAGAAGAAAAAGAAGAAAGAAGTAGCTTCGGTAGCTTTAGGATCTATTATCAAATAGACACTGAGGAAGAATTACTAGTTATATAGGAAGTGCTGTCTAGGAGTTCCAGCTGAAATGAAGCATTCATATGACTTAACTCTGGGGAAGTTAGGGAAAAGAATGTGGTAAGTAAGAGTGGTGTGGATATTGTCCATCGCATGGATGGGAGGCAGATGGTAGGTGAGCTTGTCTTATGAAGAAAGATTTATAATCATATGACAAGACAAAGAAGGTCTCAGGGAGTGAATTGCAAGTGTCTATTTCCAGTGGGAGAGGGATTGTCTGAGTACCTTGTTTGTGTGTTTGAAACATCAGTAGATCACGCCTCTTCTGAGTCTTCGATCCTCTGAGCAGACCATGAGCGGCTGGCTCTCCTACAGTCCTGCCATCTTCCCCAGACTTGGCACGCCCACCTCTTTATTGAGTCACTCCAGTGAGTGTGTGGTATTGCACTATGGTTTCATGTGCATCCCCCACCCTGCCCCCCGATAAATAATAACATTGAACAACATCTCAGGTTTAATAGTCGTTTGGAAATTCTCCTTTGTAAACTGCCTATTCAAGTCTGTTGTGCATTTTTTGTTTGTGTGAATTCGTGTGTGTGTGTGTGTGTGTGTGTGTGTGTGAGTGTGTGTGTGTGTGAGCATGTGAGCATCTAGGTGTCTGTGTGTATGTTAGTGATGATCAAATTCAGGTCATTGCTCATTCCAGGCAAAGCAATGACTACATTTCTGGTGCATTTTTTTCCTTGATTTTTGTTTGTTTGTTTGTTTGTCTGTTTTAGTTTTTTTTTCCTTTTGGTTCTTCAAGGCACAGTTTGTCTATGTAATCCTGGATGTCCTGGAGATCTTTCTGTAGATCAGGCTGGCCTCGAACTCACAGAAATCTGCCTGCCTCTGTCTCTCGAGTGCTGGGATTAAAGGTGTGTGTCACCACCGCCTGGCAACAGTATGTTTCTATTTATTTATTTAGTAAAAACTTTCGTTTCTCATTTTACATACCAATCCCAGTTCTCACTCACTCCCCTCCTCCCTTCCCCTCCACCTCCTCCCATTCACTCCTCAGAGAGGAGTCCACAAAGTCTAGCACATTGCTTTGAGTCAGGACCAACGCCCTCCCCACTCTATCTAGACTGAGCAAGGTATCCCTCCAAAGAGAATAGGCTCCAAAAAGCCAGTACATGCAGTTGGGATAAATCCTGGTCTGTCAGTGGTCCCACAGTCTGCCCCAGTCATACAACTGTCACCCACATTCAGAGGGCCTAGTTGGGTCCTATGCTGGTCCCCTCACTGTCAGGTCAGAGTTGGTGGGTTCCCATTAGCTCAGGCAAGCTGTTTCAGTGGGTAACCCCATCATGGCCTTGACCTCTTTGCTTGTATTCTCACTCCTCCCACTCTTCGACTAGACTTTGGGAGTTCAGCCCAGTGCTCTGCTGTGGGTCTCTGCCTCTGCTTGCATCAGTTGCTGGATGGAGGATCTACGGTGATATTTAAGATAGTCATCAGTCTGACTACAGGACAAGGCCAGTTCAGGCACCCTCTCCACTATTGCTTAGTGTCTTAGATGGGGTCATCCATGCGGATGCCTGGGAATTTCTCTAGAGCCAGGTTTCTTGCCAGAATGCTTCTTTGTTCTAATCTTTTCTTTTCTTTTAATAGTTTTATTTAAGTATTGGATAAAAGGGACATTTGTCCAGTTTTACAGTCAACATTTTGTTGATCAAATACCCGTGCTGTGCAGCCGTGCACATAAGGATGATGCTATTTTGATTTAGTGGGTTATTAAAAAAAAAAGGCAGACATGAGGTTGGGAGTTGGATATGTTGTGGGGTATATGGGGAAAGTTGGAGTGGGGAGGGGTGGGTATGATTATATTTTATTGTATGCATGTATAAAATATTTTTGAATTAGGAAAAATTATTTAAAAAACCCCTCCATGTTGTGATTTGATACATTTTGCTGCTTCTTGTACTTCCTGTGAGTTGGGATTTTTTCAAAACTCATGTAGAAATATATGCATTTTCCAGGGGATCAGGGTTGCCTAGTGTGACCTTCAGGAGGGATTCATGCCATTCTTTGCAGACTGGGTAGGGTCTCCCAGGCGGGGCTCCTTTCTCTCTGAGGACTGGGTTAGCTGCCACAGAAGTCGGATCCATTTTGTCTTCCGCATGCACCCACCAGCTCCCCTGCTTCTGCTGTGAGTTGAAGCTGTACAAAGACGTCACGTGAGCTAAGGACAAGCTAGCACTAGGCTCTTAGACTTCTGGAACCATGAGGCCAACTAAACCCCTTCCTTCATAGATAGGCTGATGACAAATATTCTATTTTTTGCAACTCAACATGAACTAGAACCAGGAGGAATTTGTTTTCTGTTGGGAAGAGAGGACATAACTTCATAGGTCACGATACTCACCAGGAGGCACATATTGTCTGCTCTGGTATGGCTATCTATCTATCTATCTATCTATCTATCTATCTATCTATCTATCTATCCTCCATCGCCTATATCTATCTTTTTATGTATTTTTAGTGCTAGAGATCAAATCCGGGGTCTGGTGTGCTAGGCAAGCAGTCCACCACCTTTCTTTCTTTCGGGGGAGGGGGCAGGGTTTCTCAGTGTAGCCCAGGCTGCCCTGGAACTCACTTTGTTACTCTGTAGACCAGGCTGGCCTACTCACAGAGATCCACCCTTGCTCCTGTTTCCTGAGAGCTTGCATTAAAGATACATGCCACCGCTGCCCCTTGTAAATACCATTTTATAAATGATGCTGAAACCCCTAAATACAACATCTTTCCATAATGATCTGCTTAGAGGACCCTGCTAAGTTTCTCACTTTGAATCTATTCTCCTGAAGGAATATTCTCTAAATCATGTTATGTGTAAATAACAACGGTTTTATTACCTATTTTCCAGTTCTTATTTATGACTTTGTTCTCCTTGCCTTCATTTATGAATACTTCCAGTACAATATTCAGGAGCAGTGTGTTGTGGGCATCTGTCTCTTTTATTAAGTCAAGGAAAGTTTTCAGTAATTCACCAGTTATGTATAATATTTTCTGTAGCTTTTCAAATATTCTTTATCAAATCAAGGAAACTTTAGCAAGAATTGGTGTTAATTAAAAAAAATCTTCTAAAATTTTAAATTTAATCTCTTCATACTGGGTGCTAAGTATTAAGTATATTTCCTGCCTCTATTTAGATGGTCATATTTTTTCTTGTTTGTTCAATCAGTGTACCGAGTCACATGAGAATGTAAGATAATAAATCAACTGTGAATTCCTAGGAAATGTGTAATTCATTTATAATGTTGGATCCAACACTTTAATTAGATTTATTAGATTCAGTTTGCTAATATTTTGTTTGGTACTTATGCAACTTTGCATGAATATATTGAGTGGTCAGGTCTTAATTAGATTTTAGAATGGTGATTGTTCCAGCTTCCTCAATTAAAACAGAAGCAAATCCACATTTCCATCTCATTAACGGAACAGACGCCCTCAATGCTCATGGAGTTACAGGGGTTTTGGGAGTTTGTACTAAGAATCTGGAACAAAGACCAGATTGTTCTTTATCTCTCTCTCTCTCTCTCTCTCTCTCTCTCTCTCTCTCTCTCTCTCACACACACACACACACTCCAAAGGAATGTGACTAAAGTTAAGAAATTGGCTCTCAGCTGGGCCTGGTGGTGCACGCCTTTAATTCCAGCACTTGAGAAGCAGAGACAGAGGGATCTCTGTGTGTTCAAGGCCTCTGGTCTACAGAGTGAGTTCTAAGATAGTCTCCAAGGCTATACAGAGAAATCATGTCTCAAAAACCAAAACCAAACCAAACCAAACAAACAAAAAAACCTCTCATATCTCCTCTGAAATTCATAGACAAACTTGGGTAAGAGTTATTGTCCCCAGTCCAAAATCTGCAGGACAGGACAGGCTAGTAAAATAGGTATACTTTTGTGTGCTTCCGTTTTGTGGAAGGATTTGTTCCTCTTCAGGGTGTTCTGGTCTCTGTTCTTAAAGCCTTCAGTTGATTGGGTGATGCCCACTCGCAGTATGGAAAGCAATCTGCTTCAAAGTGTACTGATTCTAAATGTTAATCATATGTAAAATTACTGTCAATGTTCTAGACTAATATATGACCAAACAACTGGGCTCCATAGCCTAGCCAAGTCGACATAAGAATTAACCATTACACTCCTTTCTCTTGCTTCGATTTATTATTATCATTCAGGCGGTGATGGCACACACCTTTAATCCCAGCACTTGGGAGGCAGAGATAGGTGGATCTCTGTGAGTCTGAGGCCAGCCTGGTCTACAGTGAGTTCCAGGACAGGTCCAAAGCTACACAGAGAAACACTGACTCGAAAAACCAAAAAAAAAAAAAAAAGACTTATCATTATCATTTTTAAAAGTGTATGTGTGTATACAAAATTGTGTTTGTATAATTGTGAGTCTGAACATGAGCACAGGTACCAGCAGAAGCCAGAGGTGCTGGACCCCCCTGGAGCTGGAACTACAGGCGATTGTGAGCATTTGCTGTGTATGCTAGGAATCAAACCTGGGTCCTCTGCAAGAGCTGTGCTGTAACTGCTGAACCATCTTTCCAAACCCAGTTCTTTCTTTTCTTCTTTTCTATTTGTTTTTTTTAAAGACTTATTTTTTATTATGTATGCAATATTCCTTCCATGTGTGTCTGCAGGCCAGAAGAGGCACTAGATCTCATTATAGATGGCTGTGAGCCACCATGTGGTTGCTGGGAATTGAACTCAGGACTTCTGGAAGAGCAGCCAGTGCTCTTAACCACTGAGCCATCTCTCCAGCCCCCTTCTTTTCTATTTGTAAAGAGTTTCTGGACTTAAGTAGTTCTTACATTTAGGTTTTTATTCCATCTCAAGTTTGTTTTTAAATAGGATATGAAGTAAAGACCCAACTTCATTCCTTTCCACGTGGTTATGCAGTTGTCCCAGCACTATTTGTTGAAGGTTCTTTTCTTTTTCCATTGAATGGTCATGGAGTCTCTATACAGAACCAGCCGATTTTTAATATTAGATTCTTAAGCCACAACTATTTTTGAGTACTATAGTTTTGTTTTGTACACAGTTTTTGTTTGTTTTGCTTTGTTTTTCAAGACAGGGTTTCCCTGTGCAGCCCTGCTGTCCTGGAGCTCATTCTGTAGACCAGGCTGGTCTCGAACTCACAGAGATCTGCCTGCCTCTGCCCCCTGAGTGCTGGGATCAAAGGTTTATGCCACCACCACCCAGCTCTGTACAAAGTTTTAAAATCAGAAAATATGGGCCTTCCAACTCTTCTTTTTCAAGATTGTTTTGGCTCCTGAGGGACCTTTGTAATTCCACAGGGATTTCTAGGACAGAATTGTCATTGATACAAAAGAGGGGCTTGGATAGGAATTGTGTAGTATCCCTACAGAATCTATAGATTGTGTTGGTAATGTCATTTTTAGCATCAAGCCTTCCAATCATGAAAAAGAATGTCTTAATTACTATTTACTTTCTACAACAATGTTTTGTAGTTTTCTATCTCATGACATAGCTACCTCCTAAAGACCCCACCTACTAACACTATTATTTTGGGGTTAGGGTTTCTACATAACAAGTTGGGGGATAGCACTGGACCCAGTGTATGTCGGGGGAAGTTCCCTGGTATTTCTAATTTGTTGGATGTTTGTTTTTATTTTTCTGCACCAGTGAGATGACATGACAGTTTCCTACTTATGCAGTTAGTATGGTGTAATGTATTGATCCTTGTGTTATGTTTAAATAGCTATGCATTATGTAAAAAAATCATCTTAACGGTGTATCTCTGTTGTATATGGCATTGTTCCATAAGAATAATTTCATAGAGTAAGTGTTGTACATTGAGCACAATCCCCCTTTCCTCCCCACTTGTATTCACTGTCTCCCCATTGGTTCATATACTCTTGTAGGTGATTACATTTCTGCTTTAGCGGCATGGTTATGCTTATGATTTTTTGTATCTATATAAAATCTAGGAACTACAAATGAGAAAGATCATTTGGTGCTGTGATGTGGGAGTGTCATATATCAATCTGTTGATTTCATTGGTTAATTAATAAACTGCTAGGCCCATTTGATAGGCCTACCCTTAGGTGGGTGGAGTAAACAGAACAGAATGCTGGGAGGAAGAGGAAGTGAGCTCAGAGACTCCACAGCTCTCCTCTCGGGAGCAGAGGCCTCAGAGAGACACCATGCTCCCAGCTCCCAGGCAGACGCACGCGATGAAGCTCCGACCCAGGATGGACATAGGCTGGAATCTTCCCGGTAAGCGCACCTAGGGGTGCTACACAGATGATTAGAAATGGGCTAAATTAATATGTGAGAATTAGCCTAGAAGAGGCTAGATAGAAATGGGCCAAGCAGTGATTAAATGAATACAGTTTGTGTGTTGTTATTTCAGGCATAAGGTAGCCAGGCAGCCGGGGTGCTGGGGACGCAGCCCCGCCGCCCTTATTACTACAGTGCTGGTCCTTCTGAGGCTGGCTTAGCTGGCTTCAGATGAGCCCCAGTTGCATCCCTTTTCCTGAAAACTGTAACTTCTTCTTCATGACAGAAAAAAAATCCATTGAGTATACGGACATATTTAACGCCCATTCCTCTGCGGCTGCTCACATATGGCTCCATAACTTAGCTGTTATGAATGGTGCTGTGGTAAATGCTGATGTGCAAGTGTCTCTGTCCATACATTGTTTGAATAAATTCCAAATATTTATATTCATCATCATTCTGTAAGATCTCGCCTACCCAGTTAGGTGTACTATGTTTACGTTCAATTGCAATTTCTCTGCCCTATCTTACATTTTTGAGTAGTTTTGCAAAGTGTAAGTCAGGATGGGCGGTTGTTTTAGCACATTGAAGAATTTATTCTGCTATTTTCTGATGCCTGATATTTCTGAAAACACACCAGCTCTTCACCTCACTATTCATGTGGCTAAGATAGCTCTTTTATTTGGGGACAAGTATTAGAATTCTTTCTCTTCCGCTTCCAGCAGTTTTGAATGTACTTAACTCAGCTGTTCTTCGGCGTCTGCCGTCACAGCTCTTACACGACGTCAGTGCTTCTCAGTTCTCACAAGTTCCTAGTAATTAAGTCCAAGGACAGACTGCTTCAAAGCAGTTTTCAGAGCTGCAGAGATCAGTAAAGCACTTGCTTGGCAAACATGAGGACCCGACCTTGATCCTAGAATTATGTAAGACATCTGTGTTCAGCAGCACACGCATGTAACCTCAGCACTGGGGTTGGGAGTAGAGACAGGTGCACCCTTGGGGCTCCCTGCCCAGTTAGTTTATAAACTTCTTAGCAATGAGAGGCCCTGTCTCAAAAATCAAGGTGGATGGTACCAGAGGAATGACACCAAGGCTGACTTCAGGCTTCCATGTGCACCCGCCACATAAGCAGACACACCCTGTACACTCGTGTACCCACAGGGACAAGCATACCCACGCGCAAACATACATAAAAATAAAGCAAGTTTCAGAGTCTTGGAAAACTGAACAGAAAATACTGATTTTCTATGTAGATCAGTGTTACTGATCTTCAGGTAATGTCTTTCTACATTCTTGCTGCCCTTGCCTCTGGGGCTCTTATTGCTGTTTCTCCTATGCTCGTTGGCTCCATTTTACCTCTCTCGGCTACCCTGTCCATACCCTCTTCAGATCTTTCACCACATGGGAATTTTAAATTGACCAGGAGAAATTTTTAAATAGCCATTTCGCTGGGATTAAAGGCGTTCATCAGCCAAGTTCAGATGCTTGTTTTGAAGTGGGGTTTCATTCTGAAGCCCAGGCTAGCTGGGAGTTTGCTAGATATCCTAAGATGGTCTTGAACTCATGGCAATCCTTTCAGGTCACCCTCCAGAGAGGAGGGTTTCTGGACGAGCCACCGTAATCTGGCTTTGTAGGGGTTTCGAAGCCTAGGAATTTCCTCAAAGGCATTTCATTTGCCTTCAAGGATGGCGCCATCAATCCAGAAACACTTTATAATTCACGGTTTGAAGGTATTTTGAGGAGCACTCAGATAATGTGAACTCTACGCTGTCTCAAGTCTCCTACGATAAACATGCCCGTGAAGGAGTTTGTAGACTGTGTTATTAAAGTGGGAAGACCCATTCTAAATGTGGGCAGCATGGCTCCAGGGACTTTGGTGTCAACGAGCTGACCGCCACTCATCTCTCTCTGACTAGGGCTGGAATGTGACCAGCTAAGGCCCGCCTTCCCCACCGTGATGGTCTGACCCTCAAAATACACCGTTCCTTCCTCTTTCCTCAGTCTGCTTTAGTGCAGCTGACGCAGCAATAGAAGAACTGATAGGAACTGAGAATCATCAGTCTGCAGCAACTTTTCAGTGTGAAGCCAAATCCGCTGGCAGTTTCCAGGGCCTAGGAATATGTGGTAAATTTGTCATTGAGTGCTTCTAAATGAGCATGTGGGGTGTCTTCTGCTGGATTAAATGTGATATCAATTGGTGAGATTGCTTAGTGATTGAGGGCACTTGCTGTTCTTGCAGAGGACCCAGGTTCAGTTCCCAGAATCCATAGAGATTTCACCATATGTAACTCTAGTTCCAGGGAACCTGACAACAACTTCTGCACCAGGCATGCATATGGTTCACATACATACAAGTAAACACTCATACACATAAGAAAATGTTATTAGCAAATACATATTTATGAAGCATAGTGTTTTGCTTCATGCGTTGCATAATAATTAAATCAAGCTAGTTAACATGCTTTTCAGATTTTTTTCATGTGTATGATAAGAAATTTAAAATCTATCCTTTTAGCAATTACAGTTTTTAAAAAGTTTTCTTTCAGCCGGGAGGTGTTGGCGCACGTCTTCAATCCCAGGACTCTGGAGGCAGAGGCAGGGGATCTCTGTGAGTTTGAGGCCAGCCTGGTCTACAAAGTAAGTTCCAGGACAGCCAAGACTGTTGTACAGAGAAATCCTGTCTCGAAAACAAACAAACAAACAAAAAAGTTTCTTTAATTAGTTCATTGCCCAAGATTGTAGAGCTTTAAAAAAAAAAAAAAAACCACGTATTTATTTTCTCTGTTCCAGTCTTTCACATCTGAATACTTTAAAATTTGCAGTAGTAGCCGGCGGGGTATTGGGGAGCTGTACGCCTTTAGTCCCAGCACTCAGAGGCAGAGGCAGGCAGATCTCTAAGTTTGAGGCCAGCCTGGTCTACAGAGTGAGTTCCAGGACAGTCAGGAACCCTTCTCTCTCAGGAAAAAAAAAAAAAAAAGAAAGAAAGAAAAAAGAAAAAGAAAAAAAGAAAGAAAACAACAACAAAAAATTCACATTGTTTTTCACATTTGAATTTTTTTTTAAAAAAAAATAAGAATTGTTTTATTTTCTGTGTATGAGATTTTTGCCTGCCTGTGTACATGACAACACATGTTGCCTGGTGCTTTCAGGGGTCATAAGACACCAGCAGGACCCTTGAAACTGGAGTTACAGTTAGAAGACACAGTGTGGGTTCCGGGAACCAAACCTGGGTCCTCTCCAAGAGCAACCAGCGCTCTTAACGCTTGAGCCACCTCTCCAGCACCCCACATTTGAATTTGCAATCCTCTTAGCATCCGTCTCCGCATCCCATATTGAGAAATGATACACTTTTATTTTTCTCTTTGTTATTTGCCACTGTCTTAGCTCCTTTCCTGTCCCCTGACTGCTCTAACAGAAGTGACTTAATTGGGGGAAAGGTTCAGTTCTGCTCAGTCTCCCAAGGTCCATACTTGGGATCTGTCCACTGGGGAAATCGTGGCCGTGGGAGCTTAGGGTAGCGGTAACATTGCTTCTGCAGTAAAGAAGAGATCAGCGAGGAGTCCAGACTGCAACTCGCTTCTCTTTCCCCACGGACACAGTCTGGGTTCCCAGAGAAGGGCGCCTTGTTTCCTCTGAGCATGTGACACTTTGAGAACCTTTTTTTTTTTTTTTAAAAAAAAAATAAGGTCTTAGTTACTTTATACAGGGCATTCTTTGCCCCAACTCTTTTGCTAACCCAGATTTTTCTAGAGTCTGACACTGGCGTGACTTAGGATTTCAGGGTGGCCTCTGATGTTTCACTGCTGCTCCTCGGGTTTTTGTTTTGTTTTGTTCCCATACCGGATTTCTCACTCTTTGACATGTGATAATCAATTCAGCCTGAACCTGTAAAATTAAAAGAACTTATTTGAGTCGTATAAGTATCAATCCAAGAAGCATAGGTCCAGGAGCCTTTGGATCCATGTTCTAGAGAAGACGGGGAAAGTAGGGATCTGTATGGGCAAGCAGCACTGACTGTTGAATGCTGGGTAAGAACAGGATCCATGTAACCAATAGAAGACAAAGAATAAGAATCTGCATACTAGTAACATGTCCATAAAACCGAGTTTCTTGCCTGAAAAGCCACTGACTCTTTGATATCTACCCCAAATGGCAATTCTTCCATTCTTTCTTAAGAAATTAATCGTGGTCTTCTGTGTTCACTGATATCTTTCTTTTCTGTTTCTTTTCTCTCCTCCTCTTTTTTTTTTTTTTGAGACAGTGTTCTCTGTGTAGCCCTGGCTATCCTGGAGCTTACTCTGTAGACCAGGCTGGCCTTGAACTCAGAGATCCACCTGCCTCTGCCTCCTAAGTGCTGGAATTAAAGGTGTGTGCCACCACAGCTCGGCTGATATGTTTCTATGACATTTACCCCACCCCATCTTTATTTAAAAAAGAAAACAAATTATCTCCCTTCATTACACACACCAATCCAAATTCCCACTCCCTCCCTTCCTCTCACTCCATCCACATACCTCCCACCTTACCCCATCCATCCTCAGAGAGGTTAAGGCACATTGCTTTGGGGAAGGTCCATGGCCCTCTCTACTATATCTGGGTTGATCAAGGTATCCATCCAAAGAGAGTAGGTTCCCAAAAAGCCAGTACATGCAGTAGGGCCAGTGGTCCCGCAATCTGCCCCAGCCATACAACTGTCACCCATATTCAGAGGGACTAGTTTGATCCTATGCTTGTTCCTTCCCAGTTTAGCTGAAGTTGGTGAGCTCCCATCAGCTCAGGTAGACTGTTTCAGTGGATGAACCCATCGTGATCTTGACCTCTTTGCTCATATTCTCATTCCTTCCACTCTTCAACTGGACTTTGGGAGCTCAGTCCAGTGCTCCGATGTGGGTCTCTGCCTCTGTTTCCATCAGTTGCTGGATGAAGGTTCTATGTTGACATTTAAGATATTCATCAGTCTGACTACAGGGCAAATTAAGATTGGGCTCCCTCTCCTCTATTGCTTAGGGTCTTAGCTGGGGTCATCCTTGTGAATTCCTATATCTAGAGCCATGTTTCTTGTTAACCCCATAATGGCTACCTCAATCAGGCTATCTCTTTCCTTGCTCTCATCTCTGTCCTTCCTCTATCTCGACTATCCCATTCCCTCAAGTTCTCCTCACCCCTCCCCTTCTCCCCTAGCCTTCCCCTTCTCCCCTCCCTTCTCCATCCACCCCATGCTCCCAATTTTGTCAGGCGATCTTGTCTATTTCGACTTTCCAGGTGGATCTATATATGTTTTTCTTAGAGTTCACTTTATTACTTAGCTTCTCTAGAATCATGAATTATAGGCTCAATGTCCTTTGTTTGTAGCTAGTATTCGCTTATGAGTGAGTACATACCATATTCATCTTTTTGGGTCTGGATTATCTCAAAAAGATGCTCAATCATACTACAAGGGCATTTGTTCAACTATGTTCATAGCAGCATTATTTGTAATAGCCAGAATCTAGAAGCAACCTAGATGGCCCACAACTGAAGAATGGATAAAGAAAATGTGGCACATTTACACATTAGAGTACTATTCAGCAGTAAAAAATAACCACACCTTGAATTTTGCATATAAATGGTTGGAATTAGAAAACTATCCTGAGTGAGTTACCTCATTTTTTAAAAATTATATTTGTAAGCACTCAGGAGGCAGAAGTGGGCAGCTTGATCGACAGAGCGAGTTCCAGGACAGCCAGGTTTCTCAGAGAAACCCTGTCTCGAAAAACAAAACAAAATGAAAATTATATATTGTGTGTGTGTGTACATGTGTGCGTATGACATGGGGCCAGGGGCATATGGAAGTAGAGGACAACCTGAAAGAGTCTTTTCATGTACCATACTGGTCATAGGGATTGAACATAGGTTGCCAAGGCTTGGCCACAGGTATCTTTAGCCACTGAGTCATTTTGCTGGCTCCCACATGGCATCTTACCTGTTTGGTTGGCTATTTTCCTTATGAATGCAAGTCTCTAGAGTACAGGACTCATACACACAATAATCTAGGACTAATTTATATGTGTGTACATCCATGTACAAATGCCCATGGCACGCATGTGGAGGTGAAGACGACTTGTGGAAATTGCTTTTCTTCTTTTACACTATGGGCTCCAGAGACGGAACTCAGGTCATTAGGCTTGGTGTCAAACACCTGTGCCTACAGGGCAATCTTGCTGGTCCCTTAGTATACTTAATAAATTATTCACACGTAATTCGATGAGATGGTAACTAATAATATGGTTACAGATGACAACCGTGTTGATACCTGATATAAAATGTGTCAATATCCCATAGATAAGGTGAGAAGTGTTCTCCATAAAACCCCCAATCTAGAGCATAAACCTGACTTTGTTTCTTTTTGTGTGTTTCTCTAGATTTCCAAGCAACACGAACACTTCCAGAAACATGAACTTACAGGTCAGAATGATTCTCTCCCTTACTGATCAGCTCAAGGCTGGTGACTGATCAACCGTGGGCCATGCTTTCAAACTCTAGTCTTGAACAGCGGGTGGAAGAAAGTGGAAAAAGAGGGTGTTCCTGGAGAGTACCCCCATCTTTCTGACATCTTCACTTCCAAAGTCATGCAGACAGCTCCATAATTCCTACATTGTTTGCTTTCCTCGTGCTTCTCTGTCCCATACATTTTCATGGAAAGCCCAAAATATGGGGAAGGAGAATGGGCAAAAATTAACTACCAAGAGTTTGGTGAGGGAGGTCCATCTCCTTATTCCGCTACCACGGATTTGGATGTGGGGTAGACATCTTTAAAGGAAAAGATATATTGGGAACCTCTGTGTCCCTCACTACTGCATTCCGGGGTCACTTCTAGTACATGATGAAGACAGTATAGTTTGCTTGCAAAACAAAACTTGATAGCTGGGCCGTACCACTCATCAGTTTCACGATGTGACTTCATCTTTGCTCCCCTAATTGTTAGATGATGTCAGTAGTCACTATGCTCACGGTCTCTTTACTCCTGTTACAGTTTCACAGCTGAAAAACGCTGGAATGATGAATATCATTGAAGCTGATCTAACATGGTAAGCAGAGTCTGTCTTCAGACTGTCCTATGACAAATACCATGATGGCTGGTTTCATGTCAACATGATCCAAACTGGCATCATTTTGGAAGAGATTGCCCTCTCTAGATTGCCCTGTGGACAAGCCTGTGCTGCTTTTTTAATTTTTTTTTTTTTTTGGTTTTTCGAGACAGGGCTTCTCTGTGTAGTCCTGGCTGTCCTAAAACTCACTCTGTAGACCAGACAGGCCTTGAACTCAGAGATCTACCTGCCTCTGCCTCCAAAGTGCTGGGATTACAGGTGTGTGCCACCACTGCCCAGCTACATTTTCTTAATTGATGATTGATATAGGAAGGTCCAGCTCACTGTGGGTGATGCCACCCATGGACTGGTGGTCTCAAGTAGAACAAGAAGGCAGGGTGAGCAAGCCATGAAAGCAATCCAGTAAGCAGGGTTCCTCCACGGCCTTTGCATCAGCTGCTGCCTCCTGGGTCCATCTTGCCCTGAGGTCCTACCATGACTTCTGTCAGCAATGGAGTGTAACCTGAGAACTGTAAGCTGAAACAAACCCTGTCCCCCTAAGTTTGTGGTCATCGTGTTTCAATACAACAATGGAAATCCTAGCTGCAACACCATCTTAACCGTAGATGCTGTATGTAAAATCCTGGGACTTTTACTTCATTTACTGTGACAGCAATTGCCTCCTTCCTAAATTAACTTCTTATTCTTATTGGCTGGCTTACTGGTACTTTAATATCACTTCACTTCTACTGACATCCCCTTTTGTGTTCAGTATTTCAGGAGACTCTACTGGCTGGAGCCAGGAATATTTATTCAGATCCTAAACGGGAGTCTTCAAAAGATCTTCCAACATTTGGAAAATGCAAGGTCAGGAAACAGAGTTTCTGGGTAGGGGAGAGAGAGAGGGAGTAAAAGGAGGGAGGTAAAAGAAAAGTGAGTTTGAGCAATGGAGAATATTATTTTAAGCTTTATTTATTCCATGTTTTATATGGGTATTTTACTTGCATGTGTGTTTGTGCACCACATTCATGACTGATGCCCACAGAGGCCAGAAGAGGGCATTGGATCCCCTGGCACTGGAGTTACAAATGTTTGTAGACTACCATGTGGGTGTTGGTAAGCAAACTTGGGTCCTCTGGAAGAGCAGACACTACTCTTAACTGCTGAGCCATATCTCTAGGCCTCAAAGTAATGTGTGTGTGTGTGTGTGTGTGTGTGTGTGTGTGTACGTACACATCACATTTATTTAGGTATTTATTATTTTTGTGCATGTGTGCACATGTGTACCACATCATGTACATGGTGGTCAGAGGAGAAGCCACAGGAGTCAGTTCTTTCCTTCTAAGATGTGGGTCTTAGGGATCGAACACAGGTCTTCTGGCTTAATGGCAAGCACAGGTTGTGCGTGTGTGCATGTGTGTGTGTGCATGTATATGTCTGCAAAACTTGGGTGTCATTTTGGGGAGCCATGCAGCTGGATTTTTGAGATAATTTGCCTAAGCTGTCCAGTGAGCCCCAGGGGATCCACATTTCTCTGCTTCCCCAGCACTGGGGTACTGTGTCCCTTTCTTTTCATTTGGGTCCTGGGGATGGAACTCAGCTTCTCTCTTTGTACAGCATGTCCTTTCTTCACTGACTCACACATCTTGCTCTTGGTGGAGGGATTCTTTACATAAATAACTGATGTTTGTGAATGCAAACCCTCCTTTCATCTCTCCCTTAGACCAAAAATGTTTTGAACTTGAAACAACCACTCTCTCTCTTCTTACTAATTTTATGCCTACTGGTCCCAAAGAAAATGATAACATTTCTTTCTATCAGGTCAACACTTATGAAAAGCTTAAAAGAGTCCCAAGATTTGTCTTCCTCCGGCTCTGACATTGTGGGTACAATGGGAAACCGTTCTTCTGACTCCAGCATGTCTTCTGTATCATACAGTGACAGCTCGAACCCATCCCTTCCAGTCTTTCTTGGAGGAGCAACGTGGCAATTCCGGAGCCATAGCTTCCCTGCTTTCTCCCGAAAGGAACCGCCTGCTCCCAGGAGCCAGGGCTCATCCCTGCCTACTTAAGAAATCTGTTTTGAATGAGAGCCCAGGCCCCCTAGTATGGGGTCCACTCCAGCTCTCTCCTTTAGTCAGAGGAGAACTGGAAGGACATATGTCACATAAGGTTTCTACTTTGCGGGCACAAGCGGTGCATCTGCCTGTGAAGAAATCCTGGGAAATATGTAACGAATTGATGAATGTACAAGGAGTCCCTGAACAAGGGCTTCCCAAAACTCAGTTACCTACACTCCTCCCTCAGAGGGCTGAGCAAAATACCAACCGATCTCCAGATGCTCCATCGTTTCATGTCCATGTAAACATTGGAGTGAATTCTGAATTAAGCAGGACGGAAGTGTCACAGCCGCTGACCTCAAACAAGCAGTTACAGTCTGCGAATGACCACCAGGTTCTTAGCTACAACCCTGTAGTGATATCAATGGGCACTCCAGCTCCCATTAACATAGTTCAGCTTTACTGAAAAAGGATCCAAGGCATGTGTTAGAGCTGAATATAGATCAGAGGGTCCTCGGTCTTCCAGAACAAAGGATACAGCCACAAAGGGCACAAGGAACTGACGTGGAACTGACAGCCCAGGTACCACGCTCAGCCACGGACAGCATAAAGGTCACTCCAGTGGCATTGCTTCAGATTATGGGCTTGATGGGAATGATCCCAGAATCACACACGCAGGTAGATAGACTGTGTGGGGTTTCCCCCGCAGCCACCAAATCAAGCAGAAACAGTGAATCTAACTCCTCAGCCATCAGATCAAGTAAACAGTAAAAATTCTTCAGTATTCAGCTACGGAATCAAAGAGTACGGCCTTAAGACAGAGTCCAGTCACAGATAATATGAAGGTAACTCCTGCAAAATTGCTCCATGTCATGGATTCCATGGGGATGATTAATGAATTACACCCACATGTCATAGAACCAGCAGAAATAGCCCCAAAGCCACAATACCAAGTCATGGAATCGGCAAGGTGGATACATTGCATGGCCACCAAGCCATACTACCAGAAGATAAGAGTCCTATCAGTCTTATCATTCTTACAAAATGAGGAATCTATAAATGTCCTACAGTCGTCTCTAGGAGAGGTAGGTCCTGAAAAGACAAAGCCATAGTCAGGGCCACAAGTCCATCCCCGAAGGAACTGATTGAGGAGACACAGCCCCCGAAAGTGAAATCTGTGCATTTAAATCTAGGCCCACAGCAGCTAAGTATCAAATCTGGGTTGATTCCAGGGCCACAACTGCAAAGTGTCAGATTTCCAAAGTTCTACCAAGGGGGAAAACGAGGAAATGTCATCTCAGGCCCCCCACGTTATGGTGTGAAATCTGATGAGGCACGATCACGTTCCCCAGTACCAGAAATCAGATCATCAGATTGTATCCCGGGGCCAAATCTTCCAGAAGCAAAACTGCAACATGTGAAGCCTGTGGAAGTAAATGTAGGACCATGCTCGCAAGCTGTGAAATTCTCTGATCTGACCCCTGAGCCCAAGCACCAAGGTTTCAGATGTACACAGGTCACACCAGGTATTCACTTTCAAGATAGGAAGTCTCAGGGACTTTTGCCTGAATTATTTTTTTCTAAAATAATTCAAGAAGAAAAATCTGTAGGGTTGCATCTTGAGCCACAGTCACAGCAAGTAAAAACCTCTCCGTTAGCACTAGGGCTTCAGAAAACAAAAACTTTGAACTTAACATCAGAGCCACAACCTCAAGGAATCAAAACTGTGGATCAAAACAAAGATCCACTGGTTGGAAGTGTAAGATCTGTTCAGTGGATACCAGGACCTGAGTTCCACAGCATGAAGTGTTTAGGGTTAAATCATGGGTCACAATCTCAAGGTGTCAAATCTACAGAACAGAAAACGTCCATACAGTTGGGAGGTGTGAAGCCATCAGAGCCACCAAGCCATACTACCAGAAGATAAGAGTCCTATCAGTCTTATCATTCTTACAAAATGAGGAATCTATAAATGTCCTACAGTCATCTCTAGGAGAGGTAGGTCCTGAAAAGACAAAGCCAGAAGTCAGGGCCTCAAACTCCATCCCCGAAGGAACTGATTGAGGAGACACAGCCCCCGAAAGTGAAATCTGTGCATTTTAAATCTAGGCCCACAGCAGCTAAGAATAAATCTGCAGATTTTAACCTTGAGCTACAGCACATAAAAACCCCTGAGGCAGAAAGGAGATTCAGCCTCAGAGGATCAAAACTGTGGATCAAAACCAAGATCCATCAGTTGTAAGTGTTAGATCCGTTCATTGGATACCAGGACCTGAGTTCCACAGCATGAAGTGTTTAGGGTTAAATCGTGGGTCACAATCTCAAGGTGTCAAATCTACAGAACAGAAACCATCCGTAGAATTGGGAGGTGTGAAGCGACCTGAAACGACTGTAAGGCCAAAACTTCAAGGGAATAAATCTGCAGATTTTAACCTTGAGCCAAAAGTACAGCACATAAAAACCCCTGAGGCATCCCCAAAACCAGAGTTACAAGAAGGGGAAAACTCAGAGCCACAGGCTGAGTGTGTAAAAAGTGTGGCATTACACGACGGATCAGAGCCACAGTCTGAGTGTGTAAAAAGTGTGGCATTACACCACGGATCAGAGCCACAGGATGAGTGTGTAAAAAGTGTGGCATTACACCACGGATCAGAGCCACAGGATGAGTGTGTAAAAAGTGTGGCATTACACCATGGATTACAGCTTGAAAATACAAAATCTGTTCAGTGGATCCCAGCATCTGGCTATCAAGCTAAGAAATCTATGCTGAATCTTAGGTTACAATCTGAAGATGTCACAGCTAAAGAGTTAAACCCTTTGGCACAACTAAGGAATGTGAAGACTTCTAATGAGTTGATTACAGGGCTGAAGTTACAAAGTAAACAACCTACAAGGTCAACCCTGGGACAACAGTCTCATGGGTTCAAAACTATTGATTTTAAATCGGAGCACCAGTTTAGAAGTATGAAAGGATGTGACCCAAACTTAAGGTCAAAGATTAACAATATAAAATTCACATTTGAACCCAGGTTTCACTTAGAAGTCACAGGCTGTCCCGGATTGAACCCTGGAATGCAGCCACAAGAAGTGACCTTAGGGTCACCCCCAGGAACACAACCTCAATCTGTGACATCTTTAGTGTTTAAACAAGAGTCACAGGCCTCAGAAGCGAACTATGGGGTATTAAGCCAAAGGGCACAACCACAAAGCAGTATGGAGTTAAAAAGTGCAAAATCTTCTGAGTTGGCACTTCAGACAAAGCCTTGGGATATAAAATCAGAGATCAACTCTGGGCCCCAATGGCAAAGTGCAGAATGTTCTGACTTGACACCTGAAACAGAGTCCCAAAATATGAAATGTATCACGTCAAGTCAAGGTAAGCCATTTGCCAATCAAAGTGTCCAGCTAGACTGTAAACATGGGTCACAGTGGCAAGGTATAAAATCCAATCCAGGTCTGACGACAAAGTCCCAAGATATGGAAATGGAAGACTGTGAATCAGGCCCACAGTTACAAGATCTGAAATCTTCAAGGACAATCATGGGTATAAAGGTCCAAGATGTCATATCTATGGGCTTTACTCCTGGACCACAATTACAAGGTATGCCATCTGAAGTCCTTACAGAGAAGAGGGTTCATGGTGTGAAACTGGTAGAAAGCAAACCTAGTTCAAAGTTACAAGGTAAGAAACCTGATTTCACCCCAAAGAAGATGTTTTTAGGCACAAAATCAGTAGGGCTGGACTCAGTGTCCCCTTTACAAGATTTGAAATATGCTGAGCAGATCTTGGGTATGAAACTTCAAGATGTGAACTCTATGAAACATCACGTTACAAGTATAAAATCTCCCGAGCTGGTAACACAGATAAAATCCCAAGGCATAAAAGCAATGGACTTTAATTCAGGATCACAGCCACAAAATAAAAAGCCGTCTGAGTTGGCTCATGGGAAAAAGCTCCAAAGTATGGAATCTTTGATAGTGGAGTCAAAGTCCCCAAATGGGGAATCTGTGGAGTTAAACTTGGGCCCTCAGTTACAAGATGAGAAATCTAAGTCAGTTCTGGGGATAAAGCAGGAAGATGCAAGATCTACAGAGGTCAGTTCTAGCCCATGCTTGCAGGGTATGAGGTCTTCTGAAGTATTTTCAGAGGACATGCTTCAAGGAGAGAAACCCAAGGGCTTTGTGGCCCAGTCACGGTGGCAGAATGCAAAATCTCTTAGGCAGACTTTCGGCAAGGCACTTGACAGGAAGCTTTTGCAGCTGAAAATCCCTCAGTTCCAGAATGGGAAAGGATCCGTGTTAACCCCAGAATTACATCTTCAAGGTATGGAACCTGAGGCAGTCAAACCTGGATGGAAGTTGAAAGGCAGGCAACCCAAGCCTACAAATGTCCAAGCAGTGAAGGATATGGGGATCAATCATGGTGCAGAATTGCAGGTTGTGGGATTTGCCGAGCAGGACTCGGACTCCACAATTTATAGTGTGGTACCTTCTGAACTCAGTGCCAGAAACCTGAAGCAAGATGGGAAATTTCACAAATTAAGTCAAAAGCAACAGCTTCAAAGTATAAAACCGGTAGTCTTCAGTCATGAGCCACATTCGCAACATATCCAGTCATCAGAAGTATGTACAAAGCTTCCCGATCTGAAATCTATAGAATACAACTCAGAGCAACAGGTGCGAGAGAGAAAAGCTCCTGATGTGTGCACAGAGTCCAAGCTGTCAGATGAATCATCTCTGGAATTTACGTCTCGATTGCAAGGTAGGACATTCTGTGAGTTGAGTCCAGGGCCACAGATTCACTGTAAAAATATCATGACATCCAACACAGGAACACAAAATGTAGAATCGCCTAAGTTGCACCCTGATCTAGACCTTCAAGGCATAAAATCTAAGGAATTCTGCCTTGGATCACATTTGGAAGATGTGAATTCTGCATGTACCCCCGATGCAAATTCTCAGTATACAAATTCCAGTGAATATAAACCTGGGTCATATTTGCAAAATAGAAATTTCTCTGCACACATTCCAGAGCCAGACCCTAGGTGTATAAATTCTGTGTGCAACCCTGGGCCACATTTTAATGGAATGCATTCTGTGTGTATTTTAGGACCAAAATTGCAATGTGTAGATTCTACTGTGTGCAGTCATGACCCAAATTTGCAAGATGTAAATTCTTCTGCACGCACTTCAGTGTCAAGTCCTCCGTGTGTGAATTCTTCCGTATGCACCCCAGGACCAAGTCCTCCATGTGTAAATTCTTCCATATGCACCCCGGAGCCAAGTCCTCCGTGTGTGAATTCTTCTGTATGCACCCCAGAGCCAAGTCCTCCGTGTATGAATTCCACTGAGTGCAATTCTAAAGCACATTTTCAAGGTGTGAATTCTTCTGCATGCATTCCAAGCCAAAACCCTCAGTGTGAACGTTCTAATAGGAATAATCTTGGGCCACTTCTTCAAGGAATGCATTCTGGTACAACATTTCCAGCACCACAAATGATGTGTGTAAATTCTGTTTGGTGCAGTGTCCAAAAACAATTGCAAAATGTGAATTCTTCTGCATGTACTCGAAGACAAGAATCACAGTCTGCAAATTCTATGGGCTACAACCCTGGGCCACATTTAGAAGCTCCTAAACTTCAAGGTATGAAGTTTCCTGAGTTGAACCCAGGGACAGGAATTCAAAGAGAGATGCCTATAACAGTTAACCCAGGACAGCACTTGCAAGATTTAAGGCTTGAATTAACTCCAGGGTCAAATGTTGCAGGTATAGCACCTGCAGAATACAACCCTGGGCCACAGGAACAATGTGTGACTTTTTCTGAATTGAATCCAGGATTAGAATTACAATGCATAAATTTAGCGAAGCTTGGTTCAGGGCCACAGTTGCAAAACATAAAGTCCTTTGCATGGACTACTGGACCAGAATCTCAGTGTACAAGATCTGTTCTATTGAGCCGTGGACCCCCTTTTCAAGGTGTGAAGCCATCTAATTTATCGGTAGGGGAAAAGTTTCAAGAGATCCCATTTTTGAAGAAGCAATTTGGGTCACGGCAGCAAACTGCACAACCCATGTTGACTCCGAAGCCTCAGTCAACTGGTGTGGACTCTGTGGAAGTTTTACCAACACCACTGCCTGAAGATAAAATATTTCCAGAGATGAGCAAACAGCCATTGCTGTTCCTGCCACGAAGTGAAAACTCTGTGGGCTTATCACCAAGTCCATTCCTTCAAAATGTGACATTTGGGAACCAAATTCCCCAAACAAATAATCAAATCACAGAACCCTCTAAGGTGACAGGCAGACCAGCAAACCACCTGGTAGACTATGCAGAGATGAACACGAAGATCAGGTACTAAGCCCCTAAATTGGTGAATTATATTCCGCTGCCCATTTATCAAGAAGATGTGGGATCTTCAGAAATGATGAAAGGGTTGGGACACAAAAGCACAGAAACAACAGAGAAATCTATGAGGTTGACCCCCAAGCCAACGGATACAGTCACAGGATCATTGGGGATGCTGCAGCAGCCAGAGCTTCAAGTGCCAGGATCACCCTAAGTGATCAAGATTCAAATGCCTCAGAACTGACCCCACAGAAAAACTATCAGAGCCTAGAAACCCTGGAGTTGCTTTCTTGTTCGTGGCCTCAAGTGAAAGATTTCAAGCAGTCACAGACCCAACCAGCCACAGGATCTAAGAGCATGACCCTCGACCTCAAGAATCATGCCACAGAAATGACGGGGCTAACTTGTAAGATAAGACAACAAGGGAAAGAATTTCTTAGAGTGTCTTCAACGCCAGTAAACAGAGAGACTGAATGTGTTGAAAAATCTCCACGGCCATATCCTCAAGACTTAGAACCTGTGATGGGGAGCTCCGAGAAAAGATCCCCAAGGGAACAATCTGTAGCCTCGTCACCAAGGCCATTCTATCATGTTCCGGATTCTGCTCCAGGGATAACACCAGGACCTCAGATTCCCAAATCTGTAGGTTTGATCTCTAAGCCATGGCTGCAAAGGGAAAAATCCTTAGAGTTGACCACCCAGCCAACCAATCAAGTTGTGGGAAATACAGCCTCTGTAGAGCTCACGTTTGAGGAATGTCAGACAGAAGAGGTAGGAAGTGGTCTACCAACTCCCCAGAAGGCGAGCATTGAAAAAGCGAACGTCACTCCAATAGAATCACTGGATCAGATTATAAACTTTGTAACGGTCAGCCCAAAGCCACTCAATCAAATCTCTGAGAACCTGCAAAGACATAGCTTCAAGTTCCTCAAGTCTCTAAATCTCTGACAGTGATTCCTGGACCACCACTTCAAGTTATAGAGTCAGTGATGATACCGGAGCCAACCTCTCAAGGGTCAAAATATGTTGATTTGACTCCCAAACTGCACGATATGATAGTTTCAGAGGGCTGTAGAACCAATTGGAGTTGCCACAAGATCAAGAACTCAAGTAAAGGATCCTTTGAATTTGCTCCCAAGACCACATCTTCAAGACAAGATCTTGGTTTTATGTTGCACATTAGAAAAAGACCTCAAGTCTCAAAGGATTGTGGGAGAAACAGTGGACACATCGAAGAACCCTTCCTCATCATCGCACAGGAAAGCTAAAATCTATACTCCAGCTTCCAAGAGTCCAACTTCTACAAGAGATTTCCAGTCCAGATCTTCCCAGTCTCCGGCTTCTGTACCAGTTCACAGGAGGCAAAAGCAATGGGGCAGCTGTGGTGTAGCAAGGAAGACAGAAGCCAAAGACTCTGGGCATTATGAATTCTGTGAGGTTCTCTCGCGTCAGAGAGTGGTTCTGAAAGTAACCGGCATGAAAAATGGGCTAAGTCAAGACTCAGTAAGACCTTAGACTTAAAATATCCAATGAAGAAAATCACCAAGGAACTTAAAAAGCAAAACATAAAGCTCTACAAAAACAGTAGACCCACAGAAGAGTGTCCTTCTGGAACACTGACAGATCCATCAAGAAGCAAGAGTATCAAAACCGCTCAAACCAGCACTGTTTCTTCAAAGAGACAACCGAAGAAATCCTCCCAGCCCGGGTTCATCCAGCTGCTTTCTCAGGGCCTAAAGCAGGTATTCCAAAGAGCACATAGAGTTATGGCTATCACCGGAAAGAAGCCTGAGGACAGGGCTAGTCCAGACAATTTGTGGTCAAGCAAAAACTTGTACCCCGAAGAAAAAGACGAGGATGATTGTTTAACAGGAAGTGGCAGAGGGGCCAGCACACCTGTTATCAAGCAAAAGTTCATGGGTTCCACCCCTAAGAAAGAAGACAGATTGCAGGAAACATGTGACCAAGCTCAACAATCAAAACAAGTGAGCTCTCTCCAACCTAGACCTTTGGAATTGGCCAAGAACATTGTTTCTGAAAGGAATGTCGTTATCCTAGCTACTCCAATCCTACAGCCTTTGAGTAGAGTTCTAAATGTCAACAGCAGAACAAAGAAAAACTATGAATTCTTCAGTCCAGAGTCTAAGAACTGTTCTAAAGTAGGAGCCAAATTTCAGGCCCAAGAGACACTCTTGCCTGACTCCCTTCTGAAGAGAACCATGCAGAGTCACTTCAAACACAAGCAAGAACAACACAGGACCTATCACAGCCTGTCTGAGAGATCTCATCGGAGATGCCACAGTCCTCAGAGAAAGCCTAGGAGTCCCTCTGACAGAACCCTTAGAAGCCTCTCAGTGAGGGGATGTCGCAGTCCCTCCCAGAGGAAGGATGGCAGTCCCTCTAGAAGAATCCCTCAGAGTATCTCTGACAGGAGCCCACCCAGGCTCTCTAAGGGGAGAGGTCGCAGTCCCTCAGGGAGGAGCCAACCCAGTCCCTCGCAGTTCTTCAGGGAGCCCTCGAGAGAGAAGGGGACGTAATCCCTCCCCCAAGGGTCTGCTTGGTCTTTATGGGAGGAACCAACACAGTCCCCCTTTGCAGAGATGCCGCAGCCCCTCCATCTCAGTCCCATCTGGAGGACATGGGCCAGTCCTTCAGAACGGAGCCATGTACTCTCTCTGAGAGATCCCCTTCTTCCAGATGCTCTGGCAGGACAAGGCAAAGCTCTTCTGGAAGAGGCTACCGCAGTCCCTCTAGGTCCAGGCTCCACAGGCCTTCTTCCGGACTCCACCGCAGCCATTCTCAGAGAACTCACTACAGCCCCTCTGACAGCAGACGCGGTCATTCTGGGAGGAGCCGACACTTAGAGAGGAACCAGCAAGGTCACCATGCGAGACCCCATCACAGCCCCAAGGGGAGGCTCCGGCACAGTTCCCCTAAGGAGAGACCCAGACATAACTGGTCTAAAGAGTTCCTGCAAATCTTCACCTAGCTGCCCCTTCCTGCTCAGCCACTGCCTGCACCTTCAGCAATCAAAGAACTATCTGGGAGGGGAGTGAGAATGGGTTTGTAATTTAAGATCAATAAAGGGATAATAATTGAACTCTCTTTGCAGCTGTAAGATCACTTGTGGGATGGGTGGGACTGGATGTGCAAATGCCCGGAGCTGAAGGGTTGGGGTTCACAAGGACCCCTGAAATCTTCAGGCTTCGCCCACTTGCTCCAAGGAGTTTCTGATCCTCCTGCCTCCACCTCCCAAATGCTAAAATTATAGGCATGTGCTATAATGTCTGGCATATGTGGTGCCGGGGATCAAAGCTGGGCGTCATGCGTGCTAGGCAAGCCCCAGCCCTCTAAAATTAAAATGGTCTTAAAAATTATTTTAGTTATTTGTTTGTGTGTATGTATTATGTGTGTGTGGATGCAGGCATGCCTGTGTTATGCTGTGCCTGTGGAGTTGATTCTGTCCATCTACTGTGGGTCCTGGGGACTGAACGCTCATCAGTAGTAGGCTTATGCAGCAAGACCTTTTAACCACTGAGACATCTTGCCGGTCCTATATTGGTAGTTTTAAAAAATATTTATTTTATGTGTATGGGTATTTTGTCTGCATATATGTCTATGTTCCATGTGGTCTGTACATCACATGCATGCCTGGTGTTCCCCAAGGCTAGAAGAGGGCATTGGATCCCATGGACTGGAGTTACAGAAGACTGTAAGTTTCTAAGTGGGTCCTGGGAATTGAATCCTGGACCTCTGGGAGAGCAAGCAGTGCTCTTAACTGATGAGCCATCTCTCTAGCCCCTTAGTTTAAAAAAATAGGTCAAATGTGTGGCACAGGTTTTTAACCTAAGCACTGGGGAATCTGAGCAGATCACTGAGTTGGAGGTCAACTTGGTCTACACTGTGTGTCTCCACTGTGTGATGGGCAGATTTTGAAGGACATGGCTAACATCAGTAAGGTTAGGGAAGAGGCTTTTGTACGACTGAGGTGGGAGACGCTGGCGGTCTGGACTGGTGGTCGTATGGCCAGGCAGATATCAGACTGGGAATACGTGTGAAGACTAAGACCTGGGCTGGGATGTAGCCCAGCTGGTAGAGCACTCTAGTGTTCGCTAAGCTCTGGGTTCATCTCCACCACTGAATAAACTGGCAAGGCAGTGCAAGCCTGCAATCTCAGCACTGAGAGGAAGAGGCAGGAGGATCAGAACTGCAAGGTCACCCTTGGCTATATATGAAATTTGAGGCCAGCCTGGGCTACACAAGACTTTGCTTAAAAACAAAATCTGAAAGAAAAAAAAAACAAGACAAAAACAAAATTGGGGCTGGAAGGATGGTTTAGCAGTTAAGAGCATTTGTTGCTCTTGTAGAAGACCTGAGTTTGGTTCCCAGCACCTACAAGGTGGCTCACAACCACTTGTAACTCCAGTTTCAGGGGATCTGATACCCTCTTCTGACCTCCATACATGGGTACCTATGTAAGCAAAACAGTCATATACGTAAAAATAAAATATACCTTAAAAGGTAAAAAGTAGACAGACAGAGAGGTAGATAAGTAGATAGATAGACAGACAGACACACAGGCAGACGAGATAGAGTCCTGAGAACTTGCGGACAGCTTACATGGGGTAAAGGGAGGTGGGGTATATATGAAAAAGCTCAAGATGCTTCCCAGAAACAGCTGACATTACTAAGCCCTTACATCTAAGCCTTTTGCAGATTTTCTTGTTCTTCACCACCATTACCATTGCCACTCTCCTTTATAATACTATGTGGTAAATACTGTCATCAGTGCCCCCATTTTATATGAAGAAAACCAAATCCCAGGGTTGGAAAGGGTGAATGACCTTTCTAAGTTTATACAAGATGAAAAGTTGAACCAACATTTGAACTCAAGGAATTTGAGGTCGCAAATGTGTTCATTACCTCTGTGGCACACCCAGGAAAGACACAGAGGTATGTTAAAAAAGATTTGGGCAGGCTGCAGAGTTGGCTTAGTGGTTAAGAGTGTGTACTGCTCTTGCAGAGGACCTGAGTTCAATTCCCAGTATCTACATATGAAGGCTCATAACCGCCTGAAGCTCTAGCTCCAGGGGATCCTACACCTCTGGCCTCTGCAGGGACCATCATTCATGTGGACATACCCACACATGGCCCCTCACATAGACACATTGTGGCAGTGTGGATGGGACTGCCTCCCACTGGCTCAGATGTCTGAAGACTTGGTCCCCAGGAGGTGGAACTGTTTGGGAAGGATTGGGAAGTATGGCCTTGTTGGAGGAGGTTTGTCACTGCAGGTGAGGCTTTGCTGCTTCAAAAGTTTTCTGCCATCTCCAGTGCTGTTTGCTCGAATTCACAAAGATCTGTTTGTCTCTGCTTCCCGAGTGCTGGGATTAAAGGCCTGTACCACCACTGCCTGGCTTGGAATGGACTTTTGAAACCTCAAAATCTACCCCCAGATAAACACATCTCCTCCAACAAGGCCACACCTCCTAATTTTTTCCTAACAATTCCAGTAACTGGGGAGTAGTTACTCAAATATAGGAGCCTAGGGTAGCCATTCTTACTCAAACCTCCAGAGGTATGGACCCGGAGGGTCATTTTCCTGTTTCCTTCTAGCTGCTTTGCATAGTCTTTGTTCTTTTCTTCATTTATTAAGCTTCGTGGTTTGATAGATTATTGTACTCATGTGTAATTCTCTATTTCTGTTTTTTTATCTACTCTTCTAGAGGGGTTTGTACTTTCATGTACTGATGATGGTTATTTTTCTTTCACGTTTGAATCTAGGACTTTCTTAATCATGGTTTTTCAGGGTGGTCTGGTAGTCATAATTTCCCCCAGTTTTTGTTTATCTTGGAAGGTCTTTTTCTTTTTCATTCAGTTCTTAAAGTTAACCTTACTGAGTAATTATTTCTGGACTTGCTTTCTCTAGGACTGTGCGATTCTGGCAGAGAAATCTCATTAGTACAACAGTGTTGCCTTTAAATGTTACTTGGGCTTTTTATGATTAAAAAAAAAACTAATACTAAACTTCAGGCAGTTTGACTATTATATATCTTGGTGAGCATCTTTCATGGTCATGCATGCATATTTTAGATTTTATAATCCTCTTGCACACCAATGTCCATTTTTCCCTTTGAACTAAAAAAAAATAATCATTTCTTGTGAATTCTTTTCCCAGCATTTCATCCACTTTACTTTCCCTAGAATCCCTTGCCGAAGAGCTATGATCCTGATGGGTGTGCCACAAAAGCCTGCTGTTCCTACACAGCCTTCTTATAAGAATTTTTAAAAATTGAATCAATTTATTTGTGTGTTTTCCTGCATGTATGTAAGTGCATCACGTGTGACTAGTGCCAGGAGAGGTTAGAGGAGGGCGTCAGATACCCTGGAACTGGAGATGCACCACATGGCTGCTAGGATCAAAGCCCGGTCCTCTGCAAGTGTAGCCAGTGCTCTTAACTGTTGAGCCATCTTTCCGGCCCCAACTTTAAACATTTTTATTTTCTTAGTTGTGTGTAGGTGCACATGCCACAACATACATGTGGATGTCAGAGGACTTTTCAAGAATCACTTCTCTCCTTCCACCATGGGTTCCTGAGACCAACCTCAGGTCATCAGGCATGCCTAGCGGCAAGCACCTCCACCTGCTGAGCCATCCAGCTGGCCCTGGGAAGGCTGTGCAGGAAAGCAGGTTAAGATGTGTCTTAAGCCAGGTGGTGGGAGCACACGCCTTTAATCCCAGCACTTGGGAAGTAGAGGCAGAGGCAGGTGGATCTCAAAGAGGTGAGTTCGAGGCCAGCCTGGTGTACAGAACGAGTTCCAGAACACCAAAGCTACACAGAGAAACCCTGTCTCAAAAAAAAAAAACAAACAAACAAACAAAAAGATGTGTCTTGAGGTGTCTCAGTTTATTATACATTCTCTGAAAATAAAGAAGTTGGAGCTTTGGGGAAACCCAGATGTGTCTATGATTAGTAGGCTTGGACATAGTGGATTCTATGTCAAAGATGGAAAGACTCTGTTAGGTAGCACAGGAGTAGGGACACTAGCAGTCCATGCAGCTGCAGCATACCCAGCAAACTATGTGTAGAACAGTGTGCTATTCCTGCAATGGTAGTGGTAGTCTCTGCCATGATGGGGGCTTTCTCAGGTACTGCTGCCATTGGCCACTGCTTGTATATGTCTGTGGCACCAGTGACATTGGTAGATGAAGGGTCTGAAGCACTTGTCCTTTTACCAGACCATGATGGAGGGCAGAAAGCTTCCTGGTAGAGGGTAGGATGCTTCCTGGGAAGAAGTGGCAGAAAGCACTTAATTCCCTTTGGTGTGCCCACAGGCAGGCTTGTGAGTCATGTCTAGTAAAACAAGATGCAGGAGGTGGCAGAGATAGTGTTGTTTCTCTCTGCTGTTACTCTCTTTGCTGTTGCTATGGGTGTGCTCCTCCAGAAGCAGAACTTGGGCTCCCCAGTCATATGCACACAGGCAGGGAAAAACACCTGGTGGTTCCCCTGCACCCTCTTTTACCTGAAGTGCTCACCAGACGAGGACAAGTGAGTCGTGTTTAGAGTTAGTCAAAACTTCTCTCAGGGACTCCTTTAGCTGTACATGCCCAGGGCGCGCTCTCTCTCTCTCTCTCTCTCTCTCTCTCTCTCTCTCTCTCTCTCTCTCTCATTCAAGGCAAGGTTTCTCTGTATAGACCTGGAACTCATTCTGTAGACCAAGGTGGCCTCAAACTCACAGACATCCACCTGTCTCTGCCTCCCAAGTGCTGGGATTAAGGAAATTAAGGCATGTGTCACCACATCCCAACTTTCAGCTTCTGTAACCTTGAACTCCTTCAGCTGAAGTGCCCTGCTCGTGACAGCACAACTCTCCAGCTTCTTTCCAGGTATTTTGAGGTGGTGGGCTTCCAGGATGCGGTGACAGTCACAGTTCCACCTTATATACCCAGTAGTTACCTGTAGGTAACATTTGGGAGAGAGCAGCAAACTGTGGGTGACGGCTTTTGCACACAGCAGGCCATGCCTTTGGACTCAGGGCAAGCTTCTACAGCCTTGCAGTTTGAAATGTACTCCCTATTCTAAATATGGTAGCACTTGTCCCCAGCAGTATAGGACTGACAGCAAGTTTGAATCAATTTACTGGGTCACATTTGGCTCAAGAGGCAGCTGCCCAAAAAACCAGCACAAGGGAATGTCTATGTGGGTTCTAACTGGCAAAGCAGTCCAAATTTGAACAGCAGGTTCCTTCCCAAGATGGCGCCGTACTACAGTATACTCCCTGGTGATTGGTAGGGGGGTTGGGAGGGGATCCTTTCCTGCAACAGGGCTCCTAGCCGACTTCAAGCTTGCTGATCTACTTTGATGGATTGGATGCCTTGTGAATTTCTTTCTAGAATTGCCAACATCTTAACTGTCAGAGCTCACATACCTCCACCCTAAGTTCCAGGAGACTTGTTTAGTATCATTATGTTACCTCTGTTCTAAGATTTACAATATTCTGCTATTTCCTGTTCTTCCATGATCACCTCAAAATGAATCTCAGGACCAGAGAAATGGCTCAGCAGTTGCTGGTCTCGCAGAGGATCCGTGTCCAGTGCTAAGCACCCATCTCCTGTAAATCCAGAGGATCTGACACACTCTGGTCTCAGGCAACTGCATATTGCACAAATTCTTACATAGATACACACAAATATGCATACATTAAAATTTTTTCCTCTTAAAGGATTCCTGTAGTAAGGAGGCTGCTTGTTTGTTTCCTAGCTGCCTAGACTCCCAAAATAACCACACAGAAACTGTATTAATTAAATCACTGCTTGGCCAATTACTTAAGCGTATTGCTAGCTAGCTCTTACATCTTGAATTAACCCATCTCTATTACTTTATATTTTACCATTAGGTTCATGGCCTACCGGCAAGGTTTCAACATGTCTATCTCTGGCTGTGGCTCCATGGCTTCTCTTCACTATGCCTCCTTTCTCCCAGCATTCAGTTTAGTTTTCCCTGCCTACCTAAGTTCTACCCTAGGCCAAGGCAGTTTCTTTATTCACCAATGATATTCACAGCATACAGAGAATTCCACATCAGATTCCTTCTAAACTAGTGGTTCTCAATCTTCCTAATGCTGTGACCCTTTAATATAGTTCCTCATGTTATGATTACCCCCAATCATAAAATTATTTTTGTTCACTATAATTTTGCTATGAATCATAAATATCTATGAGCTGAGTTCCCCATGGTCTTAGGCAATCCCTGTTAAAGGGCCATTTGACACCCTTCCAAACTCTCTTCCTCTCTCTCTCTCTCTCTCTCTCTCTCTCTCTCTCTCTCTCCCCCCCCCCACCTGCTGTGAACATAATTGGGCACATGTCCTTAAGTATGGTTGAATATCTTTTGTGTCTGAGTTTTAAGGTAGATTGTTGCCTAATTTTCTAAGAAACCACCATACTAGGATCCAAAACAGCTGTGCCAGTTTGCACTTCCACCAGTGGTGCGGGGCAATTCTGTATTCTGTCAGTTATGTTTTAAATAAATGCTGATTGGCCAGTAGCCAGGCAGGAAGTATAGGTGGGACAACCAGACAGGAAGTAGAGGCGGGGCAATGAGAACAGGAGTATTCTGGGAAGAAGGAAGCTTTTTCCCCAGTCCTCCCCAGATACAGAAGAAGAAAGATGTGACCTGCCCTGCCAAAAAAAAAATACCGAGCCATGTGGCTAACATAGATAAGAATAATGGGTTAATATAAGTTACAAGAGTTAATAAAAAGCCTAAATTAATGGGCCAATCAGTTTATAACTAATGTAACCTCTGTGTGATTCTTTGGGACCTAACGGCTGTGGGAACTGGGCAGGACAGAAACCCCAACAAGCAGGCCCTCATGTTGCATACCAGCAGTTGCAGAGGTTTTTCTTTACCCCGCATTCTCTTCAGCATAAATTTTCATAAGTATTTTTAATCTTGGTCATTTTTACAGCGATAAGATGGAATCTCAGAGTTTTAAACTTGCATTTCTCTAATGGTTAAGGATGCTATGTTTGAGCGTTTTTTGAGTATCTTTCAGTCATTTTAAGTTCATCTACTGAGAGTTTTAAGTTTAGGTCTGTATCATATATTTTTGTTGGATTATTTGTTCTTTTTTAAAAATATTTATTTATTTATTATGTATACAATATTCTGTCTGTGTGTGTATGCTTGCAGGCCAGAAGAGGGCACCAGACCCCATTACAGATGGTTGTGAGCCACCATGTGGTTGCTGGGAATTGAACTCAGGACCTTTGGAAGAACAGGCAATGTTCTTAACCTCTGAGCCATCTCTCCAGCCCCAGGATTATTTGTTCTTTTGATGACTAATTTCCTAAGTTCTTCGTATGTTTTTGGAGTGGATTAGTGATAAGATTTTTCCCATTCTATAGGCTGATATTATGTCTTGTTGACTATGTCCTTTGTTATCCAGAAGCTTCTCAGTTCAGGAGATCTCATTTATTGTTTCTCTCAATGTTGGTGCCACTGGGGCTGTAATTGATAGATGTGCCAAAGTGTTTTTCTAATTTTTCTTCTGTGAGGTTCAATGTGGTTGGTTTTATGTTGAGGTCTCTGATTCATTTAAACTTGAGTTTTGTGCATAGAGATGAATATGGATCTATTTTCATTCTACATGTTGATGTCTAATTAGGCCAGCATCATTAGTTGAATATGCTTTCTTTTTCCATTTTCCTATCAGCTAGACAGACTTGTAATTTATGAGGATAGTTTACAAACTTTATTAATTAGATACACAATGGTTAAAGCCTTAGTTATAATATTCTTATGGGAGATCTTGAGATACAAAGTAAAATTCTTAAAGGGAGCAATGAGCCAGTTTCCAATAGAGAGCTTATAGAAGCATCCAGGTAGGTACTCAAGCAGGCAGAGTATATTAATTATGATTCAGCTATGACAAGTGTGTGTATATTAAGTACAAAACTTATTCTACAGCAGTTTTATGAAAAAACAATGCTTTTTATGGCTGCACCTTTCCATTTTGCCAGTTAAGATATTGAACTCTTAATTTAAAGCAGTAACTTGTCTAATACAAAAGAACAGAATGAAATCTAGAAGATATTTTAGCAGGGAATTGACTATGATCAATGTTATACTAAGCAATTAATTGATAATTTTAAGATAGTGATTCTTGGACAATTGTGTTTGCTCAATTCAAAGACTAGAGTAATCTAGAGTAATAATCTTTTTTTTTTCCAGATGATTGTTGCTGTAATTCGCAGACCTATATTTTGTTAATGTTATAGCTAAAAATCCCTTAAAGAATGTTATGTTGAGGGGGCTGGAGAGATGGCTCAGTGGTTAAGAGCATTGCCTGCTCTTCCAAAGGTCCTGAGTTCAATTCCCAGCAACCACATCGTAGTTGCAAACGCCCCCATAGAGGAGTTGGAGAGGAACCTTTGGTCCAGTCTTCCCCACCCCCTTGAGTGCTGTTGGTTCAGGCCTTGTGTAAGGGTTTGGAAGATGACCAGACTCTGGAGGACATCATTTGTGTGAACAGAGATGGAGTGCCTGATCTGTGGACCACCACTCTATACTTCAGGGTGCCATGCTGCTCTGAGGAAGAGATGCTGAGCTGCTTCCAGACATTTGGGACACACACAGAGACCCAGAGGCCCTGCTGAGATGACCTGACCGTGATGACTACAATTTTCTGCAGTTTGAATCCTCTTTGCTTTGGACCTGAGATGCAGACTGAACATTTGACTGTTTTTGTCTCTGGGACACAGAACTAATTTTCATTAAAATATTGGACTGGAACTGGTATTTGATAACAATGTCATTGTACTCTTACCCAGCAGAAAAGCTTTTCTTCTTTTGTTTAATGTGGATTTAAGAAAACTGTGATATGTTAAACTGTGGACTTATTGTTAAATATGGTATTGATCTGATAATGTTTAATTATGGTAATGACCTAATAGTGTTTGTAAATTCATATAAGATGTTGAGAAATGTTGGTATTGACCAACAATGTTGAAAAATAATGGTATTGACCTGATATTTGTAAATGCTTATAAGATGCTGAGAAAAATTGGTATTGATCAATAATACTGAGCATTATGGTAATGACCTGATGATGTTTGTAACTGCTCATGTTGGGAAAAGTTTGACACACCCTGTAAATGTTTATATTTAATGCATAGGTTAAGAATTTTAGATTTTGATACAATGTGAAAAGTTTGAGGTGCTCTCTTCTCCTTTAAATAGATTATAGCCTTTAGAGCATGATTATTCATAAAGCATTATAATTTATCCTGACAAGAAAGTATGGCTCCAAGACACAGAGCCCAAAATATCTCTCTCCCAAATCTCTTTTCTTCACAGAGATCAGCAGTCAATGATGGGTTTGAAGCTTTTTCCCAGATGAATGCCTGTTCCAAAGATGGGAAAATCTGGGTAAATGGTCTTTGCCCAAGGCAGGTGTGATCTTCTGTCCTGTTGCAGAAGCACAGGTTTTATTAAGAGAGTGGATTGTAGGCCCATATTTCTGCATGGTATGGCAGCCAGACTCAGGCCATAGTTTGTACCTGAGGTGGTCATGTAGCCTTCCAGACAGGCTATCGTTACCGTTACCCTAACAAAGGGTCAGGATGAACCGGGCGGTGGTGGCGCACGCCTTTAATCCCAGCACTCGGGAGGCAGAGGCAGGCGGATCTCTGTGAGTTCGAGACTAGCCTGGTCTACAAGAGCTAGTTCCAGGACAGGCTCCAAAACCACAGAGAAACCCTGTCTCGAAAAACAAAACAAAACAAACAAAAAAAAAAAAAATAAAGGGTCAGGATGTTGCTCTGCTCCTTCTTTTGTGATCTGGAGGATGCCTGGGATAGAGTGGTTAATTCCTACCTAGGTGATACAGCTGGCATAAAGAGCAGGAAGACAGGGAGAGGTGACAAAATGGGCATAAAAAGGTGTGATCAAAGGTGTGGACTTGAATAAAGCCATTCATCTGGTTACCTAGAAAACAGAATGCTAATGAATTCCCCCCTCGGTTTACGTTTTGGTATAAAGGCTCTTTGGAGAATAAACGCAGAGGAATTTTCAAGATGTGAACTCAGGATTTATGAGGGATCACTGAGAACCTCCCTCCTGATAAAGGCATGTGAGTTGTGTCTTAATTCCTGCGCCTCCCACTGGTCCAGAGAGATAGTTTACGTTGGGGTTTGGACTCCGACAAATGATGTCCTCCAGAGTCTGGTCATCTTCCAAATCCTTACACAAGGCCTGAACCAACAGCACTCAAGTAGAGTACTTCAACTCTTTCAAGAAGTGCTGTGACTAAGAGCCAAGCAACCCTGCCCTGCTCACCTCAAGCTTTTACAACACCCCCAGATGATTCTAATAGTTCTCTTATCTGCAGACATATCCTAAGACCCCTCTATCTTAAGATGGGCACAGTATCAAACCCTACATATACTGTTTTTACATGACATTATTACATACACTTTTATTATAAAAGCTTATTTCATAAATTAGAAACCAGATCTGTAATTGTTAAGTTACCTTAATGCCATAGAGAACTGATGTGGGATTCTCCTCTATATGCTGTGAATACCATTAGCTAATAAATAAACTGCCTTGGATGGTTGATAGGGGGAACTTAGGTAGGTGGGGAGGGGGGGGAACCTATGCTGGGAGAAAGGAAGCAGAGTCAAGGAGAAGCCATTGAGCCACCACTGGAGACAAACATACTGAAACTTTAGCCAGTAAGCCACAGCCATGTGGCGATACTCAGATTACTGGAAATGGGTTGTTAAAAGATAGCCAGTAAGAAGTCAGAGCTAATGGGCCAAGCAGTGTTTTAAATAATATAATTTCTGTGTGATTATTTCAGAGCTGCTGGGTGGCGCTGGGAAAGAAACAAGCTGCCGCCTCCATACCACAGTGAACCTGAACTGAGTTGGTTAAGTGGCTAAGAGTTGTGCAGCTTATTCAATTCAAACATGAAGGTTAATTTGCTTCAAGTTCATTTCTACAATTCTATACTTAGTATTTTCAAACCAAAGCTATTGTTGGATAAGAGGACTGCAGAAAAGGATGTGTGTGTGTGTGTGTGTGCATCAAACAGATTTAAGAAATCATTCACAAGTGCCTAAGCTGGGCCAGCAAAAGCCCAACTGAAAGCACAGCCAGAGCATTCCCACCACAAAAGAAAAAACCCAAATCAGATACTGATTATATACAATTTATTTAATAAATTAATGTCATTCAAAATACAGTGCCAGAGCATTATGCAGTTGAACATGCCAGCAATGTTTGTCACGAGGCACCCGTGCTCACGTTGCATTGGTGGTGCCCCACAGCTGCTAGTGGTTCCTGGGATTAATGCCTGAGCAGTGCTAGTGTCTGCTCTCCTGCATACTCAGTGCAGACAATTCCTGCACAGCTCACCTTCCTACCCCACCCCCCAAACATACACACATCAGGTTAAAAAACATACCTAAGAGATACCTACACACAATCACTCTACAGTAATGCTCGTTATTAAATTAAGATGTAATGACCTGGTTAATCCATTCTAAAACTTTTTAAGATGGAGAACTACATCAGCAGCAGGTGGTTATATGCATGAGCCAACGTTAATGTAATATGGAAAGTGGAGACATTTACTGACTAAAGCTCCACAATGACCCGCACAATGAGGGACTAGCAATTCATTTGCAAGCCCAGCAACTTAAGTCCGCACCTGGTAAGTGACCAGCTGACTGGACAACCTGTATTCTAGATAGACAAGTATAGTCAGTGGGAAGGGAATACATGCACCTAGGAGAAGAGTGAGACTGGTCCTGCAGTCACAGCTTCCCTGTGTGATACCATAGACACAGAGGAGATCTTCCTCAGCAACAGTATAGGATTTGAAAGACGTTTCTAGACTGACATGAATATTAGTGTTAAGTACAGCTGAATTATGCTAGAGAAACTATATTCCAGGACTTTAGAAGTACAGGAATTCAATACATATACTAAAATAATCTCAGCACAATTTTGGTATACCACACTAGGAACAAAAAATTCCTTTTAAAAGTGAAGTTTTGGACTGTACATACACAGGGCTAACAATGTTAGATAATCCAGACTCTTATGCTCACATGATACACATCAAAGTCTCTCAATTATCAAATAACCTATTTCATATTACAGAAGCATTATCTTTCTGTATGACACACTGATATATATATTATACTGATGCAAATATTAAGTAGGTCATAAAAATAAAATGTATCAAAGATAGATTTTTATGTACTCATACTTAGTCCTTTCATATCCTCTGGTTTAACAAAGGATATCACTAGTCCAGCATGTGCACCCCCTCAACTCCCCTATACAGGGGGAAGCGCAACCATTTCTCCATCCAGTTCAAACTCCTCAGTCCCATCTGGTGAAAAAAGGTAAGTTGGTGGCTTCCATGGAGATTCTTCAAGACAGGATGGATAAAGCTTCCCCACAGTGCATCGAAAATCTCTCCCTAGATCCCACAGCACACGTTCAGATATGTGCTGCCGCAGAGACCACCGATCAAGTTCCAAATCATACTGGTAGGTGACGTATTTAGCTCGTTCATTTAAGTGAGTTTCTCGCATAAACACACAAAGAGAATTTGAGATCACAACAGCTCTAACACAGGGATCAGAGTACCTTTTAGCAGGGATGTTGGCTGCCATTTTCCATTCGTTTTTATTCACATCATAAATTTCCACAGTTACTGAAGACCCATCCACAGTGCCAGAGGGGAGTCTTATGCCAGAATTAGTAGCAATATGCAACCCTCCAATATAGAAAATTTTATCGCCAAAAGCTGCAGCTGAAGCAAAAGATCTGCTAGTCTGCCTCATGGCCATCTCCACCCACGAGTCAGACCTCGGAAAGTAACAGTACATGAGGTTCAATGTCATCACATAAATGCAGTCATGAACCACAACGGCTGCACTCCACTGCCAAGCACAGGGTAAGGGGCTCACCATTGTCCACTCATCCTTCTCAGTGTCGTATCTTTCTACAGTCCTCCGATTAAGTTCTCCACCAACACTGTCTCCTCCAATTGCATAGATATAGCCTTCACAGCAAACCAAGGATGGCTTCACGCGGACAAAGAGCATCGGCGTCTTTGGAAACCAGGTATTTTGTTGTGCATCAAACCAGTAAAAGCAATTCACAGTTCTGAAGGCGGTCTGCAGTTTGCTTGTCTTACTGTGATTTGTTTTTGTGTTTTTCAGGGGCACCTGGCCCCCTGCTATGTAAATATCATTATCAGGGGTTACAACTGTCCCAACCTTATGCAAATCAGCTGGCGGGTTGCATAACTTGTAAACTTTCTCTGCCTGGGGGCTATAACAGACAGAAGAGTAAAGACTACAAGGGTTTTCTGATGATGCTTCAATGAAAATCATCATCTCCTCCTTAGTCATCCCAAGTCTTGGTTTGAAAAACTTGGGCATAGACTTATAAAGACCTTGAACCACAACAGACTTATCATTGGGCGGGAGCCCCTGGAACCAAGCTCTCTGTGTGACTTCTGAAAGTGCATCAATTCTGATTTGGCTAAGAACCGAAGACAAATACTGGGATCGTGATTCTGTGTTGTACTCCAGCCACAGCATTGCAGCTTCTCGGACTGTCTCTTCCTTCTCGACGTTTAGGTTGTCACTGCTGAGGATGTCTATCAGCAGGTCGTGGGACAGCTGCAGGAAGGCTTCCTGGTGGCACACAGCAGTGAACTTGTGCTCCACCATTCTCTTAGCACTCTGCTTCAACTCTTCACAGCTGAAGAGGTCAGCAAAGCTCAACAACCGAACACAGTTCTCCGCATTAATTTTTTTAATTAAATATTCTCGACAACGCTGTAATACATCTTCTACCTAAAATAAGGGGGATAAACGATGATAGATAAAAAATAATTTAAAAAACGCTGAGAATCTAAATCTAATATCCTACATTGAGAGCTACTCCCATCCGGTTTTTTTAATTAATTTATTTATTATTTTTGGTTTATTGAGACAGGGTTGCTCTGTGGCTTTGGAGCCTCTCCTAGAACCAGCTCTTGTAGACCAGGCTAGCCCTGAACTCAAAGATCTACCTTCCTCTGCCTCCCAAGTGCTGGGATTAAAGGCGTGCGCCACCACTGTCTAGCTCCCTCCAGTTTATTTTCATGTAAGATATAGGTTTCCCATAGCAGACTCCCCTATACTGTCAATTTTTACTACCATATGTATGTATGCATTCATACACACACACACACACAAAAAGAGACAGTTTCCTGCAATAATAAAATTAGACTTCAAGACTACAAGACTAGGCAATTTCCATTTCTTCCTCTTGCCCGACGACCTATTTACCGCTCCTATTCAGGCTGCTGTGAGTGACCCATACAGCAATCTCAGATTTAAGGAGCTATTTAAATGATCTAAATGCCTATTTAAGGCTGGTTCCTGAGATCTAAAAGTTCTTCCTTGGTAGAAACTTTGTTTCTTTTGTTTTTGCAGACAGGGGTTTGCTCCATGTAGCTGGTGTCACCTCAACCAGCCCTTCTCTTCTACCTCCCAGCTGCTGGGAGTACAGCATGGTACCATGCCATCATGCCTGGCTGCAAACAGCAGTTTTCAAAGTACAATGTGTTATTCCAAAGCAGAGAAAGAGATGATGGGAATAGCCATACTCCTATAAAATCTGGAGGGAGTCTAAGCAATACAGAACAGTTAATCATACTAAAATACATCAATCATCATACTAAAATACATCAATCATCTATTTTAGCTAACTACTTAATAGCTCAATATAGCTCACAACCATTACTAGCATCAAATCTTCCATAGCAATCCAAATGTGTTTGTGAGAGTTCTATGAAACATAATGAATTTAGGCTTTAAACACTGTAAAAGCTCTTAACTTCAACAATACTTAACTTGAAATCTAATTCTGAAGAGCATCAGGCAAAATATGAAACCAGAGCCAGCTGGTTGTGGCGCATAGTCTTTAATTCCAGCACTTGGGAGGCAGAGGCAGGAGGATCTCAGTGAGTTTGAAGCCAGACTGGTCTACAAAGTGAGTTTCAGGACAGGCAGGACTGTTACACAGAGAAACCCTGTCTCAAAAATAAAAAGATAAGAAAATACAAAACCAGTACGAAAATGACTCTGTATCTCTTTCAAGACAGGCCTCACTGTATGCAAAGCTCTGAATGCCCTGGAATCTGTGATTTCCCGGCACTCTGATTACAGGTGTGTACCACCAGACTCAGCTCACTGATTTTCAATTTACAGGCTCTGTATTCAGATCCACACAGATAAGACCTTGTGTTTAATAGTGTTACCCCTGAACAAATGGGAAAATAAACTTAGTATTTATTTCTAAACCAATGTGGCTGCTATTTTGTCACTCGCCTATTTGTTTTATGACATTCCTGCCATAAAATCATTTACCAACTGAGAAAAGTCCTGTTTTTTTCTTCATTTCACATTTTATAACCAGAAAGTGACTCATATAAAATTAACATTAAAACTGTACAGATAAAGATCTATCTATCATGAATGCGGGCCTGGTAAGATGACTGGTTATGAGCACTGGTTGCTCTTCTAGAGGACCCAGGTTGAATTCCCAGCACCCATATGGCAGCTCACAGCTGTCTGTAACTCCAGGGGATCTGGCCCTCACAAAGACATACACACAAACACACACACACACAGGCAAACACCAATGCACATAAAGTCAATAAAATAAGCTCCACCTCACTGGCAGGTTAGAAGCCCGCTTTACCTGCAGGAAGCAAGCTGTTTCGTAGAGCTGCTCTACGGTGCTGTCATTCACCGCCAAGTTCCCTGTGTATGCATAGGTTATTATCATCTGCAGGGCCGCAGCATCCACATTCCTCAGGTGCACATGCGTCTGCTTGCTTTCACTTAGTCCACTCATGAACATGGCCCTAGGGGGACACAGAAAGCAAGCTTAATAAAACAAGCTGGGTAACACAGGATGTTTATTCAGGTATCTATTTTAGAAAGACCTTCAGAGACAACGAGAAAATCATATATAATCCAGGGCTGAAGACAAGACCACTATGCCATTTTGAGGGCGGACATCAAAATTAATTTACTCTTCATAGTCACACAATGGGATACTATTCAGCAATAAATCAGAAGTGTTGCTAAATAAATGAACCTCAAAAACACCCTGCTCAGTGAAGAAGCCAGATACAAAAGACACAAGTTTATTTACATGAAATGTCCAAGAATTGCCAAATATACAGAGACAGAACGTTACCTAGATGTAGGAGGACTGAACTGAATATATAAGATAAGCACAAGGTGACAGAAACGCTGTAAATTAGACGGTGGGGATGGCAGCACAGTTCTGTCACCCACAGAATCCAAGTAAAATGGCTCCTGGATACCCTCAGCACACGAAAACAAAGATACTAAGTCCCCTTTTAAAATAAGGCATATTAGTCCAAAACATACACACATCTTTTTAGCTTTATTTATGTATTTAGTACCTACCAATCTGCCTGTCTAGGCTGGTCTTGCTTCTGATTCTCACCTCTCTCTTCAGTGCTGAGAATACTGACATGCCCTATCACACCTGGTTCATGTGGTCTGGAGATCAAATACAGGGCACTTCATGCATGGAAGGCACATACTATACTCACTGAACTACAGCCTCATCCAGCCTGCCACAGGCTACTTGTAATACCTCAAACAATGTAAATACACAAATAGCTGCTCGACTGTAAGGTTTTCTTTCTTAAGAGTATTTTCTATTTGCAGTTGAAGATGTGGTAAAAACTGCAGAGAGCTGACTGCAGACTTAAAAGGACTTATGCTATGTAAATTCTACCTTTAAAAAGCTTACAAACCACTAAAGAATTTTCTAAACATGCAGCTCTGTTACAAAAAAATATGCAGGAAACTATGCTGGAAAGACTATTGACACTGTGGGAAAACAGACCAACTCTTTTGAGACGGGGTATCACTGTTTTATCACTGTTCCTCCGGCTGTCCTGGAACTCACTATGTAGACTAGACTGCTGAACTCAGAAAGATCTGCCTGCCTCTGCTTCTTGAGTGCTGGGATTAAAGGCTGTGGACCACCATACCAGGTTCATACTGAAACTTTCAAAAGTCCACTTAAAAAGAATCGTTCCATTGATTTATTGTGAAGGTCTACTGTGTGTTGTAGGATAGGGCTTAGACCACAGTGCATGCGTGGAGGTCAGAGAACAGCTTCTGAGAGTCGGCCCTGTCCCTCCACCTGTGGAACCATAAGTTGTCAGGCTTAATGGTAAGCGCTGAGCCACCTTGCCGGCCTGCCTGCGAGTATACTTAACTGGAAGAATATTGTTGCATACACAAGAGAAAAAACCTCTGTATGCAGTGGTTTAAAAGAGTGAGTCCCAAAATAGTCACTAGCTTGGGTAATACAGTATGGGACACATGTGCTCAGGGCTACAGCTCAATAAGGTTCATGCAGTAGAACAGAGCATGAACTCTAAAGATGAGTGGCAGGTCACAGGCCTTTAAATGGGCAGGTCTGGGAGGGAGCTCAGTAGTAGAGCACTACGTGTAACATACATGAGGCCTCAGGCTCAATTTTAGTCTCATGCTGCCTCAGAGTCATCTGAGAAACTCATCTGACAGCGAAGGAGACTGTTGTGAGCTTAGATTAACTATGATGGATTCTTCCCTAAAATGAATACTCTACACACAGACAGAGCTCAAGAGCTAAAGGTTGAAAACTAGAGGATTGGCTATGAACCTAGAGCAAGCATCTAGTTAGAGATAGAGCATGCCAGGAATAAACACAAAAACTAGAGCAAGCATCTAGTCAGAGATAGAGCATGCCAGGAATAAATACAAAAACTAGAGCAAGCATCTAGTAGAGATAGAGCATGCCAGGAATAAATACAAAAACTAGAGCAAGCATCTAGTTAGAGATAGAGCATGCCAGGAATAAATACAAAAACCATTACAAAAGGCTGATAAAGCCTAGCTATTTTCTGAACACAGAACAGGATATGGCAGAAAGCAGATAAGAGTCAATGCTACCTGTTTACTTTCAACAAAATACCTGGAAAAAATGTTAATAAGTAACAAATTTTAAGGCCAAGAAAGAAAGTTCATCATTGCAAAAAGGTGAGTTAAACTGCATACGTGAAGACCAGCTGAGTCAAAAGGAAATGATATAATCACCAGTAAAGAATGTAATAGCAGAGGAAAATTGAAGGTTAGGCACTAATACGGGAGCCATGACTCAGCTACAAACTGACCAGTTACAAAAGGAAGACCACTCCTGCCCCCAAATCAAGAAAACCATACTTAAGAACTCCAGTTCAGAAAACACACACACGCCGGGTGGTGGTGGCACATGCCTTTAATCCCAGCACTCGGGAGGCAGAGGAGGCGGATCTCTGTGAGTTTGAGGCCAGCTACAGAGAAACCCCGTCTCGAAAAACAAACAAACAAACAAAAGAACACATACACAACAATGAAGGAGAACTCAGTTTGCGGGGTTAAGGAGTGCTTGAACCACAGACACGTGCAACACCAGTCAGCCCAAGAGGTGTGTGCCTCTCAAACTAAGGAGGCAGCTACCTGGGAGAACTGAGACTATAGTCAGAGAAGTACAAGTTCAAAGCCAGTCAAAACACAAAATTTTTAAAAGGGCCAGTGTGTCTCAGTGGGAAAATTCCTGTCTTGTCTATGTTATACCCTGGGCTTAATGTTCAGTAACTATAAAATATAAAATAATAGTAACAACAATAATAAATCCACCTGTGGCCAGGCACAATAGCTTACACCTGTACTCCCAGCACTTGGAGCCTAAGGCAAGAGGATCACGGTGGGCTCAAAGCTGGGCTACCTAAGTTCTAAGAAACAAGTGACAGCTACGAGGTCAAGAGAAGGCCTGCATTTGGCCTCTGCTTCAGTTTCTTTCTCCAGGTCCCTTGTCTTGGCCTCCCTTTGTGATGGACTGTGGCCTATAAGCTGAAATCATATTTCCCTGCCCCGTCCTCAAAAAAGAGATACACTGCAAAATAAACTGAGGTTCCTAGTGATCCTTAACACCACACAAAATGAGCAATGCAGACAGATACGAAAATCCAGGCAAACAGGGAGGGAACACAGGTCCCAGAAATCCCATCGAAGCTAAAGGACGAACACAAACGCGACTGAGTCGGGACAGTGTTCTTAGAAAAGATGCTACCAGCTTCACTTGTCTGAGAGGGAACTCTGGAGCAGCAGTGCAAGATGAGTGCTCTTTACATTCACACCAGCAGCGGCCTAAGGCCAGGAACAACTGAGGTACACAGACGACAGTGAGAACCGTTCTGTAAAGTGACTGCTTCCTAAACACCAAAAATAGCAAAGTCTGGCCAATGTGACCACGGACACTTAAAAAATGTAAAATTACTGACTGACTGTGTGGGTATGTGCCAGGGTGAGCCAGTCTTCCTCCACTATGTGGGCTCTAGAGAATCGAACTCAGGTGTTAGGCTTGGTTGCAAATACCCTACTCACTAAGCCCTATTAGCTGGCTTAAAAAAAAAAAAAAAGAAAAAACAAATGACGAATTACATAATTATGTAATGAGCTTAAGAGCCATAGAATGCTGAGTAATTCTCAAGTAGTAACTCAATCATTGAGTATAAAATAATCAGTAAGTCAATGTTACCAAGATACAATTACTATTTGAGTAACAAACTACAAAGGAAAAACACAAGGTACTTTAAAGGCAGAATTTTGAGAATGGGGAAACAGCTAGTGGATAAAATGCTTGCTGCCCAAATACTGAGGATCTCAGTTCAAATTCCCAGAATCCATTAAAGGCAGGCCCAATCACATCTGTAATCTCAGTTTTCTACAAGGAGATGGAGAATCCCCAACAAGGCTGGCTTATTAGTGCCAAACAAGGAGACACTGTCTCAAGCAAAATGGGAGGCTAAGTCTGACACCGAGGCCTGTGCCCTGACCTATACACATACATTGGCACGCATACTCCCGCACATACAATATACACATACCACATACAGAAACATAAAAAGAATAAAAAGCAGAATTAGCTGTGTATGTAACAATCCTGAATTCTGAAGGCCGAATTCCACTAAAAATACTTGAGAAAGATGTATTATTAAGGCATATACTATAATCTATTCAGTACAATGAAAAGACACATAAGGGAAAAACATTCTTGTGGCTAAAAAACTAGTCCAAAAATAAGATCTTAATGATACACACGTACCCGACTATTCTATGCACTCAATAAATATAAGTGGTTGCTTTAGGAAAATCATGTTCCCATAAAATCATGGAAGCTAAAGAAGGGAACTACAGGCCGGCGTTGGTGGCGCACGCCTTTAATCCCAGCACTTGGGAGGCAGAGGCAGGCGGATCTCTGTGAGTTCGAGACCAGCCTGGTCTACAGAGCTAGTTCCAGGACAGGCTCCAAAGCCACAAAGAAACCCTGTCTCGAAAAACAAAAAAAAAAAAAACAAAAAAACAAAACAAAAAAACAAACAAACATGGTGGAGAGATGGCTCATTAGTTAAGAACACGGGCTGCTCTTCTGGAGGACCTGGGTTCGATTCCCAGCATTCATAAGGTGGCACACAACCATGTATGATTCAAGTTCCAGGGAATCCAACACCCTCTTCTGGCCTTCATTGGCACTAAATGCAGACAAACATACACATAAAATCTAAACTTGTAAAAGGTGGCTTGAGGGCTGGAGAGATGACCCGATGGTTGAGAGCACTGACTGTTCTTCCAGAGGCCCCACGTTCAATTCCCAGCACCTATACTGTAGCTCACAGCTGTCTGTAACTCATGCATGTAGTGTAGACATGTGCAGGTAGAACAGCAACACACATTAAACAAACAGGAGGCTCGAGTGACGGCTATATACGACTGGTTGGTCTTCCAGGACCTGAGTTCAATCACCAGTGCTGACATGGTGGCTCCCAATCATCTACAACTCCAGTTCCAGGGGATCTAAAACCCTTCTCTAGCCTTTATGAGAAGCAAACATACATGTTTTGAACTTACATGCAGGCAAAACACCTGTACACACAAAATAAATAAATGAAAGGAATTAGCTACTATAAGTAATGGAAGCCTTGAAAGTACTGTTTGTTGCCTGTACTGGGCGGTGGTGGTGCATGCTTTTAATCCCAGCAGCAGGTGGATCTCAGTGAGTTCAATGACAGTCTACACAGAGAAGCCCTGTCTCAAAAAAAAAAAACAAAAAGAAAAACAAAAAGAAAAAACCTGCCACCTTTAAATTGTAATATTACAGTATTAATGAAAGATTAATGCTGCTCTGTTTTCAAAAATCTTAATTCAGATAAATAACTTGATAAATAGTATTGAAAATACTAGCAAGATGACTTGGCAGATAAAGAACCTTGCTCCCCAAGCCTAATAACCTGAGTTCAATACCTGGGAACCCCAAAATGAAGAGAGAACCAACCCCTCCAGGCTGTACTCTGAACTTTTGCACACAATAAACAAATGTGATTAAAATTTACATAACAAAACAACATGCTATTGCTACAACCACAAACTTAATGAAGAAAAAAATAAAGCCATAACACAAAAAATATTAATTGAATTTCTCTTGCATAGTTTTGTGTATGTGTGGGGAAGGAGCGCACATGCATGTTTCTCTATGTAACCCGTAGATCCGCTTGCCTCTGCCTTCCAAGTGCTGGGATTAAAGGCATTGCATAGTTTTGGTACCATATCAGATGACTTCAAAGTTAACTTAACACTAAATAACCTGCTCACTTATTAATAATGCTGAAGCAGGAGACTCATACAAGTTCACACAATGGAGACCAGCTTGGACAACAAAACAGCAGCTCTGTGACTACACAGATGTCGATCTATAACAAAAGCATAGAGCTCTTCCCAACATGGCTAACCAGTTTGCGATTAAGTCATTAAGAGAGAGCTTATAAACTCAGACATCCATTTGCTGAACCTAAAACCCTGAATTTTTACCCCAGCCAAGACAGTGGGTCTGAAACACAAAAATGATGAGCACTGTTCAGTTTACAAGCACTCTTCAGTTTATAAACAACCATGTTTCTAAATGCACTATTAAAAAAATAAGAGTAAATGAAAACTATGCAAGACAAATGCTATTAACATTTCCTGTATTATGGTTTCATTTTTTTCTTCATTAACTCTGTGGCTGCCAAAACAACATGCTGTGTGCGTGTACAATAGTTGATGTGTGGAAGCCAGCATACAACTGGAGGGGCTGGTTCTGTCCTTACACTTTGTGGGTTCCAGGGATTGAACTCGGGTCCTTAGGCTTGGCCAGCAAGGGTCTTTACCTGCCGAGTTATTTTGCTAGTCCACATAATGAGTTCAAGAACCGTCAAAGCCACACAATCTTAAGAAACGAAAATGAAAACTTTAGCGTTTAAAATAATTCCTACTGGTAGAAGACCATCATTCCAGCGATGGCTCCATGGGGTCAGGTGCTGGTGGGTGAATCTGAAGATGTGCGTTCCAGTCTCAGAATGCATATTCACAGTCATGTGCAAAGCTCTTTAATGTATAGCTTCTAAGTTTGCACTTGAGACCCACCAAAAATTCAGTAACCTCCATTTTTAAAGCTGCATCTGATTATTGTAAACAGGCTTTGTAACAGAGAGGAAAATAGTGTCTGAAACTGCATGAAAACCCACACCGTAAACTGAAACCAAAGTGGCTGGCACTTCACAGGCAACTGGCATCCAGGCCCTGGCTTGGTGACGCCACGCTGAGGAATGTGCCATCTCTTCACTTTTAGGTAAATCAATCTTCCAAGTCCATTTAGTCTGCCTTGCTACAGCTGCCACAAACAGGCAGCAGAGGCAATTTTCCTGTAGCAGAGATACTTAGCCCACATTTAATTTATCTTACTCATCCTGACTCTTTTCACACTGAGCAAAACTCACCTTAAAAGTCAGAGAGCAAAAAGCAATTTCTTTACCTTAGTTGCTATTCTCAAGAACCTTAAACCTGAAAGTTCTAATTTTTATTATTTGTCTACAATGGACTGCAACCCGGAATTGTGAGCTAAAATAAACCCTTCTCCTCGAAAAAAGGAAAAAAATGTTTATTATTTCTAAAGAGCACAACTCTATAAACTTCCAGGTTCTAAGACACAGAGAGCACCAACACTATCATCGGCACTGCATGGAGTCTGGTAAGGCTGGGGGGTACCAAAAGAATAATTATCCAAGTTATTTCCCTTAAGGTGGTGTTTCTGTTGTGATTAATGTTTATGATAGCATCTAAACAGCATCAACTAGCCCCTAAAAATTGAGTCTGTTACATAACTCTTCAGTTTATAAACAACCATGATTTCCTAAATGCACTATTTAAAAAAATAAGAGTAAATCTCATTTTTCTTTTCAAGAAAAAAAAAACAGTATACTGAATATAGCACCCCAAAGTAAAACTATAGTCAATTTCAACAATTTTCAAGTATTTAATACTTTTGTAAAAACTTCATCTGTTCCTTAAAGGAAATGCTTTGACAAGTACTGAGTAAAAACACTGGGGAGGCAGAGGCAGGCAGATCTCTGTGAGGCCAATTTGGTTCACATAGTGAGCTTAACGATAGCCAACGCTACACAGTATGACTTTGTCTTAAAAAAAAAAAAACAAAAACAAAACCAAAAACTTTGAAAAGAATTCCTATTGACAGAGGATTAGGTGGTTGTTGGGCAGGCCTATTGATCTGAGTTGCCGTCTCAGAATCCACATAAAGGAGGAAGGAGAGAACCAAATCTGGCAAGGGCATTATCCTCTGATCTCCACCGTGTGCTCCGGCATACCTGCCCACATCCACGCCCACACAGTGCAGTAAACTGAAATAAGACTGTTACTACAAACTAAGAAAGATCAGCTACTCACCTGAAATAGGAGCTGCATGTTGCAAGAACCATCTTATGGCAAGGGAACTCAGTGCCTTCAACGATTAACACTATGTCAGTAAACAACTGCTGTTGGTAAAACAGGTTCAACTGCCCCAACAAGGACACAGCATACTCGGTATTGACCTGCCTTTCCTCCTGAGTGGACATGACTGCATTCCATCAATGTCTCCCAGAACACATTAGAAAAGTCCGTCTTGATGGAAGGTCAAAGGAAAACTTCCGAAATAAAGGAGGGCGTCCACTTGCTCTCATCTGTAGCACTCAACCAGAACTGACGCAATCCGGTGTATCCTGAGGCTTACAGTCTTTGCTAGGTCATCCTGCGCTAGAGTTTTTCAACAGAGTCTCCAGACATCCTGCTCAGATCTGCAACTGTGCAGCTCATGAATAAAAGGAAAAAATACAGGAGGTAGATTTTGTTGCAACATCTTATGTTCAGTAGGCTTTCTGCAGAACTAAAAAGAAAAAAGTTCAGTTAGAATACATAGATCAAGCTCTTAGAATACAATGTTTAAAACAACAGCCTTTGATATACTTTACATTTACGTAAAGTTTCAATCAATTTTAGATACTAGCAGAAAAATGAAACAGAAGAAAAACGAATTGTTCAAGTCTGTAACATTTAAAATAACTAGGCTGCAGAAAATCAACAGCTGTACTTTAAACTTTTTGCCTTCCACACAAGAAGTAAACATTGGAGAAAATAAGCACAGGAATAAACAGCTGACTTTAAGGTTCTTTAGAGAATTTAAATTGCAGAAGCCAGCAACACATGACTGCAATTTAATGGAGAAACAATACTCAAACAAATGCCCTCTTCTGCAGTGGTTGTCACTCTCCAGACATATTTATACAAAGACTACATAGCAATGAGATTCAAAATTATTAATTTCTAAAACTTTAAGAAATTCTAATGTGTACATGTGTCTGTTTATGTGTCAAGCATGCAGTTCGTTTTGAGGAGCTGGGGCTAGAACCCAGAGCCTTACAACACATCATCAAGCACTCCCCCACTCAGTCACACCTCCTTCTCTCAACTATACACTGCAAGTATGTGTAATTTAGCTCTTTGTCATGTGTTTTCTTTTAGAAATGCGTATGAGTGAGAATAACATTGCTACACAGAAAAACACCAATACTATACAAATTACAATGTTTTCCAATTTAATGTGTGAACTTAAGTTGCCAGAATATTTGAATGAAGAAAGAACAAGTTTCTCCTGGAGACTCTATCACATTAAGATGCATTACAGACCACCAATAAACCCAAGTACACATAAAAATTAGACATGATCAACATGGGATTTGAAATAAGACTGACTGGCTAGCCAAGTGGTGGTGGTCCATGCCTTTAATCTCAGCACTTGGGAGGCAGAGGCACGCAGTTCTTGAGTTCGAGGTCTACCTGGTCTACAAAGTGCTACACAGAAGAAACCCTGTCTTGAAAAACAAAATCAAACAAACAAACAAGAGGGACTCCACTAATATTGGAATTGCTAGGCAATCACTAATGATGCCTAATCTTGATTGTCATCTTACAAGTTTTAGGACCACCACGAAAACAAAGCTCTGGGTATGTTTGTGAAGGAATTTCGGGTTAGTTAACGTGACCTATTTTAAAGGTTCATAGCACAAGCAACACTCTGAGGTTCCCATACTGAATAGAAAGGAGAAAGGTCACAGGACAGCGGTGTTCAGTACTTGATGCTCCGTGACTGTGGGGTGCAGTGACAACCGGTGGGTGGGAGGCCCTGCTGGTCAGAGATGGCAGTCTACCATGGCCTGGGAACTTTCACCAAGCTCAGCAACATGGAGGACTCCCTCCTCAGCCAAACTTCCTGCTCTCTATTTGTCCTTCATAAGCGGATGTCTCTAGGCCAGGATGCCTGACTTATCTCACGGATGACCCTTGACATAGTTCCCTGAAAACGCTCTTCCCCTGATGCCCACACAGTAATTAGGTTAATGCGCTAGTCATTTTGATAGGGTCATGCTCCCACTAATCCAGCTAGGATAGGAGTGTGCCACTTACTGCAAATTAGGGTTTGTCCCCAGAAATAAAGTTGTCTCATTGAAGTCGCCTCCCAGAGGGGATGGAGGGCCATCCCTGTCATATCAACAGCCTTCTGAGCCCTGTTCCCCTTTGTGGACCTATGAACCATCCCTGAGGAAGGACAACAGCTATCTCAACTCTTGCCCCATGGACTGTACTCTAAAACCGTAAGCCAAAACAAACCCTTCCCTATGCTGCTTTTATCCATGCATTTTGTTCTATCAAGAAATAGTAGCACCACTCAATGGGGGGAACCCACATCTATATTCTACTACATAACATTCACTTAATAAAAGCAAAAAACTGGAGCTAGAGGGAGGATGGCTTAGTGGTTAAGAGCACTGAGGTCCTGAGTTTAATTCCCAGCAACCACATGGTGGCTCACAAACATTTGTAATGAGATCTGGTGCTCTCTTCTGGTGTGAAGGCATATATATAGGCTGAACACTAATAAATAAATAAATCTAAAGAAAAAAAAGAAAGAACACTGGCTGCTCTTCCAGGACCAGGGGTCAGCTCTTAGGGCCTACAGGGCAGCTACCAACCTTCTTTAACTCTATTTCCAGGGGACTGGAGCTCTCTTCCAGCCTCCTTCAGCTCTGCATATACATGACACAATGCACACGCAGGCAAAACACCCATAATACATGCAAAACAAGCAATAATACAATTTATAAACAAGCAAAAATTCAAATGAATTAAAAGTTTAATTTAAAAAAATGTTTGGAGTTAGAAACTTGGTATTTCTAACATGTGGTATCAAAGGAATTACAAACCAGAAAATGAAGAGGGAAATCCAAATAGGTGGTTACCCATAAATTAACCCCCAAACTACCTCAATTTAAAATTTCATAACCCCGAACTGCAAAATCAGAAAGGAAAGTAATTTTAACGTAAAACATCTATGTATGATCATTGGAACCACTGCTTTTCCTCAAAGTATCAATTATTTAGGGTGACAAAGAGCTCACAATGTATCTTCTGGCCAAACTACACAATTGCTGAAACTACTAGTAATAGTCAGGTGTCTAGTAAGTTAATTGTGGAAGAAACAAAAACAGGTGTAAAGGTTGTGGAGGCCCAAAAATGCAAGTCTATTTCAACCTTGTCGACAACAAATTGGCTACACATTGTGACCGAGGGTGTGGTTAGTTGGTGTTTTTTGACATTAAGATGGCTCATACAGGTAGATCCACTCCACCCTGAAAAATGGTCAGGATATATTTTTTGTTTTAGTTATGAACTGATTGGCCCAGTATCTCAGGCTTCATAACTCTTACAACTTATATTAGCCCATTATTCTTATCTGTGTTAGCTACATGGCTTGGTACCTTATTCAGCGGGGCAGTTACATCTTGTTTCTTTTATGACTGGGACAGAACTGCAGACCAGGACTTCCTTCTTCCCAGAATTCTCCTGTTCTCATTGACCCACCTCTACTTCCTGTCTGGTCAGGATATTCAAGTTCTTTTGAAATAATAGGATGTTTGACCTTGGGAATGGCTACCTTCAGGATACTTGGTCTAGGATGGGTTTACTGCCTAAACAAGAGTAATCCCAGCACTTGGGAGGCAGAGGCAGGCGGATCTCTGTGAGTTCGAGATTAGCCTGGTCTACAAGAGCTAGTTCCAGGACAGGAACCAAAAAACCACAGAGAAACCCTGCCTCGAAAAACCAAAAAAAAAAAAAAAAAAAGAGACTGCTAATGACTTCATGTCTCAAAGTACTGAAGCAAGTAACTGTTCTAGTTGTCCTTTGTGTCATGTTAAAGCAGTCTTCTGTCTTCTTCCCCCTCTGGTATTGGGGTATAAAAGTGTGTGGAAAATTAAACACAGGAGGATTTCAGTATTCACTGAAAATTCCTCCTGGTAACAATATGATATATATTATTATATACTGTATTAAAACCCTCAAGCCAGGCGGTGGTGGCCCAAGTCTTTAGTCCCAGCACTAGGGCGGCAGAGGCAGGCAGATCTCTGTGAGTTTGAGACCAGTCTGGTCTACAAGAGCTAGTTCCAGGACAGGCTCCAAAGTAACAGAGAAACCTTGTCTCAAACCCCCCCCCAAAAAAAAACAAAACACAAAACAAAAAACCCCCCAAGAAATCTATGGCAGCATTCCATAAATGAATACATTATCTTTTGATGGTGTTGTTGTGCTGTGACTCCCACACCTGAGCTGTGTATATGCTAAGCTAAGGATGATTAACAAATTGTGATGCCCACCAACACCAATATTTTCTGTAACAAAATTCCTTGCTCTAAAAAGGAAAACCTGAAAGACTCTAAATACTCTTGAGTATTGGAGTGAGAACCACTTATATTAAGTAACTAAAGGGAAATGTTTGTCAGAGACAAGATCATCTCTGAACTAGAGAAAGACTATTGGGAGTCGGTTGAACTGTGGAAGTGAGACCTGATTGAAGAACAGGTCATAGAGAAGGGGTATTACTGGGGGGCTTTATCTTGTCCTAGCCTCTTCCTGTTATTGCTCTGCTTCCCAGAGATGTGAGCTGTTTTGCTACCATATCCTCCAGTCAGAATGAACCAAACCTCTTCTTCAAGCTGTTCTCAAGCATTTGATCACAGCAGTAAGTTTCACACACTACCCTACATTATGTACCATGTGACAATACACCTTTTTCTCTTTTCAGAAGCTGTTTTGCATATCATTTTATTTTATATCTAAAATTAAAGGACTGGTGATATAGCATAATCACAGAGTGCATACCTGGCATATTCAAGTCCATGGTCTCAATTCTCAGCACAGCAATAAGAAATCATATATGCCTTATCAATAGAAGTTGGCTTCCTTTACTGAACAATATTGAAGAAACTGTTTCTTTGAAGATAAATTAACACTACACAAAATGAATCCGACTATTGCTTTATTGAGTATTTGCCATGTGCCAATAATTAATTATGCTTGAGGCACTGAGAAGAGTTGCCAACCACTAAAGCTCCCAAATACCAAGTACATTTATTGTCAGCTACAAATCACAGCCAAAACTACAGCTGATTTTTAAAGTCTCTTAGAAAGCAGGGAAAGCGTGAGGGCAGAAGAAGGGTGGACAGGTAACTAACTGTAGGACAGGCTGGTATAGAAAACATTTCTCCAGCACAGCTTTCCTTTACCTGTCAACTTGTCTAAGGGAGATGGGGACAAACCTAAGGCCTTGCATCTACTAAAATAAGCTGCTGACACTCCAGCCCAGGCTGTTTTATAGTGAGATACTGTCAGCTTGAGCTCCAAATGTGGGCATTGGTTTGCTAGGGTTTGTTTTTTTTTGTTTTTGTTTTGGAGAAATCTTTATTGCCAAGGCTGGCCACTAAGTTGAAATTCTCTTGCCTTAACTCCCTAGTAGTAGTGGGACTACAGGCCCCTGCCACTATGCCCTGCTCAAACTACAAATTATTGGCAGGCACAGAGAGCATTTTACTTTTTGCCTTAAGAAATTCTGCAGAGAAAGTAAAATGTGCAGACCCAGCAAGTACTTGTCCACCACTAAGAACAAACAGTTCACACTGAGAAGGGAAAATTTATTATCTACTTAAATATTCTGGGTTTTGTTGAGAAATGAAAGTTACCTAGCTTTAAAAAAAAAACAGACTCTCAAAACATGTATTATTTTTCCTTCACACCTCCATCCCAAAGGCAGCATACAACCGAATGGGCTTGGTTTAATAGAATCCTATTCACAAAACTGACCATACCACTGTTTTAATCTAGTTTTGTTTTTAGTAGTGGTGTTTATGTTCTTGTTGTTGCGCTGGGATTAAAGGGGTGTGCTACATCTGGTTTATGGAAATACAGGGCTTCCTGTATACTAGGCAGGCACTTTAACACATGAGCTGGGGGGTGGTGTGGGGAGCTGGATCTTACTATGTGGCTCAGGCTGGCCCAAGGGTACCCTTGCCTCTGATTCCTGAGTGCTGCGAATACAGGAGCTACAGTGTCTTTACAGTATTTCAGGATGAACAGCTACTGACTAAAATATGTTTTATTAGAATATTTTCTCTTTAGATCATAAAGACAAGTAAGCAAGTACAGCCTTAAATTATTGAAAATTGAACTAAATATGATTTTAGTTAACCTTATCTGTATATATTGTACATATTACACTTCTTTTCAAAATTGAAATACTTTTTGGTATTGGTGGGGGTTTTTTTTGGACAAAGTTTCTGTAGTTCAAGTTGTCTGGAACTGAGTTCTGAATGGCTTCAAACTCATAGCAAACCTACAGCCTCAGTGAGTGCTGGGATATCAGACATGAGCCACCACACATGGGTTCATCTAACACCTCTTACCTATTCAAACAGTGCTATTCCTGGTTCAGTGAGCTTTGAAAATAATTTTTCCCCAAAAGAGCAAGGAAGACATCCCTCCTCTAGATATACACACATGTTGAGAATGGCAGTTAGAGATTCAAAAATACTTTAGGCACACATAAGCGCTTGTTATCCCAGCCAACAGCCAAGACAGGAAGAATGCCTGAGCCTAAGGTTCAAGATACCATGTCCAAAATCACAACAACAACAACCCAACCAACTGAACACCCTACTATCTGAGTGTGGTGGTGCTCACCTGATTTAGCTCTTGGGAGGCCAAGCTGAGCTACACAGGAAGAGATTTGTCTCAAAACCAGAAACACAAAGGCAAAATGTGGCAGGGGGTTCTGATTGGACACAAGAGAGAAGGGAAGCTGAGCACTAGCAATGTCTCTCTCTTGAACGTGGATGCACTTAACTCCTGCTGCTGTGGCCTCTCAGCCATGATGGACTATAACCGGGAAGCCTCCTGTGGCTTTGGTTGGGCCATTTGATCACAGCCAGAGGAAGAGAAAGAGGAATAGAAACCAATACAGCTGGGCTACAGTGATACGGTCTCAAACAGCAAAATAAATACATACATAAAAACTGCTAAGGATAGACTTGAAATGTTTCTATCTCCCTAGGTAGTTGAGGCGATGAACATATTAAAATAATTTGATTTAATCATTCAAACATTAAGCTGGGGCTGGAGAGATTGCTCAGAGCTTAAGGGTTTATGTTGCTTTTCTGAGGATCTAAGCGGAGTTCCCAGCACCAGCACCAATGTCAACAGCCTCTGGTATCTGACAACTCTCACCTCCTGGAGCACCCACATACATGTGCACATACCCACATTCAGACTTACATACCTAACTAAAAAGCAAATCTCTAAATTTTACATTGTACCTCACAAATATATGTTATTATTTGCCTGTCAAAAGTAAAACATAGGTTGCAAGTGCAGTCGAGTAAAGTTCTGGCTGCAATCCCAACACTGGAAACACACACACACACACACACACACACACACACACACACACACACGGAGGGAGGGAGGGAGAGGGGGAGAGGGGGAGAGGGAGAGAGGGAGAGAGGGAGAGAGAGAGAGAGAGAGAAAGAGAGAGAGAGAGGGAAAGGGGGGGGCAGTGAGTAAGCTGGGTATGAAGCACATGCTCATCTCAGCTACTCAGGATAATAAAACAGGAGGACAGCAAGTTCTTAGCCTGAGCACATACTAAGACACCAGCTAAAATTTTCTCAAAGAAATGATACAGTGACGAAAGAAAGTCTTTCTCTAGGGAGTGGGCTTCCATCTTCTAATAATGCAAGTGTCTGTCACATAGAAAGTTGAAAATTTGTTAGAAAGAATCCAAGACATTCTGGACAATAAGTATTAAATCGTGTGTGTGCGTGCACACATGAGCATGCAAAAACACAAACTCAAACTACTTTGGGAGGAAGCCCACTTCTGCAGCTCACTAGCTCTGCACCTCAGTTTGCTCATACAAAGAAATGGGAATAAAAAGAACTCTTCCACGGCTTTTTCTGGGATTAGAGTATCATACTTGAACAATGCTGAAAGCAGAGCACTGGACACATTGTGAACAACTTTTAGTGGCCCAATCACTGGTGAAACTTTGTAGCCCCTTCTCAAAGGCCAAATCTCCACATGGTATCAGCCCCAGAGATTCTAGTTACAAGTTCACAGTACCAAGTAGAGCTCCCTCTTTTTATCTTTGATAAAATGTGTGTGTTTCTAAAACAGTATCTCAGGCTGGGTCGGGCTGTCCTGGAGTACTTCATATAATCCAGGTTCTTCTTGATCTCATCTTCCCGCCTCAGCTTCTCCAATGCCAACAGCACACACATGAACCACCATGCTCAGTTCTAAATCATATTTTAGTTAAGAGAAATTGGTTTTTAAGTTGTACAGACTTGTCTGAATTTTCATAATTGTATGAATTATGAAATTTATCAGCCTAACAAGATTAATCTTGATATGGCTGATGTCAGTGCAGACAAATTAAAGCCAGAGGCACTATGGCACAGCTACTGAACAAGCCTCTCTTTGAAAGAGGTCCCTCCTTTGGGAGGACTAAATGGGGTTGTCCTTTAAAGTTACTAAAACAACCAAAACTTGAGAATGTTTAGAAAAGATATCTGATCTTTTTTCTTTATTTTGTTATGTACTCCTGGCTGTGCTGGAAGAACTTGTTATGTAGACCAGGTTGGCCTCCAAGCCACAGAGATGTGCCTGCCTCTGCCTCCTGAGTGCTGGAGAAGTGTGCCTGCCAGCATGCCCAGCTCACGACTTGATCTTTAATGACACACGCCACACAAGGGAGTTTCTGGAGCTATGATAAGAAACAGGTGCGAGGGAGGAAAAAGCTGATGGGTCTTTTTTTTTTTTTTTTAAAGAATTTATCAAGTGACTGCAAGATGGCTCAGTGGTTGGGAGTGTTGGTGTTTTTCCAGAGGATGCAGATTCAAGTCCCAGCACCTACACGGCAGGTCACAGCTGTCTGTAACTCCTGTTCCAGGGGATCCCACACCATCACACAGACATATATGCAGGCAGAACACAAATGTACACAAAATTCAAATAAAAATTAGTAAAAGAAATAATTTATCAAATTTGAGCAGGGAAGTGGTGGTGCACACCTTTAACATCAGCACTTGGGAGGTTCGAGGCCAGCCTGGTCTACAGAGTGAGTTCAGGGCAGGTTCCAAAACTAAACAGAAAAAAACAATAAATAAATACCAAATTTAATAAATTTCAGCACTTTCTCCTACCCTAATAAAACCTGAAGCCTGTTCCTAAGTGTGCCTTCCTCAAACCAAAGAGGCGAGCACATCTCAATCAGGTTAATGATCTGCATTTCCGTAAATTCAAGAATAAGGACAAGCTCCTAAGCTGTATCATGATCAGGAAGCTACCACAGCCTACGACAGAATAACTGAGCACAGGGGACCATTTTGGATTATCACTCCTTTACCTCCATTTTACTCAGTGTCTCAAGAAGGGGGAGGCAGACTTGACTGACGCAAAACTGACCCAAACTTTTCTAGCAGCGCTCCATTTTCTGAAGTCAGTTTCTCCAGCCACAACAGAAGACAGTTTCAGACAAGAGAACCAAGAACTGCTCTGTACATTAATCTTAAATCAACTGTCCTTCCTAATACCCCAAGTTATGTAAGTATCATCTTAGATACTCAAGCACTTTTATATAGAGCTGCAAGGGGCAGAACCCCTTAACATTGATTATAACTACTAAAATGTGTTTCCTTACAGAAAAACAAAACTAAAAACTTGATGCTGAGCATACCCTCAATAGGCTGGGGAGTCCACCTAGCCGACCTTGAGCTACCCAGGAAGACACCCTGTCACAAAAACAAAACCAAGGGCTGGGGCTATAGTTCAGTAATAAGAAGTAGGGTGATTGTTTAGCATTCCCAAATGTTTCAACAAATAAACAAGTAAACCACAAAGGTAAAGTTCTTGGAAGCTCCTGCCTGCAGTGAAAGGCACTAATAGTCACTATTGTCACTGATATGAGTGGAGGAAAGAAGAGATGTTCCCATTGAGTACACTGTCTTCAAGTCCCACAACAATCTCTCCTTTGCACAAAAGAACCTAAGAACTCCAAATCTCTGACAAAGGCATCAGGAACACCCTTCATCACTTAAGACTGCTAGAAACCAAAATCTCTAGCCCTAACACCCCACGTTAGGTAAACATTTGTTTTATTCAAACTCTGCAAAACTAAGACTGGTATGTAACCGACTCTGATTTTTATTTGTTTTAGGGCAGCAAAACTAACCATTCTCTCAGCCCCAACGGTCTTAGGAATGTGGCTGGGAAGGTGGGCCGACTATTTTCTAAATAGCACGCATATCTGTGGAAAACAGGGTATCTTTTGGCTTTAAAGACTGCATTCACCACAGTAGTGCTAGCCCACAATCCCAGGTTTCAAGAGGCGGAAGCAGGATTCCAAGGCAAGCCTAGGTCACGCTGTAATACAGTCTACCTCAAGAGAGAACTCCGGTTTCTAGGAATTAAACATCTGAAACACATTCGATATCGAAGACATAGATACTAAGAAATGCTCATTATGGTAGTCACACTAATCACTAGGTCGCCTCTTACTCCTCTCAGCTCCTTACAGTCTCTGTAAATAAAGTTAACAGCATTGCTCTTATGCATATAAAAGGGAGAAGTTCAGCACTTATCTGAAGAGGAAATAACACTGTGGAAACACACGGTCTACAAAGGACCATCAACGGAAACGCCATAGTTGCCAAGCGCTATATACTCTCTTTACGATTTCTGGCTCTAAACTAAAAGGACCTGAAATAGCGCTAGACTAACAAAAGAGCAAAGCAATAAGGCAGAACGTTATCAGACAGACGGAAAGGACAGTAGAGCATTCCACATCACAGAGACTGGGGAAAACAAGCAACTGACTTGACTTTTCAAATGGACCTTAGATTACAGAGGGCTTTACCCAAAGGCCGACTAAACCAAGGCATTCTTTCAATTGTAAAAGATCGGGTCTATATTACTCAAACTTGGAGAATTCACAACTCAAAAGTAATGAGGAGAAAAAAACAACAAAACGTAAACAAACGTATTAAGTAGTTGCCTCACAGAAGGAAAATATAATTTCAGTCAGAGCACACTGCTGATAGGGCTGTTGCTCTGTGAGCCAGACTTACAGATTCATGTATAAACAACACGTGACCAGAACGGTCTTTTCCCCCGTTTTCACAAAGCAGTCTTTTCAATTTTATTATCTTAGTTTCTTGTTAAGATAACTTAGAGGGACCACCAAGTAAATTCTAGCGCTCTGCTGCCCGGAGAAGGAGTATTCCTTTTCTTTTAAGTAGCTATAAAAAAGGAATCTTAAACTACTAGGCCAGGGGCTTGGGGCCGGGGAAAGGGAGAGCGCACGGTAACTCAAAACAACTGCACTACAGCAGATCAGTCTGTTGCCCGGTCGCCAGCGTCATCGGGAGAAGCTGAGAGTCGAGTTCAAATTCGCGACTTCCATCTAAAGCAAACAGGTTTCAAAGGGCAGCTTCCCCTTCCCACCGTTGGGCACAAGCAGGCCGAGGGCAACAAGACCTCTGCTAACCCGGGTCTCTCCGGGCTACTGTCGATGCGCCAAGTTAAAAAAACAAAAAAAAAAAACAAGGGCTCGATCGTCCTCCGTCGGCCGCCGCGTCCCGAACACGCGGCCAGCACGGGGGAAAAACAGCTCTGCCTCGGAAGGACGCCGCCCCGAGCCCAGCGCAGGCCGCGCCGGAAACACCGCGCGCTCGGCGGAAGCGCCCGGGTTTGAAAGCCGCCGCCGCCGCCACCACCACCACCGCCACCGCCCCGGCCCACAAAGGCCGCCCACCGCCTCGCGCCCAGCCGGGCCCACCTCGGCTCCCGCCGCCCAGCTCACCGCGCGCCGCTCCGCCGGGCAGCGACTCACGCGGCCGCACGCACGGCGGGGGCGTGGCGCTGCGGGGGACCCCGGGGCCGCTCGCTTCCGTCCCCCCGCTTCCGCGCGCCTCCCGGGTTGGGCCGTCACGGCCTTCCGCCCGCGTCCGCCGCGTCCTGGTCCGCTCCTGCGGCCGTTCGGCCGGCTCCCAGGTGCCCGCGGCCGGACCCCGCCTTCATCGGGCTCACCGCGCCCTTTTCCTTTGCCCCACCGGAAAGCCAAAACAATTGGAGCCGCGCAGGCGCGGGAAGGAAACGGAAAGCAGGAAGGGCGGAGGCGGCGCGAGGTGACGCTGGCGTCTGGGCCGGGGCTTCCCGGGCGACCGCCGGGCTGCCAGGGCGCGTGCGCGGAGCGGGGTCGCCGGGCCACCCAGCTGCCGGGGCTCAGGCGTGGCCTGGGAAGAGCGGTGCCGAAAAGATCTCTGCAGCGGCATCGGGAATTCTGTGCTGTTGCAGTTGTTTCTCCTCGAGGTGTCTCCGGGAGATACAGATATTTGCAGGCTTGGTCAGGAGTGGGGACCAACGGGACAAAACAACACAACACCCCTGGGAGTTGAAGTTGGGGAGGTGAATGGCCGGCCGTTTGCTGGATGGGCTCTGTTTCTTTAGTCCCAGTTTCCAACGCCCTTGGCTTTTCAAAGCACGTACAGTTTGCTAAGGCCTGGGACGTTATTGGCAGTCTTGCAGTTTGGGAGCGAATGGGTGCCGAGGACATTCTCCCTAAGTGACGCCTCCCGCCAGTTTTTACTGCAATGCAGCGGCCACCCTTCGTGCCCCAAATTTCAAAGCGTAGCTTGCAGCAGCAAGTACTTTGTGGTCTGCGTCTGTTTTGTAACTTGCCGTGACTTGTTAACAAGCACAAAGTTGTAGATTTGTTTGAAGATACTTGTCACAGAAAAAAAAGACATTCCGAATTGCCTGCTTCCTAACTTCCACTGTTGAAACAAATCCAGTATGGGGAATAGAGATGACAACAAGATAAAAGCATTAGGCAAAATGGCAGACGCCCTCATCTGAGCTGGCAGGAGCCTGGAGACAGGAAAATCAGCAGTTCAAGTTCACCCTTGACTAAATAGTGAGTTCAAAGTTAACATAAACCACATGAAACCATTTAAAAGTACTGGATTTGTACAGAGAATTCGCAGGGCCCTCAGAATGCATTCCAGAGCTCATATACAATGTATTTATCTACTCCATTTGGCTTCCCTGTAATGATACAAAGAAAATCTAGGTAACTGAAGTCGTTGTGAACACCTAGCACAAGAAACTTCTTAGTAATGGAACTGCTCTGCGCTTTCATTGTGTGCATATAGTGCTCATAGCTCACAGGACTATGATGATACATTTTATAAAGATATGAAGTTTAATCTGGTCCTAGTGGTACAGGTCCTAATCTCAGCATTTTGGAATCAGACAGGCAGATTTCTGTAAATTCAAGGCCATCCTGGTCTTATAGTTGCTCAGTATAAGCCAGCCAAGAGTGCATAGTGAGACCCTGCCTCCAAAACCAAAACAGACTGGCCGTGGTGGTGCACGCTTTCAATCCCAGCACTCGGGAGGCAGAGGCAGGCAGACCTCTGTGCGAAACCTTTTCCAGGATAGCCAAGGCTACACAGAGAACCCCTGTCTCGGGGAAAAAAAAAAAAAAAAAAAAAACAACCAAAACCAAACCAAAACAAACAAGAAAAAAAAATGAGTTTATACAAAAGATGATGCAAGATTTGTAGTCCAGTTAATTGCTTTATGCCAATACCAGTTTCAAAGTTTTGATAATATACTATAGTTATCTAAGATGGGAAAGTCATATGAGGGGTTTTCAAGGAATGTGTTTTGATGTTCTCTCTCTCTCTCTCTCTCTCTCGTGTGTGTGTGTGTGTGTGTGTGTTGAGCGTGTGTGTGTTGAGCAGTCAGTGCTCATGCCACAGCACTTGTGTGGAGGTCAAAAGGCTACTCTGCAGATTTTGTTCTCTCCTTCCACTTTTCTGTGACTACCAGGGATGGCACTCAAGGTTTTGGAGGCCTGCATAGCAGGTTCCTTTCCTGCTGAGTCATCATGGGCTCATATTTTGCTACTTTTGAGTGTGTAGCTATGTCAAGATAAAAAGTTTTCCAAAATGTGGGGCTGGAAAGATGGCTCCACAGTTAACAGTCCTCTGTTTTTCCAGTGGACTTGGGTTCAGTTTCCAGTACCCACATTGTTGGGGGCACAAAGATCCTTGTATTTGCAGATAAGCACTAAGGAAACCAAGAATGTTAAACACGCAAGGTCGTCTCCTCAATGGAGGAAATAAAATAAAATACCATTTCACTCAGAAAGCTGAGAGTGGGTGTTGTTAATGACCTGGTGACCTTTGCTATTTGTAGAGCCAGACCTCATCCAAATCCTCCAGAAAGAGTATCTCAGACCCTTTCTCTCTCTCTCTCTCTCTCTCTCTCTCTCTCTCTCTCCCTAGACCTTTAGATTTAGCTCCCAGTTGATAGAACCAAGCCTTAGGTGAGATAGCCTGCTGACTCCTATGCTGTCTCAGTCAGATCACATTAGATTTTAGGTCCTTAAGCTAATACAGGTAGCTTCTCTCTAAACCTATCTTCTTGGAAGAAATGACATGTATTTTGTGTTGAGTTTTGGTGTGGTTATATCTGTATTACACTAGGAAACTTTTTTCCCCCAAATTATACTGTGTTTATATATGCTGGCAATAAACCATCTGCATCAGACTCTCTAGAAATTTGATCTAGCCTGGTTGACTAAGTTGGGCTGAACCGAGTTTTCATTCATACCTCTTCCAGGTTCTTTTCCCTGCATGCCATGATACTCACGGTGACCCCCCCCCACACACACACATGGCAGCCTTATCTATACTCCCGTTCTGGGAGATCCAGCTCTTTCTTCTGACCTCTGAGGGTCACTAGGCATGCATATGTACCCAGACATACATGCAATGCAAAACCATCCATACACATCAAATTACTTTTAAGTTTTTTCCAAGTTCTCAAAAAATGAACATCATGCATTCAACAAATATTTAACACCCTTGGGATCAAAAAAGAAAGTCTCAGGATGGAGAGATGGCTCAGTGGTTAAGAGCACTGGCTGCTCTTCCAGAGGTCCTGAGTTCAATTCCCAGCAACCACGTGGTGGCTCACAACCATCTGTAATGAGATCTGGCGCCCTCCTCTGGCGTGCGGGCATACATGAAGGCAGAATGTTGTATACTTAATAAATAAATATATCTTAAAAAAGAAAGTCTCATAGGGGAATGGAAGTGTTGGGAGGACAGATCCGAATAGACCACCAGTGAGACAAGTTCTAGGGAGGCAGCATGCACAGGGTGCTCTGATGGTCAGGAAAAGTTGTGTGTGGTGGCTCACATCTGTAATCCCAGGCCTTGCGAAGCTGAGGCAAGAAAACTGTCACAACTCAAGATTGTGCTGAATTCTAGGCCACCCTGGGCTACAGTGTGATAGTTAAGAAGTTCTCCAGCAGGTCGAGTGGTGCATGCTGCTGTCCCATCTCCTCTGGAGCATAAATTAGGAGGATAGCTTGAACTTTAAGCTTGCCCAGGAGCTTGAAGCCTGCCTGGGCAACAGAGACCATAGAGGAGAACACAGCAGGAATTATGTCACACATGGCTTTGTTTGGGGGACAGGGGCTTGCTCTGAGTAGTTTGGCATCCCTAGGCTGACCTTAAGCTCTGAATCCAATTATCCTAGGCTCCCGAGTGCTGAAGGTTCAGCCAGGTGCCATTGATCCAGCCTCACTGAAGAGGTCTGAATGAGTGGGGCAGATTTGTGCCTGTCTTTATTTGTATTTGTTCCCCTTTCCATCGCCTCTGTTGTGTTTGCATCTGTAATGCAAATTCCCTCACAGCAGAAACCACCATTTGGGGCCCGACTTTTCCAGTTTTGCACTGTACTGTCTAGATGCTAATAAATATTTATTGAATGGATAAAGTCCACATCTATTACGAGAAAGACAAAATTTTAGGGAAAAAAAGAGGATAGATCTAGATCACAAAAGGGTTTAATCTCTTAAATTTGGTCTCTGTTCTAAAGATACTAGAGAATCATCAGAGGACTATGATCAGCTTTGTGCTTTCTATGATAACGTGAAGAATAGCACAACAGGGACAAAAGATGGCATAGCCTAAAAGATTTAAACTGAAGCTGAAAATATGTGTGTTAGGGGAAAGCAAGCCTGGCTGTCAGTATTGACGATTCTGCTTAAATAGTGAGACATTTATCAGCCAGCCCCATGTTCTGGGACCTTATTTTACGCAAATAACGACAGTCAGTCAAAGACCTAGTATTATTATTCACAATTGAGATGACTGAGTGCCAAGAAGTTCAGTAACTCTTTGCAGGTTATATGAATAGATAGTTAGACCCACCCACCCACCCAGTAGCCCTGCAGCCCAGGCTGTGAGGCTTTGGAGTCTATGATCTTTGCACTCTGCTTTTTTACCCCTTCTTTCCTCCTCATCTGTTGCTTACCAGGCCTGCTTTCAACCCCAGGAACTACAATATTATCTCAGCAACGTGATGCAAATGGTATAAATGGAAAGGAAAGGAGATTTCTTTTTCTTTATCAAGTAAGACAAATATTACCCAGAATTCTGAGCAGAGTCTCCCTTATATCTTCCTAATAAGGGGAATGAGAATGTTTCAGTTACTGTCTAGTCATTAATCACAGGAAAGAGATCCACTTTCTTGAAGCACATTGCTTTTATCTTTCAGGAAGCATCTTAGCACAAAGACCCTCAAACTGTGAGGCCAAGAGAGCCAATCAGACTTCACAAGCACTCTTTTCTGACTAGCCTCCATGATCCTGGGGAGTCGATCTCTTTCACTCTGAGAGGTTAAAAATCTATGCCTTATGATTGTATATGAATATTATATTATCAACGTAAGAGTGTATTGTCAACATAATGCAAACACAGCATTTAGCGCTTAGTAAACGACTTCTTAATATTTTTTTCCACAGGGTGGCCATATGATCCAACAAATCTGTTACAATTAGCTGCTGGAATTCTCTTGCTCTAATTGTATAAAAGCCACAAGTAGGAAGGGAGAGGCTTTTCTAGAACTGATAGTCCTGGGCCTTTGGATGCTGGAGGCCTAGAGATAGGGCTGACCCAGTAATGAGAACAAAGGCCCTTTTGCTCTAGCTAGAGACGTAGGATTTTAGGAACTCAAATTTATAAGTTATTTCTCTGGGCTTTAACTGTCAGAAACCTCAGCACTGGTCAGCAATCTTAGGCTGTTGTGATGGTCTGTTCTGTCCATTTAAGAAACAAGCCCCACCTACTCCCTTTCCTGTCTACCACTGAGGCAGGCAGATCTTCCTTCTACTTCCAGCCTGAGCTTTCTTCCTTCTCTCTCCCAAAGAGATAGCTGCTGCCATGGCTCCTCTCCTCTCCCCACTTCCTCTCTCTCTCTTCTTCTTGTCCCTCTTCGCCCTCCCTCTCCCCTTTCCTTCCATAACCCACTAAATAAATGCCCATCCTCACTCTGTATGGCGTACCTATCCATCTCTGGCTTTCACCTACCGCGTGGCTCCCTGCTTGGGATCTGCTGTCCCATGGGCCCCTTGGGGACCAGCAGTGTTTTATTTTTACCATTACAAATATTAAAGCCCTAAACAGCCTTAGGTATTGGGACCCTTGGCTTCTTGTATGATTATAGCTCTCTGACAGAGGTTGTTGGGACTCTTGGCATTTAAGACTTGGAGGGTTTTGTCTTCAGCTCTTCACAGCTGTCTTCTGCAGCTCGTGTTCTCCATTCTGTGTTGTCTGCAGCTTCCTTCTCACTGCCACACCTCCTGCCACGGCTGCCTTCATGTCTGCCCCCACTTTACTTCCGTGTCTGCCTAGCCCCTCTTCATATTGCCAGCTCAAGATTTAATAATGACTATCAAAAGCAGGCCAGAAAACTCCAGCCCTGAAGGATGGAGAGGTAAATGAATGGGGAGGAGCACTTGTTCTTCAAGCAAGTGGAGCCGAGTTTGAATTCCTAGACCCAGATGGGAAGCCAGGTATGGCTGCACATGCCTGTAACCCCAGAACTAGGAGCCAGAAACAGATGGATCCCAAGAGCTTCCTGGCCAGCCAGCCAATGGCACAGTGACAGATGAAGATATCTGTTTTTTCACATTAGCCTGTGCATGCACCTGTACCTGCACACTCACATGCACAGAGTGCACACACACACAACACACACAGCACTTTGACAGGCTGTTAAAGATTTTTTTTTTGTATTTTTAAACTATATGCATGTGGGTATGTGCACATGGTTCCTGTGGAGGCCAGTCAGGAATAATCTCCAACAGATGGAATTATAGGTGTTTGTGAGCCACCCCAGGTAGGTGCCAGTAACGAATGTCCTCTGGACGAGTACTTACTATGCACTTTTAATCTCTGAGCCACCTCTCTAGCCCCAACAGAAGCCCTTGCAATGCCACGCATGAGGGGGTCCCCTAGCTGACTCAAGGAGTGTTCCAGACAACTTGCTTATTCTATAGCTAGAAAAGGGGCATGGCATGGGAGCCCCTCACACAAATGAAAGACACTATGCACCAGTCATAAACCTACTGAGTCACCAAAGGAAGGTATCCTCCTGTGCCATGGGCAAAAATGGCTGCTAGAGTTCTTCAAGGTTTGCAAAGGCAGAAATTCAGTGCAAGCAATTTGAAATTCTGCGGTTGATTAGTGCCTTCTGCAACCAGGCATTTTGGCAATAAACTATGGTCACACTCTATCCTTAGGGTATCAGTGAAACATTGAGAGTAGCCAAACCATACTTATGAGCCCAAAGATAGAGCACTTGACTGACAGTCCTCCACACAAGGCAGAGGGGAGCCAGGGAAGGACCTAACAGCCGTCAATTAGAGTCAGATTTCCCCAGCCCAACCACTACTGGAACATCTAAGTTAGTGGGAAAATAAACATTAAAAGGAATGCTTACAATAAAGGCCTATTGTTACCATTAACAATGGTAATAATTAATAGCTGGGAAAGACAGCCCTTGCCTATAATCCCAAGGCCGGGCTGAGGTAGGAAAGTCAAAGTTCAAAGCCAACCTGGGCTGCACAGCAAGTTCTGTGTCAAAACAAAAACAAAATTGGAAACATCAACAATGCTCTTATAATATTTAATAGTGTTTGTCACCAGGCCAAAAAACATTGGAGAGAATTGGGCCATTTTTCTGTCTCAGTTCTACCATGGGATACATGCCAAAAAAATAACCAGAAGCAGGGACCTGAGCAGGGTTTTGCACACCCATGTCCATAGCAACATTAGTCACAGTTGTTGAGAGGTGGAAACAAATGTGAACTCAGGTGAAATGCGAGAGAAAGGAGTTACCTACGTCAGACTATTTCTGCAACGGTGTGGAACTTTATTCAGGACTTTCAGAAGGAAACCGAGACCTGCACAGAAGACATTTACCGAAGGAAATAAACTGCATACAAAGCAACAAACATCCCATGGTTCCACTTACACAAGCCACTTGGAGGAATCAAATTCACAGCGACGAGATGGCTTGTCTTTAACTTGGGAGGATCTAGACTCACCCAGGAGACATACTCGTGAGGGACCGTTTAGATTGCTTTAGCCTCTGCCCAGGCTTGTGAGGAATTATTTTGATCAGGTTAATTGAAGAGGGAAGATCCACCCTAAAAGTGGGGAACGTAAGGGCTGGAGAGATGGTTCAATATTCAAAGCACTTGTTGCTCTTGCAGAGGACCTGGGTTCTGTTCTTAGAGCCCACATTGTGGCCTACAGCTATTCATAACTCCAGTTCCTAGGATCTGTCACCCTCTTCTGACTTCTGGGGGCACCAGGCACACATATAGTATACATACATACATGTGGAGGTTTGAATAAGAATGGCCTCCATAGACTCAGATTTGAATGCTTGGTCACCAGGTAGTGGCATTGTTAGGAGGTGTGGCCTTGTTGGAGTAGGTGAGTAGGTGTGGCCTTGTTGGAAGTGTGTCGCTGGGGTAAACTTTGAGGTTTTAGATACTAAAGTCAGGTCCAATGTCTCTCTCTTCTTGCTGCCTTCTAATTCGGATATAGAACTCTCAGCTCCTTCTCCAGTACCATGTCTGCATGCCACCATGCTTTCCATCATGATGATAATGGACTAAACCTGTGAACTGTAAGCCAACCCCAATTAAATGTTTTCTTTTACAAGAGTTGCCATGGTCATGATGTCTCTTCACAGAAACAGAACACTGACTAAGACAAAATTGTAAGCAGAACACCCATACACATAAAATAAGTAGGTCTTTTTTAAAAAGTAGGTAACACCATCTGCTGGGACTGGGTCCTGAAAAGCACAAAAAGCAGGAAGCAAACTGAGCACCAACGTCATCTGCTTCCTGGCTGTGAATGCGATGTGCCCAGCGACTCCATGCTACCAGGCTTTCCTTACCATGGTTGACTTTACCCTTGATCTCTGAGCCAAAACAAACCCTTTTTTTCCCTTAAGTATTGCATTTGTCAGGGTATGTTGTCATAGTAACAGGAAGAGGGACTAAGACAGAACCTTTGTAGCAGGAGTGGGGCTGCTACTGTGATAAACATGATCACATGGTTCCTAGGCCTTCGATCTGGTTTGTGGGAGGAATGTGGAAAACTTTGGTAAACAGAGCATAATGGACATTGTAAAATGTTGAGAGAAATCAGATAGTGGAGGCCTGGCTCACAAAGCTTCAGTGGGGAACAAAGGACTCTGTTAGGAACTAGGATAGAGGCCAAATGCTATTTTGGCCAAGATTCTAGTTTTATTTTCCCCTAAGACTCATTTTTTAATTGTCTGTGATATAAATACCCTCCACTTTGGGATGTAGCTCAGTGTAGCCCCTGGACTCAAACTCCAGCATCAGAAAATGAAAGAGGAAGGCAGCAGGAAAGGAAAAGAATGAGAAGAAAGAAAAGGAAAGTAAAGTAAAAAGGCATTTTACACACTCTCCTATACTACCCAGCTCAGTCAAAAATTTCATGACTAAGTTCCTGAAAACACTACTTTAATCAGTGTTCCAAGAGTAAAGGTGTGGAAATACCCGCTATGGAGATTAAGGGAAGCTTAGTGACTGGAGAGATGGCCTAGCAGCTAAGAGCAGCGAATGCTCTTCCAGAGCATCGCATATGCGTGGCAACTCAACCCTCTGTAACTCCAGCTCTAGGGCATCTGACATCATCTTCTGACCTCCTCCATATGCACTGAACACGTGGTACACAGACATACAGGCAGGCAAACAACCATACATATAAAATAGGAAAAGTTCTCTTTAAAGAAGGGAAAGTATTTAACAGTGAAGGACTCTGGTAAAGACCCCAGAGTCCAGCTGAGTCAGGCATCTGAAAAGATATGTGTTTCAGATCCCAGAAGGGATGCCAGACTGCAGGCGCATTGCAGCAGGAGAGTGTATGGATTTTACACAGGAGGCCCTAGATCAGTCCCTAACACCAACAAACGAGAAGGAACACAGTCTCGGTGGGCTGCATAACCTGTACAAATAGTTAAGTGAGCCAAACTCTATCTAAATCCCAGATCATTGTCTGACCACAGCTGAAGCCCAAGTTAGATTGTGTAAATCTTTATGTTTTATGCTAATCGTTTTACTTCTCCCAAAGTCCATGGTCTGACACTCACGATTCATCGGTCAACACACAGAAAAGAAGTGTGAAGCAAGATTCGGGAGATGTGAGCAGTTGTGGCGGAAGGCTTGATGAACATACCAAGGCACAAAGCTTGATGAACATCCCAGCACCCAAAGCCACAAAGTCACTGGACAGGTCAAATGGTCAAATGGCCCTTTCACAGGGGTTACATAGATATCCTGCATATCAGATATTTACACTATAATAGATAACTGTTTTAGTTTTGGTTTTTTTTGAGACAGGGTTTCTCTGTGTAGCTTTGGAACCTGTCCTGGAACTTACACTGTAGACCAGGCTGCCCTCGAACTTACAAAGATTCACCTTCCTCTGCCTCTCAAGTGCTGGGATTAAAAGCGTGTGCCACAACCACGCTACTTTTTAGTTTGAAAAGATTTATTTTGCTGCATGTACACTTATATACCACAAGAGGGCATCAGATCCCATTATAGATGGCAATGAGCCACCGTGTGGTTGCTGGGAATTGAACTCTAGGACCTTTGTAAGAGCTGCCGATGCTCTTAATTTAAAAATCAATATATAAATAAATTTTGAATACTAGACTGGACATGGACATGCCTACAATCTCAGCTTTCAGAAGGTTGAGGAGAAAGGATTGAGAGTTTGAGGCTAGCCTGAGCTACGTAGCAAGACTATGCCACAAAAACCAAAGGGCTAGAGATGTCAGTGGTGGAGTCCTTGCCTGGCATGCCAAAAGCCATGGGTTTAATTCTACACAGACACACACACACACACACACACACACACACACTTTTACTTAGTTCTGTTCCTCTAGAGAACCTGAATACAACAGATAACATAACAATACACCATTGTCTCACTTTATGTGAAAGCTGACACTGGAAAATCACTTGATCTCACAGAATCCCAACCTAGACGATAAAGCAGGATCCTGCTCATCCAACTAAAAAACAGAGTCAGGGAGATGGCTCAGTGGGTAAAGGAATTTGTTGCCAAGCCCGATGACCTGAATTTTATTTCTGGGACCCACATAATGGAAGGGGAGAACAGACAAGTTGTCTTTTGATTGACGTACTTGTACATCCATGTTCATTGCTGCTCTGTTTACAATGCCTAGGAAGCAGAATCAACTTCGTTGTCCACCAACTAAAGAATGGCTAAGAAATATGTGGTACATATTACCACAAATTACTCAGCTATAGAGAAAAATAAAAGGCATGAAAGTTTCAGGTAAATGCATGGAACTGGAAAAAGTACCGCGTGAGGTCACTCAGGCCCAGGAAGACAAACACTGTATGTCTTCTCATACATGCTGACATAGATTGTCTACTAGTACAGTGATAAACACCGTGACAAAAAAAATGACTTCTGGAGGAAGGGGTTTTATTGTCTTACATGTCTCTTAATTACAGTCAACCATTGAGAGAAGTCACGACAGAAACTCCAACAGAGCGTGGTGCGGGAGAATTGTCTGTATTCTGTCAATCATGTTTTAAATAAACGCTGATTGGCCAGGCAGGAAGTATAGGCGGAAGAACCAGACAGAAAGTAGAAATGATAAAAGGAGAACAGGAGAATTCTGGGAAGGAGGAATTTGATTCCTCCCACTCCCACACTCCTGCCCAGACCACCGAAGCAGCAACATGTGACCTGCCAGCTGAAAAAGGTACCAGGCCTTATAGCAAAAATAGATCAGAACAATGGATTAATATAAGCTACAAGAGCTAATAAGTAGCCTGACTAATGGGCCAATCAGCTTTATAACTTATTGAGATCTCTGTGTGATTTTCTTTGGAGGCTAAACAGTTGTGGGGTACAGGGTGGAACAGAAACCCCAACAAGGAGGCCCCCGTTCGTGTTACAGAGCAGAGGTAGGAACCATTAAGGAACACTGCTCACTGACTTGTTCCCCCTGCTTTCCAATACATTCTAGAACCTACTTCCCAGGGACCTACCCCACCCAAAAGTAGGCTGTAGAGAGCTGCGTGGAGCCGCACCTGATGGCAATGTGGAGAGATGCGTGGAGCCACACCTGATGGTGCTGGCTCCCGCCCTCAGTGATCCCAAAAGTGAGTGCTCTCTGTGATAATCAACTCCTGTTATGGCTAAGGCCTGACTCATGCTATTATCACGCAATGATTGTCAGCTGCTTGCATATGCGTGGACCTATGGACAGTGCCCATGTGGCAATCCGGGGTTGGCGATCTGTGCCTTTTTAAGGGCTGGGAGAGGTTTGCCCAGAGAGAGAGGAGAGAGAGAGAGAGAGAGAGAGAGAGAGAGAGAGAGAGAGAGAGAGATCTGGAGCATGGGGGGGGGGGGGAGAGGGGGAACAGAATCTATGATGTCATTATCTGACCTCTGTGACATAGGCTTTTGATACCAGAGAAAGCCACTTCCAGGGAATGAGCCCCTCAGCTCCCACTGGGGGCAGCAATGCCGCCCCTTAGGCAAAGCTTCAGTCTCTGGGAGCCATTTACCTGCTGACCCTACTGTTGCTGCCACTGGGTCTGACAATCACCTCTGTCAAGGCCAGGTTGAGTGAGAGGGACACCACTGTGAAGGGTGACAAGTGGCCAGGGGAGCCAGCATGCCAGGAAGTCAGGATGCTTACAAAATCTGTGTGTCAGGGATAGAGGGACAAAACCCTGCACCACAGAAGAGCTCTGCCTGACAGAGGCCTTGAGGCACCACTAGGAGTGGAATTCAGGGTAAGAGTCTGTGTAGGGGTCAGAGGCTGGAAGCAGAGGAGACTGTTTTGTGACTCTGCTTTCTCTTCCCTTTTTGAGGAAGTGTCTTGGAAACAGCAGAAGGAATCCACATTGGTAAAACTGCCTATTATCTCCATCCTTTCCTCCATCCTTCTGATCTGCTCCGCTGCTTTACCCTTCTCTAGAGCATCCGCCAGGTTTTCTGACCTCAAAGGTGACAAACAGCTAGTGTCTTTGCTGTTATGTTGAGACAGATGCCTGTAACCCAGGTTGGTCTTGATCTCCTTGTGTCCCTGCTGGGGATACAAGCTTTAGCCAGCATGCCATGTTTATGTGCTCTTGGAGATCAACCCCAGGACTTCTTCATGCATGCTAGGCAAGCCCTGGCTCTACCAGCTGAACTACACCCGAAGACCTCACATCTAGGGTTGTGATAAGTTCACACTGGAACTGTGTGCCTGGAGCAGAGTCCAGAAGTGGACCGATCGTTCCAACATCCTAATCTCTGTCTTTTTCTCTGCAGGTCTTCCAGACTGGGTCGTCTTCTCATTTCTACCCACCGAGTTAGGGTTGCCCCTCGGCTCCCAAGGGACAACTCTCATTCCCCATTTCTGTACATCTCTAGCGAATGGCTAAGAAAAAGTGAAGAGCCAAGCTTAGATGCAGGCTCCAGACTGAGCACGCGAGAGACAAGCAGAAGAGGCTTCGTGTTCCCTTGGCCTGCTGCTGACATCTGCAGTGAAACTAGGCAGCGGCCACACTGCTGTGGCAGAAGGCAGTCACCAACTAGGAAGGTCTCTAATTAGTCTTGTGGCCCCGCCCACTTTTTTTCCTGGATTCAAGGCAATGTTGCCTCAAAACAAGGACCAGGTGCTGCTACAGAACACAGTACCCCCAGGGTGTCCCCCTCAGGTCCTCTCACAGTTTGCTGACTCCCCTCCATCTAACTTAGCATCTCTCTCCCCCCATCAGTCCCTCCCTCCTCCCCACCTACCTTTGCCTTCTCACAGGCCAGCCTATTTTTCCTTCTCTTCTCCGCCACAGCCCCACTCTCCTGGGCCTCACTTCAACTCAAAGTCTGACTGTGTTTCCCTCCCATTCTCTTCCTCCCTCCCGAGTTCCCCCACTTTCTTTCACCAGAACTACCCTCGTCTTCCTTCACGACACTCATCTCCTCCCCTCAACTACCAGCTGGGCGCCTCCCCTCCTCTTTCCCATCACTCTTCTCTTTCCCAGGTACAAAATTCCTCTCCTCACTCTTGCCAGTCTCCTCCCCACCTACAGGGCATCCATAGTTCCACAGCCACGTCCCCCAGCCCCAGCCCCACTTCTGGAGGGATTTCCAGTAACAAACAAACATGGCAGTGTCCTCAATCCAAAAACACCAGGTCCCTTGGGGTGGCAGGGGGATGCAAGGCAAGCAAGGTGGACCCTGCAGAGTTCAAGGACCCAGTGGCCCTCGCCCAAGCCCTAGCCGACCGTGTGGGGCGCCGCAGAATTGCAACAGATCTCCAGCTACTGTTTCTGCGGCGCATGTGTCTCGGCACATCCACACCCGGCCAGGCCCCAGTCGTGGAGTATCCCATTTGTCTACAGTGCCTCCAGTCCCGCACCCGGTCTTGCCCCACCCCCAAGGACAAGATGGGGGCAAGGCTTCTTGCCTTCCCTCAACTACTGCCCTGTGCTCAGGGCCAGGAGTCTGGGCCTCTCCGCATAGGTATTGGCTTCGGCCTCCACTTGTCTCGCGGCCAGGCCAAAGCCTTGCATTTGCTACCACCAAAAAAACGGCAGGAAGCAAGTCCTCAAGGAGAGGTCGTCCTGAGGCAACCGCCTACAACCCAGACCCCAGAAGCTCAAGTTATGGACACACTCTCCCAGGCCGGGCCCCTCAAGTTTGCAGGCCTCCAATCACTAAAATCCAGCCAATGTTCCGTGCCTCCAGCTCAGGCACCAAGATGGGTCACTGCCTCCCTAAGGCCCAGATTGTCTACAGCCCCAAAGAGGTTGGCGACTCCAAAATCTATTCTCCAAAAGTTACCACCTTAATTCCAGAGCAGCGGAGACCCTATGGAACACCCTCTCCAAACCCCACCCTCCCTACCAGGACTTCTCAGACCTTAGGAAGCCACAGCAACACCTTGAAGGGCTGGCTGGCCGGAGGCCAAGTGTGTTCTCCTGCCCTGAACCCTGGAAACCCCTTGTGAAGTCTGCTCTCCCCTGGTTGAAGACCAGAAGCACCCAAGGCCCCATTCAGCCTTCACTGTATCCAATAAAGTCTAACCCTGAGACTTGTGTCTGAGTCCTACTGTGCCCACAGGGTGGATTCAAAGGCTATAGGATAAGGTCTCTCAACAAGGTTGGAGGGAAAGGAAGGTCAAGGACAGAAAGTGCCACACATCCCAGTATCTGAGCTGCTTAGAGACCTCTGCAAGGCCCTTTTCTGGTTTAATTCTAGTCTGTGGACACATAACTGGAATCAAAGAAGAGGTCACTGGGCCCATTTCTCAGGGCATGCCTGGGTGGACACACAGCAGCCCATTTTCCTCACTGGGAAAGACATGGCGAACAACTCATTCACAGGCAAACAAAGAAATCCCATGTACAGACCAGAAGGCTCCAGGACTGGAGAGATGGCTGAGTGGTTCGCTAGCTGCTGCTCCTGCGAGTTCAGGTTCAATTCTCAGCACCCATATGGCAGCTCACAACTGCAACCCTAGTTCCAGGAGACCTAACACCCTCCTCTGGCTTCTGTGGGCACACTACACACGCCAGAGAGAGAGAGAGAGAGAGAGAGAGAGAGAGAGAGAGAGAGAGGGAGGGGAGGTGATGGAGGAAGGTCATTGGCTAATAAAGGAACTGCCTTGTCCCATTTTATTGGTTGGAAGATAGGTGGGAGGAGTAGGCAGAACAGGACGCTGGGAGGAAGAGGAAGTGAGGTCAGACTCGACAGCTCTCCTCGTGGGGGCAGACGCCTCAGAGAGATGCCATGCCCCGCTCCTGGGCAGACACACGCCATGAAGCTCCGACCCAGGATGGACTAGGCTAGAATCTTCCCGGTAAGACCGGTTCTCACAGATTATTAGAGATGGGTTGATCAGGATGTGAGAATTAGCCTGTAAGTGCTAGAGCTAAAGGGCCAAGCAGTGTTTAAAAGAATACAGTGTCCGTGTAATTATTTCGGGGCATAAACTAGCCGAGCAGGCAGCTGGGGTGCTGGGGACGCAGCCCCGCCGCCCCTATTACTACAGGGAGGGAAGGAGGGAGGGAAGGAGGGGGAGAAAGAGAGAAGAGAGAGAACAACTTTAAAAGGGGTAGCAGTAGCCCTGCAGTGGTGGTGCATGCCTTTAATCCCAGCACTTGGGAGGCAAAGACAGACGGATCTTTGTGAGTTTAAGGCCAGTCTGGTCTACAGAGCAAGTTCTAGGATAGCCAAGGCTTCACAAAGAAACCCTATCTTAGAGAGAGAGGAGAGGAGGAGAGGAGGAGGAGAGGAGAGGAGAAGAGGAGAGGAGGAAAGGAGAGGAGAGGAGAGAGAGAGAGAGAGAGAGAGAGAGAGAGAGAAAACAAGGTCCTGAATAAAACTGCTAGCAAGAAGAGCTCCGGTGTTGCGTCTTCCTTGCTGGTCGAGGTGGCTGCGACAAATGGTGGCCCATATGGGGAACCTCCAAACCTCTCTCCATGGAGCCCAGAACTTGCTGCAGTCAGGGGGTGCACCGGTAAATCCTCAGGTAAGGCTGGGGATCTATGACAAAAGCGGGTTTTCTGCTCTCCCCAGTCGCTGCTATGACCTGCGTCCCAGCGCGGCTGGAAAATGGCAGTAAATTGCAGTAAGAATCCAGAATCCCCGCTCAGCAGGAAATAGCCAGAGAGACTGACAACACCCCAATTCCCTATAAGATAATTTAAGCAGGGCCCCTTCAGAGCAGAAGCAGGATCAGCTAGGCTGCTAGGGAGGCCAAAGAGGTTCACGAGGGAGAAGGTGTCTTCCATGCACTCAGCTGACAAGAATGAATGTGCCACAGGGGCATGGCAGCTGGGGTATGTTATTTAGGGGACTGCTGAAGGAACAGTGGTTTCTGTCTGCTCCTGGGGTCATGGCAGAGCCACTCCTAAAGGTCCCTAGTCTGAAATGGTCACACACCTCTGTTCACTTGAGGGGAAGAGGGTGTGTGGGAAATAGTCTGGGGAACCAACAGTCTCTGGGATAAAAATGTTTAGGGGGAGAGAATGTTGGGAACAGTGAGACCCCAGATCCTGAATTTCTTGTTTTCCCCTGATCTGAGTGCCTACAACTGCTCTGAGCAGGAGACCTTCAGGAGTTCCTGATGGCAGGAGAATGGTTTCTGGTGGGTTTGGCTGGGGCGTGGCTATCTCTATATAATCTGCCCCTGAACACTGAATAAAGGGGGCATTCTTGGGGAATTCAAGGATGACCTGTGTCAATTTACTCATGCAGCTAATTTGTCTAGAGAATTGTCTAGCTATCTTTTAGGTAATTGGTCTGGTGAATTCGAAAAACAACTGGAAAAGCGACTGCAAATTCCACATGCATGGATACCAGCCTGGCAGAAGGACTATCCTCCTGGATTATTACAGCCATGGATCATCTGAAGGAGTGCGCAGGAATAGGAGCCCTAACAGGCTTAATGGTGCTTGCCTCCCTGGTATGCCTATGGTGCATTTGTCACATAAGGGTTTCACAGCATTGCAATGCAGTTATGATCATTCAGGCGTTCACGGTCATTGAAGCAGGACAGTCCCCTCAAGCTTGGTTATATATTTGAGCACAGGATGCGAGGCTTGTGCACTGCACTTGAGGTCAGAGAAGTCCTCAAGAAGAGCAAGTCTGATTGCATGTGGGTTGGTGTCTAACTCCCATCTCTGTAAAAAGGCACTGGACAGGTCTAATGTTCTCTGAGTGGATGACACCTGGACAGACACTAGTACATGTTCCATTTTTAACAGAGATCAGACCTCTACTCTTGCCTGTTGCTTTACAAAACAAAAAGGAGGAACTGTAGAGAGCTGCGTGGAGCTGCATCTGATGGCAATGTAGAGAGCTGCGTGGAGCCACACCTGATGGTGCTGGCTCCCGCCCTCGGCGATCCCAAAAGCGAGTGCTCTCTGTGATAATCAACTTCTATTATGGCTAAGGCCTGACTCATGCTATTATCAAGCAATGATTGTCAGCTGCTTGCATATGCGTGGACCTATGGGCAGTGCCCACCTGGCAATCCGGGGTTGGCGGCCTGTGCATGTGTGTGGTGTATTGTGTGTGGTGTTTGTGTGTGTGGTATCTGTGTGTGTGGGGGGGGGTGTGTAGTGTTTGTGTGTGAGTGTGTATGTGGTGTGTGTGTATGTTTGCATGTGTGGTACGTGCATTTCCATGTGTGGTATGTGTGTGTGGTGTGTGTGCATGTGTGTGTGTGGTACATGTGTGTGGTGTTTGTGTCTGTGGTGTATGTGTGTGTGGTGTTTGTGAACATTAATCTGTCCACGCAGACTAAAGAGGTTCTGATACCTGTTACAGCAAAATGAACATTAGGCTAAGTGAAAGACACAGCATGCCATGTGGTATATGGTTCTACTCATGGGCGATTTCCAGAAAGGTAAACCGACGTGGACTTTGGATGGACTGGTGGCTGCCAGGGCTTAGAGGAGGCGGTGGCACTGGAGGAAAATTGCTAGATGGATTTGGAGTCCTTTGGAAGTGACAGATGTTTGGAAGTGTTTAAAATGGTGGATAGTAGGCTAGAGAGATGGCTCAGCAGACAGAGGTGAAGTTACTGTTGAATATCATCTCAAAGGAAAAGTCAAGCTGACAGGTCTGTTGAGTCTCAGTTGTCTTTGCTAAAGTGGCATGTTTGGGGCTTGCATAATCAGACTCATTTTGAAGTATGATTTACGCTGAGATATTAATGTAGTAAGACTTGGCTGTTACAACCAAGCTATCTCTTCTCTCTCCTTATTTATTTAATTTTTTTTATTTATTAATTTTCAAGACAGGGTCTCACTATGTAGCTGACTATGTAGACCAGGCTGGCCCTGAACTCACAGAGATCCACCTGCCTCTGCTTCCTGAGTGCTGGGAATAAAGGTGTGCACCATGCTTGGCTTCCTACCTTGTTTTCTATTTAGAAGAACCAAATCTCTAAGTCAGATGACTCGGTGTCCTAAACCCCCAGAAATATCCCTGCAGACAGAGATTGCAACTAGGAAGGTAAATAAGGAATGAGCACTAGAAAGAAGCGTCTAATCAGTCAGTCTCTGTCAGGGTCTGTCCAGTGACGGGATGCACCTTGTGTGTGTGTTCCTCATAGCAGGTCTTCCACCCACCTCCAGCCCCCAGGTCACTTGCAGATCTGGTACTTCAACTCAGGGTCATCTAGAGTCATCATGCAGAGTGAAGAGAGAGATTATTTCTTCAAAGGCAGGCATGCTGGGTGGAGGAAAACCACTGCTTCTCTGATCATGTTCAAGTAAACAGAGTTAATATAACGAACAAGCTCCTTCAGATCTCTGGGCCAGATCCTCTCACTGCTGAAAGGGCGATTAAAAGTCTCCACACTCTTTCCGGAGCCCAGGACATAGCCTCTGAGAAACCTACATACTTCAGTTTGATTCCACAAAGTGTCCTCACTGACAAAGTACAGGGAGAGAGGTACAAAGTACAGGGAAAGAGGTATAAAAGTCTGGGACCCCTAAATATGATAAAGAAACATCACGGAGGCGAATTTTATAATAAATAGTTTCTAGTCAACACAGCCTTTAACAGAGAGAACTCAAGAGGGGATGATCATGCAATGCCAGCAGCCTGCAAGCCCAAGGAAGGCAGTATACGCCTGTGCCATGGGTGGGTGGGGGCAAGATGACGTGCTGTGGACACAGAGAACTGCCCCAGTGTGGGCATCACTGTCCAGTGGGCTGGGGGCTGCTATGGAAACCAGAAGAGGAAGGTCTGCGTGTGGTTCTTCCTTCCAGAGTGGCCCTGGGCCCAACCTGAATTCCCCAGTTGGAAGAGGCCAGTGTGAGTCATCCGTCCCACCCTTCCCCTGCCTTTTGAGGTGCTGGGACAAGCAGGGGCAGAGAGCATGTGCACTCTGTACAGACTAAGGGGGCAGGCAGCAACTGGAAAGCTCCTACGAATAGGTTTAATAGTAGTGCGTGGGCCACACCTGTAATCCCAGCCATCAGACAACAGAGGCAGAATCGGGAGCTCCAGGGTAGACTGAGCTACACGGAAAGACTGCCTCAAAGCAAATGAATAAACCCCAAACCAAACTCATAAGGAGCCAAAGCGACAGGAGTTTAATTTTGCGTCCCCAGAGAAGATTCAGAAGTAAAGAAAGATCTAGAGAGGGACAATCAGAGGGGCTTGTGCCTTAGCTAAAGCCCAGCTAAGACTTGGGACTCCTAGCAGTTTTCCTTAGTGATGACCCCGCGACATCACCTTAGAGTGCTCTGACCCCGTGGCTGTTGATAGACTGAAACCCTAAATCTGAATCCACAGCCATACAGAAATTGACATTTAAATAAATCTTCTAGAACTTTGACACACCTAAAAATGGGTCAAACCTCAGGCAAATTTGAATGCTGGGCACTGGCTGTGGCCGTACACATCTGTAATCCTGGGCACTGGCTGTGGCAGTACACATCTGTAATCTTGGCCCTCTGGAGGCGGACACAGAAGGACAAGGAATTTGAGACCAACCTGAGACATGAGACCCTGTGCTTACGATATCTCCTGTGGGCTTCTTTGTGACAGTCTGAACCTAGGAGTGATGTGTGAATATATTCACATACATGTTTATGTATATACTTACATAGGTGTTTGGACTTAATGGAATGGCTTGCAAGACCACAGATGTGAAAAGTCGCGCTCTACGAGCTAGTCGTGCCATTCAGCCTAAGCGAGAAGCCTCAACCAATGAGGCAACAATGAAGCCCCCAGGCAGACGCCAAAGAACTAAAGCATCAATGGGCACTGGTGGGGATCCCAGAGCCTAAAGACAAAGCAACCTGGAGACCGAAGAGGAGAGCAGCAGCAGCAGCAGACGGCTAACTCAGCAGAAGATGGCTAACTTCTTCTTCCCGGGCCCAGCCCTGCCCACACAGGGAGCAGTTCTTTTCCGCTCAGTTGGCTCTCTCTCTGAAAACATGCTCACGGACATGCCCAGAAGTGAAGAACACTCTATCTTCATGCATCGCTTGATCATGTCAACATCCACCCCACTACCACCAAGTTAGCCATCCCATGACTGAAACAACATACATCCAATTCAGGCTAGTGAAAGTCTCTTCAACCAAATGAGCTCAGCCAATGTTCCTTCCTTCCCACCCTCTGCACACGCTTGGAAGTATGAGAGCTTTTCATTCCCGCAGACACTTTGGTGTAACTAAATGACTTCCTTTGCTTCTCCTAATGTAGACGATGCCACAGGAGCCCGACCTGAGAGAGCAGAGTCCCCAGACAACCTTTCCTGAACGCACAGCGATAACAAACCTCCAAGGCAGAAGCCACCACCCACCTCTACACTATTCATTTTATCCTTATGGAACCTGAAGTGGGCATTTTCCCACAGCCACAGACAAGGAAATCAGGCTTTGTTTGTGGCTGACACAACTCCAGAACCACTCCACATGCAGTTCGTGAGCAACTGGGCTGGGGCAATCCAAACTAAGGAGGTAGCGTCAGTGTGAACCCCACGTCAGGCTAAAAAAGCCATGAGGAGAGAAGGTCAAATGTCTCATTTTATCAGACTCTGGGGTGTAACTCAGTGGTAGGGCATGTGCTTCCACACCCAGGGCACTGAGCTTAGTCCCTAGTTCAATGCAAACAGCGTCACTGGGGAGCTGGAGAGACGGCCCTGTGGTTAAGAGCAGGTGCTGCTTCTGCTGAGGACTGGAGTCTGATTGCCCACACCGGCCCCAAGAGGCACACAGATCCCTGGAACTCAAACACCCAGGGACTCAGTGCCCTCTTCTGGCCTCCTCTGGCACTGCACTCAGGTCCACAACCATAATCCCCAGACACACACACACATACACACACAATTAAAAATCAAAACAGCTCGGTGTGGCAACTCAGACTTTTAATCCTAGCACTTAGAGGGTGGAGGCAGCTAGATCTTTGTGAATTGGAGGCCAGCCTGGTCTAAACCAGTTCTAGGCCAGCCAGAGCTATATTGTAAGAACCTCTTTTAAACTGGACGATGGTGGTGCATGCCTTTAATACCAGCACTCCAGAGGCAGAGGCGGGTGGATCTCTGGGAGTTTGAGGCCAGCCTGGTCTACAGAGCAAGTTCCAGGACAGGTTCCAAAGCTACAGAGAAATCTTGTCTCAAGAGACCTTCTCTTTAAAATAGTAAGTAAATAAAAACTTAAAAATTTAAGTCTTTGAGTGTATAATTGTTATGTGAAGAAATAATATCCTAGATACATCGGGTTAGATAAAGTGTCATTTTAAAATTAATTTCACCTGTTCTTTCTTACTTGTAAAACTGGAGTTACTAAATCTGCACAGCTGGCGTTTGTAAGTTGCACTGTATTTTCATTGACTGACGCTGGTTAACAGGTTACATGCTGTTCTTCTGAATCTAAGTGCAGTATTCCTGTACCATAGGCCTCTTCCCCAGAGAGGCAACTGACCCAGTGAAGGCACATATCTGCATTGATATAGTCATAGATTCACACAGCAGCTATTTTTGTCCCATTGCTCTCCATGAAGCTCTGTAGGAGGGGACTTCGATTTTTGCTCAGAGCCCAGAATCCTGCTGAGGTGAAAGTTTTCTGCTGGAAAGGTTGACCAACAGCCAAGTTAGGAAGTGCATTGGATGCTCATAGGAATGAGGCTCAGAAAGGGGAAATATGAACTGAGTCAGGGGAGTAAAAAGCAAAGCTGCAGAAGAGCACTAGGGCACACTTTTTTTTTTGCGGGGCCCCATCATCTGACCCTTGCATTTATTTATTTATTTATTTATTTATTTAAGATTTCTGTCTCTTCCCCACCACCGCCTCCCATTTCCCCCCCTCCCCCAATCAAGTCCCTCGTCAGCCCAAAGAGCAATCAGGGTTCCTTGCTCTGTGGGAAGTCCAAGGACCACCCACCTCCATCCAGGTCTAGTAAGGTGAGCATCCAAACTGCCTAGGCTCCCACAAAGCCAGTATGTGCAGTAGGATCAAAAACCCAATGCCATTGTTCTTAAGTTCTCAGTAGTCCTCATTGTCTGCTATGTTCAGCGAGTCCGGTTTTATCGCAGGCTTTTTCAGACCCATTTCATACTAGGGCACACTTTAAAATGCAGACCGCAATCAAATTTTGTTGCGCAATCGCCATCCATGGAAACCCAGCCGGTGGGTGACAACTCACTTCTCATCTACCTTCTGCAAGCCAAGAGAGCTCAGCACTCAGAGGAAGATGCCCCGGGACTCTGTTTCCTTCTGTCCCAATCAGACATTGAAACGCAGCCACACACTGCACAGCAGCCCTTTGATCAAGGATGGGCCGCTTGGAGGTCATGCAGTGTATTGACTGGCGACTTTGAAAATGGTTTACGTAAGCATGTTCTGGGATGTTTACATGGTGACAAAACCACCTAGTGATGTATTGCTCAGAACACATCCCTTCTGTAAAGCAGTCCAAGACTGCCATCAATGCTGTATCTTATAAGTGAAGATAACCATGCCATGCTAAAGTTCATTCTTCTGTGATTAGCTGCTAATGGGAGATTGAAATGCAAGATGTGGATCCTTTTTTACTCTCTCATGTCCAGGGATTCAATGTTTGTGTCAAAAGCCTTTGATCGTTACATCTTTGTGTGTGTATATGTTCATGAGCATGTGTGCATGCGTCACATCAGAGGTCGGTCTCAGGTGACATTCCTGAGGAGACTTCTACCTTGTTTCTTGAGATCACGTCTCTTTCTGGGACCCGATGTTTCCCAATTAAGCTAGGCCGTCTGACCAGCAAACCCCAGGAACATCTCCACCTCCCCAGTATTGGGATTACAAGTGTCTGCCACCATTTCTGTTTTGTTTTGTTTATTTTACGTGGGTGGTGGGGATTGACCTTGGGTCCTCATGATTCCCCAACAAGTATCTTGCCGATCGAGTCATCTCCCCGGCCAATTTTCATATCTGTCAAATGACATATAATGTATGATGAACTATGCTCTGTATCTTCCATATTCAAGTGAGTCCCCTCCATCCGGGCTTTTCACCGTGTGGTCTACAGCCAGTTCACTAATATCAGAGTTCTTGTCAAGGGAAACAGCTTACTCCTTCCAGAACTTCCGTGAGTGTGGCCTGAGAGCCTAACTTCTTACCAGGTGGTTTTTATGCACACTAACTGGAGAGAGTTAAGACACCCCCCCCCCCCCGCCCGAAGCATTTGGAGAGGCTTCTAAGGTTAAGCAGGGTGGAGAGAGCTGTCCATCATCCCCTGGTGCCAAGAAATCTGCAGTTCCTAATGCTGTGGGCTAATGCATCTTTTGTTAGTTACCTGGCACACAGGAAACTCTTCACCCACAGTACCAGGAATGCAAGACTTGGCATCTTCTAAGTCAAACATTCGGGATTTCAAGTTACACAGGGCTTTGTATTTCCTATATTAGCTATGTCGTGGGATTCACAGGGGAATGGTTTCAGGGTCCCTACAGACACCCACAGCTGTGAATGGCCAAGTCTCTTATAAAATACCATTTTATTTTCATGTAACTCATTCAGTCCCTTGCTACTTAAACAACACAGATAACTAGAATACTGATCAATGCTGTGTAAATAATCATTACTCTGTATTGCTCAAGGAATAATGACACACCAAGGTTCATAAATATTCAATGAAAACAGAATTTTACCTCAAATATCTTCAATCCATGGTTGGTTAAATGCAGAGAGAGCATCTTTTCCTTCTTCAAGATTGGTGAGTATTTCTGGTAATTGTCTTCCTTCCTTCCTCACTATCCCTCCCTCCCTCCCTCCCTCCCTCCCTCCCTCCCTCCCTCCTTCCCTCCCTGTCTGCCTTTCCCTTTCTCTCTAGACCATATCGCCAGCTCCAGAAAGCTTTCCTAACTGTGTGAAGGAAATCACAGTTTGCAGGAAGGTACTGAACAAAATGGCTGAGGAAGAGGGGACTGGTTGAGGTTTACGTCTCCCTGGGGAGAAGAGAGCAGCCTGTAGCGGTTAGTTCAGCTCTTTCCTCGCTGTTCCATAAACCCGAGCTCTTGCCGGTGTCAGATCTCGTGACTGGTGTTCCACACTTGAAAAATAATATTAAAATTGAGCTTCACTCAGAAAGCCTGTGATCTGAGAATATAGTGGGCAGCATCCTGGTGATGTTTTACATCTCATCCCAGTCAGCAGATTATGTGGGGAGAAACAAGAAAGGCAACAAGAAATAGAAAACAAAGGCAATCTACCATTCCCGAGCAATGTCCTGCCCCACTCTGGTCAGGGTTGTCAGCCATATTCCTGAGACTTGTGGCTTTTGTCTTCCTCTCCCTGCCAGCCTTTTGCTCTTCCCTGGTTCTGTGGGTGTTCGGGTTAGTTTCTGCCACTGTCAATCTTGTTGCCTTGGCTAGGGTTTCTATCTATTGCTGCAATCAAATACCATGGCCCAAAAGCAAGTTGCAAGGGAAAGGGTTTATTCAGCTTACACTTCAGCATTGCTGTTCATCACTAAAGGAAGTCAGGACAGGAACTCAAGCAGGGCAGGATCCTGAAGGCAGGAGCTGAATCAGAGGCCACGGAGGAGTGCTGCTTACTGGCTTGCTCCTCATGGCTTGCTCAGTTCTCCTCCTCCTCTTCCCTTCTCCTCCTCCTCCTCCTTCTTCTTCTCCTTCTCCTTCTTCTTCTCCCTTCTTCTTCTCCTCCTCCTCCTCCTTTTTATTTTTTTGGTTTTTTTGAAACAGGGTTTCCCTGTGTAACAGTCCTAGCTGTCCTGGACCTAGCTCTTGTAGACCAGGCTGGGATTAAAGGTGTACACTAACACGGCCCGGTCAACCCATCTTCTTATAGAACCCAGGACCAGTGCCCAGGCATGGCACCAACCACAATGTGCTGGGCCCTCCCCCATTAACCATTAAATGAGAAAATACCTGGCTGCTGGATCTCACTGAGGCTCCTTCCTCTGATGACCCTAGCTTGTGTCAAGTTGACACACAAAACCAGTCAGTACACTTGTACCATTTCCTCCAGGGGCATGGGAAGGGACATAACTCAGAACAAAAAAATACTCTAAGAGTGTAGCTGTGTTAAACTACTAGTGACATGTACGTATTCCACTAGAATATGGAGCACAAGTGTGTCACACTAATGCAGAATGTGAAAGTGTACTTCCTTACCTCGGACACAACATTTCACTCTAGTTTTAAATTTGATTTTACATTTACTTTCTTTATCTTATGTGTATGTACTACATGTGTGCCTGGTGCCTGAAGAGGTCAGAAAAGGTCATCCAATCCCCTAGAACTAGTGTTAGAGATGGTTGTGAGTTATCCTATGGATGCTGGGAATTGAACCCAGGTCCTCTGCAAGAGTAACAAGAACTCGAAACCACCAAGACCTCTTTCCAGCCCCAACCTTATGCTTGGAATTGATTTTAGAGACACAGAAATTGCCAACTAGTACAGTTGATTTCTATATAACGCCCACCCCCCAGCTTCTCCCTGTAATAACAGCTTACACGATCAATGTCCACAGCCTATAACCCAAACCAGACTTGAGGTTTTGCAATATTGACTACTTTATATGCTTAGATATCACTTTTGATGTCTCCCCCAAATTCACCCCCTGAAACCCATCTCCCTTCATTCATATTGATAGGGGAGGACGTTAAGAGTTGATTGATGGGGGGCTGGAGAGATGGCCCAGAGGTTAAGAACACTGACTGTTCTTCCAGAGGTTCTGAGTTCAATTCCCAGCAACCACATGGTGGCTCACAACCATCTGTAATGAGATCTGGTGCCCTCTTCTGGGGTGTAGGTTCATATACAGGCAGAACACTGTACATAATAAATAAACTTTTGAAAAAAAAAAGAGTTGATTGATGGGGCCTGGGCAGAAGAATTTGTGTGAATGGAGCCAGAGGACATCAGAGGCACCTCTGTGAGGAGCACACCCTCATCAGGCACTGACTTAATTGATTTTAGACTCTCGAGCCTATAGATCGTGAGAACACATATCTGTCACTTGTGAATTGTCCAGACTCAGCTAGTCTGTTACAGTGACTCCAATGGATTAAGATAGGCCCTTTGGTTCATCTGAGGAAGATAGCTCAGCAGCAACTCCAGCATGGTTGCAGACATTCTGGAATTTTCTAAGAGCCGTCATCCTACCCCATGGTTCCTTTTCCATGACCCTTGGCCACGCCCTCTCCTGCGCCTTGCAGGGACTTTCCCTCCAGGATGTCCGAGGGCTGCAAGAATGAGAGAGACAGCTATCGATGCTAGCTGAGCTGAGCTGAGCTGTCTGTCGTTCTCCTTGCAGATGAAGTAAGCCGCTGACATTTCTACAGGATTCTGAACTGATAAAATGTTTGATTTATTCATGCTTCTTTATCAGCACAGGAAATTAGACTGTATCCTACAGTTAGCATTTGGCAAGGGAAAACCCTGTCTGACAAGGTGGGAAGGTCCTTGTTCAGGTGTTAACTCATTTCATAGCCACATTTATGATTTCTGCTCTCCTAATTTGCTATCCTGTTTAATAGATGGCAAACTTACATGCATGCCAAAGATTTCCTTTCAAATAAATTTATGATTATTGTTAGCAACTGTTGGATTTGTATACCTATTTATTTCTATTTTAGGCCATTCTTATTTTAGTGTCTCAGTCAGGTGTTTTATTGCTATGAACAGATGCCAAGACCAAGGCAACTCTTACAAAAGAAAGAATTTTTGTTGTGGTGGTTGTTTTTCAGCAGTTTTTGTGGTTTTATTTAAACATGGATTAAAACATGCGTGCAAGCTATGGTAGCCGGGCATTGGAGTTGGTGACTCTGGTGGTGTTGGGGTCGGTGACTCTGGTGGTATTGGGGTCGGTGACTCTGGTGGCATTGGGGTTGGAGGCTCTGGTGGTATTGGGGTCGGTGACTCTGGTGGCATTGGGGTTGGTGACTCTGGTGGCCAGCTGTGTTGCTCTTTCTACCCTGTTCCTTGGAGGAAACATTGTGAGCAGTCTCAGCATGGTAAGATTTGCTGGACATCAGAAGTCCTTTCAGCTCCTTGACATTGTGAACCAGCAACTTCCTGACACCGCTAGGCAGATGTGCTTGGTTTTCTTGCTGTTCTCATATCCAGTGCTGGACATTAGGATCTGGCCCTGAATCTTCTCTGTACACTGCTCTCGACACCTCTGGGTTTTAGCCAGTTTTGCTTAATTTGGACATATCCATCTGACTGGTGTTGTGTGAACTTCTTGGTCCTGCTTTTGAGGACCTTGGACTTCACCAGAGGCCGGAGGGCAGCCATAATGATGCAAAAGAGCTGGCAGCCACCTCACAGGTAGTGCTGAGGAAGAAGAAAAGAAAGTATTTAACATGGTGGTGAGTATGACAGCATGCAGGCAGACAGGGTGTTGGAGCAGTAGCTGAGATCTCCTTCCTACTCCACAAGCAGTAGACAGTGGCAGACCAGGCATAGTGTGGGCTTTCAAAAACCTCCAAGACCAGAGTGACACACCTTCTCCAAGGAAGCCACACCCCCTAATCTTTCCCAGTACATCAACTGATGACTGAGCCTACAGGGATCATTGTCACACAGTGAACATGCGTATCTGGGTGTGCACTACACATGGGCCAGTGTCCTCAGAGGCCAGAAGAGGGTGTTGGATCCCTTGCCCCAGGTGGTTGTGAGTCTTCTGGCATGGGTCCCCTGGAAGAGGAAATGCTCACAACTGCTGAGCCATCTTGCCCGCTCTTGTCTTTTTCTATCTCTATGTGCCCAGAGTTGCACAAAAATGTCATGGTCCAAAAGAAGTCGCAAGCGGAAAATGTTTAAGAAATTGTGATATAAACTACTGTTCTTATATATTTATTTTGTATTCTGTAACCTTACTGAAATAATTTACCAGTTCTAATAGTGTTCTGTTCTTGTTTTTGGTTTTGGGAAGGGGGACCCGAGGGAGCCCTGCCTGTGTAAAGAACAGATAAAGCTTTGAGTGCATGCGTATTGTATTCATAGGCACCACCATGTCAAAGGACCCAATGCCTCAGTTCCACGGGAATAGACGAATGTCCATCCGCCCCACCAGCCCAGGGAGTGTAGTGACATTTTGTTTGTGTTTTAACAAATAAAGCTTGCCTGAAGATCAGCTGGCAGAGCTAAGCCACTAGAGTCCAGGTGGTGGTGACTCACACCTTTAATCCCAGCACTAGGGAGGTGGAGACAGGAAGGGGTATGACTGGGTGGAGAGAGGACTATAAGGTGTGAGGAGACAGGAGCTCAAATGCAGTCTGAGGAAGCAGTCCAAGGACAGGATGGTTTCTTTGGTCTGAGCATTGGTAGAGGTAAAAGGTCTCTCTAGAGGTTGGCCACTCTGCTTCTCTGATTCTTCAGCTTTCACTCCTGATAACTGACTTCAGTTTATTCTTATTAAAAACAATTAGAAGTCAGGTGGTAGTGATGCACGCCTTTAATTCCAGCACTTGGAAGGCAGAAGCAGGCAGATCTCTGTGAGTTCGAGGCCAGCCTGGTCTACAAGAGCTAGTTCCAGGATAGGCTCCGAAGGCTACAGAGAGCTGAGCAATGGTGGTGCAGGCCTTTAATCCCAGCACTCAGGAAGCAGAGGTAAGTGGATCATTGTGAGTTCGAGGCGGGAGAAGAGAAGGGGAGAAGGGGAGAAGGGGAGAATGGGAGAAGGGGAGAAGGGGAGAAGGCTCCTGAAAGCTCTAGAAAAAAAAAGAAGCAGACTAACCCATGAGGAGTAGAAGACTGGAAATAATCAAACTGAGGGCTGAAATCAACAAAATAGAAACACAGAAAACAATCCAAAGAATCAATGAAACAAAAAGCTGGTTCTTGGAGAAAATCAACAAGATTGATAAACCCCTATTCAAGCTAATCAAATGGCAGAGAGAGAACACGCAAATTAATAACATCAGAAATGAAAAGGGGGACATAACCACAGACACAGAGGAAATTCAGAGAATCATTAGATCTTACTACAAAAGCCTGTATGGCACAAAATTGGAAAATGTGAAAGAAATGGACACTTTTATAGATAAGTACCATATACAAAAGTTAAACCAGGACCAGGTGGACATTCTAAATAGACCTGTCAGTCACGAAGAATTAGAAGCTGTTATCAAAAATCTCCCTACCAAAGAAAGCCCAGGACCAGATGGTTTCGATGCAGAATTCTACCAGAACTTCCATGAAGAGCTAATACCTATACTCCTTAATGTATTTCACAATATAAAAATAGAAGAGTCATTGCCAAATTCCTTTTTTGAAGCTACAGTTACCCTGATACCAAAACCACACAAAGACTCAACCAAGAAGGAGAATTACAGGCTAATCTCACTCATGAACATCGACGCAAAAATTCTCAATAAAATACTGGCAAACCGAATCCAAGAACACATTAGAAAAATTATCCATTATGATCAAGTAGGCTTCATCCCAGAGATGCAGGGCTGGTTAAACATACAAAAATTTATCAAGTGATCCATCATATAAATAAACTGAAAGAAAAAAACCATATGATCATTTCATTAGATGCTGAAAAAGCATTTGACAAAATTCAACATCCCTTTATGATAAAGGTCTTGGAGAGATTAGGGATACAAGGGTTGTACCTAAATATAATAAAAGCTATTTACAGCAAGCCAACAGCTAACATCAAATTAAACGGAGAGAAACTCAAAGACATCCCACTAAAATCAAAAACAAGACAAGGCTGTCCACTCTCACCATACCTCTTCAATATAGTGCTTGAAGTTCTAGCAAAAAGACAACATAAGGGGATCAAAGGGATTCGAATTGGAAAGGAAGAAGTTAAACTTTCATTATTTGCAGATGATATGATAGTATAAATAAGCGACCCCAAAAACTCTACCAAAGAACTCCTACAGCTGATAAACACCTTTAGTAACGTGGCAGGATACAAGATCAACTCCAAAAAATCAATTGCCCTCCTATACACAAAAAATAAGGAAGCAGAGAGGGAAATCAGAGAAGCTTCACCTTTCACAATAGCCACAAACAACATAAAATATCTTGGGGTAACTCTAACCAAGGAAGTGAAAGATCTATTTGACAAGAACTTTAAGTCTTTGAAGAAAGAAATTGAAGAGGATACCAGAAAATGGAAGGATCTCCCTTGCTCTTGGATTGAGAGGATCAACATAGTAAAAATGGCAATTCTACCAAGGGCAATTTATAGATTCAATGCAATCCCCATCAAGGTCCCATCAAAATTCTTCACAGATTTTGAGAAGACAATAATCAACTTTATATGGAAAAACAAAAAACCCAGGATAGCCAAAACAATCCTATACAATAAAGGAACTTCTGGAGGCAACTTTCGTTGCAACTTCTGACTTCAAACTCTATTACAGAGCTACAGTGTTGAAAACAGCTTGGTATTGGCATAAAACCAGAGAGGTCGACCAATGGAATCGTATAGAAGACCCGGATGTTAACCCTCAATCATATGAACACCTGATTTTCGATAAAGGAGCTAAAAGTATACAATGGAAGAAAGAAAGCATCTTCAACAAATGGTGCTGGCACAACTGGATGTCAACCTGTAGAAGAGTAAAAATACATCCATATCTATCACCATGCACAAAACTCAAGTCCAAATGGATCAAAGACTTCAATATCAATCTGAACACACTGAACCTGATAGAAGAGAAAGTGGGAAGAACTCTACAACATATGGGCACAGGAGATCGCTTCCTATGTATAACCCAGCAGCACAGACATTAAGGGCAACATTGAATAAGTGGGAACTCCTGAAACTGAAAAGCTTCTGTAAAGCAAAGGACACTGTCACTAAGATAAAAAAGCAACCCACTTACTGGGAGAAGATCTTCACCAACCCCGCAACAGACAAAGGTCTGATCTCCAAAATATATAGAGAACTCAAGAAACTAGACTTTAAAATGCTAATTAACCCAATTAAAAAATGGGGCACTGAACTGAACAGAGAATTCTCAACAGAAGAAGTTCAAATGGCCAAAAGACACTTAAGGTCATGCTCAGCCTCCTTAGTGATCAGGGAAATGCAAATCAAAACAACTTTGAGATACCATTTTACACCTGTCAAAATGGCTAAAATCAAAAACACCAATGATAGCCTTTGCTGGAGAGGTTGTGGAGTAAGGGGTACACTTATCCATTGCTGGTGGGAATGCAAACTTGTGCAACCACTTTGGAAATCAGTGTGGCAGCTTCTCAGGAAATTCAGGATCAACCTACCCCAAGACCAAGCAATACCACTCTTGGGAGTATACCCAAGAGATGCCCTATCATATTACAAAAGCATTTGTTCAACTGTGTTTATACCATCATTATTTGTAATAGCCAGAACCTGGAAACAACCTAGAAGCCCCTCAATAGAAGAATGGATGAAGAAAGTGTGGAATATATACATATTAGAGTACTACTCAGCGGTAAAAAACAATGATATCTTGAATTTTGCATGCAAATGGATGGAAATAGAAAACACTATCCTGAGTGAGGTAACCCAGACCCAAAAAGATGAACATGGGATATACTCACTCATAATTGGTTTCTAGCCATAAATAAAGGACATTGAGCCTATAATTTGTGATCCTAGAGCAGCTAAATAAGAAGATAAACCCAAAGAAAAACATATGGTTATCCTCCTAGATATTGGAAGTAGACAAGATTGCCGTGCAAAAATTGGGATCCTGGGTGTGGGGTGGGATGGGGGTTAGGGGAGATGGGGGGAGAAAAGTGAGAAAGGGAGGATGCGGGGAACTTGGGGGAATGGGATGGTTGGTATAAAGAAAGGGTAGAAATGGGAGCAGGGAAGTATGTATCTTAATTAAGGGAGCCATCTTAGGGTTGGCAAGAGGCTTGACCCTAGAGGGGCTCCCAGGTGTCCAGGGAGATGTCCCCAGTTAGTTCCTTGGGCAGCTGAGGAGAGGGAGCCTGAAAAGTCCCTATCCTATAGTAATACTGATGAATATCTTGCATATCACCATAGAACCTTCATCTGGCGATGGATGGAGATAGAGACAGAGAACCACATTGGAGCACTGGACTGAGCTCCCAAGGTCCAAATGAGGAGCAGAAGAAGGGAGAACATGAACAAGGAAATCAGGACTGCGAGGGGTGCACCCACCCACTGAGACAGTGGGGCTGATCTATTGGGAGCTCACCAAGGCCAGCTGGACTGGGACTGAAAAAGCATGGGATAAAACCGGACTCTCTGAACATGGCGGACAATGAGTGCTGATGAGAAGTCAAGGACAATGGCACTGAGTTTTGATCCTACTGCATGTACTGGCTTTGTGGGAGCCTAGCCTGTTTGGATGCTCACCTTCCTAGACCTGGATGGAAAGGGGAGGACCTTGGACTTCCCACAGGGCAGGGAACCCTGACAGCTCTTTGGACAGGAGAGGAAGGGAGAGAGGAGTTGGGCAGGGGGAGAGGAGTGGGGGGGGGGAATGGGAGGCTGGGAGGAGGCAGAAATTTTTTTCAAAAAAAATATGTTACAAAAAATAATTACCAATTATCCTATAAAAATAAACATCATATAAGCCACCTCTGCTAAAGGGATTGTGAATGAGAACTCCTGGGAAGAAACTGTGCCTGCAGACAGACTGAGAGAATGGCTGACTGACTGACTGACTGACTGACAGACTGGCTGACGGACTGACTACTAAGAATGTCATCTTGGGCCTATAGTAAAGCTCCCTCCACCTCACTCTAACTGCCTCTCTGATGTGTTCACCAGTCTTGCCTTGATTTATGACCTCCTTTACTCTACAAAAACTAGAAAACTCCATGAAACTGCTTCCACATTGGAACATGGCATTTAGGATGACATAAATCTGTGTTCTGGGGCCATGGTCACAACAATTTGGCTCTTCAATAAGCCATCTCTTATTTTAAGATGACATCTGTGTTTTTGTTTTGACAGGAAACATTAGGCACGGTTATACAGGATCTTTAAACATAATAACTCAAAATGCGGAACATTGTGGGTCAGTCGACAGGAAGCCCCTAGATCAAAGAATGAGAGTGATGAGAACTGAACCGCTGTGGTTTCATGGAGAATGGAAAGAAGGCTTCTAGCAGGTCTTTCTACCTGCTCTCTGTGTTGCAAAGCTTCAGGAGCTAGATTCACAGATACACACTGGTCGCCTTGAACTTGAGCCACCTTCTTCTGAAAGCACATCAATGTAAACTTTCCAAAAGTTGAGTGCTAATCATGTACTTATGCCGACATTCAGTACCCCAGTGTCAGGGCTTCTATTGCTAGGAAGAGACAGTATGACAGCGTACCTCTTAGAAAACACTTAAATCATGGCTTACAGTTCAGAGGTTCAGTCCGTTATCAACATGGTGGGACATGGTGGCCTGCAGGCAGACGTGGTGCTGGAGAGGTAGCTGGGAGTCTGACCACTTGCAAACAGCAGGAAGTGGTCTGGACGCTGGGCATAAATGAGACCTCAAAGTCTGCCTCCACAGTGACACACTTCCTCCAACAAGACCACACCTCCTGATAGTGTGACCCGTCCAGTAGGTCCATTTATTCAGGGTCTGAATAGGCACTACCTGAAAGAATCATGGGCAGGAGAGAAAAAGGAGACCAAGCAAAGTTCTGTTGTCAAGGTCTCCGTTTATTAGTGTAGTGGTTATGGTTTATATAGCCCTTGAATGAGGAGTTTGGCTTGGGGTGGGGGGTAGGGGTAGGAAGGAACTTTGCCAGGGTAGCAGAAGTCACCAGTTAGCACACCTAGTGTTCTCTGTGCAAGTGGAAACCTTTCTTTTATGATTCCAACAACAAACAATTCTCAAGATAGTTGGAATGTGGGGCGGGTTCCGTCAACAAATAGTTCTCAAGATAGTTGGGGTGTGGGGCTCTCTGCAAACATCCTTAGGACGATGGTCCCTGCTATCATCTTTAGGACAATGGTCCCTGACAATAGTGCCACTCCATTTGGGGGGCATTTTCTTTTCTTCCACCACACCAAGTGTCCTGGCTAGTGTTTTGTGCACTTGTTACAACTGTAGTCATTTTGGAAGAGGGACTTTCAGATGAGAAACTGCCTCTGCAAGATTTGTTAGCAGGCAAGTGTGCAGTGCATTTTAAAAGGTAGTCTCTGACATTGGAAGACCCAGCCTATTGTGACTTGTTTTCCATGGGCTGATGGTCCTCTATGAGAAGGCACACTGAGCAAGCCATGACTGAGCAAATCAGTAAACAGCACCTATCCATGGCCTTTGCATCAGTTGCTGCCTCCAAGTCCCTGCCTTGGCTTCCCTGGATGAGGGAATTATAAACTTTAAGAAGAAATAAATCCTTTCCTCTCCAAGTTGCTCTTGTTTATAGTGTTTTATCTCAGCAGCATAAATAATAAAGACACTAAGTAAATGAACTGAAGCCCTTCTAACAACAATTCCACTAACTCAGTGTTCCTGTTTTTAGGGCTGGTGAGATAGCTCATCAGGGAAAGGTCTTACCCTGTAGGCCGACAACCTGCGTACCATTCCTGGAACCACATAAAGGTGTATGTAGAGAATCTATTCCATGAAGCTGTTCTTTGACCTTCACTGGCACACCATGGCTTACGTGTATGTACTACCCTCCCCCACCAAAGTTAAAAAAATAAAGTAAGATACACCTTCAAATCTTCTAATAGATATTTTAAAAATGATTGGAGATATTTGTAACTTTCTTTATTTCTAAGTGATAGAGATAATGCTAATCGTGGTTTTAATGAAGCTACAAATAAGGATGTTATTATGTTCTTTCAGTAATCAAACCTAACCGCACCAAGGGGCTGTCTGTTTTCTTCCCATTCCAAAATCTGATCCAGCATCACTTAGGTTCTTTGAGAGAACTGGGTGGAGAGAGAAGGAAGTGTGAATATCATGTTGAGAGAGACTGGGGGGGGGGGAGGGAGGAAGGGAGAGAGGAAGAGAGAGAGAGAGAGAGAGAGAGAGAGAGAGAGAGAGAAGCATATAGGGAGCTAGACTTGATTTTAGAAGATCTTTTGCATTGTTCGATCTCCCCTTAGTTTGGGCAAGGAAGGGTATATTGAATGGGATTGAGGAGTCCCTGGGCCAGCCAGAGGGATCCCTGTCTGGGGAATCTGTGTCTTTTCTTTTCCTTGGAACTCAGTTTGGCCTGGTTGTTTCCTGTTCTGATCCTTAGTCCTCAATCCCCAATCCCTAAGGAGGAAATTTCTTATGTGTAAGTTAACAGTCACTTAGGGATAGCTAAATCTCACTCCTTCACTTTCATCTCTAGAAGTCCCAACACCAAGGTTTCTTACCTCTTTGTGCACAGTTGATACTCTACTGAATTGTAAGAAACATTCTTTCTTTGGATTGGCAAATTCAAAAGAGTGTCATTTGTCCAAGACCCTGAGAGCAAGGTGATAGGACTGTGGAACCTGTCTCCACAAGGCGGGGGGGCGGGTATTGTAGATAGGGTTTTTGTTGCTATGAAGAGGCACTATGATATATCTTATATCTCTTATATATTCCGTAATACTCTTATAACAGAAAACATTTAATTGGGGCTGGTTTCCAGGCTCAGAGGTTTAGTCCATTATTGTCGTGGCTGGAAGTATGGCAGCATGCAGGTAGATGTGGTACTGGAGAGGAGCTGAGAGTTCTACATCCAGATTGGCAGGCAGCAGGAAGAAAGAGTGAATCACTGGGCCTGGCTTGAACCTCTGAAACCTCAAAGCCCACCCCAGTTAATGTACTTCCTCCAACAAGACCACACCTCCCTATAAGGGCTATTTTCATTCAAGCTACCACAGTGGGTGTTCCAAGCACCCTCACAGCTGTGCTTGACATCTTGAATGAACCTCCAAATTTTTAGAAACAAAGGAAGACACAAAGTGAAATAGCTCTACAACTTCCCTGGTTGCTGTATGTATGTATGTATGTATGTATGTATATATGTATGTATATATGTATTTATGTCAACATGACACAAGCTGGAGTCACTGGGAAGAGGAATTTCAACTGAGAACATGCCTCCATCCGGTTGCCTGCTTGTGAGTCTGTAGGGCATTTTCTTGATAGCTGATTGATGTGAGAGGGGCCCAGCCTGCTGTGGGCTGTGCTCACCATCCTTGGTCAGGTCCTGAATTGTATAAGAAACAATGCACAGGCAGACGGTAAGTACTGTTCTCCATAAAATCTGCTCGAGTTCCTGTCTTGAGTTCTTTCCTTGGCTTCTCTCAGGGACGGACTATGACTGAAAGCTGAAATGGACCCATGCATTCAAAAGCTGGTTTTGGCAAGTGTCTTATCATGGGACTAGAAAGCGAACTAGGGCAGCAAAGCAATTTTGTTTTGCAAAATGGCTGAACCAAAATCCAAACTGGGTAATAAATGTGCTAGAGCAGGAAGTTTATTCGATTATTTTATAGAGTCTTATAGCTCCAAACTTTAAGGGCCAGGGGTGATTCTATGCTTTAAAATAAAGACTAGGGGTCTAGACACTCAGGTTGAAGGTTTGACGCTCAGGCTAACCACTGGCAAACAGCCGTGTTCATGGTTGTCCTGTATTTAGTGTACTCGACAGCAACAGACAGAAGTAAGTGGTACCTCCTAATGTTAAAGCTTTCCCTCAGGCCCAAAGCAACACCTATTATAGTCTCAGGCTTGGGATATCTGAAACCCTCGAAACTTAAGGCCTGGCAGCTAGTTCCCTGGACCTCACCCAGAAATTAGGGCCTGTAGTTTTTCTTCTCCCGCTTTTCAAAACCTTCTGCTTTTGCTCAGCCTCAGCTCTTCAGTCTCTCTTGCCTTTTCTCTGTACTGCAACTGTCCCTAGTTTCTAACATTTCTGGTCCCTTGCACAGATCATAATTCATTAGCGATTAACTCAAAGTTACCAATAAAGCAAAAGTGTTGCATAAAGAGATGAAATAAAGCACTTCCCCTCAGACTCCTTTAACTAGGAGCGAGTTCAGAATGAATTCTCTCCTTCAGGTTCCCATGCCTTCTATGTCTGTGTGTATCTCTCCCACTGACAAAGGGCTTCAGTCTATTTATTGAACAGCACGTAGGGAAGGAACGGGATACTTTACAGAAGCCCTTCACAGAGCTTCAACAGGGATAAGGTTGCTGGTTCCAGCAGACCTCAGCTGACCCAGGCAACAAACATCCTTGTCTGTCAACCCATACCCATAAATGGATGCTTTCAACCTTTATGGCAGAGTCTAGGAAGTTGCTTTCAATTTCTGTATTTCCTTCTTTCAGCAAATATGCACGTGCATTGTGTGGGTCAGCTGCATGAAAAGTGTATAATGTAAGATCGCAGCTATGCCTGAGCTTAGGCTGTAAAAGCTGATTACATGGGAAATCCAAGGCAAACAAGGTCAGCTGGTACATGGCCCAATAGGACGGCAGTATTAAGTGACACACACACACACATATATATATATATATATATATATATATATATATATATATATAATTATTAATTTGTCCATGAGGGTTCAATAAAAATTTCAGTATCTTAGAATGTAAGATATTTTCATATTATTGTATCTGCTGGTTTCTGGAACCATTCTGCTGCTTTCTTGTCATTATTGTGCCATTGCCATTGCTGCTGCTTCTACAGCTTTTGCCGCCTTTGCCACCAGTCTGGCTCTTTGGTAGCTTCTGTCATCCTTTCTTTATGTTACTGTTGCAAGAAGAGCGGCGGGCTGCGTACCTGCCAGGATCCCGGCTCCCTGGCTAGATTACACCCGAAATAACAACACACAAACTGTATTCCTTTAAACACTGCCTGGCCCATTATATCTAGCCTCTTCTTGGCTAACTCTCATATCTTGCTTTAACCCATATCTAATAATCTGTATGCCACCACGAGGTTGTGGCTTACCGGCATGAATCTAGCCAGTGTCCATCTCGGGAAGGGGAATCATGGCTTCTGACTCACTTCCCTTCTTCCCAGCATTCCGTTCTGTCTTCTCCGCCCACCTAATTTTCGGCTCTATTAAAAGGCCAAGGCAGTCTCTTTATTAACCAATGAAAGTAACACATAGACAGATGACCCTCCTACATCATGTTACCAGCTCAGTACACTCTAATAATGACAAAGATCAAAGCTAGGCAAGCTTGTTCCCTCTTATTGGAGGCTCCTAGCTCCAAAGCTTAAGATGTGAGTACCTAGTCTAGAGAAAACTGCAGAAACCAGGAAGGTAGAATGGGATCATTGTCAGGAGTAGGGCAGTGTGTGTGTGGGGGTGAGGGGGTGGGAACGGGGGTAGTGAATTACAGCAGAGAGGGCAATAGCAGGGTATGAATAATCTGGTCAGGGAAATGGGAAAAGGAGGCGCTTGTTGCAGGTTGGGAGGCTGCCTTAGTTAGGGTTTCTATTGCTGTGACCACAGTAACTCTTATAAAGGAAAACATTTAATTGTGGGGCTTGCTTACCAATCAGGGGTTTTGTCCACTATCACCTTTGTAGGGAGCATGGTAGCATACAGGCAAACATGGTGCTGGAACTGGGAGTCCTACATCTTGATCCAGAGGCAACAGGAAGTGAACTTACTGGGTGTGGTTTGAGCACATATGAGACCTCAAAGCCCACTCCCACATTGACATACTTCCTCCAACAAGACCATACCTACTCTAAAAAAAAAATCACACCTCTTAAAACTGCCACTCCCTTTGGCAGTTATTTTCTTTCAAACCACCACAGATGTAAACACAGAAGAATCTGAAGAAAGAGTAAGGGAGAATGGTAGTATATAGGTGATCTGATAGGGGAAGTGGGAAAAGTGGGGCTCCTTCGGGAAGGGAGAGGGAGGTAACCACAGGAGATGGAAGGAGGTGGGTGAAAAAAAAACAACAAAGATGTCTGAAAAGCCACAGAAAGTATACTATTAACTATTTACCTTAAAAATACCTATAATGCGGAAACAGCCTACCTAAAGCCTAGCACTACCACTTCTGGGTATATACCCAAAGGATTCTCAATAGTGCCACAAGGACATGTACTCAAGCTGTTCATAGCAGCATTATTTGTCATAGCCAGAACCTGGAAACAACTGAAATGACCCTCAACCGAAAAATAGATAAAGAAAATGTGGTTCATTTATTGTCAGGGACCATTGTCCTAAGGATTTTTGCAGAGAGCCCCACACCCCAACTATTTAGAGAATTATTTGTTAATGGTACCCGCCCCACATTCCAACTATCTAGAGAATTATTTGTTAATGGAACCCGCCCCACATTCCAACTATCTAGAGAATTGTTTGTTGTTGGAATCACAAAAGGAACGTTTCTGCTTGCACAGAGAACACTAGGTGTGTTGACTGGTGACCTTTTCTGCCCCCAGCAAGGTTCCTTCTCGTCCCTGCCCCCCATCCCAAGCCAAATTCCTCATTCAAGGATTATATAAGCCACAACCATTACCCTAATAAAGGGAGACCGTGACAACAGAACTTTGCTTGGTCTCCTTTCTCTCTCTCTCACCCATGATTCTTTCAGGTAGTGCCTCTTCAAGACCCTGAATAACTGGACCTCTGGACGGGTCAATTTATACAATAGAGTACTACACAGCAGAAAAAAAGACATCTTGAAATTTGCAGGCAAATGGATGGATCTAGAAAGCATCATATTGAGTGAGGTAACCCAGACCCAGAAAGACAAATATCATGTGTACTCACTCATAAGTGGTTTTTAGACATAAAGCAAAGAAAAACCACTCTACAATTCATAATCCCAGAGAACCTAGATAACAAAGAAGACTCTAAGAGAGAAATACATGGATCTAATCTACATGGGAAGTAGAAAAAGACAAGATCTCCTGAGTCAACTGGGAGCATGGAACTCATGGGAGAGAGTACAAAGGGAGGGGGAATGAGGGAAGGGGAACAGAAAAAATATAGCTCAATAAAAGCAATTTGAAAAGATAGACTATAGATATTTATATACATATATGTAAATATAGACCGTATGTGGTTAGAAGAGGGGTGATAGATAAATTGGTAGATAGATGAAAAACTATTAAAAATTATATAAAAGTTGAAAGAATTATGTTAAAAGCTATACAGATAAATAAAATATAGACCAATAAAGTTAAACTTTAAAAGAAAAAAAACAGCCGGGCGGTGGTGGCGCACGCCTTTAATCCCAGCACTTGGGAGGCAGAGGCAGGCGGATCTCTGCGAGTTCGAGACTAGCCTGGTCTACAAGAGCTAGTTCCAGGACAGGCTCCAAAGCTACAGAGAAACCCTGTCTCGAAAAACCAAAAAAAAAAAAAAATAAAAAAAAAATAAAAGAAAAAAACAGCTATAATGCATATAATTCTGCATGTATATAGTTTTAATGAACTTTTATCATCTGGACTGATGATACTTCCTACAAGAGCCAAAGACCACCTAACAAAAAAAAAAGACCCCAATACTACATATGAGAAATCTTACTTTTGAGTTGTTGGTCAGGTCTGTCTAATGGTGTACAGGTCGGGGTTCTCTAGAGGAACAGAACTTACAGAGTGAATCTCTCTACATATAGAAAAGAGATTTAGTAGACTGACTTACAGGTTGTGGTTCAGGCTAGTTCAATGATGGCTGTCTTCCAACAACATGTCCAATAATTCAGTAGCTGTTCAGTCCATGAGGCTGGATGTCTCAGCTGGTCTTCAGTTTCAGCCAGAATCCTGAAGAAGTCGGCTCTACAGCCAGTGAAGCACTAGACTTGCTAGCAAGGGAGAGCATGCAGGCAAAGAGCCAAAGCTTCCTTCTGTGTCTTTCCTCTTGACCTCCAGCAAAAGGTGTGGTACAGGCTAGAGGCCTATCTTCCCGCCTCACATGGTCTGAATTAAAGGTGTATCCTCCCACTTCAAATTATTTAATTAAGAAACAAAAAACCCTGACAGGTATATCCAACTGCTTGGGGTTTAGTAATTCCAGTTCATCACAAAAAGACTTTTAACTATGCAACCTATTGCCATTGCTCCTGGTTATCCTGCAGAGGTGGAAGGTAAGTCCCTAGTGTTGAAGACATCACACACTTCAGAGACAGGGCCTGGAGACCTCTGACTGAGAACGCCATTCCCTGAGGCGAGTTTTCATGCTGCCAGACGGGCACCATTTAAACTTTCAAACGAGGGAGGCACCACTAGTCTTACGTAGCAATGATGCCTACAAACCACATCAATGACATGCGAGGCACAAAAGCTCGAGAGACGTATTAGTGGCTGTGCCCATAGGGAGTGGCACTATTAGGAGGTATAGCCTTACTGGAGTAGGTATGGCCTTGTTGGAGGACGTGTCTGTCACTGGGGTGGGTTTTTTTGAGGTTTTGACACTCAAGACAGGCCCAGTGTCACTTTGCTGCCTGCCGATCCAGAGGAATAACTCTCAGCGGCCTCTCCAGCCTCAGATCTGCCTGTATGGTGCTGTTTCCCACTGTGATGGTAATGGACTAAACCTCCAAACTGTAAGGGAGGGAAGGGAGCATAGTGAGGAAATACTGGACCAAATGAACACTGAAAAACAGCTAGGCAAACTCCAAACTCTATATCTCCATGCCTGGTATCAAACTGCTCTTCAGATTTCCAGCTCCTTTCAGCTGTGTAGACTGCAACACCCTTCTCTCTCTAGGGTTGGTTCCAATCCCTGTTAGCAGTTCTTCTTGGCAGATATCCCACAGCTCAGGCATTTCCAAAAATTTCAGGTCTTTGAGGCAATCCAGGCTTCAATTCCACAGCTTCACATAATATCCTTTCTAGGCCTCCATTTAGGGATACTCCTGACACATGCCAGGCCTCAGTGACTTTCCTTAGTTGTGGAGGGAGAGTCCATAACCCGTTTTCTCATCCTTGACTCTAAAAACAGAACCACGTGGCCGAAGCTGCCAAGTTCTGATTTTTGCTGGTGTAGAACATGGTCCCCTCTTCAATTACATCTTCCCCAGCTTTCTGTTTCCAGTGGTTTCCTTCAATGCCTAAGCTTGGCTGTCCTGGAACTCACTCAATAGACCGGTGAATGGTATTATATATCCTGTGCCATTGTATGTTAGAAGTATTTGATCTGGTTTTTCATTTTGATTATTTAGGGGTTACTGTTGTGGAATATTTGTTTACACTATGAGATATGCCATTGTGATTGGTTTATAAAGAGCTGAATGGCCAATAGCTAGGCAGGAGAGAATAGGTGGGACTTCCAGGGAGAGAGAGAGAGAGAGAGAGAGAGAGAGAGAGAGAGAGAGAGAGAACGAACTCTGGGAAGAAGAGAAGCAGAAATGCCAGAAAGACTCTGAAGAAGTTGGACATATGGTACAGAAGAGAGGTAACTGAGTCACATGTCAGAATGTAGATTAATAAAGACAAGTTAATTTAAGTTATAAGAGCTAGTTTGGGAAAAGCCATAGTTAAGGTCAAGTTTCCATAATTAATATTAAGTCTCTGTGTTGTTATGGAGAGCTGGCAGTCCCACAAAAGAAAGTTCAACTACATTTGAGAAAGCTTGTTACAGGTTATGGTTAAGAAATTGCCATGTGTCTCAGAAGAGAATCTGAACTTAGAACTTTTATTCAGTGCTGATAGTGTGGTAGGCTATGAGGACTTCTAAAGTTAGATTATGATGTAGCTACAAGTCTATGGGGACCAGGGAGTGGAATGTGGAGTTTGTATGGACTTGGCCCCCATAGGTCCATTGGGAACGGCACTATTAGAAAGTGAGGCTTTGTTAGAGTAAGTGTGGCCATCTTGGAGGAAGTATGTCATTGGGTGTGGGTTTTTAAGTTTCAGATGCTCAAGCCAGTCCTAGTGTCACTCTCTTCTTCCTCCTGCCTACTGTTCTCAGCTACTTCTCCAGCACCATGTCTGCTTACATGTTGCCATGCTTGCCACTATGACGTAATGGACGAAACCTCTGAACTGTAAGCCAGCCCCAATTAAAAGTTTTCCTTTATAAGAATTGCCATGGTCATGGTGTCTCTTCACAGCAATAGAAACCCTAACTAAGACAGTGGCACACATACCTTGTCAGTAACCAACGGCTCTCTAATTGGGCTCAGCAAGAGGGATACCATACCTGGTACTGGAAGCCTAGCTAACCATGATGCAGTGCTAGTGAAATCATGCTTGCTGGAGGAGAATCTACAACCACTAATTTATTAAACCAGCATAATCCTGAACAACAATCTATAAACATTTGTCCTCAGCCTACTGGTGGTGGCTCACACCTTTAATCCTAGCACTTGGGAGGCAGAGGCAGGGGGATCTCTGTGAGTTTTTTTGGGGTGTGTGTGTGTGTGTGTGTGTGTGTGAATGTTTAGGCAGGGTCAAGGCTGTGCCACAACTCTTTATGTAGCAAAGAATGACCTTGAAGTTTAGACTTTCCATCTTCCACCTCTGGATACTGAGACACAGTTAGTTGCTTTCTCCTACTATCTGGAAACATTCACCATGAATTTTCATATCTCCATTCTTCATCTAGTTCACAATAGGAACAGGCTTTCTAGAAACTGTGCTCAAACTCAATATTCTTGCGACACAGCGGTTAGAACGGTGATCTACAACCATGGTATAATGAAGACTGTGAACACTGGAAAGGCGCAAATGCACTTATATGCCTGTGTTAGTTACATTTCTGTTGCTGAGACAAAATACCATGACCATAGCAAATTGGAGAAGGAGGAACGTATTTGGGCTTGTAGTCCCAGAGAGTTAAGAGTCCATCACAGTGGGTCGGCAAGGTAGTAGACAGGCAAGATGGCCAGAGAAGGAAGCAGAGAAATCACATCCTCGAATACAAGCATGAGGCAGAGGATGGGCGGGAGGTGGAGTGAGATTATAAACATGCAGAGTCCACCTCTAGTGCCGTACTTCCTCCAATGAGGCTCTTCCTCCGAAAGGTCTCACAACCTTCTCAACCAACACCACCACCTAAGCCTTTGAAGGACATTGCTGTTCAAACCATAGCATATTAGATAGCAGAAATGGAGGTTTTACTGTCATCACCTGTCACACTGGAGGTGAGCAGGTCACTTTCATTAAAAAAAAAAAACTACTTTTCAGGCCTGTTTATTACAGTACTGCACCCCATCTTCTGGCACTTTCCTCCAGTCCTCTCTTCTGTGATATTTCCTGAGCCGTGGTGGGGAAGAGTGGGAGGTATAGATCTACAGTGACTTCCCTGTTCCGTAATGAGGTAAAATTCAGCAGGTCATAGTGAGACACACAATGCTTGGGGAAAACAGCTCATTTCTTTCGATGCTACTACACTGGGTGATCTCTGCTGAAGATCAGCTACCTATGTGGTCTTGGACCTGATAAAATTCTGACTGGCTTCAGTTTCTGTTCATGACCTGAGCATTAGTAGACTCTTGTGCCCCCTCTTTGACATTGGCTGATCTTCAATGCTCCAGATGGCAAGAACATGACCTGGACATTTCTTGGGACAGGAGCAAAGTCTTGCTGAGTTTTCCATCAGTGTATTGTTGGCGTGGGCTCCCCAGTGATGTCATGCTTCAATAGCTCTATGTCACTCATGAAGGGTATGATAGTTTGCCTGGAAAAGGAAATTCATTGGTATTTGGGTCTTTGTTGATTAGGAAGTCTTTCTATACCAGATCGGACTGCTGAGACATCCAGACTTGTGGACTGAACAACTGGCTAACTACAAGGTTCTCAGCCTCTTCAGCATGGAGACAGCTGTCTTATCTAGCTTCAGTTGTCAGCTTGATAAAATCTAGAGTCAACTGTGAAGTTACCAGATTAGATTAATTTACGGGTGTGTCTGTGGGGACATTGTCATGATTGATGTGGAAGGACCCAGCTCATCGTGGGTGGCACTACCCATAGGTAGACGACTCTGAGCTGTGTAAGAAAGTTATCCCAAAACAGACCTGAGAACAAGCCGGAAAGCACAATGGTTAGCAGCTTTCTGCCATGGTTCCTGCTTCAGTTCTGGCCCTGACTTCCCTTAGTGGTGGCTTATGATCTGAAATCGTAAGCCAAAGAGATTTTTTACTCCCTCCTCTCCCAGCTGCTTCTGGTCAGTGTTCTGTTTTTGTCTTTTTTTTTTTTAAGATTTATTTATTTATTATGTATACAATATTCTGTCTCTATGCCTGAAGGCCAGAAGAGGGTGCCAGACCTCTTTACAGATGGTTGTGAGCCACCATGTGGTTGCTGGGAATTGAACTCAGGACCTTTGGAAGAGCAGCCAGTGCTCTTAACCACTGAGCCATCTCTCCAGCCTCCTGTTTTTGTCTTTTTTTATATTTATTTATTTATTTATTTATTTATTATGTATACAATATTCTGTCTCTATGCCTGAAGGCCAGAAGAGGGTGCCAGACCTCTTTACAGATGGTTGTGAGCCACCATGTGGTTGCTGGGAATTGAACTCAGGACCTTTGGAAGAGCAGTCAGTGCTCTCAACCGCTGAGCCATCTTTCCAGCCCCTGTTTTTGTCTTTTTAAGTCACAGAATGACAGTCATTGTTGGACTTCTCAAAATTTATTGTATAAGCCAAAAAATCCCCCTTTGACATATATTCATTCTGTCAGTTATTGCGGTGGTTTGAATAAGATTGACCTCCATAATTTGAATGTTTGCTTCATCAACAGAATGTTCCACTCTTTGAAATGCTGAGGAGGTGTGGCCTTGTTGGAGGAAGTGTGTTACTGGGGCAGGGTTTGACGGTTCAAGGGCCCAAGCCAGGTTCTGTGTCTCTCTCTTCTTGCTGCCTAGAGAATGTAGAATTTTCAGTGACTTCTCTAGCACCATGTCTACCTGTATGCCACCATGCTTGCCACTGTGATGATGATGTATTAAAGCTCTGAAGCTGTAAACAAGCCCCAATTAAATGCTTTCTTTTCAACAGCACACTGACTAAGACAGTTACATTCCTCTAGATCTGTCCAATGCAGATACTACGGTACTAGATGCTGTCCTACAGGACTGGGGTGGAGTTGTGGTGGTTGATACTAATTGTCAATGTGACAGAGTCTAGAATCTCCTGGGAGATGGGTCTCTGTGTGTGTGTCTGTGGCAGATTATTTTGATTGTGTTAAATGGGGGGTGAGAAGGCCTGCGGAAGAATTCTTTTAGTTATTAGGCAGTATGAATCCTTATGCTAGTACTGTTCAGATTCTACACCAGAATATATTGCTTCTGTAGAGGAAAAATTAGAATCATTGTATCTAGGGTAAACATTGTATCTAGGGTAAAATAATGAATGATTATTTTCTAGAAGGACTTAGACCTTGAAGTGTGGAAAACAGTGATTGCTTGCTGTTATCTTATAGAGCTGTTTTTCTGAAGGAGCTTCACAGCCCTTGAGTGACCTTGGTCACAAGACAATCCTGGCACACATGGATATCCTGGATTATTGGGTACCGGAAACAGTACACAATAAGGAACAAAGTGGCAGAGGTGAGATGCTTTGCTTCAGAAAACATATAGATTAGATCAGGGCTTTGACATGAGGAACTTGTTTTATCCATAAAATAACTTTTGTTTAGTAATCAATAAATAAGCCTTTGCATGGCTGTTCAAGGTTCTGGTCATAGAATTTGTTTCTCCCTACTTCCAGAGAGCCTAAAATTCATCTTGGAGTGACTCTCTTTCTTTGACCAACCACACAATACTGCACACTTGACAACTTCAGATGATCCTTACAGAAACCCTATGGGAGTTATGAAGAAACATGCCATAAACATTGGATCGCATGGAGTAGGGCGTTGGCCACAACCAATATAGTCTGATTTCTAGCCCAGGGGTTTTCATTATGGTAAGTCATATGAATGACAGTGATCTGTGGACGCTGGAGGTAGGAGACACTCTTGGAAATCTTGGGGAGGGAAAAGAATAGGGAGCCACTGAAAACGATGTCCCTGGACTGCCCACTGACGTGAGTTCAGAGAGCTGCTTTTCTTACCATTTCTTTTGACACGAAGGCTAGAGCGGCAGCTGGTCTGGCTTAGCTGCCACTGTTTGTTGCTTCCCAAGCTCAATAAAGTGTGAAAACTTGTTTTTCTTTAGTGACCCGCTTTACTTACTAGTTTATGCTTGATTTCAGTATCAGCACTTCAAAGGCTGTGTATTACTGGGGGATGGGTGGAGCCTAGTTTTCTGCCTTTCATTCATTCCCTTCTGTTTAAATTGCCCCCTTCTCTCCGTATGATTTTACTGTATGAGGTTGCTGGCTTCCTATTCTCTCACTGAATCTCATCTGTTTTTACATTCTGATCAGCTTTCTCTCTCATCACACTCCTTTATCCCAATGTGAAGTTTCTTTCTTTTCTAGAAAATATTACTAAACACAGAAGACCAGCTGCCATCATAAATATCCATGAGGATTTCCTTCCTATTGCTCACTGTGGTGTCAGGCCAGTCGCTCGCTCTCATTTCCTGGTCTTAGCCTGGGGACCCAGAGACTGCACAGGAAATTGAGACAAAAGTTTCCCCATTTGCCAAAGAGAGGGCACAACCTAAACCTCCTTGGCTCCAGCACCATCCATAGCAGGTGGTCCGGGGCTTCATAAGTCACTGCCTGGAGTATTTGGTCCCAGGCACTTCCTCTTAGGAAAGATCAGTGCTACAAGAATGGGCTTACAGACATCTGCACCACCGAGGCACAACCTGAAGATTCTCGTCAGAATGACTTCTCAGAATTCAACCAGAAACTTTTCCTCCTTGGACCGTGCATTAATCCCTGGTCCTCAGGGCCCTCTACGGGATCACAAGGGACTTTTTCAGGGGGCAAAGGGCATCATAAATCTAGTGATAACAAGCATGGTTTGGCAAAAATAAGAGCTAATGGGGCTGCTCACCTGGCTCTGGTGCAGCTCCCCACTTCTTGTCAAAGACACCCCAGACTTTGTCCCTCTAGGTCCTAACTCATTGGCTCAACTGCCAGGAAAGGAGGAATTGTTCCCTTGCTGGTGTCACCCTGGGGACCCCCCCCAGCCGGCCTTTGCACAGGGTGGGTGCATTTGTATAACAACATTTAATGACAATAAAAAGAAAATACTTAAAAATATATTGAAAACTAAGAATTGTACAAATTTATGGACTAGAGTGTAAAATTTCAACACACTTGTACGATGTATAACGGTGAGAGAGATACCATGTCAGACATTCATCGTTTGTCTAAGTTGAAACATTCCAACACATATTAGCTAATTTGAGATATTTAACTTATTTTTGTGAAGCTCACTTACCCTATGGTATTAGAGAACCCACCTTTGTGAAGTGTGAATTAGCACCCTCTGCGGGGGCCTGACTTGTCAGGACAACTATTGCTGTGATGGAACACGATGACCAAAAGCAACTTGGGGGATTTGCTGGCTAGTTTTACATCAAGTTGATAGTAGCAGGAGTCGTCTGAGAAGAGGGAACCATGATCAGGCTGTAAGCAGACAAGTTAGGCATTTTCTTATTAGTGACTGAGGGAGAAGAACCCAGTTCATTGTGGGTGGGGACACTCCTGGCACAGTGGAATAATTTTTTTGTGCATTGTAAAAATGTGTTGCTCTCACTGTTAATAAAAAAGTGATTGGTCAGTAGCTAGGTAGGATTTTCTGGGCAGAACGAATGGTGGGAAGAAGAAGGGTAAGTCTGAGGAGTCAAGAGCAGACACAGAGAGAAGAAAGATGATCGTGCCATGTTGAAAGAAGGTACTGCCATATGACAAAGGGTAGATAAGAAGCATAGGCTAATTTAAAATGTAGGAGTTAGCTAGTAATAAGCCTAAGCTATTGGCCAAACATTTATAATTAATATTAGTCTCTTGTGGTTGTTTGAGAATGATTCCTGCTATACAAAAAACATCTGCCTACATCCTGGCCTGGTGGTCATAGCTTCTACAAGAAAGTAGGATGAGCACGCCATGGGGAGCAAGGAAGCAAGCCAGTAAGCAGCACCCCTCAATGGCTTTTACATCAGCTCCTGCCTCTAGATTCCTGCTCTGTTTGAGTTCCAGTCTGCCTTCCTTTGATGATTAGCTACAATGTAGAAATGTAAGCTAAAGGACCCGAGAAAGCTAAGAAAAGTTCTGGACAAGAGCCAGATGTATCTTGCTAGTCCTGCCGTCTCTCAGGCTGTCTGGTGCTTGGTGACTGGCATACAGAGCTGTGGCTACTGATTGCTGCCTGAGGGCTGGAGCCAGCCAGCAGTGCCATCCACCAGCACTGTGTGCTAAGCTGAGCCACACAGTGGCTGACATGGGAGGTTAAGATTTGTCTCATGTGGTCAGAAAATGCTACAGATGCTTAGTAAAGCCAGGACCAGACACAGGAAACCTCTCAAAAGTACAGTATATTTAAAAAATGTGATTAGATATGAAAATGTAATTAGAAAGAAAAGAAAATGAGTATAGACATTCATAGAAAAATAGTTTAAAAATAATGAAGCATTTAAGAAGAAAGTAATGAAATATCAAAAAATATGCCACATAAGGATGGAAAATATAACACAAGGAGTTTTTTATGGTGCTTTGTTAATTTTGAATGTTAATGAACAGAGAATGACAGTTGCCAAGAGCTATTGGATTGTAGACGGATCTGCTGAATTAAACCAGCTTATGCACTTTAGGGATGTCTTGACCTCAAGATGGAAGTTGGAAAATGAATTGTGTTGGGGAAGGGGTCATGATTTTGTTTCCAGAGAAAACTAAAGGCTATGGAATCATTCAAAGTTGATAGAGATCAGGTTTGATCAAGAGAGACCCCCCCTTAAAATCCTGGCTACAAATACAAATATATGAACCTAGAAAAACTATGAGACAAGTGATGTATGTTTTACATGCTCAAACATAAAACAGAAAACCATCTTTGACTGGCTTGTGTACAACACATAGACCATCATGTATTAATGCAGATATGTATGTTACCTTTGAAAGTTTGTATGTTTTCAGAACAAGGGAACCAGATATCAATGAAAATGAACGACCCAAGTGATTTAGCATCTCTGTAAACAGAGTGCCTCAGATATGTTTTCCTCAGGGTTCTTTATCCATCATAGTTTCAAGGCTCTTGGGCTAAGATAGTCCAGCCTCACAGACTATTCTTGTCAGGACTTCAGATAGACTTTGTACTTTCCTACTGCACAGAGACTGAACAACAAATATTACAACTAGCTCTTCTAGGACTTGACCATCATCCTAATTTTTTCAGAGTCCTTCAAAGATGCCATCACACCCAGACATCAGGAAGCAGACTAAAGAACATGATGCCTATATTCCTAAGAGGTGGTGTGGGTGGTTTTTGGTCGTTTGAAGAGTTATGAATGTTTGTCATCATTTAAGGGAGTTGGGTACAGGTCGTGGTCATAGTATAGAAATAATGGGATTTTTATATATTGAAAGATATTTGAGTCTTCGTTATAATATACTGTACATATGTTTCTACTCTTGTTTAAGGTATTGTACTTTTGCAGCTCATTTAACAATGTAATGTAAATTTCTAGTCTTTGGAAGTTATTATTTCAAACTATTTAAGATAATAAAGGAATATAGTTAGTAGTTAGTCATCTATAACAAGCAAACTTATAGTTATTGTAGGAATGATTTCAAGGTCATTCAGATATGTATTTTAGATATATAGGTGATCTTCGAACACTTGAAAAACCTACAGGATTTGGCACTTAAAATATTTTAATAACACAGTTTTTCATGACAATGAGATAAATTTGTTCATGGCAGCACCAATTTACTTCCAAATGGATGATGGTCATCAAAGAACTTCCATATAGAGTTTGTTTTCTTTGTACCAAATGGGCAAGAAACTGCCCTTGCCTTGACTGCTGACAATGTGATGTCCAAATTGCACAATCAGGACACAGAAGAGGATAACTGCCAAAGTTCACTGAGACAAGGTAGGACATTCCCTCAAAATTCCTGTTTCATAGGAAAGTCTGTCAAATATTTTAGTCCTATAAGCCAAAGATGGATGACCCTTGAAACCCTGAGTGCCTGTTCAGGCAGCAAGCGATTTCTGTCATTTTTATAGTTTTGGAAGTTGCTCTGTACTTCCTGTTTACTCAGGTAATAGTATATCCTTCTTGGGTCTCTAATAGGGTTGGAGATTAGATAATTATAGTTATAGTTTTCCTCAGTTGTGATATAAAATAAATTAGGTACAAAACTTTAGACTCACCAAGATAAGACAGAAACTATAGTATTTTCTCTGAATTTGCCAAATACTAATAATGGACTGGACATTGTGAATGCATTTTTTTTCACTTGATGTTGGTTTTTATTGTATATAGTTTTACTGTGTTAGAATTAAAAACATTTTTATTTTGACAAAAAGGGGGCAATGTTGTGGAATAATCTTTTTGTACACTGTGAAGATGTGTCTTTGCCAAGAGACCTTCTGATTAGTTTAATAAATGCTGAATGGCTAATAACTAGTGGGAAGACATTAGATGGGACTTCTAGGCAGAAAGAGAAGAAGAGGAGAGGAATCTAGGCACCAGAGAGATACCAGAGATGGAGAACGAGCAAGACATGCAGTTGGAGAGGTAACACCCGTGCCGTTGCAGCATGTAGATGAGTGGAAATAGGTTAATTTAAGTTAAAAGAACTAATTAGGAAGTAGTCTAAGTTATAGGCCAAGCTTTTATAATTAAGAATTAGTCTCTGTGTCATTTTAAGTGATCTGGTGGCCCAAAGAAAACTGACTACATTTGGCACTTTTAAAGCCTATAACATGTTTTAGATTTTGATGTTGATATAAATGTGTGATCTTGGGGATGAACAGGAAAAGAACGGTTGTGGCTTAACAATGATGCTTGTGTGTCATGTTGAAAAGGGGTCCATTGTCCTGTATAGTTTTATGCTAGCTTGACACATGCTATAGTCACAGAGAATCCCGACCTTACAAAGCTCACATTTCTAGTGGAAGGACACATACTCTAAATCACACAGCAAAATAGATGGTGAGAGTTGTAGAGACAGAAAGAGCAATGGGAAGTTTTGAGGTGAAAGATGAAGCGCTAGGCCCAGAAGGGTGTGATGACATTGGACATCCTGATAACTGATTTCTGGACTCTGTGGCACACTCTCTGTGCCTCATGTAAGTCAGAGTGCCCTGTGAGTGGCAGACATCCATGCCTTTGCCGGTTTCAATGAGAAGGGGATTTCTCATAAGAAAAAAAAATGAGAAGAGGGAATCTCAACTGAAAAACTGCCTATAGACAATCAGGCAATAGGCAGGCCTGTAAGCTTTTTTCTTAATTAGTGATTAACGGGGGAGGGCCCAGCCCAGTGGGTGAGGCCACCCCTGGGCAGTTGGTCCTGGATTCTATATAAAAATAGGCTGAGCATGCCATGGGGAGCAAGTCAATAAGCAGTCCCATAATCTCTGAATCAACTCCTGCCTCCAGGGTTTTTTTTTCCTGTTTGAGTTCTTGTCCTAACTTCCTTTGATGATATACTATAATGTGGAAGTGTAATCTCAATAAACCCTTTCCTCCTCAAGTTGCTTTTGGTCATGGAGTTTCATCATAGCAATAGGAACCCTAGCTAAGACTAGGAGGAAAGTTTTATTTTGCTCATGTTTCCACTTCATTGTTCATTACTGAAGGAAGTCAGGGCAGGAACGTGGAGATAATAGCTGATACAGAGGCCATAGAGGGGTGCTGCTTACTTGCTTGTTCCTTATGGCTTGCCCAGCCTGCTTTCTTTTAGAACCCAGAACCATCAGCCCTGGGGATAGCACCACCCACAATGGGCTGGACCTTCCCTCATCAATCACTAATTAAGAAAATGCCTTGATCTTAAGGAGGCATCTTTTCAGTTCACTTTCCCTGTACTCAGATGACCATAGCCTATGTCAAGTTGAATAAACTAGCCAGCACAGGGCCCTTGTAAAATTTGGTAACAGTATATGTTTTGTGAATACGAACAACAAGAAATAAACTTAAAATCTAACACACAGGGAACCTGAGGTCTTCCTGGAGGCACCTGTGTTCTCCACTTAAGGCCAGTGTAGCTGAGGTTCAGAACCTGCACTGTGTGCTCTTTGCCTTGCAAGAGCAAACAAATACTTTAGGAAACAGACTAGAGATCATGGTCTGACATGAATTTCAGTGTTTTTAACTACATGAAGGTTTTTACTCTTACAGAAACTTAATGGTTTAGTTATAGAAAGCAAAGACTTTCTCAGCATGTAATAATTAAGTTAGTATGTCTTTGGATAGTATGTGTAATAATGTTTGATCGTGTGGCTCTTGCATTCTTGAGCTTACAGCAGCTGTGTTACCTGAGCAAATCTGAGTCATCAGTAACCTATCATGGGTCAGGGAGTGGCTCCTAAGGCCCCACCACTTCTTCAAGGAGCTTCAGGCAGTTAATGGTTGCTGGAGTAACAGTGTTCTGTATTCCACGGGACAGAGAAAGACGTTCACTCCGGAGTGTGATTCAGGCTCTGTGGCAGCAGGGGAAACAATTTGTAGCAACTGAACCTCGAACAGTCACGCAGAAGCATTGATTGATTGTTACACAAAGGTTGTTTATTATGGGTTAAACTAATTCCTCAAACCAATCTTTTGATCTAATCTGTATGTTCTCTGAAGGAAAAAAAAAAACCATGAACCTGCAACTTCAGTCCTCATGGTGCACTCTTTGCAGTGCCCAGTAATGAAAGATGCTCAAGGATTGTCTTGTGACCAAAGCCATCCGAAGGATGGAAAACTCCCTGAGAAAAACCACTCCATAAATCATAGAAAACAATCTCTGATTTCTACAGTGATTTCTTCAAGGTCTAAATACTTCTAAAAACAACTATCTCATTTTAATTTTTACTCTAGATATAATGAAAAACAACTCTTTTGTTCCAATGTTTATCCTAGATACAATGACTCTACTAGGTTCTCAGTATACTGGAGGAGGGGGAATCATATTGTCAGTGGTGGAGCCGCTGGTAGGTTGCCCATGCTCACAGAAGCAACCCTAATTAAATTCAGTGGAGTGCACAATACTCCAATAAAAGCCCATTATAAACATATAGTAAAATTGTCAGAGAATTAAAAAAGAATGCTTGATTGTAAGAAATGACTTTTGAGTCAAGCATGGTGCTGTTTGTCTGTAATCTCAGCACTGGGAAGATGGAGACAGGAAGATCAGAAGACCCCATGTCATACAACAAAATAAAACAACAAAATAATATATTGCTATTGATAACTTTTGAGTTTTATATATAAATTTATTCAATGAATTTTGGTTTATGATTAGATCATAATTTCCAAAATGATCCTAGGCAGGTTTCTACTATATTGTAGAATGCATGTGTTTATCCAAAGGGTGTTCTTAGCATTGAAGACATCAAAATGTCAGTTTAGCTCTGAAAAATGTTGATGTTGCTTTGTGTCCTGCAGTATAAACTATTCAGTCAGGATTAATTCTTCGTGTAAAAATAAGCAATTATATATATCTCATTGTTTCATAAACTTGGTTTCATTTCTAATAAATGGTAAAAATATACATTAAAGAGTTGTTTTAAAATAAAATTCTTTGTGTTTTAACATCAGCAAAGGTTTGATTTATATACCTATTTTATGTATTAGAGTAAAAGGGATCCTGTGTAGAAAAAGTTTTAAAATCTCTGTTATAAAATCTCTGAATTTATTATGTGTCCTTCCAAACCATTTCTGGCCCATTAACATCCTCTTTCCAGTTCTTTCCAGGTTCTGAGGACCTCCCTTTCCTCTCCTCCTCCTCTTCCTCTTTCTTTTTCTTCTCCTTTCCCCTTTCTTTCTGCTGGGTGTTGGACCCAAGGCCTTTGACAGGTTAGGCATGCACTAACACACACACACACACACACACACACACACACACACACGCACACTCCATATTTCCGACTTTGAGATGAGCCGTTTACTTTCTACATTCAGGAGCATGTGGTATGTATTCTTCTCCAATTTGCTTTCCTAATGTAATGCTCTGGTGGATCCATTCATGTTTCTTCAAATGACGTCATTTCATTCTTTTAAAGCATGTTGCAATAAACATGCTAGTGCAAACATCTCGTTAAAACTGGGATTTCAGTTCTTTTGTTTATATACTCAGTGTAGAATGTCTGGATCATAGTATGTCTATCCTCCTTCCTGTAGTACTGGAGATTGTACTAAATGCTCTACCATTGAGCCATAGCCCAATGCTCCTTCTTACTTTTTGACATGAGACAGCATCCTGCTAAGTGGTTTAGGCCAGACTTGAATTCTTCTGTAGCCCAAACAGGTCTTGAACTTTAATCTTACTGCCTGAGGCTTCTCAGGAACTTGATTATGAACAGTGCTTCCCACACGACCTCAGATGGTAGCTCCACCACTTCTAGATTTTCAGTAACCTCTGATTTTCCAAAACAGCAATACTAGTTTACACTTTCATTAAGAATGTGAGATGGAGGCAGGGCGGTGGTGGCACACGCCTGTAATCCCAGCACTCGGAAGCAGAGGTGGCGGATCTCTGTGAGTTCAAGGCCAACTTGGTCCTTACGGTGAACTCTTTGCAGTGCCCAGTAATGTAAGATGCTGGTCATTGAACCCAGCTCCTCTGCAAGAGCAAGCAGCCGGTGCTCTTAACTATTGAGCCTTTTCTCCAGCTCCTTGTCCCCATGCTTTCTCCCAGTAGTTTCATGGCTTACATTTAAGTCTTTGAACCATTTTGAATTGACCTTTGTGTACAGCAAGAGATAGGCTTCTAGTTCTTTCTGCACGCAAGAATATTCAGTTCCCCGGCACCATTCACAGAAGAAATGGTCCTTCATCCAATGTGTGTTCTTGCTGTCTTTGTTGAAAATCGGGTGGCTGTGAATATACGCGCGTGCTGGGGATTGAACTCTTGTTTTACAAATGCTCGGTAATGGACCCTAGGTAAGAAAGGCCTTCTCAGAATCTCAAGTAGCCCGGAGTAAAGAAAGGTTTTGGTTGATGCTCGGGTTGCTTGACTATAAAAGCAGAATTCGATGTGGTCGTGATCTTCAGGGTCCAGGGAAGGAATGCGGAGCATTTCTTTTCCTTAGTTGATTTAGCATGGAGTTTAGTTAGTGAGGATTTCTTTTTTCCTCTATCCTTTAGCCTCTAACTTAATTTAGGACACACCGATTTTTATTTTAAACACTGGAAAAACTAACACCTATTTTTTTTTGGGGGGGGGGCACATGTGGTTTCTTAGGTCCCTGGACTCTTAATAATTAGCTCTATACTTTCCGTAAGTATCCTATTTTCTCTCCAGTTTGCAGATGACTCTGAAACTGTCAGCTCACTCAGGTTTAGGGCTTTTTTTTTTTTTTTTTTTTTTTTTTTAACAAAAAACTTGTTTGGTTTCCCTTGTTTATTTTTCCTCTTTTGTTGATGTCTTTACTAGGCTTTGGGACTTGGATTATTTGTTAACATTCAAAACGAGTTAAGAAAGCCCTAGTGACGTCTAATATTTCAAAGTTTTAATAAATCGAGGATGCATTTAACTACTGAGGAGCAAATGGGAACCTACACACACGCTGTCCATGGACCACATTAGTTCACAGCAACTCAAAGACATCCCGAGAGATAGTCCCAGCCTGTTTACTGAGTATACTCCAGTAACTAAGTTTTAAAAAGACTCAAGTTTCCTTCCTATCTCAGATCAGCAAAGGGGAAACTGGATCCGCTGCCACGTAGGACTTTCCAAATCGTCTCTTGGGACCTGCAGGGATCAGGCGCAAGGCCTGGCAGTCGTTGCTGTCTTCTCCGGGCTTCTGGACGCGGGGAAGGCGGAGGAAGTCCCGGGAGCTCAGCGCCCCTCCGCTAGGGCGCGGCTCCTCCCCTCGGCCCGGCTGGGGGCGGACGCGGGCGGCGGGGGGCGGGCGCTGAGGCCCGGGGCTAGCCGGGAGCCCTTTCCACGTTTGCAACGCTGCGGCGCGCCCAGCCTTGCTCCTCGCCCCTCCAGTCCAGGCCGTGCGATGGCGTTCGGGGCCCGGGGCTGGCGACCCCGGTCGCTGCTCTTGCTGCTACTCTGGGTGACCGGGCAGGCGGCACCCGTGGCGGGCCTGGGTGTGAGCTCCGAGCTTCAGATCGAGCGGCGTTTCGTGCCGGACGAGTGTCCGCGCACGGTGCGCAGCGGCGACTTCGTGCGTTACCATTACGTGGGAACTTTCCTCGACGGCCAGAAGTTCGACTCCAGGTACCTCGTGCCCCCTCACTCCCCAGGGACCTCCACCAGCCCTCTCCCTCCGCCGCCCTCCTCCAGCCCCTGGAGGTGGGCTGATCCTCAAGCACGCGACCGCAGCGGAAGGTGGGACTTTGAGATTGGGGTCGGGACCATCCCTTTCTCCCTTTCTGCCCGGTTCAGCCGCACACGCTTTTACACAGTCGTGTAAAATGGCCACTTAAGGACAATTCTAAGTGTGGGTGATGCCCGCCCGCTGCCTTCCTGACGGTCCTTCCCGATTGGCCCTGAATTTCATCCCTTGAGGACTAAAGGAGGCGGCGGCGGCGGTTGATAATCGCAGCCTCAGTTTAACCCAGGCGCTGGGCACCGGTGTGTTTGTATATATGCATATGCATGAGCTCATTTAAATATTCTGGGAGTTCCCAGAATAACCTCGTCTTCACCGACGAGGTAAGCCTGCGCAAACGGTGGACTCAGGCTATGGAAATTCAAAAGCAGTGCCTGTGTGTAACGTCCTGTGCCTTCCCCTTCCGGCTTCACAAAAACTGCGGGAGAGACGGCCTGGAGCAGCCCTGTGGTCTGGTCCGCACAACCTGTCTTCAAGGCTGAAGGGCTCACTTCAGCCTCGCTCCTCTCCCAGGCTGCTGTTACTAACCTTGGGCTGTGCCCTCATGGTGAGTCCAGTAGGCAGGTAACGGTTGAGCCTCTTCCGTGTGCCTGAGTGGGCTTATAACAAAAGAAGCAGCCACCCCAATATTCTTTGATATTGCAGACACTGAGAATGTAAACGCAGTTTAGCTTCTTGGTACTATGTGGCACAGAGCAAGTGCATAGATATGGTCATCTTTACTGTTAATTATTTTAGAGCACACACAAGGAGATTGATCATAGGACTTTGTATATTCTAGGCAAGTTCTCTGTTCCTGAGTTATATCCCCAGATCCTATCAATACAGTTGTTTCTGAAGTAGCTTTCATACCAACCAGCTTTCTCAAAGTATTCTCATGCCATGCAATTCTAGAATGTAGAGGGCTGGTGAGATGGCTCAATAGTTAAAGTCCTTGCTGCCAAGTTTTATGACCTAAATTCAATCCCTGGGACTCCCATAGTGGAAGGAGAGAATTGACTCCCACAAGTAGCCCTCTGACCTCCACAAGCATGTCATGGCACACCCCACATAGATGAATAATGTGTAAAAAAAAATACCCTGAAAAAAATAGATTATACAATTTGGTGGGTTTCAGTATGGTCATAGAGTGTTGTTTAAATACCACAACTCTGTAATTCTCGAGGGTTTCCATCACTCCAGAAAAATGCTGGGCATCTCCCACCTCCCATCTCCTCCTTCCCATTTGAGCTCTCCGGAAGCTACTATTCTGGACAGCTTGCCCGTGTTGATTCTCTTCTTCCACTGTGCGCATCCTGGGGATGCAGAAGTTGAACTCAGGCTGCTGGGCTGGGCTTGCTGGCAATCTCTGTTCCTGGCTTAGCCGGATCGCTGACCCATCATCAAGGTTTTGATCCTCATTTCCCTAGAGATGTTGAGCATCTCTTCATGTGCTCATTGGTATTTGTATATCTTCTTTGATTTGTTCCTCTCATTATGTAATAGGGAATGAGTTTTTTTTTCTTGAACTGAAGGTAATCGATAATTCCCATTAGAACAGGTTCTCCTCTTTGGGGGTGGCTGCCACTGTGAGGCAGTGTAGGACAGTGGAAAGAGCACCTTGGGACTGCCATAGCATTTATGCCCTGCCTGCCCTCAAGAAGTCTAGTCTCTTCTGTTTCTCTCTGATGCTGTCATTTAGCATAATCAAGTAATTGCAAAATGGTGAGGTAGGCATGGTAAGAATAGCAGAGCCTGCACTCACTCACAGAAGGCCACACCTAGGTTTACCCTCTGCCTTCACACAGTTTAATTATTTTTATTTCAGAAGAATCCATTTACCCTCACAAGACAGTGAGGAAAATATCTCATTACAGATGAAGAAACTGAGGCTAAGAATGTCCAGATGACTTGCTCTCAACGCCTAAGAATTAGGTGGTCTTGTGGCGATTTTAATGCAGGCAGTTTATGACCATAGTCTACGTTCCGTAGTCAGCCCATAAATAAATATGGTGGGAGAAAAGAGAAGCAATGGACTCATACAGAAGGCTTGGCTATATGTTGTGTGTGTGCAAGGGGTGTGTGGTCAGGATGGAGCTCGTAGACTGCAGGGGGAAGGCCCAAGGAAGACTAAACAGGAGGAGCTGAGGAGGAGGGTTTGGTGCTGGGAAGGAGATCTCGCTGGTGGTAGGGTATGGCGCTCATGGTATTGCAGAAGTGGGTTCTGAGAAAGAGTTGAAGGAAGAGTGGGGAGGAGACAAGAGGGAAAGTAAGAGGAAACTAGAGGTGAGGGTTTTTAAAAACGTTAAGACTTTTAAAACTTTTCATTGACATAGAATTATGCATACTTATAGGAAACAGTGTAATAGCCAGGAGCCAACCAGCTTTGGTGGGATCTTGCTGTCTGGATGTGGACTGTATCTACGGACAGTACAAAGTCCATAAAGACTTTGAGTCCTGGGGCTCAGGCATCTGATTTATTGTTCACAAGCTGTTGCTGATGGAAGGCTGAATGGGAGGGACAAGATGCCCAGGAGCTGTTACGTTTTCTCTCTGAGGGTGCTATTTCTTTAGAATTTGTGGGTCGTTAGGATATGAGTTTGATAATCTTTTTTTAAAGGAAAGATTTTTATTATTTTGAATTCTGTGTCTCTGTATGGATATGGGAACATGCAGGTACCCTCAGGGGCCAGAGGTTTTGGATCCTGCAGAGCTGGAGTTAGGCAATTGTGAGCTCCCTGATGCTGAGTGCTGGGAACCAGACCCATGTCTGCTTAAAGTTTTCCACTGAGCCATCTCTCTAGTCCGTCACTTTGGTAGTCGTGGACAAAGTGTGCGCAGAGAGGAGAAATCTAGGAGTTTGGACTTTGGCTGCCTTGGGGGTTTTGCCAGAAGAAAGTGGCAGTTGTCGGCCCGATGAGATGGCTCAGTGGGTAGAGGCCTTGCTGCCACACCTGATGACTCATGCCCCCCATAAGTAACTGTTAGAAAAAGAAAAGAAAATGATGACTTGCATTCTGAGTAGAATCACGCACCGCCAAGAGCTTCTTGTGCCACGAGTTTTTTCTCTCTTTCTTTTTCTGTTCCTCTGTTGTCCTTTTCTGTGTGTGGTCATTCGGTCACTAAGATGACCCTACAGCCCTTGGCCGCTGCTTTGGATGTGGCTTTGATTAACTCTGAGAGCTCGTGAATGTGCTCCCGTGTCCACTGTTGCAGGTGCAGGCAGGTGGCAGCCCCCATGCTGGTGCTGCGGAGCTGCTGGTCAGCCTTCCCAGTATCATCTCAGGATTTCCATTGCATTCCTAGGCATGAGAGTATGGGGGAACAACATGTCTGGGCCTCTCATTTCCTTTGGGGGCCAAAGTTGAATATGCTTCCATTTCCATTGTCCTGGCAAAAAGTGCCTCACTGGTTCATTCACAGCATTCGGGGCTATCTGGAAACCTACAAGGTGCTTGACTGATGGTACCATGTGCCCACCGAGTCTTCAGTGGGTAGGTCAAGCTAGCTGCTCTAACTTTCAAGCTAAATACATCAGAATCACCAGGAGAGATCATTACAGTTTCTGATTTGCTAGCTCTGGGATTTGGGTCCAAGAAGAATTTGCATTTGTGACAAGTTCCCTACTGATCTAGCTGTCTTGAAGATCGGACTTTGAGAACCTTTGCTCTAAGAGAACCGTAGATTTGATGGATCTCATTTTGGCACATTGTTATTCATTCACCCATACATTGGTTCGTTAAAGAAATACTTATTGAGAGCCTACTCTTTCAGGGGCTGGAGATGTAGCAGTGCATAAAACAGAATCCCAGCCTTGTGAAGCTCACATTTGTAGTGGAAGGGGCACATACTCTAAGTTACACAGCAAAATAGACGCTGGTAAGAGCAGTAGAGACAGAACAGTGGGAGGTTTTGAGGTGGGGGATGAAGCACTAGGCTCAGAAGGGCGTGATGACATTGGGCATCCTGATAACTGATTTCTGGACTCCGTGGCAGACTCTCTATGCCTCATGTATGTCAGAGTGCCTTGTGAGTGGCAGACATCCGTGCCTCTGCTGGTTTCAATGAGAAGGAGATTTCTGTCTGCTGGGGAAGACTTTGGGGGAAGACCTGATGCTTGAGATAGGCATTGTTGGGATTTTATTTCTTCCTTGTAGGGAATGTCTTTAGAAGAGAAAAGGGGGTGCGTGCAATACCTGGGCATGCACAGTGCATGTCCAAGGAACAGAAAAAGAAAAGAAAAGAGAAGAAGAAAGAAAATCAAAATCAATGATAGTTGGAAGGAGGCAGAAGACCCAGAGCTGGTCAGGTGTGGAGGAGCCATTCCATAGAAGCCCTGACAGCTAGTAGAGGTCTTTGTGTAGAGAATCCAGAAGGTCTTCAGTGGAAAGAGTATGAGGAGAGAACCCTAGTTCTTAGCCTTGTTGCAGATTTATTTAGCATAGTTATTCAATTAAGTTTTCAATGTTGGGATATGAATGGATTGTAACAATGTTGGACTATAACAGGATGGAAGCAGACAAAAGCCATGCCCTTGTTATGGTTGAGAAAAGTACGCAAACCTCTTCCAGCTGACTAGAGCAAAGAGCAGAAGGAATCGCTGGAAGAATCTCTGGTGCTGTGAGAACTTCCAGAATCGTGATTTGAGATAACTTTCTCCAGATCCCCAAGGGGTTGCATAGGAGGTTTCCTCAGAGGAGAGCCAGCTTTCCACACTATACACTTGACTAACCAGACTCTGGGAGAGAACTTGGCTGGTTCCGTCTGGGTGAGCTGTGTGCTGTATAGGCATTTAGTTACCAGTCTGTTGAAGTTGGGACCCAGGCTCATCCCTTTAGTAGACCTGGCTGTTAGAGAAGAGCCCCTGGGCTGAGTGGTATCAGGGTAGTGCCGGGGTAGTGTTGGGGTGGGCCGGGAGAGAGAGATGTATGTAGCTAATGCGGGCATACTCACAGGCTGGCAGTATTTAGCGTGTGAACGTACTGTGGCAAGAGCGGGGATCTAGAGTGTTGCTGGTGACGTGTGTGCCCCGGGATTCCTTCTGACTTAGGGTCCCTGGAGGCTATTGGCAGGTCGACAAGGCACCCTGGGAACTTTTGATTCTCCCTGTGGGGCATTGCAAGTTACTATCCATACTATACATTCATAAGAATAGTTTGATTTGGGTGTGTTTTTCTGACTGTGCCCTTGTTAAGAATTACCTATAGGAACCTAACATTTTAATCTGTGCAGTTGCCAAGAGCAATACTCTGTAATAGGAACATGACAGCTTGACTTTGCTTTGAAATATTTTATTTTAATAGTTTAATGTGCTGGAGATCATCCCAGCCCCCGGCCTGTTCACTCTCTCTTTTCGTCCTTCTCTTCCTTCGTCACAACCTCCTTTCACTTTTCCATCTGGGCAGCAGACAGGTAGCTTGCCAGATCATTTACAGGTGCCTTTATCCTGCCAGCTCCCATCAGCTGCTGGTAGACGTGGCTGCTTTGAGAGAAATAATCTTAGCATCTGGGAAGCCCAGCCACCTTTGGGAGTGTGTGGCAGTGGGAGATAGGAAAGTCAGACCTTGCCTGTCCTTTTTGAGTCTGCAGCTGGATCCTTTCTTAGTGGAGGAATGTCACCAGGGAAGGAAGCCAGTCACCCTACAAGGAGGAGAGTTTTAGTACCCTTCACTAAGGGCTGAGATGTCAGGACCACAGTTGTCCTGTGAAGCAGATCCTAGGTGAGACAGCCAGCCAATGGCATGGGGGAAATTGAACTATCTGGGAGGTGCCCCAGGTGGCTTCTATACCCAGGGCTCCTTTTTTCCACATGGCAGTCTTGGGTATTCTTTGTGTGTGTGTGTGTGTGTGTGTGTGTGTGTGTGTGTGTGTGTTGTTTTGAGATCTGGAGGATTCCCTGTGTCACCCAGCTGGGCTCAAGCTTGATGTCTTCCTGCCTCAGTCTCTTTGGTATGCGGTTTGGAAGTGTTTGCCACCATGCTTGACCTGTTTATTTTTGAGACAGGCTTTCCTAGTGTTGCCCAGGATTGGCTCAGATTCATGGGTTCAGAGGATCTTTCTGCCTCAGCCATTGGAGCAGCTGGGGCCGCCATACTAGCACTGGTAGTCTTTGTAGTGTTTGAAAACATTATCTTCAGTTTTGAATTGTCCACGTGGGATCTTAAACTAGAACTTAAAGCAAGCTGACTTTTCTCCTCCTAGCTGATGTGTGTAACAGAACTGAGGGAAAAATTATCTGCTTCCTCTGAAATGTTTTTTTTTTTTTGTCTCTGGATCTGAGATAAGAGTAATTTTAGCAAAGAATAGTATAAGCATGTGCCATTTAATTTTAGTTTTAAAATATATTTATTTTTGATTTTTATGTGCATGTGCCTGAGTGTTTATACACCATGTTGGAGCCTGTGGAGGTCAGCAAAGGATGTTGGGTTCCCTGGATCTAGAGTTACAAGGTAGTTGTGAGCCATTATGTGGGTGGTGGGAACCAAACCCGAGTCCTCTGCTCTGCAAGCATAGCAAATTCTCTTAATGATTGAGCCTTCTTCTTTCCAACCCCATCAAAAAACTAATACGGGAAATAGTGTAGGGCTGTGGGTATAGCTCAGTGGCAGAAGTGTGAGGCTGTGGGGCTGAGGAAATGTCTCAATGGTTAAGAGCACTGATGCTCTTCCAGAGGACCGGGGTTCTTTTTCGGGAACCCACATGGTGCCTCACAACCCTTTGTAATCCCAGTTCCCGGGGATCTGATGTTCTCTTCTGGCATTCATAGGCACCAGATATACAGGTGGTACACACCTATACATAATGGCAAAACATTCACACCTTTAAAAAAATTAAAAGTATGTGAGGCCACGAATTCAATTCCAAGTACAACAAGTAGTCACAAATATGCAGGAATTATTAGGAAATTTTATGATGTGGGATTTCCCCTTTGTGTGCTGTGAATACGAATGGTTAATTAATAAAGAAAACTGGCTTGGCCTGATAGGGCAAAAGAATAGAGGTAGACAGGGAAAACTAAACTCAATGCTGGGAGAAAGAAGGGCGGAGTCAGAGAGAAGCCATGTAGCCCTGCCAGAGACAGGCGCAGGTTGGAATCTTGCCGGTAAGCCACAGCCACGTGGTGATACACAGATTACTAGAAATGGGTTAAATTAAGATGTAAGAGTTAGCCAATAAGAAGTTAGAGCTAATGGGCCAAGCAGTGATTTAATTAATACAGTTTCTGTGTGATTATTTCAGGGCTAAGTGGCTGGGAACTAACTAGTGGCCTCCTCCTACAACAATTTTTAGAACTTAAAATTCTAATTGCCCAGCTGCTAAGAATTGAGAAGGGACTCCTCGGCAGGTGTGGTCCCTTGTTGCACTGTAGACTGCCTTGCACTAGCCTTCTCTTCCTTCTGCCCTGTGCTAGCCTTCCCACGTTCTAGAAGACCCACTGGATGGACCTTTGGCCATATCTTGTGTTACACACTCTTAGGTCTGTGTCTTCTCATTTAGATCCACTCAGTTCTTCTATTTGCTTCCAATTTTCCAAAGTTTTATTGCCTTCCCTGGCCTATTTTGTCCATTTTTACTGTTCCTTTAATCCTTTTTGGAGAGGAAGGCATAGGAGGCTTTATGGATTCATTTTACTATTTGTTCTTTTTTTTTTAAAGATTTATTTATTATGTATACAACATTCTGCCTCCATGTATGCTGACACACCAGAAGAAGGCACCAGATCTCATTACAGATTGTTGTGAGCCACCATGTTGTTGCTGGGAATTGAACTCACGACCTGTAGAAGAACATCCAGTACTCTTAACCACTGAGCTTTCTCCCCCTTGTTTTTTTTTTTTTAAAGAAGGTTTATTTGTTTCATTTTAGATGACATGTATTTGCTTGGGTATGGGCATGAACTTGTAAGTACCGGCAGAGGCCAGGTATCAGATCCCCTGGAACTGGAATTAGAGCTGGTTGTAAGCCACCCATGGGCCCTCTGCAACAGCAGGATGACCTCTTAACCACGGAGCCATCTCTCCTTCCTCTCTCTCTTTTTTTTTTATTGACTTTTTTTTCTTTTTTCTTTTTTTTTTTTGAGATAGGGTCTTGCTTATGGTCCAGTCTGGCTTTAATCTGCCCACCTCAGTGTTTGCAGTGCTTGGATTACAGGCACGCACCAGCCCACCCAGCTTGCCATTTGTTCCTTCATCTGTTCTTTCTTGCTGTAGGAAGCCTATATTCAAAGGCACAGCCTGTTATTTACGCTATAGGAATAGAACCACCAAGTCCTTATTTATGTAAGTGATATGTTGCGAAGTAATGTGTGCTCCTGTGTAGACAGCTTCCTGAGTTGAGTATGATGGATTTTACTTATCTCCAGCGATAGTGTCGTGGCTGGAGCTACCGGTTTTTGTTGTTTTTCCGATTTTCTTTTTTGAGACAGGGTCTCGAACTTGCTGACCTTGACTTCTGATCCTCGGCCTCCACTCCGTGAGTGCTAGGATACAGATGTGAGCCGTCAAGAGATTGTAGTGTTGGGGATGGAGACCAGGGCTTTGTGTGTGCTGCACAAGTTCTCTACTGCTGAATTACATCCCCAACCCTAGCTAGACCCCCCCCCCCCACTTCCCCCACTTTCTTAAATGATAACTTCATTTTGCAGTATCAGTCATTCATAGAAAACACCTCAAATCTCCTGGAGTCAGAGATAACTTTCTAGAACCATTTGGTGTTTTTTTTGTTTTTGTTTTTTTTGTACAAATGGGAAACAGTTCCATGAAACTTCACCTATAGCACCTAAAATTATTTTTATGTATGATGTCTTTTGAAGAATAACTCAGTATCTTCATATGCTTCTCTTTTCTAAGTGTCAAAATTTTGGGTCTTACAAAGGACAGAAATCTAAATCTTGCCTAAAATACTTAACAGTGGTTTTAAAACTACAGAAGAATTTATTTATTTATTTTTCATTTATTTATTTATTAAAGATTTCTGTCTCTTTCCCGCCATCGCCTCCCATTTCCCTCCCCCTCCCCCAATCAAGTTCCCCTCCCTCGAAAGCCCAAAGAGCAATCAGGGTTTTTGATCATATTCACCCTCACAACCCTTCCCAGATTTGCCCCTCTCCTCTCCCCTCACAGCTTTGTGTCTTTCTTTTTCTCCATCAAGACAAATTTGTGATACCCACAGGTTCTTGGATATGTGGCCTTCCAGCAGGGATGGTAGCTATACCAGGGGCTATACTCTTAGAAGAAACCGACCCTTCTCCTCCTGCAGCTAAGGATTGCAAGTAGCCCCTCAGGTGGAGGCGAAACTTCCTTACTCTCCATGCTGGGGTTTGGTTTGATTTAGGCTTGCACAGGTCTTGTCCTAGCTAGATATCGTATAGACTGTCACTTGGAGGTACTACAGATCCTGTCACCCTCTGGAGGCCAGGTAGTAGTGTCCAGGGCCAGGACAGCAACTGTCAGTGAATGAGCAGGACCAGGAAGGCAGGGTGTTAGATATGCTGTTTTCCTGGCCTTTCTAGGCCCATTTCTCAGCAGCTTCACTGGCGATTGGTTCTACAAGGCTCCGCTGTTCAGCGCGTACATTTATGACCCGCCTGTCCTCTAGCTTTGCCTGGTTTCAGCCAGAAGACAGAAGGAGGGGCCCTCAGAAGAAGTGAGGTGGTAATCTTTAGGCCCTACCTGTAGGGTCGCCAAGGTTTGTGTCTCTAAACCAACGGTCTGAGCCCTAGTTATGTGTCACTTAGCTACGAAAACTCCCCGGGTCGTCCGTCGTCCTCCCTCCCCCCATACCCGTGCACATAGCCCCTTGCTAATAAGTCAATAAAGTTTACCATTGTCACCGTGTAAAAGTGTAGAGTAGCAGTGTGAACTGCATTCATGTTGATATATAGTGGCTCTCTAGGACTGATTTTTTTTTTTTTCTTAAAAACTCTTAACTTTAGAAGCACTGACAATCCCTCCTCATTTTTACTGTGCCTCCCTTTCCTGGTAACCACATTTTACATTTGTTTCTATGACTTTAATTTTTTTTTTATGTTTTATTTTTGAGACAGAGTTTCACACCATAGCTCAGGCAGCTCTGGGGTTCCCTATAGAGCCCAGGCTGGCTTCAAACATGGTGTCTCCCTGCCTTAGCTGATCAGGCACTGAGATTATAAAGTCACTGTGCTCATATCTGGCTCGTGTACTTTGTGGAACCATACCTGCAGTATTTAATCTTTCTTGACTCGTTTATTTCACTTAACGAGTCACCCTCAAGATACATTAGCGAATCATAGGGTTTCCTTCATTTATTTCCTTCACTTTGTTTTCTTTCCCCCCATTTGTCAACTGTTGGACGTTTAGTTTGCTTGCATTTTTTTGGCTGTTGTGGGTCATGCTGTAGAGAGGATGTTTGCGCAAACATTCTCTGCAAGTTTCTGTTTTTAATTCTGTTGGATAAATAGGATTCCTGGGTCTTCTTTTACTTCTGAGTTAAATTTTTGATGAAATTCCTTTTCCCGTGGAATTCCTTTTTTTGTAGTATTTGCACCGTTTTACCTTCCCACCCACAGTGCACAAGGTTTGAGTTTCCCCGCGTGGTCATCGGTGCCGGTTCTTTCCTGTGTTTTTTAGTGGCCTCCCTGCCTGACCTGGGGTAACAATTACTATCATTGTTTTTAATTATTAAATTTATTGTTTAAAGTATGTATCTCTGTGTGTCTGTCTGCATGAGTGTGTGTGTGTGGGTGCTCACGGAGGCTAGAAGTGGGTGCTGGATCTTGTGGGACAGGAATTATAGGTAGCTGTGAGCTGCCCAATGTGGGTGCTGGGAACCCAACCCTGGTCTCCTAGGAGAGCAGCAAGCATCCTTAATGGTAAACCATCTCTCCACCCCCCTGAATTCTGTTTTTAGATGAGGAAACTGGGGAGGCCTGGAGAAATGCATTGACTGACTTGAAGTCAGAGCTGTAATTCAAGCCTGGGTTTGTCAGCTGCAGAGCCCCCTGAGGTCAACCTAGGATTCAAGACTGAGGAGGGAGACAGCAGTGGAGGGGGTGGATAGGGCAGTTTTTAAGGAAAGCTGCGGAGAAGGCAAAGCTGGAGTTTAGGGGAGGAGGATAGTGGTGCCAGCATAGTCCAAGAGGCAGGAGAGGCTGCCGATGAAGGTAGCATTTGAAGTCCTCTGGCCTGGCTTCCAGATGGTTTGGTATCTGCCCCAGTCCCTAGGTAAGTTCCTGCTTTGGAGCCTGCTGGGAAAGCAGAGATTGGGCTACTGTGGCTTCAAGCCCTGACTGTGTTCAGCCCCTTGGCAGGGAATGGCTTATCCCTGACTCTGCTTTGGCTTCCAGTGCTGTGCATGGAATTTTCCTCCTGCCCCAAACCTAGGCCACTGAGAAGGGCCAGCGGGTCTTGATCTCTGTAGGGTAGGGGAGACAGTCTTTACATTCTAGGATGGGTCTATCTGTGTAGATCACAGCAGAACCTGGAACCCAAGCTTCTTGAGACCCATGTTGGGCTGTGGGTTAGGTCCTGGTTGGCAGCACATCACTGTTCTGAGTACTCAGTAGCTGCATGTGGCTAGCAGCTACCATATGGAAGGCAGAGGTTTCGAAACATGCTTTTATCGTTCTGAGTCGGAATGATAGGTAAGGAAATTAAGGTCAGTGGTTGTCCACTGGGTGACACCCCTTGAGACCTAAGTTGTCTGCTTGGGAGTATACTGACCACCTGCACTCGCCGGAGGAGGGCATGCAGGTGGTAAATGCTTTGAAAACACATTATGGTTTCAATTTGTAGTTCCTCGGTGCTTGGTAATATTGAACATCTTTTTACATGCTTGTTGGTCATCCGTGTTTCTTCTTTTTTGAAGAAATGTCTATTCAAATGGTTTCCTTAGTTTTTTTGTTTTTGGGTTGGGTCCATTTGTTGTTGTTGAGTTGTAAGACTTTAGATTTTCTAGGTATGACTTCCATATGTACGTGTCTTAGTTATTATTCTTGTCACTGTGACAGAATACCTGGCAGAAGCAGCTTAAGGAAGGGGAGGATTACTTGGCCATGTAGTCTGGAGGGTTTGGTCCATCATGGCGGGAAAGGCATGGTGTGGAGCAGCTTGTTCTATGACAGCTGCTGTTTGCATCTCAATCAGCAGGAGGTAGAGAACACAGGCCAGAACCACAGGAGGCTGTGACCTTCAAAGGGCCACCTCCAGTGGCCTAGGTCTACTTGTTGGGCCTCATATCCCAGAGGTTCTCTAACTTTCCCAGGTAGCATTACTGGCTATGGACTGAGCGTCCAAACACTATTAGCCTGTGGGCAATGTTTCAGATTCAGACCTCACGGTGGTTCGTGTGTACCCACTGCTGTTCCGTAGGTCCTTCCAATCTACTGATTATTTCCTTTACTCTGAGGAGTTTTTAAGTTCGACACAATCCTACTTGTCTGCTGTTGCCTCAGCATCCTTTGCTTTTGCTGCTGTTCAAGACGCCGATGTAAAATCTAATGCTAGGAGAGGCTTTCCCCTGTGCTTTTGGAGACGGACTTTAAGAACGAAGCTGGCCTCGACCTCCCCATTGCTGCCATGATGCCTATGAACTATCATGCCTGCTTTCTTCTAGGATTTTTGTAGCTTTCGATCTCAAGTTTTTGTCTTTAACATGCTTTGCCTTTGATGGCATAAGGCAAAGCCCCAACTTTGTTCTTTTGCCTGTAGACATGCAGATAGATTTTCTGGCACCATTTGCTGGAGCCCTCGCGTTTCATCACCACGTGGTCTTATCAGCGACCCCTTGATCATGTGTGAAACGGTTCATTTCTGGGCTCTCTGTTCGGTTTCGTTGCTTTCTGTAATTTAAGTCTGAGGTGCACTCCTTTCATGACTGTAGTCTTCTACAGTTAAAGGTCAGGAACTAGGGGATACTGTATTTGCTATTCTTCCTAGGGTTATTGTGGCTAATTTGAGTCTTTAGACATTTCCAGATGAATTTTAGGATATTTTTCTACTGCTGGGAATGTGATAGGAATTGCCTTGCCTCTGTAGGTCTCTTTGATGGTGCACGTGTGTTAATGAGATCATGTCTCTCAATCCACGAACACAGGGTAGAGTGTCTTTATTTTTGTTCTCTTTAATTTGTTTTTGCTCAAAAAGTTGTAACATTTATTTATCATGTGCATGTGTGCGCGGGAGTGTCTAGTGCATATATGCATGTCTGGAGGTCAGAGAACAGTCTGCGGGAGTTGGTTCTCTCCCTCTACCATGTGGGTTCAAACTCAGGTTCTCAGGCTTGGTGACAAGTGTCCTTATAGGATAAACCACCATTAATTTCTTTCAGCAGTATTTTTCTGCTTTTCAGTGCATAGTTCTTTTGGGCCCTTGTTTGTTTTATTTTATTCTTTTGCTATTGTAGATAGAATTTTTTATTGACTTGTGATTATTTACTGGTGGTATGGACACAACTCATTTTTGCTCATTGACTTCTGTATTGCACATTGCAGAAATCAGTTAATAGTTCAGAGGAGGCTCGGGGAAGAGGGGAAGACTGAGAGAGAGAGCTCTTTAGAGTTTTCTACGGACAGTTTCATGTGTGAGCACAGTAATCCTTGCCTTGCTTCTCTCCAGTATACATACCATCTACTTCACTTTCTTGCTGAGTTGCTCTCGCCAGTTTTTCCAGGACTTTGTTGACTAGACCTGGGAAAGCAGGCGCCGTTCTTTTATTTATGAGCACGGAGTGAGCACCCGGCCTTTCCACCGCTGATGACAATGTCAGCTGTGCACAGCACCTTCATTAAGTCCCCCTGGAGCTGCCTGGTTGGATGAGCCATCTGTTTCCTGTCGCTCCCTGATTGGGACATCTATAAAAGGTGTGAACGAGGTGGGACAGGCTGCGTAAGCACTTATCCTCACATTGCAGAAATGATTTTCATGACCAGTTCTGGGCTTGAGGCGTCACATGAGTTTGTGCCAGTTGCACTGATCAGCATAAATCTAGAACAGCTTCAGTTTTTCCAGATGGCCAGCCTTTTAAGCAATAGATAACATTGGTTTTGCATGGTTAGAGCCTTCTGTGTCTGTGTGTGTGTGTGTGATACATTTTTGTATCATTGCTCACAGTGCTATGTGACCATCAAGGATGGAATTAATACTGCCAGGCTGATCATCAGAGCAATTAACAGTACTGCGAGGCCGTGGAGCCTCCAGAGACCTGTGCCAGCCAGGAGCTGAGAGTTAGACCGTCCTGGATTCTTATGTCTTTGTTTTTTTCCCACTTGGCTAAATTTTGAGCTTGGAAAAAATTTTAACCCTCAGGGAGGCTGCATGTCTGAGTCCCTACCTGTGTGGTGTAAAGATTATGAGGATTCAAGGATTCGGAGGGTTCATGTTCTTTGTGAAGAGCTTGCTTTGTGGCTGGACCTAGCATATGAGAAACGCTCTGTAAATAGTAGCTACTTTTGAAGATGTGCAGCAAGGTGTGCTGAGCGAGGCCAGCCAGATGTGGGAAGAGAAGCACCACACGCTCTCTCTTCTTCATGGACACTTAGCTCTGAATCTTTAGATTCTAGTATGCAATCTGAAGTATCTGAAGAACCCACAAGAAAGGGACTACGGCAGGATGGAGAAGGAGAAAAGGTGTCTAGAAAGGAGGGCTATAAAGCGGCAATAGGAAAAAACGTGCCCAGGGAATTTAACTCTGGATGCAGGGGGAGAGTGAAGAAGCAGGGATAAATAATACTAAAGGTTTTTTGAAAAAGGGCAATGTGTTACTATATAAGTTTAGTTAAAAATATATGTATGTGTGCATGTATGTATGTATGTATGTGTGTGTGTGCATGCTACCCTCAAGAGCCATGCTTTGAACACAAATCCCAGCGCCAGGATGGGAAACCTCCAACAAGATGTAGGTCAGAGCAACACAAGAGACTCCTAAAACAATATGGTTTATTGCCATTTTCTTTGATTTCCTTCTAGAATTTGAAGGTAAGACCCTGTTGCTGAAGATGCACCTAGCACATACTTCAGACACAGGGCATGGAGGAATAGAGCTGGAACTGACCTAGTAGGAGATGCTGCGCAAGCTCTCAAGGGAGGAATGCAGTCAGTAGTTCTGGCCAGCTGTAAAGGCTACAACAGTACTCGCCAGCCTGGCAAGATCTCCAGCAGTGCAATAGTGGCACTTTTATCTTGGGCATTACCAACCAACAGTCGTCTGGTTGGACTTATGGCCTGTTAGCAGGAGGGATTCATGCTTGGTGCTGTAAACCTAGTCAGCTACCCATGACCTGAGAGAGGAGCCTGCTACTGCCATTTTCTGACTGCATTTTAAATGGTTATCCTTACAGCCGCAGATAACGGTACCTCTCGCGCCTCATCCAAGAAGCTTCTTTCTACAACAGATGGAGACTGTTATAGAAAGCACAGCTGACCCAAGTGACTGTGGGGTTCCCTAACAGATACATCTGCTGTGTAGTCCCCCCTCCTAAAGCTCAGGGGAAGGCATGAAGAAGGATTGTAAATCAGAGGCCATTAAATAATGTCCCTTAGGTATGACAGGGAGAACACACCCATGAAGTAGCCACGGTGTGGTTGCCTGAACAAATCTAAATCTAAAAATTCCACATGGTTTCACCCATAGATGGTCATAGTGGTCATTGTCTGCTAAGAGAATCAATTTCTTCCATAGGTGAACTCCTGCATGTCCAATCCCAAGTGATCAGCCTTTGGATTGGATAGCCTATGTTTATATAAGAAATGCTAGACGTATAAACACGCATATATATGTATATATGTTATATATGTATGTATACATGCACACACGAGTATTGGGGTGAGGCACAGTCATCTGGCCATCTAGGCAATCTGCAGGCTCTCTTCCTTGGGACAGCCAGAGCATTGGAATTCTGGGAAAGGTAGAAGACTGAATCATGAAAAGGAGAAACCACTTGGCAGATGCCTGGAAAATAACACTTGGGAGTTAGAAGGCTGCCGAAGTGGAGAACTTGGCTTGAGCCTGGATAGTAAGCGTGGTAGGTGGAGAGCTCGGCACTGCAGGTGCAGAGAAAGAATTGTGAACACACAGAGAGAGAGAGAGGACAAAGCACTAACTTTATTAGAACCAACAACTCACACCAAGGGGGCTAAAGGGTGACCCATAGGTGAGAGGTCACTCAGGGATTCTGGGTCACCCTTTTTATAAGTTTCTTAGTGTTCTTCCTTCTGCGCCCCCTCTCCTCCCTGAGTGGCTTGGGTCCTCACTTGAGTGGACTTCCTTCTCTGGAGCAAGAAGCAGGCCCTCTTAGAGGGTCCCACACCTGATTTCCTCATCAGGTTCAGTCCCCAGCCTTCCTTCAATATGTACATACATAGAACACTGATAATTAAATAAGGGAAGCAGGGGACAGGAGGGGTGTGAGAGGAAGGGAAGGGGTGGGAAAGAAATAGATACAGTGCTCATGTACGAAGTTCTCCGGAGAGAAGGCTCCGGGTTAAGAACATTGGCTGCTCTTTGGAAGGACCCAGGTTTGAATCCCAGTACCCCTGTGGTGGCTTACAGCTATCAACAACTCCAGTTCTAGGGGATCCGAGGTAGGACCAGTCATGCATGTGGTGCACAGACATACATGCGGGCAAAGAACTCATACACACAAAGTAAATTAAGCTTTTAAAACCAAATAAAGACTTGTAAATAAAACAAAGCCCCAAACCACTCTTGGTTTAGTTTGCAGTTCCTTTATACGCAGTGTAGTTTTCAGTGGAATGATTTGTGACCTGCTCGCTGTGCCTACAATATTCTTCTCTCACCAAAACGATTCTTTGAATATTTTATTTTAGTCTAACGGACTTTTAAATAGGATTCAATGCTAGATGTGTAAACTTCTTAGAGAATGAACTAGAATTAAAACAGAATGCGTGCACTTAAAAATTGCATTAAGCTCGGGAACTGTTCCCGTTCTGCAGAGGAGGAACGCATTTCCGCAGCCACTCCCTGCCTTTACATTCTCGCTGCTCCCACAGATGCTCTGCCCAGGGAGGCTTGGAAGCTTGGCTGTCGGATTCGGTAGCATGACATTGAAGACGGCCCTGAAGGTGGCTCAGTGATTATGGCCGGGCTCGAGCAAAAGCCAAGAGCTGGCATTCCAGGCGGTGACACCCGTGCCAGCGTGGCGGTTCAAGGTTGACGCGTGTAGAAGCCTCACGCGCTCCTCTGTGCCTTAGTGTGGTCTCCGCGGGAAATCCTGCTTTCTGTTCATTGACCTTCAGGAAAGGAAGGCAGTGAAAATGGGGTGTAAGACTAGGAGGAGGGGGTGAAGGGGGCAGGTCCGAGGAAGCTGGCCCCACTGCTTGACTAAACTGTTTATTAGGGGAAAGTGAGCAAAAGGCAGGAGTTTCAAAAGGAGGCTTGGCACAGCCTCGTGAATTAAATGCTGTTACTAATTAACTGTTTTTTCTACTTTTTCTTGATTTTTAAGAAATAGATCTTTCCGTATTATCTATGTATGAGTAAATGGAAAATGGTATCATTTTACACTGTAGCTCTGTTTCCTACAGTGTGTGTGTGTGTGTGTGTGTGTGTGTGTGTGTGTGCTTGCTTATCATAGCACACATGCACAGGTCAGAGGATGTCTGGTAGCAATTGGTTCTTTCCCTCCATCTACCATGTAAATCCTGGGGACCCAGGTTTTGTCAGGCTTGGCAGCAGGTACCTTTGCCAGGTACCTTTGGGCCTGCACCTCACTTACTATGACTATCGTTCTTGTGTGAGTGAATAGGAAGCCAAAAGATGGCCGCAGCCCATTTCATGGCACATCTGAGTAAGATGCAACCAGGATCCTACCCTTGAGTTATCTCCACTGTTAATTATTGTAAACCAAGATCCACAGCAAGTTTTCTTTTGCTTATTTTTCTCTATTTTGCACTCATTTCCCACAGCACTCTGTCTCTCTTCTTTGTTCTGCATAACTGGAGATGAAACCCAGGGCTTTGCAGTGCTAGGTAGCCACTCCGCCACTGAGTAAACCCGCCGACCTCTTTCCCTTTAAATCTGGAGGCAGTCTCACCAGGTTGCCCGACTGGCCTTGAACTTGTGATCCTTTCCCCTCAGCCTTCCTTGTAGCTCATACTCCATAGGAGCTATGAAGCCCAGATGTGCAGTCGTTTTTTAAATACAATGTTTGAAGCTATGAGTCTCTGCCAGTTTATAAAATACGTATAGACAAAGTCCTTGTCTTGAACTTTATTATCTCTCAAAGCACGTATCCATCCTCTCCTGGAAGGTAAAAGTGTTGCTGAATTTAACGTTACAAAGCAAGGGTGTACGTCCCAGCCATGATTTGTTATTTATTGTCTGACTTGTCAGCACGTTCTAGTGTGCATCCCCTCCCTGCTGCACACGCCTCCTGTGCTTAGGGCATCAGAGGGAAGCTTTCAGGACTGCGTTCTTTGCTTCCACTGTGGGTTCAGGGGATCAAGCTCGTGTTGTCAGGCTTGTATGCCAATCATTTCTAAGTCGATTTATTGGCAATCTTCAAGTTAATATAAAAACCAACTCCTCAAATGCCCAGCGAGGACATTTCCTGGGCCAGGAACTCTTGGTAGGTCTTTCCCTTGGCTGTGACCTTCATGAAGCTGCATTCTCTGTGGGGATAACTATGCTTTTGTCTCTCCCCCCCACCTTCTGGATCCTTAGCTACGACAGAGACTCTACCTTCAATGTCTTCGTGGGAAAAGGCCAGCTGATCGCAGGGATGGACCAGGCTTTGGTGGGGATGTGCGTGAACGAGAGGCGCTTCGTGACGATTCCCCCAGACCTTGCCTATGGAAGTGAAGGAGTGTGTAAGTTTTCACTTGACTTACGGACACTTTGGCGGGCGTTGAAGCCAGCCTGACTGGAGAATTTGGGATCTTTAATGGGGGGGCGGGGAGAAAAAGGCCAAACTAGCATTTCCCTTGTAGGTTTATTTCTTAGATGCAGAAGAAAGTGCCAACACGGGAGATCTAATGAGGTCCTGATGAGAGGAGTCTTTCTCTCTCTCATTTTATTTGGGGGAAGGATGTAGAAAGAATGGACCTTTTGGAATTGTACCTCAGCGATGGGTTTGAATTCTTTGGACTTCTGTTACATTAATCATAATGGTCAATTGGCTTTTCCCTGTGGAATGTGAAGAAATGTTTATTTAACCCACTTAGGCCATTGATAGCGGACCAAAGATCCCACTGAAATCCAGCCTGGTGAACGAGTGAGTTTACAGAGGTAACTTACAGAAGCCTGGCTGAAAGGTCACTTCAGGGAGTGTGAGTGACTCTGCAGCAGCTGGGTTGGTCAGAAGCCCACTGCAGCCTACATGGGGGACCCCACATAAAAGCTGCGCCTCCAGAGCTCCCTGTGCTCTTCAGGGTACAGTCCTCTCTGTAGCCACTGTTTACACCTTACAGCTTTGGGGAGAAATCTAGGAAATCTTGTAGCTTTTCGTTACTTCCCCAGTCTGCTGTACCAGCTTTCTCCCTCCTGGAGGGAGTGATTCACCTTGAAGAAAATAGCTATTCGACAGCGGCTTCCTGGGGATCTCTGTCTCGCCAGGAGGGGGCAGACTCTCAGTGTGAGCTCACTTTAATTTCCAGCTGGTGTGATCCCTCCAAACTCGGTACTTCATTTTGATGTACTCCTGATGGATATTTGGAATTCTGAAGACCAGGTTCAGATTCAGACGTATTTCAAGCCTCCCAGCTGTCCTCGGACTATCCAGGTGTCCGATTTTGTGAGGTACCATTACAACGGAACATTCTTGGATGGGACACTGTTTGACTCCAGGTAAGTTCCACGGTTCGTTGCAGTGTGTGGTTCCTTCTGTCCTGCCTCCTTTCTGTGCTCATTTGGAAACCAGAAAAAGCACTCAGCCAGAGGCACTCATACCTAGTACCAAATCCTACCCCATATAGTTTTGGTTAGTGTTTGATACTCCGTAGTGCCAGAGTCAAAATAGAACACCTTAGAAGAAATATAAAAACAATCTTGATTTCATTTAAAACACATTTGAAGATTTCCACTTAAGAGCCACATTTCCCAGGAATCTCATGGGTGTTTGACTCATTTATATAGTTTGCCCATGGAAAGAAGAGGAGGGTTGGAGAGATGGCTGAGATTTAAGAGCATTAACTGGTCTTCCATAGGTCCTGAGTTCAATTCCCAGCAACCACATGGTGAGATCTGGTGCCCTCTTCTGGCCTGCAGGGATATGTGCAGGCAGAACATTGCATTCATAATACATAAATACATCTTTAAACAGGTAGGGGAGGGGACAATGAAACTGCGGAGACCTTTGAGGCTAGGATAAAAACCAGGGAACTCTCTGAGGTCCTGTAATACAGAATGTTCAATGAGTGGGATAACTGTTGACTCTGGTCTAAATATGAGCTTTTTGCTTCTTCCTTATATCAGGGAGCAAATATGGGACCTATGCCTGTCACTAGGGATGAGTGTGGGCTCTTGGTTATCTGAGATTTGAGAAACAAAAATCCCATGAATTAGAAATGATATAGAACTTGTTTCCTTCCTCTTCCTTCCTTCTTTCCTTCTTTCCTTCTTTCCTTCTTTCCTTCCTCCCTCCCTCCCTCCCTCCCTCCCTCCCTCCCTCTCTTTCTTCCTTCCTTCCAGCCACAATCGCATGAAAACCTATGACACGTACGTGGGAATTGGATGGCTGATTCCTGGGATGGACAAAGGGCTGCTGGGCATGTGTGTTGGGGAGAAGCGCATCATCACCATCCCTCCTTTCCTGGCCTATGGCGAAGAGGGAGATGGTAAGTCCTCTTTCTCATAGCTCTGCTCATTCGTTTTAGCATGTTTAGTTTTTGTTTATGTGTATGTGTGTGTTCCTGCTTCTCTGAATGTGTACCACATGCATGTACTGCCTCAGAGGCCAGAAGGGACTGCAGATCTCCCGTAGTTGGAGGGATAAACCATTGCCGGGAGTTACTTAGCTTCTCTAGAGTCATGGGCTATAGGCTCATTATCCTTTGCTTTACAGCTAGTATCCACTTATGAGTGACTATATACCATGTTCACCTTTCTGGGTCTGGGTTACCTCACTCAGGATGGATTTTTCTTTCTTTCTTTTTTTTTTTTTTTTTTTTGGTTTTTCGAGACAGGGTTTCTCTGTGGTTTTGGAGCCTGTCCTGGAACTTGCTCTTGTAGACCAGGCTGGTCTCGAACTCACAGAGATCCACCTGCCTCTGCCTCCCGAGTGCTGGGATTAAAGGCGTGCGCCACCACCGCCCGGCTAGGATGGATTTTTCTAGTTCCATCTATTTGCATGCAAAATTTAAGATGCCTTTTTTTTTTTTTTGCTGCTGAGTAATACTCTAATGTGTAAATGTGTCATATTTTCTTTATCTGTTCCTCAGTTGAGGGGCATCTAGGTTGTTGCCAGGTTCTGGCTATTACTAATAATGCTTCTATGAACATAGTTGAACAAATATCCTTGTAGTATGATTGGGTATCCTTTGGGTATTCCTAAAAGTGCTATTGCTGGGTCCTGAGGTAGGTTGATTCCCAATTTTCTGAGAAACCGCCATACTGCTTTCCAGAGTGGTTGTACAAGTTTGCACTCCCACCAGCAATGGAGGACTGTTTTTACCCTCTCACACCCTCTCCAGCATAAGCTATCATTGGTGAAAAACATTTTTTTATACAACATATTTTGATCATAGCCTTTCTGTTTCCCAACTTCTCTCACGTCCTGCCCACCTTCCTACTCTTCCAACTTCATGCACTCTCTCTCTCTCTCTCAAAAAAGAAAAAAAACAAACTAAAATAAAGAAAGCCAATGAGACAAAAGCCCACAAACAAACAAACAAACAAACCCACCCCAAACAGAACAAGCAGTCGACAAAAGCATGTAGTCCGTTTTGTGTTGGCCAATCACTCTAGGCATAGGGCCTGCCCTGGAATATGGTTGATAATTTCACTGAGACTTCATTTGAGAAAACTGGTTTTTCTTTTCTCTGTAGGTATTGATTACAAATAGCTTCTTGGTTAGGGGTGGACTTGGTATTCGCCTCCCCTGATCAGGGCTGGGATTGTATCTGGTTAGAACTTGTCCAGGTCTTGTGCATACTGTCACAGTCTGAGTTCATTCATATATGCATCAGTCCTGTAGTGTCTAGAAGATGCCAAAGAAACGTCCTTTTATTCTCTTTATCCAAAAGCATAAAATATGTGGTTTGTTTACCTCCCGAGTCTTCCCACTCCTGGCGGGAATATTTCAGTTCTGGGGGAACCTGCTATACATACAACGGCTATACTACATACACAAATAATTGTCATTTAGTATAGTTTAGAGAGTAATGGAAAAAGTAGAAGTATATGTTTTTAGTACAGATATAATTTTTTAATTTTCCGAAAAAGGTCTAATTTAGTGCAGGCTGGCCTTGAATTCATCATGTAGCTGCGGATAACCTTGAGTTCTCATCATCCTCTAGTCCCCAGTGCTGGGAATGCACTTGTGTTCCACCATGTCTTGTTTTACAGACATAGCTTTTTGTCTTCAATATTTGTGCTCGGAGGTTGACTGAACCCATGGATTTGAAACCCTTGAATACAGAGGGTAGGCTGTGTCCAGCACATCCTGTCTTAGAAACATCCAGGAGTAGCAGTACCGTGCAGAAATGAGATAGAAAAGATGTAAAAACTATTTTTAGATCGTTTGTATCACCTTTTGTTTGTCATCAAACTTCTGTTTATTTATGTTTTGTTTTGGATAAAGAACTTATTTAAAAAGTGGCTCTTGGTTTGAAAGAACAAGACTGTATGTATAGTGTTTTCCAGAGCAAAGTCACAGGTTTGGAATTTGCACATTTGAATGTTTACAATGCATTTGTGCAGACAGAACCCACAGGAGGCATGGATTTGGGTTTCCGTGTGGGTGCATGCTGCCTACAGAGATCATTGCAGTGCGAGCATCTGAAGCATGCGTGTGGTGGTGTAGTGTGCGGTCAGGCTGTGTGCTATACCCACTAGCCCATTGTTAGACAACAACCCAGGTTCTGGGAAGCTTTAAGGAATGAGGAATACCCACATAGAGGGCATGAGTATTGGCTAAAGCACCTCCCACATTCTGTGTCTGGAATGAGTCGTTCTTCCATTTCTCTCCAGGGAAAGACATTCCTGGGCAGGCGTCCCTCGTCTTTGACGTTGCGTTGTTGGACCTCCATAACCCCAAGGACAGTATTTCCATCGAGAACAAGGTAGTCCCCGAGAACTGTGAGCGCAGAAGTCAGAGTGGGGACTTCCTCAGGTATCATTACAATGGCACGCTTCTGGATGGCACCCTCTTTGATTCCAGGTAAGGAAACTACTTTCCCCTCACCAGAACAGCTCAGTGAAGTGCAGCTGGCACCGTTGGCCATGGGTTAATAATTCTACCAGTGCTGACTCATATTTTAACCTGAGTACAGGTCTCTCTTTTCAGATTCTGAATTTGTTCCTAGGTGGTTTACAAGGGTTTCCTGATTTACATGTCTTGAAAGACAACAGGTGGGGCTTACCCTAGACACCCGTTATATTCCTTCTGACTCTGAACCCCACTGTAGACTCACAGATGTGGCGTGGTCAGAAGCGAGGTCACAGAGATACAGTGGACAAAGAACCAGCTCTCTGTGGTACCCTAGCTTCCCCACACTGGCTAATGTTGGAGCTCTCCGAACATCAGCTTCAGTTTATCCCTTGTTTCTACATGGTCTGAGATGGTTCAGATGGTACGACCAGCTGGAGGAGCTGCTGGGCGCCTTCAGCTCCCTTCTGAGTGGATGCTGCAGAGGGTAATTGCACTGCCCCATCATCAGCGCAGATGGCGTCAGTGCAAAATGCCCTTGGCAAGCTGCGGCATGTCTTGTTCATTCAGGTGGCAGGCTAGTTTTGAAACCACTCCTTTAGCTTCCTATAAACAAGTGGTGACAGAACCTCCTGTCTCTGACGTAATAGACTTCTCATTTGTTTATGTATCCGAAGCATCAAAGGGGGACTTTTTTATGGTATTACTTTTATTGGGATAACTCATCCTTCTTAGTCTTAAGATCTCGTCTACATTTTTTTATTAAATTTTTCAAATGAAAAATAGTCACATGGTTCAAAGTAAAACGAAGTAATAAATTAAGATAATCAATGTAGCTGTCTGCTTACATCATTTGTTCTAGTCTTTAACATTAACAATTTTAATTAATTAAGATCTATTTATTTTATGTATGTGAGTGTTTTGCCTGCATTTATGTATGTGTATTTCATGTGTGCCCGGTGTCCACAGAGGTCAGAAGAAGTCATTAGACCTCTTGGCACTAGGGTTCGGGATGGTTGTGAGCTACCATGTGGGTGCTGGGAACTGAACATGTCCTCTGCAAGAGGAACCGGTACTCTTAACTATCGAGCCATCTGCCTAGCCCCAATGTAACCATTCTATAAGTGTTTCTCTTACTCTTTCTTTTCTTTCCCCTATCATCTTTCTTCTCCCCCCTCTTCCACTTCTCTCCTCCCTTCTCTTGCTCTTCATTCTTTTGAAAGTTTATAATTTTGGATTGAACCCCTTCATTTCACACTGAGTGAAAACCCAAGCCTTTTTTTTTTTTTTATTTTTTGAAGTGGCCTAGATTATACTGATCTTGAACTCCTGAACTCAAGGTGGTCCTAGTAGAGTGGTATGTGCCTGTGTTCCCAGCTAATTGGGAGTTTGAAGCAGGAGGATTACTTGAGCTCAGATGTTGGACAACATAGGGATTGCCCTGTTGAAGGAAGAGAGGGAAGGAAGGATGTGGGCAAATTATTTTCTGGGCATACTAGATTTTTGCCCACACGATGGAACTATTGTTTCTGCAGGTCTTGCATAGTTTCCAATTTGAGTACAGTGTTATCTCGCCTGTTCTAACATAATAGATTTTGTTCTAAACTTGGGTATCAATTCTTTTTTGGGACCATTTATGGTCTCATTTATGGTTTTACTACTCTTTGGCATTTAAGAGTTTTAATTATTTTTGCACCTAAGTCTTCAAGTATGTTTCCAAACATACTTGGGTCAAAGCTTATATGTAAGTGTGTGTGTGTTTAATTTTAATGTATTCTTAATTGAAATAGAATCATGTCAGTTTCTAATTTCCTGTCTACTCTCTTACGTATATTTTTATAGGTTTTGATATACATTCTCTGGGTATCATTTAGAAGTAAGAACCAGGTTTGATTGCTTATGTTTTCAACCCTAGCACTTGGAAGGCAGGAGGATTTTTCTCAAGTTTTGATGCTAGCCTGATCTCAAAACACAAAACAAAGCAAGTTAAACTTTGGTAAATTTCAAGAGAAAAATCATACCTATGATTTTAACCTGAAGTTCTTTGGTTACTGTTTCCAAATATTTATTTAGATATCCTTTATTATTATTTTTGCCTATTTTTATATTGCTGGCATTTAATTTGTCCTTATTGATTTGAAGAAATTAACCCTTTTATGGGTTGAAAGCATTTTCCTCTGTTTGCATTTTTATTGTTCTGTATATTTAGTGTTTTGATTGTAAGTATGGCTTGGGAAAGTTCTCTGGTCTTGCCTAATTGGCATTCTAAGTGCAACCTATTCTGGGGACCTTTGCCCCTAGAGTTGGGAAAATTTCTGCTATGATTTTATTGAAAATGTTTTTTTTTTTTTTTTTTTTTTTTTTTTTGCGCCTTGAACATGAAATTCTTCTCCTTTTTCTGTGCCTAGATTTGGGTTTTAAATTATATTCCATAGATCTTGACTATTCTATTCATATTCTACTGCATAGTCTGTCTTTGTTGTTGTCTGAATATTACAATTCCTCCTTGTCTTTAAGCTTGGCCACTCTGTCCTCCTGTTGAGCTACTCTGCTGGTGAGTCTCCCCAACTTACAGAACTTCCTGAAATTGTCATTTCCAGTATTTCAGTTTTGATTTTTTCAGTATTGTTAAAAATCACATGTATGTATGTATGTATGTATGTATGTGTGTATGTATGTATGTGTGTTGGTGTGCACATTATGTACACGTACGCGCAGGTATCTGCAGAGGCCACATTCCCGTGGAGCTGGAGGTACCTGAAGGTTTAGGCCGCTGCTCTGGATGTTGCAAACTCATTTGAATTTGGGTCTTCTCTCTTAACCATTGAGCCATCTCTTTGGCTCCTCAATATTTCTCTTTATTAAATTTCACTTTTATGTGACTTTCTTATTTCACTTATTTATTTCTGTTCTCTATTAATTCATGAGTTTGTATTCTGTTTGATTTCCCTGAATATACTTATAATTAATTATTCTTTTGAATTCTTTGCCTGGGATTTCATCGGATTCATTTTCTACGTGGGGCCATCCTGTGGAGTTGGCAATTCTTGATGGAGTCAGGCTGTATTTGTTTTACACAGTCCTTATGTTTTAACACTGGGACCTGTGCATCTGGGCTTAGGTTTTGTTTTTGTTTTTGTTCTTTTCAGTGGAAGTGTCCGCAGTGCTCAAGAGGGCCTGAGCTTCCATAACTCGAGGTGTCACGTTTGTCTGCTAGAATTGTGCTAAGGGCACCAGACTTAGTCCAGTATGACTAGGGAGAAAAGTACTGTCTCCCAAAACAATTGCTGTCAAAGGGAAGGCCCACTGTGAAATTACGTGATCAACGAAACGCCGTCATTGTTTAGACAATACTTACTTTAGGAGTTAGGAAACACTGATAGTACTTCTTGTGCTCTGCTGTGGGTATGAGTGGGAAGGGAAAAAGCAGAGGAAGACTCATAGTATTGAGTTGATTTCAAAAGAAAGATGGAGGAGAGAACTGTTAGTACCAGGACGAAAGGGAACTGGGAAGGAGATAGGCAACTCCCATCAGCTCTGCTTTATGTGGCTGCTTCTCTCACTCCCATGCCTTTTATAATGTGGTCATACACATCGTCAGTATAGCATGTTGTTTCTGCAGGTGCCCACATGCTCCCCATTCCAGGGGAACACGTTCTTGGGCTGTGAGTAATTTCCACAGCTTCTGTGGGTGTCCCTTATGAATGACCTCACCCTTTCCTTCTTTCTTAGCTACTCACGGAACCACACCTTTGACACGTACATTGGGCAGGGCTATGTGATTCCTGGGATGGATGAAGGCTTACTTGGTGTTTGCATTGGAGAGAGGCGAAGGATTGTGGTCCCTCCCCACCTGGGCTATGGAGAAGAAGGAAGAGGTGTGTATTACCTGCCCTCCTCACTAACTGGCTGCTTCCACATTGCTTAGGTCAGAGACAAAACAAGGAAGCCAGATGCAGTGTTAAGACTCCGTTCCACTGATGCCTGTCATTCTAGAGCTGTTTGGTGGCAACTGTGTGCCCTACCCATTTTCGTTTCTGAAAAATTTAAAATCTACACCAGTGTTGAAAGGGTTGCACAGTGAATTCTACTTTGTTTGACCAATTATTAATATTTTACTCCTCTATCTATGATTCTATCTATGTATGCTTATATGTTATATACAATATATTTATTTATATAAATATAAATAATATATATAAATATATAAATTTATATAATATATATTATTTATTTACAGTGAATTTTACTTTGTTTGACCAATTATTAATATTTTACTCTATCTATGATTCTATCTGTGTATGCTTATATGTTATATACAATATATTTATTTATTTTTATTTTACCTGTATGAGTATTTCACCTGCACGTATGTAAGTGTACTATGTATGTATTGTCTGAAGAGGCCAGGAGAGGATACTGGATCCCCTGCAACTAGAGTTAAAGACAGTTATGAGCTGCCGTGTTGATGCTAGGAGCTGAACTGGGTCTTTTTGAAGAGTAGCCAGTGTTCTTAACTGATGGGTCATCTCTGCAGTCCCAACATTTTACTCTATTTTAACTGCCTTTATATTTATTTATTTATTTTAAATAAAGTGGTTTGAAAGTAAGTGTAACTTTATTCTCTCCCCCCTCCTTTTGGTTTTTATTTTGCACACTAAGAAATCCCCCTATATAACTGTACAATTTGGCAGCATTAGCAAATTTAGTGAGTCGTGTAGCTAGAACCTTAATTCCAGGGACATTTTGTCACCTTAGGAGCAAACTTCCTTTAAAAAGTTGTAGAAATAGCTCAGCATGTGGCATGTGCCTGCAATCCCAACGCTTCGTAGAAATAGCTCAGCATGGTGGCATGTGCCTGCAATCCCAACACTTCGTAGAAATAGCTCAGCATGGTGGCATGTGCCTGCAATCCCAACGCTTCATAGGAATAGCTAAGCATGTGGCATGTGACTGCAATCCCAACACTTTGGAGGTGGAAGCAGGAGAGTCAGGAATTCGTAGCTATTCTGGCTATGTAAGAAATTTGAGGCTAGCCTGAGCTAAATGGGACCTTGTTTCAAAAACAAAAACAAATAAACAAAAAACAAATCATAACAAAAAAACAGACAAAAATAGATGCCAAAGTGTATTTTATTTTTAGGATTAGAGAAGATTAAGACCTCCAACATCCCTAAATCACACCATGAGAAGTTAGTGCTACTGTGGTAGGCATATTACATTAAAACGTGTCCATGAACCTCTGAATATTTCTTTATTCAAAGGGTATATTCTGGTGTGATTAAGGACCTTGAAGCAGGGATGGTGTTCTGGGTTATTCAGATGGCCCTGAAATGAATGCTTTGAGTGTCTTTGCGGGAGGCAGGATGTGAGCTGGATGAGAAGCTAACTAAGCTTGGCTGAGACTGGGGATGTGGTTGTGGTCACTGATGTGGGTTGCATTTGGTTGGGGTGGGGAGGAGACAGGACACGATGTACAGGACAAGGAAACTCTTTCTTCTGAGGCCTCCAGAAGGAGCATGCCCCTGCCGGTGCCTCTGACTTCCAGAGCTGTGTCTGTTTGCTTGTCGTCTCCTTGTCTCTTCCTGTTGCCTCCCTTGCTCTCCTCTATCTTCCCCTTCCCTTCTCTCTCTCTTTTACAGTGCTGGTCATGGAGCCTAGGACCCTTTGCATCCTAGGCAAGTGCTTCTCTGTTGGCTTCTCCCCCCACCCCCACCAGCTCAGTGTTTGTGATTGCAAGTCCCCAAATTTGATGTAATTTGTTATCCCAGTAGTAGATATTTCTGTACTTTTGGGTGTATCTGTCTATATCTCTAAGTTAAAAGAAATGTATGTACTAAGTATGGGGCACGTATGTATCTATATTCATGGCTTTCGGGAGGCAGGAGAATTCAAGTCCAGCCTGGGCTACCTAGGTAGGCCCTTTATCAAAGAGAGGAAGAATAAGGAGACGTCTACCCACACTCACATATCCCGAAAGACATTATCTTCCTATCATACTGTGTTGAAAACCCCTTCTTCCAGTTTGTTGTTAACAGTTTTATATGTCAACAGGTATTTATTATTAACCTTTAATATTGCCAAGCCATCTCTCTACCCTGTCAACAGATACTTTTGATAGCTATATAGTATACTTGAAATCATGTTGATTTTTGTTTTTGTTACTGCATTTCCATCTCTTGCATTAGTTTTTGCTGAGTTGCTTGACTTCCCTAGGGATAGTTGATGCAGTTTTTTTTTCTTTTCTTTTTCTTTTTTTTTTTTTTTTTTTTTTTAGCATGGGCTTATATTCCTTTTACTGCTGGAATTCAGGCTGATCTCATTGGCGGAATATATTCACTTTGTTAACCCTCTTCTGACTTCTATTCACATATAATATGGATCTTGAAAATTTTCTCTGGAGATTTCCTCACAGAGGATCCAAGATGCATCAAGCTGATTAGAAACTAGAGGGTACAGTTGAGTTGAGAAGCAATTTTTCTCTCTGACTTAAACTCCTCTGATTTTTCTGGGCCATAAAGGATCATACCTAAAGAAATATGAGCTGGAGCCAGATGTGGCAATGTGTTCTCTCACCCCAGCACTCGGGACAGGCCAAGGTAGGAGACTTAGGAGTCAGAGGGTATGCTCAGTGTCCTAGTTACTTTCTGTTGCTGTGATAAGACACGGTGACCAAGGCAACTCGGAGAAGCATTTATTTTAGGCTTACAGTTTCAGAGGGTTGGAGTCCATGATGGCAGAGCAGCGGCATAGAAAGCATGGTGGCATGAATAGCTAAGGGCTTAGGTCTGTATGTAGGAGGCAGAAAGAATCAACTAGGAATGGCATGGGCTTTTGAAACCTTAAAGCCTGCCCCTACTGACTCACATCCTCCAACAAGGTTGTGCCTTCTGATCCTTCTCAAACGGTTTCACCCACCTGGGGCCAAGCATTCAAATATATGAGCCTATGGCATCATTCTCATTCAAACCGCTAAGCTGATAGTGACTTTGAGGCCAATCTGTGCTACATGAGACCCTGTTCCAGAGAGAGATAGAGATAGAGAGATAGAGATAGAGAGAGGGAGAGAGAGAGAAAGATAGAGACAGAGACAGAAGGAGAGAGAAAAAAGATGGGGGAGTATACAGTGGTAAAAATGCTTGCTTAGTATACATGAGGCCCTGGGTTCAGTCCTCTGCAATGAACTAAATGAATGAATAAATGAATAAGTAAATAAATTAATAGGTAAAATGGGCCTTGCTTCCTGTCCCGTTTAGTGTTTTGATACTACTGTTTTACACTCTGCCAGGTTTTAGTTCTGGTCATCCATACATAGAAGCAGGTAGTTTCTGAGTGTTCTTATTTCATTATGACTTGAGGAATGATCCTTCCTGTCTTAAAAAAAAAAGAACACACAGATGAAAACCATTTGCTTAAACTATTTTTTCCTTTTGGCTCTCCATCAAGTATGAGACCGAGGTCTGCACAGAATTAAATGAGGCTTTGGGAAACTTCCAAAGAATCATAAATGTTATGAGCAAGAGGCTGCTCCATCCTGAATCCCATGTTGAAGTGTAAACTGTAGGTGTTGTGTAAACGGAGACTGTGCTTTCGTTTCCCTGCCACCCAGACCAGAAGGACACCCCACATCTCTCTTGTGTGGGGGTGAGGGTGGGAATGGGGGGGTACTGCATCATTGCTCTGGCTTAGCTCTCAGTGACTTTTGGGGATGGTTACATGCTGATCCCTGGAGCACTGGTCCAGAAACACGTAGGGTGCAGCTCTGCCTAGCTTGTAGATTCCTCTTAGCACACGGGAGTGCCGGGCACTACTGAGGTCTCAGTAAGATTGTCAGCAATGAGCCCCTGATGGAGCTCACAGCGTCTACCAACATTTTGTTCTGTTATAGCGTGTCACCTGTAGGGTTAGCAAACCAGAGTGGGACTTCTGGAGTCATTCTGGTCTTTTCTGTTTTGCTGTGTTCCTCAAGGACAGCTCTGGATTGAGGACACTTTGAAGTTTGCAGCTCTGAAGTACAGCTTTCTTGTTAGAGAAGGAAGCTTCTATCTGGTTTGCTGGTTTACTATCTTTTAAGCACTTTTTAGGGAAAAAGAGAGTGAGCAAAATAATTGCTGTTTTGCTCGCTTGTGTCTGGGGTTGTGTGTGTGTGTTGTTGTTGTATATGTGTGTGTGTGCACATTGGGTGGAGGCCTGGGGTTGATGTCAGGTGTCTTTTCTTGATTGCCCTTCCCTTTATTTTTTTCAGACCGAGTTTCTCTGAACCCACAGCTCATCCATTCAGTTCAGGCTAAATGAGCTTCAGGCTACGATTACAGGCATGCAGTCTGTGCCCAGAGTTTTACGTGTTCTGGAGATCTGAATTCAACTTGTCATGCTTGTGTGGCAGGCACTTTGCTGACTGAACCTTTTCCCCGAGCCCTCTGGGACTGCTTGCACAAAAGCTCACTGAAAACTGGAAACAGCTGTGGGCAGTGTTACTATAATAAGACTTGTCATATAAACTTGAAGACCAGATGTTTGTTCCATAATGCCCACATAGGACAGCCAGATATGGCGGTATTGGTGTGTGCACCAAGGAGGCAGAGACACGTGGATCTCTGGGGCTCCCTGAGTGAGTCTAGATGACTTGCTGAGTTCAAGAACAGTAGGGAGACCATGTCTTAAAAGAATAAAACAAACAAAACCCACAGAAAAATCAACAGTGTTCATGGCACAACACCAGAATTTGCCCTCTGGCCTGTATATGTGTGTCTGTGTACTTACACAACATGACCATACACAACAGAAAGTGTTATCATAATCACTGTGTATATAAGATAGTAAGACCCATAAAAGTTGAGTTTTTTGCTTAATGTCACCATTGGAGCCACAATCAGGCCTAGAACTTTCTAATGTGTCTGTGTCCCCATTGGGCAGCGGCTTGTTGGTTTCCATATGTAGTGAACTGAGAATTCAAACCAGAAGTTCTAGAGATCTCAAAGGGAATTAGTAACTGCCAGGAAGTAGAGCTTTCTGCTGGGACAGACAGACAGCCTACTAGCAGCCTTTGTCGTCAGCCTTAACTGGCTCTTTGTGGGCTCAAGACTAATCCTTAGGGTTCAAGGTCTGTCCTCTGGTTTTACAGGTGAGGGAACTCCCATTTTCTGGTCTGTCGAAGATGCATTAAAGTCATTCCACGCCCATGTTCTGCTTGGGTGTTAGGAACCCATCAGAGAATAAGAGCAACAATAACTCCCTGCCCACACAGAGCCTAGATCCTCATTGATGCCCTCACTAGGATGTTTGTGTCTCTGAGTTAACTGGGCACCTGGGAGACTGACCCACATTAACTTCCTAGAGCCTGACAAGCAAGCCTAGTGCTAATACAGTGTTCACTGAGTGGGTGTGTGTCTGTCTCTCAACTGACCAAGATGTCTGTGCCAAAGAAGTTGCCTTAGTCATCAGCAGAGTGCTTGGCAAGCTAGGAGCAGATCCTGGGAATGCACAGATTTCAAACTTACTTCGTTTTCTTCTGTAGAAGGCTCTGTTTTCCAGTGCATCATGCAGGGGGCATTTTATTTACATTAGTCAAGTTTGGTGTCTGCATACTTATGACTATGTCTGAGAAAGGTTAGTCAATCACATGCCATCAATATAGTCTTTTTTCTTGTGTTTTTTTTTTTTTTTAAACAGTGTCTCACTGTGTATCCGTGTGGCTCGGAACTTGCTATGTAGATCTGACTGGCCTAGTGCTATGTAGACCAGGCTGACCTAGAATTCACAGAGATCTGCCTGCCTCTGTCTCCTGAGTTCTGTGGTTAAAGGCATGCGCCACCATGCCCAACCATAGTTTTTCTTAAACACAGTCACCTAGGAAAAGAAATCCCTGGCCCTTTTCTGGCCCATAGGTCCTCGAATGTTGGTGCAGTGAGAATCACCTGTAATTTCTAGGGGATTGAGTGGCAGTGGGCCAAGCCTCTGTGTTTACCTTCTTTTCAATTCAGAAAAGATTGTGACCACTGTTAACATCCCAGCATCAGGCCCAGGCACTCACATTTTAATTTTTCTTTTTGAAACACTCTGTGTCTCAAAATTTTCCTGCCTCTGCCTCCCTACTGCTGCTGACATTTTTAAGGTTCTGATGTGATTTTTTTTTAGATATACCTTAAATTTTTTTTTGTATTCAGAGGTGGAAAATTACATTATTTGATTTTTTTTTTGAGACACTGTCTGGTTTGGGATTTTCTATATAGATCAAGCTGGCCTTAAACTGGCTTGTCTGCTTGCTTTTGTCTCCCGAGTGCTGGGAGTAAAGAAATAGTGGTGCGTGCCTTTCCCATTTTAACCATTTTTTGTTTGATTGGATTTTTGTTAAGATAATTGTTGATTCATTATAGAATAATAGGTGTCCTCCTTTACTTAGTTTCCTTAGTGGTCATGTTAATAAAATCATAGTATAAGTATCTCATACAAGGATATATATAGATCAAATCCACTGATCTTATTCACATTTCTCTAGGTTTACTAATTTTATCATATGTGGAGAATCATTGTCTACCATAGTCAAGATATATAGTAGTTCCATAACTTCCTCTTTTTAAATCGTTTTTATTGAGCTATATATTTTTCTCTGCTTCCCTCCCGTCCTCCTCTCCTTCTACCCTCTCCCATGATCTTCATGCTCTCAATTTACTCAGGAGATCTTGTCTTTTTCTACTTCCCTTGTCGATTAGATCCATATATGTCTCTCTTAGGATCCTCTTTGTTATCTAGGTTCTCTGGGGTTAGGATTTTTTTTTTTTTAACTTTATGTCTAAAAGCCACTTATGAGTGAGAAGGGAAAAACACACACACCATTTTAACTATTTTTAAGCCTACAGAGAAATTAAGTATATTCACAATGTTGCTGAAGTCATTCAGGTTAAAGCTCCGGAAGCCCTTGGAAGTTAGGTTCAGCCTCATCCCCAATAAACCAAGGAAAGAGATAATAATTGATGAGAAACAATGGGATTGACTTGAGTGGTCACCCTGGACAGATGAAGTGGCCTGAAAACCCGCTTCCCCTATATCCATCTTTAGTGGCATGAGGCTGAGGTTTAAGGAGAGGGAGAGAGGTACCTGTAACTGAGCAGTTCTGGTCAACATGCGGCCCTGCCATCACTAACTTACAACTGTCTTGCCTACAGCTTCTTCCAAAAGACCGTTTATTTATCATCAATGTTTTTTGTTATAACTTTATCAGTAGCTGTCCTGAAGAGCCACCTTTGATTCAGGGATCCTTTGCACAGGAGATGATCATAGACTCCCGCACAGGTGGGGGTTTGGGGACAAATGAACACATAGAGATCCTGATCCTAACTGGAGTCTCATCACTAAGCCAAGAGATACCCGATCTCAAGAGCAAAAGTCATTATTACTCTTTACGCTGTAACTGCCCAGAGGCCGTCTGGCCAGTGACCAAACTCATGATTGATAATAAAAGAAACTCCTTCGCCCAACTACTTTGGCAAACAAGGTCTGAGTTGAAGTTAAATAGGGAACTGGCTGGAGATCTGACCTCAGTTATTAACTTCAGTTTTATTCTGTTTTAAAAAGATTTATTTATTTTATATCAGTGAGTGTCTGCTCTCATGCATGTATGTGTGCCGTATGTGTGAAATGCCTGAGAAGGCCAGAAAAGGGCATTGGTTTCCTTGGAACCAGAGTTAGAGATGGATGTGAGCCACTATGTGGTGCTGGGAATGGAACTCAGGGCCTCTTCAAAAGCAACACGTGCTCTTAACTGCAAAGCTGTCTCTCCAGCCCTGCTCAGCTTCAGTGGAGCTTACCACTTCATGGTTCTTGGTGGAGTCACACTGCGGGTGCAGATGCTTTGACAAGACCTGTTATAAAACCACAAAATTCCACAAATGCAGCAGTGACAGCCACAGCTGTGTCTTAGGGTAAAGACACAAATTTCTCCATAACTCTTAACTTTGGGCAAACCTCAAATTGTGCCCATGTTTTCCCATTTGTATATTGAAAATAGAAGAATATGTCAAGTATTCACAAATATATATATAAGCAGTGGGTGCTTATTAAATACCAGGCACTCATCTGATTGCTTTATTTGTGCCAGGCCTGATTATGTCCACCCTGTGTGGAACAAGCTGGATGCATTTTAGATACTTTTTGATTCTGGTATGCTAACCCAAGGGATATGCATGGTACAGTCTGTGTTTCTTTTATGAAGCCTATGACAGTTTTGCTTTTCTTGAGTAGTAGGTTGGACACTGACCTACGATATCCTACAGTTCATTTCCTATGCTGCCTCTTCTGTTGGGACAGGGCGAGCCTTCATTGGCATAGACTTGAGTTTTCTGACCTATGTTTCACTGAGCCATGCCTCTTTTCTTGCTTAGTAATTGGGGCAGTGGACTGAATTCAAGTTGTACTCATCATTAGTTTCATGACTCTTATCAACTGTGCCTCAGTTTTTTTTTTTCAAGTGCAAAATGAAGATTAGATTACGTCTGACATTCCTTTTGGCTTCTTTTTTTCTAGTGCCCCTTTAATTTCATGCCTGGGCCCCTGGGTTCCTTGCACCTGCCAGTACTGGGGAGGCAAGTGTGCTGTAGCTTGGTGGACTTGTCCATTGATTCCCTGTGTCTCCTCTTTAGGGAATATTCCTGGCTCAGCTGTGCTGGTGTTTGACATCCATGTGATTGACTTCCACAACCCTTCAGATTCCATCAGCATCACGTCCCATTACAAGCCTCCTGATTGCTCTGTGCTGAGTAAGAAGGGGGATTACCTGAAATACCACTACAATGCCTCGCTCCTGGATGGGACTCTGCTGGACTCCACGTAAGGGTACCTGGGAACCAGATGTGGAGGGAGCTTTGGATAGTAGTTCTCACTATCTTCCTCTCTTCATCAGATACTGGGTAGGGGTTTCTTGGTCCAACCCTCCCTGGTGTGTAGTGTAAGACTTCTTAGTGTTCAGTGTATCATTCTGAGAGTTCCCTACTGAAGATCTTCCTGGCTCTAGACTGTTTCTTACCTGGTGGAACTCTCTTTCTCAAAGTCAGATATATGTTTAATAACTAAACCCTTGGAGCCAGATGTAGTGACATACACTTGTAATTCTGTTGCTTGGAAAGCTGCAATAGAAGATAGAAAGTTAAAGTCAAATACAGATACATTGTGAGACCCTTAAGTGTGTTGTTTTTATCTAAGATGTTTTATTTACCAATAAAGACCCGGGAGTCAGATGTTGGGGTGAAAACCTGCTAGATCAGAGAAGCTGCGAAGCAACCAGCTGACCTTCCTTTTTAGCTGGACACTCAGCAAGAGAGCATCTCTCCTCCCGCCCCAAACCAAAAAGGCTCATAACATTCTGAGTCCCTCCTTACTCCTTCTTATGCATCTCTCCGTCCTCCTGGGTCCTCCGTCTTCTCTATGGCTAATTCTTATCAACTAGTTACTGGCTATGCCCCCTAATCCAAGATTAATTTTATTAACACAGTCTCGGAGTTTCACAGAAAGATCAAATATCTCAACAACAAGTAAGAGCGAGTGTTAGAGTGAGGTACACGGGACTTTTTTTTTTGTCTTAGTCTGCTACAGAAACTGTGTCCTCACTGGGGTCCCACCCTGCACAGTGGCACAGGCTGCAGACTGCTTGGCCTTTCTGCTGGTGAACATTTGTCCCTACTTACATGTCCTTCCTGATTTCAAAAACATCCCTGAATTCGTGGTAGGAATCACTGCTCCTCCTTTGTCTGTCTCCTTACATACTCTGTTTTCATCTCCTGGCTTTAACTTATTTTTGTGTCTGTTATGATCTGAATACTTTAGGGGCACCTGGTTTGCTTAGTGATTTTTTTTCTTTTGTTCAGTATCTGAAACACAAAGGATCATTTTATAAATGTTAGGTGATAGAAGCAACCTGGAAATCATAAAATAAAGTAACCCTGTGACCCCAAGTCTCAGTGAGTCTGGAAGTGAAGCCTGTCTTCTGTCTGGGAAAGGATCATCTTCAGACTTTATATTTCTGTATGGGAACATCCACTTTTGTGTTGAGCCTAATTCAGATCCCTGAGCCCAGAGTTTGGGAGCACAAAGAGTTTCCTTCATATAAGTAAGGGTTGCAGTTTGTTCTGGGCATGGAGGTGCCTCTCTTTTACCTGTCCCTCAGCCTTCTAGCTCTGAGAACCTGACAAGGTCCTGCATGCTGGTACATCTAGAGTTATTTCATCAAATCAAAAGCTCATTCATTGTTGGAATGACATACTATTTTATCTATCTCTAAGAACACAAAAGTATTTTTCCAGGAAGTAATGATGCTCTAGCTGTCATAATCACAGAGATGTTAAGATGTGTGTGTCAGGGGGAAAGTCCACATTTTAGAATTAATTAATGAAATATATCCTTAACTTTGGTGGCCCAGATTCACGGAGATATGGCTTATCACAGGCCAGCCACTGGTTATGGAAGTATTCAGAGTTAGTGGGAATGATTAGCTAGCTCACACTCGTGAAAATGCTCAGAAGGTTAGCACAGTGGAAGTCTCTGCTACCATCCCTGCTCTGCTGTGCACACCAAGAACGGGAAGCGAGGGTGAGCAATAGTTCCTGCTCTCTGTTGTGTTTGGTGGAATCACCGTATTCTTAATGAGTGGGAGCCATAGGATGCAGGGAGTCTTCGCTTTGTGCCTTGGGCGTCATCTGTGTCCCGTGGAAATCCACAGGCAGAGCAATATGTGGATGGCCACACATGCTTCCTGGTCTCTTTAGTGCGTGAAGTTACACATAAAGGAATTATGGGAAGGCGGCAGGCACCTGCCTTCCTCGTGCCACCTCAAACCCTACGTGGGTACAATAGACTAGGGTTTCCACTGTGGTGATGAAGCATGTCACCATGATAGAAGCAACTTGGGGAGGAAAGGGCTTATTTGGCTTCATCATTGAAGGAGGTCAGGATGGGAACTCAAACTGGGCAAGGACCTGGAGGCAGGAGACGATGCAGAGGCCATTTGAGGGGAACCCTGCAGGTATCCCAGCAGGGAAGTGAACTTACGGATAGATGGGAATGAAAACGTCAGTTAAGATTGACATTGTCACCCTGAATCAAGACTTCAGGGAGTCTGATATTAGGCAGTTTATTCCCAACTAATTTAGACACAGTATAATCTGGAAAAAAAGGTTTCCTAGTGTAGTACAATTTCTGGTACACAAAGAAGCATTGTTACATAGAAACCTGATTCAGGGTACATGCCATATTTTTCAAGAATATGGGTTCTAGAGATACATGTACTAGCTTAAAGGCCTAAGGAGGCCTGGTCTTGGTCATACAGAGAGTGTAGAGGTCATTTGGGCTATTAGCCACCTCTGGTCCTGGTTGTGGAGCTTGAGGGAACCTCTGGCTATACAGATAGTGTAAGGGTCACTTAGACTATTAGGTATCTCCAGTCCTGGTTGTGGGAGCTTGGGGAGCCCCTGACTATAAGAGTCATTTAGATTGCTGGCCATCTTCCTGTCCCAGTTGTAGGAGCTTTGTATGGCCCAACAGATAATGCAGATCACCAGGCTATTAATCACTTCCAGTTCCTGGCTTTCTGGAAAAACATCCTTCGCTTTGAATGAACAACCCTGGGTTCTTAACATTCCTGGGTTCCCTGGAAATCAGTGGGCGCCAGGATCTTCATGTTCCCAACAGCCATGGTGTGTGTGTGTGTGTGTGTGTGTGTGTGTGTGTGTGTGTGTGTTACAGGCTTGCTTCCCCATGGCTCGCTCAGCCTGCTTTCTTAGAGAACACAAAACCACCATCCCAGGGATGGCATCACCCACAATGGCCTGGGTCCTCTCCCATCTTTCAGGAATTAAGAGAATGCAGAATGTTGTATATATAGGCTCGTCTGCAGCCAGATCTCATGGAGGTATTTTCTCAACTGAGGTTCCCTTCTCTTAGGTGACTTAAGCACAATGCCTATTTCCAGAAGACTTGGAGATTTCAGTGCGAGACTGGGAAAGGAGCGAGAGCGCTGAGGGGACTCAGGACAGGAAGCAGGAAGCCTGCGGGGCAGGGGTGGGAGAACAAAGAGGAATGAGGGTGGCTTTTGACAATCCCACAAAATAAGTAAGTAAACAGAAGTAGACCCCAAAGAAAAGAAATAATGGAGTTGTTTGCTTAGAGGGTTTTCTTACTGTCTCTGTGTTTCAATGGGGTGTTTGTTATGGGGTCAGCAAGGTCTTGGATATTCTCTAAGCCTCAGAGACCTGTATTGCTTCCAGCTGGGACCAGAGAGAGGCAGTGTGCACAAAGGCTTGACAGCCAGTAGGTCAGAGGTGCTGGCTCCTCGGCAGGCCTCTCCTGAGAATGTCCCGTGCCAGTGCTGCCTTTGGGTCATTTTCTTCCTAGGTAGGGTAAGCACAGGGGTCATCTTGGGTTTGCTGGATTCTGAACATCAGCCGGCCTTGGGAAGGAGGGAAGGAAGTGGCAGTCCTGGCCTGTGGAGGCTGGGAGGCTGTAACCCTCTGGAGACATCTGCTCCTTGTCACCACCTGGTGACGGGCACCAAGGGAATGAAGAATGTGACAGCCGTCATTAGCCTTTGGGAAGTAGCAGGAGTGCTGTAGCTTTTGAAGCAATGATTGATTTTCAGTCATGGCTGAGGCTATGGGGCCAACTTCTCAGCGGGGTCCCCAGGATCCCTGAACTTCGTGGTCAATGAAACTCTCATTGGGATCTTGGGAGTTGGAGACTGTATAGATCGTAGTGTCTTATACCCTTTTCTTTGCTTTCTACTATGTTAAGCTTATTTATTATCGACAATTATTATCTCTACATGGTAGACAAAGAAACCAAGATTACATTTCCCAGGGTAAATAAAATAGCAGAGCCAGTATACTTAAGTGGTCTTAATGGCTGGGCTACCTCCTAGCTGAACACCAGGGTTCTACTTCAGGCCTTGAACCTAAAAGCCATTTTCCTCTGCCATTTTTGTGTGTTTTTTTTTTTTTGTTTTTGTTTTTTTTTTGAGACTGGGTTTCTCTGTAGCTTTGGGGCCTGTCCTGGAACTAGCTCTTGTAGACCAGGCTGGCCTCGAACTCACAGATATCTGCCTGCCTCTGCCTCCCAAATGCTGTGAAAAGGTGTGCACCACCACCGCCTGGCTTCAGCCTGGTTTTTGCCTGCAGTGCTAGCACTTGGAAGTCTGAGGCAACAGGATCAGGAGTTTGAGGTCATCCTGGACTACATGGTGATTTCAAGGCTATCCTGGACTACCCACTGTTTCTAAATAAATCAGCAATAAATAAAATCAAATCCAGGCTCCTAACTACATTATATAGTCTACACTCTCATAAATGCCTACCTAGATATAAAGAACTTACTCCCTGGAGCCGCTGGAGAGCCAGCCGTCACCAGGAATATATCCATGTCGCTCATTGCTTCTACTTCCTTTTTACCAGAATTCCTGTAGGATCCCTCAGAGCAGTAAGTTCCCAAACCAGTGTGCTCCTATACTGTGGAATGGCCATTTTGTCTTGGTTTTCATGTCTTTGACAGTTTAGAAATGGGCGGGCTGGTCGTTTTGCAGCGTGACCTGCCATGGGTCTGTCTGACATTTCCTCAGGACTGTGTGTGTTGAGTAGAACACCCTCCATCACCATGGAGGGCCCTCATTCATTTCTTCTCTTTTTCAGGTGGAACTTGGGCAAAACTTACAACATTGTGCTGGGATCTGGACAGGTCGTGCTGGGCATGGACATGGGTCTCAGAGAGATGTGTGTGGGAGAGAAACGAACGGTGATCATTCCGCCCCATCTGGGCTATGGAGAGGCCGGTGTGGGTAAGTGATGGTGTTCAGGACTGCTGGGAAATTCCCTATCTAAACTTTGGGCCTTTGGTGCCATAATTAGAGCCATAGATGTCGCTTCTATGTTAAAACTGCAGAGTTGGTGAGGTTTGTGGTTTTTTTTTTCCTGTTTTAAGTTTTGAGCATTTTTGTTTAAAGACCCCGTGAGTGTCACTGCCCCTGACTGCTTTAGAAAGGTCAGTCTTCAAGAAAACACACCAGTGGTCTGCAGGTTCATCTGCCAGGCCTCAGAGGAGGGGTCTGGGTGATTTGGGGTCAGGCTGCCTGCTTCTTCGGAACTATTTCCTGCACCAGGTAGAGTGCTAAAGGCCATTGCTGTTCACTGTTCTGTTGCCTGTAAGTCAGAGAAGATGCTGTACGCTAGAGACTGCTTTTATGCTCTGGAAAAGCCGGCTGCTGCATCCTTGCAGGAGTACATTTTACTTTATTACTTCATGGTTCCAGAACATTCCTTTATGGTGTGTACACTGCAGACAGCTGGTACTGAAGGGTGCCAGTTTGTAAAAGTGTTTGACATACTGGGTTGATTTTCTTTTTCTTTAAAAAAAAATAAAAAAAAAAAAACCCAAACCAAAAAAACATGCCAGGCAGTGGTGGCTCATGCCTTTAATCACAGGACTTTGGAGGTCGAGGCAGGTGGATCTCTGTGAGTTTGAGGCCAGACTGGTATACAGAGGGAATTTTAGGACAGACAGGGCTGTTATACAGAGAAACCCTTGTAGTAATAGGAGCGGCGGGGCTGCGTTCCCAGCACCCTGGCCGCCTGCTCGGCTAGCTTATACCCCGAAATAATTACACGGACACTGTATTCTTTTAATCACTGCTTGGCTCATTTCTATCTAGCCTCTTCTAGGCTAACTCTCTCACCTGGACTAGCCCATTTCTAATATTCTATGTAGCACAGCTAGGTGCGCTTACCGGGCCTGGGTCGGAGCTTCATCGCGTGTGTCTGCCCAGGAGCCGGGAGCATGGCGTCCCTCCCAGGCGTCTGCTCCCGAGAGGAGAGCTGTGGAGTCTGACCTCACTTCCTCTTCCTCCCAGCATTTTGTTCTGTTTACTCCACCCACAGGGCCAAGCAGTTTCTTTATTGCTTAACCAATGAAATCAACAGATTGATATATGACACTCCCACATCAAACCCTGTCTCACAAAACAAAAACAAACAAATAAAACCAAAAACCCAAACTAAAAGAAATTTCAAAATAGATCAGTTACTGCCTGCTCTTTTCACTTATCTCAGAAGAAATGTTTCAAAAGCTGTGTGTCCTTTATGACTTTTCTTAGGACATATAATTATATTATACACTGTATGTAACATAGACTATAACTAGTGGAGAAGCTTGTGCTTGACATGCATGAGGCTCTGGGTTTAATCTCCAGCACCAAAACTAAAAAGCAAATTTCAAAACTAATCTATAATTTTTAAAATTATAGTACTTATTTTTAATACATATAGTACTTCTTTTGAGTCTTACTGTATATATTAACCTTGACTTGTATATAATTTTCAGGCATTGTTGTTGTCCTTAAAGTTCTGCAGTTTAAATTTATCTTAAAATTCTCTAGTTGGAGATGGGAGTACATTTCAGTGACAGAGTGCTGGCTGAACATACGGAGGCCGTGGCTTGGTCTCTGGCACCTCAAAAGGAAGAAAAGGTTCCACAACTGTTATCCCTTCCAGTGGCTTTCAAATGTTTTGTTTTTACCAAAGAATAAAGCAAGAAACACTTTTCCTATGGTTGTTACTTTTTTGGTTTTCAGAAGCAGCGTTTTCCTGTGTAGCCCAGGCTGGCCTCACACTTTCAGTCTTTTTACCCCATCCTCCTAAGTGCCAGGATTACAGGCCTGGCCAACACACGTGACCCAAGGATTTTATCCTGTATTTCATTTTGTGTTCCGCATAAACATAGAATTGTTTCATTTACGCGTGTGCATGTTTGTGTGGGTCACGTGTGTTTGTGAGTGCATGTGTCTGCGTGTGTGGAGCTAAAAGGCAATGCTGAGTGTCTTTCCTTAGGTGCCATCCACCTTGTTCTTTGAGACAGGGTCTCGCACTAGCCTGCGACTTAAATAAGCCAGACTGGCTGGGCTCAGGCACCCTGTCTGTCTCTACCTCTTCCCAGCTTCCCTAGCGCTGGGTTATGAGTGTGTGCCGCCGTGCCGGGCTAAATGTTTTATTGAACATTCATTCATTCATTCATTCGTTTATTCATTTAGTGTGTGTGTGTGTGTGTGTGTGTGTGTGTGTGTACATATGTGTGGAGGTCAGAGGACAGATTGTGGCATAAGTTTTCTCCTACCATGTTGGTCCTGGGAATCTTACTCAGGTTTGGTGAGCCGTTTTGCCTGCCCATGCCTGACATGGATAATGGGAACTAAACTCAGGCTCTCTCCCCAGCCTCTACATTTAGTTTGTGTATAAATTGAGACTCCGGTTTCATGAAAAGACATACATCCTTCCTGTATGGGATATTCAGGGATCTGGCTTATCTTATGCCTTTAAAAAAATGCTGGTCATCCTCCTTTAAGCTGGCCTCATGCCTCTGTGAGGGGTCACTAGCTGGGAATTAGGCCACCCAAGTGGCCTCCTTGGGTATGGCAGCTGGATACCGCAGAGGGCAGCATGGGTGGATGGTCCCAACCAGGTCAGCCTGTGGTTTAACACCATGCTATGTTTCATTGCACAGATGGAGAGGTGCCTGGCAGTGCCGTGCTGGTGTTTGACATTGAGCTGTTGGAGCTTGTCTCTGGCCTGCCGGAGGGGTACATGTTCATATGGAATGGTGAAGTGTCTCCCAACCTCTTTGAAGAGATCGACAAGGATGGCAATGGGGAGGTCCTCCTGGAGGAGGTAAATGGCCTTTGTAAGAGGAGGCTCAGTGGTTGTTCAGGGGTTCATTCGGTGTGCCGAGGACAGGGATGGGCTTGCAGATGGTGGTAACTAGCTCATGTGTGCACTGAGGACTTTCACACACATTCCTACGTGCAGGAACAGAGCTCCTGAGAGGTGTAGGGATATCTCAAATGCACAGATCTGGATTTGGTTCCCAGTCACTGGGTGCTCGCGGCAGGTCTTCCTGGACACATGTTCTCCAGCTGCCGCCCTCACAGCAGCCCAGTGAGAGGTCTGCTTTTGTTTTAGAACAATGGTTCTCAACCTGTAGGTCGCGACCCCTATGGGGGCGCATGTCAGATATCCTGCACATCAGGCATTTACATCATGATTCATAGCAGTAGCAAAATTATAGTTATGAAGTCTCAACAAAATAATTTCATGGTTGGGGGGTCACCACAGCATGATGAACTGTATTAAAAGGTCACAGCATTAGGAAAGTTGAGAACCACTGTTTTAGAAGACCCTGCAGAGAAAGTGGTGGCCCATGGAAGGTCTCAGCTACCCAGTGTGTGACCAGGGCCGTGGCTTCTTAGGGGAGCTCAGCAGTCTTTTGTGCTGTCCCAGCGCCTGGAGTTAGAGCTCATGACTTGCTCCGTCAAGCACATGCTCCAGTCTTAACTCTGTCTTCCTGCACCATCAGCTTTTCCTGGGCCTGGAATGTTCCTTTTACTATCACACATGGTTTTGGTTTTCTTCTGTCCATTCTCCTTTGTGTTTGCTACATGGTGTCCCTGGGTCGCCAAGGCTGCTCTTGAACGTGTGGTCTTGTGTTGTGTTGGGGTGATAAGCATGCACCATCATGCCCAGCACGATTATTTTATATGTTGTGTTATGTTTTTCCAGAGTTTTCATTTCTTTGATCCTTTTACAGCAAAAGACTTGTCTTGTCTACTTCCCTTTTATCTTTTGCTCTGTGATTTTTTTTTGGTTGTTGTTGTTTGTTTGCTTTTTTATTATATGCATTTTTTATTTGTTCTTTTGTTTTGAGAGGAGGTTTTTCTGAGGCTGGCCTTGAACTCATGGTCTTCCTTCCTCATTATTCTGAGAGCTGGAAATGCAGATACGCACCATTGTGCCTGGCTTTATTTTGTTTTTATGAGATGGGTTCTTCCTCTCTTGCCCAGGCTAGCCATTCTAAGTTCAAAGCATCTTCCTTCCAAGTAGCTGGGACTTTAGCTTCCCATTGTGAGCAGCTTTTCATTCTTTATTTTCATTTTATGTGTATGGATTTTTTTTTTTTTTGCCTGCATGTGTGCCTGTACCACATGCATGCAGGCCAGAGAGGGTATCAGTTGCCTTGGGATTGGTGTTACAGATGGCCGTGAGCCACCACGTGGGTCCTCACAAACTCAGGTCCTCAGAAGGAGTAGGCAGCACTCTTAAGCACTGAGCCATCTTTCCTGCCCCGTCCATTCTTTTTTAAAGCCACTCTTGTCAAGCCTTTGTACCTCAGTGCCACTGCCTCTGGTCCTGTCTCTTTGGCACTGTTTCTGTGCACTCCTGCAGGACCCCCTTTTGCTCCTATCAGGCCTGCTTGTTGGACATTTCTTCTCAGACCCCTCTCTGCTGTCTTCCTGTGGGAGGGTGTCAGGCTGGACCCTGGACCGTGTTCCTTATTCTCTCTGCCTTCCCCCTGTCTCAGTGTTACCACGCCCCTTGGGTTAATGTCTGCCAGTATCCCAGATTGGGAGCCTTAGCCCCAGCTTATCTCCCCGCATTGCATCCATATATCCAACCACTTGCTTTACGTCTTCATTTATTGAACCTTGATCCTAACTCCACCCTAAGCCAGCCTCAACCTGAGCTTCTCCAGATAGTCAGTCACCGCTACTTCCTTCTCAAACTTGCAGAGGCCCATCTCCAGGGCCTTTCTGGGGCTGTCAGGGCCCTATCTGCTGGCTGCCACCGCTTCACCAGGTGTCACTTTGTATGGTTCAGTACATGTTCTGAGGACCTCCCAGGCAGGCTTCCTACCTGGGCATCTCAACCAACTAACTTCTCTCTATGCTTGGAACAGACTCAACTGACAACTGTTTGGCCCATTCCCTGACTTCCTTCAAGCCTTTGTACAAGTCTCCCTAACCCCAGAGGTTCTTTTCTGTCCCCCAAATTTCACTCTCCCTATTTAACCTTACCTTGCTCTCTCTACTCTCTCTTTGGTGGAACATTCATTACATTTTGTAACTTAAATTGTAATTTACTTATATTCATGTAGAATATCAGTATCACAAGGGCAGGTTTGTTTTTATGACGTGTCCCATGATTTAGAATGCTTGGCACATGGTAGGTTTTTAGTGTGAATGAAGGAATGCGTGGCTGCAACATTGTTTTTAGACTGGTTAGCCTCAGGTAGGAAGCTAAAAGTGCAGAAGCTTATTGGATATCCGGGTCCTAAGGACTTGAGGTCCTTCAGTAAAGGAATTTAAAAACATTTGTTGAATATTATTTTTATTTTTAAGGTTATGTGTGTGGGAATATATACATGTATCTAACAGATGCCGGAGGAGTCCAGAGGAGAGTATCAGATCCCCTGGGGCTGGAGTTTGAGGTGATTGTGAGCAACCCAACATGAGTGCTGGGAACTAAGTGTTCTTAACTGCTGAGCCTTCACTCCAGTCCCGAGTCTAGGGACTTGCATCTGCATCTCAGGAGAGAATCCCAGGGCCGGTAGATCTTGAGGACAATTTGGTTTGGAAGCTCAGCCTCTTACTTTACAGTCTCCTCACTTTAATGTCACAATACTTCAGGCTTGGCTCTGCGTTCTCAGCTCTGCCATTTCTCACTTTTGTCCTGTCCCCTCCCCAGTTCTCAGAGTACATTCATGCCCAGGTGGCGACAGGCAAGGGGAAGCTGGCTCCGGGTTTCAATGCTGAAATGATTGTGAAGAACATGTTCACCAACCAGGACCGGAACGGAGATGGGAAGGTCACGGCTGAGGAATTTAAACTCAAGGACCAGGAAACCAAACATGATGAACTGTAAGCCAGACACAACCAGTTTGGGCCAAGGAGTGCATGACACCAAGTGACCTTTTGTGGCCGAGCGTGCTGTCAGTGTGAAGGTTTCTAGGAGGGTGTGACATTAGCAAATAGTAGGTGGGCCATGTAGTACCTGGAGCAAACATTGGGGTGGGTTGATGTCCGTGGTGAGTGAGCAGCTGGGTGGATTTCCAGCGATAGTATTAGAGTCTGCAGAGGGCCTTGGTATGGGAAGGTCTGCACTGCCGAACTGTATTTATGAGTCTTCTGGGAAGTTGTGTTACTAAAGGAACATTATTTTACAGAAGACATAGCTGTCATGGAGGAAACAGAAGTACCAGGTGTCTACCTAGAGATTGAGTCTTTTTTTTTTTTTTTTTAAATCTTGCTGGCGTCTTGAAAAAATGTCCACTACATGGGCAGAAAGATAGAGAGCATGAATGCTCCAGCAAGATTCCCAGACAGCAGCCAGTGCTCTTCTTAATGCCCTGCTCTGGTGATAGCAGGCCCTGTGACCTCCCCCCACACCCCCACCCCTTGGTCACCTTTCCTACAAATCCCCATCTCCTGCTTTTCCAGTTCACTACACTGGCTGCCCTCCAATTGGTAGTCGTGTAACTTGAAGGTTAACAGGAGCTTCCCGGACAGGAAAAACCACAGATCAAATGGGAGCTGTCTTAGCCCACGAGGAGAGGATTTGGCTGATATTTGCTCTATAGGATTATGTGCTTGGCACATCCTATCTTCCCGACACTGTCCTGAAGGGCTCTCTCCACTCTGCGTTCCTGCGGTTAGGTAAGATACATGTAGGGCTGATTGCTGGGTCTTGCCGGCCAGCCAACAGAAAATTTTACTGTGACTAAGGTTATCCCAACAAATGAAGGTGACATTTTTTTCCCACTTATTTGTGTTTTGGAGGGCAATTTGGGGTCCCCTGCTGTAGAAAAGCAATAACATTCAGGCCAGCTCATTCCCATGCCACGTGGCAGCCATATTCCTGCCTTATGTCCTGTTCCCAAGCGGTGTTGGCATTTACCTTGAAGTAATCAAGGGTTTCCTTTTGAAATGGCTTTTTTTTTTTTTTTTTTACAAATTGAAACTATTTTGTACTGATGTTGCCCTGAGTTCATGCAAATGCTGTGCACTTGTTCAATGGAATTTATGTTGGAAAACTGATTTTTTTTTCATGATATAAAATGGTGAATCATATCATCTGGCTCTGTGGTGTTTTGTTTGAAAATGGAGAGGATCTTATAGAATACAGTATGCAGCCAACCCCCTTGATGAAAACTCGACAGGATTGGGACAGCTGGTGGGGGGATGGCAAGAGACGCACTAGATAAGCTACTTAAAAGGACTACTTACAGGAGTGGGCAGGGCTTAGGGGCGCAGAAATTGGTGAGATACTGTGGAGATAGGGTTGCTTAGCAACAGCTAGAGGCAGTTTGCCATTCTTGGGACTGGAGGTTAAGGTGAGTCAGCTGGAGCAGAGCGGCCTGAACTTATGTGTTGAGGCATCTAGCTCCTTCCCGAGCCTGGATGGCACTGCTGCCAAGTGAAGGAGAAACCATCTCTCTCACCGTCCTGTCTAGTGTCTGCTGTCAGCTCCCACTAGGTGAACCCCTACCTAAGCCAGAAGGAAAGGGCCTCAGGGACTGGGTTTCTCAAACGTTGGTCTCATGGAGCAGGCGATTTGTGAAGAGTGAAGTTTGGGGCGATGACTCAGTTGGCGAAGTTGTTGCCATGCAAGCATGAGAACCCAAGTTTGGTTCCCAGGACCTACATCAAAAAGCTGGATGTGGTGGTAAGTGTGCACCTTCGAGGGCTGAGGGGTGAAGCAGAAGCGTCTGGAGTTCAAAGCCATCCAGGGTTACAGAGTGGGTAATACCAGGCCAGTGAAGGTCACATAGCAAGACCCCCTCTAACCCATCCAGAGAGAAGGGGGTGATCTTATTGGCCTGTCTGAAGGACTGGAACACTAAGCACTCACTGGCGCTTGGGCTGTCCACTACTTTACTATCGTAGGCTTCTAGGAACAGGACTTTAAAGTCCTTCCCTCTGGGCTTTCCAAAGGAACGTGAGCCCATTTATTCAGTAAGGAGAGTGCTGCTGATTACTTAGGTTCGCTCAGTCACGGAATCATTTTCAGCTTACACTGATTATTTAAAATACCAGGGAAGTATGGATTATTTATTTGAGACTGGGGTCTTATGTCTCTTGTCTCTTATCGAACTCTCTTGTCCTCAAGTGATCCTTCTACCCCAGCTTCTAGAGTAGCTGGGACAACAGACACCCTCCAGCACACGTGGTTTAGCTTGGAGTTTATTTAAATCTGGGTCTCTAGCCTAGGCTGGTCTTCAACACCTCCTGCAGCAGAGGGCTTAGGTTACAGGTGTTTACGCAATGCTGCATAGCGCACCCAGAGTCTCTCATCAGCTCCCCAAGTGCTGGATTACAGATGTGTGCCATCACGGCTGGTTTGGTGGGAAGCGTATAGGCAGCTGGAATGGTAGTGAGGTCTTCTTTTATTTCTGGGTCACAAGGTTTTGCTGTTATGTATTTTGAATTCTATTTTTTTTTTACATAACATTTGTATTTTAATAACATAATTCCTTACTGATTGTTTGGGATTTTCACATCATGCAACCCAATCCTGCTCACCTCCCAGTCCCCCCATATCCCCCCAATCAATTAAAAATAAAACAACAACAACAACAAAACCCACCTTGGTCCTCTTCTGTCTCCAACACCTCTTCATTCATCCTAGTGGCACTGGGTGCTGTGGTGTGTTACAAAGTGTATCCTTTTGTCCAATCAGCCCTACCCACACAATGGTCATTGCAGTAAGTCATTTACCTGGTTCAAGGCCTCTGGTGAACCGTCTTCACTGGACCCTCACTGAAACTCCTGGACATCCTGCTGTTGCCCTGAGTCATGGAGATCCTGCGGCCATGGTTCTGCAGGACCAGTGCCTTCATGCACTCCAGCAGGTCATAGGTGGGGTAGATGTTGGGGTGGGCCAACCTAAGGCCCAAGATGTGGGTACGGGGGTAGCTGAGCTGGTCAGTTGGGGTTCACTGGGACCACCCCCCTCTGGCAAGGGGCAGAGCCAGTCCTCCTAAGCCCATGGTCACCTCTTTTATACTTATAGTGAGGGGTGGGCCGTCTCTTGAGAGGTCTAGGGGCCAGCTCTCCTGCTGCAGAGTCCAATGAGGGGCAGGGTATGGTCTACCTTTTCACTGGCCTCAAAGGAAGAAAAAAATTCGAGCTCAAATGAACTTTCCTCTTCCTTAATTATCTTTTTTTATGTCGATGGAAAAGCTGACTATATAATGTAATCAACAGCCAAATTTAGTTTCAAAGTCTACTTTAGCTGACCTGTTTGGTACCTCATGTAACTCGGAGGCTACATGGAAAGTTTAAGGTACATTTCCAGTTTCCAATGCTTCTGTGATCCTCTTCCACTCTGTGTTCCTTATGCCCATTTGCAGATGCCAGGGTCTTCTGTTCTTTCACCCTGCCTATTTCTCCAGCAATCTGAACTTCATTTCATAAGATGGACTTCCTATTGTGTTTGTTTGTCTTCTCTGAGTTGTTTGAACATAGCTATCATCATTCTTTTGATTCTGTCTGGGAGTTCCAGGTCATTTTCATTAGGGGCCATTATTAAGGGACTTGTATTTTTGGAGGTATGTGTATTTTATGGATGTGTGTGTTGTTTTATTTCTTCATTGAGATTTGTGTATTTGAAGCTAACTTTGGTGGTTGAGTTTTTCCTTTTTTTGGTTCAAGTCACCTACTTTCAACAGGTGTGTGTATTCAGCCTTTAGTAGCATGGTTAGGCTTGTGATTTCCTATTTGGTATTCAGGGCTAGTCTCTATCCAGGTCCCGGGTCTTCTGCTGGTCACCTAGTCAAGTGCCTGCAGTGGCTAGGCCAATGAGGGTCAAACAAGCTTTCCCTGGTAGTGTGGCCTGATCATGAGTCTCAAGCCTGGACAGGACAACTGGAGGGTCCCAGTCATATGGTGGGCAGGGTTCTGCTGAATCTAAAGGGCAGGAGGAGACTGGGCCTCAAGACAACAGTTGGTGGCTCGGAGAGTTGCTGGTGGGAAACAGGCTGGGATCTGGTTAAGTCCCAAAGGGAGTGAGAGAGGCCTGGGGGTGGGGTGGTGAAGATAAAGGTTCTTAGCAAGCTGCTGAGAGCTTGGGCAACCTAAATGGAGTGTCCAGAAGTTCTGAAGACTACACAAGTAATCTTCTCAGATCTTAGGACAACTTGGAACAGCTGTTTCATCCAGCACATTAAATTTCTGTGAACCATTTGCTTTTCATCTCCATGGCCCTAACTGCACAATTTACCATAATTTGTTTTAGATCCTGCAGCCAAAAGTGTTTCTCAGGCTAATTTGTACTACCAATCCACCGTGGTGACATTTTGTTTGTTTCTGACGAATAAGGCTTGCCTGGAGATGAGAGGGTGGAGCTAGTCACTAGTTAGTCAAAGAGGCCAGGCAGTGGTGGCACACACCTTTAATCCCAGCGCTTGAGAGGACAAAACAGAAAGATCAGGAGTACAAGGCCACCCTGGGCTACAGGAGATAGAATCAGTCTTAAAGAGAACAGTCTTAAGGAGAACCTTTAATCCCAGTACTAGGGTGGTGGAGACAGGAATACAAGGTGGGAGGTGGGGAATGGGAGGTGGGTGTGTGTGTGTGTGTGGGAGGACAGGATCTTGGGACATTCAGTCTGAGAACCTGTAGAGAGAGAATATCCTGTTTGGTCTAAGGATTTCATAGAGGTAAGAACTAGTAGCTGGCTGCTCTGCTTCCCCTAATATCTAACTCCAGGTTTTTTTTTTTTAATTATTTATTTATTATGTATACAATATTCTTCCTGCGTGTGTGCCTGAAGGCCAGAAGAGGGCACCAGACCTCATTACAGATGGTTGTGAGCCACCATGTGGTTGCTGGGAATTGAACTCAGGACCTTTGGAAGAGCAGGCAATGCTCTTAACCGCTGAGCCATCTCTCCAGCCCTAACTCCAGGTTTTTATTATTAAAACCAATTAGAATTGGCTTCTAATTGATTTTTAATGATGGGGTGCTTGACAGAGCTTTGCCCCTTACTTTTGCAGAAGAAAAGCCCATTTGCTTTTCTTTTTTGAGATAGGGTCTCGCTGTGTAGCTGTGTGGCTCTGAACTCACTATTCTCATGTCTCATCCTGAGTACTCGGGTTGTAGGCATGCACCACTGTACCCAGCCCCAACTTCTGATTTATAAAGCCCTGCAGTTTTACCTAGCATCCGATGCTATTCTTTCCTTCAAACCTCAGACTGTTGTGTGTTCAGTCCTTTGACCACTAAACCTTCTCCTAAAACATCTCTGCATGCTCAGCTCTTGCCTAGGAGAGATTCCTTCTCCCTTAATGCTCACAGCTAGCATCTGCTGTCCTATAGGGTAGCTTCAGTACCACTGTAATGGTCTGTACTGTCCCTTTAAGAGACCCCCCCCCACTTCTGGCCTGAGCTCTCTTCCTTTCTGTCCGTGTCTGTCTCTCTTAGGCAGCTTCTGTTTCTTCTGTCTTTCCCTTCTCTCTTTCCCCGTTTCTCTCTCTCTGTTCTTCCCACTTCTCCCCTTCCCCCGTTTCTCTTCCATAACCCACTAAATAAATATCCAACTTCACTCTGCATGGCGTGCCTGTCCGTCTCAGTCTCTCACCAGCCATGTGGCTTCCTGCCTGGGACCTGGCTGCCTTTGTGGTCTCAGGACCTGCTGCCCACTGCCACCACTCAGGGACCTGTGGCGTGGTCTCGTGGCCCACTGCCGCCACTAGGGACCTGCAGCATTTAAACCATTACAACCACCTCCTCAAAGAAGCGCAGATTCACATTATTGTGACATACGTGATATGTACACATATGCATTGTATGTGTGTGCGAGACAGAGGGGTGTGTTATGCATGGGCACATAGCCTGTATGTGGAAGACAGAGAACAACCTGTGGGAGCTGGGTCGCCACTACTACCCTGTGGGTTTTGGGACTGAACTCAGGCTGTTGGACTTGGTGACAAGCATCTTTACCTGCTGAGCTACCTCAACCCCCATAACTCAGTTCTTGATGGCTTCATGAAGAAATTAAAATCTGAAAACCAAACTTGAATGGAAACACCCTGACCTTCAGGTGTAATTGGGTAGCAGTGAGATTTGATGGGTTACAAGCCTGTAGCAGCAGGTGTGTGCAGGACTGTGGAGAAAACCAGTTCTCAGGATGTTCATGACACAGCTGCCAGAACCTGACTAAGTGGGGGCTGCACGCTGCTTAGAATGCAGATCCTATCCTGTGCAAAAGCTTTGGGTTTGATCCCTAGCACTTAAGAAAAAAGAATGCGGATCTTATCCTCATTATTTTTTGTGAGACAGTTATTGTGTAGACTAAGCTGACCTACAGCTCGTGTTCCTCCTCCCTCAGTGTCTGAGTACACATTGTGTATATCCATTGTCTGCCCCATTAACTTCAGTATTCTTTACATGCAATATATGCTATTTATGAGGCATATTATAAAGCCCTTTGTAAATAGCCAGTATGAGAAGCTGTGGGGAGCGGAGGAAACTTCAAATGGCTGTGGAAGGAGTGGATGAAGTCCTGAGTGAATGTGTGGTATTGACAAGGACCCCAATGCCCCTGTCCCATGGGAACTGGCACAATCTTCTCTGGTTGGATCGCGACTGACAGTTTATAGCATCAACTGCTCCCCTACAGGTACCTCCTACTAGGACTAGCTAGTTCTTCCTGTGCTGTACATAGAAACAGCTCTGAGTTGTTGCCTAATAGGTGCCGCTCCAGCAGAGTGAGTTCAGCCCACTTGAGTCAGTTTTTTGTCTGTGTGTCTGTTCTTCGGTCTTTAAGGGCATTGTAAATGTTAAAACTGAACAATACTTCAAGCCATTTTAAAAATTTTCATTTGATGCTCTTTGGACTGGAGAGGGAGGGGGAGAAGAGTGGGGGGAGGGGGAGAGGGGCGGGAGGAGGGGGAGGGAAATGGGAGGCTGGGAGGAGGTGGAAACTTTTTTTTCTCAATAAAAAATTAAAAAAGAAAATTTTCATTTGAGATGGGATTTTGCTATGTCACCGAGGTTAGTCTTGAACTTGTATGGACTCAGCCTTTCATGCTGCTGGGACTGTCCATGTCTGCCAGCATGTCAGGCTTACCATTTACTTTTTTTTTTTTTTTTTTTTTGATTTTCGAGACAGGGTTTCTCTGTAGTTTTTGGTGCCTGTCCTGGAACTAGCTCTTGTAGACCAGGCTGGCCTCGAACTCAGAGATCTTCCTGCCTCTGCCTCCCGAGTGCTGGGATTAAAGGCGTGCGCCATCACCGCCCGGCTTACCATTTACTTTTGAGTTTATTTGGAAATATTTCATATTAAATACTTTTTCTCTTTTATATATTGTTTAATAAAAAATTAAAAACACCAATGGTGGATAAGGATAAGAGATTTTCTATCATTTAACCTTGCCTTTCTGCCCCATGTGGTTGGACTAAAGACTGCTCTTCCCAATGGCCAGACCAATCAGATCACGCTTGGTGACTGTAAGCAAACCGCTTAGTTGCCCTCAGGATCTGAGGTACAAATGATACAGTCAGGATCAAATATATCACAGTGGGACTAAACCCTCTGGACCCGGTCCTGGGCAAGGCCCTGACTTTGCACTACTTAGTCTCCCAGGGACCCAGTGTGATGGCCTGATGAGGTGTCTTGGGCATTTGAATACCTGGTCTCTAGATGGTCCTGCTGTTTGGGGAAGCTTAGGTGTGGCCTGGAGGAAGTCTGGCATCTAGTTTTGAGAGAAGAGACTCCCTCATTGCTCGTGTATTCTCTTGGCTTACTGATTGTAGTTCCTGCATCACCACCCTGAAGCCTAACTCCCCTGGACTAGAAATGCCCAAACACGCGCTCTCTTCTCTATGTGGACATGGCTGTGGTGTTTCATCACAGCGATAGAAAGTAACTAATATATTCAGCTAGACTTTGTTTCTGAAACGTTTACAAGGAACTCTTTTCTTGTGTTCAATGAAAGAAAAGGCTTTTCATGGACCTCAGTATTTTTAAAGGACAGATTCGATTTTTCCAGCACTATTTTTTTATGCTTAGACATATATTTTAAAAGTAGGATTAATGTAACTATCCACTATGACGGAGATTAGGATTTATATATCACAGAATGAAGAAGGAAACTAAGAAGAAAAAAAACACAGCAGCCCTTAATAAATACAAATATTTGCTGAATAGATTTTTTTTTGTTCCTCTGTTTCATGTAGTCGAGGCTGGTTGACTTGAAACTGACCTTAAATTCTTAATTCTCCTGCCTCTGTTTTCCATGTGCTAGGATTACAGGCATAATCCGCTTTGACAGGCTGAATAGGATCTCAATAGCAGAATTAAAAAAAACTTTCCGTTTCAGGTTTATTTTCAGTGTTTCACACAGATTTGTAACGTTCGTGATATGGACACCAATGGTTTTTCAGATACAAAGTGCTGGACTTCCCTGGCAAATTTTTTTTTTTCAGACAAAATAAGCAAACAAAACACTATTTCAGGAGATGGTGTTATCACACTCCACCCAAATTACAAAGCTGGCAGTGGTTAAAATCAGAGACACTATCACCCACGACACTATCACTCTGAGCCTCCACACAGTACCCAGAAACTGCAGAAAACCAAACTACAAAATTCACTTTGGAAAAGGGAGTTCTTTTTCTAATTTTGGCCTTAAGATCGTTTTTAATTGCTTAAAAAATCTGGTGAGTGTTGTGATGGAGGCGGAAAGAAGGAGCTGTAGTTTATAGGTTAAGCACATCTGAAGATCAGAGGACTCCCACCTGAAGGGAAAGGGGAAAATGCCAAGAGCAAGAATGTCTTATAAATAAGAGTCTTTCCTCAAGATGGCTGGTGCTGGTTTCAGCTGCACCTGTGGGAGACGTCTTCTCACAAATGGTTTAAATGGTTTGATTATAATGTCTTTTGTAAAATCGAGTTGACAACCTCCAATGATTCTTCTTTTACTAAAACAATATCGTAAGAGTCCATGTATTGTTCTAAAAGGTCGTCTACCTAATTAACAGAAGAATAAAAATACAATTAACATCCAGAGAAAGGCAAATAATTTCCACTTTAACCTTATAATATTAGATCTGTAGTATATATATATATTTATAAATATATAATATATATAAATATATAAAATATATATTCATATATATATTTATATATGTATATATATATATTTTTTCTTTTTGAGACAGGGTTTCTCTGTATAGCTTTGGAGCCTGTCCTAGAACTCACACTATAGACCATACTGGCCTTGAACTCACAGAGATCCGCCTGCCTCTGCCTCCCAAGTGCTGGGATTAAAGGTGCGCCACCACCACCCAGCAAAATCTAATTTTATAAAAGTTGTAAAATAAAACATTCTCAAATTCTTTTTAAAGGAAATAATTTTGTTTCTGATTGAGGTTTTAATTTTCTGAGACATGGTCTTGCTGTCTAAGCTTACCCTGGCCTTCAGGCTGAGTCCTCCTGCCTCAGCCTCCCGATGGCTGCGAAGACAGGCCTGCATCACCGCGGCTAGCTTATTCTGTGCCTTGGACTCAGGGACAGGAAGTTTCCACATGGGTACTTTTCTCCCTAAATAGTTTCTTTCCACTCTGGGGGCTCTGACTTTGGGCAACTCTGTACAAGGAACGTTTGGCAATGCATGAAGACAGCTTTGATCCTCATGACTAGGAAGTGCAGCCTGCTGCCACTTAGGGACTGTGCCCTCCAAAGCTCACACAGGTCTGTGCTTCCTATCTCCTTTGTCACTCCAAAGCAGGACAGTAAAATACCTTTCTCACCTGCCTTTGGCAACTGGTTACAAGATTTCATCGCACATTTTTCAAGAGAATATTAAACTACAGCCCCGCACACTCACTCTGTCATTCAGATACCCAATTTTCAGAATGTGTTCAACGTTGGCTACGCCATCTGCCATCCTCAAGTCTCCCTGGGAGTCCCCCAGCAGAATAATGTTGCTGTTGTCTTTCAGTTGGCTGAAATAGTCTGTGTTCTTCAAGGCACCATCGTGTTTGTTGAATACATGAATTAGTTCTCCTTTGAATCCTTTCAGCACTCCCTATGAGATATTTAAAGAACTGCATAAGAAACACTTTATTATATTTGTTCACGGCATGTGTATGTATACAGGTGCGTGTGGCAGCGAATATTTGAAGGGTAAGGGGACGCCTTGCAGGAGCTGGCCCCCTCCTTCTACCACGTGTACCCGGGGATTAAAATCCGTTGTCAGGCTTGGTGAGGAGCACCTTTAAGTCCTGAGCCATTCTCTGGCTTGAAATAATAGGTTTTACAAACTCTACTTGTTAGAGCTTTTACATTTTACGATTCTAAATAGATGCCACGATTGGCCATATCTTTAAATTTGTCTTTGACTTGATTTCAAACACAGAAGCCCAAGACAGGTAGGAGGGCTCAAAAAAAGCATATTCTCTTCTTTCAATGGCAAAACTCAGCTAATCAGTAATTCAACTTTGACTTTTCATTTTGTTCCTAGCCAAAGGATTTCATTTTATGTTTTTTGCTGTTATTTTATTTTGCTTGAGACTGTGTGGCCCAGGCATTGAGCTCATGACCCTACTAACCTCAGCCTTCTGAATGCTTGGATTACATCATTCTCCAATATGCCCAGAACACTTTACAGTATACTCATTGAAAAAAAAAATGCTGGTATTATTCATATCTTTTTTTTTTCACTTAAGATGTAGTCTTTAGGGTTGCAATGTTAAATTCCTGTCATGTAAATTTTGTGAATTTTAATATTCGCTTATTAACTTGTTTAAAACTTTAAGGAGGGCATAAAATATACATACAATACTGAGAAAGCAAATCTCATTAATAGCCTACCAGCATCATCTAATTTAACAAACATCTACCTGATATTAATAAAGAACATGTGAATTTACATGATTAAATAGTTCAGGTTGGATATTAGCCTTAAGGAATGAATTCATATCCTTACATTTTCATCAAAATCCATGAAGTTAGATACAACTTTGACATTTGAATGATAAACTCCAGCTTGACGTATAACTTCTTCAAGCACATCACCGATACCAGCCGAAAATATGAACACAGGGATACCATGCTGATGAAGTTTACCAAAGAAATTCTCATATCCTTCCCTGCAAGTGGAGACAAGAGTGGTCATTAGCAAGATCGATTTCTCTCTCTCTCTCTCCCTCTCTTAGAAAGTATAAAACAAAAATATTTCTACCTATTTCTGCAAATCATATTCTCATTCTAAAACAGTGACTGAGCCAGCAGGGGACTCTTTGCCTGGCCATTAGTTCTCACAGTTCCAGTTAGACGTTTTAGACTTACAGCAAGCATGGATAAAAGCCTACAATTTACACCATTTAAAAGCAAGGGGTCAAATCATACCGCAAAAAGCCCTTTAAAGCCCCCTAGGCTGAGCTGAAGGCCACCTGCCTGAGGTCCCACTGCTCTGCCCTTCCTACCTCCAGAAGAGCAGAGCAGCAAACTTTGCTGCTTACCACCATATTACCAACAAGTTGAAAAAACTGAAGGTTGGTGCAAAGTACTGAAAGTAAGTTTGATGATTTTCACAAAATTATAACCCAAACACTATAAATAGTGCACACACACATGTGCGTGCATGTGCGTGCCGTGCAGTAATTACTAAGTAGACCAAGTTGGCCTTCAGCTGCCTGTGATTCCCCGACCTCTGCCTCCTAAACACTGTAATCACAGGTTTCAACACTAAGCCAAGCCTTCCAAATATTTTACCTATAAACTAAAATGTTTCCCTTCCCTTTAAAGTTTTCAAAGCATAATAATTCCAAAGGTAGATTCAGAAATACTTCTTAGTTGAAACCTTTCTAGCTTATAATATTTCCTTTAAATTTCAGATCTTTCAAAACCGGTTTCCTAAAGAACTTGAAAATGATAATGGTTACTTAAGTCTATACATTAGTCTTAATTTTTTTTTTTTTTACATTTTGGAGAAAGGAAATACAAATCATCACTTAAATCTTTCAATGCTCTTGTCAAATCTAAATGAACAAACTTTTTTTTTTTTTTTTTTTTTTTAAGACAGAGTTTCAAGTACCTCAAGCTGGCCTCAGACTTGCTATTTTATTCAGGATCCTCCTGCCTCTATTCCCCAAGTGCAGGGACTAGTGCCACCATGCCTGGGTTTTAAAATGTTATTTTAAGTGTATGGGTGTTTTGCCTGCATGTATGTCTGTATATCATGTGCACTATTCTTGGGGCCCATGGAGGCCAGAAAAGGGTGTTGCATCCCCTGGAACAGGGTTATAGATGGCTGTGAGCTGCCATGTGAGCGCTGGGAATCGAACCCTGGTCCTCTGGAAGAGCAGCAAGTGCTCTTATCAGCTGAGCTACCTCTCCATCCCCTTACCGCGTCAGTTTCACTCAGTGCTCAGATCAAACAAAGAGCTGTGGGCGTGCTAACAGGCACTCTGAAAACTGAGCTACACCCCAAACCTTAACAGCTCTAACCCAGAATGTTTTTCTTATCTCACCACTATTCATTTGGTAACACTGATATATTTTAACTGTTTTATGGAATAATGTCCTAGCTTATTTTGATTAAAACATGTAATTGAATATATACAACAATAGTTAATTATGTAAACAATAAAAACAACAAAACCTAGGAGACTTACTTGAGCATGACGTCAGAGTCTGCCACAATCTCTTTAAGTTTGGCTTTTGGTATGCCTTGTTCAACAAGCAAACCATGTGATTTAGTATACCTGGAATTTATGGCCAGAGGAGGGGAGAGATACCAGTTAAAATCTTAAAGCTATTATCTTTACTATCAGGGAAGAGCTTATTCCACTCCCAGATAAACCTAACTGCAAACAGTCCTCTTGTCCACACAGAAATCAGTCTTGGTAAGTTTTCCCAAACTAGCTCCAGTTTTGATTCCGCAGGTGGGCAGAGAAAGCCTCTGTTCCACGTTACTACCACACACAGGTGAGCTGTCCGCACTCCCGACAGCCACTGGGAATACTCCTGGCCTCTTACAAGTTAAAAGCCGATGGCTGCCACTCAAACCAAAACACTTTCCACTTTAGGGGTTGCTTTTCAGAGGAACTGGGGGACTCTTCTGCACCTCTACATTTGCCAAGGTCTGTTCTGTCCAGGAGCTCCACACAAAGCTTCACCATGGTCCCCTTGAATGCTGCAGTTTGAGGAACAACACCAGAGGCCAGGGCTGCACGCTGGGGCGGGTGTGGTGTGGACCCTACTTCTTTTTCTTTGTTCTTAGATCGTGTCTTGTCTAAGAAGCTTTAAAATAAAGGTCTGGCTTTAAGACTTATGTGCCGGACTTTTTATTTCCCCTCACTGCATGTCATCTGGAGACCAGTCACAAACTGTTAATTCACTGGAGTCTCTGTATTTATCCTATCTGCACACGTCAGCCCCTCAGCGCTCCCAGGGCTGCAGACACTCACCACTCTACCATGTAAGGGAACTTCTCTTCCACAGTGAGGTCGGGAGCAACCTCAATGGCGTAATACTTCTTCTTCAGCTGCAGCAGCTGCAAGGAGAGGGCAACTAGTGGTGAGGATTACAGTTTGGTCACTTGCCTGATTATCACAGAGAACAATGCAAAAAATACAAAACAATCAGGCCTTTAAGCTACTTTCCAGTAAAGAATAAAGTTGGAGATGGTTTGATCTTGGTTTACATATAATTAGAGACAACTGCAGAAGTCACCTTACTTCCAAGTCAGCAATTCAGAATGTCAGGAGAAACACTGGGAGCTTTACTCTCAGCTCTGCTCTGGAAGGCACTGCGCATGTTAGGCAAGGGATCTCTCTGACCCGCCACTGAGCTACAGGCCCAGCCCTAGTTAGACTTTCTATTTTGGGCCCGGTTCTGTTACCCAGGTGGCTTTGAACCTTCAAATCCTTCTTCTTCAGCCTAAGTAGTAGGATTACAGGCCCGAACCACCAGACCTGACAACAAGTTTAGTCCTGAAATCTAAGTAATGAGCTCTGATAGGTACCCTGAGCCGCTCTTAAGATAGAGGCAGGCACCGCAGGCATGCCCTGATCAGTTTAAGGGGGCAAATTAGCAGGAGACTCAAGCACCTTTGCCTTCCCAGTTAACGTAAGGACCCTGAGGGCTGTAATAACAACTTCTGACACTGGTTGTGCGGGCACTGGTTGCACACCCTGTAATCCCAGCACTTGGGAGGTCAAGGAAAGGGGAACAGAATGTTTTCCTCAGCTAGCCAGTGAGTTAAAAGCTAAATGAGACACCTTGTCTTGAAGGAAAAAAAAAGCCAAGATGGAATTCGTACAATAAATTTGATATTTATTGAATACTTAATGTGCCAGATATAACTTAAAAGCACTCAGCATTCATTTCACTTCTTTTGGGGGATGGAGATGGGTGGAGGATTAGGTCTCATCATTTTGCTAAGGCTGGCCCTAAACTTGTAATCATCTCCCTTCAGTACTCTAGTCTGGGAGTACATGTGGATGCCATCATGCCTAGCTTTTGACATTCATTCCTGTCTGAATAGTTAATCAGCTGAGGCAATGAAGGATTAACTATACAGTTGAAATATTTACCTTTTCTCGACATTCGTCTGTAACAAGTTTACAGTTGTCAATGATATCTAGAGAGAGAGAGAGAGAGAGAGGGAGAGAGAGAGAGAGAGAGAGAGAGAGTGAGTGAGTGCATAGCATAGGCATTAATGAAAATATTCTGGTTGATGCTACCACTAATAAAGATAACTTGCTTCTTATTTTTAAACGCCAAGTCAATTACTGTGGTTAGTGCATTTTTGGTCGCAGTGCTGTATTTCAAATGGCACCGCTACAGGAGGATGGCTTCAGATCTGAGATCTAAATTGTCATCCTCCACCTCAGCACGGTGCTAATAGTTCAGCGGCTGCCATTCTCATCTTGTTGGGTGGACTATAGTCACCTGGGAATACCAAGAGGCAACACCAATTGAGGAACTGCATCTAACACACTGGCCTGTGCCATGTCCGTGGGGCATTTTGCTTGATCAATAACCAATGTGAAAAGGCCCAGCCCACCCAACAAGGATCTTGGGTAGAATAGGAAAGTAGGCTGAGCAAGCATTAGGAGAGCAAGCTAGTAAACACTATTCCTCCAGTCTCTGGTTCCCGCTTGAGCTCCCTGTCTTGGCTTCCCGATATACTAGACCACAACTGTAGCAAAATAACCCTTTTTCTCCCCAAGTTGCTTTTGGTCAGAGTGTTTAGCAAGAGAAACCTAACTAATAAACAACATTTGATAAATGTTACTTTTTAAGGTTATTGCAAAATTTAAAGCCTTTCAAGTGTTTCTTGGGTAATAAATAGACTATACACAGTGAGAAATATTCTGAAGTCTTCTTCAATTCCCGTTGCTTCTAAAGGCACACATAAAAATAGCCATGTACCTAAGAGGAGTAAAAACAATTTCTCAAAACATAACAAAAAAAGCAAAGTTCCTTTACTTTTAATATCGAAAGGAGAAAAGAAAAACAAAAGTCATTTCATTTCAAATAAGTATTTCCAATTACATTCATTTACTTAAGAGCATCACACACTTACTATGACATGATGGGCATCTTCTCCCATTGTAGGAGAACCTACTTAGTGTCATATCAAAGTCTGTTATTATCTGTGAGAAAAAGGAGAAGGCAAAACGTAAATGAGTGCACCACAACCACAGGCTCGCCGTGCTAACCAAACGCACATCTGGAGGCTTGCCCCTGAGCTGCCTGGGAAGTTCCTCACCTAAACCTGCAACACACTGATTTGAGCGATTCGTTTTTCAATTAAAAATTGTGTGTGTGTGTGTGTGTGTGTGTGTGTGTGTAGAGGACAACTTCCAGGAGTCGGTTCTCGTCTCCCATCTTGTTCTGGTAGGGTCTTACTTGTTTCTGCAGCCCTGTTCTGAATACCACTTAAAGAGATAATAAATTAACAGCTGGGCAGTTCAATAGCAAAGGGATTCTTATAATGAAGTTGGACTAAACAACTGTTTCAGCTCCTTCACATTTAGTCTGTGATTCTCTGCTTCCTGGGATAATACATGCCCATGATCTTGGGAGTAGGAAGTAAACAAAAATCTAGAAGACAACAACAAACCATAAAAATCCCAGGCCAATAGTGAGAGAGAACATGTAAAATTCAACTATGCCTTCATAAAGTTGCATGTTAATCTGACGTGACTCAGTTAGTTAAAATATAGAATAACTTGAAACTGTACTCTTTTAAGTATGACCCCTGAAATGGCTTAATATATGTGTATAGTATCAGTTACCTTAGAACTTAATACTAAAAAAGGCCCCAGTGACAGGCCTGGCAGAACCCAGTGGGAGAATTAGTGATGGCACCGCAAGGTCTAGAGTTTACCCTCCAGCCTGCTCCATCACGGCGCATGTGCTGTCTCGGTCTCAAGGCTATTATTTTGTTCTTTGTTTGTTTTCAAGTAGAGCATTTCATGTATTTAGACCAACTCTAGGTGACAGATTTTAGATTTTACACTCCAAAAGTATAGGCAAAAAAAAAAAAATTCCATTACTAAGGTTTTGTCAAAACAGGAGAGTAATAAATTTGGCTTCCCCCTGCAGTTTATCCATGCCCCGCACCACTAGCCACAGACAGACAGGTGAGTCTGCTCCAACTCTCCACACCATACACTTTGATCATACTCTTCCCCTCCTCAACTCTAGACCCTTCCCACCTCCATGCTTTTGTGTGCTCTCTCTCAATAAGCAAACCAAAAATCAATACAAAGAACCTAAAGAAACGAAAATACCAAACCCCACCGAATGTGGAGTCTGTTTCCTGTGACCAGCTGCTCCTGGGTGGGGTGCCCAGGAGCGCGGCCTCCCCTCTCCCAGCGGCTGTCACTGCAAATCTGCACCAGTGTTTTAAAAAGCTGGATCACCTGCAGTTTGGCAGCTCCTCCTTTAATGAGACCACAGATGATTTCTTCTACTCTTGTAGGATTCTTGATGCGCACTGAGCTTTTCTGAAATTCTGGCATCTAAAAGTGAACAGAAATGAGCTCGCCTTTACCACACTTTCCCCAATTCAGTCACCACCAAGAAACTTGTATTAGTAAGTATAAAAATGCTGAGGCATTGTTTTTAAAAAAAGAAAGTCACCATATAAAATTACCCAATGTTGATCTCTGGCCTCCACCTGTATGTTCAGGCAAAGACCACACCCACCAAGCCTCAATGGACAAAATAAGTACGGTGTGTCTACTTTGTAAAACACTCCTGCTAGAGACTAGGCATGATATGGACCGAGTTAAGGACCTAATTTAAGGACCGCTGCCTTCTTGGAGGACCCCTTCTGCAGCTCCCTTACAAAAAGCTCAGCTGAGAAGAGCATATACTTGATTCAGTAACTAAACCTATCGGAGCTGGTGAAATGGCTCAGCGGTTAGGAATGTTTGCTGTTTTTGCAGAGGATCTGTGTTTCCAGCAGCCATGTGGGATGGCTTTTAACTGTTTGTAACTCCTCCTTCAGAGGCTTTTAAACCCCTGTTCCTGCACTTACATGCAAGTACTCCTCCTACATACATATAATTAATTTTTAAAAATCTTAAATAACTCATTAGAGCAAGAGTTAAACAAAGGATTATGTTGCCACAACATTTTCACCAAGAAAATGAAGCAAGGCTCATCTAACAAGAACACCTGGGTCCAGTGCTTCATACCTTTAATCCTACTGCACTCGGGAGGCAGAGGCAGTTGGATCTATGAGTTCAAGGCTAACATGGTCTACAGACGAAGTTCCAGGACAGTCAAGGCTACCTGGAGAAACTTTTGTTTAAAAAAAAAAAAAAATCAAACAAAAAAATATTAACTAAGACCACTTGGTGGCGCCCATCAACCACCCTGCTTCTAATCAGGTCTTCACCTACATTTTACATTTGGTATATTATAGAACATTTTTCCTTTTTTTAAATTATCAATTATGATAATTGCTACCCTATTTATTTTTAGTAACAAGCAAATTTAAAACTCAAACTGCTTCAGAACTTCCGCAGGCTATTATAAGATCATTTTTTTCTTAATTATTATACATCAAAGAAGACCAATGGCTGGGGCACCATCCGTGCCTGAGACTCTGAGAATACATGAGCATCCATTCCAAGCAGATACTTAGTGAGCACCCGAGGGCTCTGGAGGAGCAGACGGGTTACAACAAGGAAATGACTGGCATTTTATTTACACCTTTCCAACTGAAGCGTGGGTGATGCAGGTGTTAAGAAATACAGGACACTGACTATGGCTCACAGGTAGAGTCTTAACCTAACATCTATAAAACCCTGCATTCAATCCCAGCCAAAGAAGAAAGGAAAAAACACAGAGAGACAGATACAAATAGATACACCACACTCCTTGGCTGAAACACACAGTTTAAGCTGATATACACTGAATCAAACATTACATCGTTTATTAAAATGTACATTTCTGCCGGGTGGTGGTGGCACACACCTTTAATCCCAGCACTTGGAAGGCAGAGACAGGTGGATCTCTGTGAGTTCAAGACCAGCCAGGATAGGCTCCAAAGCTACAGAGAAACCCTGTCTCAAAAAACCAAAAAAAGAGTACTTTTCTATGGTTTACTAGCTAAATAGTGAACAAAAGAGTATTTATTTACTTACTATTTTATTTTATTTTATTATTCTTTTGAAGACAAGGTTTTACTGTGTAGCCCTGACTGGCCTGGCATACCCTGCGTGGCTTAAGCTGGCCTTGAATTTGTGGCAACCCTCCTGTGTCAGCCTTGAGAAAACTGGGATTACAGGTACGTGCTACCAAGTCTGACTCCAAGGAATTTTATCATGGGGAATGTGGAAAGCTGCTGGTATTTCCCTAGTGTACCAGGACACGCTCCTTCCATGGCCTCAGTACCACCATATACAGAAGACAGCTGCTTCCTGGGCCTTTCCAGGAACTCCACACACCTTCTGTCATAGGCAAAGTTGGTGGTTCACACCATTATTTATATAACACTCTCACTAGCCCAGCTGGCTTCAAACTAGTTACGTAGCCAACAAGAATGACCTTGAATTCCTGAGCTACCTGTTTTCACCTCCTCAGCAATGGGATTACAAGTGCGGATCACCGCATTTGGGTTTTTTTGTGGTGTTGGGGACTGAACTGAGAGCTTCCTGCATGCTATATAAGTCCTTTACCAACTGACCGACAGCCCCAGCCATTTCACACCCTTTCCTTTTCTTAATTTTTTTAACATTTGCTTGCCTGCCTTGCCTGACTCCTCATCTGTCCGTCTGTCCATCCATCCACGTGTGTGCATGCTTGCGTGGGTGGAAGTTAGAGGACAACTTTTAGGAGTCAGTTCTTTCCTTACACCACAAGGAGCCTGGAGATTAAACTCAAGTGTCATGCTTGATGGCAAAACCCCTCACCCACTGAGCTTTCTCGCTGGCCCCGAATGCCCGTCACTTTAAACTACACTTAAAATATTTCATTCTGAATGAATAGCTTACACACGAAAGTGCCAAAGAATACAGAAAAGAATGGCAATCAGGCTGTTGTAGGGTAAGCCTGTAATCTCTGCCTCAGGAGACAGAAGCAGAACCAAGGTCATCGTTGGCTACAAAGTGACTTTAACCAGCCTGAGTCACAGAGACCCAGTCTCAAAGAACAAAACCCAAACTATACATGCACACAGACAGAAAGGGAGTAAGACGGATGTAATGTAGGCATGGTGGCGCATGCCAGTAATCGCAACATTACCCCTCTCAGGGCTGAGACAGGAGGATCTCACATTCCTGACATACATACACAGGTAGACTCCACGTTCAAAAGAGGAATAAAAACAAAACAACAGCAACAACAAATTCACCAAAACATAGCCATCATCTTATGTTAAGAAGAACTATAAAATGTATTATATTTCAAGCAAAATCATTTCAAAGTCAGTTCAGTAGGTACTTGAGATTTTATCATTTGTGTGCCCAGCATCATGAAGAAAGTCCTATATAAAATTCCAGTCCCACAATTGCATAGTTAAAGAGGGAAAAATGGAGACGATACACCATTTACAGGTGGAGCCGGAAGTACTTGCATACCCACCATTTTCAAAAGGTCAGCAGATTCCTGATTAGTCATTTCTTGGTTATTCAATCTTCTGCATTTCCCCAGGTGATGTCACAGCAAGAGAGAGGGAAAAAAGGCACACGTGACACACTGGCATTTGCGGCTCTTACTATATGCTAATGATACGAAGACAGTATGTTAGTATGATTTAAATACCAAGAAAGTGCAGGCTGCTCGTTCAGCAAAGGATTTCCTCTATTTAGTAAAATTTTAGAATGAAAGTATTATGTCAAGAGTTGGAAACTCTCTTCTAAGAACTAAAATAGTACTGATAAGTTTGAATACAGAGGTAAAATGGACTACATATTTGCAATAATAGACTCTACTGCAAGATTTGTGACATCTATCTATCTATCTATCTATCTATCTACATACACACACACACACAGGTCTCATTCTGTAGTCTAGGTTTGCCTTGAACTCCTGGGTAACCTCCTGCTTCAATCTCCTTCTGTTGTGGAATTAATGGTGTGAACCACTATGCTTGGCTTTGCAAGTATATATTATCAACACTTTTTCTACACAAAGGGTGAAGGCTGTGAGAAAAGTGTGTTCCTAGTGCCAAATCTACAAAGGAATTAAAATAAAAGAAGAAACATAATATACAAAAGTATTTTCCCTTCAAGTTTTTCAAAACCTGTTCATTTATCTATTCTCCTACTGTGTCTATTAGTGTGCCCGCATGTGTATGTGCACGACATCATCCACTGGAGTGGGGACCCACCCGTGGTTAAATGTCTAGAGAAAAGTGATCTCGTCCAGCAGCCACCAACTGTAAACAGCTCCTCACTTAGAGGACTTTGAGAGAGCCCTTTCCCCTCCAGGCTAAATTTTCTTAAGTTAAAAACTTTCTGTGTGTAAAAATCTGTGTTGTGTTTGCACTTAGGAAAGTGTTTGGGACAAAGCCGGTATGCAAGGTGTTTGTCAAATAAAATGAGCATTTTTTTTTGGAAGCTGCTGGGTAAACTTTATATCCATTAAACCAAAGGAAAATATACCTTTTCACTCTTCTGTTTTTGTCCTATAGTATAAATCTTAGAGACAATTACTAATTTTTCCCATATTGACTTTACTTGTATTTGACTCCAGGTAAGTAAAAATATAATGATCAAAACCCTGTTTTGAAATAGCTAGGAAGGGCTGGTGATGTAGCTCAGTGGTAGAGGACTTGCCTAGAATATAGTCCTGGACTTGATCTTCAGCATGACATAAAAAAAGAAATAAATTAGTGGGAGCTGAAGCCACACTGCTCTGGCAGAGGATTAAGTTCTGTTTCCAGCACCCACATCAGGCCCTTCACAACTGACAGTAATGGTTGCCTCCAAACTAGTGGCAATCCTCCTGCCTTATTGCTGCAGTTACTGGGGTTACAGGTAGACAACCGTCACACTTGGCAGCTGCTGGCTTTTACTAAATCACATATGCTCTGCCAATGTCAACCCAGCTTTCCTTCTGCCGAGTTCTCACCAGTGTGACCGGATTTAACCTCAGCTCATGGAAGTAAACACGTGTGAGTGTGACAGCGCCATGTCCAAACCTAACTTTCAGGTCTGTGTTGTGGTGAAAGAGTAAACACACACAGAAAGACAAAGTTGCCCGCCTTCTGGGACTCTCTGAAAGAAGATACCGACCATCGGGGCTGAGTATTTTTAACCAGCGGTCTTGTAAGCCTACACCTGGTGCAGATAAAGGGCCAGCTTGTTCTGCCAACTGTGGCAGATGCTTCAGGAGGAGAGCTGCTGGAAAAACAGAGAGCACAGAAGACACAGTCAAAAATAGAACGTGCTCCCCTTGAACTATGAACTCTCTTCGAAGGAAGCTGTAGAGTCTTAACATCTGGAATCCTGATCTCTGAACTAGAAAACACTGCAAACTAGAAAACAATTCCTGTGTACTCTCAGTAGGAGCTTCAGGTTTCTAAGCGTGGTAACGCAAGGCTGTGTAGAACAAGGCTGAAGAACGAAGCAAGAGGTAAGGACTTAAATTTGTTATGTAAGAATTTGTTACTGCCTGTCGTTCTGAGGCTACAGTTTTTTTTTTTTTTAAATCACTAAGATGGGTAACCTGTCTACGTTAGCAATTTACTTGCTTTAGAACAGACTTTAAAGATTCTGAGTGTAAACTGAGTATCTTTAAAAGCTTGTTTCACTGTGGCTCACTGGAAAGTAGAAAAATTAAACTGATTAACATAGCTTTTAAGTGGCGACTCTGCTTTAGTTTTGATGCTTGCAGAAACAAGAAAATTACACTGATAAGGTAATGAAATTTTACAGTGTACTGTGTTCTGTCTCTTACATGAGAAAAGGAACACCTCACTATAATAGGGAAAGGGCTCTGGCAACAGTATTAACTGTGCCTGGCAAAGTCATTATTTTTTATTGCACCTCTCTCAACTAACCAAGACTATCTGTCTTAAGTTCGGTGTATTAAGATGTCAAATTTTATAGGGTGATTATCATATGGAAATATAAACTATAAATTCATTTTAATTGATGACTGTAATGATTTCCTTGTTTCATTTAAACAATTCTCCCTAGATGGAAATAAACATCCACAGACTGGAAAGTGAAACACTCTCCATACAGGCAGTAAACAAAACTGAAACTGAGCAGCTGAAGGTGTAGGAGGAGACAGAAAAAAAAAAAACAGACTGTCTATTTCAGCAATTTATGCCAGTTTCCTTAGACAGGCAAACAACAGTCAGGATTTTACGGATAATTGTGAAGTGTGTAAGCTCAGAACTAGTCCTCCAGCCTACCGCCCATGTCGGTTCTCACACCCAATGGTGTTTCAAGAGAATAAACCAAGGCACGGAGAAATTATGCTGCGGACCCCGAACAGACTCTGACTTCTTCCTGCCGTATACTTTCTCCAGGAACAGCAGCACTGGTCATGACAGCATCCTGTAAAACTGAGCAAGCTGCTCGTGTAACAGTCTGGAGCACGGTCGGATTTTTAAGAAGAAGCTACATGAACTTGGAAAACTCAATTATTTAAATCTGATGCAGGGCCAGGCCTGGTGGCACCTCCCTGCAGGAAGCACTAGGAGGTTAGAGGCCAGCACGGGCTATATTAAAGACCCTGTCTTCAAAGAAACCGGACATAGCCACAGCATTCTAGATTTCACTGTAATACGTATGCTCTGTGTTTTGAGGATTTGCTTTTGGAGGTTCGGGGTGTCCAATCTAAGACTTATCCATGTGAGGCAAATGGTCGATCACTGAGCTACACCCCCAGTCCTTAGATGTATGAATTTTAATTTTCAATATGCAAGTTGTTACTTTATAAATATAGCTTTTATCAATTCATAAAATATACCAGTATCACTTCAGCCTACAACAGCCTGGGTAAGGTTCACATGCATAAAAATTAATTTTATCACCAGCCATTATAAAGTCACGTGGCTCTGTGCACAATTAAGTCAAATAGCAGCTGAACATGCTGCTCTCCACTTCTGAGAGCACTTCGCCTTTGCCTAACAGCCACATAAGACTAAGAATGCTTAGAATCAGAGTATGTAAAGTTTAGGTACTGAGCCTTAAGACAGCAGAAAGTTTTACACACATACCTGTGCAAACTACAAAGAGTTTTACATTTCTCTACATTAAATTGGTCTACTTTTACTTCCTACTCTGTACATGTACAGACCAAAGTTTCATTAAGATAAAGAACCAAACTAGAGCCAAGGCAAGTTAAATACAAGAAACCCAGGTCTTCAGGAAGAGCGAGCACTTACTTTGAAGGTAACCGGACACGCTACGGCAGCACCAGCAAAAGAAAATTCTTCCTGTCTGAGACGCACTAATATAGCACAAGGTGCAGCGGAGGGCGGCTCCCAAAGCCTTGACTAAGCTTATGCAAACAGTCTTCTGACGCAAGCGAAAAGTACTTCACTATGCTATGGGAGGCAACCCTGCTGGCTCGCAGCTCGATACCATTTAGGTTACAGAACCTAACTAGCTGGGATAACATGATGGCTAAGAGCTGGTAGGTAGCTCAGCACAGGAGCAACTGCTCTGCGACCTGAGCAGGAACTGTTAGTGAAACTCTTAAGCCGCCCCTTTCCTGTTTCTGATTGCACAACACTTGTAACGTGTGCGCTCCTCTGGGGGACACTCCACTTCCAGACAAAGTCAAAAGATGAAATTGGTTGCTGCAGCCAGAGAAGGGGATAGGAGGCTGTTGCTCAATCTGGCAGAGTTCAGTTTTTAAATGAAACAGTTCTAAGGGTGGTGTGTAGTGGCGACAGTGCACAGCAACACACATGTATTTAGTGTCACCAAACTGTATGCTTAAACTTGACTTAAATGGTATCTCTTGTATTATACATATTTTACTCCAGTGGGATTTAACATTTATTCCAGTGGCTTTGATATTTTCTTTATATATTTCCATAAGTTTTTTGGTAAATTTTTAATAAAAAAACCATGTCAAAACTATGAAAACTAATTATAAAACTGGAGAATACAGGTACAGCAGCGTCCACTGGGAGTCTCAGCTACTAAGGACCCAAGGCAGGGAAATCATTGGGTCTATGTGGGTCAGCCTGGGTAATACAGTATGAGGGGTTCTGTTGTTGTTATTAAAAAGGGAGCTAAAGAGAGACATGTTTTTATTTTAGAAACAAAACTAGTCTGGTTTTTAAATTGAGCAGCAGAATGGCAATATGCTAATACTGTACCAGGGCCTGCTAGATAAGGTACAACATGGGCTCTGGGAAGCTTTATCGTCAAGCGCATGGTTAAGCTGTACACATGTAAATATTTTTTTGTGAAATAGCAAGGTTTTTTTTTTTTTTTTTTTTTTTTTTTTTTTTAGTAGAGAAAGGATCTTAATATATTGCTGCTCAGGCTGGGCTCCCCAAGCGATCTTCATGCTTCCTAATCTCCTGAGCTGCAGGAACTGCCCACTGTGTAAGTTCACATTACCACAGCTGCACACTGACTGTACAGTACTTGTGGGCGCACCCAATGCTTGGCCTCAAACTCAGAGAAGCACCACCACCACCACCCCTGTCCTGGATGGGTGTGCATATTTACATGTGTAGGGGTGGTGGTGGTGGTGCTTGTGCAGGTCAGAGGTCATCTTCAGGTGTCTTCCTCCTTAATATTGACTCAGAGTCTCTCATTTAAGCCCAGAGCCTGATCATTCAGTTAGGTAAGCTAGTCAGCGTGACTTGAGCATCCCTGTTATCTGCCTCCTTGGTACAGGGATTACAGACACTAAACCTGCTTGGTACTTACATGGGTGCTGGGAATCCTAATTGCAGTCTTTTGTGACAAGTGCTTTACCCACTGAGCCATTTCTCTAAGAGGAAGACCTATTATATCTAATTAGTGATGAGACTTCAAGGACAGCAAACAAAAACCTGCTAGCTACTCTCACCTAAAGATTACCTCCTTTAAGCCGGGCAGTGGTGGCGCACGCCTTTAATCCCAGCACTTGGGAGGCAGAGGCAGGCGGATCTTTGTGAGTTCGAGACCAGCCTGGTCTACAAGAGCTAGTTCCAGGACAGGCTTCAAAACCACAGAGAAACCCTGTCTCGAAAAACCAAGGAAAAAAAAAAAAAGATTACCTCCTTTAACAAAGGAGTTCAGGAGATACGCTTCCATACCTTCTGAGAGAATATTTAGAAATATTACTGAAAGCTGTAGATATAAATATTCCTTCCATATACCACTTAGGGTAGAGTAACTTATCCTAAAGAAATATGGTTGTAAACAAAGATATAGTTGCAAAGATATAGACTGTAGATTTGTTTGTAATACTAAGAAACTGCAAGTGGCCATAATGACAACACCTAGTTGATTCTTAACACAGGAGAGAGGTGGACATAGTAACACATGCCTGGAATCTAGCCCTTGGGAGGTAGAGGCAGGGGGATTAGGAACTCAAGATCATCTTCCTCTGAAGAGTTGGAGGCCAGCCTAGGCTACATGAGATACTGTCTCAAAACCAAAACAAAACATGGAACAGTAATAAAACATATAACTCCAAAACACAAGACAGGTAGGGTGCGGCTGTCTGGTAGGTGGCCAGGTCTGTTTAGCATGTATAGAGACCCAGGCTCTAGCCCAGTGCCACAAACACAATAAAAGAGGTGAACACACTCTGGCACACACATGAGGCAGACGTATAAAGCTCTTATAAATGATCATTGCTGGACGTGGTGCTTCAGGCCTATAATCCCAGTACTTGGGAGGAAGGAGCAGGAGGGTCATTGTTCTAGGCCATTTGATGCCCAATAGTAAGACCCCATCTTAGAAACAATAAAAGAAAATATTATAAGCACCTAAAATTTCCTAGCTCCTGTGTGGGTGTGGCTTAGTACACAGCATGATCACATACAATACCCGAGGCCCTGGTTTGATTCCAAACAGTGAAAAAGTAAGTAATTAAATGACATGAATAAATAAATAATTTCACTCCATTCTAAGTGTGTGGACATTCCTCATTGTCTGTCCCTACCACCCTGCATATCACACGTCACTATTCTTCCGTTCTCTAAGCGAGTAGAAGCGAGCAGCTGCTAAGCAGCAGCAGTAGAGTCAGTCTAGGAAGCAGAGGAAGTCTAAAACAGGACACATGACAGGACCCACGGCAGCACCAACCGCCCACTTTTATAGCCTGAGTTTTAGAATAGAAATGATTTCCTTGGGAAATAAATGGTGTGTTTAAATGTGAGAGTCAGCAGCAAATAGTATTAATCTTGTCCATAATTAGAAAAGGTGAAGAACATCCTGACAGATAACAAACCAAGACCTTAATTGGGAGCCAGGTCCTCATAGCACACCCCGGTCTGCAAAGCAGAGGCAGAAGAGTCACAAGCTCCAGTCACAAAGGCTACATAGCAAAGCCTTGTCTAAATCATAGAAATAAGAACTCCCCCTTGAGGGACTTTGATTATTAAAGTCCGAGTAATATTTGCTTAGGGTTTGTACTGGCAGTCCCGAAGCACGCCAACGCCCTTGACCAACACCCTAATCCAGTCAGGCTAGCGTGAGAGAACTCCACACAACCTCCTTCCTCAAGGTAAAGCAATATGGAACCTGGAGAAGCTAAGATACTTATTACCTTTATGTCAGTTAGATACAAAAGCTTCAAGGTTTTTCCTTTTAAGTCACGTGGTGCTACTGCAGGTAATGATGTGCACACGCTTGTGCCACTGGAGGCAATCATGTGCAAACACTCACATGGGGGTGCTTGAGAAATAACAATGTTTCTGCGTGTAGGATGGCTCAGCAGACAAGACAGTGACACCTGAGTTCCATCCCCCAGACCCACACTAGAAGGAAAAAACCAGCAACTCAATAAAAAGCTGTCCTCTCAACTCCACACCATGGCAGTGCACACACACACACACACACATACATCACAGAGTCAGAACAGTATGCCACAGAAAGTACTGAATTAATGACTCCAACTTCAAGACACTCCGAATGGGACTGGCATGCATATGCCCTGACACCCTTCAGCAAAGGGAAAACCACTGGTCTCCAATGGCATACCACTGGGTGTATCATGACACTTTAGGGCAGGGTGCAGGCCAGCACACAACAAATTCCAACGGTATTTTTGTGAACTTTTTGTTTCATATTGGCCTTTTTGATCTTACTGGTCTTTTGCTTGTTTGATTTTTGTGGTTTTCTTTTTTTTGGTTGTCTTTTTTTTTTGTTTGTTTAGAGATAGAAAGGGAAAGAGAGACAGAGGAACTATGAATGAGAATGAACAAGAACAGAGTTGAGTGGTAGGAAAGTAGAGAGGATTTGAGAGGAGTTGGTAGAGAGAAGTGATTAAAATGTATTATTGTAAATTTTAATTAAAAACAAACAATTTTTGGGGCTGCGGATGTAATACATCGGTCTAGCATTCATGAAGCCCCAAGTTTGAGCCTCAGAATCACAAAACAAGCAACACCAACCCAATTTTGTCTCCCACAGTTTTCCCATTGTTTTCTGAGAAGGGCTAGAGAGAAGCTGGAAGTCACAGAGATTGCTCTTGCGCAGTGGAGTGGACTTTCATCTCCACACTGGGACTGGCCTGGCCGAAACCAGTCATACTCCTCCTAAGGGCAAGCACTAGATGAGGAATTCAGATGCCAAAGGGCAGAGGTTTCCACGCAGAACAGGGCTTACTATCTGCCAGGTTTTCTCCATTCTGAGACTGTAATCGATTAGCAAGAATGGCGATCTTTATCAAAGGAGAAAGTGAAATCCATTTGTGTGTTCGAGTAGCGACCCAGAGCTTTTTAGTCTGTCAATTATTTAACTGAATTAAAATTATTTCATAGTTTGCCATTACGAAGTTTCTTAGGGCTTGGTCAGCCCTGAAAATACAACGACCTGAGTTCAGTCTCTAGAACTCCCTTGTCAAAAAGCTGGGTGTGGTGACCCATACCTGTAAGTTCGGGGACCTGGTGGCCAGCTAACCTCACCTACTTGGTAAGCTAGTTGGTGGGTTAAGGTCTGCATGCTGAGGAGAGTCTGGCTCCATCTCAAGAGATATTAAAACCTCCCCCCAAACCTCAACCAAGAGGCTTGAGTGTTCAAACTTGCTTTGAGAAACTCACACGTGGTCTTTAACTGGTTACATCTTTCTGTTAGTTAAAAGGCATTCTATGCTTCCTGCTAAGTGCACCATGTCCTGGTATCTCAAGATCTGCATCTTTCAAACTATAGTCTCCATCTTATTGCAGCTGAATCTCTGTGCTGGAAACAGAACAAGGTGAAAACGTTTCTGTCTTGGACTTTCCACCATACAGTTTGTACTCTGCTGAAAAGGAACACTACTGTACTGATTGCTACTTTGTATAGGGCATATTAGCAAAAATGGGAAGGTAAGCTTTTCCTATTGGTGCATTGTTGTGAGATATTTGTACACTGTGAAGAGGCATTGCTGTGGCTGATATAATAAAAAGCTGCATGGCCAATAGCTAGGCAGGAGAGACAGGCAGAATATCCAGGCAGAGAGAAGAAGATAACACAGGCACACAGGACAATGGATAAGAAGAGCGAGCTAGAAACACAGAATGGGACAGAGGTAAAAACCATATGGTAGAATGTAGATTAATAAAAATATAGGCTAATTAAAGTTATAAGAGCCGAGCTTACATAATTAATAAGTCTCTGAGTCGTTATTTGTGGGCTGGTGGTCCTCACGAGAAACATACTGCAGCACGTCCTATCTGATACACCTAAACGGAGAATACACAGACAACTCGCCACACAGCAAGGTTTTCACAGCTCACAATGCCAACAGCACATAGCAAGCACGGCTAACTGGTTATGGACACTGCTCAGTGGAAAAACACATGCTTTAGTTAGTATGTAGGCGGCCTGGGAAGACTCCTCACACAAAGACAATTCAAGCCTGCAATGGGAGGCCGAGACAGAAGGATCATTGAATTTACAGGCTAGCTTGGGCTACACAGTGAGACTCACAATAAAAATTAAAAATTCAAAAAGCACAAGAAGATAAAACATGATTAACTGCACTTTTAGATTCTAAAGTCTTAAACACACTAATTATGAACTAAATTGAATGCTGTAATAGCCGATACAAGCAAATCAAGTATCACTAAGTGATCAGAGATGAAGGACAGGATCACAGGTGATTTTCTTTCATTATTTTCTGTAGTGACTATGTCGCTAATTACCTGGAAACATCAATTACCTAAGTTTCAGGCAGCTAGACTCAGCTTTAGCTAAAGACAGCTGTGCTACTAACTAGAACTAGATGTTTACGAGCTAGGCGGCTAATGCAGCAGTACTTGGTCCCGAGTGCAGGCTATGAATCCAAAGAAATTTAGCTTCTTCTAGAGTTCTCCAGTTCCAGTGCACCGCAGGCTCCCTTGTCTTTCTAGCTTCTTTTCACTTTCTTCCTTTGTTTTCTTTTTAAAGACAGGGTTTCACTATGTAGCCACAGCCTTGAATTTACCCCCTCCTCCCTTAGCCTCCCACGTGCTGGGGTTGTGGTGTGCCCTATACCATTCATGACTCTAGTCTTTTCTTTTTTTCTCCCTATCGCTAACTAATGTCAGGAAGTTTCAGTTTTACATTGCAGCCTGCTACAAGGCTTAGAAGTTCTCAGCTGGCTCCTACCTGCTTCTCCAAGAACCCATCTAGTGACTCATTTGTTCTTTTAGCATTCTGACAGTCTGACAAGACAGACGTGGCAGATGTACTAACAGATCGCTGCTCCCGGGGAAGCTGCATATAAGAATATGGTGATTTGAAGGCTGGAGCAATGGCTCAGTGCTGAAGAGTACTGGCTGCTGTAGCAGAGGACCTGGGTTCTGTTCCCAGCGCCCACACAGCAGCTTAGAATCATCTAGATCTCCAGTTTCAAAGGATCTGACACTCTCTTCTGACCTCCCTAGGCAACAGGCACACCTGCAAAACACTCATATGCATAAAAAAAATACTCATACACATAATCTTTAAAAACGTGATTTTATTATTATTTTGGCATTTATTGTTTTCTCAAATGCACTAGTTCACGAGATCCTGTGTCTTTGACTCTCAAGCAGCCTGAACTACAGGTGGGCATACCACAGCTGGCTTTGACTGTGGGATTCTTTTTCATGCTGTCTCCAACATAAATCCCCAAGCAGAAGGGCATGGAGGGCAATATAAATGAGGCACTGTGGTGTGTGACGTGGCAGAGGAGACAGACAGGAGTACAGGGAGCTTTTCAGGCCACACTATCTCCTTCCTTCTTGAAGAAGGAATTTACCAAACAGATTAAGCAACCTCTCATCAACTGTAAGACAATTTGTACCTTCTTATTCTAGTAGATTAAACAGGGAGAGAAGGCAGGCAGCAAGTACACAAAATGACAGAGAGACAACGAAGTCTGTCATAACTGTCGTCACAGCTCAGTGGTTAAAGTAACTCTGAGGGTTGACACCTTCAGTCCGGGTACCCAGGAGGCAGAAGCAGGCGGATCTCTGTGAGTACAAGGCCAGGTTACATAGTGAAGTCCATGAAATCCTGACTTAAAAAAAGGAGTACATGACCTAAAGACAATGGATATATACTAAGAGAAAGCCTGAAGTACAAACACAGGGTCAGAGAGGTAGCTCAGCTCGCAGCTCTTGCCTCACTAGCAAGTGTCTGGTTCAATCTCCAGCAGTACACATGGAGTACAGCTACACGGGAGAGCAGCATCTACTGCAGGACAAGACTGCCACCTGCTGACAGAAACCTGCACCGTGGCGATGTTTCTGACTTCTGGGATTGTGTGTGTGTTGCTTGTTGTTTTTGGATAGCTGTTTGCTTAATTAAACAATTATTTATTTTAGGGATAGAGTCTCACTATACACCCCTGGCTGGCCTGGAACTCACAGGCTCCATTTGTTTCTGCCTCCTGAGCGCCACCTGCCCAGTCAAGAATGATACTTTAAGGGAGCAGAACAACCTCTCCGGTAAGGTGTTCACACTACATTTAAATCAGAGGTGAAAACACCAATGTTGTGGCACACGCCTATCGGCCCGAGGCACAATATCCAGTTAGAAGCTAGACGGCACAAGAAACGAGAAAGGGCCACCTCATTCTTCTGGTTCTGGTTTGGCCGACACCCATGATCTTCAACATAACGAACTATGTGCCCTCCTGAAGGAGCACCACAAACTGTTAATTGACTAATGAACCACAGTTAACTCCCCGTCACCCATGCACAGGGAAGGGTCTCTTTCATTCCTGGTGGTTTTGGTTTTACTGCTTTGGTTCTGCTGCAGCTTCCTCCTCCTCCCTTTTTCCTCCTTTTTTTTTTACATTAGGATGGGATCTCATGCAGTAGCTGATGCTAGCCTGGGATAGCCCAGAGTAACCTAGAATGTAGAAATCACCCTGCTCCAGTCTCCCAAGTACTAGGATTATAAGCATGAGTCACCAACCTGGCCTTGATAAATGTCCCTTATCTATCTGAAAGCTCGCACAATGTACCCAGTAAGTCTCCGCTTTAAGGACAGAATTCTTTGAATTAAAAAAAAAATAACTAGAACAGTACACACACACCCAATCTAAATTTAGCTGCTGACTAACTAGCTCTAATGGCCCCAAATCAGTCCCAGTACTTGAAAGTTTACTAGGATTGTAAGTTTGAGGCCAGCCCTGCCTACACAGTGATTTCTAGAACAGATGGGGGTACATAGCAAGAACCTGTGTTTTAAAGTAATGTTTCCCCACCCCCAAATCACAGCTACTTCTGAGGCTGCTGGGACATGAGCAGGGGCCCTTTAGGCTCTGAGGGGTTCCTCAAAGTTGCATAGCTGGCAATGAGACCAGTCTTCAGGAGGCTAAGGCAAGAGGATCATGCATTTGAGGTCGTATGTGGTTATATAGCAAGACCTTGTCTCAACATAAGATAACCAATCCACAAAAAAGGATGAAAATCAGATAATTGTGGGGACAAATGCCCAATGGTAGGGTACTTGCTGAGCATGTGTCAGGCCCTGAGTTCCATCCCCAGCAGAAGCACAATTTAAAATACACGTTCTTTATGTACCCTAATTATCTCCAGATGACTGCAATGCTTACATTATCTTCAAGCACGACAAGGCAAATGAGGATTCTGTATAGAATCATAGATGGAACATCTTAACTACAGTTCTACAAGTTGGAAGTCTCTCTCTCTCTCTCTCTCTCTCTCTCTCTCTCTCTCTCTCTCTCCCCCTCCCTCCCTCCCCTTGATGGAGGAAGGTCATTGGTTAAATAAAAAGAAACTGCTTGGTCCTCATTGGTTAGAAGATAGGTGGGAGGAGTAAACAGAACAGAACACTGGGAGGAAGAGGAAGTGAGCTCAGACTCCACAGTGTCTCTCCTCAGACTCCACAGCATTCTGTTCTGTTTACTCCTCCCACCTATCTTCTAACCAATGAGGACCAAGCAGTTTCTTTTTATTTAACCAATGACCTTCCTCCATCATCCCCTCCTGGTGATGGTGTTGAACCTCTGATCCTACTGCCTCAAACTCGAGTGCTAATGGGATGACAGGCGTGTGCCCACAGTTTATGGGATGATGGGATTGACTCCAGACCTCCCTGCATACCAGGCAAAAGCTCTCCAACTGAGATACAGTGCCAGACCCCACCAAGTTTGTTTTAATGTCTTCTCTCTAGTTTTAGATTGCAGTAAGGTCAATTTTAGTGTATGCTCAGAGAAAAACATCAGTTTAACCATGCAAAAGTCATTCTGGATTTTACTCATTATCTGCTTTTTAAAACCACACAAAGAACCTTCAGCAAATTAGCCACTGACACTTACCAACAGCATCAGGGAAATGCAACATCAAACTACCCTGAGATGCCCCTGACCCCAGTCAGAATGGCAGCCACTGGGAAATGAGAAATGCGAGCGAGGCTGCGTCCTCTGTTGGAAATGCAGCCTGGCCCAGCACTGTGGAAAAGAGTGTGAAGAGTTAAACAAACAAACAAACAAACACTTCAACCCCATTACGGCCTAGTCCCTTTTGGACACTGTAAATACTTCCAGTGAAGAATACGGGTGGTTAAAAAATAATCCAACTAATGCCTGAACCCCAGATGTTTAAGTCCCAATACAAAAACATAAGAAGCATGAAATACATTAAGGGAGCAGAACTCTTAAAAATTACTACTCACATATTAACGTCCTCTAACAAGAATAAATGAGATGAAACCCCCGAGAAGGAACTCGAAATGTTTATCACCCTATTCCACTGAAGAGACTAGGAGTAGAACAAACATCTCAGCGTAATAGAGGCTAAATACAACACATCTATAGCCAACCTCATACAAAAGGAAGGAAAACTCAAAGTATTTCCACTGAAGTTAGGAATAAGGCAAGGGTGTCCATTTTCTCCCCTCACTAAATATAGCACTTTAAGTCTTAGCTTGGACAAAAGAAGGAAATAAATGGGACACAAATAAGAAAGGAAGTCAAAGTACCCTTCCTTGAAGATGCTATGACTCTATTGGAAAAGACTACCGTGACTGTGCCTCATCAGAAGACTCTTAGCACTGATCAACACTTTTAGTAAGATACGGGTATGCAAAATTAACACAAAACATCTGTAGGCTTTCTACATACCAATAACGAACATGCTAAGAGAGGAGCCAGGAAAGCAATCCCATTCACACTGTATCAAAAAGTAAAATACTGCTGGCTGAAGAGATGGTTCAGCAGTTAAGAGCACTGGTTGCTCTTCCAGAGGACCTGGGAACAACTAACTGCCTGGAACTCCAGCTCCAGGGCATCTGACACCATTTTCTGGCCTCTGAAAGTATCTGCACTTATGTGTGTTACACACACACACACACACACACACACACAGAATTAAAAATGAGATATTTTTAAAGTATCTTATAATAAATCTAAAGAATGAACTTAAAAGTCCTGTACAATTTTAGAACACCCTGTTTAAGCAGAGAGCTGGCTAGACCTGAGTGCACAGCTGTCTTAAACCCAAGAGAGATGAAGGCAGGAGGATCAGTTGAGCCCAATTTAGGTAACAGTCATGAGATTCCTTTCAAAAGAGGCCAGGTGGTGATGGTGGTGCACATCTTTAATCCCAGCACTTGGGAGGCAGAGGAAGGCGGATCTCTGTGAGTTCGAGGCCAGCCTGGTCTACAGAGTGAGTTTCAGGATAGAACTGTTTCACAGAGAAACCCTGTCTCAAAAAACCAAAAAAATCCTTTCTACAAAACAACCAAACAAAAGTCAAACAAAAACCTCAGATTGCTGGTCCTTATCTGCAGATTTCTGGTTCAGACTGTGTGTATATGAGGCAGGGCTACATAATTTACTTTCCTTACATCACTAGCAAGTGGAAGAACTGTGTTTAAAAATAATGCTCTATAGTCTCTGGTTGCTTTTGGGAGCCTTGGCTCACACTGCTCTGTTAAGGAAAAACATGTCTACCTCTCAATCCCCAGTCAATGGTGATGCTGCTAATTCAAATATGGAAAGTAGACGGAAGTAAAGAGTGTTTGAACAGACTAAAAATGTGAGGCATTTGCTCGAAACTGGTCCATCTGTCACACAATAAAAGAAATAAGAAAAAACCAATAACTGATTCAGGAAGTAACTCTAAGCTCACTAGCTAGGCTAACAGACTCGTCATTAGGGCTGACAACTGACGTGAAGATAAGCGGAGGAAGCACGACACGACACGTCACGCGTGACTCAGAAGACAGTCACGTGGCCTGCCATAAACACTTCTGGAAGAGTTGCTAACTTGGGAATTCAAGATTATCTCAGGGGCTGGGGAGATGGATGGGTGGTAGAGTACTTGCCTATGCTCAGACAATTCGAGAAAAAGAGAGTTGGCTACAAAGATAAGGTCAATGTCAAGAGTTTAGCGCACTTATATCTCTTATCTTAAAATAGGTTTTCTTCAAATTTGATGAACTGACTTTTACTCCTCAAATACTGCCCTCAGTGTCATCTCCTACTTCCTTGAAGACAGGATTTCTCACAAATTAGATTTGTTTATTCTTTTTAAAGTCCGTGACCTTTGGGTTTAATTTTATCAGTACTTCCCTCTTCTCAAACTTGAACAATGTACCTCATAAACCACCTTTATTTTCAATTGGAAACAAGGTCATAGTTTTTAAGTTCTTACTTCATTTTCAAACTTTGTTTCATCTTCAAACTTGGTTCGAGGTTGTATTCTCTGAAAAGCAAAATTATAAGACACACACACACACACACACACACACACACAGCACTACCGTTAAAACACTTAAACCTCTCTCAGTTTCGTTCTCTTTCCCCTCCTCCCTTTACTCCTACTGAAGTCTAAAGCATATACCTTTTTCTTAAGGAACCCAACTCCTAGTTTCTGCTGATCCACGCTGAAGTTGTTTTCTGTGGTGTAGGACCTGCCTTCCCATGAATACCACTTGAGTCATCCACCTGATTGAAATGAATCATAGTAAACACACGTACAATGTAAAATCCTGGTACCCAAGAAGGAGGCTGTCTTAGTCACCTTTCCCACTGGTGTGACAAAACACCATGACCAAGGCAACTTACAGAAGGAAAGCATTTAACTTAAAGGCCATGGTTCGAAAGGGTTAGAGTCCATGGCCTTCACCAAGGAACACAAGAGAAGAGCAGGCAGGCAGGTGTGGCTGGAGCAATAACTGCGAGCTTACATCTGATCCACAAGCACAAAAAGAGCTGACAGGAAATGATGTCAGATTTTGAAACTCCTAAGCCCATCCCAAGTGACACACTTTCTCCAACATGGCCATTCCTAATTCTTCCCAAATAGTTCCACCAATGGGACCAAACATTCAAACATATGAGCCTATGGGAGCCATGCTCATCCAAACCACCAAGTTGGCATGGACTTCTTTGTGGGGTGACCCTTCTTCCATTCAGTCCTCCTACTCCTGACTGGGTCTTTACCCTACTGTATGGCAAGCCACCTACCTGGTGGTCCCTCAGGCTTCCCTGGGGTCCTGGTAGTCCCTTGTGACTCTGGCAGCCCATCTGGGCTCTTGTCTTACTAATGGGGTTCTTGCCCTTCCTTTCTTAGTTCTTGCTTCATAAGTAGCTTGGAAAACTAAGGACCTGAAAGCAAAGGAGATCATGGTGATGTTTGGTATATCCAGTTACAAACATCCTTCTTAATTTTCATCATGTGCCAATCTACCTGGAAGACACATCTATTTAAAACGCTAACCTCTAAACCTGTTATTACTAGGACAATACTTGATCCTTCTCACTATTCCTACTTCTGCTGAACTATCAGATCTCAGTTTATTTTCCAAGATAAAACCAAATCAAGGCCTTACAGACACCACAAGGGACTAGAGGTCAGGCATGTCTCTATAAATAATAGATTTGCTGGGAAGTCATATACGAATAAACTAACAGGTAGATAACTGTCAGAAAATGCCAACTTTATACAACTTTCATTTGCATCACAGAGAAGGGGAACTTCCTAAATGTGGAGGAATGGGGGGAGAGTTTTGTTTTAAGGGTGGTCAACACTGGGCCTGGGGTGCAGCTGAGAAATAGAATGCTTTCCTCAAATATTGAATCCCCAGTGCTGAGAACAGCAAAAATAACACACACACACACACACACACACACACACACACACACACACGCACACACACAAAACAACCAAAAAAACAAAAACCAAAAAACCAACAATTAAAACTTAAGGGCTAAGAGCAAGTGAGGTATCAAAGGAAGTGTGCCGTGCACACAGAAAACATGGGGAAGAAGAGTCGGTTTCCAGGTTGGGGTACACAGTTCGGAGCAGAGCATGTACCTAGACATGTGTAAGATCTTGGACTCAATCCTCTGTACCAAACAAAATAGCACCTAAACTCCCAAACCAAAACCAAACAAACCAACGAAATCCTTCTATGCAGGGTTTTCATTTTCATTACAGAAAAACAAGGCTAGCTTCCTAAATAAATGTGGAGGAAAGATGAAGTGAGGGTTTTGTTCTAAGGGCAGCTAACAATGGGCTGGGGGTGCAGCTCAGAAGTAGAATGTTTTCCTAGCATAGTAAATCACCGGTGCTGAGAACAGCCACACACACACACACACACACACACACACACACACACGCACACACACAGACACACACACACACACACTCCACTTCAACATGAAAAAAAGCATAAAATAAACAAAAAACTCATCAGGAAAAATAGGCTAATGTCTTTATAATTCAATTTAAAAAAGGATATACTGAGAGAAGGTCAAAAGGGTATACACAGAGAGTAAGTGGGCTTCCTAGGAGGCTACTTCCTTTCTGTGGGAAAAACTGTGAGGAAGGGCTGCTCAGGGACAAATATTTGGGCAAGACGATAAGGAACCGGGAGCTCCCAGGGGCCTCTCCCACCTCACCGCCAGCCAGCAGACTCGCAGCCTGAGGAAACTGTAGCCTGCCTCAAATAAAGCTTTTTCCTTGGCTCTCTTGGCAGCATTTCAGTCTTTTCCTGCATTTTAGTTGGTTGTCTTTCCCAGCAGATAAAACGAGTCACTGACTGGCAGGTTCCATCAAGGACCACGAAAACGACAAGTCTGACCTAGAATTGTCCATGGGGGACTGCAGAGGAGGCTGGAACCCAGCTCAGGCACATCCTGAGCCAAGCACGTATACACTGGTGCAGACGAAGCTGAAGGTTTGGAAAAGGCATGGCTAGTCACACTCTCCAGAAGGACGGGCGCATGTGCCTCTGCTGGGCCTCCTCTGCCTACAGAATAGCCCCTTTGTATCTTCCTCTAGCTGGCCACCTTGCTTTTGCTTCAGACACAGAACATTAGTCTGACTGGATTTCCATCCTAAAGCCACAAAGGACCCCTCAGCCTGTAACAGTACCCTTCTTTCCCTGACGTGGAAATCAACCCCAAGCTTAGAGAGAGAACTTTCCGAGTTACAGTTTGCTCAGGTGTAGAGAGGACAGGCAACCTGTGTAAGGGCACACCACTTACAAAGTCCTGAGCTGTCGGACCCAATGTTCCCAGGCTCCTGGGCTCCACAAGGGTATCCAGGGAAATGCCCAAGCAAGGGAAAAGGTACTGTATACCCACTTACAAAACCACTTTGCTCCTAATCTATCTTTATTTCTTTTTTCTTTCTCTCTCTTTCTTTCTTTCTTTCAGTCTTAAAAACTATAGACAAACACAGTTTGATAACTCTGAGCAAATATTAAAACTAAAGCAGGAGACCAAGCAAATGTGTATGTGGTAGCAGGATGCTTTTGGCCAACCATACTCGGTCTTCTCTCTGCTGGAGCAGTCTCTCTGTCGGCTGATTCTGAGCAGCATTGACCAAGGAATGGCCGTCCAGAGCTGGAGACACAGGCCCCTGCTCTGGGAAGATGTCTGAATTGGAAAGAAAGACTTGCTGTTGAGGACTGATGACATTGCTAGTGTCGTGAAGCCTGGCTGCCTGAGTTCCATCCCTGGGTCCCAGGTAAAGCTAGGAGGGAACTGATTCTACAGAGGTGTCCTCTGACCTCCACACATGGGCTGTGGCATGTGTGCATGGACATACATACACATACAACAATAAAAAATAAAACATTTACTCCCATTAGGCACAGTCTGTTAGATGCTTTAGCCAACATCTCGAGCAGAAAGGTGTTGAATCTAAAGTATGCATATTGTCAATTTCTGCAGTCCCATGGCTCCCTGACAACATAACTCCAAGACCAGCACTCAATCTGCTTGTTTCGAGTCTTCCAGGTTCCTTGATCTTATCAGAGTGTTTGGGGCATAGTAATTATGAGTATTATAAATTTAAAAATGGCCTCTGTGTCACACTTGGAAGGCTGAGGCAGGGTTATTCTGTGTTCCAGGCATGTCTACGCCACATAGCAAGACCCTGGACAGCTACTATTTCATTTTCAGCTGGAAAACACTTATGATTTGACGGGGATGTGACAAAGACAGAAGACCCACAGAGCTCTCAGTGGTCAACCGGGAACAATATCAGCAGCACTGAATTTTAACTCCAAATATAAGATAGCTATCTATGAGCCTGTGTGATGCACACATAAGTGAGGACAGACCAATTTCTGGTATGGAATCATCCCAGGATCAACACAGATATTTTACTCCCAAGAATGGGAACTGTAACTCTGTACTCCAAACACACACTTCTCAGACTAACGTCTTTCTCAAGGGCACATCATCAGGAGGAGATGGAAAATAACTGACCGTGGAGAAAACTGACAAGCACATCTCAACCAGAGACAGCTACAAGTTACAAGTTAGGCTGACAGCAGGCAACCTTGCTGCGTGGTAACAGTAACACTTCATAGGTCACCCACTGAGAAACTTACAACCCTACTCATGAGAAAACCCCCTGATAAAATCTAACTAAGAACGGTCTACAAAATTTCTAACCACAACAACCTGAAACCGTGCAGGACAAAAACAAGTAAAGTCTGAGAAAGTGCCCCAGTCAAGAAAGATAAGGAACTCAGGGTGTAGCTGGGGGTGTGTGTGTGCAGAGGCCCTGAGTTTAATCTCAGGACCAGAGTGGGGTAAGATAAGGAGCCACGATGACTAAGTGCGCTGTGGTACTCAAGAGGGACTCCTGGAACAAAGGGCATTATAGTAAAAGTGAAGAAAATCTGAGAAAACGAAACAAAAACCAACCATGGGCACTTAATAATGTGTCAATATTTGTTCACTAACTGTATTAAATGAATCATACTAGCCATTAATAACCGGGGAGAACTGGTATGTGATAAAGGAGGGCACTTGTAAATGAGAATACTATTGTAAATCCATATTGTTCTAAAATAAAATGCACAGAGAAGTGTTTGATAATGACAAATTAATCAGTAATCTTAAGAGACTGTAGGTGTGAAAAAGAGAAATCTGGAGCTGGTCACGGTGGTGCATGCCTGTGATCCTACCCGAGGCAGGACTGCAAATTCAAGGCAAGGCTAAACAACTTAGAAAGACCCTGTCTCAGAAGGATGCAGCCCGGATGAGGGCTTGGGGTGTACTAACGAAGTAGGTATGCTTGTTGAGCAGGTGGAAAGCCCTGCAGTTTCTACCCTGTATAGAGTGTACATATGTTGAAATCTCCATTAATGAGTAGGGGTAGATGTTAATATAGATGCAGGGAGCACACACAAGGATAATTAAATTTGTAAAGTAGTAGCCAACATTGCTAAATGGCTGTCTTATATCTCTGAGTACTTCCAGTGTGCCTTCGAATTGGTTTTCTCTAGATATCTAGGTTGCTATGTTACTGGACATTTCCACCACGGCATGCATAGCTCACCAGCAACTCCCTAATGTCTTTCAATTAAAAATGCCCTGGCCAGCAGGGTGGCTCATGCATGTATGTAATCCTGTACTCAGGAGGCTCAGGCAAGAGGATCACCATGAGTTCAGAGGATAACAACGGGTGTCATTTTTTTCCCCCTAGCCTATCTTGGTTAGGTAGTTATATATTATCTGTGACCAGAACAGTGATATTCAATGGATATCCCTGAGTTTCTACAAATTCTACGAAGGAAGGGTATAGAGGCAGGCACAGCAGACCCCTAAACCATGGCTATTATAAAAAGAACCAGAGCTGGAATCCATATTTCAGGTCATTCAAATACCCACCTAAGTTTGCAAAAGCAAAGTAATTTCTTCTCACATTTCCTACTGAAATGCTACTCGCTTGGCTTATTACAGCATATTACTAGAATGGTACACATTACAGCTAATTTAAATCGATGCACTCAGTGTACACGCAAAGATGTACCGATCTGTACAGTACAAACAAGCTAAGTTGGCATTTTTGATGGACCTTCATTATTTTCACAATGACTGCAAACCCTTCCTTGTGGTATCTCAGCGGCTATTGGCTGAAGGAGCCGAAGGGGCTCCTCAACAATTGTGAAGAACCAGTCCATAGGTTAAGTACATACAGAAAAATAGTGACATCCGCTTATAAATTTTAAATTATCAATTTTGAGTACGGAGCAAAATAAAGCCATTTAAGTTCTTTACGCAGGCAGTAAAACTTGTGACACAAAATGTTTGCAACCAGCGATATACAAAGAAAATAAGCTTTAATAACACACGAGTAGCCTAAAATACTGTTTAGAATAGTAATAGATTGTCAACTTTATATTCTGGTTCCGGATGTTCACTTGTACTCCAATAAAGAAATCACACTCATCACGCTAAAGTCAACAAGTACCATCAAACCAAAAACCCCAAACGAAACATATCCAACTTAAGAACAACAAACCACTTTTTAATGTACCTCAAATGGAATTCTTGAGACCATTTTTTTCACGAAGCTGTAAATAATTTTTGAAAGAACATTTTAAAGGAGTCACGCAGGAGCTTTGGAGGACGGATACAAGAACACTTCTTGGAGCATTGGACAAGGAAGAACATCCAAATACTCGAGCTATTCCAATATCTCACTGGTTGGCTGGCATTTCTAAAAACACCGAAGATGCTGTTTTCATAACATAACTCAAAGGCAGCCCGGATGCAAAGATGAAAAAAAAAAGGAAAGGAAAGGAAAGGAAAGGAAAGAAGGAAGGAAGGAAGGAAGGAAAGAAGAAACGACTCCTGGACAGGAGTCTGAATCGGATTAGCTGCACCTCTTGGAGGCGGGGGCCGATTAAAGACTAGCTCCGGAGAAACGGGTTTTGCGGCTAGAGGCGGTTATCGCGGAGCATCTATTCGTCCTATTCTCTCAGACAGACACCGTCAAGCATCAGCACGCGTGCAGCCCGCCCTCGCAGGGCCGCCCTCGGCCCATGCCGCTGCGGTTGCCCGCGTGCTTGCCGCTCGCTGCACCCGCACTCACCATCTCGATGATCTTGGTCTTGCGGCCCGTCTTTCTCTTCAAGGTGAATATGTACTGGGCCAGCACCACGCCCGCCACCACCGCGCACACACTGGCGCTCGCCACCGCGCCCACCCGCGCCACGGCCGCGCGGTCCATGGGCAGGCCCGCGTGCGCCCGGCGCGACTGCCTGAAGACCGGCGGCTCCGAGCCCAGGGGCGCGGCACCACGCCGCACACCAACCCGGAGCTCCGCCCCGCGCGGTGGAGACTGAGGAGGCCCCGCCCAGGAGAGGCGTGGGGCGGGGCAGCGGGGCGGGGACAACGTGCCCCGTCCCCGGAACCTCGCCCCTACCTCAGGGGCGGGACTTCCTCTGATCCTGCCGCCAGTGCTGCGCCGGTGAAGACCCGGAAGGAAACCTCTGTAATTCACGGCTTTGAAACAAGTAACGTATATATATTCCAGAATCCCAATGCTCCGGCCGCTAGGTTGTTCCTCTGATACACAGTAAGACCGTCCAAGAAATACAGGCGAGCCCTGCGCCAGTGAAAGAGACTTCAACCAGTTCCCACTCAAAGACTGTGCCCGGACTCTGCCAACATGGACTACAACGCCCAGCAGCCTCTGCGGCGCCGTTTCGGTTTGCGCTACTTGGCTTCCTGGGTTGGAAGGCCAGGGTTAGGTTTTTGCGGTAGTCTGTGAGCTACAATTTTCCCTTCTCAGTCCCATCCTACCCAGCAGTGTGGCAGCCAGACTTGCAGTTGTTCTCACTTGCCAAGTGTTTTTAAAGGGGTTGATATCGTTTCCTCTGCTTCTATCGGAATGGGTATTATGGGAGTGCAAGAGAAATTTTTCAGGGTAGTCGGTCCAATTCTGTTGAGATTGCTGCTGCTGTTTGACCAGGCTGTCTGCCTGATGTGTGCAACCTAAGGAAGTCAAGAATTAATAACTGTTGAGGAGAAAGAATTCTTTTTATTTTCTCTAGGGTTTATCAGCTGGTCTAAAAGCAAATCGACGTAAGACATATTAACCAGAGCAAAACAATTTATGTATTGTACAAATGGCAGTACTACAGAATTATGAGACTCAAGCTGGTTATGGTGCATCATGCTTCTAATATCTGCACCTAGCATACTGAGGCAGGATGATTGCTGCCAATACAGTTGCCAGCTAACTATGGCCATGGACCATGGCCCTGGCTCTAACAAACAACAACAAAAATCTCCAAATAGCCAAAAGATTGAGGCTAACCTATACCATCCTGGGATAATGAAAGACATATGTATTACATTTGACAATTGCAGAGTGAGGTGGAAATGCAGGGTGACTAAAGGTTGCCTTCTGCAGATGAAAAAATTTCCAGGGGCTACGGGTCTGACCTAAGTGATAGGGTGCAAATCAAGCCCTGAGTTCGCAGTTATGTTTGGGATAGCTTTCATCCTGATACATGCACTAATGAAAATTTCCAAATGTCTATATTTCACATACACATTTCTTCTGCACAAAGATTGCTTAAAATTGTAAAGAATTTGTATTAGTTGCTCTTCTGTCGCTGTGATAAAAACACAGCGTGACCAAAGCAGCTTAAAGAAGAAAGAGTTGGCATATGGTGCCAGAGGACTAGAGTCCATAGTAGTGCTGACAGCAGGTGGCTGGCACGGCTGCCGGAGGAGAAAGCTGACAGCACACATCTCAATTCCAAGCGCAAAGCAAAAGGAGTGCCACCACAAGTGGTGCAGAGACTCCAGACTCTCAAAGCATGCTTCCAGAGACATGCTTCCTCCAATGAAGATGCATCACCCCCTTCCCACCAGCATCACTAACTGGGAACCACATGTTCAAACATCTGAGCCTAGGGGGATCACTCTCACTCAAATAACTACAGAATTTATGGGAAATTAAAGGGCTTTTCCTACTTGACCAGCTCTCAGTATCTTTCACATCAAAATAATTATTGTACCAAAGTGGTATGTTTTCTTTTTTGTTGAGTTTTATAACGAAATTTATTATAAATACAACATGTTATGGGCATAAGTTATATGTTTATATTATGTAAATATATTAGTATAAATAAGTTATAAACAAATTTAGCATAAACATATTTTATGGTAAAAGAAATGACAGGTTGTAAAGCTATATGATGACAATTTTATTCTTATTTAGAAACATTTTAGAATATTTCCAAGAAATTAAAATGTACTTGGATACAAGTTCTTTGTATCCTATTATTCAGTGATTTACTAAATATTTCCAATATAAAGGAATAATACAAATAAATTATGACTCAAAAAACAGGTACCCACTTTTGTAATTTTCTTCTTCTTATTATTAAAAATTTCCACCTCCTTCCCTCCTCCCATTTCCCTCCTCCATCCCCCCACTTCCCCTTCCCATCCCTCTCCAGTCCTAAGAGCAGTCAGGGTTCCCTGCCCTGTGGGAAGTCCAAGGTTCTTCCCACTCCATCCAGATCTAGGAAGGTGAGCATCCAAATAGACTAGGCTCCCACAAAGCCAGTACAAGTGGCATGTTTTCTTATGGCATCATCTGATCTTCTTTAACCCTATCTTGAGGTGAGGTGGCTTGAATCTCATCATAGTTAAAGCTAAGGATTACATTTTCTCTGTGTCATGTGTTCATCTCTGTCCCATCCCCGGGGCCACTGCAAAATATTCATAAAGGGAATTACATAGAAAGATAATCCCAAAAGGTGGTTCAAGACCTGACATCTAATGAAAACTTCTGTGTAAATGGCACTTTTTATCCTGACTGCCTGGTCCCAAATAAGCACACAGAAGCTTATATTAATTACAAAATGCTCAGCCAATAATTCAAGCTTATTACTAACTAGCTCTTACATTTTAACTTAACCCATATTTCTTATTTACACTGTGCCTTGTGGTGATATTTTAAAGATGGAAAATATACAGAGAATCTGGATACAGTATGTTATTGTGTTGTCTTCGAATTGTTTGATGGCTGAGGAAGAAGTAACAGCTGCTAAAAGGCATTTGATTTTAAATGCTGCTGAATCAATCCAACATATATATTTTGAAAATGCCTTGGCTTCAAAATTTAGGTCAAAAGATATGTTACTTTGGAGAAGAGGTTTTGCTTTTGTTTCTACAGGAAATGAGAGGCTCTGAATTTATTCTGTGTTAAGAAAAATCAGGTTTGATCATGGAAAGACCCCTGAAAAATCTCTGGTAGGAGTAGATGGCCCATATGATCCAACGCTTCAGAGAACCTCTGTTGAAATCTCTGAGTTCTACATCCAGAACAGCCTCAAGACTGCTGGCTAAGGTGATATTCCAGTTAGGACTTGACTATAATCCTAAATTTTCTTTAGGTTCCCATAAGATTATCAGCACCCCCAAATAGCAGGAAGTAGCCTGGAAAACTATACCCACATTCCCCAAAAATGGGTTGTGGATGTTTGCCTTTGTTTAGAGTGTTAGTTACAAGTTGTTATGGATAATGGTCAGGAAGAAGTCTAAACAATGGAGATTAGATTTAGAGCTTTTGTTTTGGAAAAAAAAAGGGAAATGCTGTGGGGCAATGGTCTTGTACCCTGTAAAGATTTGTCACTTGTATACGTTTAATAAAATGCTGTTTGACCAGTAGCCAGGCAAGAAGTATAGGTGGGGCGGCCAGAATAGGAGAATTCTGGGAAGAGAAAAGGCTCAGTCTGCAGTCATCACCCAGCCACAGAGGAAGCAAGATGAGAATGCCCCACTGATAGAAGGTACCAAGCTATGTGGTTAACACAGACAAGAATGGTTAATGTGAAATGTAAGAGTTAGTTAATAAGAAAGCCTGAGCTTGTAGGCCAACCATTTTGTAATCAATGTAGGCCTCTGTGTGTTTCTTTGGGACTGAACAACTGTAGAACTGGGTGGGACAGAAACTTCTGTCAACATTTATTAGCATGGCTCCCTCTGCATCTGCTGAAGACTTCTCTTACTCGGCCCTTCTTCATCCCATCATTCTGTTTGACTATCCTGCCCAATTTTATCCTGTTCAGCTATTGGCCAGTCAGCTTGATTATTAAACCAATCATAGTGACATATATTCATGCAGCATACAGAAGTATTATTCCACATCATTCATGTCTGTAATTAAACATTGACTGCACAGGTGCCTGCTTTACTTACTTTTATATCACTATGATGAAAGGCTGCAACCAAGGCAATTTATTAAAGAAAGTATTTAATCTGGTTTGCAGTTTCAGGGTATTAGTGTTCTTGATGGCAGGTGAAGGAACAGCTGAGAGCTCACATCTTACTCTACAACCAGAGGCAGAACAAGAGAGCACACAGAATCACATGAGTCTTTTGATACCTCAAAGCCCACCCCTAGAGACACACCTTTTCCAACAAGCCCCATGTCCTAATCCCTCCAAAACAATTCCCCCAATCAGGGACCAAGTATTCAAATAAATGCAAATATATGGGAGCAACCTCTTTCAAATCACCATAATACCCTTTCCACATTTGTTTTGTGTAGGTGGAGACTGCTCTTTCACTTCTGGCGGCCCAGACCTGAATAATCACACAGAAACTATATTAATTACAGCACTTCTTGGCCGAAAGCTTAAACAAATTCCTAGCTAGCTACCTCTTTTATCTTAACACATTTCTATTATTTTGTATTGCCATGAGGATGTGGTCTACCAGTAAGGTTCCATCTGGCATCTGTCTCCTTGGACAACTACATGGTATCTCTTTGATTCTGCCTACTCTTTCTCTATATCTCTATTCAGATTTTCTGCCTGGCTTTATTCTACTAAGTCATTGGCTGAAACAGCTTCTTTATTAACCAATGGTAATAAAACATATTCACAGCATACAGAGTGGAATCTCACATCAGTTTGTGACCATATTTCTCTGATGTCATGTAATGCTTTTTGAGGAAATATAAGCATAACTTATGTAAAATTCTATGAGCATGTTTGAGTAAAGGGTACAAGAAATTCCAAACTACCTTGATGAATGCCATGCGTATCTTAAACATCCTCGGTCAGTGACATGTGCTACAACTGACAGAATTTGTCCAAGATTCTTGGACTTCTTATTCACAGCTAACCATTGTTGGACTGCAGACTGTAAGTCATTTCAATAAATTCATATATACATATATTATTTATTATTATTATTATTTTATTTATGCCTTGGCAATGCTGAAGCTTGCATGGGCAGCCCACATATGGCAATCTTTTGCACTTGTCCATATTGAGTTTCATGATCTAAGTTGATGAGGACGACTGACTAGGTGTCTTCCTCAAGAGGGCACCAGATTTCATTACAGATGATTGTGAGCCACAATGTGGTTGCTGGGAGTTGAACTCAGGACTTTTGGAAGAGTAGGCAGTGTTCTTAACTGCTGAGCATTCTATATTCATTCTATAAGTTCTGTGACTCTAAAGAACCCCGACTAATACAGATCTTATGGTAGTTTGAATAAAATTGGCCTTCATAATGTTATAGGGTCTGGCACTTTTAGGAGGTGTGGCTTTGTTGGAGTGGGTATGGCCTTGTTGGAGGAAGTGTGCCACTGTGGAGGTGGGCTTTGAGGTTTTCTATGCTCACTATAATTTCTGTATAGCCATGTTATTTAAAAGAATTTTTTAGTTTTTTTCCAATATTTTATACATGTATATATTATATGTTGAGTGTATTATATTAACTCTTTGTCCTTACTTATATTCTGGTATCCTTTTCTCTCCTATTGGTATTCTTAATCACTTTAGAGAAATAAAAAATAATTGATATTAATTCTTCTAGAGTTTCCCCCAAATTCTTTCAATGGTATTATCCTTTTTTTGGAAAGTCTGGTAAAATTTAAAAGTTGGATAGAATTCAGTAGTAAATCTCTCTGGGCCAGGGCTTAAATTAGTTAAGAGATTTTTAAAAGTACTACTTCCATCTGGTTGTTTATTACAGATATGTTTAAACTGTTTATCTTCATTGAGTTTAATTTTGTCTAGGAATTCATCCATTTTAAAAGAAATTTTGTTTTTGTTTGTTTTTGAGATTTTAATTTAATTATATTTCTTCCTTCCCTTTTCTCCCACCAAACCTTTCCATATACCCTTCCCATTATCATTTAAATTCATGGTCTCTTCTTCATTGCTATTGCATACATATATGTATTTGCTTATACATATATATTCCTAAATATAGCTTTTAGAGTCCATTTAAAGTTACTTGTACGTATGTTTTCAAGGTTGACTATTTGAAGGTGTGCTCTTCTCTGGGGAGGACTAACCCTCCCACTCACAGGTTTACTCGATTGTTGTATAGTGTTTGTTAGAATTCAGGCATTATGCTGGCCTGTCACCTGACAGGATGTACCCTGGCGAGCCTAGTCCTTTGGACCCAGAGCCCTTGCCCCACACCTTTGTTCCTCGGACCTACCGGTCTTTTGGGCTCCAATTCCTTGGCCTTTATGCCTTCGGTCTTGAACTCCACTGTAAGCAACTTGGTACACCTGGCCCCTCCCCTTGAGAACCTGAGAGAGTGCATTGCCCCTGTGTCATACCTGAGTGCAGGGCAGACAGTATCCTGTCACTTTAAATGGTGATACTCTATATGCTTCTACCTTTTCTTTGCTTCTCTCTCTCTCTCTCTCCTCTTCCACACTCTTGTCTTCAGAGGCAAGTCTCTTTCCTTCTCTCACCCCCTTTTCCATTCCCTTTCTCTAATAAAACTTCTACCATAAGCTCTGTCTTTCTGACATGTCTGTCTCTACCTGTAGCATGGATTCTCACCTTCCAAGGTCTCTTTCCTGCAGAATCTTCTCAGGTTCACTCGGTAAAGCTGTGTAGAGTTGAGGCCTCATTGGCTTTCTCCACTCCCATTTGGCACGTTCATTGGCGTCATCCTTGTTCAGGCCACATTTGGGTGGTAATGTTGGTGAAACGTTATGGGCACAGCTTCTGATGTTAGTAGGCTACACAATCTCACAACAAACTTTTGGGTCCTTTGGTTTTTACTATCTTTCCATTCCCTCTTCTGCAATGTCCCCAGAGCCTTAGGTGTAGGAATGTTTTGCATGTGTATCCGATGGGACTGGTCTTCACATCTCTCCATTTTGATTGATTGTGGTTTTCTGTAGAGGTTGGTTGCAAAGAGAAGTTTCCTTGATGAGGGGTAGAGACTACATGTGTCTGCGGGTATAAGGACAAATTCTTATAGACAATTGTTGGGATTATTTTGTTTCTAGCAAATTAGTGGTTGTAGATTCTCCTCCAATAGCCATGACTGCCCTAGCACTGAGTTGTTGGCTAGGTTTCTAGTATCAGGCATGCTATGACTCTTGTTGAACAGATCTGAAGTACAACCAGAGAGCCATTGTTTGCCTCCAAGATATGTGCATCAGTACTCCTGAACTTGTAAGGTTAGAGTTCCATGCTGGTGGTTGATGTGGGTCATAGGTGTCATTGGTAGGTGGGACTGTTGCTTGCCTCCTTTGGAAGTTTGCATGCACCTTCTGGGTTTGAAAGTTTTCCTTAAAAAATCAACTATTATTTTGATGGGTTTTCTTTATTTGTGGATTGCAGTTTTTCTCTTGAAACTTGCACTACACCTTTACTCTCCTGTCTACTTTGTGTTTTAACTATGAGATGCCACTTATTTTTTTCTCTGTTTTGTCTTTACTGTGTTCTGTGTGCTTCTTGTAATTGTATGGGTGAGTCTTTTCTTAGTTTGGGACAGTTCTCTCTATGATCTCCTTGAAGGTCCTGTATTTGCCATTGACTTGGGATTCTTCTCCCTCACCTTCACATAGAATTTGAAGGTTTTATTTCTCCATGGTGTCCCACATAAACAATACTATCTAGGCATGTACAGCTCCACAACTCACTATCTGCTGATTACATCACCTCAAGTCTGTGCCTCTGTAAGAAAGATTACTTTTCTTAAAGAGTGTTTGGAGGTGGTGACATTTTCTTAATTTTAGCAAAGTGTTGTTAATTTCTAGGTGAGGTCCCAAAGCAACTGTCAAGTAGGAATGGAGGCTATCAGGAATATTTTGGAAGCGGAAAAGATACCTTGGAGAATAGAAATGTTTTTTTCTACTTTTATAAATAGTATATTATTATTTTTACTTGTGTTTTGTTCTCAAGGACTGGGATCAGCTAATGCACACAGACATGTAGGGCCTGGGGAGAATAGCTCACACACAGGAATCCCAGAGCTCAGCTGTTCCTACTGCATGTTTTCCTAGAATTAGGGAAGTTCACTTTCCCATCTGATGGTTGCACTTTCTGACACCCTCAAGGACAGGATTGCCCTTTACAGATGACATGATAATCATGGGTCTAGAGGGAGATGAGCTGACGACTTTCTTCTTTATAACTACTTCGTAGGGCCTCATTCTACATGGATGCTTATCAAAGGCCCGGCCAGGTGAGGGGTTTGTTTTTCTATTCATTAATAGTGAGAGCTATAAGTAGGTGGTGAATGAATTAAGATTTTCTGTAATAAAATACTAGAGAATTCTCTGCTTAAAATTTTACTTTTGAGCCTTATTGTATCAATAGCAAACACAACAGATTCTTATAGACATAAAATATTAGTGTAATGATTTGTAAAAGAACATGGGTTCCACTTACTATGATCTCTGATTGTAAAGTATGTGACAGTAGAAGGTGGGGTTGCAGGAAAGAGGACAGGGTTTAGCAGAAGTTCAGAAAGCAAGAACAGGAAAGGCTAGTAGGGTGAAGATACTCAATAAATACTATATATTGAAAATAAATGTCATGAAAGTCATCCTCTTTTGCAATGATTGTACACTAGTACATATGTAAAAAGTAGCCTCAAATGGAATATTTTAGCAAGTGTATCTGACTATAGATTCTCCTGAGTTTGTGCTTTAATAATTTTAAGAACATGGTTCCATATAGATTATGTGTTAGTTGACAACGTGTTAGTTTTCCATCCCTGTCATAAAACTCCCGAAATGACTTCGAGGGTGAAAAACAAAGGACACACATTTATTTGTTTGCAGAAGTACATTTATAATATTAAGTTACATTTAAATTATAAGATACATTTAAATTGTATTTTGTTTTTTCTCATTTTACTACTTTTCTCAAGTCAACTGATTATGCATTCATATATAAGTCAGAAATACACAACAAATATGAACTAAGTCAGTGTTTATATGTTCTCTTCAATTTGCGTATACTTTCTTAGGAAAGTTTCAACTTACGGCCTAGTGAAACATAAGACATTCTTAATATCATATAAGTTTCCAGACAGAAACCTGCAGATGACTTAGTCTTTGGATCTAGTCAATTTAACAGCCATTGCTTCTCTACTATTATAAATGTTTTTGGGTATACTTTGTATTTTAATACTTACACTAAATATTACAACTTAAACTAATGTAAAAGCCTCCAACAGTGAAATTTCTTTTCAAATAAAACAAATGATTTTTTTTCTCAGTTCATATATATGTTAGCAACTCATTTTGTATCTATGGTAGCCATGGTCATTTTTGTCCAAGTCTCAACTACAGTGAGCTCCAGAGAAAAATGCCACTTGATAAATCAGAAGATGTGTCATTTTTGTATGTAATAAACACTTACAAAGCAATGGATATGAAGTAGAGAGGTTAAAGTGCATACCTTTGGGATAAGAAATGAGCATCTTAGATTACTTTTTAACTTTATATTATTATGGATATTATATATTAATAATTATGGATGTATAATTAATAACAAATTATTACATGCATATAGTTTGTCCATTTGCAATTTTAAAAATCATTTGGGCTACAGTTCTTAGAATTTGGAGACCAAGCCTTGAATTAGTATTACTGTGGAGCTTTTATATATTTATTTATTTAAGATTTATTTTATTTTGCATATACATATGTTTTGCCTACATGTATTTTATGTGCACCACTTTCTTGCCTGGACAGGAGGGCAGTGGATTCCCTTGAACTAGAGTTACAGATGGCCATGAACAACCATGGATTTGTTGGGAATTATACCCAGGTCTTTTCAAGAGCAAGATGTACTCATTAACACTGAACAGTATCTCCACCTTGATCCTGGAGCTTAAAAAATATCCCAGAACATCACTACTGTGGATGTATGTTGGTGAGGGAATCAGACTCCGGCAATTAAGGTGGTTCTATTCCTTTACTAAATCAAGCAATTTAAGAGCCGAACTCACACAAACATAAAGCTTGGTTTATGGTCTCATTCATAGTGTCATTTTAGAGAGCTCTCAGACACTAACTTCTGCATAATTTCTAGACATACATGCATCTATGCATTTGTATATGTGGACTTACTTATATTAGTGAACTTGAAAATACAAAGGAACTCTTTTCTGAGTCAGTGTTTTCTATTTCTCTATCACAAAGCCAATTTTAAAGTACCGAATTAGATTAATTTGATAAAATAATGACCCTGGTCATCAGGGCAAATAACTAACATAGGCCCTCAAGGTCAGACTGTTGAGTGAAATAATAAAAACTGTCTGGGTGCTGATGACCACGTTGACACTGGGGACCTTGATTTCCACTGCATGGGACGGAATCTCTTAAAAACAGAAATTCCAGAAAGATCACTATATGGTCATTTTCTACAAGTTCATGCTTGTCACACTCTGTTGAAAATAGTGTTTGTCTTAGTGTCACATGTTCTCTCTCGTTGAGGGCTCCTAGCTTCACATCTTTGGTTGTGAATGCAGAAGAGAGGAAAGTAAAACAGTCATTGCCAGGATAGGGGTGGTGGGGAGCAATAGAGGAGACTAGCAGGGTACCAGTGGTCGCATCAGGGAAGTGGGGAAAGTGAAGCTCAGTAATTGGAAGGGAAATACAGAAGGAAGAGGGAGGTAGGTGAGATAGCAGTGCAGGTGACTGGAAAAGTCATAAGTAATCAGACTTTTAACTACTTACATCTTCCTTCAAAACAGAAAAGAAAAATAACATTTGTTTTCATAGCTGGGAGTTAGTTCTTTAAACCTAAAATGCAGTCTCATAAAAGTGATGGAGTAGGAACTAAACCTAGAGACATTTGGGACCATTTACAATCATAATTAATGGTTTTTCAATTAATAGGGTGTAAAAAATGCAATAATGACCTCGATTTGTATTGTTGTTGTCTTTAATACCAGATCCCGAGGAAGTAAGATTCCATGAAAAAGGATAAATTGAGATAGCCATTTTTACTGATTAAAATAGTGGGGTTATCATGAAATATCACTGTGATTCTATTAGCATTATGGGTCAAAACATGGATAGTTGCAAAATATAGCATATTAAAATAATGTAACATGAGACTGACTCACCTCACAGTTTTGGATTTCTTTTGTGAATACTTTCCATGTCAATGTAAGTTTTACTCGGTTGTAAACATGTGACTCATAATCTGTGTTCATCACTACTGTTTTAGTTGTTAACTCTAAAACGAGGCAATGTAAATCAATAGGATTGGATGTCTTAAGTTATGACCCCTAGGTGAGTAGCAGGCCCACAAAGTGTCCATTCTGTATAGTATATGACTGTAAATGCCTTTATCATCTCTGTTATGCTATATACACAGGTAGATACACGGAGAAGTATATAGAAATGTGGGCTGCGATATCCAGACTGGAACATCAGAAGTTCAAGACAGGTTAATCAAATATAAGTAGGAACAATTGAATAGTGATGTAGACACACTGACCAGTGAATCACAAGTCTGATGTATACTCTATTATTTTTCCCAGGTATATAAAATATGCTTCTACTATGGTGTTAAGATGAGTATACTTTCCACGTATGTCCTCGTTAAAGAATGTCCTTAACTTCCAAGCTTCACTTGGAGTCCTAGCCAACATTTTTCTCCTTTTTTTCTATACTTTCATAATTCTAGGTCACAGACCTAAGCCCACGGACGTGATCTCCTGTCAGCAGACCTTCATCCACATAGTGCTGCTCCTCACTGGAACCAATATTTGGCTTTGGGACATATTTGAGTCACTGAATTTTGAGAATGACTTCATATGTAAGACAAATTTTTACATAAACAGAGTGATGAGAGGCCTCTCCATCTGCATCACCTGCCTCCTGAGTGTGTTCCAGGCGGTCACTATCAGTCCTAGTTCCTCTTTGTTGGCAAAATTTAAATATAAACTAAAAAAATACATGATCTATGCTTTCTTATTTATCTGGTCTTTCAACTTGTTATTCAGTAGCCACCATATCTTCTATATTGGTGCTTTTACCAATGTGAGTGTAACCAACCAGATGAAGATTACTAAATCCTGCTCCCTCTTCCCCATGAACTACATCATCAAGGGATTCATTTTAACAGTGGCAATCTCCAGGGATGTATTTCTCATAGGAGTTATGCTTACCACAAGTGCATACATGGTGATTATCTTGTCCAGACATCAGAGGCAATGCCAACACCTTCACAGCCTCAGCTACCCAAGAGCATCTCCTGAGAAAAGGGCCACCCAGACCATCTTGCTGCTGGTGGTTTCCTTCGTGATCATGTACTGGGTGGACTTTATCATCTCATCCACTGCAGTCCTGTTATGGATGTATGACCTAGTCATCCCGAGTGTCCAGAAGTTTGTGATGAATGCCTATCCCACAATTACTCCTCTGATACAAATCAGTTCTGATAACAGAATAACTAATATGCTCAAAAACACTCAGTCTGTGTACCACCATATTTTTAGAAAAGGATAATTTATTTTTTAACAAAATAATTTATTTTTATTTATATTTATGAGTATTTTGTCAGCATGTATGTATGTGTGAATTCCTGATATCCACAGAGAAAAGGTCATTCCCCCTCCCTGAACTGGACATACAAATGGTTATAAGGTATCATATTGGTGCAGTTCCAATTATATTTTTTCAAAATACATATTCTTAAACTGTTTAATAGTTCAAGTAGCAAATCAAGATTCTTCATACATTTAAATAAATTTTGTGTTATTACATATGCACATTCTTGTGACGTTTCTGCTGCCAAGTGCTCTAGAGCCCTTTAAGTTCATTGTATATGGTAAGTTAAAATTTCCACAGGAATTCTCTTATCTTTCCTCTTTATATCATAAATGTTCCCTTGATGCTGAGGTTACTCAAAGGAAGCTCCTTGCTGAAGCTGACATTCTATGTTTTTCTTTTGAAGAGATTTTAATCTACTCTCAGTCATCAAAAATTAGTTTAAATATCCTATTTAAACTTTAATTCTTTTTCTTAAGTATGGTTTCTCTGGATCCAGAAAATTTTGTGAATTTAAATTTCCTCTTTTTGCCACAGTTATTTAATGAGCCTTATATGAAAATTCCATGTGCTTGTGTATTTGTTCTTCATCAATTCTTACTGACGTATTAGTCATAAAATAAAAATTGAATACGTATATATACATGATATACAGTGTGTTTTTTGTATATGTGTGTATGTTTGCATGTGTGTGTGCACAGATGAAGGATGTGTGTGCATGTGTACATGCAGGCCAGGAGGCAACATTTTCTATTTTTCTTCATAATCCACTCACCTTGGTTTTGATAATGTCTCTCAGTGCCCTGGGAATTGCCAAATAGGACAAAATGATATCCCAGGTATTTTCCTGTGTCTGCCTCTCCAACTCTGGGATTCCAAATATGCAACACCACACTCCACTTAATTTTTTTTTCTTTTACTGATAATAGTTCTGTTTTACAGAGTATATTCTGAATAGAGTTTCTCTTCCTTGTACTTAGTTCCAGGAAAGCTGAGCTTAGGCAGTGAAGGAAACCATAGTAAACGGATAGCTGGTGAAGATGTCATTGAATGAGGGGATCATATCACAGCCCCAGAAAGCATCAGATCTTGGCCGCTTCGGCCACATGGTTCTGACTTAAGATGAAGGTTAGAAGAAAGAGGCTATGGAATCTCTTTTTGTGACGGAGGAAAGCTGCTGGCTGAGGCCAGGCACAGGGGTGTCATTGCTTGGAGGCTTAGAGAGGCCATTGTGTGTATCTGTGAAAGTCAAACCTGGATTGCCTCAGAGACCCCAGGCTGTTGGTGATGCCAGAGCCATATGATACCTGCTGAGGAAAGCTGCTAACAGGGAGTGGAACCAGCCCAAGTGAGAGAACTGTGATGTGTTTTTGATCCTAGCCATTCTAACTATTCTGGTGCAAGATGGTAGCTCAGAGTCATTTTGATTTGCTTTCCCTGATGATTAAGGATGTTGACCAATTTCTTAAATGTCTTTTATTTTTTTGAGACTTTTTTGTTGAGATCTGTACTGTCATACTATCTCCTGCAGAGTCTGTGTGATCTCTCACAATGCCACAAGCTTCAAGGAAGAGTGCCCTCAGAGAAGGTGTGTGTGTGCTGTGCTTCCTGCATAGGAGTCCTTGCACTTTTGGCATTACCTGCTTATGTTCTAAGGAATAAGGTCTGGTTTCTTCTGGAAGGGAAGATAGTATGTTTAAGTTTCCAGTTTCTACTGATGAGCCATTACCATATACAGGAGTATATGATGCTAATGGAGGAAGATGGGTTAACATTCAAGGGAAAAAGGTTTCCAGGTTTAGTCTGGTGCTTATTAAATGAAGAACAAAAGGCAAACTTAATTAAACAATTAAGACAGGTGCAGCAAAAATGGGATAAGGTTAGATGAGAGAGATACATGCCCTAACTTCTTAAGATTGGTTTTGGAGAAGGTTTGAAAAGGAGTTAGAAATATGGAGAGGAGAGAAGGAACAAGAAGTTCTGCACAGATTGCAGAAATAAAAAAAGACTGTAGACTGTGTGACTGTTAACCACAACTGCTTGCCCTTAGCTCAAATTGCCATGAACTCATAGCCTAGAGAAAGATTTATATTGAAACTAATGCCAAGCCATATCTAGCATGACCAGCCGCAGGCTTGCACTGGGGACATCTGTCCGATGAAATTCTATTCTCATGTATCTGATATAATGATTCTAAGAATAATCTGTACCACATGAAAAAATAATACATGCTGTTAAGCAATCTTTTCTCTATAAAGAATGAGCCTCATGCCAAGTAAAGATGCATTTAGATGCAATTTCCTTTTGAGTTTTGTGTCTGTTTGTCATTCACCATCTCCTTACCCACCTATTACTGAGACCCTGTCCCGTCGGTCCCAGTGCTCCAAGTGAGCTGGTCCTTAGCACTGTACCTCACTTTTCATTGGATTATTTTGTATTTTGACGTCTAGTTCATTGATTTCTTTACATATTTTGGAGACCAGCCCTCTGACAGATTTGGGGTTGGTGAAGATCTTCTTCCGTTCTGTAAGTTGTCATTTTGTCCTATTTATGGTGTCCTTTGCCTTACAGGAGCTTTTTAATTTCAGATGGTCCCATTTATTGATTGTTGCTCCTAGTGTCTATGCTGCTGGTATTTAGGAAGTGGTCTCCTGTACCAATGTGTTCAAGGCTTCCTTCACTTGCTATTCTATCAGGTTCAGTGTACCTAGATTTATGTTGAGGTCTTTGATCCACTTGGACTTGAGTTTTGCACATGGTGATAGATATGGGTCTATTTTCATTCTTTGATTTGATGACATCCAGTTATGCAAGCATCATTTGTTGAAGATGCTTTCATTTTTCCATTGTGCAGTTTTAGCTTCTTTGTCAAAAGTCAGGTCTTCATAATGGTCAGGTGTATGGTTTAATGTCAGGGTCTTCAATTTGATTCCATTGGTTCATGTGTCTTTCTTTATGCCAATACCAAGCGTTTTTTTTTTTTATGACTATGGTTCTATAGTAGAGCTTGAAGTCAGGAATGGTGATGTCTTCAGAATTCCTTTCTGAAATACAGGATTGTTTTAGCTATCCTGTGTTTTGTTTATTTGTTTTTTGAGACAGGGTTTCTCTGTAGCTTTGGAGCCTTTCCTGGAACTAACTCTTGTAGACCAGGCTGCTGGCCTTGAACTCACAGAGATCCACCTGCCTCTGCCTCCCATGAGCTGGGATTAAAGGTGCGTGCCATCACTGTCCGACTATCCCGTGTTTTTTAACTTTCTATATGGAGTTGAGTATTGTTCTATCAATGTCTGTGTTTGATTCTTTTGCTATTTTGATGGGGATTGCATTGAATTGTTCATATCTTTTGGTAAGATTGTCATTTTTATTATGTTAATCCTGCCTATACAAGAAAGACTTAAAGTTCTTGTCATACAGGCATTTCATTTTTTAGGATAGAGTTACCCCATGATATTTCATGTTATTTATGGAGATTGTAAAGGATGGTGGTTCTCTGAATTTTTCTCTGCACATTTATCATTTTATATAGGTCCTACTGATTTTTTTAGTTAAATTTGTATACCACTACATTACTGAATGTGTTTATCAGTTGTATGAGTTCCCTGGTAGAATTCTTGGAGTCCCTCATGTATACTATCATATCATCTGTAAATAGCAATAGCTTTGCTTTTTTTCCAATTTGTATCCTCTTGGTTTCTTTTCTTGTCTTATTGCTCTCACTAGAACTTTGAGTACTATATTGAATAGATGTGGAGAGTGGACAGCTTTGTCTTTCTTGTTCCTGATTTCAGTGGAATTGCTTTGAGTTTTTCTCCATTTAATTTGATGTCAGCTATCAGTTTGCTCTAAAATTGCCTTTATTATATTTAGGTGTGTTCCTTGTATCCCTGATCTTTCCAATACCTTTATCATGAAAGGATGTTGGATTTTGTCGAAAGCCTTTTGAGTAATTTTTAAGGTTGTTTTCTTTTGCTTTATCTGTATTGGGCTGTTGAGGTCTTACAACTATAGAACTACTAGGTTCTGGTGATGCTGTATTATTCTTTATGTTGCTGAGTGTATTCTTGCACTGGCTTCTACCCCCACTTTCCCTTTCATATCCCCCTTTAGTTTCTTATTCCTATTTGATCTTCCCATTAAGCCTCCCTCATCAATCCATAACTATTCTATTTCCCTTTCCTCAGGAGATCCATTGGTCTCCCCAAATCCCTCACTCTATAACTAATATTTGTGCTTATATGGATTATAGCATTCTTATAGATGACTCAACAGCTAAAATCCACATTAAATAGTGAACACATATCATGCTTGTCTTGCTGTGTCTGGATTATCAATCTCAGGATGATTTTTTTCTAGTTTTATCCATTTATGTTTGAATTCTATCATTATATTATTTTTAATGACTGAATAATATTCCACCATGTAAATGTATCACATATCAGCAGTCATCACCCAGACACAGAGGAAACAAGATGAGAAGGCCTCACTGATAAAAGTTAGTAGAAGAGTGATGCCAGTTTGTCTCCTGGTCCCATTTGCTGGGACTATTTTGTTTCCACTATTCCACGTACAAGCCCCTCTTTTAAGTTTCATTTCAGATTCTGTTTACATAGATTACAGAAAGGCACTGGTATTATTTGCCTTCTGTTTGAGCTTAAAAATTGTGCATGTGAGCTGGACTGAGAAAGTGACCTATACTGGAGTGGGTCTGAGACAGTGAACTCCACAGTGGCAGAGAAAACCCCAGGAATGCCAAGTGACCTCCAGAATCATGGAGTGACCAATGGGATAACTGGAACCATAGCACTGTCTGTACCATGAGAGGTAACAATCTGACTCTTATATCCACAGGCACCTGAAAGATTGATCACTAGAGACACAGACAGCCCCAACTACACCAATCAGAGAAAAAGATGGGTAGATAAGGTAAGAACACATGCAACATCACAAAGAGCAACACTACACCAGTAAAAAACAGTGACCCTATAAAAGCAAGTTTTGAATGACCAAATATAGATGAAGCAGAAGAAAATGACTTAAAAATAACTTTAGGAGAATGTTTGAGGCCCTTAAAGAGGAAATGAAAACTTCACTTAAAGAAATGGAGAAAAAGACCAACAAAAAATTGGAAGACATCAACAAATCCCTTAAAGAAAACCAAGAAAAAGCAAATAAACATATGAAGGAAAATCCAAGGCTTGAAAACAGAAATAGAAACAATAAAGCAAACACAAGCCGAGAGAATTATGGAAACAGAAATCATGAGAAAATGATCAGGAACCATAAAGTAAGCATTAACAGCAGAATATAAGAGATGAAGGAGAGAATCTCAAGTGCTGAAGATACAATAGAGGAAATAAACTCATCAGTCAAAGAAAACATTAAATTTAACAAAAGCTTAACACAAAATATCCAGTAAATATGGGACACCATTAAAAGACCATACGAAAGAAAATAGGTATAAGAGGAGATGAATTTTAATTCAAAAGCACAGAAAACATATTTAACAAAATTATAGAAAAAAACTTTTCCAACCTAAAGAAAGATAGAAGACCAGATAGACTGGATTAAAAAAAAGTCCCCTCGCACATAATAAGCAAAATGCTAAACATACAGAATAAAGAAAGAATATTAAGGACTGCAAAGGAAAAAGGTCAAGTAACATATAAAAGTATACTTATCAGAATCACACCTATCTTCTCGTTGGAGACAAGGAAAGCCAAAAGGCCATGGTCAAGTGTTATGCAGACATTTAGAGACCATGGATGCTAGCCCAGACTACTATATCCAGCAAAACTTTCAATCACTATAGAAGGACAAAGCAAGATATTCTATGACAAAACAGATTTAACCAATACCTATCCACAAACCAAGCCCTACACAAAGTACTAGAAGGAAAACTCCAATGCAAGTAAGTTGGCTACGCCAACAAAAACATAGACAATTGATGATCTCACAGCAGCAAATCCAAAAGAAGGGAAAACACACAAAATAATATCACCAACAATGAAAATGAAATTAACAGGAGATAGCAACCACTTATCATTAAAATTCCTTAATATAAATGGATTCAACTCACCTATAAAAATACACAGGGTAAGTATTTGGATAAGGAAACAGAAAACAGAATTCATCCTTCTGATGCATACAAGAAACAGTTCTCCATTTCCTAAGTGACAAGAACTCATGGAGCACCAGAGCTAGGCAAGGGTCTACAAAGAGAAAAAGCAGGAGTCAAATGCACCTGGCATCTGGTGGGGAGGAGGTATACAGAACACTCACCACTACCTTGATTTTGAGAGGAGGAGTTTTTCCTCCATGCTCTTAGGTTGACTGGGATCCAGCAAACCAAAATAACAAAAAAAAGGAGTCCTGGGAGCCAACCTAGTCCCAGGATACTGATGGATCAGGATTGAGCTAGAGACCTGACGATATCCACCAGAACCATAGTGGGACTGAACCAGCTACCTAGGACAGAGAGGGCCTGAGGAAGCAAGCTCCACTGGGAGTAGAAAGTAGGAGCAAATCCAGTCCTGGGATGCAGGCGGATCAGGATTGAGCCAGTAACCAGATTGATAGTCAGCAATCTACACCAGAACAGGTACAGGGGAGTAACCGCTGAGCAAGTGAGTCAGAGCCAGAGACTGATGAGGGTCCAAATGTGAATCTGGGACTTTTAAGAGAGTAGACCTAAGCCAGGACCCCTGTGGGTCTGGGCATGAGTCTAGGACCTTCCAGTAACTAGGCCTGAGCCAGGACCTCTGCCATTCTGGGTGTGAGTAAACCTGGGACCTCTGAGCTAATAGGCAGGAACCAGAGATCTCTGCTGGGCTAGGCATGAGTCTGGGACCTGAGAGAGAGGAGGCCTGAGCCAGGACCTCTATGGGTCTGGGTATTGGTCTGGGACATCAAAGGGAATAGGCAGGAACCTGGAACATCTGCAGGTTCAAATGTGAGTCTGGGACATCTGAGGGAATAAATCTGAGTCAGGTCCTCTGCGGTTCCAGGTGCAGCCAAGCCTAAAAACTCTGAGACAGTAGACCAGAGCCAGAAACCTTTGCAGGTTCAACTTTAAGCCAGGGACTTCTGCAGGAGGGAATCTAGAACAGGATTTACTAAAACAGGGCAAATCCAGCAACCTAGGCCAAAGTAGGCCTGAGACAGAAATCTCCAACGGAGCACGGCAAAGCACACGAACACTGAGCTATCTCCAGGAATATGGAGTAACCAATGGGGTAACTAGAACTGTGGCACTGACGATACCATGAGGAACAATTATCTGAGCTATGGATTCATTGGCACCTAGAAGATTATTCAACAGAATCTCATACAGGCACAACCACATCTATTAGAGGAAAAGATGAGTAGAAAACACACAGCACCACAAAGAGAAACACAGCACCAGTCAAACCTAAAGAACCTACAAAAGGACCTGAACAACCAAGTATAGATGAAACAGAAAAAAATTACCTAAAAAATAACCTCAAGAGAATGTTTGAAACTTTAAATAGGCAATGAGAAATTCCCTTAAAGAAATAGAGGAAAAGGCAAATAACATATTGAAAGACATCAGCAAATCACTTAAAGAAAACCAAGAAGAAGAAATCAAACATATGAAAGAAACTATTCAGGCCTTGAAAACTGAAATAGAGACAATAAAGAAATCACAAGCTGAAGAAATCATAGAAACAGAAATCATGAGAAAATGATCAGAAACGAGAAACACAAGCATGAACAGCAGAATACAAGAGATGGAAGAGAGAATCTCAAACACTGAAAATACAATAGAGGAAACAGATTCATCAGCTAAATAAAACATTAAATCTAACAAAAGCTTAATCCAAAATATCCAGGAAATATGGGACACCATGAAAAGTTCAAATCTAAGAATAATAGGTATAGAAGAAGAAGTTCAATTCAAAAGTGCAGAAAATATATTTAACAAAATCATTGAAGAAAACTTTCCCAACCTAAAGAAAGATATGTTTATGAAGATACAAGAAGCTTATAGAACACCAAGTAGACTGGATCCAAAAAAGTCCTCTCACCATATAGTAATCAAAATACTAAATATACAGAGTAAAGAAAGAATACTAAGAAATGCCAAAGAAAAATGCCAAGTAACATATAAAGGTAGACCTATCAGAATTACACCTGACTTCTCATTGGAGACAATGAAAGCCAGAAGGTCATGGTCAAGCATTATGCAGATATTAAGACACCACAGATGCCAGCCTAGACTACTATACTCAGCAAAACTTTCAATAATTATAGAAGGACAAAGCAAGATGTTCCAGGAAAAAACTAGATTTCACCAATACCTGGTCACAAACCCAGCCCTACACAAAATACTAGAGGAAAACTCCAACCCAAGGAAGTTGGCTACACCAACAAAAACACAGACAATTGATGGTCTCATAGCAGCAAATCCCAAAGAAAGAAAAAAACACACAAATTAACATCACCAACAATGAAAACTAAATTAACAGGAGATAGCATTCCCTGGTCATTAATATCCCTTAATGTAAATGGACTCCACTCACCTATAAAAGGCACAGGCTAATAGATTGAATATGAAAAAACAGAATCCATCCCTCTTCTGCATACAAGCAACACAGCTCAACTTCAAAGACAGACATCGTCTCAGAGTAAAGGGTGGGAAAAATATACCAATTCAATGGACCTAACAAACAAGGGGTGTAGCTATCCTAATATCTAACAAAATAGACTTCAAGCTAAAATCAGTCAAAAGAGACAAAGAAGGTTATTTCATATTAGTCACAGGAAAAATCCATCAAGAGGAAACCTCAATACATCTATGCCCCAAATACAAGGGCACTCTCATATGTAAAAGAAACACTTTTAAAGCTTAGATCACACATTAGACCCACACACTGATAGTGGGAGACTTTAAGACCCCACTCTCACCACTTGACAGGTCAGACAAAAAATGAACAAAGAAATAAGAGAACTAACAGATGCTATGACTCAAATGGATTTAACAGACATCTGTAGAATATTCCATTCAAACAGAAAAGAATATACCTTCTTCTCAGCACTACCTTCTTCTCAGCACCTCATGGAACCTTCTCAAAAATTGACCACATACTTGATAACAAAACAAACTTTAACAAATACAAAAAATTTGGAATAACCCAGTGTACCTTATCAGACTACCATAGTTTAAAACTAGAAGTCATCAACGACACTAATTCCAGAAAATCCACAAACACATGGAAATTAATCAATGCTCACCTGAATCATCAATGGGTCAAGGAAGAAATAAAGGGAAAATTTAATGCTTCTTAAATTCAATGAAAGTGACCACACAACATACCCAAATTTATGGGACACAATGAAAGCAGTGTTAAGAGGAACGTTCATAGCACTAAATGCTTACATAAAGAATCTGGAAAAATCCCACACTAGTGAATTAACAGACCATTTGAAAACTTTTGAACAAAAGAATCAAACTCACCTAAGAGAACTAGATGGCAGGAAATAATCAAATTGAGAGCTGAAATCAATAAAATAGAAACAAAGAAAACAATACAAAGAATCAATGAGACAAGGAGTTGGTTCCTTGGGAAAAATCAACAAAATAGACAAATCTTTATCCAAACTAACTGAAAGGTAGAGGTAGAGAAAGAATATCCAAATTAACAAAATCAGAAATGAAATGGGACACATAACAACAAATGTTACAAATGTTAGGAAATACAAAGAATCATCAGGTCATATTTTGAAAACTTGTACTACACAAAATTGGAAAACTTAAAGGAAATGGACAACTTTCTAGATAAATATCACTTACCAAAATTAAATTAAGACCAGATACACAAATTTAACGACCTATAACTGCTGAAGAAATAGAAACAGTCTTCAAAAGTCTCCCAATCAAAAAAGCCCAGGACCAGATGGTTTCAGCTCAGAATTCTACAAGACTTTCAAAGAAGAACTAATACTAATATTCCTCATGTTATTTCACACAATAGAAAGAGAAGAAACATTGCCAAACTATTTTTTATGAGGCTACAATTACCCGGATAGCCAAACCACAGCAAGACATTACTAAGAAAGAGAGTTACAGACCCATCACCCTCATGAACATCAATGCAAAAATACTAAATCGAATCCAAGAACACATCAGAACCATAGTCAAGTTGGCTTCATTCCAGAGATGCAGGGATGGTTCAACATACAAAAATCTGTCAACATAATCCACCATATAAACAAACTGAAAAATAAAAACCACACGATCATCTCATTAGATGCCAAAAATGCTTTTGACAAAATACAATATCCCTTCATGATAAAGATCTTGGAGAGAGCAAGTATACAAGGAATATACTTAAACCTAATAAAGGCAATATACTGCAAGCCAACAACCAACATCAAACTAAATGGAGAGAAACTCCCAGTGATTCCACTGAAATCAGGAATAAGATAAGATGGTCCACTCTCTTCATATCTATTCATTATAATTCTTGAGGTCCTAGCTAGAGCAAAAGACACACAAAGGAGATGAAGTGGATACAAATTAGAAAAGAAGAAGTCAAATTCTCACTGTTTGCTGATGATATGATAGTTTATTGTAGCATGAGGGCCTTCTCATTGGGGTTTCTGTCCTGTCCAGTTCCCACAGCTGGTAAGCCCCCAAAGAAAATGACACAGAGATTCTACATTAGGTTATAAACTGATTGGCCCATTAGCTCAGGCTTCATATTAGCTCTTATAACTTATATTAACCCATTATTCTTTTCTATGTTAGCCACATGGCTCAGTACCTTTTTCAGTGGAGCAGGTCACATACTGCTTTTTTAGTGTCTGAGGAGGACTGCAGGAAGAGCTTCCTTCTTCCCAGAATACTCCTGTTCTCATTGTCCCACCTCTACTTTCTGTCTGGTTGTCCCACCTCTATTTTCTGTCTGGTTGTCCCACCTATCTTCCTGCTTGGCTACTGACTAATCAGCATTTATTTAAAACATGATTGACAGAATAAGACAATTCTCCCACACCACTCCCCCCTTTTTTTAAACAAAGGAAAATATCCATAGTCCATTTTTTGGGAATATGGGTGTAGTATTTTAGGCTACTTTCAGCTGGTTGGGGGTGCTGATAATCTTATGGAAACCCAAAGAAAATTTAGAATTATGATCAAGTCCTGACTGGAGTATCCTGTGAGGCTTGATCATCTCAGACAGCAGTCTTGAATTTGTTTGGGATGTAGAATTCAGACATCCAGGCCATCTGTTCCTACCAGAGATTTCTCAGGTGGTCTTTTTTGATCAAACCTAATTTTTCTTAACTCAGAATGAATCCACAGACTCTCAGTTTCTGTGGAAACAAAAGCAAAATCTCTTCTCCAAAGTAACATACATTTTGACTTCAATTTTGATGTTAAGTATTTTCAAAATACCTATCTTGGATTAATTCAGCAGCATTCATAAACAAACATCTCTTAGCAGCTGTTGCTCCTTCCTCAGCATTTAAACAATTCAAAGAGAGCATAATAACATACAGTATCCAGATTGTCTGTGTATTTTTCATTTTTATGTGGCTTTACTTTAACCTCTATTTCCTTTATTTTTAAGTTTTGGCTTTTTGAGACAGGGTTTCTGTGCATCTTTGTCCTGGAACTCACTCTGTAGACCAGGCTGTTCTAGATCCACTTGCCTCTGCCTCCCAAGTGCTGAGATTAAAGGTGTGTGCTACCACACCTTGAACTCACAGAGATCTGTCTGCCTCTGCCTCCTCCCAGGCATTGGGATTAAAGGCATGTGCCACCACACCCAACTATTCTCTTTTTTCTTTTAATTACTTTAACCTTTTTCTTTTCTCTTCCAAGCCTGCATATATTTTTAACACACTGTAAAACATTTTGAGGTTTTCTTCCTCTTTGAATCTCTCTTTACTGTATATCTCTCTTTTTCTGACCACACGAGTCCTTAATTTGGTAAGCAATATGGGTAGGATTAAAGCCGTGGCTTTGACGGCTGGATCCAGCCCATTTCTTAGCTCTGTGAGATTCCAGGCTCATGGCACAGGTACCATCTGAAGCCATGTTTATTGCCACAAATCTATGGCATTTCAAGATTCCTGACAGCAAGCAAGCGGCAGCAGTGTGCTCCCAAACCACATTCAAATACTCTGTAGTCGGATCGCCTGCCTGAAAGAATCAGAGTTTTCCCTGGCAGGTCAGCCCAGAAAGCCAGCATCTTAAAACAGCATGGCTTTTTTTCCTGCTATGGCTGAAAACCAAAAAGCATGTTGTCAGCTTTTTATCAACATCATTTAAGTGTTTTGTGGCAGGACCTCTTAAAAGAGCTGCAAGGTTTTGCAGCTAAAGCTGAGTCAGGAAGATTCTCTCTCTCTCTCTCTCTCTCTCTCTCTCTCTCTCTCTCTCTCTCTCTTTGGGATTTTTCGAGTCAGGGTTTCTCCGTAGCTTTCGGTTCCTGTCCTGGAACTAGCTCTTGTAGACCAGGCTGGCCTCGAACTCACAGAGATCCACCTGCCTTTGCCTTCCGAGTGCTGGGATTAAAGGCGTGCACCACCACCGCCTGGCTCAGGAAGCCTCTCTTAAATGAGAGTGCTTGCTTGCCTCTGGCATGCAGAGCAGACCCAAGGAATTGCTGCTATCAAGAAGCAATGCTTTACTCTATTCTTTTCTGTCTAGAATCACTTCCCAAGCTCTGCAGGCTTTATGTGAATGCAGTTGTCCACATGACCACCATTCTGTAGCATGACGGCTTACTCATTGGGGTTTCTGTTCTGCCTAGTTCCCACAGCTGGTAAGCCTTCCCATAAAATCACACAGAGAGTCTACATTAGGTTATAAGCTGGTTGGCCCATTAACTCAGGCTTCATATTAGCTCTTATAAATGATATTAATTTATATTTGGGATCATTTAGATAAGCAATCCCAAAAATTCTATGAAGGAACTTCTACAACACATTAACACTTTCAGTAATGTAACGGGATACAAGATTAATTAAAAAAATCAGTAGCCCTCCTGTACATTATAAAAGGGCTGGGAAAAAATCAAAGAAACAACACCCTTCACAATAGACATGGATAGCATAAAATATATTGGAGTAACTCTAACCAAATAAGTGAAAGACTAGTATGACAAGAACTTTAAATCTTTAAAGAAAGAAATTGAAGAAGACACCAGAAAGTGGAAAGATCTCCTAATGCTCTTGGGTAGTCAGAATTAACATAGTAAAAATGGCAATCTTAACAAAAGCACTCTACAGATTCAATGCAATGACCATCAAAATCCAAACAAAATTCTTCACACCTCTAAAGAACAATAGTCAACTTCATATAGAAAAGCAAAAAACCCAGAATAGCCAAAACCAATCCTGTACAATAAAAGAATTTCTGGAGGCATCACAATCTCTGACTTCAAACTCTACTACAGAGCTACAGTACTGAAAACAGCCTGGTATTGGCATAAGGACTGACAGGAGGACCAATGAAACCAAATAGAAGACCCGGATATTAATCCACATGCCTTCAAACACCTGATTTTTGACAAAGAAGCAAAAAATATAAAATGGAAATAAAAGAAAGCATACTTAACAAATGGTATTGGCATAACTGGATATCAACATGTAGAAGATTGAAAATAGACCCATATCTATCACCTTGCACAAAACTCTAGTCCAAATGGATCAAAGACCTCAATATAAAGCCAGCCACAATGAACCTTATAGAAGAGAAGTTGGAAAGTACACTTGAATGTATTGGCACAGGAGACCACTTCCTAAATATAATACCAGCAGCACAGACACTGAAAGAAACAATTAATAAATGGGCCTCCTGAAACTGAAAAGCTTCTGTAAAGCAAAGGACATGTTCAACAAGACAAAATGACACCCTGCAGAATGGGAAAAGATCTTCACTAACTCCACATTAGACAGAGGTCTGATCTCCAAAATATACAAAGAACTCAAGACATTGGACAAAAAAAGAACACATAATCCAATAAAAAATGGAGTGCAGGCCTAAACAGAGAACTCTCAACAAAGGGATCTAAAATGGCTGAAAGGCATTTAAGGAAATGTTCAACATCCTTAGTCATCAGAGAAATGCAAATCAAAACAACTCTGAGATTCCATCTTACACCTGTAAGAATTGCCAAGATCAAAAACAGTGATGACAACTTATGCTGAAGAGGTTGTGTAGAAAAGGGAACACTACTGCATTGCTGGTGGTAAAGCAAGCTTGTACAGCTCCCTAGGATATCAGTATGGCTATTTCTCAGAAAATTAGGAAACAACCTTCATCAAGAACCAATAATACCACTTTAGATTATATATCCAAAGGATGCTCAATCGTGCCACAAGGACATATGCTCAACTATGTTCATAGCAGCTTTGTTTGTCATAGCCAGAACCAGGAAGCAATCCAAATGTCCCTTGACCAAAGGATGGATAAGAAAAATGTGGTTCATTTACACAATTGACTACTACATGGCAGAAAAGATAAAGTCATTTTGAATTTTGCAGGAAAATGGATGAAGTTGGAGAACATAATTTTGAGTGAGGTAACCCAGACACAGAAAGACAATTACCTCAGGTAGTCCCTCATGAAACATAAAGCAAAAAAAAAAAGAAAGAAAAACCAGCCTACAAACCACAATTCCAGAGAATTTAGACAACAATGAGGACAGTAAGAGAGACATAGATCTAATCTACATTGGAAGTAGAAAAAGACAAAATCTCTTGAGTAAACTGGGAGCATAGGGACCTTGGTGCAAGGTTGAAGAGGGGGGAGAGGCACCTTGATTCCCAATTTTCTGAGAGATCGCCACACTGATTTCAAAAGTGGTTGCAAAGTTTGCATTCCCACCAGCAATGGATGAGTGTTTCCCCTTACTCCACATCCTCAGCAGCATAGGTTATCAATGGTGTTTTTGATTTTAGCCATTCTGACAGGTGTAAGATGGTATTAAAAAGTTGTTTTTATTTGCATTTCCCTGATCACTAAGGAAGTTGAACATGACCTTTAGTATCTTTTGACCATTTGAACTTTTGTTGAGAATTCACTGTCCAGTTCAGTACACATTTTTCTTTCTTTTTTTATTGAGAAAAGGAGAAAAAAAAAACAAGTTTCCACCTCCTCCCAGCCTCACATTTCCCTCACCCTCCTCCCACCCTACGCCCCCTCCTCCCACCATTCTCCCCCTCCCCCCACTCCTCTCCCCCTCCCTCTTCAGTCCTAAGGGCAATCAGCATTCCCTGCCCTGTGGGAAGTCCAAGGTCCTCTCCCCTCCATCCAGGTCTAGGAAGGTGAGCATCCAAACAGCTTAGGTACCCACAAAGCCAGTACATGCAGTAGGATCAAAACCTAGTGCCATTGTCCTTGGCTTCTCAGCAGCCCTCATTGTCTGCTGTGTTCATAGAGTCCAGTTTTATACCCTGCTTTATCAGTCCCAGTCCAGCTGGCCTTGGTGAGCTCCCAATAGATCAGCCCCACTGTCTCAGTGGGTGGGTGCACCCCTCGTGGTCCTCACTTCCTTGCTCATGTTCTCCCTCCTTCTGCTCCTCATTGGGACCTTGGGAGCTCAATCCAGTGCTCCTGTGTGGGTCTCTGTCTCTATCTCCATCCATCACCAGATGAAGGTTCTATGATGATATGCAAGGTATTCGTCAGTATTGCTCTAGGATAGGGTCATTTCAGGTTCCCTATCCTCAACTGCCCAAGGAACTAACTGGGTACCTCAGCTTGGGCACCTGGGAGTCCCTCTAGGGTCAGGTCTCTTGCCAACCCTAAAGTGGATCCCTTAACTAAGAATTGTGGTTCCGTGCTCCCCTATCCAACCTTCCTTTATCCCAATCCTCCTGTTTTCCCAAGGCCCGACCTCCTTCCCTTCTAACTTTTCTCTCCCCATCTCCCCTTACCTCCATCCCACCCCACCCCCAAGATCCCAATTTTCTCCCTGGCAATTTTGTCTACTTCCCTTAGCCAAGAGGATAACTATATGTTTTTCCTTGGGTTCCCCTTCTTACTTAGCTTCTTTCGATTCACCTATTGTAGACTCCGTGACCCTTATTTATGGCTAGAAACCAATTATGAATGAGTACATCCCATGTTCATCTTTTTGGGTCTGGGATACCTCACTCAGGATAGTGTTTTCTGTTTCCATCCATTTGCATGCAAAATTCGAGAAGTCATTGTTTTTTACCGCAGCGTAGTACTCTAATGTGTAGATATTCCATACTTTCTTCATCCATTCTTTCATTGAAGGGCATCTAGGTTGTTTCCAGGTTCTGGCTATTACAAATAATACTGCTATGAACATAGTTGAACAAATGCTTTTGTCATATGATAGGGCATCTCTTGGGTATATTCCCAAGAGTGGTATTGCTGGGTCCAGGGGTAGGTTGATTCCGAATTTCCTGAGAAATCGAAACACTGACTTCCATAGTGGTTGCACAAGATTGCATTCCCACCAGCAATGGATGAGGGTACCCCTTCCTCCACAGCCTCTCCAGCAAAGGTTATCGTTGGTGTTTTTGACTTTAGCCATTCTGACAGGTGTAAGATGATATCTCAAAGTTGTTTCGATTTGCATTTCCCTGATTGCTAAGGAAGTTGAGCATGACCTTAAGTGTCTTTTGGCCATTTGGACTTCTTCTGTTGAGAATTCTCTGTTCAGATCAGTGCCCCATTTTTTAATTGGGTTAATTAGCATTTTAAAGTCTAGTTTCTTGAGTTCTCTATATATTTTGGAGATCACACCTTTGTCTGTTGCGGGGTTGGTGAAGATCTTCTGCAAGTCAGTAGGTTGCCTTTGTGTCTTAGTGACAGTGTCCTTTGCTTTACAGAAGCTTCTCAGTTTTAGTAGGTCCCATTTATTCAATGTTGCCCTTAATGTCTGTGCTTCTGGGTTTATACATAGGAAGCGATCTCCTGTGCCCATCTGTTGTAGATTATTTCCCACTTTCTCTTCTATCCTTTTCAGTGTGTTCGGGATGATATTGAGGTCTTTAATCCATTTGGACTTGAGTTTTGTGCACGGTGAAAGATGTGGGTCTATTTTCATTCTTCTACAGGTTGACATCCAGTTGTGCCAGCACCATTTGTTGAAGACGCTTTCTTTCTTCCATTGTATGCTTTTAGCTCCTTTATCGAAAATGAGGTGTTCATAGGTGTGTGGGCTAAAATCTGGGACTTCTATATGATTCCATTGGTCGACGTCTCTGTTTTTATGCTGGTACCACACTGTTTTCATTACTGTAGCTCTGTAATAAAGTTTGAAGTCAGGGATGGTAATACCTCTAGGTGATTCAGAATTTTAATGTCTAGTTTCTTGAGTTCTTTATATATTTTGGAGATCAGACCTTTGTCTGATGTGTGTTTGTTGAAGATCTTTTCCAATTCAGTAGGATGCCTTTTTGTCTTAATGACAGTGTCCTTTGCTTTACAGAAGCTTCTCAGTTTCAGGAGGTCCCATTTATGCATTGTTGTTCTTATTGTCTGTGCTACTGGGGTTCTACGTAGGAAGTGGTCTCCTGTGACCATGTGTTGTAGTCTACTTCCCACTTTCCTCTTGTATCAGGTTCAGTGTGGTTGAATTTATATTGAGGTATTTAATCTGTTTGGACTTGAGTTTTGTGCATTGTGATAGATATGGTTTTATTTTCATTCTTCTACAGGTTGAATCCAGTTATACCAGCACCATTTGTTAAAGATGTGTTCTTTCTTCCATTGTATAATTTTAGCTCCTTTGATGAAAATCTTGTGTTCATAGGTTGGTGGATTAATATCCAGGTTTTCAATTCAATTCTAATGGTCAATGTCTCTGTTTCTATGCCAGTACCAAGCTGTTTTCATTACTGTAGCTCTGTAATAGAGTTTGAAGTCAGGGATGGTAATGCCTCCGGAAGTTCCTTTATTGTATAGGATTGTTTTGGATATCCTGGGTGTTTTGTTTTTCCATATAAAGTTGATTATTGTTCTCTCAAGGTCTGTGAAGAATTTTGTTGGGATTTTGATGGGGATTGCATTGACTCTATAGATTGTCTTTGGTAGAACTGCCATTTTTACTATGTTGATCCTCTCAATCCAAGAGCATGGGAGATCCTTCCATTTTCAGGTATCCTCTTCAATTTCTTTCTTCAAAGACTTAAAGTTTTGGTCAAATAGATCTTTCACTTCCTTGGTCAGAGTTACCCCCAAGATATTTTATGCTATTTGTGGCTATCGTGAAAGGTGATGCTTCTCTGAATTTCCTCTCTGCATCCTTATCCTTAGTGTATAGGAGGGCAACTGATTTTTTTGGAGTTGATCTTGTATTCTGCCACATCACTAAAGGAGTTTATCAGCTGTAAGAATTCTTTGGTAGAGTTTTTGGGGTCACTTATGTATACTATCATATCATCTGCAAATAATGATAGCTTAACTTCTTCCTTTCCAATATGAATCCCCTTGATCTCCTTATGTTGTCTTATTGCTATTGCTAGAACTTCAAGCACTATGTTGAAGAGATATGAAGAGAATGTACAGTCTTGTCTTGTTCCTAATTTTAGTGGAATGGCTTTGAGTTTCTCTCCATTTAATTTTATGTTAGCTGTCAGTTTGCTGTATATTGCTTTTATTATATTTAGATATGATCCTTGTATCCCTAACCTCTCCAAGACCTTTATCATAAAGGGGTGTTGAATTTTGTCTAATGCTTTTCAGCATCTAATGAGTGATTATATGGTTTTTTTCTTTCAGTTTCTTTATATGATGCATTACATTGATAGATTTTCATATGTTGAACCCGCCTTGCATCTGTTGGGTGAAACCTACTTGATCATAATGGATAATTTTTCTAATGTGTTCTTGGATTCAGATTGCCAGTATTTTGTTGAGGATTTTTGTGTCGATGTTCATGAGTGAGATTGGCCTGTAATTCTCTTTCCTTGTTGAGTCTTTATGTGGTTTTGGCATTAGGGTTACAGTAGCTTCATAAAAAGAGTTTGGCAATGACTTTTCTGTTTCTAGTACATGAAGCACATTAAGGAGTATAAATATTACCTCTTTCTGAAAGTTATGGTTGAATACTGTATTAAATTCGTCTGTTCAGCTTTTTTTGGTTGGGAGATTTTTGATAATACTGTCTATTTCTCATGACTTATAGGTTTATTTAAATTGTTCTCCAGGTCTTGATTTAATTTGGTATATGGTACTAATCTTAAAAAATTGTCTATTTATTTTTCATTTCCAAATTTGGTGGCTTTTGTACTAAGACCTAATGATTCTCTGAATTTCCTCAGTGTCTGCTGTTATGGCCCCTTTTAATTTCTGATCTTGTTAATTTGCATGTTCTCGCTCAGCCTTTTGATTAGTTTGGATAGGGGTTTGTCAATCTTGTTGATTTTCTCCAGCAACCAGCTTTTTGTTTTATTTATTCTTTGGATTGTTTTCTGTGTTTCCATTTTGTTGATTTCAGGGCTCAATTTGATTATTTCCAGTCTTCTACTCCTCCTGGGTGAGTCTGCTTCTTCTTTTTTTTCTAGAGTTTTCAGGTGTGCTGTTAAGTCTCCAGTGTGTGCTTTCTCCATTTCCTTTAAGTGGGCACTTAGTGCTATGAACTTTCCTCTTAGCACAGCTTTCATAGTGTCTTATTGGTTTGGGTATGTTGTGTCTTTATTTTCATTGAATTAAAGGAAGACCTTTCTTTCTTTCTTTCTTTCTTTCTTTCTTTCTTTCTTTCTTTTTTCTTTGACCCAGGGGTTGTTCAATAGTTGACTGTTCAGTTTCCATGAGTTTGTGGTCTTTCTGGGGGTAGAATTGTTGTTAAATTTTAACTTTATTCCATGATGATCCAGAAAGACACAGGTGGTTACTACAAATTTTAATATCTGTGGATGCTTGATTTGTTGCTGAGTATGTGATCAGTTTTAGAGAAGGTTCGATGAGATGTTGAAAAGAAGGTATATTTTTTACTGTTTGGGTGGAATGCTCCTTATATGTCTGTTAAGACCATTTGTTTCATTACATCTGTTGGTTCTCTTATTTCTCTATTAAGATTCTGTCTGGTTGGCCTGTCCATTGGTGAGAGAGGAGTGTTGAAATCTCCTTCTATTAGTGTGTGGGGTTTGATGTGTGCTTTGAGTTCTAGTAATGTTTCTTTTACATATGTCATTGCTTTTATATTAGATATTCAGGATTAAGACTTCATCCTGATGAATTGCTCCTGCTATGAGTATAAAGAGTCCTTCTCCATCTCTTCTCATTTATTTTAGTTTGAAATCAATTTTGTTAGTTATTAGGATAGCCACACCTGCTTGTTTCTTAGGTTCATTTGATTGGAAAACCTTTCCCCAACACTTTACTCTGAGATAGTGTTTGTCTTTGAGGTTGAGGTGTGTTTCTTGTAAACAGCAGAGTGTGGGATCCTGTTTTCCTATCCATTCCCTTTTTCTCATGTTAATAATCTAATTTTTTGTTGAAGTGAAACAGCTATAACTTACTCAAAGCAAGACAGATTTCTTTTTTGTCATTTATTTATTTATTTATTTATTTATTTATTTATTTTTTATTAAAAATTTCTGCCTCCTCCCTGCCTCCCATTTCTCTTCCCCCTCCCCCCACTCCTCCCCCCCTCCCTCTTCAGTCCTAAGGGCAATCAGCATTCCCTGCCCTGTGGGAAGTCCAAGGTCCTCTCCCCTCCATCCAGGTCTAGGAAGGTGAGCATCCAAACAGCTTAGGTACCCACAAAGCCAGTACATGCAGTAGGATCAAAACCTAGTGCCATTGTCCTTGGCTTCTCAGCAGCCCTCATTGTCTGCTGTGTTCATAGAGTCCAGTTTTATACCCTGCTTTATCAGTCCCAGTCCAGCTGGCCTTGGTGAGCTCCCAATAGATCAGCCCCACTGTCTCAGTGGGTGGGTGCACCCCTCGTGGTCCTCACTTCCTTGCTCATGTTCTCCCTCCTTCTGCTCTTCATTTGGACCTTGGGAGCTCAGTCCAGTGCTCCAGTGTGGGTCTCTGTCTCTATCTCCATTCATCACCTGATGAAGGTTCTATGATGATATGCAAGATATTCATCAGCATGGTTATAGGATAAGGCCATGTCAGGCACCCTCTCCTTAGGTGCCCAAGGAACTAGCTGGTGACATCTCCCTGGACACCTGGGAACCCCTCTAGAGTCAAGTTTCTTGCCAACCCTAAAATGGCTCCCTTAAATTAAGATATATACTTCCCTGCTTCCATATCCACCCTTCCTTTATTTTCACCTTCCCATTCCCCCAAACTCTCCCCAGCCTCCCCTTCTCACTTTTCTCTCCCCATTTCTCCTTACTGCCCCCCCCCAAGTTCCCAATTTTTGCCTGGCAATCTTGTCTACTTCCAATATCCAGGAGGATAACTATGTTTTTCTTTGGGTTCACCTTCTTATTTAGCTTCTCTAGGATCACGAATTATAGGCTCAATGTCCTTTATTTATGGCTAGGTTTTGCGGGAGGTCCTTCCGCTCCTCCAGCCAGTAGCCGCTGAGATACCAGCCCATTGGGGCATGGTCTCTCTCTCTTTAAAAAAGTGGCCACTTCCCTCTTCTTTCTCTCTTACTTCCTGCTCCACTTCTGGGGAATAGACTCCCTTCCTGATTCTGCATAGGTCTGTTGTCTGGGATGGTGATCTGTAAGTTTATTCCCCTTTAAATAAATAACTATTCTATTAATCATAATTCCAAACTGGTGTGGGATTGTTGTGACTTACATCTTTGCCTTCATTTGGTGCCCAATGTTTGGTTTTAGGACCCCTCCTTCCCCTGCTTGGCTGCCTGCCGCCAGCTCTGCTTGGCATGAGCCCTCCCTCCCTCAGCCACAGCCTGTGTCATGTGGCCTGTGCATTGTGCCATAGTCTCTGCCCGCGTGGTTTGCTCTTTTCTTTTCTTTTCTTTTTTGTTTTGTTTTTCGAGACAGGGTTTCTCTGTAGCTTTTGGTTCCTGTCCTGGAACTAGCTCTTGTAGACCAGGCTGGCCTCGAACTCACAGAGATCCACTGCCTCTGCCTCCCGAGTGCTGGGATTAAAGGCGTGCGCCACCACCGCCCGGCTGGTTTGCTTTTTTCTGAGTTGTTTTTAAATCTCCCTTGCAAGCGCACTGCTTGAGTGGTACAAACCAGAGCACAAGCAGTTGCCGAAAGCTGCAACCCCTCAGGGCCACTCTGTCATGTGGAGGCATAAGCGGCTTCCAGGTTGCTCTTCTCTACCCCTGGATTCTGGGTTTCTGGTTCTGTCTATGGAATTGATTTAATTACATTTTCTTTGTTGAGAAACTCGCATTTTCCAGTTTTTTACATCTACTAAGGCAGACACTGAAACAGGACCCCATTTTTGTCGAGACTCGGCAACAGTGCCACCTGCTGGATAATAGGTAATATGGCAGTTTTTGTTTCTAACGCAAATTTTACTGCTTTGTTTTTACTAATACAATGGGTTACATCATACAAGATTTATAAGATTATGGGGATTCCTTAATTTGCTTGTTACTAGGTTTCAGTTTTCTTTTCCATATTCTATCATTAAGGAAGAATATGGCACTCATAAGAACGATAGAATCTTTACAAACTAATAATGAACAGAAGAATATGGCACTCCTAAGAACGATAGAATCCTTACGAACTAATAATGAACAACTAATTGACAGGATTAAAATTATTGAAAATCAGAGGTTATCTGAACAAGTGGATATTATGATAGACAAAATTGAATCCATATCCAAGGGTACTAGAAAGTTACCTGAAAGGATTCAGGCTGTTGAATTTGACGTTCAGACTTTATCACAAAGTTTTGATAAGGTAACAGACAGAATGTACCTCCAAGATGGGAATCTACATGATATACAAGAAAAGTTTAGGAGGACATGTTATCTTTGAAGGAAAAAATTAAAGCTTTGGAATCACAGGTGCAGAATGGGGACCAAAAAATTGATACCTCAGTGAAATCACTGGAAACATATACAGGTCAGGAGATTCAGGATTTAAGAGAGACAATGATAAAAAGATTTGAAAAGATTGAAGAAATTATTGGAGCTGGTGAACAGAGTAATAAGGCACAAGGACAAGATACAATGCCAACACCAGCTATTAGAACTGGCTTTCCCAGGATTTTAGCGAAATACCCAATACTTAATTCTGACAAAGCATCAACTTCTAAAGGCTCAAAAGGAGTCAAACAAGCTAGATGGACGCCAATAGAAATGAATGATCTGAAAGAAATTAAGCAAGCTGTTATTAATTTTGGCTTGCACTCTGCATATGTTAAGGAAATGATAAGGACTTGGGCTTCTAATGCTAGAGCTACCCCCCATGATTTCCATCAGTTAGTGTCTGCAGTTTTAGATAATGGACCTTCCTTGATGTTTGGAATTTATTTCAGAGAAGAATTCAAACATATGGAACAGCAAGGAAGAGCAAAAGGTGTGGAGGTTTCCCAAGATCAAATTCTTGGTACAGGAGAATATGCTGATCCACAGGTCCAAGCTCTTTATGATGAAGAAGTACTGTGCCTATGTCACCAAGCAGCTTTAAATGCTTGGAATAGGATACAAGATCCAGCAAAAAGGGTTGAATCATATACCGGGATTAGGCAGGGACAGAGAGAACCCTTTAATGACTTTTTGTAAAGATTAATTAAGACTCGGGACATAGGGGTAACAGACCCAGAAGCTAGATGAATACTTGAATCTCTAGCTTTTGAGAATGCAAACATAGAATGCAAAAAGATAATTGGGCCTTTAAAGTCTAGATCAGCACCTATGGATGAATGGATTCAGTATATGATGAATGTTGAGATGTTTAGTTATAATGATGAATCTTGGGTAGGAGAAGTGATTTCCAAAGCAATGAGGAGACATCAAACTGCCAGGTGTTTTAATTGTGGTAAATTAGGACATTTGCAAAGGGATTGTAGGCAATGAATTTCGAGGAATAATATCTCTTCTGGGAATGACAAAAAATAGGAGACCTCGGCCTTCAGGTATATGTAGGAGATGCAGTAAAGGCCGGCATTGGTCCAACGAATGCAGGTCAACAACAGACAGACAGGGCAACCCGATATCATCAGGAAACTCCTTGAGGGGCCTCTTGCAGGCCCCCAAGCCAACAGTGGCCCAGTCATTCCCAGTCACAGTGGAGAACGTGCCTCACCAAGAAAATTAAAAGCTCCAATTTCTGCTGTAAAAAGTAATACTGGTCTAAATGATGAATTATGCATGGAGGATGAGTCAAAAAACCCAGTAGGCCAGAGTAAACATATATTTTGGCAGATTATGATTAATGATCAAAGACCAAAGCTAAGAGTCTGTATTAATGGCACTTTTATTGAAGGCTTATTAGACACAGGTGCGGATGTAAGTATCATTACTACAGAATCTTGGCATCCAAATTGGCCTCTTCAAGAGGTAGATGTTCAGCTTTTGGGAATTCAAACCCTATCTTGTGTAAAACAAAGCACAAGATGGGTTGAATGCATAGGGCCCGAAGGGCAAATAGGAAGACCAAGGCCATATATAGCCAATATTGCCATAAATTTATGGGGCCATGACCTGCTACAGCAATGGAATACCCAGATTAACATTCCTGTAGTTCCAGGAACTCATTATTCTGGGAAAGATATGATGAGGTATTATGGGAAAAGGTCACCAGCCAGTCAGGCTGTACAAGAACGTACAGCAAATACAAAACCTTTAGAGGTACCAACTGCCCTACCTTTAAAATGGCTAACTGAGAAGCCAATATGGATCAAACAGTGGCCTCTAGCTGAAGATAAATTACAGGCATTTTAACAGCTGGTGCAAGAGCAACTAGATGCTCACCATATTGAAGAATCAACCAGCCCTTGGAATTCTCCTGCGTTTGTTGTAAAAAAGAAATCTGGTAAAGGGAGAATGGTGACAGATTTAAGAGCTGTCAATAAGGTAATTCAACCTATGGGCCCACTACAATCTGGAATTCCTTTGCCTTCTCTATTACCAAAAAGATGGCCTCTTATAGTTATTGATTTGAAAGATTGTTTTTTCACTATACTGTTACAAGAAAAGGATAGAGAAAAATTTGCCTTCACAGTGCCTACTTATAATAATTCTCAGCCTAATAGGAGATATCAATGGACTATCCTCCCACAGGGTATGCTCAATAGTCCTACATTGTGCCAATATTTTGTAAGTAAGCAATTGGAAATAATTCGTAAACAATTCCCCAAGTCCATAATTTATCATTGCATGGATGACATCTTTTTATCTGATTCAAATAAAGATACTTTAGAAAGGATGTTTGAAGAAGTAAAGAAAGTTTTGCCTCGGTGGGGATTACAAATTGCCCCTGAAAAGATTCAAAGAGGAAATTCTATTAATTACCTAGGATACAGAATAGGATTAGAGAAAATGAAAATGTAAAAGGCACAAATTAGGAGAGACCGGTTAAAGACTCTTAATGACTTCCAAAGATTGTTAGGAGACATTTCCAGTCTACGACCAGCTGTTGGGATAACACCTGATCTAATAGTTCATTTAAACAGAACCTTACATGGTGATAAAGATTTGAATAGTCCAGAAAATTGACAGCCTAAGCAGAAAAGGAACTGACAATGATTGAGGAAAAATTACAGGAGGCACATGTGGATAGGGTGAACCCAAATCTTAGCTGCATCCTAGTCATATTGCCTTCCAGAATTTCTCCTACAGGGATTCTAATGCAGAGGGAAGATATTATTTTAGAGTGGATATTTATACCTAATAAATCAAGTAAAAAATTAAAAACTTATGTGGAAAAAGTCTCTGAATTAATTATAAAAGATAAGCTGAGACTTCGTGAACTAGCAGGTATAGACCCAGCAGAAATTATAGTGCCTTTTACTACTGAAGAAATATAAAAGTTATGGGAAGACAATGAACCATGGCAAAGAGCTTGTGCTAATTTTTTTGGGAGAAATTAATAGCAACTATCCCAAAAGTGGTAGACTTAACCTCATAAAGAGAACTTCTTGGGGCTGGAGAGATGGCTCAGTGGTTAAGAGCATTGCCTGCTCTTCCAAAGGTCCTGAGTTCAATTCCCAGCAACCAAATGGTGGCCCACAACCATCTGTAATGAGGTCTGGTGCCCTCTTCTGGCCTGCAGACATACACGCAGAAAGAATATTGTATACATAATAAATAAATAAATATTTTAAAAAAAGAGAACTTCTTGGATTCTTCCTAGAATTGTATGTCATCCTCCAATAACTGGAGCTCGTACGTTCTATACTGATGCAAATAAATCAGGGAAAGCAGGTTACAAGTCAGATGAATTGAGTAAGGTGGAGCAAAGTCCTTATAATTCTGTCCAGAACCCCGAATTATATGCCGTTCTTATGGTGCTAAGGGATTTTAAAGAACCTCTTAATATAGTTACAGATTCACAGTATGCAGAAAGAATTATCTTGCATATTGAAACCGCTGAATTTATAGCAGATGACACAGAGTTGACTTCATTGTTTATCCAGGTACAAGACATAATCAGGAACAGGCTATGTGCAATGTACATAACACACATCCAGTCTCATACAGGTCTGCCTGGTCCTCTAGCACAAGGCAATGCTGAGATTGATCAGTTATTGATTGGAAGTGTGTTGCAGGCCTCAGAATTTCATAAGAAGCATCATGTCAATAGTAAAGGCTTAAAGAAAGAATTTTCCATTACATGGCAACAAGCTAAGGACATTATAAAGAGATATCCTACTTGTTCTTTCTATAATCAAACACTGTTGCCTGCAGGGAGTAACCCAAAGGGTACTAAGAGAAATGAAATCTGGCAGATGGATGTGTTCCACTTTATGGAATTTGGTAAATTAAAATATGTACACCACACCATAGACACGTATTCAGGTTTTCAATGGGCTACTGCCCTGAGCTCAGAAAAGGCTGATTCAGTAATCACACATTTATTGGAAGTTATGGCCATCATGGGTGTACCTGCACAAATAAAGACAGATAATGGTCCAGCATATGTATCTAAGAAAATGAAATACTTTTTTGATTATTATTATAATATAAAACACATTACAGGTATACCAAATAATCCTACAGGTCAGGCAGTTATAGGAAGATCAAATCGTACTATAAAGGATATGCTGAACAAACAGAAAGGGGCCGAAAATACCCCCAGAAATAGATTACATACTGCTTTATTAACCTTGAATTTTCTAAACGCTAATGAGAAAGAAATGACAGCATCAGAAAGACATTGGATAATGGAAAAGTCTGCTGAACTAAATCAACCGATTTATTTCAAAGATGTGCTGACCTCTCCATGGAGGAAGGGGTTTTGCTCTTGTTTCCACAGGAGAAGAAAAATTGTGGATACCATCAAAATTAATAAAGGTTTGATTTGAAGAGGAGAAATCTCTTGGAAAGGATAAATGACAACTTATCCACAATGATGATATTTATACAGGTGGTAAGAAAAACATATAGAATGGAGGCAGGGTTCTGTTCTTATCTCTACAGGAAAACACTCATCTTTAAAAAATTCAAGGGATGGGGCTGGAGAGATGGCTCAGCGGTTAAGAGCACTGCCTGCTCTTCCAAAGGTCCTGAGTTCGATTCCCAGCAACCACATGGTGGCTCACAACCATCTGTAATGATATCTGGCGCCCTCTTCTGGCCGCAGGCATACATGCAGACAGAATACTGAGAATACTGTACACATAATAATAATAAATAAATAAATCTTTAAAAAAAAATTCAAGGGACCCTGGATATTTGGAATCTGACAGATGGAAAAATACCTGCCCCATAGGAAATATCAAGAAAACTGAATAGGTTGTGTAAGTAAAATATATTAAACCATATTTCTAAATTTATAGAGCTGGTTTTGAAGTTGGACTCTGGCTCAGTCCCTCTCCAATTCCAAGCCTGTTAGTAAGAGAAAAACCCAGAGTTTCTGGAGTTTCTGTCTCATGTCAAGAGCCATGATATGGGACAGAAAGAAATATGAGTTTAGAAAACATCTTTGCTTTTCAATGAATATATCTATCATGCCTTTCATTGAATATATATATATATGTATATATACATATATATATGTATATATGATTAATGTTTAAGTTTTTCACAATGAACAATGAGTTTTTCCTGAAGTGACATTTGAAGTTTCCAGGAAGAAGATGGATCCCCATAACAAAAACTCCACCTGGTTGATATGACGTCATGATATTGATAGCACTACTACAAGACCTGCTTTGGGTACAAGCTGCACAAGACAGTTTCAACTTGGTTAGCTGAAATGGTGCACATCTTATACAACATTTCGGCCAGACCTGGACAAAATATTCAGAGGCTATTTGCAATTTTAAAAGACATTGATCTTGAAATTTAACCATCATTTTACTTTCACAGGATCCCCCAGAAAGAATGTCAGCCCCATGACAGCTGGAAGTAATTCTAGAGGACGACGTCCCTTCTCCCAGTAAAGTTTGCCCTTGGGTTTAGGGACATCATTTAGGGGTTGATTATAATTAGTATATGGTTGAGGGTTGGGGGAGGAATTTTATAAGCTCAGGGATCATTTTAGAAAAAAAATAGGGATCATGGGATAATAGATTTGTAATTGTGAGTTACTGTTTTAGACAAATATATTGGTATCGATTCTTGTATATTGATACAAAGTTAAATTATATTGACTATTGTATGCATGTATGTTTCTACCTCTGTTTAAAACATTTTTTATGTATTGACATATATTGTATATATATATATTGTATATATTTACCATATTGCAGTGTACATTTCTACCTCTGATTTAGATACTTATATATTGTTTGTGTATTGATATATATTTACCATACTGCAACATATATTTGTACATTGTTTATATTTGGAGGTCATTGTCCTCATTTGTTTCACAGTACTTTATTGTCTTAGTCCTTAAGTTAGATAGGTATTGAGAATTATATAGATCAATAGTATTCTAAGTTTGTCATTTATAATTAGACTAATCAGGTTCTTTAGATACATAGAGATTATATTCAGTATAGATAGAAAATCTTCAACCTCTTCAAAGAGCTGTAGAAAATGACCTTTAATCTAACTCAGAGTTTTGTGGTAGTGAGACACAATTGCTCCTGGCAACACTACTCTATTCCCGAGAGAATGTTGAGCACCAAAGACACTCCACCTGGAGCCTTTCTTTTTGGCAGAACTGGCCTTGGGGCAAAGAAATGCCCATACCTCAACCACTTACAGAGATACAGAACATGCATCAATGGATAAAACAGGACTGTCATATCCTGCCAAGACAGGGTAAGATAGTTTTGAAAAGTTGCTTGCCTTTGAAAATGGTATGTCAGTTATATTAGGCCTTAGCCAAAGTTGGTTGCTTCAATGCTGCAAATGTGACTTTGGGTGATTGCCCAGGTAGCCATTTGTCTCTGTGATTTGTTGCATGTTTTGGAAGTCGTTTGATTGCACTTCCTAATTACTCAGGTAACATTATTTCCCTTCTCAGATCTTCGATGGGATTGAAGACTATATAAATGTAGTTACTTTCCACTCATGACTTGGCCAAGCTATTTATTATACAGGACCTAAGCTAGTTCGACTAGGATATTTGTACTTATTGTATATAATTTCGTAGTAGGTTTAGAACTCTCTTACTTAAACAAAAGGGGGAATTGTTGCGGGAGGTCCTTCTGAACCTCCAGCCAATAGCCGCTGAGATACCAGCCTATTGGGGCGTGGTCTCTCTCCCTTGAAAATAGTGGCCACTTCCTTTTCCTCTCTCTCTTACTTCCTGCTCCGCTTGTGGCGACTAGACTCCCTTCCTGATTGCACAGAGGGCTGTTGTCTGGGACAGTGATATGTAAGTTTTTTCCCCTTTAAATAAATAACCATTCTATTAATCATAATTCCAAACTGGTGTGGGATTGTTATGACTTACACCTTCACCTTCAGCTGAAACCAATAATGAGTGAGTACATCCCATGTTCATCTTTTTGGGTCTGGGTTACCACACTCCGGATTGTGTTTTCTATTTCCATCCAATTGCATGCAAAATTCAAGATGTCTTTGTTTTACTGGTGAGTAGTACTCTAATGTGTAGATGTGCTACACTTTTTTTTATCTATTCTTCAATTGAGGGGCATCTAGGTTGTTTCCAGGTTCTGGCTATTACAATAATGCTGCTATGAACATAGTTGAACAAATGTTTTTGTAGTATGATTGGGCATCTCTTGGGTACATTCCCAAGAGTGGTATTGCTGGATCCTGAGGTAGGTTGACTCCCAATTTTCTGAGAAACCACCACACTGATTTCCACAGTGGTTGCACAAGTTTGCATTCCCACCAGCAATGGATGAGTGTTCGTTCCCCATACTCCACATTCTCTCCAGCATAGGCTATCATTGGTGTTGTTGATTTTAGCCATTCTGACAGGTGTAAGATGGTATTACAAAGTTGTTTTGATTTGCATTTCCCTGATAGCTAAAAGTTGAACATGTCATTAAGTATATTTGGCCATTTGAACTTCTGTTGTGAATTCTGTGTTCAGTTCAGTGCCCCATTTTCTAATTGGGTTATTTATAATCTTAATGTCTAGTTTCTTGAGTTCTTTATATATTTTGGAGATCAGACCTTGGTCTGATGTGGTGTTGGAGATCTTCTCCCATTTAGTAGGTTGCCTTAATGTCTTATTGACTGTGTCCTTTGCTTTACAGAAGCTTCTCAGTTTCAGGAGATCCCATTTATTCATTGTTGCTCCTATTGTCTGTGCTACTGGAGTTATATGTAGGAAGTGGTCTCCTGTGCCCATGCATTGCAGGCTACCTCCCACTTTCTCTTGTATCAGGTTCAATGTGGTTGGATTTATATTGAGGTCTTTAATCCATTTGGACTTGAGTTTTTGCATGGTGATAGATATGGGTCTATTTTCATTCTTCTACAGATTGACATTCAGTTAGGGCAGCACCTTTGTTAAAGATGCTTTCTTTCTCCCTTTGTACAATTTTGACTTCTTTGTCAAAAATCAGGTGTTCATAGGTGTGTGGATTAATATCCAAATCTTTAATTTGATTTCATTGGCCAATGCCTCTGTTTTTATACCAGTACCAAGTTGTTTTCATTACTGTAGGTCTGTAATAGAGTTTAATGTCAGAAATGGTAATGCCTCTGGAAGTTCCTTTACTGTATAGAATTGCTTTGGCTATTCTGGGTTTTTTGTTTTTCCATATAAAGTTGATTATTGTTCTCTCAAGGTCTGTGAAGAATTTTGTTGGGATTTTGATGGGGATTGCATTGAATCTATAGATTGCCTTTGGTAGAATTACCATTTTTACTATGTTGATCCTACCAATCCGAGATCATGGGATATTTTTTCATTTTCTGGTATTCTCCTCAATTTCTTTCTTCAAAGACATATAGTTCTTGTCAAAAAGGTCTTTTACTTTCTTGGTTAGTGTTACCCCAACATACTTCATGCTATTTGTGGCTGTTGTGAATGGTGATGTTTCTCTGATTTCCCTCTACAGGTCCTTTGCATATGTATTATGTGTTTTAGCTTTATGTTCTTTATGAGATCCCTAGATATGAACTTGCCTTTCTTTATCTATTTGTGTTTTTTGTTCTTTTTCACTATCTCTTTTTTTCTGATTTGTTTATTTTGTTTTACCTTGATATTTATTTCATTATTAGGCTTAGATGCTTGCTTGTTTTCTAAGGAGAGACAGAAAGGTGTATCTCGATGAGGGAGAGGAGAAACTAAGAGAATCAGGGGAACATGAAACTCTAACCAGAATATATTATATGAAAGAAATAATTTTTTTTTATAAAAGAGAAACACAAAATTTCAGTGGTGGGCTATGGTGGTGAACACATCTAAAGGTAGAGCTGGGGGTGACAGAAACAGGAGAATAACTGGAGCTACGATCTTGGCCTTTTAGTAAACTCTGTGTTACAGTAAGAGATGCTCAAAATAGAAAGTAAATGGGCACAGGAAGAATTAACGGCAAGGTTGTTGTCTCCTGACCTCCATGTGCACATGCACACACATCCTTTATATGAGCACAAGCACATGCATACACACATTCACAAAAAACACACAGAACATCATATATGTGTATATAACAATTTTTAGTTACCAACAATATTTCAGTAAGAGTGAATGAAATAAATTTCAAATACACAGAGAAATGAATTTTTCCACTAAGACTCATTAATTAACCTTGATTAAAAATGGAAAATTCAATTCACATTGTTTTTGTGCTGCAGAGAAACTATACTTATGATAGAGAGTTAAAGCTACAATAGGATATTTACACTATTCTTTAGACTGGAAGTAGATTAAATTCCTTTCAAACAAAAAATGTAAAATATCATTATCAGCAAGGAGCTTCCTTTGAATAATTTCAGTGTTAAAGGAACATTTATGATATAAAATAAAAAGGAGAGAGTAAAAGATTTCCTGTGGAAATTTCAACTTATGCTGTACAGTGAACTTAAAGGACTATGCAGTACTTGGCAACAGAAATCTCACAATATGGCAACAGTAATATCACAAATTTTATTTAAATATATAAGGAATCTTGATTTGTTACTTGAACTATTTAAAAGTTTAAGAAATAAATCTGTATTTTGAAAAAATATAATTGTAACTGAACCAGAATTATGTCTTACAACCATCTCTTTGTTCAGGTCAAGTGGGGCCAATAGCTTCTTCTGACCTCTGTGGGTATCAGGAATCCACACATACACACATGTTGATGCAATACCCATAAATAAAAATAAATAAATTATTTTATTAAAAATGAGAAAAATTATCCTTTTCAAAAAATCTGGTGGCACTTTGACTGCAAGCTTTTCAGTATATCAATTATTCTGCTATCAGAACTGATTTGTACCAAAGGAGTAATTGTGGGATAGACATTCATCACAAACTTCTGAACACTTAGGGTGACTGGGTCATACATCCATAACAGGACTGCAGTAGATGAGATGATGAAGTCCACCGAGTACATCACCACAAAGAAAACTACCAGCAGCAAGATGGTCTGGGTAGCCCTTTTCTCAGGAGATGCTCTAGGGTGGTTGAGGCTGTGAAGATGCTTGTGTTGCCTCTTATGTCTGAACAAGATAATCACCATGTATCCACTAGCGCCCAGCATAACTCCTAGAAGAAACACATCTATAGAGATTGTCACTGCTAAAATCAGTGCCCCAGTGTTGTAGTTCAAAGGGAAGAGTGAACAGGATTTACTGACCTTTATCTGTTTGGCCTCACTAACATTGATAAAAGCACCAGCAGAGAAAATCTGGTTGCTACTGAATGTCAAGTTGAAAAACCAGATAAATAAGAAAGCACAAATCATATATTTCTTTAGCTTATGTTTAAATTTATTCAACAAAGAGGTACTGGGACTGATAGTGACAGCCTGGAACACACTCAGGAGGCAGGTGATGCAGATGGAGAGGCCTCTCATCACCCTGCTTATGTAAAAAGTTGTCTTACATTTGAAGTCATTGTCCATGTTCAGTGACTCAACTATCTCTTTAAGCCAAATATCCCCTTTAGTGAGTACTAGCACTATGTGGATAAAGGCCAGTTGACAGGAGATCATGTCCGTGGGCTTAGGTCTGTGGCTTAGGACTATGAAAGTATAGAAAACAAGGAGAAACATATTGGCCAGGACTCCAAGCCCAGCTTGGAAATTAAGCACAATCTTTAATGAGGACATACGTGGAAAGTGTACTCATCTTAAGCTTGTAGTAGAAGCATATTTCATACATCTGAAAAATAATAGAGTATACATCAGACTTGTGATTCACTGGTCAGTGTTTCTATATCATCATTTTATTTTACCTACTTATTCTTGATTAACTTGTTTCTTTAACTTTTGATGTTCCGGAATGGATATCATAGCCCACATTTCTATATACTTCTCCATGTATCTACCTGTGTATGTAGCATACTAAAGATGATAAAGGCATTCACAGTCACATCCTACACAGAATGCACAGTTTGTGGGCCCGCTACTCACTTATAGGTCATGCCTTAGAAATCCAAACCTATTCATTTACATTGCCTTGTTTTAGAATTAATACATTAAACAGTAGTGATGAACATAGAATATTATTCACATTTTTACACCTGAGTACAACTTACATTGATCTGGAAAATATTCACAAAAGAAATCCAAAAGCATGAAGTAAGTCAGTCTCATGTTGCATAATTTTAATGTGCTCTATTTTACAACCTTTTCAACTCTTAATTCTAATAGAATCATAGAAATAATTCATGATAATTCTGCATTTTAATCAGCAAACTGTCTTAGTTCATATTTTTCTTTATTTACTGTCCCTTTTTCTATGAAGTCTTACATCACCTCAATCTGGAATTAAAGAAATACATACAGTTGGAGACCATTATTGCAGTTTCCACACCTTATTTATTGCATTGCTATTAATTATGATTATAAATGATCTTTAATGTCTTTGAATTATTCCTATTTCATCAGCTTTTGGAACACTCTTCTTCAGGCTTAAAGAACTACCTCACAGCTATCAAGACAAGCACTGGTTTTTCTTTTATTGAGAGGGTGAGTAAATCATTCATAGTAGGATGCCTTATAATTTTTCTCTTTTTGCCTTATGACTTTTTCAGCCATCCATATTGTTATTTTACTACCTCCTATTATATTTATCTCCCTCCACCCTTCCTAGAAACTCCCATTAAATTTTCCCTATCAGCTCAATTGTACTCTGCTACTCCCCTACATCTTCCTCCCACCTTCTGCTATATTTAACCTCTGTCCTCCCCCTGCCTAAGGATCTTTTCGTTTCCATTTCCCTCCTGAAATCACTTGTACCCTGCTGTACTCCTTTCTAAGGCTCCACACACCACCCCAGTCCTGGCCATAGTTCTGGTTTGCTCTGGTCTCTGAAGTTACTACAGGCTACACACTCACATCTTAAATGTGGAGCTAGGAGCATCCAAGAAGAGCGAACATGCCTCACTAAGACAAACACTATTTTCAACACATTGTGACAAACATAAACTTGCCACAGATGACCATCTAGTGATCGTGGTTTGCGATTTCTGTTTTAAAAGCTATTCCTTCCCATGCAGTGGAAATCAAGGGTCCCAGTGTTAACTCACATAATCAACAGTCTTATAATTATAATTTTGATAAACAGTCCTACCTTTGGTTCTTATGTTAGTTATTTGTCCCAGTTACCCATATCCTTAATTTGTCAAATTACTGTAATTCAGTACTTTCAAACAGCGTTGTGATAAAGAAATAGAAAACCACTACATTTACTCAGATTCCTGAGACAAAAGAGTGCTCAATTAAATTGTCAAGATCACTTGTATTCCACACATATAGATGAATGCATGTACATACGTGTGGACATAATGCAGAAGTTAATGTGTGTGATTCTCCCACCAGTGTACATATACAGTAGCTTTACAGTGGTAGTCTGTTTATTTTAAAGTTCCAGAAAACAACCTGGAAGATGGTTCAGTGGTTGAAAGCATATTTTACTCTTGCAAAGGACCTGGATTTGATTTTCAGCAATAACTCGGTGGCTCATAACCATCTTTAACTGCATTTCTGCAGGTTCCATTTCCCTCTCTGACTCATGCATGCAAGTGGCACATAGACACATATGCAGACAAAACTCATAAATGCAAAATAAAAGAAATAAATCCTAGAAATAAATATTAAATACATAAATAAAAGCTCCAGGATACCATTTAATTCAAATCTTCACCTCCAAAATAAAGAATGGTGGTTCAATTCTGTTTTTCAAATTGCAACTGTACAAACCATATATGTAAAATAACCTTCATTAATTGTACATCTATAATTATAGCAATATAGCACATGTATTATATGTAATACAAAAGATGATAATATCAAGTAAAAGGTAATTTAAAATTTTTTTCCTTAGCACAAAGATATGTTCTACAATCTGTATATTTCATATGCATTGATTTGTAAATATCTGTGACTTATAGGAAATCAAGCATCTCCTAAATCATCATGTGTCATTTTTCTATGGAGCTCATTCTGGCTGAGACTTAACCAGAAATAACCCCATATCTACCATTGATACAAATTGAACTATTACCATATAAATGCAATGAGAAAGGATATTTGTTTTACTTGTAAAATAAATTGCAGTGCAGGGGGCTTCGGGTCAGTTTCAGTTACATCATTTACTTATCAGTAGAAAACATGAAGTGTGGCCATAAATATTCACAATATGCAGAAGCCATCACTATTAAATTGACCCAGACCTAGAGACCAAGCAGACTCCAGGCAGCTGTCTGAGGAGATGTGCAACAATAAAAACCAAGGGCTGCTGCGTGGATACATAGCTCTGCATTCTTACAAGAAAATCACTCTAAGCCGGGCGGTGGTGGCGCACGCCTTTAATCCCAGCACTTGGGAGGCAGAGGCAGGCGGATCTCTGTGAGTTCGAGACCAGCCTGGTCTACAAGAGCTAGTTCCAGGACAGGCTCCAAAACCACAGAGAAACCCTGTCTCGAAAAACAAAAAAACAAAAAAAAAAAAAAAAAAAAAGAAAATCACTCTACCCCTTCATTATCACAGTACTTGATTTTAGAACAGTCTTGTTTTAAGACTTATGGTGATCTATGTATTCTTCTTGGTGGAGAATAAATACCATAATGAACATAAAACATACTAGATCAAATGTATCATTTTCATTTTAAGTTTTACCATATTTAGTGAGTAATGACCTAAAAGCAGTATGACGACTCAGAGAGATCATAGAGCAACTGTGTGATTGATGTTCAGGTGACAAGATACATGGTATTGGCTGACGTATTGTCCACTGTCAGCAATATTAATAAGCCTTCAGGAATCTCAGGAAGATGAGGGTCTTAGCCACTCAAATGAGTTCCATGAGCAGATCTTTATGAAATACATAATGCCAGCAGGAACAAATAGTGACTGCCTTTTAAGAATGTATTTATTCATAGCTATTACCTGATACACTTACATAATTAAAATGAATAAATTATTATTTATGAAATTAAATTTAGCTCACTGGCTACTGGAAGCACACAGGCGCTCACTAGAACCTTACAGTCTCACACTTTGGAGCTAGTTCCCCTGCGATGAAGCAGCAGCAGCAGTGTCACTGCAGAGCCTGTGGGGAAGCAGTCAGACCCAGAGCTCGATCACAGGTCACATGGTGGAAGTGTGGGAAAGACATGAAAATGTTCACTGAAAGAGTCTCTCTCTCTCTCTCTGTGTATGTGTCTGTGTGTGCTTGTGTGTGTCTGTGCGTGTGTTTGAAATGACTATTGGGACTAAGAATAGATCAATAGCATATTGTGTGCTGGAGCTGATGTCATGAATATGTGTACAGCACATGAGTGAAACTGTGATTTTTATCAAATATGTTTGTGAAATAATGAACTTTAAGGAAAATGGAGCGTGTGTCCTTTGTTTTCTGTGTGACTTGATGAGATCAATGAGGGTCCTGTCTAGTGCATCAGTGCAGACTTTTAATGTGCATTCTGCAAAAAAAAAATCAAAATTCTATAATGCTTGCAAACAGAAACTCTTGCTTCCATCATCTGTTTTTGTGCTGTTCATAATCTGTGTCCAGTTATGAAATGACATTTACCTGCATAGTTTGTTACATTTATTAAACAAATTCATAATTGTATATTTTCTGATTTCCACTGTAATATTGTTGTATTTGTATGGGTCTGTGGGTTGCTGTCTCGACCTGTAGTTCAGACTGACTTTATTAAACGCACAATGCTTGTGAATTAGCCTTCAAAGTGCTGAGATCAGAGCCGTGTGCCACCACGCCAGCCTTCACTTTCCATGTATTCTCTCATATACATTAGTAAGTGATTTTGCAGCAATATAAAAATGGACTCAAGACATTCAGCAGCTAAACTTAAATTTACTTGGCATTTTTTATGAACATGTATTTTAATGAGCAATTGTATTTTCTAATGACCTTGGAGATTTTGGCTTTAAATAATTTTATACTATTCAATAATTGAAATTACTTTCTCACTGCTAATGAAAATATTATTCAATATTGTATCAGTCTCAATGTTACAAAGTTCAATTTAGAAAACTTGATATATTAAACTTAACTTATTTTACATAAAACACTCACTATGCAACTGACTTTTTCCAACTTTAAACAATGTTGAAGACCATTTTATGGTTTAGTAGGACATAAGCTGAAACTTTCCTCATAATGCCTAAGTATATGAAAACTTAACAAAAACTTACTGATAAACAGTAAATCAGTTAATATTTGTTTTTTATTTCTGTCTTAAGTTTCATATACATAAATGCATGGTCAGTTAGCTTGAGAAAAGTAGTAAAATGACAAAAACAAAGTATAATTTAAAGGAAATTTATTATTATTAATGTACACCTGCAAACTAATAAATGTGTGTTCTCTGATTTTCACCCTCTAAGTTATTTCAGGCTTTTGTGACAAGAATGGAAAACTAAGACAGTGGGCATTACTAGCTGGAATCATGTTCTCAGAATTATTAGAGAACATGCAGGAAAATAGATAGATATCGCTAAAATATTCCACTTGGGGTCACTTTTTACATATGTACTAGTGTATACTCATTGTAAAACTGAAGGATTTTATGACATTTTCATTCAATATATAACATCCATTGATTATCCTCACACTGTTAGCCTTTCCTGTCTCTCTCTCTACACTTCTGCTAGGCTCTGTCCTCTCCAGTAGCCCCACCTTCTACTGTCACACATATTATAGTCAGAGGTCATAGTAAGTGCAATCTATGTTCTTTTACAAATCATTACACTGATATTTTATGTCTACAAACATCTGTTTTTTTTTGTGACACAATGTGGCTCAAAAGTAAAATTCTAAGCACAGCGTTCTCTAATCATTTCATTGCAGAAAATCTGGATTCACTCACCACCCACTTACAACTCTCACTATTAATGAACAAACAATCACACTCACCTGGCCAGGCCTTTGATAAACATCTATGTAGAATGAGGCTCTAAGAAGCAGTTATAAGGAGGAAATGTCATCATCTCATCTCCCTCAAGAAAAATAATTTTCATGTCATCAGTAGAGGGCAGTCCTGACCTTGAAGTTGTTAGGAAGTGCAACCATCAAATGGGAAAGTGAACTTTCCTAATTCCAGGAAAACAGTGCAGTAGGAACAGCTGAGCTCTGGGATTCCTGTGTGTTAGCTATTCTCCCCAGGCCCTACATGTCTGTGCGCATTAGCTGATTCCAGTCCTTGTGAGCAAAACACAAGTAAAATAAAATTATCCTATTTAAAAGAAGTAGAAAAACATTTTCACTTTTCCAAGGTATCCTTCCTGTTTCCAAAATATTCTTGGTAGCCTCCATACTTACTTGACAGTGGCTTCAGAGTCTCATCTAGAAATTAACATAAATTTTGCTGAAATTAACAAGATGTTCATATAGCCACATAACCTTTGATTTACAGCCTGTCCTGTCTGTTATATGTGCTTGGGAAAGGGTGAACAAGAGACCGGCCAGTTACAAGTCTAGCCTAAAGCCCATGGAGGAGAGTAAGCCCACCCTGTCACTGTCTGGAGTACCAGGACACAGAGACTGGATGGCCCAGGGACCGAGGATAGAACCACACACAACAAAAGAAAAAATTGTCAATATAATGATGCTTAACAATGTTCTGTTGTACTCATAGATTTTTGCCTGGCCCACTTGTTAGCAGACAGGCTTCATCCAGCAACAAATGCAGACCCCACAGCCAAACAATAGGAAAGAAATATAAGAAAGAAGAGGAGGAGGAAGAAGAGAATGGGGAAGAAACATCTATAGTTAAAAATTGTGCTTTTTTTTTTCCAAAAAGAAATACTCAAAAATTCTTACCATATCTAAAATAAAAACTGAAGTAGAGATTTGAAGGTTGCTACACAGGGACTAAGATATGAGGCACAAAACAGATGATCAAAATTGGACCACAGCCGGGATGGTTGAAATGAGATGTCCCCTGAAGACTTGGGAATTTAAACCTTTAGTTCCCGGTTGACATTTCTGTATAGGGAGGTTTAAGAGGTGTGACCTTTAAGAAGAAAGTTTGTCACTGGAAATAGCGTAAGTCCTTAACAATCAAAGCCTGCTTCCAGTCTCAGAATAAGTCTGTATCTGAGAGCTGTCTCCTCCCATTTTTTATTCCTCTCTAGGGCTGGGATTAAGGACATGTGTCGCTACCACCTGGTTTCTATTGCAAACAGTTTGGCTAGTGGGATTAAAGGTGAATGTCACTGATTCCTGGTCTGTAAGGCTGACCAGTGGGGCTGTTTTACTCTCTGATCTTCAGGCAAGTCTTATTTATTAAAAGACAAATGAATTTTTGCTACACTTTCCCTTTTTGTCTAAAATAAAAGAAGGCTATAGCTAATATAAGAAAATTGTATACATTAATTCCAATGACTATATACAATATATACAGGCAGTAAATACATCAAAAATGTCCAGTTTATTTGTATTTGACAAATAATTCATATCTATCCTATCTTGGTAAGTCCAACATTCTGTACCTAATTTACTTTTTACTGCAGATGGGTACTATTATGGTGAGCAAATGTATGGTGTGGTATGAGAGAGAGATAATGGCTCATGTGCTATGGGCAAAAGCATATCTGAAGGGGTGAAAGCAGTGAGGAGCAGGTTAATGTGGCTTGATTGCCACCTAAGGCCATGATGAGGTCGGTGCCTGTCCTGCTGCAGCCACCATGTCTAAGTTCTTTGCTCGGTGCATCCATGGTTTGTGTTGATGTCCATGGCTCCTAATTCCGCCAAAGCCCTAAAGGGTAGGATTGTATAGAATTGATCTTGTCCCTCACTTACTGCAACACTATGGAGTATTGGTCCTGCCTCTCACCTAATGAAGCACTCAGGAGAGAGTCCTATACCTCTCCTGGCCAGCACAATAGAGATGACCTTATGTGCTCGGGCATGAGTGAGGGCATTAGAATGGGAGAGCAGGTCAAGCCTGCTATGTGGTTATGTGGTGAAGGAAAGACCCTTCCCCATTCTGTTAGCCAACTACAGCAGATGAGGGACCAGATACAACCTCCCACCCTGCACCAGCTGCAACACTCAGAAAAGTGGAGCCTACACCTTCTGGCTAGAGCAATAAGACAACAAAAGTTGATCAAGGGGATTCAAATTGGAAAGGAAGAAGTCAAACTTTCACTTATTTGCAGATGATATGATCATATACATAAGTGACCCCCAAAACTCTAATAGGGAACTCCTACAGCTGATAAACATCTTCAGTAATATGGCAGGATACAAGATCAACTCAAAAAAATAAAACCAGTATCCCTTCCTTATAAAATGATAAAGAAGCCGAGAAAGAAATCATAGAAAGATCAGCCTTCACTATCACTACAAATAACGTAAAATATCTTGGGGTAACACTAACCAAAGTAGGGAAATACCTGTTCAAAAAGAACTTTAAGTCTTTGAGAAATAATCTGAAGAAGATACCAGAAAATGAAAAGATCTACCATGCTCTTGTATAGGTAGATTCATCATAATAAAAATGACAGTCCTATAAAAAGCAGTGTATAGATTCAAAGCAATCTCCATCAAAATCACAGCACAATTCTTCACAGACCTTGAAAGAACAATAATCAACTTTATATGGGAATACAAAAAAAACCTAGTATAGCCAAAACAATCCTGTAGGCATCACTTCCTTGACATCAAACTCTATTATAAAGCTATTGTAACAAAAACAGCTTGGTATTAGCATAAAAACAAACAGGTTGACCAATGGAATCAAATCAAGGACCTAGATATTAATCCACACATCTACGAACATCTGATTTTTGACAAAGAAGTTAAAATTACACAGTGGAAAAAAGTATCTTCAACAAATGGTGCTACTATAAATTGATGTCAGCATGTAGAAGAATGCAAATAGATTTATATCTATCCCCATGCAAGAAACTCAAGTCCAAATGGATTAAAGACCTCAATATAAGTTCAACCACACTAAACCTGATAGAAGAGAAAGTGAGTAGTCTTCAATACATGCACACAGGAGACCTCTCCCCAAATATGACACCAGTATCACAGACACTGAGAGAAACAATAATTACTGGGACTTCCTGAATCTGAGAAGCTTCTGTAAAGCTTGTTGACACAGTCAAAAAGACAAAAACGCAGCCTACTGAGTAGGAAAAGATCTTCACCATGCCCATATGAGACTGAAAACTGATCTTCAAAATATATAAAGAACTCAAGAATTTAGACATTAAAATTCCAGATAACCCAATTAAAAAATGTGATACAGAACTAAATAGAGATTCTCAGCAGAAGAATCTCAAATTGTTGAAAGACAACATCCTTACCCATCAGGAAAATGCAAATAAAAACTACTCTGAGATACCATCTTTCATCACTCAGAATGGCTAAAATCAAAAACACCAATGATACCTTATGCTGGGGTAAATGTGGAGTAAGGGGAATACTCATCCTTTGCTGGTGGGAGTGCAAACTTGTACAACCACTTTGGAAGTCAGTATGGCAGTTTCTCAGAAAATTGGGAATCAATTTACCTCAGGACCCAGGAATACCATTCTTGGGCATATACCTAAAAGATGCTCAATCATGCTATAAGGACATTTATTTAATCTTTTAAATTTTTTTAGTTGCAATGATTTGTTTTGCATTTCAAGATGTGGTTTATTTTAGAAAAGTTTCTTTACAATGCAGAGTAAAATGTATATTCTTTAGTATTTGGGTGGATTATTCTGTGGGCATTTTTATGTCTATTTATTATATGAGGTCAATTCTGATGTTTCTATGTATATTTTTCTTTGCAAAATATCTTGTCAACTGGAGAAAGTTGGGTATTGAATTCTCCTGCTATTAATGGATTATGTTAATCTGTGTCTTTTAAAACAAAGATAGAATTTTTTTTAAAATTATGTGTCTCTGAGTTTGGTGTGCATATGTTTAGGGCAATAATGTTTTCTTGGTTAACTGCTCCCTTGATCAGAATGCAGTTTCCCTCTTTATTTTTGTTGATCGGTTTCTATTCCAAGTCTGTTATCTTAGATGTTTGGATGGTGATGCCTCTTTTCTTCATGGTTCCATTTGATTGGAGTACTTTTGTCTATCCTTTTACTCTAAAGTGGTTCCTGTCTTTATATTTAAATTTGCTTTTTGTAGGCAAAAGATAGACTTTGTTTCTTGATCCATTCAGTCACTCTCTGTCTTTTTAGTGGAAAATTGAGGCCATTCATGCTTGAATTGTTATTGAAATGTGTGTGCTAGTTCTGGTCTTCATGCTGTTGATTTTTGGTGTTGTGTTCTCAGTGGTCTTTATGGTTTAATAATTATGGCTCATGTTCATTCCAAAGTCTCTATGTTTTGCTTATCCCTCTATTTACCCCAAAATAAAGCTTCTTGTATTAACTTAGGTTTGTTTTGTTAAATATAAATTATTTTTAGGTTGTAAATGTTTGCAAAATTGTAACTTTTCCTTCAATCATAGCAGTAGTTTTTCTGGGCGTATTATTTTAAATTGGCTGTCATTTAGGACTTGGGTGGTATTATTCCTGGTTCTTCTGGCTTTGAAAGTTTTCCTTAAGAAATCAGCTGTTCTTTGAAAAGTGTTCTTCACTCGTGATTTGCACCTTTTCTTGCAACTTTCAATGCACCTTTATTTCTCTGTCTTCTCAGTGTTTTAAATATGAGATGCTATGGAAATTTCCTTTCCTGGTCTTGTCTTTAATGTGTTATGTGTGCTTCTTCTATGTGTGTGGGTCAATCTTTCCTAGGTTTGGTACAGTTTTTTAAAGATATCTTTGAAGGTTTTGTGTTTGCCATTGACTTGGGATTTTTCTCATTCAACTGTGCATAGAATATGAAAATTTGATTTTTTCATGGTATCCCACACAGACAATTATGTCTAGGCAGGCATTCTACAAACTAAGTTACATCCCCAGCTCCACACCTCATTGTCTGCTGATTATATCACCTCATGTCTGTTCCCCCTGTAAGAAAGATTACTTTTCCCAAGTGTATTTACATACATTTTCTTAATTTTAGCAAAAGTACTTTTAATTTCCTGGAGAAGTCATGAAGCCATGTCAAGTAAGTGTGGAGGCCATTAAGGAATATTTTGGAAGCAGGAAGGATTCCTTGAGGAATCAAAATGTTTTTCTACTTCTTATGAATGTGATGTTATTTTTATTTTAGCATTGTCTAGGACAGGGATCCACTAATTCACACAGACAGATAGGGACTGGGGAGAATTGTTCACACATGGGAAAGCCATGGCTCAGCTGCTCCATCTCTACTGTTGTCCTGGAATTAGAGAAGTTCACTCTCCCAGTTAATGGTACCTCGTTCTAACAACCTCAAGGTCAGAACTTCACCTTACCAGGTGACATGGTAATTATGGGTCTAGAGAGAGATGAGCTGATGACATTTCTTCCCTATAACTACTTCTTAGGGCCTCATTCCAAATGGATGTTTATCAAAGGTCTGGCCAGGTGAGAATTTCTTTTTCTCTTCATTAATATTGAGAGCAGTAAGTGATAGAAGGAAGCAGAGTTTTCTGTAATAAAATGATTAGAGAATTCTCTGTTTAGAATTTATTTTTGAGCCTTATCGTATCAATAGCAAACACCACAGATGTCTGTAGACATAAATTATCAGTGTAGTGATTTGTAAAAGAACGTAGATTTCACTTGCTATGACTTCTGATTGTAATGTATGTGATGTAGAAGGTGGCCTATTGGAAAGAGGACAGGGCCTCGACAGGGAAGGCTAATAGGGTGAAGGTGATCAATGGATATTATGTATTGAATGAAAATATAATGATATCTATCTCTTTGTACAGTAAATGTACATTTATATCTCTGTAAAAATGACCACAAATGGAGTATTTTAATGAGCATATCTGCGTATGGATTCTCCTGAGGGTGTACTCTTATAATTCTATAAACATGGTTCCTCCTAGCTAACGGTAGCTGTGCTAAATTTCCAACCCACTCACAAAACACTTGAAATGGCTTTAGGGTAAAATACAAAGAATACACATTCATTGGTTTGCAGGAGTGCATTTATAATATTAAGACATATATAAATTATATTTTATATTTTCTCATTTTTCTACTTTTCTCAAACCTATGCATTAGTTTATATGAAACATCACCAGAACAATTATTAACTAATTTAGTGTTTATCAGTATTTTTCTATTCTGTTAAGTTTGTGTATACTTAGGAATTCTTAAGAGAGTTTTACTTCATGACTTAGTAAAATGTAAGATGGTCTTAACATTATATTAATAAGATTGATTTTTTTCATAGATTTGGTTATTCTATTGTAATAATTTCAAATGAAGTAGACCTTTATTGGTTATCTCAAACGTATCTAGACTCTGACTTCACTTAGTCATCAAATTCTTTTTTTCTCTTCCCATGTTATTTTTCTAAAAAAGAAAACAAAGTACTTAAATTCTTTCAATGTTATGTTTAAAAAAATGTAAACAGTAATTTTCAGTAGGAGTTTGAGTATTTTAATTAAAATAAATAATTTAAAGTATTTTCAGTTTTCTAAGTTGAACATTGTTACATTGCTACTAATATAATATTGAGTAAGCTTTTCATTAGCAGTGAGAAATATTTTCAGTTCTTGAATAGTATCAAATTATTTTGAGTTAAATACCCAAAGTTTTTTAATAGTTGCAAAATACAATTGTTCACTAAAATATGCATACAGAAAATATGCCAAGTAAATTTAAGCTTAGCTGATGAATGTCAGGTCCATGTTAATATTGCTGGAATATCATTTACTAATACATACAGGGGACTCAAATGGAAAGTGAAGTCAGGTGTGGTGGCAACACCTATGGACCCAGAACTTTGAAGGCTAAGTCAGGAGCTTCTGTGAGTTCGATTGAAGTCAGTCTGAACTAAGGCTGAGGTTCTTCCTCTGTCTCTGTCTCTCCCACACACAAATACAACAAAATTATAGTGGTAAATAAATACTATAGAATTGTGAAATCGTTTTAAAAATGGAATAAAATGATGCCAATAAATGTCACTTAATCACTAAACACAGAGCATCCACTCCAAGAAAACCAAATGATGGAAGCATAAATTTATGTTTACAAAAATTAAAAAAAATTCAGTTTGTTTTGTGTAATTCACGTTAAGAATCTACATTGATGCTGACGTGCTAGGCATGACCTTCATGGATTTGATCAAGTCACCCAGAAAATAGAGATTTTATTTTAGAAATATATTTGATATAACTCTGTTTTCACTCTATGCTGTTTCATTTACTCATGATAGCAGCCCCAGCACACGATGTGCTATTGATCTGTTCTTAGTCCAGGTAGCCATTACACACACACACACACACACACACACACAGGCACACACGCACGCACGCACGCACGCATGCACACAGACACAAACACACACACAATTACACCATGTGATGTGTGAGCTCTGGGTCTGACTGCTTCCCCAGAGGCTCTGCAGTGACACTGCTGCTGCTGCCTCATCACAGGGGAACTGGCTCCAAAGTGTGAGACTGTAAAGTTCTAGTGAGCATCTGTGTGCTTCCAGTTGTGGGTGAGTTAAATTCAATTTCTACAGAGTAACTGATACTTTAAAATTATTTAATAGTATCAGGCAAGGGCTGTAAATTAATACCTTAAGTAAGTCATCACTCTTTATTCCCACTGGCATATGCATTTCATAAAAATCTCCTAATGGCCCTAATTTGAGTGTCTAAGGTCTTCATCTTCCTGAGATTCCTGAAGACTTAACATTGCTGACAGTGGATAGCACATCAGCCAACACCGTGTATCTTGTCACCTGAAAGTCACACAATCACTCCATGTTCTCTCTGAGCAGTCACACTGCTTTTAGATTATTGCTCACTAAATATGGTAAAACTTAAAATGAAAATGATAATTTTCATCTAATATGTTTGTATGTTCATTATATCATTATCTCCTCAGAGAAGAATGCAAAGACCACCATAAATTCATAAAACAAGACTGTTCTAAAATCAAATACTGTGATATTTAAGGGGAAAGCGATTTTTGTCCATATAATGTAGAGCTAAGTGGAAACAGCTCGTTGTTTCAGACAGCTGTCTGCCCAGTGTATTGGTCTGGATCCCTTTAATAGTGATGGCATCCGCACTATTATGAATGCTTATGAATACACTTCAGGTTTATTCCTTACAACTAAGTACTACAACTTAAACTAATGTGAATACCTGAGCACTGCATTTTTTTTTTCAAATAAAACAAAGGACGTTTCTCAGTTTATGGATGTGTTGACAACTCAGTTTGCAGCCGTGGTAGCTGTGGTTTTTCTGGTCCAGTCTCACCTCCAGTGCACCCCAGAGAAAGATGGCACATGAGGAATGAGAAGAAGCATCATTTTCTGTAGGTGACAAATGTTTACTAAGCAAAGGGTGTGAAGTAGAGATTTTTAAGTTCATAGCCTTGAGATAAGAAAAAACTTTTTGACTAAAATCTTTAACTTCTATTATCATTTTTTATTTTATTTATTATACATTGCCTTATTAAAATTATAGAGGTGTAGTTAATAAAAATGATTGTACATATAGACTTTGTCCATTTGTAATTTTAAAATTGGAATGTGCTACAGTTCTTTCAGGTTAGAGACCAAGTCTTGAATTAATTGTTATCCTTAATAAATCAAATGACACATTTTCTTTCTTTCTTCCTTTTTTTTCTTTCTTTAATATTTACTTATTTTATTTTTCATAGATACATGTATTACCTGTATGTATATCTGTGTACCACTTGCTTGCAATATCAAAGAAGGCAATAGATTCCTATAACTAGAGTTACAGATGGTTATGAGCCTCCATATCATTGCTGGGAATCTAGCCCAGATCACTGGCAAGAGAAAAACGTGCTCTGAACCTCTGTGCCATCTTTGCAGCCTGTATTCTAGAACTTTAAAAAAAACCAGAATACCATTGTGCAACTACTGTAACTGTATGTTGGTGGAAGAATCATATGTTTGGCTCTGGCTATTAGACTGAACCTATTCCTTTACTAGACAAAGCTTTTAAAGAGCAAACATAATGTATATATCTAAAGGTATGATTTTTGTTGGCATATTCATGGGGATGTTATAGCATGGACACATTTACTGACTTATCAATTATTTCTATATCTATATGCATGCACATATATTTGGAATATACAAGTGAAGTTGAAAATAAAATTGGACACTCTCACAAGAATCTTGGTATAGTTTTCTATTCCTATATCACTTGATTTTAAAGTAACAAATCATACTAATTTGATAGAATAATGATACTGGTAACCAGTCTAAATAACTAACAAAGCATAAAAGCTAAGACTATTTGTTGAAATAATATAAACTGTGTTTGGTGACATATGATAACATTGGGGCCCTTGATTTCCACTGCATGGGAAGGAATCTCTTAAACAGATTCTAAAACAGGATCTCTATGTGATCATCTTTGGCAAGGTAATGTTTGTCATATTTTGTTGAAAATGGAGTTTGTCTTATTGTCACATGCTCGCTCTTGTTGGGGGCTTCTAGCTCCACATCTTCAGATGAGAGTATTTCCTGTGTAAACTACCGATATCAGGAAAGCAAAATGGGACCATGGCCAAGATGGGGTTGATCGTGGGTAGCAATGGAGATAAGAACAACAGGGTACAAGTGGTCTTATCAGGGAAATGTGAAAGAGTGGGCTCCTTAGCAGGGAGGAGGGAAGAACATATAGAAGGAGGTGGGAGGAAGGTAGAGGGGAGTAGCAGGATACCAATGATCTGATAGGGAAAATGGGAAAATGGTGTTTCTTAGTTAAAGAGGAGTACATAAATACAGAAGATGAAATAGGTAGGTAAAGTAACAAGCGATGGATGAGAAACTCAAAGGAATCATACTATTAATCATTTACCCCACACCACTGTCATGCCTTGAAAAATAAAGAAAAATAACATTTGTCTTGATAGCTGGGAGTTAGTTCTTTAAACCAGAAGTAGAGTTCACACAAGTTTTAAAGGGTTAGGAAGTAAACTTAAAGACATCTAGGGGCATTTATTACAATAATGGTTATACAATTAATATGGTGTGGAAAGTGCACTAATGGCCTCCATTTGTATCCTTGTCTTTAATCCCAGATTCTGGGTGGTGAGTTCATTGAAAAATAAAAATAGATGTATTAAGATAGACATACCACTGATTAAAATAATGGGATTATCATGAATAATCAACTGTGAATTCATTAGAATTATGAATGAAAACATGGATAGCTGTAAAATGGAGCTTATTAACATTATGAAATATAAAACTGACTCACCTCACTCTTTTGAATATCTTTTGTGATTTCTCCCCAGAACAACATAATTTTAATCAGTTGTACAAATATGATTATGCTCCTCTATTCTCATCACTGCTGTTTTCAGTGTTAACTATAAAATGAGACAATGTAAGTCATATCAGTAGGATTAAATTTCTAAGGCATGAAGTCTAGGTGCAATACAGGCACATGAAGTGTGCATTCTGTGTCGGATGAGGCTGAGAATACTGTATATCCAGGAGATATATTGAGAATATATGAAACATAGGCCACGTCTAGTGTGGAACTTCAATTAAAGAGATGGGTTAATCAAGAATAAATAGGCAAAACAGAGTGATGATATAGACACACTGACCAGTGAATCACAAGTTTTGTGAATATTATTTTTTTTCAGATATTTGAAATAGTTTTCCACATCCATATGTATTGGGATCTGGTCCCTCTTGAGGAAGATACCTGGTCAGTCATCCTCATCAACTTAGACTGTTAAACCCAATATGGACAAGGTCAACAGAACCGCCATATATGGGCTGCACATGCATGCTTCAGCATTGCCAGGACATAAATTTCATTTTTTCATTTCATGTTCTTAAGGTGAATAGAATTTCTACATATGTCTTCATTAAGGATTATCATTAATTTCCAAGCTGGACTTGGAGTTCTGGCAAATATGTTTCTCCTTGTTTTCTATACTTTCATAATTCTAGGTGACAGACCTAAGCCCATGGACATAATCTCCTGTCAACTGGCCTTCATCCACATAGTGCTACTCATCACTGGAGGGGATATTTGGCTTACAGACATATTTGAGTCACTGAACAGTGACAATGACTTCAAATGTAAGACAACTTTTTACATAAACAGAGTGATGAGAGGCCTCTCTATCTGTATCACCTGCCTCCTGAGTGTGTTCCAGGCTGTCACTATCAGTCCCAGTTCCTTTTTTTGGCAAAATTTAAATATAAACTAAAAAAGTACATGATTTCTGCTTTCTTACTTATTTGGTTTTTCAACTTATCATTCAGTAGCAACCGAATTTTCTACGCTGGTGCTTTTAACAACATTAGTAAGACCAACCAAATGAAGGTCACTAAATTCTGCTCACTCTTCTCCACGAATTACATCATTAGTGCACTGATTTTAATACTGACAATGTCCAGAGATGTATTTCTTGTAGGAGTTATGCTGACCACAAGTGCATACATGATGATCATCTTGTTCAGACATCAGAGGCAACACAAGCATCTTCACAGCCTCAGCCACCTGAGAGCATCCCCTGAGAAAAGGGCCACCCAGACCATCTTGCTGCTGGTGATTTCCTTTGTGGTCATGTACTGGGTGGATTTCATCATCTCACACACTGCAGTCCTGTTATGGATGTACGACCCAGTCACCCTGAGTGTTCAGAAGTTTGTAATGAATGTCTACCCCACAATTACTCCTCTGATACAAATCATTTCCAATAACAGAATAATCAATATGATGAAACATATGCAGTCTGTGTGCCACCAGATATTTAAAAAGGGATAATTTTCCCCATTTTTAATAAAATGATGTAATTTTTATATTTATGAATATTGGGTCAGCATGTATGTATGTGTGAATTCCTGGTGCCCAAAATGTCAGAAGAGGCCATTGTCTCCCCTTCCTGAGCTGGACAGACAGATGTTTGTGAGGCTTCATTCTGGTAGTAGCCACAACTAATTTTTCCAAAAACTTATTCGTCTTAAACTCTGTAATAGTTCAAGTAGAAAATCAAGATTCTACATAATTTAAATAAAATTTGTGGCATTACACATGGACATTCTTGTGACATTTCTGCTGCCAAGTGTTACAGATATTTTAAGTTCACTCTCCACCATAAGTTGAAATTTCCACAGGAATTCTCTTACTCTCTCCTCTTTACTTTTTATCATAAATGCTCCCTGATGCTGAGGTTGCTCAAAGGAAGCCTCTTGCTGATACTGAATTTGATTTCCTTTCAGCCATCATAAATAATTTAAATGTCCCATTGCAGCTTTAATTCTCTTTCCAAAGTGTAATTTCTCTGAATCCACAAAAATACTGTGATTTAAAATTTTCCCTTTTACCACAGTTACTTAATGAGTCTTATATGATAATTCCATGTGCCTGTGTATTTGTACTTCATCAATACTGATATATTATTAGTAAAACGAAATTGTTTCTATATACACAATATACAGTGTGTTTTTGTGTACATGCGTGTGTGCACAGATGAAGGATGTATGTGCAGGTGTACGTGGAGGCCAGAAGACAACATTGGCTGTTTTTCTTCAGAATCCACTCACCTTGGTTTTGATAGTGTCTCAGTGACCTGGGGATTGCCAAATAGGACAAGATAATAGTCCTAGGTATTTTTTTGTCTCTCCCTCTCCAGCTCGGGATTACAAGTGTGCAACACCTCACTTAATTTTTTTCCCTTAATTTTTCCTTTATTGATAATAAAAAGCTATTGTTTTTTTCATACAGCGTATTCTAAATAGAGTTTCTCCTCCTTGTCAGTTAGTTCTAGGAAATCTGACCATAGGCAGTGAAGGAAACCATAGAAAATAGAGAGCTGGTGAAGATGTCATTGGATTAGGAGCCACACCATAGCCCCAGAAAGCAGCCGAACTTAGTTTCAGCAACATGGTTCTGGCTTTAGATGAAGGTTAGAAGAAAGAGGTTATGGAATCTTCCTCTGTGACTGAGGAAAGCTGCTGAGGACAGGCACAGGTGTCAATGCATGGAGGCCTAGAGAGGCCATTGTGTGAAACTGTGAAAGTCAAACCTGGATTGCTTCAGAGATCCCAGGCTGTTGGAGATGCCAGAGGCATGTGATAGCTGCTGAGGAAAGCTGCTAACAGGGAGTGGAACCAGCCCAAGTGAGAGAAGTGTGATGTGGTTTTGATCTTAGCCATTCTGACCATCCTGGTGCAAGATGGTAGCTCAGAGTCATTTTGAGTTGCACTTCCCTGATGATTAAGGTTGCTGAGCAATTCCTTAAATGTCTTTCAGCCATTTGTGATTTTTCTGTTGAGAATTCTCTGTTTAGGTTTGTACTGCCATGCTACTTCCTGCGGAGTCTGTGTGATCTCTCAAGTAAGATGTGGTACAAGCTTCAAGGAAGAGTGCCTGCAGAGAAGGGGGGTGTGTGTGTGTGTGTGTGTGTGTGTGTGTGTGTGCTTCCTTCATGAGAGCCGTTGCACTTTTGGCATTACCTGCTTACATTCTAATGAATAGAGTGTGGTTTCTTCTGGAAGGGAAGATAGTATGTTTTAGTTTCCAGTGGTTTTATGAATTCAAGCCATCTTTTGATTTGTAGTCCTGATATAGGGTTCCAATTCCTAGGAATTGAATATCTGCCTCCCAAAGAGGCCAATTTGGATGCCAAGTTTCTGGAGTAATAATAGTCACATCTACACCTGTGTTAATAATCGTTTAATTATAATGTTATTTATTTGTACTATCAGATTTGGTCTTTGAACCTTTATTGAAGCCTAGCAAAGTATATATAGTCTATTTTCTCCTGAAGTTTTGATTCATCCTTCATTGCTATTTCATCATTCAGAGTAGTATCATTTTTTATACAGCAGGCACTGGATTTACTAATTTTCCTGGGGAGGCATGTCATCCACAGTGGCTGGGAATGACTTGGCCACTTAGGATTGCAGGAAGCTGTGTGGATGCTGTGCAGGATGACAGCAAGCCATGCGTGCCACCAGAAGTCATGGGTGGACAGGCAGGGCTGGAGAAAATCTAAGCCAGTGCTATGCTAGTTTTTCTTCCAAATCCAAGTGATTAGGTTTGGGTCTAGCCCTGGCCTATGCCAGTGGCTAAAATGCCACAGGAAAATAACTTTTTTTTTCATGAACTCGTAAACCAAACATTGGGTGCCAAATGTAGAAAGATTAATAAAAACTCAGAAACCGGTCAGAAAAGCAAAACAGCAAGCGTCTGACTCTTACCTCTACCTCAGTGTGAAATGATTTTGCATTCAGGAATCTAGAATAAGACTGTGTCTGTGAGGCTGTTTCCTCTCATCTTATAGTCCTCGTACGTCTGGGATTAAAGACATGTACCACTACCACCTGGTTTCTATAGTAAACAGTTTGACTAGTGGGATTAAAGGTGAGTGTCACCACTTCCTGGTCTGTAAGGCCAGGGGGACTATTTTACTCTCTGATCTTCAGGAACGCCATATTTATTAAAAGATAATAAAATACCACCACAGTAGCTCAGTTGGTAGAGTGCACACGTGGAAAAAATTTTATATGTGGAATACTAGGAAAATATAAAACTTTCAAATTATAGGCATAAGAGAGACAAGAACCCCAAGTCAATGGCAAAGATAAGACCTTCAATAAGATCATAAAAGAAAACCGCTGCTAACACATACCCACAAATAAATAGAAACACAGAACACATAAAAGACAAGAATAGAAAAGAAAATTTCAGACAACAAGACCACACATATGAGACTGAGGACTGATCTTCAAAATATATAAGTAACACAAGAAATTAGACATTAAAATTACAGATAACCCAATTTAAAAATGTGGTACAGAACTAAACAGAAAATTCTCAACAGAAGAATCTCAAATGGTCGAAAGACAACATCTGTCAGGGAAATGCAAATCAAAACGACTCTGAGATACCATATTACACCACTCAGAATGGCTAAGATGAAAAACACCAATGATAGCTTATCTTGGAACGAATGTGGCATAAGTAGAATACTCATTCATTCCTGGTACAAAGCAAACTTGTACAACTCTGGAAATCAGTATGGCGGTTTCTCAGAAAATCTGGGATCAACTTATCTCAGGACCCATCAATACCACTCCTGGGCATATACCTAAAGGATGCTCAATCATGTTACAAGGACATTTATTCAATCTTTTTCATTTGTAATGATTTTTTTTTGCATTTCAGTATATGGTCTATTTTAGAAAAGTTTCTTTATAATGCAGAGTAAAATATGTATTCTTTTGTATTTGGGTGGACTGTTCTGTAGGCATTTTTAAGTCCCTTTGATATATGAGGTCAATTAATTCTGTTGTTTCTCTGTATATATTTTTTGTGAGATATCTTGTCTATTGGAGAAAGTTGAGTACTGAATTCTCCTATTATTATTGGATTAGTGTAATCTGTGTCTTTTAAGACAGTGATAGATTTTTTTTTTAAATTTTGTGTCTCTCATTTTGGTGCACATATGTTTAGGGTATAATGTCTTCTTGGTTAAGTGCTCCCTGGATCCAAATGCAGTTTCCCCCTTTATTATTGTTCATCAGTTTCTGTTCCAAGTCTATTATCTTAGGTGTTCTGATGGCAACACCTTCTTTCTGCGTGATTCCATTTGATTGGAATACTTTTGTCTATCCTTTTACTCTAAGGTGGTACCTATCTTCATAACTGAAATCTGTTTCTTTTAGGCAACAGATAGATAGGTTTTACTTCTTGATCCATTCACTCATTCTCTGTCTTTTCAATGGAGAACGGAGGCCATTCATGCTTAAATTGTTATAGAAATGCCTGTGCTAGTTGTGGTCATCAGGTTGTTGATTTTTGTTGTTGTGTTCTCATTGGTCTTTATGGTTAAATAATTATGGCTCATGTTCCTTCCAAAGTCTCTGTTTTTCTTATCCCTCTATTAACCAACAAATAAAGCTTCCTGTATCACCTTAGATTTGGTTTTTGAATGCAAATTATTTTTAGGCTGAAAATGTTTGTAAAATTGTTCCTTTTCCTTCAATCATGGAAGTAATTTTGCTGGCCATATTATTTTAAGTTGGCTGTCATTTAGTACTTGGGTGGTATTATTCCAGTATCTTCTGGCTTTGAAAGCTTTCCTTGAGCAATCAGTTGTTCTTTGAAAAGTGTTCTTTACTTGTGATTTGCACTTTTTCCCTTGCAAATTTTAATATATCTTTATTGCTCTGTCTCCTCAGTGTTGTAAATATGTGATCATTTTTGGGTCTTGTCTTTAATGTATTCTGTGTGCTTCTTTTAGGTGTGTGGGTGAGTCTTTCCTTTGCACGATACAGTTTTTTTTATAAGGTCTCCTTGAAGGTCTTGTGTTTGCCATTGACTTGGGATTCTTCCAAGTCTGTGCATAGAATGTCAAGGTTTAATTTATCCATGATATCCCACATTCACAACAATGTCTACACATGCACTCTACCAACTAAGTTACATCCCCAGGCCCACAGCTCACTATCCGATGATTATATCTCCTCATGTCTGTGGCTCCTGCAAGAAAGATTACTTTTCCCAAATGTATTTATGTACATTTTCTTAATTTTTAGCAAAAGTGCTTTTAATTTCTTGGTGAGGTCATGAAGCCACTGTCAAGTAAGTGTGGAGGCCATTAAGGAATATTTTGGAAGCAGGAAAAATTCCTTGAGGAATTAAATGTTTTCTACTTCTTATGAATGTGATGTTATTTTTACTTTAGCTTTGTCCAGAAGGACAGGGATCCACTAATCCACACAGACAGATAGGGACTGGGGAGAAGAGATCACACGTGGGAAAGCCAGAGCTCAGCTGCTCCTTCTCTAGTGTTGTTCTGGAATTAGAGAAGTTCACTCTTCCAGCTAATGGTGCCACTTCCTAACAACCTCAAGTACAGAACTTTCCTCTTGCCAGGTGACATGATAATTATGGGTCTAGAGAGAGATGAGCTAATGACATTTCTTCCTTATAACTACTTCTTAGGGCCTCATTACAAATGGATGTTTATCCAAAGACCGGCCAGGTGAGTGTTTCTTTTTCTCTTCAGTAATAGTGAGAGCATTAAGTGGTAGAAGGAAGCAGAGTTTTCTGTAATAAAATTATTAGAGAATTATTATTATTATTATTAGAGAAAAATTATTAGAGAATTCTCTGTTTAGAATTCATTTTTGAGCCTTATTGTATCAAGAGGAAACACAACAAATTCCTATAGACAAAAATATCAGTGTAATGATTTGTAGAAGAACATAGATTTCACTTGCTATGACCTCTGATTGTAATGGATGTGATGTAGAAGGTGATCCTATTGGCAAGATGACAGCGCCTAGCAGAATTGTGGACAGAGAGACAGGGAAGGCCAATAGGGTGAATGTTTTCAATGGATATTATGTATTGAATGAAAATAAGATACATATCTCTTTTACAGTAAATGTACATTCATATCTCTGTAAAAAGTGACCCCAAATAGAGTATTTTAATGAGCATATCTGCCTATGTATTCTCCTGAGGGTGTACTCTTATAATTCTATAAACATGGTTCCTCCTTGCTAATGGCAGCTGTGTTAAATTTCCAACCCTCTCACAAAATACCTGAAACGGCTTAGAGGGTGAAAAGCAAAGAACACACATTCATTGGTCTGCAAAAACACATTTATAATATTAATATATATATATATAAATTATATCTTATATTTTCTCATTTTATGCTTTTCGCAAGCCTATGCATTGATTTATATGAAACTTCATCTGGACTATGCAACAAATATTAGCTAATTTAGTGTTTATCAGTATTTTTCTGTACTGTTAAGTTTGTGTATACTTAGGAATTATTAGTAAAGTTTCACTTCATGACTTAGTAAAATCTAAGATAGTCTTAATATTGTATTAATAAGATTACCTTTTTTCATAGATTTTGTTATTCTACTGTAAATATTTCTAATTAAGTAGATCCTTTTGGTCTTCTCAAAAGTATCTAGAATCCTACTTAACTTATTCATTAAGTACTTTTTTCTCTTTGCATTTTATTTTTTTACAAAAGAAAATAAACTATATAAATTATTTCAATGTTATCTTTACAAACATTTAAAGTGACTAATTTTCGGTAGAAGTTTCAGTGTTTTAATTATAATGAATTAATTTTCAATATTTAAGTTTTCAAAGTTGAATATTGTTACACTGCTATTTATATAATATCGAGTAAGCTTTTCATTAGCAGTGAGAAATATTTTCAGTTCTTAAATAGTATCAAATTATTTAGTCAAAATACCCCAAGTTTTTAAGAGTTGCAAAATATAATTGTTCATTAAAATATGCTTACAGAAAATATGTCAAGTAAATTTAAGTTATGTTAATATTTAAGTACATGTTAATATTTCTGGAATATCATTTACTGATACATACAGGAGACTCAAATGGAAAGTAAAGTCAGGTGTAGTGGCAACACCTATGGACCCAGCACTTTGAAGGCTAAGACAGGAGTTACCTGACTTTTATTGAAGCCAGTATGAGCTATAGGTTGAGCCCTGTTGAGAGCAATGAGACCCCAGATCCTGAATTTCTTGTTTTCCCCCGATCTGAGTGCCTACAGCTGCTCTGAGCAGGAGACCTTCAGGAGTTCCTGATGGCAGGAGAATGGTTTCTGGTGGGTTTGGCTGGGGTATGGCTATCTCTATATAATCTGCCCCTGAACACAATAAAGGGGGCATTCTTGGGGAATTCAAGGATGACCCGTGTCGCTGTCTCTGTCTGTGTGTGTCTGTGTATTTTAACCTCCAGCCCCCATGCCCGAAGCTTGTGAACTGGGTGCCAGCGCACAGAGCGCAGACACGGGGGCGCGGTGCGCGACAGAGCCCCTCCCTCTGCCTCCGTTTTTCCAACACACAAATACAAGAAAATCATATTCATAAATAGATAATATAGCATTATAAAAGCATTGTTTTTAAAATGGAATAAAAGGATGACACTAAATTTCACTAGACACAGAGCTTCCATGCCACAACAAACCAAATGATGGAAGCATGAATTTGGTTGCAAGCATCACAAAATTTTTAGTGTGTTTTGTACAATTCTCTTTAAGAATCTACACTGATGCTGATGCACTAGGCAGAACCTTTGCAGATTTTATCAAATTATCCAAGAAATAGAGATTTATCTTAGAAATACATTTGATATAACTCTGTTTTCACTCGATGCTGTTTTATTTACTCATGACAGATGTCCAAGTACACAGTATGCTATTGATGTATTCTTACTCCAGGTAGTTACTTCACACACACACACACATACATAAAGAGAGAGACAGACAGACAGACAAACACACACATAGACACACACGCAGACACACACACACACATGCAGACACACATATACAGACGCAAACACACACACACACACACACTTCTAGTGAACATTTTTATGTCTTTCTTAGACTTACACCATGTGACTATTGGGCCCAGATCATGACCCACAGAGGGAGACCACCAAAAACCAGAGCAGACCGGAATGCAAAATGCAAGGTTAACTCCTTTATTGTACAGGGTGGCCAGGAACTTCTCCTAGACCCCAAAACTGCAAGGGAGCAAGGGAGGGAGAGAAGTTAAAGGTTCCTCTGTGGGGTTAGTTTTTTTACAGGTGAAACTACAAGGAAGCTTTTCAGATCCACTTTGGCACAGGTGCAAGGTCTTTTTTCTTTCCCATAGCTTGTTCTTTGTTTTTCTTTATCACCAGGTGGCTGGCTGAGTGTCTTTGTGCTTTGGAATTTCTCGGGTGGGAGGGGGAAGGGAAGCATTATCTTTCTGTGAAGCTAATCTGTGTTTCTAGTTTTAAAACATTCTGCTAGGAAATTTTTGTCCCTTTGAGAAAAAGGGGTGAGGGTCTCACAGTGACCAGTGATTGGGCTCTGGGTCTGACTGCTTCCCCACAGGCTCTGCAGTGATATTGTTGCTGCTGCTGCTTCATCGCAGGGGAACTGGCTCCAAAGTGTGAGACTGTAAGGTTCTAGTGAGCATCTGTGAGCTTCCAGTGACAGGTGAGTTAAACTCAATTTCTACAGAGTAACTGATACTTTAAAATTGTAAGAGTTGAGGCAAGTGCTATGAATAATTACCTTAATCACCTAATCACCCTCTTCCTACTGGCATTTCGTTGCATAAAAATCTGCTCATGGACCTATTATGAGTGTCTAAGGTCCTCATCTTCCTGAGATCCTGAAGACTTATTAATGTTGCTGACAGTGGACAGCACATCAGCCAACACCATGTGTCTTGTCACCTGAAAGTCACCCAATCACTCCATGTTCTCTCTGAGCTGTCACACTGCTTTTAGATCATTACTCACTAGATATGGTAAGACTTGAAATGAAAATGATACTTTTGATCTAATATGTTTGCATATATTCATTACATTATTATCTCCTCAGAGAAGAATGCAAAGACTACCATAAGTTCATAAAACAAGACTGTTCTAAAATCAAATACTGTGATATTGAAGGGGGAGAGTGATTTTTCTTAGAAGAATGTGAAGCTATGAGGAAATAGCTCGTTGTTTCTTTCTTTGCACTTTTCTTCAGACAGCTGCGTGCTGCCTGCCCAGTCTTTTAATCTGGATCCCTTTGATTGTGACCAGATCTTTACTATTATGAATGTTATGAATATATTTTGAGTTTAATCCTTACAACTAAGTACTACAACTTAGACGAATGTGAACACCCAAGCACTGCATTTTTTCAAATAAAACGAATGACTTTTCTCAGTTTATGGATATGTTGACAACTCAGTTTATAGCCATGGTAGCTGTGGTTTTTCTGGTCTAGTCTCCCCTCCAGTGTACCCCAGAAAAAGATGCCACATAAAGAATGAGAAGAAGCACCATTTTCTAAGAAATATTTACTCAGCAAAGGGTGTGAAGTAGAGATGTTGAAGTCCATAGCTTTCATATAAGAAAGTTTTTGATTACCATCTTTAACTTCTATTATAATCTTTTTATTTATTTATAATACATTGCCTTATTAGTAAATTATAGAGATGTTGTCAATAAAATGATTGATTATACATATAGATTTGAAAAGGTAATTGAGAAAGTGGGGGTTTCTTAGTTAAAGAGGAGTATATAAATACAGAAGATGGGCATCAGTGGATAAAGTAACAAAGGATGGATGAAAAACCCCAAAGGAATCATACTTTTAATGATTTATCCCCACCACTGTCCTGCTGTGAAAAATAAAGAAAAATAACATTTGTCTTGATAGCTGGGTGTTTGTTCTTTAAACCATAAGTAGACTTTACACAAGTTTTAAATGTATAGGAAATAAACTGGGAGATATCTAGGAGCATTTGTAACAATAATGGGTATAAAATTAATAAGGTGTGGAAAGTGCACTAATGGCCTCCAACTGTATCATTGTTTTTAATCCCAGATCCTGGGGTGGTGAGTTCATTGAAAATAAAAATAAATAAATAGAGATAGACATCCCACTGATTAAAATAGTGGGATTATCATGAATTATCAAATCTGATTCCATCAGAATGATGAATGAAAACATGGATAGTTTAAATTAGAGGTTATTAAAATTATAAAATATAAAACTGACTCACCTCACTCTTTTGAATATCTTTTGTGATTTTTCCCCCGATCAACATAATTTTTATTCAGTTGTACAAATATGATTATGCTCCTGTATTCTCATCACTGCTGTTTTCAGTGTTAACTGTAAAATGAGGCGATGTAAGTCAAATCAGTATGATTGAATTTCTAAGGCATGAGGTCTAGGTGCAATACAAGCACATAAAGTGTGCATTCTGTATAGGATATAGCTAAGAATGCATTTATAATGCTCAATATGTTGTATGTCCAGGAGAAATATTGAGGCTATTTAGAAACATAGGCCATATTTAATGTGAAACTTCTAAAATTAAAGACATGGGCTAATCAAGAATAAATAGGCAAATAGAATGACGATATAGACATACTGACCAATGAATCAAAAGTTTGGTGAATACTCTATTATTTTTTTTCAGATATTTGAAATAGATTTCCACAACCATTTGTGTTGGGATCTGGTGTCCTCTTGAGGAAGATACCTGGTCAGTTGTCCTCATCAACATAGACTGTGAAACCCAAGATGGACAAGGCCAACAGAACAATCACATATGGGATGCTCACGCATGCTTCATCATTGTCAGGGCATAAATTTCATTCTTTCTTTTCATATTTTTAAGATGAATAGAATTTCTACGTATGTCCTCATTAAGGATTGTCCTTAATTTCCAAGCTGGACTTGGAGTCCTGGCCAATATGTTTCTCCTTGTTTTCTATACTTTCATAATTCTGTGTCACAGACCTAAGCCCATGGACATGATCTCTAGTCAACTGACCTTCATCCACATAGTGTTGCTCCTCACTGGAGCAGATATTTGGCTTTGGGACATATCTGAGTCACTGAACATTGAGAATGACTTCAAATGTAAAACAAATTTTTACATAAGCAGGGTGATGAGAGGCCTCTCCATCTGTGTCACCTGCCTCTTGAGTGTGTTCCAGGCTGTCACTATCAGTCCTAGTTCCCCTTTGTTGGCAAAATTTAAATATAAACTACAAAACCACATGATTTATGCTTTTTTATTTATTTGGTCTTTCAACTTGTTACTCAGTAGCATCCAAATCTTCTATGCTGGTGCTTTTACTAACGTGAGTGAGACCAAACAGATGAAGGTCACTAAATTCTGCTCACTCTTCTCCATGAACTACATCATCAGGGCACTGATTTTAACAGTGGTAACATCTAGAGATGTATTTCTTGTAGGACTTATGCTGGCCAGTAGTGCATACATGGTGATTATCTTGCTCAGACATCAGAGGCAACATAGGCATCTTCACAGCCTCAGCCACCTGAGAGCATCTCCTGAGAAAAGGGCCACCCAGACCATCTTGCTGCTGGTGGTCTCCTTTGTGGTCATGTACTGGATAAATTTCATCATCTCATCCATTTCAGTTCTGTTATGGATGTACAACCCAGTCATCCTGAGTGTTCAGAAGATTGTTATGAATGTCTATCCCACAATTACTCCTTTGGTACAAATCATTTCCGATAACAGAATAATCAATATGGTGAAACACATGCAGTTTGTGTGCCATCAGATTTTTAAAAAGAGATAATTTTTCTCATTTTTCATAAAATGATTTATTTATTGTTTTTATATTCATGACTATATTTTCAGCTTGTATGTATCTGTTAATTCCTGGTGCCCACAATGTCTGAAGAGGCCATTGTTTCTCCCTCCTGAGCTTGACAGACAGATGTTTGTGATTCAGCCACAACTAATTTTTCCCAAAAAACATATTCTTCTTAAACTCTGCAATAGTTCAAGTAGAAAATCAAGATTTTTTCATATTTTAAATAAAATTTGTGGCATTACACATGAGCATTCTTGTGATATTTCTGCTGCCAAGTGCTGTCGATTCCTTTAACTTTATTCTACACTATAGTTGAAATTTCCACAGGAATTTTCTTCCTCTTTCCTCTTTACTTTATATCATAAATGTTCCCTGATGCTGAGGTCGCTCAAAGGAAGCTCCTTGCTGATACCAACTCTTTACATTTTTCTTTTGAAATTAATCTACTCTCAGTTATCAAATATAGATCAAATGTCCCATTGCAACTTTAATTCTCTTTTCTAAGTGTAGTTTCTCTGGGTCCATAAATACTGTGAATTTTAAATTCCCCTTTTTAGTACAGTAACTTAATGAGTCTTCCATGAAAATCCCGTGTGCATGTGTATTTGTACTTCATCAATACTGAGATATTATTAGTAAAACAAAAATTGTTTGTAGATATTCATGTTGTATAGTGTACATGTGTTTGCATGTGTGTGTGTGCACAGATGAAGGATGTGTGTGCATGTGTATATTGAGGACAAAAGACAGCATTTGCTGTTTTTCTTTAGAATCCACTCACCTTGGTTTTGATATTGTCTCCAGTGACCTCGGGTTTGCCAACTAGGACAAGATGATAGGCCTAGGTATTTCCCTGTCTATGACTCTCCAGCTCGGGATTACAAGTGTGCAATGCCACACTCCACCTAATTTTTTTCTTTTATTGATAATAAAAAATATTTGTTTTTTTTACAAACAATATATTCTGAATAGAGTTTCTCTTTCCTCTCAGTCATTTCCAGGAACGCTGAGCTTAGGCAGTGAAGGAAACCATAGAAAACAGAGAGCTGGTGAAGATGTCATTGAGAGAGGGGTCGTATCACAGTCCCAGAAAGCAACAGAACTTGGCAGCTTCGGGCACATGGTTCTGGCTTTAGATGAAGGTTAGAAGAAAGAGGTTATGGAATCTCCTTCTGTGACAGAGAAAGCTGCTGAGGCCAGGAACAGGGGTGTCACTGCACGGAGGCCTAGAGGGGCCATTTAATTAATTAATTAATTTATTTTTATTGAAAATAATTTCCTCCTCCTCCTAGCCTCCCATTTCCCTCCCCATCCTATCCCCCTCCTCCAACTCCTCTCCTCTTCCCTCTCCATTCCGAAGAGCAGTCAGGATTCCCTGCCCTGTGGCAAGTCCAAGGTCCTCCCCCCTCCATCCAGGTCTAGGAAGGTGAGCATCCAAACTGGCTAGGCTCCCACAAAGCCAGAACATGAAGTAGGATCAAAACCCTGTGCCATTGTCCTTGGCTTCTCAGCAGCACTCATTGCCCGCCATATTCAGAGAGTCCAGTTTTATCCCATGCTGTTTCAGTCCCAGTCCAGCTGGCCTTGGTGAGCTCCCAATAGATCAGCCCCACTGTCTCAGTGTGTGGGTGCACCCTCACGGTCCTGACTTCCTTGCTCATGTTCTCCCTCCTTCTGCTCCTCATTGGGACCTTGGGAGCTCAGTCCGGTGCTCCAGTGTGGGTCTCTGTCACTATCTCCATCCATCACCAGGTGAAGTTTCTATGGTAATATGCAAGATATTCATCAGTATGGCTATATGACCCTATGCTAGAGAGGCCGTTTTATGAAGCTGTGAAAGTCAAACTTGGATTGCCTCAGAGACCCCAGGCTGTTGGAGATGCCAGAACCATGTGATACCTGCTGAACAAAGCTGCTAACAGGGAGTGGAACCAGCCCAAGTGAGAGAAGTGTGATGTGTTTTGATCCTAGCCATTCTACCTATTCTGGTGCAAGATGGCAGCTCAGAGTCATTTTGAGTTGCTTTTCTCTGATGATTAAGGATGTTGAGCAATTCCTTAACTGTCTTTTAGGCTTTTGAGACTTTCTGTTGAGAATTCTCTGTTTAGTTCTGGACCCTATTTTTATTTTATTTTATTTATTTTGTACTTTGATATCTAGTTTCTTGATTTCTTTATATACTTTGGAGATCAGCCCTCTGTCAGATGTTGGGTTGGTGAAGATATTTTCCCATTTGTAAGTTGTCTTTTTGTCTTATTTATGGTATCCTTTGCCTTATAGAAGATTTTCAATTCCTGGAGGTCCCATTTGTTGATTGCTGTCTTAGTGTCTATGTTACTGATATTATATTTAGGAAGTGGTCTCTTGTGCCAATGTGTTCAAGGCTGCTTCCACTTCCTGCTCTGTCAGGTTTAGTGTACCTGCATTTATGTTGAGGTCTTTGATGCACTTGGACTTGAGTTTTGTACATGGTGATAGGCCTGGATATATTTTCAGTGTTCTCCATGATGACATCAGTTATTTCAGCACTATTGTTGAATGTGCTTTTCCCCCCATTGTATAGTTTTAGCTTTTTTTTTTTTTAAAAAAGTCAGGCATTCATTTGTGTGTGGTTTAATATCAGGGTCTTCAAATTATTTCTATTAGTCCTTGTGTCTGTGTCTCTTTTTATGCCAATACCAGGTTTATTTTATTTTATTTTTTATTATGGCTCTATAGTAGAACTTGATGTCATGTCAGGGATGGTGCTGTCTCTGGAAGTTCCTTTATAATACTGGATTTTTTTTAAGCTCTCCTGTGTTTTTTATTTTTTTCCAGAATTGAGTTGAGTATTGTTCTTTTGAGTTCTATGTATGATTGTTTTGGGGTTTTGATGGAGATTGCATTGAGCCTCTAGATTGCTTTTGGTAAGATTGTCATTTTTATTATTTATTCCAGTCTATACAAGAGCATGGGAGATATTTCCATTTTCTAATATCTTCCTCAACTTCTTTCTTCAAAAACTTAGTGTTCTTGTCATTTTGGTCTTTCACTTGTTTTGTTAGAGCTGCTCCACAATATTTCATATTACTTGTGCCTATTGTAACGGGTGGTGTTTGCTGAATCCTGCCTCTTTATCATTTGTATATAGGAGGGCTACTTTTTTTTAGTTAATTTTGTTTCCTGCTAAATTACTGAAGATATTTATCAGCTGTAGGAATTCCCTTGTAGAATTCTTAAAGTCACTTATATATGCTATCATTTCATCTGCATATAGCAAAAGTTTGACTTCTTTCCAATACGTATCCCATTTATCACCTTCTGTTGTCTTATTGCTCTAACTAGAACTTTGAGTAGTGTATTGAATAGATGTGGAGAGATTGGGCAACCTTGACTTGCTCCGGATTTCAGTTAAATTGCTTTGAGTTTCTCTTTATTTAATTTGATGTTGGCTGCTGGTTTGCTGTAAACTGTATTTGTTAAGTTTAGGTCTGTTCCTTTTAAACCCGATGTTGCCAATACCTTTATCATGAAGGGGTGTTAGATTTTGTCAAAGGTGTTTTCAGCGTCTAATGAGATGATTGTGTGAGTTTTTTCTTTTAGTTTTTTTATGTGGTTGATTCCATTGACATATTTTCTGTATTGAACCATACCTTTATTTTTGGGATAAAGCCTACCTCATCATGATGGATGATTTTTTGATGTATTTTGTATTACGTTCACCAGTATTTTATTGAGTATTTTTGTACCAATGTTCATGAGGGAGACTGGACTGTAATTCTATTTCTTTGTTGTTTCTTTGCATAGTTTGAGTATCAGGGTAACTGCAGCCTCATAAATGGAGTTTGGCAATCTCCTTCTGATTCTATTGTTTGATACAATTTGAAGACTATTGGTATTAGTTGTTTTAAATTCTGGTAGAATTTTTCAAACAATATCTCTCCCTCCTCTCCTCCCATTCTCTCCCCCACACCTCCCTTCTACTTGCCCTCCCATCCACTCCTCTGTAGTAAAAGGGGCGGCGGGGCTGCGTCCCTGGCACCCCAGCCGCCTGCTCGGCTAGCTTATGCCCCAAAATAATTACACAGACACTGTATTCTTTTAAGCACTGCTTGGCCCATTCTCTTCTAGGCTAATTCTCACATATTAATTTAGCCCATCTCTAATCATCTGTGTATGGTACCCCAAGGTGCACTTACCAGGAAGATTCTAGCCTATGTCCATCCTGGGTCGGAGCTTCATCCCGGGAGCGGGGCATGGCGTCTCTCTCAGGCGTCTGCTCCTGAGAGGAGAGCTGTCGAGACTCTGACCTCACTTCCTCTTCCTCCCAGCGTTCTGTCCTGTCTACTCCTCCCACCTATCCTCTAACCAATAAAATGGGCCAAGGACCCATTTATTAGCCAATGACCTTCCTCCATCATTTCCCCTTTTTCGGTTTAAACAAAAAAAAAAGGCTTTAACTTTAACATAGCAAAATTACATATAACAAAACAGTTATCAAGTAAAAGTTACAATAATCTTTATCATAACTAAGGAAAACTGTAACTAACTATTCTTAACTCCATCAAAGACTCCAGAAAGATACAATACTACCTAAGCAAACAAGAAAAAAGCAACTTTTAAAACTCTAGAAATGACAGAGACATCTCGCTGCCTGGACAGTCACCCAAAGTTCCTCTGTACCGTTGGGGCATCCATCTTCAGCCTTCAGGCCCATGGTATCCAGCAGACATTTCCATAAAGCAGGAAAATTCAAAGTCAGTTCAGTCACTATCTGTTGTGTCCTGCAGAATGTCTTGCAGACTCTTTCATGAATCAGGAACCCCGAAAGATCATCTCGCCTTAGGCAAGTTCAGTGGTCCTCTCTCTGCGGGTTCTCTGTGTCCAGTTTATGCAATAGTCCAGGCAAGAGCAGTTTTTTGCCCAAATGGCTATCAAACTCCATAAGGATCCTCTTCGATGCCCATCTTCCTCTTGAAGTAGATTGGTGCTGCCAGGAGCAGAGTGTCTCATTGTCATGAAAAGTCCTCAGTTATTAAAACATTAAATGTCCTATTCTGTAATCTTTGAAAGACATGAAGAATGTCTATCTAAAATATATCTCTATATATCTAGAAAATCTAACTAACATGACTACAAGCTTTACTATTATTGATGATTATCCATTAACAACCTATATTTCTTAATTATACAGTACATATTTAAATGAACTACACAATCACAATACCTTAATCAAAATCAGAAACACACACACACACACACACACATATATATATATATAACAAAATTGACCTTAAATCTCTATCAATAAAGCAAAATCTATACTAATGCAAATTATTCATACCTATATCATATCCCCCTTTAAATGTAAAAGGACGTTTATAAACCATATTTGGGAACATGGGCACAGTTTTTTCTCTCCAAACTGCTTCCTGCTGAATGGGGGCGTCGTTAATTAGGTCTTTCATAGTATAACCTATGTGCTAGTTTTATCTCAGTTGGCAGTTGAGCGAAGCAATTTTCTGAAGGACTTCACACCAACCCTTCAGGAGGGCGTGGTCCATCATACCAAATCGGAATAGAAGATTCCATCTCCATTCCAAATGTGTAAGGCATCACATGGGAGTCAAGAAGGCACGGCAAATCAAGTTGAGGCAGGTCTGTGCTCCTCCCCTTTGCATCAAGGCTGAGCAAGGCATCACACTTTAGGAAATAAGTTCCAAATGCCAGGTCATGCACCAGGGCCAGGTTCTGGTTCCACTGCTAGGGGCCCTACATACAGATCAACCTACACAGCTGTCACTCACATGCATGGGCCTAGGTTGGTTCATGAAGACTCCCTTGCAGTTGGTCTTGAGTCCATGAACTTCTACAAACTCAGGCCTGCTGTCTCTGTGGGCTTTCCATTCATGATCTTACCTTACCCCCTTGCTCATATAGTCCCTTCTCTTCTTCAGCTGTAATCCTGGAGTGTGGTCCAAGGCTTGGCTATGGATCTCTGCATCTGCTATTGATGATCTTTTTGGTGTGTTCTTGGATTTAGTTTGCAAGAATGTTGTTAAATACTTTTGCATCAATGTTCATTAGTGAAATTGGTCTGTAATTATCTTTCTTTGCTGAGTCTTTGTATGATTTTGGAAGTAGAATAACTGTGGTCTCATATAAAGAATTTACAAAGTTGCTTCTTTTTCTATTTTGTGGAAAAATTTGAAGAGTATTGATATTAGCTCTTCTTTGAAAGTCTGGTAGAATTCTGTGTTAAAACTGGCTGATCCTGGGTATTTTTTTTTTGGGTTGGGAGATTTTTTATGAATCTTTCTATTTATTTAGGTGTTATTGGTTTATTTAAATTTTTATCTGATCTTGATTTAATTTTAGTAAGTGGTATCTATCAAGAAATTTGTCCATTTTTTTAGATTTTTCAATTTTGTAAAATACATTTTTTTGATGTATGCCCTAATGATTCTCTCTATTTCTTAGAGTCTGTTGTTATGTCCCCCTTTCATTTCTGATTTTCTTGATTTGGAGATTTTCTTCCTTTTATTTAGTTTAGATATTGGGTACCAGTTTCAACAAAATTACCACTTTCCTGGGTAAGGGTGTGTGAATTAGAGATATAAGTAAAGAGTATTAAGATGCAAAAATAATAAAACAGAAATCATAGACTAGTACTTGCAGGGAGTTCTAGTAAATAATGAGATTGCCTACATTTATTTTCAAATTGCTTAAAATACCCCAACCCCAGTTGTTAGGAGTAAGATAAAAAACTGCATTGACATGATACAAGGAAATGACCAGACCAGTTTAAGGTTGTGGGCTATATTCATAGATAAACATTCTGTTGGTAGAACAAAAAGAGTAACACTCACACCCGAGACCAAAACACTCTCTAGGCAACCCACCCCCTGGTTGGAATTCAATGATAATATCCTTAAGGGAACTGGAACTTTCTTGGATTCTTACTTAGACTTTTATTTGTAGTAGAAACATACCCACTTCTTTATACCTGAAGCACAAGGTCTGGATATTAGTTACACCTTTTGATAATAACCTTGAGAGAGCAGAACTCCCTGAGCAAAATCTAGGTGGTACCTTTGTTTGAGGTAGAAACACAATAACCTTGAAGGAATAGAGGTAAGTAACAACTCTGACCTTTCTTTAAAGTTGAAATAGGCTCACATTTTTGGGCCTCCACATTTGGATAAAGGCTTATCTATATTGTTGATTTTCTCAAAGATCCAACTCTTTTTTTCATTGATTCTTTGTATTGTTCTCTTTGTTTCTATTTTATTGATTTAAGCCTTCAGTTTGATTATTTCCTGCCATCTACTCTTCTTAGGAGTTCCTGCTTCATTTGTGTTAGATCTTTCAGGTATGCTGTTAACTCAGCATGCGCTCTCTCAGAATTCTTCATTAAGACTCCTAGTGCTGACCAAGAGAGCCATCACTGGGGTGAGTTTCGGACCCACGGCAGCAGCCCGGGACACGGAACTCAGACATTCCTCATCCTCCCTATATTTCCTGGGCTTCCTGCTGGGCCTATACACCCAGCATACTGCCTCTCTCTTCCTATCCCACCCTGCTTGCATCCAGAACCCTCCCCTCTTTTGCCTCCCTTCCCTCTTAGGGGCGCTGGGGCCGAATCCCAAGGGCAACCTAGTGGGCGGGAGCTTCTTTGTTTCAATAACCTGCCTGCAGCAAGCAAGGTAGGGGCTTTGTTTAAGAGCTACCCAACCAGCACAGAGATCTGATCTCGGCACCAGGAGAGACATCACGGGAGCACCAGGAGAGCCATCACTGGGAAGGTACATCAGTAGACAAGGAGACCTGGTCCTGTGATGTAGGGATATGTCCCACCCCTTAGGGGGCATGTTCGCCTCGGGCTAATGTTGGCCTATAAATTTGGCAAGCATGCTCCCAGCTGTCCCTTTCTGCTTTCCTGGTCTCCACGGGAACGGTGGTTCTGTAAGTCTATTTCGCCATTAAAGCTATATATATTTTTACAATCTGTCTGCATTTCGTTTACGCCGTTACATTTTGGCGTCCAACGTGGGCTATTTTGCCCCTGACTCAAGCGGGTAGCCCGCTAGCTAACACAGCACCCTCTCGGGTGCTGTTTTTTAGTTCGTGACTCCGGCCCCAGTGCCGAGTCCAAGACATACTCAGCCACACAGGCCCATTCTGCCTGCCTTGGCTAAGTTTGCAGCAGAACCCCACTGCCTGAATTAGCAGAAGCTCAAGTACCTGTGGTTTTGCAACAAAAGCTGCCACAGTGGCAGATTTGGTCGGATAAAAAGTGACTTGGCCGGTTGTGGTGGCACACGCCAGTAGGATTTGCTGAAGGAGGCAAAGGCAGGCAGATCTCTGTGAGTTTGAGGCCGGCCAGGCAGTGGTAGCGCAAGCCTTTAATCCCAGCACTTGGGAGGCAGAGACAGGCGGATCTCTGTGAGTTCGAGGCCAGACTGGTCTACAAGAGCTAGTTCTAGGACAGGTTCCAAAAACACAGAGACCATCACTGACAGGAACCGATCATTGCAGGTAAGAAATTTTTTCTTCTATAAATAAAATGTCTGAACACATTAGTATTCAAGAATTTAACAGTTTTTTTAATTGTACCATGTGGGAGATTTTACAAGAGGTGTCTAACACCCCACATCTATGGATCCTTCTGGGATTCATAGTTTTCATTGCCACTAAATGGTTTGATAATAGAAATATGATAAAGTCTTTACGAGACGAATCCAGGATTCTTAAGGCAGAGATTGAATGCTTAAAAACAATTGAGAACGACAACAATCTTCTCAAGAATCAGTTTGAAGTTCTCCAGGCTGATGTTAAGGAGAAATTTATTACTATGGAAGAGGGAACAGCTGATCTGAATTGTAAGCTTCAGTCCCTTTCTGTAGGAACTGAAACATTAGTGGCTGATATTAAGGAGAAATTTATTACTATGGAAGAGGGAACAGCTGATTTGGACCATAAGATTCAGTCCCTTTCTGTAGGAAATGAAACATTAACTGAGAGAATCAAAACTGCTGAATGTGACAATCGGATTTTGTCTAAAGCTTATGACAGATTGGCGGAAAGATTGTCAATACAAGAAGGCACGGTTTATGCCATAAAAATTATGTCGAAAGATGAGATGTTATCTCTAACAGACAAACTTCATACTTTAGAATCCTCAATGAAGGCTTTGGAACATAATTCTGGACAGGAGATTCAGACATTGTAGAAGGCAATGGTGAATAGAATTGAAAAGATTGAGGAATTTCTAAATTCTGATGAAGAAGAGCAAAGGGTAGAAAGGCAAATTTTAACTACATCTATGGGTAAATCTTTCCGGGACAATTTCCACAAAGCTCTACCTACAGCTCTACCTGCCTTTCCAGTAATAACAACAGAGAAGGTGATTGGTTCCAAAAACCCTAGGGTCATCAAGGAGGATACATCGGAGCCTGTCCGTATGAATGATCTCAAGGAAATAAAACAGGCTGTCATGACTTTTGGGATGCAAGCCTCTTTTGTTAAAGAGATGCTAAGATCTTGGGCCATGACAAGCAGAGCAACCCCCTCGGACTGGCTCCAGCTGAGCTCTGCGGTACGCGAGAGTGGACCACAATTAAAATGGAAATGCTTATTCAGGCAAGAGGCTAGACTCTTAGAACAGCAGGAAAAAGTGAAGGGAATTGACATTTCCCTAGATAAAATTCTAGGTGAAGGGCTCTTTTCTGACCCTCAGGAACAAGCTAATTTGGATGAAAACACACTCTCCATGTGTACTACAGCAGCCTTAAGGGCTTGGGACAGGGTACAAGACCCAGGACAGAGAATGGAATCATTTGTCAGAGTTAAACAGGGTCAGAGAGAACCCTTTAGTGACTTTTTACAAAGTTTAACTAAGGCTGTACAAATAGGGATATCTGACCCAGAAGCAAGACATATAATGATTGAGTCTTTGGCTTATGAAAATGCAAATGTGGAATGCAAAAGGATTTTGGGCCCTTTAAAGCTCAGATCAGCGCCCTTGGAAGAATGAGTCTTGCATACACTCAATGTTGATACATTTGATTATGGTACTGAAGCATGGGTAGAAGAAGCAATTTCCAATGGTAAAAGGAGACACCAGAATACCAAATGTTTTAATTGTGGCAAAATGGGTCATATGAAAAGGAATTGTAGACAACGGATTTTCAGAAATAATAATAATAATGCATCTTTCAGAAATAATAATAATAATGCATCTTCTAGAAATAACAGAAATAGGAGGACTCAGCCTTCAGGTTTATGTAGAAGATGTGGAAAAGGCAGACATTGGACTAATGAATGCAGGTCTACAAGAGATAGACAAGGGAACCTGATACAGTCGGGAAACGTGAGGGGGGGGCCTCACAGGCCCCCATGGCAAACATGGTTCAGTCATTTCCAGTTTCTGCAGAGAACGTGCCTCATCAGGACAATTAGGAAGCCCCATGCCTACTGTTAAAAGCAATAATGATCAGAAAGATAAGTTACGTGTGTTTTGGCAAACTTCTAAAAATGATCAAAGACCTAAACTGAGAGTGTGTGTAAATGGCATTTTTATTACTGGCCTGCTGGACACAGGTGCTGATGTAAGTATCATTACCCCAGAATCTTGGCATCCGTATTGGCCTCTTCAGAATGTAAATGTTCAGCTCCTGGGAATTGGAACCCTATCTTGAGTAAGGCAGAGCATGAGATGGGTTGAATGTTTAGGGCCAGAGGGACAAATAGGAAAATTAAAGCCATATGTAGCCAATATTGCAATGAATTTATGGGGTTGTGACCTATTACAACAATGGAATACCGAAATTAACATTCCTGCTACTTCTAGAGCCTATATTTCTGAGAATAATATTAAAAGATATTACAAACGGAAAAAACCGGCCATTCGGGCTGTACAAGAACAAGCAATTGATGTCCCTTCAGAGATACCAACAGCCTTGCCTCTAAAATGGTTGACTGAGAAACCAATATGGACAAAGCAATGACCTTTAGCTGAGGAAAAGTTACAGGCTTTAGAACAGCTGGTACAAGAACAATTAGATGCTGGACATATAGAAGAATCTACCAGCCCTTGGAATTCTCCTGTATTTGTGGTTAAGAAAAAATCAGGTAAATGGAGAATGGTGACAGATCTCAGGGCCATCAACAAGGTAATTCAACCTATGGGCCCTCTGCAATCTGGAATTCCTTTGCCCTCTTTATTACCAAAAGGATGGCCTCTCATAGTTATTGATTTAAAGGATTACTTTTTCACTATACCTTTGCAAAAAGAAGATAGAGAAAAATTTGCCTTCACAGTGCCTACTTATAACAATTCTCAACCTTCGAGGAGGTACCACTGGACCGTCCTCCACCAGGGTATGTTAAATAGCCCCTCCCTGTGCCAATATTTTGTGAACCAACCATTACAAATAATACGCAAGAAATTTCCCAAATCTATAGTATACCATTACATGGATGACATTTTGTTATCCGATTCAAACACGGATACCTTGAACAGACTGTTTGAAGAAATAAAGATACTTTTACCTAAATGGGGATTGCAAATCGCTCCTGAAAAGATTCGGAAGGGAGATTCTGTTAATTATTTAGGTTATAAAATAGGTTTGCAAAAAATTAAGACACAAAAAGCACAAATTAGGAGAGATCGCCTACGGACTCTTAATGACTTTCAAAGCCTGTTAGGAGACATTTCCAGTCTACGACCAGCTATTGGAATAACACCTGATCTAATAATTCATTTGAACAAAACCTTGGATGGTGATAAAGATTTAAACAGTCCCAGAGAATTAACAGCTGAAGCAGAAAAGGAACTGACAATGATTGAGGAAAAATTACAACAGGCACATGTGGACAGGGTGAATCCAGAGCTCGTTGTATTCTCGTCATACTACCATCAAAAATTTCTCCTACAGGAATTTTAATGCAGAGAGATGATATTATTTTGGAATGGATCTTTTTACCACATAAACCAAGTAAGAAACTGAAAACTTATATGGAGAAAGTCTCTGAGTTAATTATAAAAGGCAAGCTGAGACTTCGTCAACTAGCAGGCATAGACCCAGCAGAAATTATAGTGCCTTTCACTGCTGATGAACTAAAGAAATTATGGGAAGATAATGAACCATGGCAAAGAGCTTGTGCTAATTCTTTGGGAGACATTAATAACAACTATCCAAAAAGCAAGAGGCTTAACTTCATAAAGAGAACTTCTTGGATTCTTCCTCGAATCATCCGTGATGCTCCAATAACTGGAGCCCGTACATTCTATACTGATGCCAATAAATCAGGGAAGGCAGGTTACAAATCAGAAGACTTGGATAAGGTGGAACAAAGGCCGTATAATTCTGTCCAGAAGGCGGAATTATATGCCATTCTTATGATGCTAAGGGATTTTAAAGAACCTATTAATATAGTCACTGATTCACAATACGCAGAAAGAGTTATTTTACATATTGAAACTGCTGAATTTATACCTGATGATACAGAAATAACCTCATTGTTACTCCAGGTTCAAGATTTGATCAGGAACAGGCTTTGCCCTATGTACATAACACACATCCGATCCCATACGGGTCTGCCAAGTCTTCTAGCACAAGGTAATGCAGAAATTGATCAATTATTGATTGGCAGGGTGCTACAAGCCTCTGAATTTCATAAAAAACATTATGTTAATAGCAAAGGTTTGAAGAAAGAATTTTCAATTACATGGCAACAAGCTAAGGAGATTGTAAAGAAATGCCCTACTTGCTCTTTCTATAACCAAACGCCACTGCCTGCAGGGGCTAATCCAAAGGGCATCCAAAGGAATGAAATCTGGCAGATGGATGTGTTCCACTTTGCAGAATTTGGCAAATTAAAATATGTTCATCACACCATTGACACTTATTCAGGTTTTCAGTGGGCAACTGCTTTAAGTTCAGAAAAAGCTGATTCAGTAATCACTCATTTATTAGAAGTCATGGCTATCATGGGTATACCTACACAAATAAAGACGGATAAGTCTTGCTTATGTCTCTAGGAAAATGAAACGGTTCTTTGATTATTACAATATCAAGCATGTTACAGGTATACCATACAACCCTACAGGTCAAGCAGTCATAGAAAGATCAAATCGAACTATAAAGGATATGTTGAACAAACAGGAAGGGGTTGAAACCACCCCCAGAAATAGGTTACATAATGCTTTGTTAACCTTGAATTTTCTCAACGCTAATGAGAAGGGAACAACGGCTGCAAAAAGACATTGGATAATGGAAAAGTCTACTGAACTAAATCAACCAGTTTATTTGAAGGATGTGCTGACCTCATAATGGAAGCCAGGAGATATGCTACATTGGGGAAGGGGTTTTGCTCTTATCTCCACAGGTGAGGAAAAATTGTGGATACCATCAAAATTAATAAAGGTTCGGTTTGAAGAAGAGAAGCCACTTGGAAAAGATAAATAGCAATTCATTCACAAGGATGGTGAGCATACTGATGGTAAGAAATACAGATAGGTTGGGGCAGGGTTCTTTTCTTATCTCCACAGGAAAATACTCATCTTCAAAGAAATTGAGGGACCCTGAATATTTAATTACTGATGGATGGACACATTTTGTAAGTATTAATTTTTATATATGTCTTATTAAACGTTTCTTTATAAATATATAGAGCTGGTTTTGAAGTTGGACTCTGGCTCAGTCCCTCTCCAATTCCAAGCCTGTTAGTAAGAGAAAAACCCAGAGTTTCTGGAGTTTCTGTCTCATGTCAAGAGCCATGATATGGGACAGAAAGAAATATGAGTTTAGAAAACATCTTTGCTTTTCTTCATATCTATCATACTTTTCATTGAATATATCTATCATGCCTTTCATTGAATATATATATGTATGTCTATATATGTCTATATGATTAATGTTTAAGTTTTTCACAATGAACAATGAGTTTTTCCTGAAGTGACATTTGAAGTTTCCAGGAAGAAGATGGGGCCCCACAACAACAACTCTACCTGGTTGATATGGCGTCATGATACTCATAGCTCTACTACAAGACCTGTTTTGGATACTAGCTACACAAGACGATCCCAACTTGGTTAGCTGAAATGGTGCACATCTTGTACAACATTCTGGCCAGACCTCCACAAAATACCCAGAGACTGTTTGCAAATTTAAAAGACATTGATCTTGAAATTTAACCATCATTTTACTTTCACAGGATCCCCCAGAAAGAACGTTGCCCCCATGACAGCTGGAAGTAATTCTAGAGGACGATGTCCCCTCTCCCAGCAAAGTTTACCCCTGTGTTAGGGATGTCATTTAGGGGTTGGGAGGTTGTGGGAGGAATTTTATAAGCTCAGGGATCATTTTGAAAAAAAAAAGAGGGAATGATGGGATAATAGATTTATAATTGTGAGTTACTGCTTTTAGACAAATATATTGGTATAGATTCTTGTATATTGATACAAAGTTAAATTATATTGACTATTGTATGCATGCATGTTTCTATGTCTGTTTAAAACATTTTCATGTATTGACATATATTGTATTGATATATATATATTGTATATATTTACCATATTGCAGTATACATTTCTACCTCTGATTAAGATACTTATATAATGTTTGTGTATTGATATATATTTGCCATATTGCAATGTATATTTGTACAGTGTTTATATTTGGAGGTCATTATCCTCATTTGTTACACAGTTGTTTATTGTCTTAGTCTATAAGTTAGATAGATATTGAGAATTATATAGATAAATAGTCATCTAAGTTTGTCATTTATAATTAGACTAATCAGGTTCTCTAGATATATTGAGATTATACTCAGTATAGATAGATAATCTTTGACCTCTTCAAAGAGCTGTAGAAAATGGCCTTTAATCTAACTCAGAGTTTCGTGATAGTGAGACACTATTGCTCCTGGCAACACTGCTATATTCCCGAGAGAATGTTGAGCACCAAAGACACTCCACCTGGAGCCTTTCTTTTTGGCAGAACTGGCCTTGGGGCAAAGAAATGCCCATACCTCAACCACTGACAGAGATACAGAGCGTGCATCAATGGATAAAACAGGACTGTCATATCCTGCCAAGACAGGGTAAGATAGTTTTGAAAAGTTCCTTGCCTTTAATAATGGTATGTCAGTTATGTTAGGCCTTAGCCAAAATTGGTTGACTGAACATTGCAAACGAGACTTTGGGTGATTGCCCAGGTAGTCAGTTGTCTCTGTCAATTGTTGCACATTTTGGATATATCTCGTTTGTTGAGTAGTGTTTATTCCCTTCTCAGATCTTTGATGGAGTTGAAGATTATATAATTGTAGTTACTCTCTACATTATTTGGACTCCTTGAGATAGATTGTTTAGCTAAGCTTTTATTCTCAATATTGTTTGTTATATTGATTATTTGTTGTTATTGTATATAGTTGTATTTGGTTTAGTTCTGTCTTATTTAGACAAAAAGGGGAGATGTAGGGATAAGTCCCTCCCCTTAGGGGGCGTGTTCGCCTCGGGCTAATGTTGGCCTATAAATTTGGCAAGCATGCTCCCAGCCGTCCCTTTCTGCCTTCCTGGTCTCCGCGGAACAGTGGTTCTGTAAGTCTATTTCGCCATTAAAGCTATATATATTGTCACTATCTGTCTGCATTTCGTTTACGCCGTTACACTGTAAAAGAAGATCCATAGGGGAGCATTCAGAGGAAGAGATGGGCAGGTGCCAATGCAAGAATTAACCCAACAATCTAAAAAACAACATGAAACCACCAGAATCCAGCAACCTCACAACAGGAAGACATGAACACCTTAATCAAGAAGAAGTAGAAAAAATTGACTTTATGAAAGTGATTGACGCCCTTAAACAGCACGTAAAAAATGCCCTTATAGAAATGGGTGAGAAGTATAATGGAAAGTTTCAAGAATTGAATAAATCAGTGAATGATACCCTAGGAAACCAAGGTAAAACAATCAAACAGATAATGGAAACAGTTCAAGACTTGAAAACTGAAATGGAGGCAAAGAAGAAAACACAAACAGAGGGCCGGCTGGACATGGAAAATCCAGGTAAACGAATAGAGACTACAGAAACAAGCATAACCAGCAGAATACAAGGGATAGAAGAAAGAATCTCAGATTCTGAAGAAACCATAGAGAAAATAAATGCACTGATCAAAGAAAACAGCAAGTCCAACAAACACTCATCACAAAACATTCAGGAAATATGGGACACAATAAAAAGACCAAACCTGGTCTAATTGGGACTCCGAGTCGGGGCTATTTCTGGTGTTGGCGCGGCTCCAAGAAGGCTATCACAGCCAGTCCCCCTCACTGCCCCGTAGAGAAGAAAGATGAGCGAGTACAGCTCAAAGTCCAGCCAGCCCCTGGCCTCCAAGCAGGAGAAGGACGGGACTGAGAAGCGAGGCCGGGGCAGGCCGCACAAGCAGCCTCCGAAGGAGCCCAGTGAAGTGCCAACACCCAGGAGACCTCGGGGCCGACCAAAGGGAAGCAAAAATAAGGGTGCCGCGAAGACACGGAAAACGGCTGCAGCTCCAGGGAGGAAACCGAGGGGCAGACCCAAGAAACTGGAGAAGGAGGAAGAGGAGGGCATCTCCCAGGAGTCCTCGGAGGAGGAGCAGTGACCACGCGCAGTGCCACCTGCTTCTTGGCCACCACAGGAGCAGCTTCCCCTGGGACCGGAAGCCCTGCTTCCAGCCCCCTCCCTACCCCCACTGCACACTACTGCATCAGCTACAGGCTCTGAGGCACCCACGGGAGCAGGGTTTGGCTCAGTCCCTGTGCCCTCCTTCCCAACACACCTGCCCTCTCCCGACAAGGCTAACTTCCCACTTAGCCGCAGCCTGCCCTGCTGCGCTCTACCCTGGAGATGTTGCTCTCTGGGCTCTTTCTTTTGCAGGTCCCTTCTGCTCTGCTGTTCCTGGCTTCCTTGTACAGGGTCCTGGGAGCATTCCCTGGCCTTAAAGGGCCCCAGCCCCATCTCAATTCAGACAAACCCCATTGGCTGACCTGGCCGCAGCAAGTGTGGTTGGTGCAGGGATACATAGATCCCAGCATGCCCCACCCCTCACCGAACTGTCACCAGGTGGGTTTCTCAGTCACTTTTGCCCCACCTTACCTAGACCCTGCATTAGGTTGGCTAGAGTCCCTTGGAAGTAGGACATGATGGGCCACCCACCTTGTTCTCACCTGGGACCCAATGCAGTGACAGATGGGGGTCACACCCATCTCCAGGGTGAGGTCCTATTCTCTGACATTCACCTAAGGCAGATGGGGCGCTAACTCACCTCCCCCACTCTAGGCTGTTACCCTTCCTCCAGTGGGGCACCAAGGAGCTAGCCTTGCCCCCCTCCTTTTGCTCTTCCCTGCCCCCCAAGGTTCTGGTTCCATCTTCTCCTCTGTTCACAAACTACCTCTGGACAGTTGTGTTGTTTCTGTTCAATGTTCATTCTTAGACACCCACCATTGCTGCTGCTACCAGCACCAAAAGTTCATCCTCCCGTTCTGCCTGCATTCTCCCCGAGACACTATAGGGGGAAGGGGGGCTGGGGTGCAGCAGGCTGGCTACCAACCACCCCACACCAGGGACGATGGGGCCCTGCCCCTTGGATGCTGCAGCAGAGTGAGGAGGGGGACCCATTTTGATGGGAAAGGGGTGTAGGACCACCTCCCCTCCTTCGGTGGGGGAGGGGTGGTCAGTATATGTCCCGGGCTGGGGCTCCCCCTCTGGTTTCCTATTTTCAGTTACTTGAATAAAAAAATAGCCTTTTCTGGACTGAAAAAAAAAAAACCAAACCTAAGAATAATGGGAGTAGAAGGAGAAGAAGTGCAGCTCAAAAGTCCAGAAAATATATTTAATAAAATTATAGAAGAAAACTTTCCCAACCTAAGGAAAGATGTACCTATGAAGGTTCAAGAAGCATATAAAACACTGAATAGGTTGGATCAAAAAAAAACATCCCCTTGCCATATAATAATCAAAACACAAAGCATACAGAATAAAGAAAGAATATTAAGAGCTGCAAAGGAAAAAGGCCAAGTTTCTTATAAAGGTAAACCTATCAGACTTACACCTGAGTTCTCTATGGAAACCATGAAAGCCAGAAGGTCCTGGATAGATGTACTGCAGAAACTAAGAGAACATGGATGCAAGCCCAGACTACTATACTCAGCCAAGCTTTTGTTCAATATAAATGGAGAAAACAAAATTTTCCAGGCTAAAAAAAAAAAATTAAACAATACGTAGCCACAAATCCAGCCTTACAGAAAGTAATAGAAGGAAAATCACTAACAAAGGAGTCCAACAATGACCACAATAACTCAGACATCTAGAGACCCTTCACCAGCACAATTCAAAGAAAGGAAACACACAAACTCCACTACTAAAAAAGTGACCGGAGTTAACAACCACTTGTCATTAATATACTTAATGTCAATGGACTCAACTCACCTATAAAAAGGCACAGGCTAAGAGATTGGATATGAAAACAAGATCCAACATTCTGCTGTTTACAAGAAATACACCTCAACCACAAAGACAGACACTTACTCAGAGTAAAGGGCTGGGAAAAGGCTTATCAAGCAAATGGACCTAAAAAAGCAGGTGTGGCCATACTAATTTCTAAAAAAGTTGACTTCAAACTTAAATCAATCAGAAGAGATGGAGAGGGACATTTTGTACTCATAACAGGAACAATTCATCAGGATGAAGTCTCAATCCTGAATATCTATGCCCCTAATATAAAAGCACCCACTTACATAAAAGAAACATTACTAAAACTCAAGGCAGCCATCAAACTGCACACACTAATAGTAGGAGACTTCAACACTCCTCTCTCACCAATGGACAGGTCAATCAGACAGAAACCTAACAGAGAAATAAGAGAATTAATGGAGGTAATGAAGCAAATGGACTTAACAGACATCTATAGAATATTCCACCCAAATAGGAAAGAATATACCTTCTTCTCTGCACCTCATGGAACCTTCTCGAAAATTGAACACATACTCGGTAACAAAGCCAACTTTACAAAAAAATATTAGTAACCACCTGTGTCTTATCAGATCACCATGGATTAAAGTTAGAATTCAACAACAATGCTACCCCCAGAAAGCCTACAAACTCATGGAAACTGAACAGTCAACTACTGAACCATACCTGGATTAAGGAAGAAATAAAGAAAGAAATTAAAGTCTTCCTTGAATTCAATGAAAATAAAGAAACAACATACTCAAACTTATGGGACACTATGAAAGCAGTCCTGAGAGGAAAGTTCATAACACTAAGTGCCCACTTAAAGAAAACAGAGAAAGCTCACATTGGAGACTTAACAGCCCAACTGAAAGCTCTAGAAAAAAAAGAAGCAGACTCACCTAGGAGGAGTAGAAGACTGGAAATAATCAAACTGAGGGCTGAAATCAACAAAATAGAAACACAGAAAACAATCCAAAGAATCAATGAAACAAAAAGCTGGTTCCTGGAGAAAGTCAACAAGATTGATAAACCCCTATCCAAACTAATCAAATGGCAGAGAGAGAATATGCAAATTAATAAAATCAGAAATGAAAAGGGGGACATAACCACAGACACAGAGGAAATTCAGAGAATCATTAGATCTTACTACAAAAGCCTGTATGCCACAAAACTGGAAAATGTAAAAGAAATGGACACTTTTTAAGATAAATTCTATATGCCAAAGTTAAACCAGGACCAGGTGAACAATCTAAATAGACCTGTTAGTTGCGAAGAATTAGAAGCTGTCATCAAAAACCTCCCTACCAAAAAAAGCCCAGGACCAGATGGTTTCAATGCGGAATTCTACCAGAACTTCCAAGAAGACCTAATACCTATACTCCTTAATGTATTTCACAATATAGACAAGAAGGAGCCATTGCAAAATTCCTTTTATGAAGATACAGTTACTCTGATATCAAAACCACACAAAGACTCAACCAGGAAAGAGAATTACAGGCCAATCTCACTCATGAACATCGACGCCAAAATCCTCAACAAAATACTGGGAAACCGAATCCAAGAACACATTAGAAAAATTATCCATTATGATCAAGTAGGCTTCATCCCAGAGATGCTGGGTGGGTTCAGCATATGAAAATCTATTAATGTAATCCATCATATAAATAAACTGAAAGAAAATAAAACCATATGATCGTTTCTTTAGATGCTGAAAAAGCATTTGACAAAATTCAACATTCCTTTATGATAAAAGTCTTGGAGAGATTAGGGATACAAGGGTCATACCTAAATATAATAAACGCTATATACAGCAAGCCGACAGCTAACATCAAATTAAACGGAGAGAAACTCAAAGCCATCCCACTAAAATCAGGAACACGACAAGGCTGTCCACTCTCTCCATACCTCTTCAATATAGTGCTTGAAGTTCTAGCAATAGCAATAAGACAACATAAGGGGTTCAAGGGGATTTGAATTGGAAAGAAAGAAGTTAAACTTTTGTTATTTGCCAATGATATGATAGTATCCATAAGCGACCCCCAAAACTCCACCAAAGAACTTTTACAGCTGATAAACAGCTCTAGTAATGTGGCAGGATACAAGATCAACTCCAAAAAATCAGTTGCCCTCTTATACACAAAGGATATGGAAGCAGAGAGGGAAATCAGAGAAGCTTCACCTTTCACAATAGCCACAAAAAGCATAAAATATCTTGGGGTAACTCTAACCAAGGACGTGAAAGATCTATTTGACAAGAACTTTAAGGCATTGAAGAAAGAAATTAAAGAGGATACCAGAAAATGGAAGGATCTCCCTTGCTCTTGGATTGGGAGGATCAACATAGTAAAAATGGTAGTTCTATCAAAGGCAATTTATAGATTCAATGCAATCCCCATCAAGGTCCCACCAAAATTCTTCACAGATCTTGGGAGGACAATATTCAACTTTATATGGAAAAACAAAAACCCAGGATAGCCCAAACAATCTTATACAATAAAGGATCTTCTGGAGGCATTACCATCCCTGACTTCAAATTCTATTACAGAGCTTCAGTAATGAAAACAGTATGGTACTGGCATAAAAACAGAGAAGTCGACCAATGGAATTGAATAGAAGGCCCGGTTTTTAACCCATAAACCTATGAACACCTCATTTTCGATAAAGGAGCTAAAAGAATACAATTGAAGAAAAAAAGCATATTCAACAAATGGTGCTGGCACAACTGGATGTCAGCCTGTAGAAGAATGAAAATATACCCATATCTATCACCATGCACAAAACTCAAGTCCAAATGGATTAAAGACCTCAATATCAGTCCGAACACACTGAATCTGATAGAAGAGAAAGTGGGAAGTACCCTACAACACATGGGCACAGGAGATCGCTTCCTCTATATAATCCCAGCAGCACAGAAATTAAGGGCAATGTTGAATAAATGGGACCTACTAAAACTGAAAAGCTTCTGTAAAGCAAAGGACACTATCACTAAGAAAAAAAGGCAACCTACTGACTGGGAGAAGATATTCACCAACCTCGCAACAGACAAATGTCTGATCTCCAAAATATATAGAGAACTCAAGAAACTAGACTTTAAAATGCTAAATAACCCAATAAAAAAGGGGCACTGAACTGAACATCGTATTCTCAACAGAAGAAGTTCAAATGGCCAAAAGACACTTATGTCATTCTTAACCTCAGCGATCAGGGAAATTCAAATCAAAACAACTTTGAGATATCATCTTACACCTGACAGAATGGCTAAAATAAAAAACACTAATGATAGCCTTTGCTGGAGAGGTTATGGAGAAAGTGGTACCCTCATCCATTGCTGGTGGGAATGCAAACCTGTGCAACCACTTTGGAAATCAGTGTGGCCATTCCTCAGGAAATTCGGGATCAATCTACCCCTGGAACCACTCTTGGGAATATACCCAAGATATGCCCTATCATATGACAAAAGCATTTGTTCAACTATATTCATAGCAGCATTATTTGTAATAGCCAGAACCTGGAAACAACCTAGATGTCCTTCAATGGAAGAATGGATGAAAAAAGTGTGGAATATCTACATATTAGAGTACTACGCTGCGGTAAAAAACAATGACTTCTCGAATTTTGCATGCAAATGGATGGAAATAGAAAACACTATCCAGAGTGAGGTAAGCCAGACCCAAAAAGATGAACATGGGATGTACTCACTCATAATTGGTTTCTAGCCATAAATAAAGGTCACGGAGTCTATAATTGGTGATCCTAAAAAAGCTAAATAAAAAGGTGAACCCAAAGGAAAAAAGTTATCCTCCTGGCAATGGGAAGTAGACAAAATTGCTGGGCAAAGAATTGGGATCTTGGGGGTGGTGTGGGATGGGGGTAAGGGGAGATGGGAAGAGAAAAGTGAGAAGGGGAGGATGGGCGGTACTTGGGGAAACAGTATGATTGGGATAAAGGAAGGTTGGATAGGCGAGCAGGGAAGCACATATCTTAGTTAAGGGAGCCACCTTAGTGTTGGCAAGAGACTTGAACCTAGAGTGGCTCCCAGGAGCACAAGGCAATGTCCCCAGTTAGTTCCTTGGGCAGCTGAGGATAGAGAACCTGAAATGACCCTATCCTATAGTCATACTGTTGAATATCTTGCATATCACCATAGAACCTTCATCTAGTGATGGATGGAGATAGATGCAGAGACCCACACTGAAGCACCAGATTGAACTCCCAAGGTCCCAATGAGGAGCAGAAGGAGGGAGAACATAAGCAAGGAAGTCAGGACCATGAGGGGTGCACCCACCGACTGAGACATTGGGTCTGATCTATTGGGAGCTCACCAAGGGCAGCTGGACCGTGACTTAAAAAGCATGGGATAAAACTGGACTCTCTGAACATGGCGAACAATGAGGGCTGATGAGAAGCCCAGGACAATGGCACTGGGTTTTGATCCTACTTCATGTTCTGGCTTTGTGGGAGCCTAGCCAGTTGGGATGTTTACCTTCCTAGTCATGGACGTAGGGGGGAGGACCTTGGACTTTCCACAGGGCAGGGAACTCTGACTGCTCTTTCGACTGGAGAGGGAGGAGGAGAGGAGTGGGGTATGGGGGAAAAGGGTGGGTGGAGGGGGAGAAGGGTGGGTGGAGGGGGAGGGAAATGGGAAGCTGGTAGGAGGCAGAAACATTTTTTTCTTTTTCTCAATAAAAAAAATTTATGTTGAAAGTTTTAGAACAGTGTTTCTCATTCTGTGGGTTACAAACCTTTAATGGGTTCAATGACCCTTTCACAGAGGTCAGCTAAGACCTTAAGAAATATCAGATGCTTACATTGTGATTCATAAAAGAAGCAAAATTATACTTACTTAAAATAATTTTTTGGTTGAGAGGGTGACCACACCATGAACTATATTAAAGGTTCAAAACATTAGGAGAGTTGAGAACTATTGATCTCGAATCATGTCATGTAATTTATTTTAGTCAGTGTTGTCTAGAGTAAAGCATATTTACTAGAATGGCTTACAGGTTGTGGCGCCGCTAATCCAATGATTACTGTCTACCATAGATACTGTACAAAAATACAGTATCTGTTCAATTCACAAGGCTGATGTCTCAGCTGTTCTTTGGTATATGCTGAAATCCTGAAGACATAGGCTCAAATACCAGTGCAACATTGATCTTTCTGGAAACAGCAAGGGAACCACACAAAGATAGAACAATCCTCTCTTTTCCATGTCCTTTAAATATACTACCATCTAAGGTGTGGTCCAGATTAAAGTTGGATCTTCCTACCTCAAATATTCAGAGTAGAAGTGGGTTTTCTACTTCTAAAAATTAAATGACAAAAAAAACACCCTTACCCAGGTATCTCTAGCCACTTTGGGGTTTGGTAATTCCAGAAGTAGAAACATTGAAAACTAACAATATCATCACACTACTGTAGCATCTGCAAATGAAGATGCTTTGACTTCTTTCCTATCTATGCCTCCTCAAACTCCTTCAGTAATTTTACTGCTCTATAAATACTTTGTGGTAGCTTGAATGTATTCAGGGCCCCATAATCCCAAGGTGAGTGGGACCTTCAGGAGGTGTGGACTTGGGGTATAGGTGTTGAAGGAAGTGTGCCACTGTGGGGTGGGCTTTGAGGTCTCTTTTGCTCAACCTTCACTCAGTATGACACTCAGTCAACTTTCTGTTGCCTGATGTAGGGCTCTCAGCTACTTCTGCATCACCATGTCTGCCTGCCTGCTGCCATGTTGCTCCCCACCATGCTGATAATGGACTGTACATCTAAAGATGCAAGCAAGCCACACCAATTAAATATTTTCCCTTATAAAAGTTGCCATGGTCAAAGTGTCTCTTTACAGCAATAGAAACTCTAACTAGGAAAGACTTCAAGTCCTATATTTAATAGGTATGGAGGGTGGATATCCTTGTCTTCTTTCTGATTTTAGTTGAATTGCTTGGTTTCTCTCCATTTAAGTTGATATTGTTATGAGCTTGGAATAAATTGCCTTTATTATGTTGAGTTAGGTACCTTGTATCCCCAATATTTCCAAGACTTTTTTTCCTAAAGTGGTTTTGGAATTTTGTCAAGGGACTTTTCTTTATCTGATGAGATGATTATGTAGTATTTTGGCTTTCAGTCTGTTTATACAGTGTATTGTTATTATTTTTTTCATCAATTTATGTATGTTGAATCTTCCCTGCTTCTCTATGTTAAAGTTTACTTAATCAGGGTAGATGTTGTGTCTGATGGTCTGATGTTTTCTTGGTTTGGGTTTGCAGGTATTTTATTGATAAACTGTTGCATCCATGTTCATAAGGGAAATTTATCTGAATCCTCTTTCTTTATTGTGTCTTTTTGTAGTTTATGTTACAGGTTAATTGGGACTCATAAAAAGAATTAGGCAGTATTCTTTCATTTTTGAAATTGGTGAATAATTTGAGGAATATTTTGCGGTGGTGATTTGAATAAGAGTGGCCCCCAGAGGCTCATATATTTTAATGTTTAGGGCGTGATACTATTTGATTGACTAAGTGTGGCTAGGTGTTTGGAGTAAGTGTGTCACTGGGGGTGTGTTTTGAGGTTTCAAAAGCCCAAGCCTGGCTCAGTTCTTCTCTCCTTTCCAGCTGCCTGTGAATCTGGATGCTGATCTCTCAGTGCCTTCTCCAGAACCATGTTTTCATGGCATCATGCTTCCCACCATAATGATAATGAACTGATTTTCTGAATTGTAAGCAAGCCCCCATTAAAGGCTTTCCTTTATTGGAGTTTCCATGTTCATGGTGTCTCTTCACACAACAGAACACAGGCCAAGACATGGGCTTACCTCCCTCTGGGAAGACACAGAAAATTTTGTCCTAAAACTGTATTGTCCTTGGTTTTTCATTTTTTTTAAAAAAATCTTTGGTTGGGAGACTCATATTACTTCATCTAATCCTTTGATGTTATTGGTCTGTTTAGCTTGCTTATTTAACCTTAATTTAACTTTGAAAGGTCACATTTATTCATCAAATTATCTACTTCTGATTCAGAGATTCACAGCGGAGCACTGGACTGATCTTCCAAAGTCCAGTCGAAGAGTGAGAGCAATGAGAAGATAAGCAAAGAGGTCAAGACCATGATGGGGATACCCACTGAATCAGCATACCTGAGCTAATAGGATCCCACTATCTCCAGTCTGAAAGTGAGGGAACCAACATAGGCCAAATAAGGCCATCTGGTGTGGGTGACAGTTGCATAGCTGGGGCACACTGTGGGACCACTGGTAGTGAGACCAGGATTTGTCCCTACTGCTTCAACTGGTTTTTTGAAATCCATTATCTTTGGAGGGATACCTTGCTCAGCCTAAATATAGTGGCGGAGGGCTTTGACCCTGACTCAAAGCAATGTGCTAGACTTTGTTAACCCTCCATGGGAAACATTACCCCTTCTGAAGTACAGCAAAGTCTTCTTGGTTAACTGCTCCATTGATCATAATGCAGTTTCCGTATTTATTTCTCTTTTTCAGTTTTAGTTTCAAGTCTTTTATGTCAGATGTCTTCCTGGATCCATTTGATTGGGAGTACTTTTGTCTATCTTTTTATTTTCTTTTTTTGGTTTTTCAAGACAGGCTTTCTATGTTGCTTTCGTCCTGACCTGGAACTAGCTCTTGTCGTTATCCTTTTACCCTAAGGTGGTGCCTGTCTTAATAACTAAAATCTGTTTCTTGATCCATTCAGTAACTCTGTCTTTTGAGTGGAGAACTGAGTCATTCATGCTTAAATTGTTACTGAAATGTGTGTGTTAGTTCTGGTCATCACGTTGTTAATTTTTGTTTTGTTCTCAGTGGTCTTTATATTTTAATAATTGTGGCTCATGTTTATTTTAGTTTCTCTGCTTTGCTTATTCCTCTCTTTACCCCAAAATAAACCTTCCTGTATTACCTTAGTTTTGGTTTATTGATTATAAAATTTTTTAGGCTGTCAATGTGTGTAAAATTGTTTCTTCTCCTTTAATCATGGCAGTTTTGCTGGGTGTAATATTTTAGATCAGCTGTCATTTAAGTCTTGGGTTTTATTATTCCAAAGCTTTCTGGCTTTGAAAGTTTTCCTTGAGAAATCAGCTGTTCTTTGATGGGTTTTCTTTACTCGTGATTTGCACTTTTTCTCTTGCAACTTTAAATGCACCTTTATTGTTCTCTCTCCTCAGAGTTTTAAATATGAGATGTCATGGAAATTTTCTTTTCTGGTCTTTTTTTTTTTAATGTGTTCTGTGTTCTTCTTCTATGTGTGTGGGTGAGTCTTTCTTAAGTTTGGGACAGTTTTTTCTATGACCTCCTTGAAGGTCTTGTGTTCGCCATTGACTTGGGATTCTTCTCCCTCACTGTGCATAGAATTTCAAGGTTTGATTTCTCCATGGTATCCCACATTAACAACAATGTCTACACATACACTCCGCCAACTAAGTTACATCCCCAGCCCACAGACCACTATCTGCTGATTACATCACCTCATGCCTGTGCCCCTGTAAGAAAGATTAATTTTCTTACAGAGTGTTTGGAGGTGGTGACATTTTCTTAATTTTAGCAAAAGTGCTTTGATTTCTAGGCGAGGTCATGAAGCCACTGTCATGTAGTTTGGAGGCTATCAATCAGGAAAGTTTTGGAAGCAGGAAGGATTCCTTGAGGAAACAAAATGTTTTTCTACTTCTTATCAATGTGGTGATATTTTTACTTTAGTTTTCTCCAGAAGGACAGGAATGAGCTAATCCACACCGACAGATATGGCCTGGGAGAATAGCTCACACACAGGAAAGCCAGAGCTCAGCTGCTCCTTTTCTAGTGTTGTTCTGGAATTAGAGAAGTTCACTCTTCCAGTTAATGGTACCATTTTCTAACAACCTCAAGTTCAGAACTTTCCCTTTCCAGGTGACATGATAATTATGGGTCTAGAGAGAAATGAGCTAATGACATTTCTTCCTTATAACTACTTCTTAGGGCCTCATTCCAAATGGATGTTTATCAAAAGACCGTCCAGGTGAGTGTTTCTTTTTCTCTTCAGTAATAGTGAAAGCAGTAAGTGGTAGAAGGAAGCAGAGTTTTCTGTAATAAAATGATTAGAGAATTCTTGTTTAGTTTTATTTTAAGCCTAATTATATCAACAGCAAACACAAAAGATGTCTGTAGACATAAAATATCAGTGTAATGATTTCTAAAAGAACATAGATTTCCCTTGCCGTGTCCTCTGATTGTAATGTATGTAACAGGAGATGTTGGCCTATTGGAAAGAGGACAGGCCCTAGCAGAAGTGTGGACAGAGAGACAAGGAAGGCTAATCAGTTGAAGCTGATCAATGGATATTATGTATTGAATGAAAATGTAATGAAATCTATGTCTTTTTTTACAGTAATTGTACATTCATATCTATGTAAAAATTGACCCCAAATGTAGTATTTTAATGAGCATATCTGCCTATGGATTCTCCTGAGGGTGTACTCTTATAATTCTATAAACAATGTTTCTCGTAGCTAATGGCAGTTGTGTTAAATTTTCAACCCTCTCACAAAACACCTGAAATTACTTAGAGGGTGAAACAAAGAACACACATTCACTGGTTTGCAGGAGTACATTTATAATATTAAGATATATTTAAATTATATTTTATATTTTCTCATTTTTCTACTTTTCTCAAAACTATGTATTGATTTATATGAAACTTCACCATGACTACGCAGCAAATATGAACTCATTTAGTGTTACCAGTAACTTTTCTGGTAAATTTGCATTTACTTGGGAATTCTTAGGAGATATTCACTTCATGGCTTAGTAAAATGTAAGATGGTCTTAATGTTATATAAATAACTTTGAACATTTTTTCATAGATTTATTTTTCCTATTGTAATAATTTCTAATGAAGTAGATCTTTTTTAAGTATCTCAATATATCTATAAGGCTTCCTTCACTTATTCATTAAATTCTTGTAACATTATCTTATTTTTTTTAATTTTTCCATTAAAAAATTTATACTTCCTCCCCTCCTCCCATTCTCCTCCCGCTCTCTGCTCCCTTACTTACCCTTCTCCCTCTTCTTCCCTGCTGGAGAGAGGGCAGGGAACCCTGCCCTGTTGGAAGTCCAAGGTCCTTCCCCTTTCATTATCTTTACAAAAATGTAAACTGAGTAATTTTCAGCAGGAGTTTGAGTGCTTTAATTAAAATGAATTGATTTTCAATTAATATTTTAAGTTCAACATTGTTATACTGCTACTGATAAAATATTAAGTTTTGATTAGCAATGAGAAATATTTTAAGTTCTTGAATAGTATCAAATTATTTAAAGTAAACTCCCCACAGTTTCCTCTAATGTCTGCAAAATACAATTGTTCATTAAAATATGCATACTCAAAATATGCCAAGTAAATTTAAATTTAGCTGATGACTGTCATAAGTCCATGTTAATGTTTCTGGAATATCATTTACTAATACATACAGGAGACTCAAGTGGAAAGTGAAGTCAGGTGTGGTGGCAACACCTATGGACCCAGCACTTTGAAGACTAAGACAGGAGCTTTCTGAGTTATATTGAAGCCAGTATAAGTTGAGCCTCTGTCTCTGTCTCCGTCATTCTCACATAAAAAAACAACAAAATTATATTGGTAAATAGACACTATAGAATCATGAAATAATTGTTTTTAAATTGGAATAACACAATGCCAATAAATGTCATTTGCTCACTAGACACAGCACTTCCACGCCACACACACACAAAAAAAAATGATGGAAGTATTAGTTTATGTTGGCAAGTCTTACAGAATATTCAGTTTTTTTTTGTATAATTCACTTTAAGATTCTGCACTGATGCACTAGGCAGGACCCTTGTGGATTTTATTAAGTCACCCAGAAAACAGAGATGCACAATCCATTTCCCCTAAAGTTCATTTTATTTCAGAAACATATTTGATATAACCCTCAGTTTTTCAGTTAAGTGCTGTTCATGTAATCATGATAGCAGCCTCAGCACACAGTATGATATTGATCTATTTTTAGTCCAGGTAATCCACACACACACACACACACACACACACACACACACACACACACACACTTCCAGTGAACATTTTCGTGTCTTTCCCAGATTTACACCATGTGACCTGTGATCAAGCTCTGGGTCTGACTGCTTCCCCACAGGCTCTGCAGTGACACTGCTGCTGCTGCTTCATCACAGGGGAACTGGCTCCAAAGTGTGAGACTGTAAGGTTCTCGTGAGCGTCTGTGTGCTTCCAGTTGTCAGTGAGCTAAATTCAATTTCTACAGAGTAACTGATACTTTAAAATTGTTTAAGAGATTAGGCAAGTTCTATGAATTAATACCTTAAATTAGTAATTACTATTTATTCCTTCTGGCATATCTATTTTATAAAAATGTCCACATGGAATTAATTTGAGTGGCTAAGGTCTTCATTCTCCTGAGAGTTCCAAAGATTTATTAACATTGCTGACAGTGGACAGTACCTCAGCTAACTCCATGTATCTTGTCACCTGAAAGTCACACAATCACTCCTTGTTCTCTCTGAGCAGTCACACTGCAAATAGGTCATTTTAATTATGACCTAAATATGGTAAACTTAAAATGATTATGATACTTTTGCTCTAATATGTTTTGTGTTCATTATATTACTATCTCCTCTGAGAAGAATGAAAATGCTATCATAAATTCACAAAACAAGTCTGTTCTAAAATTAAATACTGTGATAATGAAGAGGGAACGTGATTTTTTCCAGAAGATCGTAGAGTTATGCAGGAAACAGCTCTTTGTTTCTTTTGTTGCACGTTTCTTCAGACAGCTACCTGCTGCCTGCTCAGTTTTTGGTCTGGATCCCATTAAGAGTGATGGATTTGTTACTATTATGAAGGCTTATGGATACACTTTGGGTTAGGTCCTTACAACTAAGTACTACAACATAAACTAATATGAAATTCCAAGCACTGCATTCTTTTCAAATAAAATGAATGACTTTTCTTAGTTTATGTATATGTTGAAAACTCAGTTTGTAGCTGTGATAGTTATGCTTTTTCTGTTCCAGTCTCAACTCTAGTACACTCCAGGGAAAGACACCACGTAAGGAATGAGAAGAAGTGTCATTTTATGTAGGCGACAGCAATGGATATGAAGTAGAGAGGTTGAAGTCCATAGCTTTCAGATAAGAAAATAAATTTAATTACCATCTTTAACTTCTATTATCATCTTTTTATTTTATTTATATTACAATTCCATATTAAAAATTATAGCTCTACAATGAATAAAAATGTTTATATATATACAGTGTTTGTCCATTTGCAGTTTTCAAATTGGAATGTTCTCAGTTCTGTCAGTGTAGAGACCAAGCCTTGAATTAATTATTATCCCAAATAAATCTGATAACATATTTTCTTTGTTTCTTTCTTTAATATTTATTTCTTTTATTTTACATATATATGTATTTTACGTGCATGTATATCTGTGTACTACTTGCTTACAATATCAGAAAAGGAAATAGATTCCATACAACTAGAGTTACAGATGGTTATGAGCCACCATATCATTGCTGGGAACCTAGTTCATACTGTATTCAAGAGAAAACATGCTCTGAACCACTGTGCCATCTCTCAACTTGCATCCTGGAATATTTTAAAAAAACAGAATGCCAATGTGCAGCTACTGTGAAAGTTTGTTGGTGGGAAAATCATATGTTTGCTCTGGCAATTGGGTTCAACCTATTCCTTTACTAGATCAAGTTTTAAGAGCAAACATAATGTATATATGTAAAATCTAGGATTTATGTTGTCATATTCGTGGGGATGTGATAATGTGCTCTCATATACTGACTTCTGCAATATTGCTATATATACATGCATGCAGCTATGTGTGTGGAATATACAATTGATCTTGAGAACACAATTGGCCTCTCTTTGTCACAAGAATCTTAGTAGGTATAGTTTTCTATTTCTCTACCACAAAGTTTATGTTAAAGAATGAATTATACTAATTTTCTAAAATAATGATACTGGTAACCAGAATAAATAACTAACATCAGCACTCAAGCTAAGACCATTTGTTGAAAATAAAAAAATTGTCTGTGTGTTGGTGACATATGATAACACTGGGACCCTTGATATCCACTGCATGGGAAGGAATCTCTTTTAAAACAGAGAGTCTAAAAGAGGATCACTATGTGGTCATCTTTGTCACAATGTGTTGAAAGCAGTGTTTGTCTTAGTGTCACATGCTCTCTCTTGTTGGGGTCTCCTAGCTCCACATCTTCAGATGTGAGTATTTACCTGTGTAAACTACAGGTATCAGGAAAGCAAAATGGGACCATGGCCGAGATGGGGTTGATCGTGGGTAGCAATGGAGAGAAGAATAACAGGGTACACGTGATCTTATCAGGGAAATGGGAAAGGGTGGGCTTCTTAGCAGGGAGGAGGGAAGTATATAAATAAGGAAGTGTGGGAGGAAGGTAAAGGGGAGTAGTAGGAGACCATTGATCTGATAGGGAAAATGGGGGCTTCTTAGTCAAAGAGGAGGATATAAATACAGAAGATGGAATAGGTAGGTAAAGTATCAAAGGATGGATGAAAACACCGAAAGGAATCATACTAGTAATGATTTACCTACCCCATTGACCCGCTGTAAAAAATAAACAAAAATAGCATTTGTCTTGATAGTTGGGAGTTAGTTTTTTTTTTCTCTTGTATTCAATTAGTAATTTATTGTGAAGAACATAAACAATACTGGGTATGTAATATGTATTACAAAACTGTTAACACTGTATGAATTTTCTATGCATACACATAATATATACAATATTATGTTACATATAATACATATACAATACACATATGATATAGAAGTATGGTTTCAGGCACAACGGCATGAGACTTCATTGCGGCAGGATCAAAAAACAAATGCTCTTGGGAAAATGTTCTTTAATACGTTCATAAAAATACAGCATTTTCTTATCTACAGAAAATCAGTCAACAGAGGATGGGGCTGAATCCTAATGCCAAAGCAGAGTGTCGCATCTTACAATTCTCTGAGTCATCGCTGACAGCGAGTCGGCTATTTTCTGCCTTGTGCTTTTCCTGAGCTCTGTTCATTATTCACTTATTTTGGGCCGATTGCTCTTGGAATCCATTGTCTTCCACCCACTTACGACATAAACCAGTTAAAATGTGTCAATTCAGCCGGGCGATGGTGGCGCACGCCTTTAATCCCAGCACTCGGGAGGCAGAGGCAGGCGGATCTCTGTGAGTTCGAAACCAGCCTGGTCTACCGAGCTAGCTCCAGGACAGGCTCCAAAGCCACAGAGAAACCCTGTCTCGAAAAACCAAAAAAAAAAAAAAATGTGTCAATTCATAACACAAAGGTCAAAGCCAGCAGCAGCTAACAATGCGGAATCGAGGGGCTTTAACAGCAGCTCTCCAGCAAAGGCTTTTTATCAGGCCCCTCCTTTCCTTCTTACACGCTTAAAAAATACGTTGGTGTTTTACAATCCCATTTAAACATTACAATGTATTTTTTTAAAAAAAACAAATAGATTTGGCAATGCTAGGAAAGGTCTTTTACAGACAGCCATTTTTCTGTTTGGTGAGTAGTCAATATTACATTCAGAAACAGAAGTGCTTCCCCACAGGTTCACAGCAGGCTTCCTCCACAACTTCTTCCTTTTCCCACTGCCTGACTCATGTCAGCCCCTTGCTCATGTGTTTTGTCTTTGAATATATCTGTCCTTTGAATATCCTGCTGCCTGCCATCTCCAGGAAGCTCAAGGTCTCTGCCCCTTTGTTAGCTGTTCTTCTTCTTTTTTTTTTTTTTATCCCATAGTAGTTTTATTTGGGGAGGTGGGTGGAAACCAATTGTACTTTTTTACAATTAACAATATCTTTCTCATAATCTTAAAACTCCCAAGGATTTGAAATCTATTCTTTATACATAATAAGAAGAATCATGAATGACCTGTGGATTTTTTTTCATAGGAAAAACAGAGATTAAGATATAAAACATTAATATCATACTTAAGAGAGTATTGATGAGTATAAAATATCACAACTTGAACAGTTTTGTGGTTAACCTGAATGGGGCAGGGAGGAAATGAAGAGGAGACAGACACACCAATACATGAACAGAAAAACTGGGTTTACATGGGCCATGTGATCTGATAGAGATGCACCAGCAACAGCCTTAAAGCTGAGTATTTATTTTATATATCTGGATTGAGGAGGCAGGTTTATTATACATAGCTGAACAAGGAGAAGGTGGTAAGATATCTCTGTAGGGGAACAGTTTTATGCTGCAAACATACTGTCAAACTGTTGGCATCCTTACAGGGACCTGGATGTGGCTTTGTTATTTCCCTGATCTTGGGAAAGTTTTGCCATGGTTTGAAGCATTGGAATCCATGTCATGGCCATATACTTAACAATATACATTCACTTGGACTTTATCAACTTCCCACAATAAAACAGAATTTCTGGTTCAGAGTCCTGTCTCACGTGTCCTCTGTGCAAGAGGATGTTTCTGGTACTACTACTTATTATTATTGTTATTATTATTATTATTTTATTTTTTTAACTTTTTTTATTGAGAAAAGAGAAAAAAAAACAAATTTCCTCCTCCTCCCAGCCTCCCATTTCCCTCCCCCTCCTCCCACCCTTCTCCCCCTCCCCCCACTCCTCTCCCCCTCCCTCTCCAGCCCAAAGAGCAGTCAGATTTCCCTACCCTGTGGTAAGTCCTAGGTCCTCCCCCCTCCGTGCATTTCTAGGAAGGTGAACATCCAAACTGGCTAGGCTCCCACAAAGCCAGCACATTACGTAGGTTCAAAACCCCGTGCCATTGTCCTTGGGTTCTCATCAGCCCTCATTGTTGGCCATGCTCAGAGAGTCCAGTTTTATCCCATGCTTTTTCAGTCACAGTCCAGCTGGCCTTGGTGAGCTCCCAATAGATCAGCTCCACTGTCTCAGTGGGTGGGTGCTCCCCTCGTGGTCCCGACTTCTTTGCTCATGTTCTCCCTCCTTCTGCTCCTCATCGGGACCTTGGGAGCTCAGTCCAGTGCTCCAGTGTGGGTCTCTGTCTCTGTCTCCATCCATCACCAGATGAAGGTTCTATGATGATATGCAAGATATTCGTCAGTATTGCTCTAGGATAGGGTCATTTCAGGTTCCCCATCCTCAGCTGCCCAAGGAACTAACTAGGGACCTCGGCTTGGGTATCTGGGAGCCACTCTAGGTTCAAGTCTCTTGCCAACCCTAAGGTGGCTCCCTTAACTAAGAACCGTGCTTCCGTGCTCCCCCATCCAACCTTCCTTCATCCCAATCCTCCCCCTTTCCCAAGCTCCCCCCCCATTCTCCCCCTCTCCCCCCTCTCTCCCCATCTCCCCTTACCCCCATCCCACCCCACCCCCAAGATCTCAATTTTCTCCCCGGCAATTTTGTCTACTTCCCATAGCCAAGAGGACAACTATATGCTTTTCCTTTGGTTCACCTTCTTACTTAGCTTCTTTGGGATCACCAAGTGTAGACTCCGTGACCCTTGTTTATGGCTAGAAACCAATTATGAGTGAGTACATCCAATGTTCATCTTTTTGGCTCTGGGATACCTCACTCAGGATAGTGTTTTCTATTTCCATCCATTTGCATGCAAAATTCGAGAAGTCATTGTTCTTTACCGCAGCATAGTACTCTAATGTGTAGATATTCCACACTTTCTTCATCCATTCTTCCATTGAAGGGCATCTAGGTTGTTTCCAGGTTCTGGCTATTACAAATAATACTGCTATGAACATAGTTGAACAAATGCTCTTGTCATGTGATAGGGCATCTCTTGGGTATATTCCCAGGAGTGATATTGCTGGGTCCAGGGGTAAGTTGATCCCGAATTTCCTGAGAAACCGAAACACCGATTTCCAAAGTGGTTGCACAAGATTGCATTCCCACCAGCAATGGATGAGTGTTCCCCTTCCTCCACAGCCTCTCCAGCAAAGGCTATCATTGGAGTTTTTTATTTTAGCCATTCTGACAGGTGTAAGATGATATCTCAAAGTTGTTTTGATTTGCATTTCCCTGATTGCTAAGGAGGTTGAGCATGACCTTAAGTGTCTTTTGGCCATTTGAACTTCCTCTGCTGAGAATTCTCTGTTCAGTTCAGTGCCCCATTTTTTAATTGGGTTAATTAGCATTTTAAAGTCTAGTTTCCTGAGTTCTCTATATATTTTGGAGATCAGACCTTTGTCTGTTGCGGGGTTGGTGAAGATCTTCTCCCAGTCAGTAGGTTGCCTATTTGTCTTGGTGACAGTGTCCTTTGCTTTACAGAAGCTTCTCAGTTTTAGTAGGTCCCATTTATTCAATGTTGCCCTTAAAGTCTGTGCTGTTGGGGTTACACATAGGAAGCGATCTCCTGTGCCCATCTCCTGTAGGGTACTTCCCACTTTCTCTTCTATCAGGTTCACTGTGTTCTGACTGATAGTGAGGTCTTTAATCCATTTGGACTTGAGTTTTGTGCATGGTGATAGATATGGGTCTATTTTCATTCTTCTACAGGTTGACATCCAGTTATGCCAGCACCATTTGTTAAAAATGCTTTCTTTCTTCCATTGTATACTTTTGGCTCCTTTATCAAAAATGAGGTGTTCATAGGTTTGTGGGTTAAAATTCGGGTCTTCTATACGATTCCATTGGTCAACTTCTCTGTTTTTATGCCAGTACCACACTGTTTTCATCACTGTAGCTCTGTAATAGAGTTTGAAGTCAGGGATGGTAATGCCTCCAGACAATCCTTTATTGTATAGGATTGTTTTGGCTATCCTGGGTTTTTTGTTTTTCCATATAAAGTTGATTATTGTCCTCTCAAGATCTGTGAAGAATTTTGATGGGACCCTGATGGGGATTGCATTGAATCTATAAATTGCCTTTGGTAGAATTGCCATTTTTACTATGTTGATCCTCCCAATCCAAGAGCAAGGAAGGTCCTTCCATTTTCTGGTATACTCCTCAATTTCTTTCTTCAATGCCTTAAAGTTCTTGTCAAATAGATCTTTCACTTCCTTGGTTAGAGTTACCCCAAGATATTTTATGCTGTTTGTGGCTATTGTGAAAGGTGAAGCTTCTCTGATTTCCCTCTCTGCTTCCATATCCTTTGTGTATAAGAGGGCGACTGATTTTTTGGAGTTGATCTTGTATCCTGCCACATTACTAAAGGTGTTTATCAGCTGTAAAAGTTCTTTGGTGGAGTTTTTGGGGTCGCTTATGTACACTATCATATCATCTGCAAATAACGAAAGTTTAACTTCTTCCTTTCCAATTCGAATCCCTTTGATCCCCTTATGTTGTCTTATTGCTATTGCTAGAACTTCAAGTACTATATTGAAGAGGTATGGCGAGAGTGGACAGCCTTGTCGTGTTCCTGAGTTTAGTGGGATGGCTTTAAGTTTCTCTCCATTTAATTTAATGTTAGCTGTCGGCTTAATTTAAGTTTCTCTCCATTTAATTTAATGTATAGCTTTTATTATATTTAGGTATGACCCTTGTATCCCTAATCTCTCCAATACTTTTATCATAAAGGGGTGTTGAATTTTGTCAAATGCTTTTTCAGCATCTAATGAAATGATCATATGGTTTTTTTCTTTCAGTTTATTTATATGCTGGATTACATTGATAGATTTTTGTATGTTGAACCAGCCCTGCATCCCTGGGATGAAGCCTACTTGATCATAATGGATAATTTTCCTAATGTGTTCTTGGATTCGGTTTGCCAGTATTTTGTTGAGGATTTTTGCATCGATGTTCATGAGTGAGATTGGTCTATAATTTTCTTTCTTGGTTGAGTCTTTGTGCGGTTTTGGTATCAGAGTAACTGTAGCTTCATAAAAGGAATTTGGCAATGACTCTTCTGTTTCTATATTGTGAAATACATTAAGGAGTATAGGTATTAGGTCTTCTTGGAAGTTCTGGTAGAATTCCGCATTGAAACCATCTGGTCCTGGGCTTTTTTTGGTAGGGAGGTTTTTGATGACAGCTTCTAATTCTTCGCAACTAACAGGTCTATTTAGATTGTTCACCTGGTCCTGGTTTAATTTTGGTATATGGTATTTATCTAAAAAGTGTCCATTTCCTTTACATTTTCCAGTTTTGTGGCATATAGGCTTTTGTAGTAAGATCTAATGATTCTCTGAATTTCCTCTGTGTCTGTGGTTATGTCCCCCTTTTCATTTCTGATCTTATTAATTTGCAAATTCTCTCTCTGCCGTTTGATTAGTTTGGATAGGGGTTTATCAATCTTGTTGACTTTCTCCAGGAACCAGCTTTTTGTTTCATTGATTCTTTGGATTGTTTTCTGTGTTTCTATTTTGTTGATTTCAGCCCTCAGTTTGATTATTTCCAGTCTTCTACTCCTCCTAGGTGAGTCTGCTTCTTTTTTTTTTCTAGAGCTTTCAGTTGGGCTGTTAAGCAATGTGAGCTTTCTCTGTTTTCTTTAAGTGGGCACTTAGTGTTATGAACTTTCCTCTTAGGACTGCTTTCATAGTATCCCATAAGTTTAAGTATGTTGTTTCTTTATTTTCATTGAATTCCAGGAAGACTTTAATTTCTTTCTTAATTTCTTTCTTAATCCAGGTATGGTTCAGTAGTTGACTGTTCAGTTTCCATGAGTTTGTAGGCTTTTTGGGGGTAGCATTGTTGTTGAATTCTAACTTTAATCCATGGTGATCTGATAAGACACAGGTGGTTACTAATATTTTTTTGTAACTGTGGATGTTTGCTTTGTTACCGACTATGTGGTCGATTTTTGAGAAGGTTCCATGAGCTGCAGAGAAGAAGGTATATTCTTTCCTATTTGGGTGGAATGTTCTATAGATGTCTGTTAAGTCCATTTGCTTCATTACCTCCAGTAGTTCTCTTACTTCTCTGTTAGGTTTCTGTCTGTTTGACCTGTCCATTGGTGAGAGAGGAGTGTTGAAGTCTCCTACTATTAGTGTGTGCGGTTTGATGGCTGCCTTGAGTTTTAGCAATGTTTCTTTTATGTAAGTGGGTGCTTTTAAATTAGGGGCATAGATGTTCAGAATTGAGACTTCATCCTGCTGAACTGTTCCTGTTATGAGTATAAAATGCCCCTCTCCATCTCTTCTGATTGATTTAAGTTTGAAGTCAACTTTGTTAGAAATTAATATGGCCACACCTGCTTGTTTCTTAGGTTCATTTGCTTGATAAGCCTTTTCCCAGCCCTTTACTCTGAGTAGGTGCCTGTCTTTGTGGTTGAGGTGTGTTTCTTGTAAACAGCAGAATGTTGGGTCCTGTTTTCGTATCCAATCTCTTAGCCTGTGCCTTTTAATAGGTGAGTTGAGTCCATTGACATTAAGTGATATTAATGACCAGTGGATGTTAACTCCGGTAATTTTTTTTAGTCGTAGAGTTTGTTTGTTTCCCTTCTTTGATTTGTGTTGGTGAAGGGTCTCTAGATGTCTGAGTTATTGTGGTCATTGTTGGACTCCTTGGTTAGTGATTTTCCTTCTATTACTTTCTGTAAGGCTGGATTTGTGGCTGCGTATTGTTTGAATTTGTTTTTATCCTGGAAAATTTTATTTTCTCCATTTATAGTGAACGAAAGCTTGGCTGGGTATAGTAATCTGGGCTTGCATCCATGGTCTCTTAGTTTCTGAAGTACATCTATCCAGGACCTTCTGGCTTTCATGGTTTCCATGGAGAAGTCAGGTGTATGTCTGATAGGTTTACCTTTATAAGTAATTTGGCCTTTTTCCTTTGCGGCTCTTAATATTCTTTCCTTATTCTGTATGCTTTGTGTTTTGATAATTATATGACGAGGGGATGTTCTTTTTTGATCCAGCCTATTCGGTGTTCTGTATGCTTCTTGAACCTTCATAGGTATATCTTTCTTTAGGTTGGGAAAGTTTTCTTCTATAATTTTATTAAATATATTTTCTGGACCATTGAGCTGCACTTCTTCTCCTTCTTCTACTCCTATTATTCTTAGGTTTGGTCTTTTTTTTGTGTCCCATATTTCCTGAATATTTTGTGATGAGAGTTTGTTGGACTTGCTGTTTTCTTTGATCAGATTGTTTATTTTCTCTATGGTATCTTCAGAATCTGAGATTCTTTCTTCTATCTCTTGTATTCTGTTGGTTATGCTTGTTTCTGTAGACTCTGTTTGTTTACTTAAATTTTCCATGTCCAGCCGGCCCTCTCTTTGTGTTTTCTTCTTTGCCTCCATTTCAGTTTTCACGTCTTGCACCGTTTCCATTATCTGTTTGATTGTTTTTCCTTGGTTTTCTAGGGTATCATTCACTGATTTATTCAGTTCTTCAAACTTTCTATTATATTTCTCATCCATTTCTATAAGGGCATTTTTTACATGCTGTTTAAGGACGTCAATCACTTTCATGAACTCAACCTTTTCTACTTCTTCTTGATTAAGGTGTTCATGTCCTCCCGTTGTGAGGTTGCTGGTTTCTGGTGGCTTCATATTGCTTTTCAGCTTGTTGGGCGAATTCTTGCCTTGGCGTCTACCCATCTCTTCTTCCAAATGCTCCCTTATGGATCTTCTTTACCGGATCAGGTCTCCTTGCCTACCCAATGCTGGATCTCCCCAACGTTGTCTCTCCCCAATGCTGGGTCTCCCCAAGGCTGGGTCTCCTGGCACCGAGAGATCAGGCCTCCGTGCTGATGGGCAGGTGGCAAACAAAGCGCCTACCCTGCTTGGTGCAGGCAGGCCAACGAAACAAAGGAACTCCCGCCCGCTTGGGTGCCCTGATGATTTGGACCCAGTGCCCAGACTGGCTGGGCTGGGTGATGTTATTTGCAGAAAGAGAACAGTGGGGCCGAGGTGGGGAGGGTTCTGAATGGGAGCTGGGTGGGCTAGGAAGAAAGAGGAGGCATGCAGGGAGTGGGGGCCCTGCTGAGAGCTCAAGAAGGATAGGGGGCCAAGGAAGCTCTGAACTCCCCTTCCCGGGCTGGCGCGGCAGGGTCAGAAACTCACCCCAACGCTGGGTCTCCTGGCGCCTAGAGATCAGGCCTCCGTGCTGGTGGGCAGGTCGCAAACAAAGCGCCTACCCTGCTTGGTGCAGGCAGGCCATAGAAACAAAGAGACTCCCGCCCGCTTGGGTGCCCTGATGATTCAGACCCAGTGCCCAGACTGGCTGGGCTGGGTGATGTTATTTGCAGAAAGAGGACAGTGGGGCCGAGGTGGGGAGGGTTCTGGATGGGAGCTGGGTGGGCTAGGAAGAAAGAGGAGGTATGCAGGGAGTGGGGGCCCTGCCGAGAGCTCAAGAAGGATGGGGGGCCAAGGAAGCTCTGAACTCCCCTTCCCGGGCTGTTGCGGCAGGGTCAGAAACTCACCCCAACGCTGGGTCTCCTGGCGCCTAGAGATCAGGCCTCCGTGCTGGTGGGCAGGTCACAAACAAAGCGCCTACCCTGCTTGGTGCAGGCAGGCCATAGAAACAAAGAGACTCCCGCCTGCTTGGGTGCCCTGATGATTCAGACCCAGTGCCCAGACTGGCTGGGCTGGGTGATGTTATTTGCAGAAAGAGGACAGTGGGGCCGAGGTGGGGAGGGTTCTGGATGGGAGCTGGGTGGGCTAGGAAGAAAGAGGAGGTATGCAGGGAGTGGGGGCCCTGCCGAGAGCTCAAGAAGGATGGGGGGCCAAGGAAGCTCTGAACTCCCCTTCCCGGGCTGGCGCGGCAGGGTCAGAAACTCACCCCAACGCTGGGTCTCCTGGCGCCTAGAGATCAGGCCTCCGTGCTGGTGGGCAGGTCGCAAACAAAGCGCCTACCCTGCTTGGTGCAGGCAGGCCATAGAAACAAAGAGGGGAGTTAGTTTTTTAAACCATAAGTAGAGTTTACACAAGTTTTAAATAGGATGGAAAGTAAACTGGGAGACATCTAGGAGCATTCATAACAATAATGGTTATAAAATTAATACGGTGTGGAAAGTGCACGAATGAACTCCAACTGTATCATTGTCTTTAATCCCAGATTCTGGAGTGGTGAGTTCATTGAAAAAGGAAAATAAAAATAGATAAATTGAGATAGACATCGTACTGATTAAATAGTGGAATTATCATGAATTATCAACTCTGATTCCATCAAAATTATGAATGAAAACATGTATAGTTGTAAATTTGAGGTTATTAAGATTATAAAATATGAGACTGACTCACCTCACTCTTTTGGATTTCTTTTGTGATTTCTCCCCAGAACAACATAATTTTAATCAGTTGTACAAATATGATTATGCTCCTGTTTTCTCATCACTGCTGTTTCCAGTGTTAACTATAAAATGAGGCAATGTAAATCAAATCAGTAGGATTCAATTTCTAAGGCATGAGGTCTAGGTGCAATACAGGCACATGAGTGTGCATTCTGTGTTGGATGTGGCTGAGAATGCTGTCTATCCAGGAGATATATTGAGATTATATAGAAACATAGGTCAAGTCTAATGTGGAACTTGAAATAAAGAGATGGGTTAATAAAGAATAAATAGGTAAAACAGAATGATGATATACATAATGACCATGAATAACGACTTTCGTGAATAATATATAATTTTTTCAGGTATATGAAATAAGTATCCACAACCATCTGTATTGGGATCTGGTGCCCTCTTGAGAATGAAACCTAGTCAGTAATCATCATCATCAATTTAGACTATGAAACCTAATATGGACAGGGTCAACAGAACCACCATATTTGGGCTGCCCATGCATGATTCAGCATTGCCAGGTCATAAATTTCATTTTTTCAAATCATGCTCCTAAAATGAATACACTTTCCACTTATGTCCTCATTGAAGAATGTCCTTAATTTCCAAGCTGGAATTGGAATCCTGGCCAATATGTTTCTTCTTTTTTCTACACTTTCATAACTCTAGGTCACAGACCTAAGTCCACAGACATGATCTCCTGTCAACTGGCCTTCATTCACACACTGCTGATCATCACTGGAGGGGATATTTGGCTTTGGGACATATTTGAGTCACTGAACATTGAAAATGACTTCAAATGTAAGACAACTTTTTACATAAACAGAGTGATGAGAGGCCTCTCCATCTGCATCACCTGCCTCCTGAGTGTGTTCCAGGCTGTCACTATCAGTCCTAGTACTTCTTTTTTGGCAAAATTTAAATATAAACTAAAAAAGTATATGATTTGTGCTTTCTTATTTATTTGGACTTTCAACTTGTTATTCAGTAGCCACTGGATCTTTTATACTGGTACTTTTTCCAACATGAGTGAGACCAACCAGATGAAGGTCACTAAATTCTGCTCACTCTTCTCCATGAACTATATCATTAGGGCACTGATTTTAACAGTGGCAACCTCTAGAGATGTATTTCTCGTAGGAGTTATGCTGGCCACAAATGCATACATGGTGATCATCTTGCTCAGACATCAGAGGCAACATAAGCATCTTCACAGTCTCAGCCACCTGAGAGAATCTCCTGAGAAAAGGGCCACCCAGACCATCTTGCTGCTGGTGGCTTTCTTTGTGGTCATGTACTGGGTGGACTTCATCATCTCATCCACTGCAGTCCTGTTATGGATGTACAATCCAGTCATCTTGAGTGTTCAGAAGTTTGTGATTAATGTCTATCCCACAATTACTCCTTTGGTGCAAATCAGTTCTGATAACAGAATAATCAGTATGCTGAAACACATGCAGTCCGTGTGCCACCACATTTTAAAAAAGGGATAATTTTTCTCATTTTAATAGAATGATTTATTTATGTTTTTATATTTATGAGTATTGGGTCAGCATGTATGTATGTGTGAATTTCTGGCACCCACAAGTTCAGAAGAGGCCATTGTCCTTGCCCCCTTTGAGCTGGACAGACAGATGTTTGTAAGGTGTCATTCTTGTGCAGCCACAACTAATTTTTCCTAAAAACATATTCTTCTTAAACTCTGTAATTGTTCAAGTAGAAAATCAAGATTCTCCATATTTTAAATAAAATTTGTGGTATTACACATATACATTTTTTGTGACATTTCTGCTGCCAAGATATATAGTATCCTTTAAGTTTATTGTACACCATAATTTGAAATTTCTTCAGAAATTCTCTTACTCTTTCATCTTTACTTTATTTCATAAATATTCCCTGATGTTGAGGTTGCTCAAAGGATGGTCCTTGCTGATACTGACTTTAACGTATTTCTTTTGATGGATATTTAATATACTCTCAGTCATCAAGAGTAGTTTAAATATTCTATTGTAGCTTCAATTATCTTTCCTAAGTGTAGTTTCTCTGGAGCCTCAAAAATACTGTGAATTTAAATTGGTCTTTTTTTTACCACAGTTACATAATGAGCCTTATATAAATATTCCATGTGCCTGTGTATTCGTATTTCATCAATACTTACTCTTCTTCTGTTGAGAATTCTCTGTTCAGTTCAGTGCCCCATTTTTTTAATTGGGTTAAATAGCATTTTAAAGTCTAGTTTCTTGAGTTCTTTATATATTTTAGAAATGAGACGCTTATCTGTTGCGGGGTTGGTGAAGATCTTCTCCCAGTCTGTAGATTGCCTTTTTGTCTTAATGACAGTGTCCTTTGTTTTACAGAAGCTTCTCAGTTTTAGGAGGTCCCATTTATTCAATGTTGCCCTTATTGTCTGTGCTACTGGGGTTATATGTAGGAAGTGGTCTCCTATGCCTATGTATTGTACAGTATGTCCCACTTTCTCTTCTATCAGGTTCAGTGTGCTCAGATTGATATTGAGGTCTTTAATCCTTTTGGACATGAGTTTTGTGCATGGTGATAGATACGGATCTTTTTTCATTCTTCTACAGGTTGACATCCAGTTGTGCCAGCACCATTTGTTGAAGATGCTCTCTTTCTTCCATTGTATGCTTTTAGCTCCTTTGTTAAAAATCAGGGGTTCATAGGTTTGTGGGTTAAAATCCGGGTCTTCTATACGATTCCATTGGTCAACATCTCTGTTTTTGTGCTAATACCAAGATGTGTTCATTACTGTAGCTCTGTAATAGAGTTTGAAGTCAGGGATGGTAATGCCTCCTGAAGTACCTTTATTGTATCGAAATGTTTTGGCTATCCTGGGTTTTTTGTTTTTCCATATAATGTTGATTATTGTTCTCTCAAGGTCTGTGAAGAATTTTGTTGGGATTTTGACGGGGATTGCAATGAATCTATAGATTGCTTTTGGTAGAATTGCCATTTTTACTATGTTAATTCTCCCAATCCAAGAGCAAGGGAGATCCTTCCATTTTCTGGTATCCTCTTCAATTTCTTTCTTCAAAGACTTAAAGTTCTTTTCAAACAGATCTTTCACTTTCTTGGTTAGAGTTATCCCAAGATATTTTATGCTATATATACCCAAGAGATGCCCTAGCATACTACAAAAGCATTTCTTTAATTATGTTCATAGCAGCTTTATTTGTAATAGCCATAACCTGGAAACAACCTAGATGCCCCTCAATCCAAGAATGGATAAAGAAAGTGTGGAATATGTATGCATTAGAGTACTACTCAGCAGTAAAAAACAATGACATCTTGACTTTTGCATGGAAATGGATGGAAATAGAAAACACTATCGTGAGTGTGGTACCCAGAACCAAAAAGATGAATATGGTATGTACTTACTCATATTTGGTTTCTAGCCATAAATAAAGACATTGAGCCTATAATTCGTGATCCTAGAGAAGATAAAAAAAAAGGTGAACCCAAAGAAAAACATATAGTTATCCTCCTTTATATTGGAAGGAGACAAGACTGCCAGGCAAAAATTGGAAACTTGGGGGTGGGGGTGGGGTAGGGGTAAGGGGAGATGGGAGAAAAAAGTGAGAAGGGGAGGATGGGGAGAGCTTGGGGGAATGGGACGGTTGGGATGGAGGAAGAGTGGATATGGGAGCAGGGAAGTATATATCTTAATTTAGGGATCCATTTTAGGTTTGGCAAGAGACTTGACTCTAGAGGTGTTCCCAGGTGTCCTTGGAGATGTCCCCAGCTAGATCCTTTGGCAGCAGAGGAGAGGGAGCCTGAAATGGCTCTATCCTATAGCCATACTGATGAATATCTTGCATATCACCACAAACCCTTCCTCTGGCGATGGATGAAGCTAGAGACAGAGACCCACATTGGAGCACTGGACTGAGCTCCCAATGTCCAAATGAGAAGTAGAAGAAGGGAGAACATGAGCAAGTAAGTCAGGACCATGAGAGGTGCGCCCACCCACTGAGATGGTGGGGCTAATCTAATGGGAGCTCATCAAGGCCAGCTGGACTGGGACTGATGGACCATGTGATCAAGCCGGACTCTCTCACACTTGCCAGTGTAGGGGCATGGGGAATAGAAATATAAGTAAAGAATACAAAGACATGAAAATAATAAAACAGAAAACACAGAACAGTATCAGGAGGCAGTTCCAGTGAATACTGAAATCACCTATGTTTATTTTCAAATTACTTAAAATATACAAACCCCAAGTGGTAGGAGTAAGGTAAAATACTTCATTTACATTATACAAGAAAAGGAACAGACCAGTTGAAGGTTGTGGGCTACATTCCTAGATAAGCATTCTGTTTTTAGAACAAAACAAGCCACACTTACACCCTAGACCAAAACATTCTGTAGGCAAACTACACCTTTGGTAGAATATGATAAGGTTTTCCATGGAAAGTTAACAAAGTCTAGCACATTGCTTTGAGCCAAAAGCCATTCCCACTGTATCTAGGCTGAGCAAGGTATCCCTCCAAAGAGAATGGGTTTCAAAAAGCAAGTAGAAGCAGTAGGGAAAATCATGGATTCACTACCAGTGGTAACAGAGTGTGCCCCAGCCAAGCAACTGTTACCCACATCTGGAGTGCCTAATTTGGTCCTACGTTGGTTCCCTCACTGTCGGCTGGAGATAGTCGGCTCCGATTAGCTTAAGCAAGCTCTTTCAGTGGAACCCCATAATGGTCTTGACTCCACTGTGGATCTCTGCATCTGAAGTTCACAATTTGATCAATAAGTCTGATAGTACAAAGTCAAATCAGGTTAAATAAGAAAGCTAAACAGGCCAATACATCAATGGATTAGAAGCAATAATTATGAGTCTCCCAACCATACAAAAACAAAAAAACAAAAAACAAAACCAACCAACCAAACAAAAAAACACCCCCAAAAAACAGGACAATATGGTTTTAGCACCAAATTCCCTGTGACTTCTAAAAGGGAGTTAATCTCATGTTTTGGCCTGTGTTTGGTTTTTGTGAAAAGACACCATGAACATGGAAACTCCTATAAAAGAAAGTGTTTAATCGGGGATTGTTTACAGTTCAGATTTTAGTCCATTATCATCATGGTGGGGAGCATGGTGCCATGCAGACATGTGTTGGAGATGGTACAGAGAGTTCTGCATCCAGATTCACAGGCAGCAGGAATGGAGAGAGCCACTGGGTCTGGCTTGGGCTTTTGAAACCTCAAAACCTATCCCAAGAGAGACACACCTTCCTCCAAACACCTAGCCACACTAATCAATCAAATAGTATAAGTCCCTAAGCATTGAAATCTATGAGCTTCTGAGGGCCAATCTTATTCAAACTACCACCCCACAATATTCCGCAAATTATTCACCAAATTAAAAACTGAAAGAATACAGCCCAATTCTTTGAATTAGTTCCAATTTACCTGATACATAAGCTACATAAAGACCCAATTAAAGAAAGAGATTCAGATAAATTTTCCTTAGGAACATAGATGTAAAAATTTATCAATAAAATATCTGCAAACCCAACCCAAAAAAAACACCAAACACAACATCCACCATGATTAACTTAACCTTCCTAGAGATGCAGGGATGATTCAACATGCATAAATTTGTAAAAAATAATACACCATATTAACAGACTGAAAGACAAAACATCACATGATCATCTCATTAGATGAAGAAAAGGCCTTTAACAAATCAAAACCCCTACATGAGAAAAGTCTTGGAAATATTGCGGATACAAGGTATATAACTAAATGTAATAAAGGAAGTTTATAGCAAGCCCATAGCCAATATCAACTTAAATGGAGAGAAATTTAAACAATAGAACTAAAATCAACAATAAGACAGGAATGTACACTCAACATTCCTGCTAACTGTATTCTTGAAGTCTGTCTTAGAGATTTTATTGCTGTGAAGAGATACTATGACCACAACAACTCTTATAAAGGAAAATGTTTAATTAGGGTGGTTTTCTGACATTTTCTGAGGTCCAGTCCGTTATCAGCATGGTGGGAGCAACATGGCAGCAAGCAGACATGGTGCTAGAGAAGTAGCTGAGAGTCCTACATCTTGCAGGCAACAGAAAGTTGACTGAGTGTCACACTGAATGAAGCTTGAGCAAAAGAGACCTCAAAGTTCACAGTGACACACTTCCTTCAACACCCCAAGTCCTCACCTTCTGATGGTCCCACTCACCATGGGATTATGGGGGTCCTGATTACATTCAAACTACCAGAAAGTTTTTATGGAGCAGTAAAATAACTGAAGAAGATTGAGGAGTCACAGATAGGAAACAAGTCAAAGCATTTTCATTTGCAGATGCTACAGTAGTGTGATGCTATTCTTAGTTGTCAACTTTTCTACGTCTGAAATTAACTAAACCCCAAAGTGACTAGAGATGCCTGTGCAAGGTTTTTTCTTATTAAATCACTAGAAGTGGAAAACCCACTTCTATTCTGGATATTTGCGGTAGGAAAATTCAATACTAAAATGGACCACACATTAGCTGGCAGTATATTTAAGAGACACGGAAAAGGGAGGATTGCTGTGTGTTTGTGTGGTTTCTTTGTAGTTGCCAGAAAAATCATTATTGTACTGAAACTGAGCCTATTTCTTCAGGAATTCAGAATATACCAAAAAACAGCTAAAACTTCCAGTATTGTGGATTGAACAGCTACTGGATTTTTGGACTTTCTTGTGGTAGACAGCAATCATTGGATTAGCTGGGACACAACTTGTAAGCCATTCTAGTAAATATGCTTTCTATATAGATATGGACTCATTCTATATGTTCTACTATTCTAGAGAACCAGGACTAATAAAAATAATATTACATGATTTCAGTTTAGTTGATCTCAACCTTCCTTTTGTTGTGACCCTTTAATATAGCTCATGGTGTATCAACAAAAATAATTTTATAGTCTTGTTTATTTTATAATAAGGCTTAGAGGTTTTCCAAGGAGAGGAAGAAAAGGCATGGATCCAGATGAGGGAGAGAAGAAACTAAGAGGATCAGGGAACAGGAAACTCTTATCAGAATACATTGTATGAAAAAAAAATCTTTTTTCTATAAAAGAAAAACAGAATATTCCAATGGTGGGGAATGATGGTGAACACTTCTAATGCCAGATCTGGGGGGACAGAGACATGAGAATAACTGACCTATATAGTAAGCTCCAGGTTAGAGTGAGAGATGTTCTCTCAAAATAAAAAGTGAATGGCTCATAAAGAACAAAAGGCAAGGTTGTTGTCTTCTGGTCTCCATGTGCACATGTAAACACATTCTTCATGTGAGCACACACATGTGCATTCACATAGTCACAAAAACACACAGTGCATCATATATGTGTTTATAACAATTTTTAGTTACAAACAATATTTCAATAAGTGTGAATTAAATGAAGTTCAAATACATAGGAAAATAAAATTTTCATAGAGAACCCATTAATTAACCTTGATTAAAAATGGAAAATTCAATTCCCATTATTTTGTGCTGCAGAAAAACTATACATGAGATAGTTAAAGCTACCATGAGATATTTCAACTATTTTTGATGTCTGAGAGTATATTAAAATCCCTTCAAAAGAAAAGCTTAAAAGGTCATGAAGAATCTTGAATTGTTCCATGAACTATTAAATGATTTAAGAAAAAAAATCTGTATTCAGGAAACAATAATTACAGATGTGGAAGAATTATGCCTTACAACCATATCTATGTCAGGTTCCAGCCTGGGGGCAATTGCCTCTTCTGACCTCTGTGGATATCTGGAAATCCCACATGTTGATGCAATACTCAAAAAATGAATAAATATGAATGAATAATTTTAATAAAAAGGAAAAAATAACACTTTTTAAAAAATCTGGTGACACTTTGATCTCAAGCTTTTCAGCATATTGATTATTCTATTATCAGAACTGATTTGTACCAAAGGAGTAGTTGTGGGATAGACATTCATCACAAACTTCTGAACACTCAGGGTGACTGGGTCGTACATCCATAACAGGACTGCAGAGGATGAGATAATGAAGTCCACCCAGTACATGACCACAAAGAAAATCACCAGCAGCAAGATGGTCTGGGTAGCCCTTTTCTCCGGGGATGCTCTCAGGTGGCTGAGGCTGTGAAGATGCTTGCATTGCCTCTGATGTCTGAGCAAGATGATCACCATGTATGCACTAGTGGCCAGCATAACTCCTACAAGAAATACATCTCTGGAGATTGTCACTGTTAAAATCAGTGCCCTGATGATGTAGTTCATGGGGAAGAGAGAGCAGAATTTAGTGACCTTCATCTGGTTGGTTACACTCACATTGATAATAGCACCAGCATAGAAGATGTGGTTGCTAATTAATGACAAGTTGAAAGACCAAATAAATAAGAAAGCACGAATCATGTATTTTTTTAGTTTATATTTAAATTTTGCCAAGAAAGAGGAACCGGGACTGATAGTGACAGCCTGGAACACACTCAGGAGGCAGGTGATGCAGATGGAGAGGCCTCTCATCACTCTGTTTATGTAAAAAGTTGTCTTACATTTGAAGTCATTTTCAATGTTCAGTGACAAAAATATGTCTGTAAGCCAAATATCTGCTCCAGTGAGGAGCAGCACTATGTGAATGAAGGCCAGTTGACAGGAGATCATGTCCGTGGGCTTAGGTCTGTGACCTAAGATTATGAAAGCATAGAAAAAAAGGAGAAACATATTGGCCAGTACTCCAAGTCCAGTTTGGAAATTAAGGACATTTTTTAATGATGACATATGTGGAAAGTATACTAATATTAGCATCCTGTTAAATCATATTTCATATACCTGAAACATAATAGAGTATACATTAGACTTGTGATTCGAAGTGTCTATATCACCATTCAATTGTCCCTACTTATTCTTGATTTACCTGTCTCTTTAATTTTGATGTTCCAGTCTCGGCATAGCCTCCATTTCTATATACTAATCCATAGATCCGCTTGTGATTATAGCATACAGATGATAAAGGCATTCACAGTCACATACTATACAGAATGCACACTTAGTGTGCCTGCTACTCACCATGGGTCATGCCTTAGAAATCCAATCCAATTGATTTACATTGCCTCATTTTAGAGTTAACAACTAAAATAGTAGTGATGAGCACAGAATATTAGTCACATTTTACATAGATTAAAACTTACATTGATGTGGAAAATATCCACCAAAAAAATCCAAAAACCCGAGGTGAGTGAGTCTCATGTTGCATAATTTTACTGTGCTCTGTTGTGAAACTATCTATGTTTTCACTCATAATTCTAATGAATCTCAGTGATAATTCATGATAATTCCATCATTTTAATCATTAAAATGTCCATTTTTGTTCTTACGTTCATTTTTTTTTAAAATATTCCTTTTTTTCTGCGAAATTTTACATCTCCGGGATCCAGAATTAAAGACATAGACACAGTTGGAGGCCATTATTGCACTTTCCACACCCAATTAATTGCATAATCATTAATTATGGTTAGAAATGATCGTAAATATCAACAGTTTAATTGCTATCCATCAGTTTTTGCAAAACTCCGCTTCAGGTTTAAAGAACTAACTCACAGATATCAAAACAAGCATTGTTTTTTCTTTTATTGAGGGAGGTATGTAAAAATTTAATTTTAGGATTCCTTATGAATTTCCTCTTTTTGCCATATGGCTTTTTCAAGCATTCATATTGTTATTTCACCTACCTCCTTCTTCTGTATTTAATACCATACACCTTACCTAAGAACTCCCATTAAATTTTCCCAATCAGCTCAATTGTACTCTGCTACTTCCCTACATCTTCCTCCCACCTTCTGCTATAATTACTTCTGTTCTCCTCCTTCCCAAGGATCTTCCATTTTCCATTTCCTTCCTGAGATCACTTGTACTCTGCTGTGCTCCTCTCTAATGCTCCACACACCGTGCCAGTCCTGGCCATGGTCCTGGTTTGTTCTGGTCTCTGAAGTTACTACAGGTTAAAATACTTACTCTCCAGATGTGGAACTAGGAACTTCCAACAAGAAGAGAGAACATGGCACACTAAAACAAGCACTATTTTCACCACATTGTGACAAACATGAACTCACCAAAGATGACCATATAGTGATCCTGGTTTGGAATTTCTGGTTTTTTTTTTTTTTTTTTTAAGGAAAGTCTTTTCCATGTATTGGAAATCAAGGGTCCCAGTATTACCATACATCATCAATGCACAGACATTATTATAATTTCAATCCACAGTCTTACCTTTGGTGTTTATGTTAGTTATTTGGCCTGGGTAACAATATAGTTATTTTGTAAAATTACTAGAATTCCATTCTTTCGAATGGCTTTGTGATAAAGAAATAGAAAACTACTACACTTGCTCAGAATCTTGTGAGAGTCTTGTGAGAAAAGAAGTGCCCAATTATATTGTCAACTTCACTTGTATATTCCACATATATAAATGGACACATGCATGTGTGTGTAGAAATAATGGCAAAGTTGTGTATGAGACAAGCCTATAACATACCTGTGAAAATGACACCATAATTCACACATTTTATATTTACATTATTTTTGCTCTTCAAAAGCTCAATCTAGTAAAGATGTAGATTCATCTCAATTGCTGGACCCAAGCATCTGATTCTTCTACCAGCATCCATCTACAGTAACTGCTCTGTGGTGTTCTGTTTTTTGAAAGTTTCAGGATAGAGTTGGAAGATGGCTCAGTGGTTCAAAACACATATTACTCTTGCAAAAATCCTGGGTTAGAGTCTCCTCTGAAACTCTAGGTCTGGGAGATCCATTGCCCTCTCTGACTCAGTCATGCAAGTGGTACAAAGACACATATGCAGGAAAATATCATATATGTAAATAAACACATAAATAAATATTAAATAATAAATATTAAAAAAGTAAATAGATTTAGAGATAAATGAATAAATAAGGAAATAAATAGTAAATAAATGTTCCAGGATAGCAATTAATTCAACACTTTGTCTCCAAACTGAATTTACCATAGTCCAATTCCATACAAAATTGTATATGTACAAAGCATATATGTAAAAAAATTTTCATTAGTTGTATATCTATAATATATCAATACAGCACTTGTACTATATGTAATATTAAAAGATGATAATACCAAGGTAAAAGTAATCTAAAATTTTCTTCCTTAGCCCAAAGATATGTTATATGATCTGTAAATTTCATATGCATTGATTTTTAAATATCCATGACTTATAGAAAATTGTACATCTCCTAAGTCATCAGGTGTCATCTTTCTGTGGAGCTAACTCTGGCTGAGATTTAACCAGAAAAAAACCCATATCTACCATTGATAGAAACTGAATTATTAACATAAATACAATGAGAAAGGATATTTGTTTTACTTGAAAAAGGAAATTCCAGTTCTGAGGACTTTATTTTCTTTCAGTTGTAACATTTAGTTGTAAATACTAAAACACAAAGTGTGGCCATAAATATTCACAATAGGCAGAAGCCATTAAAATTAAATTGACTCAGATCTAGAGACCAAGCAGTCTGCAGGCCGCAGTCTGAGGAGATGGGCAATAATAAAAGCCTGGGGCTGCTTCATGAAAACATAGCTCTACATTCTTACAAGAAAAATCACTTTATCCCTTCATTATCACAGTATTTGATTTTAGAACAGTCTTGTTTTAAGACTTATGGTGATCTTTGTATTCTTGCTGGAGAGTTAATAACACAGTGAACATAAAACACACTAGATCAAATGTATCATTTTCATGTTAAGTTTTACCATATTTAGTGAGTAATGACCTAAAAGCAGTGTGACTGCTAAGAGAGAACATGGAGTGATTGGGTGACTTTCAGGTGACAAGATACACGGTGTTGGCTGATGTACTGTCCACTGTCAGTAACATTAATAAGTCTTCTGGAATCTCAGGATGATGAGGACCTTAGACACTCAAACCAGTTCCATGAGCAGATCTTTATGAAATATACAATGCCAGCAGGAACAAATAGTGACTCCCTTTTAATTCATAGCTATTACCTGATACACTTACAAAATTAAAATGCATAAGTTATTATTTATGAAATTGAATGTAACTCATCGGCAACTGGAAGCACACAGACGCTCACGAGAACCTTACAGTCTCACACTTTGGAGCCAGTTCCCCTGCGATGAAGCAGCAGCAGCAGTGTCACTGCAGAGCCTGTGGGGAAGCAGTCAGACCCAGAGCTTGATCACAGGTCACATGGTGGAAGTGTGGGAAACATGTGAAAATGTTCACTGGAAGTGTGTGTGTGTGTGTGTGTGTGTGTGTGTGTGTGTGTCTGTGTGAAATGAGTATCTGAACTAAGAATAAATCTGTAGCACACTATGTGCTGGGGCCGCTGTCTTGATTGGATACTGCTCTTGATTGAAAAACTGAGATTTATATTAAATATTTTCATAAAATAATGTACATAAAGGAAAACTAAGAGTGTGTCCTTTGTTTTCTGTGTGATGTGGTCAGGTCAGTGAGGGTCCTGCCTAGTGCATCAGTGCAGACTTTTAGTGTGCATTCTGTGAAGCAGATTGAAAATTCTGTAACGCTTGCAAACAGAAACTCCTACTTCCATCGTCTGTTTTCATGCTGTTCATAATCTGTGTCCAGTTATGAAATGACATATACTGGCATAGTTTGTTCCAGTTTAAAACAAATTCATAATTGTATATTTTCTGATTTCCTCTATAATATTGTTGTATTTGTGGGTCTGTGAGTTACTGTCTCGACCTGTAGTTCAGACTGGCTTTAATCAAACTCATGAGGCTCACGCCTTAGCCTTAAAAGTGCTGTGATCAGAGCTGTGTGCCACCATGCCTGCCTTCACTTTCCATGCATTCTCTCGTAAACATTAGTATGTGATATTTAGCAATATAAAAATGGACTCAAGTCATTCAGCAGTTAAACTTTAATTTACTTAGCAGTTTTATGAATGTGTATTTTAATGAGCAATTTTATTTTCTAACTATTGAAGGAAACCTTGGTGATTTTGAATTTAAATAATTTTATACTATTCAATAATTAAAATTACCTTCTCACTGCTAACCAAAAGCTTATTCAATATGGTATCACTCTCAATGTTACAAAGTTCAATTTAGAAGCTTTGAAATATTAAACTTATTTTAATTAAAACACTAAATATCAAACTAAAATTTTTTCAATCAACCTTTTTGTAAGGATAAATTTATAAGGATTTAATAAATAACTGAGATGAAATTTCCACATATATTTTAGATACCAAGAAATGATCTAATTTATTAGAAATCACTGTGATAGAATAAAAATGCAAATAATTTAAAACTTATTTAATCAATGTTTAAGATCATTTTATGTTTTAGTAGAACATAAGCTGAAACTTTTCTCAGCATGCCCAAGTATATGCAAACTGAACAGAACAAAAACTTACTAATAAATACTAAATCAGTTAATATTTGTTGTATATTCTTGTCTTAAGTTTCATATACATAAATGCATGGTCAGTTAACTTGAGAAAAGTAGTAAAATTAGAAAAACAAAAGTACCATTTAAATGTAAGTTGGTATTATCAATGTACTCCAGCAAAGAAATTAATGTGTGTCCTCTGATTTTTACCCTCTAAGTTATTTCAGGCTTTTGTGACAAGAATGGAAAACTAAGACAGTGGGCATTACTAGTTGGAACCATGCTCGCAGAATAATTAGAGAACATATAGGAAAATCCATAGCCATATGTGATCGCAAAATATTCCACATGGGATCATTTTTACATATTGTACTAGTGTGCATTCACTGTAAAATTGAGATATTTCATGACATTATCTTTGAATATATAACATCCATTGGTTGTTCTCAACTTGTTAGCCTTTCCTGTTTCTCTCTCTCCTCTTGTGCTAGACCCTGTCCTCTTTCTAATAGTCCCACTTTCTACTGTCACACATATTTTACTCAGAGGTCACAGTAGGTGCAATCTATGTTCTTTTACAAATCATTACACTGACATATTACATCTAAAAGCATCTGTTGTGCTTGCTTATTACACAGTGTGGATCAAGAGTAAATTTCTAAGCAGAGCATTCTCTAATCATTTTATTACAGAAAATGTGGATTCACTCACCACCCACTTACAACTTTCACTATTAGTGAACAGACAAACAAACTCACCTGGCTGGGCCTTTGATAAACACCCATGTAGAATGAGGCTCTAAGAAGCAGTTATAAGGCAGAAATGTCATCAGCTCATCTCCCTGTAGAAAAATAATTTTCACGTCATCAGTAGAGGGCAGTTCTGACCTTGAAGTTGTTAGAAAGCGCAACCATCAAATGGGAAAGTGAACTTTCCTAATTCTAGGAAAACAGTGCAGTAGGAACAGCTGAGCTCTGGGTTTCCCATGTGTGAGTTCTTCTCCCTAGGCCCTACATGTCTGTGTGCATTAGCTGATACCAGTCCTTGGGAACAAAACAAAAGTAAAATAAATTTATCTTATTTAAAAGAAGCATAAAAACATTTTCGCTTCCCCAAGGGATCCTGGATGCTTCCAAAATATTCCTGGTAGCCTCCATACTTACTTGACAGTGGCTTCAGAGTTTCATCTAGAAATTAAAAGCACTTTTGCTAAAATTAACAAAATGTTTATACAGCCACATAACTTTTGATCTACAGCCTGTCCTGTCTGTCAGTTGCGAGTGGGTAAGGGTGAACTAGACATTGAGGGAGAGGTCAACCAATGACCAGTCTAGTCTAAAACTCATTCCAGAAGAGTAAGCCTACTCCTGTCTGGAGTACCAGGACACAGAGACTGGATGGCCCAGAGACCTAGGAAAGAACCACACACAACAAAAGAAAAAATGTCAGTGTAATGATGCTTAACAATGTTCTGTTATACACATAGATTTTTGCCTGGTCCAATTGTCACCAGACAGGATTCATCCAGCAACAGATGCATACTCACAGCCAAACACAAGGCAAGAAAAACAAGTAGAGGAGAAGGAGGAGGTGAATGTGAAGAGGAGGAGGAGGAAGAAAAAGAAGAAGATGATGAAGAAGAGGAAGAGGAAGAAGAAGAAGATGATGATGATGGTGAAGAAGAAGAAGAAGAAACATCTGAACATGGCGAACAATGAGGGCTGATGAGACGCCAAGGACAATGGCACGGGGTTTTGATCCTACTTAATGTGCTGGCTTTGTGGGAGCCTAGCCAGTTTGGATGTTCACCTTCCTAGATATGGACGGAGGGCGGAGGACCCAGGACTTACCACAGGGCAGGGAACCCGGACTGCTCTGTGGACTGGAGAGGGAAGGGGAGAGGAGTGGGGGGAGGGGGAGAAGGGTGGGAGGAGGGGGAGAAGGGTGGGAGGAGGGGGAGGGAAATGGGAGGCTGGGAGGAGGTGGAAACTTGTTTTTTTGTTTATGTTTTTTTCTTCTTTTCTCAATTAAAAAAAATTTAAAAAAAGCAAAACAAAACAACAATAAATTCTGTTAATACAAAAAAAAATTGTGCTTTGAACTTATTCCAAAGGAAATACTCTAAAATTTTCTGCAATATCCAAAATAAACCCTAAGCAGAGATACTAAGTTTGCTACACAGGGACTAAGATATGAGACACACAAAATTGATCTATATTGGATCAGTACTGTGATAGTTTAAATTATATGTCCCCCAAAATCTTGGGAATTTAAACACTTAGTTCCCGGTTGATGTTGTTGTATAAGGAGATTTAAGAGGTGTGACCTTAAGAAGGAAGTAAGTCACTGCATGCAAGCTTTGACTGTTTAAGGACTTATGCTATTTCCAGTTCTCACTGCTTCCTGCTTGTGATTCCACAGATAAACTATTCGCTTTCTCAAACTGAAGGTCAGAAAAGCAAAACAACCAGTCACCGGCTCTTGCTGTAGGAAGTCTTACAGGCATTGGTTATCCACCCACTGGGGCGTGGCCTCTTATACTATATTAGCCAATGTAGAGCATGTGTCCACTGTCTTTTCCTGGTGGCTGGATTGGGTTTCTGTTCTTCGTTCAAGCAGAGGATTCTGATTTGTGAGTCTACCCTTAAATAAATAACCATCTATTTCTCAATTCTGAGTAGTGTGAGATTTCTTTTAAGCATCATTCAATTGGCACCCACATGGATTCGGTCTCCATGCCTACCAGGTGGATGGCATAAAGGCCTAGCCAGTCCTTGACATTCAGTTTGAGAAAGCGAATAGTTTATCTGTGGAATCACAAACATGAAGCAGCGAGAACTGGAAATAGCATAAGTCCTTAAACAGTCGAAGTCTGCTTCCAGTTCCTTCCTTCCTTCCTTCCTTTCTTTCTTTCTTTCTTTCTTTATTAAAGATTTCTGCCTCCTCTCCGCCACCGCCTCCCATTTCCCTCCCCCTCCTCTGATCAAGTACCCCTCCCTCGTCAGCCCAAAGAGCAATCAGGGTTCCCTGCCCTGTGGGAAGTCCAAGGACCACCCACCTCCAATCCAGGTCTAGTAAGGTGAGCATCCAAACTGCCTAGGCTCCCACAAAGCCAGTACGTGCAGTAGAATCAAAAACCCATTGCCATTGTTCTTCAGTTCTCAGTAGTCCTTGTCCGCTATGTTCAGTGAGTGGGGTTTTATCCCATGATTTTTCAGACCCGGGCCAGCTGGCCTTGGTGAGTTCCCGATAGAACATCCCCATTGTCTCAGTGTGGGTGCACCCCTCGAGGTCCTGAGTTCCTTGCTCGTGTTCTCTCTCCATCTGCTCCTGATTTGGACCTTGAGATTTCAGTCCGGTGCTCCAATGTGGGTCTCTGTCTCTGTCTCCTTTCATTGTCTGATGAAGGTTAATATTCAGGAGGATGCCTATATGTTTTTCTTGGGGTTCACCTTCTTATATAGCTTCTCTAGGATCACGAATTATATGCTCAATGTCCTTTATTTATGGGTAGAAACCAAATATGAGTGAGTACATCCCATGTTCCTCTTTTTGGGTCTGGCTTACCTCACTCAGGATAATGTTTTCTATTTCCGTCCATTTGTATGCAAAATTCAAGAAGTCATTGTTTTTTACTGCTGAGTAGTACTCTAATATGTATATATTCCACACTTTCTTCATCCATTCTTCCATTGAAGGGCATCTCGAATGTTTCCAGGTTCTAGCTATTACAAACAATGCTGCTATGAACATAGTTGAGCATATACTTTTGTTGTATGATAGGGCCTCTCTTGGGTATATTCCCAAGAGTGGTATTGCTGGGTCCAGGGGTAGGTTGATCCCGAATTTCCTGAGAAACTGCCACACTGCTTTCCAAAGTGGTTGCACAAGTTTGCATTCCCACCAGCAATGGATGAGTGTACCCATTTCTCCACATCCTCTCCAGCAAAGGCTATCATTGGTGTTTTTTATTTTAGCCATTCTGACAGGTGTAAGATGGTATCTTAAAGTTGTCTTGATTTGCATTTCCCTGATCTCTAAGGAAGTTGAGCATGACCTTAAGTGTCTTTTGGCCATTTGAACTTCTTCTGTTGAGAATTCTCTGTTCAGCTCACTACCGCATTTTATAATTGGGTTGATTAGCCTTTTACAGTCTAGTTTGACTTACTTCCTTCTTAAAGGTCACACCTCTTAAATCTCCTTATACAACAACATCAACCGGGAACTAAGTGTTTAAATTCCCAAGATTTTGGGGGACATATAATTTAAACTATCACAGTACTGATCCAATATAGATCAATTTTGTGTGTCTCATATCTTAGTCCCTGTGTAGCAAACTTAGTATCTCTGCTTAGGGTTTATTTTGGATATTGCAGAAAATTTTAGAGTATTTCCTTTGGAATAAGTTCAAAGCACAATTTTTTTTTGTATTAACAGAATTTATTGTTGTTTTGTTTTGCTTTTTTTAAATTTTTTTTAATTGAGAAAAGAAGAAAAAAACATAAACAAAAAAACAAGTTTCCACCTCCTCCCAGCCTCCCATTTCCCTCCCCCTCCTCCCACCCTTCTCCCCCTCCTCCCACCCTTCTCCCCCTCCCCCCACTCCTCTCCCCTTCCCTCTCCAGTCCACAGAGCAGTCCGGGTTCCCTGCCCTGTGGTAAGTCCTGGGTCCTCCGCCCTCCGTCCATATCTAGGAAGGTGAACATCCAAACTGGCTAGGCTCCCACAAAGCCAGCACATTAAGTAGGATCAAAACCCCGTGCCATTGTCCTTGGCGTCTCATCAGCCCTCATTGTTCGCCATGTTCAGATGTTTCTTCTTCTTCTTCTTCACCATCATCATCATCTTCTTCTTCTTCCTCTTCCTCTTCTTCATCATCTTCTTCTTTTTCTTCCTCCTCCTCCTCTTCACATTCACCTCCTCCTTCTCCTCTACTTGTTTTTCTTGCCTTGTGTTTGGCTGTGAGTATGCATCTGTTGCTGGATGAATCCTGTCTGGTGACAATTGGACCAGGCAAAAATCTATGTGTATAACAGAACATTGTTAAGCATCATTACACTGACATTTTTTCTTTTGTTGTGTGTGGTTCTTTCCTAGGTCTCTGGGCCATCCAGTCTCTGTGTCCTGGTACTCCAGACAGGAGTAGGCTTACTCTTCTGGAATGAGTTTTAGACTAGACTGGTCATTGGTTGACCTCTCCCTCAATGTCTAGTTCACCCTTACCCACTCGCAACTGACAGACAGGACAGGCTGTAGATCAAAAGTTATGTGGCTGTATAAACATTTTGTTAATTTTAGCAAAAGTGCTTTTAATTTCTAGATGAAACTCTGAAGCCACTGTCAAGTAAGTATGGAGGCTACCAGGAATATTTTGGAAGCATCCAGGATCCCTTGGGGAAGCGAAAATGTTTTTATGCTTCTTTTAAATAAGATAAATTTATTTTACTTTTGTTTTGTTCCCAAGGACTGGTATCAGCTAATGCACACAGACATGTAGGGCCTAGGGAGAAGAACTCACACATGGGAAACCCAGAGCTCAGCTGTTCCTACTGCACTGTTTTCCTAGAATTAGGAAAGTTCACTTTCCCATTTGATGGTTGCGCTTTCTAACAACTTCAAGGTCAGAACTGCCCTCTACTGATGACGTGAAAATTATTTTTCTACAGGGAGATGAGCTGATGACATTTCTGCCTTATAACTGCTTCTTAGAGCCTCATTCTACATGGGTGTTTATCAAAGGCCCAGCCAGGTGAGTTTGTTTGTCTGTTCACTAATAGTGAAAGTTGTAAGTGGGTGGTGAGTGAATCCACATTTTCTGTAATAAAATGATTAGAGAATGCTCTGCTTAGAAATTTACTCTTGATCCACACTGTGTAATAAGCAAGCACAACAGATGCTTTTAGATGTAATATGTCAGTGTAATGATTTGTAAAAGAACATAGATTGCACCTACTGTGACCTCTGAGTAAAATATGTGTGACAGTAGAAAGTGGGACTATTAGAAAGAGGACAGGGTCTAGCACAAGAGGAGAGAGAGAAACAGGAAAGGCTAACAAGTTGAGAACAACCAATGGATGTTATATATTCAAAGATAATGTCATGAAATATCTCAATTTTACAGTGAATGCACACTAGTACAATATGTAAAAATGATCCCATGTGGAATATTTTGCGATCACATATGGCTATGGATTTTCCTATATGTTCTCTAATTATTCTGCGAGCATGGTTCCAACTAGTAATGCCCATTGTCTTAGTTTTCCATTCTTGTCACAAAAGCCTGAAATAACTTAGAGGGTAAAAATCAGAGGACACACATTAATTTCTTTGCTGGAGTACATTGATAATACCAACTTACATTTAAATGGTACTTTTGTTTTTCTAATTTTACTACTTTTCTCAAGTTAACTGACCATGCATTTATGTATATGAAACTTAAGACAAGAATATACAACAAATATTAACTGATTTAGTATTTATTAGTAAGTTTTTGTTCTGTTCAGTTTGCATATACTTGGGCATGCTGAGAAAAGTTTCAGCTTATGTTCTACTAAAACATAAAATGATCTTAAACATTGATTAAATAAGTTTTAAATTATTTGCATTTTTATTCTATCACAGTGATTTCTAATAAATTAGATCATTTCTTGGTATCTAAAATATATGTGGAAATTTCATCTCAGTTATTTATTAAATCCTTATAAATTTATCCTTACAAAAAGGTTGATTGAAAAAATTTTAGTTTGATATTTAGTGTTTTAATTAAAATAAGTTTAATATTTCAAAGCTTCTAAATTGAACTTTGTAACATTGAGAGTGATACCATATTGAATAAGCTTTTGGTTAGCAGTGAGAAGGTAATTTTAATTATTGAATAGTATAAAATTATTTAAATTCAAAATCACCAAGGTTTCCTTCAATAGTTAGAAAATAAAATTGCTCATTAAAATACACATTCATAAAACTGCTAAGTAAATTAAAGTTTAACTGCTGAATGACTTGAGTCCATTTTTATATTGCTAAATATCACATACTAATGTTTACGAGAGAATGCATGGAAAGTGAAGGCAGGCATGGTGGCACACAGCTCTGATCACAGCACTTTTAAGGCTAAGGCGTGAGCCTCATGAGTTTGATTAAAGCCAGTCTGAACTACAGGTCGAGACAGTAACTCACAGACCCACAAATACAACAATATTATAGAGGAAATCAGAAAATATACAATTATGAATTTGTTTTAAACTGGAACAAACTATGCCAGTATATGTCATTTCATAACTGGACACAGATTATGAACAGCATGAAAACAGACGATGGAAGTAGGAGTTTCTGTTTGCAAGCGTTACAGAATTTTCAATCTGCTTCACAGAATGCACACTAAAAGTCTGCACTGATGCACTAGGCAGGACCCTCACTGACCTGACCACATCACACAGAAAACAAAGGACACACTCTTAGTTTTCCTTTATGTACATTATTTTATGAAAATATTTAATATAAATCTCAGTTTTTCAATCAAGAGCAGTATCCAATCAAGACAGCGGCCCCAGCACATAGTGTGCTACAGATTTATTCTTAGTTCAGATACTCATTTCACACAGACACACACACACACACACACACACACACACACACACACACTTCCAGTGAACATTTTCACATGTTTCCCACACTTCCACCATGTGACCTGTGATCAAGCTCTGGGTCTGACTGCTTCCCCACAGGCTCTGCAGTGACACTGCTGCTGCTGCTTCATCGCAGGGGAACTGGCTCCAAAGTGTGAGACTGTAAGGTTCTCGTGAGCGTCTGTGTGCTTCCAGTTGCCGATGAGTTACATTCAATTTCATAAATAATAACTTATGCATTTTAATTTTGTAAGTGTATCAGGTAATAGCTATGAATTAAAAGGGAGTCACTATTTGTTCCTGCTGGCATTGTATATTTCATAAAGATCTGCTCATGGAACTGGTTTGAGTGTCTAAGGTCCTCATCATCCTGAGATTCCAGAAGACTTATTAATGTTACTGACAGTGGACAGTACATCAGCCAACACCGTGTATCTTGTCACCTGAAAGTCACCCAATCACTCCATGTTCTCTCTTAGCAGTCACACTGCTTTTAGGTCATTACTCACTAAATATGGTAAAACTTAACATGAAAATGATACATTTGATCTAGTGTGTTTTATGTTCACTGTGTTATTAACTCTCCAGCAAGAATACAAAGATCACCATAAGTCTTAAAACAAGACTGTTCTAAAATCAAATACTGTGATAATGAAGGGATAAAGTGATTTTTCTTGTAAGAATGTAGAGCTATGTTTTCATGAAGCAGCCCCAGGCTTTTATTATTGCCCATCTCCTCAGACTGCGGCCTGCAGACTGCTTGGTCTCTAGATCTGAGTCAATTTAATTTTAATGGCTTCTGCCTATTGTGAATATTTATGGCCACACTTTGTGTTTTAGTATTTACAACTAAATGTTACAACTGAAAGAAAATAAAGTCCTCAGAACTGGAATTTCCTTTTTCAAGTAAAACAAATATCCTTTCTCATTGTATTTATGTTAATAATTCAGTTTCTATCAATGGTAGATATGGGTTTTTTTCTGGTTAAATCTCAGCCAGAGTTAGCTCCACAGAAAGATGACACCTGATGACTTAGGAGATGTACAATTTTCTATAAGTCATGGATATTTAAAAATCAATGCATATGAAATTTACAGATCATATAACATATCTTTGGGCTAAGGAAGAAAATTTTAGATTACTTTTACCTTGGTATTATCATCTTTTAATATTACATATAGTACAAGTGCTGTATTGATATATTATAGATATATAACTAATGAAAATTATTTTACATATATGCTTTGTACATATACAATTTTGTATGGAATTGGAGTATGATTAATTCTGTTTGGAGACAAAGGCTTGAATTAATTGCTATCCTGGAACATTTATTTACTATTCATTTCCTTACTTATTCATTTATCTCTAAATCTATTTACTTTTTAAATATTTATTATTTAATATTTATGTATTTATTTACATATATGATATTTTTCCTGCATATGTGTCTATGTGCCACTTGCAAGACTAAGTCAGAGAAGGCAATGGACCTCCCAGACCTAGAGTTTCAGAGGAGACTCTAACCCAGGATTTTTGCAAGAGTAATATGTGTTTTGAAGCACTGAGCCATCTTCCAACTCTATCCTGAAACTTTCAAAAAACAGAACACCACAGAGCAGTTACTGTAGATGTATGCTGGTGGAAGAATCAGATGCTTGGGTCCAGCAATTGAGATGAATCTACATCTTTACTAGATTGAGCTTTTGAAGAGCAAAAATAATGTAAATATAACATGTGTGAATTATGGTGTCATATTCACAGGGATGATATAGGCTTGTTTCATACACAACTTTGCCATTATTTCTACACACATGCATATGTCCATTTATATATGTGGAATATACAAGTGAAGTTGACAATATAATTGGGCACTTCTTTTCTCACAAGACTCTCACAAGATTCTGAGCAAGTGTAGTAGTTTTCTATTTCTTTATCACAAAGCCATTGGAAAGAACGGAATTCTAGTAATTTTACAAAATAACTATATTGTTACCCAGGCCAAATAACTAACATAAACACCAAAGGAAAGACTGTGGATTGAAATTATAATAATGTCTGTGCATTGATGATGTATGATAATACTGGGACCCTTGATTTTCACTGCATGGAAAAGACTTTCCTTAAAAAAAACAAAACAAAACAAAACAAAACAAAACAGAAATTCCAAACCAGGATCACTATATGATCATCTGTGGCAATTTCATGTTTGTCACAATGTGGTGAAAATAGTGCTTGTTTTAGTGTGCCATGTTCTCTCTTCTTGTTGGAAGCTCCTAGCTCCACATCTTGAGATGTGAGTATTTAACCTGTAGTAATTTCAGAGACCAGAACAAACCAGGACCATGGCCAGGACTGGCATGGAGTGTGGAGCATTAGAGAGGAGCACAGCAGGGTACAAGTGATCTCAGGAGGGAAATGGAATAGGGAACAACTTTAGGAAGAAGGTGAATAGAGTTAAATATAACGGAAGGTGGGAGGAAGGTGTAGGGAAGTAGCAGAGTACAATTAAGCTGATAGGGAAAATTTAATGGGAAGTTTTTAGGTAAAGTGTATGGTATTAAATACAGAAGAAGGAGGAATGTGAAATAACAATATAAATGGCTGAAAAAGTCATAAGGCAAAAAGAAGAAATTCATAAGGAATCCTAAAATTAAATTTTTCCATACCTCCCTCAATAAAAGAAAAAACAATGCTTGTTTTGATAGCTGTGAGTTAGTTACTTTTTTAAAGGAAGACAAATTTAATAAGCATATTTTCAAATGATAAATATATTACATATATGCATGTGTATATTTATACATGTTATACACACCAAGTTTTGTGAGTTATTCTTTAAACCTGAGGTGGAGTGTTCCAAAAACTGTTGGAAAGCAATGAAACTGGTAGATATTTAAGATAATTTCTTCTTTAATTAATTAATTAATTATTTTTTTATTGAAAAAAATATTTTCTGCCTCCTCCCAGCCTCTCATTTCCCTCCCCCTTCCACCACTCCTCTCTCCCTTCCCCACTCCTCTCCCCCTCCCGCTCCAGTCCGAAGGGTTCCCTGACCTGTGAAAAGTCCAAGGTCCACCCCCCTTCATCCAGGTCTAGGAAGGTGAGCATCCAAACTGGCTAGGCTCCCATAAAGCCAGAACATGAATTAGGATCAAAACCCAATGCCATTGTCCTTGGCTTCTCATCAGCCCTCATTGTTCGCCATGTTCAGAGAGTCCAGTTTTATCCCATGCTTTTTCAGTCCCAGTCCAGCTGGCCTTGGTGAGCTCATAATAGATCAGCCCCACTGTCTCAGTGGGTGGGTGCACCCCTCGTGGTCCTGATTTCCTTGCTCATCTTCTCCCTCCTTCTGCTCCTCATTTGGCCCTTGGGAGCTCAGCCCGGTGGTCCAGTGTGGGTCTCTGTCTCTATGTCCATCCATTGCCAGATGAAGGTGCTATGGTGATATGCAAGATAGTCATCAGTATGGCTATAGGGTAGGGCCATTTTAGGTTCCCTATCCTCAGCTGCCCAAGGAACTAACTGGGGACATCACCCTGGGCACCTGGGAGAGCCTCTAGGTTAAAGTCTCTTGCCAACCATAAGATGGCTCCCTTAATTAAGATATATGCTTCCCTGCTCCCAAATCCACCCTTCCTTTATCTAAACCATACCATTTCCACAAGTTCCCCCCATCCTCCCCTTCTCACTGTTATCTCCCCATCTCCCCTTACCACCATCCCACCCCACCCCCAAGATCCCATTTTTTTGCCCGGCAATTTTGTCTACTTACCATATTCACTAGGATAACTATATGTTTTTCTTTGGGTTCACCTTCTTATTTAGCTTCTTTAGGATCTCAAATTATAGAATCAATGTCCTTTATTTATGGCCAGAAACCAATTATGAGTGAGTACATCCCATGTTCATCTTTTTGGGTCTGGGTTACCTTACTCAGGATAGTGTTTTCTATTTTCATACATTTGCATGCAAAATTTAAGATGTCGTTGTTTTTTTACCACTGAATAGTAATCTAATGTGTATATATTCCACACTTTCTCCATCCATTCTTCCATTGAAGGACATCTAGGTTGTTCTGGCTATTACAAATAATGCTGCTATGAACATAGTTGAACAAATGATTTGTAATATGATAGGGCATCTCTTGGGTATATTCCCAGGAGTGGTATTGCTGGGTCCATGGGTAGGTTGATCCCGAATTTCCTGAGAAACCGCCACACTGCTTTCCAACGTGGTTGCACAAGTTTGCATTCCCACCAGCAGTGGATGAAGGTACCCCTTCCTCCACAACCTCTCCAGCAAAGGCTATCATTGGTGTTTTTGATTTTAGCCATTCTGATAGGTGTAAGATGATATCTCAAAGTTATTTTTATTTGCATTTCCCTGATCGCTAAGGAGCATGACCTTAAGTGTCTTTTGGCCATTTGAACTTCTTCTGTTGAGAATTCTCTGTTCAGTTCAGTGCCCCATTTTTAATAGGGTTAATTAGCATTTTAAAGTCTAGTTTTTTGAGTTCTTTATTTATTTTGGAGATCAAACCTTTGTCTGTTGCAGGGTTGGTGAAGATCTTCTCCCAGTCAGTAGGTTGCCTTTTTGTCTTAGTGACAGTGTCCTTTGCTTATCACAAGCTTCTCAGTTTTAGTAGGTCCCATTTATTCAATGTTTCCCTTAATGTCTGTGCTGCTGGGGTTATATCTAGGAAGCGTTCTCTTGTGCCCATTGGATGTAAGGTACTTTCCACTTTCTCTTCTATCAGGTTCAGTGTGTTCAGATTGATATTGAGGTCTTTGTTCCATTTGGACTTGAGTTTTGTGCATGGTGATAGATATGGGTCTATTTTCATTCTTCTACAGGTTGACATCCAGTTGTGCCAGCACCATTTGTTGAAGATGCTTTCTTTCTTCAATTTTATACTTTTAGCTCCTTTATTGAAAATGAGGTGTTCATCGGTTTATGGGGTAAAAACCGGGCCTTCTATTCAAATCCATTGGTCGAATTCTCTGTTTTTATGCCAGTACCACAGTTTTCATTACTGTAGCTCTGTAATAGAATTTGAAGTCAGGGATGGTAATGCCTCCAGAAGATCCTTTATTGTATAAGATTGTTTTGGCTATGCTGGGTTTTTTTTTTCCATATAAAGTTGATTATTGTCCTCTCAAGATCTGTGAAGAATTTTGATGGGACCTTGATGGGGATTGCATTGATCTATAAATTGCCTTTGGTAGAATTGCCATTTTTACTATGTTGATCCTCCCAAAGCAAGAGCAAGGAAGATCCTTCCATTTTCTGGTATCCTCTTTAATTTCTTTCTTCAATGCCTTAAAGTTCTTGTCAAATAGATCTTTCACTTCCTTGGTTAGAGTTACCCCAAGATATTTTATGCTGTTTGTGGCTATCGTGAAAGGTGATGCTTCTCTGATTTCCCTCTCTGCTTCCATATCATTTGTGTATATGAGAGCAACTGATTTTTTGGCATTGTAATTGTATCCTGCCACATTACTAAAGGTGTTTATTAGCTGTAGGAGTTCTTTGCTGGAGTTTTTGGGGTCACTTATGGATACTATCACATTATCTGCAGTAACGAAATTTTTAACTTCTTCCTTTCCAATATGAATCCCCTTGATCTCTTTATGTTGTCTTATTGCTATTGCTAAAACTTCAAGCACTATATAGGAGAGGTATGGAAAGAGTGGACAGCGTTGTTGTGTTCCTGATTTTGGTGGGACTGCTTTGAGTTTCTCTCCATTTAATTTGATGTTAGCTGTCAGCTTGCTGTAAATAGCTCTTATTTTATTTAGGTATGACCCTTGTATCCCTTATCTCTCCAATACTTTTATCATAAAGGGATGTTGAATTTTGTCAAATTCTTTTCCAGCGTCTAATGAAATGATCATATGGTTTTTTCTTCCAGTTTATTTATATGATGGATTACATTGATAAATTTTTGTATGTTGAACCAGCCCTGCATCTCTGGGATGAAACCTACTTGATCATAATAGACAATTTTTCTAATGTTTTCTTGGATTCGGTTTGCCAGTATTTTATTGAGAATTTTTGCATCGATGTTCATGAGTGAGATTAGCCTGTAACTCTCTTTCTTAGTTGAGTCTTTGTGTGCTTTTGATATCAGAGTAACTGTAGCTTCATAAAAGGAATTTGGCAATGACTCTTCTGTTTCTATATTGTGAAATACATTAAGGAGTATAGGTATTAGCTCTTCATGGAAGTTCTGGTAGAATTCTGCAGTGAAACCATCTGGTCCTGGGCTTTTTTGGTAGGGAGGTTTTTGATAACAGCTTCTAATTCTTTGACACTAACAGGTCTATTTAGATTGTTCACCAGTTCCTGGTTTAACTTTGATATATGGCACTTATCTAAAGAAATGTCCATTTCTTTTACATTTTCCAGTTTTGTGGCATACAGGCTTTTGTAGTAAGATCTAATGATTCTCTGAATTTCCTCTGTGTCTGTGGTTATATCCCCCTTTTCCATTCTGATCTTATTAATTTGCATATTCTCTTCCTGCCGTTTGATTAGTTTGGATAGGGGTTTATCAATCTTGTTGATTTTCTCCAGGAACCAGCTTTTTGTTTCATGATTTTTTGGATTGTTTTCTGTGTTTCTATTTTGTTGATTTCAGCCCTCAGTTTGGTTATTTCCAGTATTCTACTCCCCCTATTTGAGTCTGCTTCTTTTTTATTTCTAGAGCTTTCAGGTGGACTGTGAAGTCTCCAATGTGTGCTTTCTCTGTTTTCTTTAAGTGGACACTTAGTGCTATGAATTTTCTTCTTAGGACTGCTTTCATAGTGTCCCATAAGTTTGAGTATGTTTTTTCTTTATTTTCATTGAATTCCAGGAAGACTTTAATTTCTTTCTTTATTTATTCCTTGATCCAGGTGTGTTCAGTAGTTGACTGTTCCGTTTCCATGAGTTTGTAGGCTTTCTGGGGGTAGCATTGTTGTTGAATTCTAACTTTAATCCATGGTGATCTGATAAGACACAGGTGGTTACTAATATTTTTTGTAATTGTGGAAGTTTGCTTTGTTACCGAGTCTATGGTCAATTTTTGAGAAGGTTCCATGAGCTGCAGAAAAGAAGGTATATTCTTTCCTATTTGGGTGGAATGTTCTATAGATATCTGTTAAGTCCATTTGCTTCATTACCTCCATTAATTCTCTTATTTCTCTGTTAGGTTTCTGTCTGATTGACCTGTCCATTGGTGAGAGAGGAGTGTTGAAGTCTCCTACTATTAGTGTGTACGATTTGATGACTGCCTTTAGTTTTAGCAATGTTTCTTTTACATATGTTGGTGCTTTTATATTAGGGACATAGATATTCAGGATTGAGACTTCATCCTGATGAATTATTCCTGTTATGAGTATAAAATGTCCCTCTCCATCTCTTCTGATTGATTTAAGTGTGAAGTCATCTTTGTTAGAAATTAGTTTGGCCACACTTGCTTTTTTTCTTTTGTCCATTTGCTTGATAAGCCTTTCCCAGCCCTTTACTCTGAGTAGTTGCCTGTCTTTGTGGTTGAGGTGGGTTTCTTGTAAACAGCAGAATGTTGGATACTGTTTTCATATCCAATCTCTTAGCCTGTGCCTTTTTATAGGTGAGTTGAGTCCATTGACATTAAGTGATATTAAAGACCAGTGGTTGTTAACTCCGGTCACTTTTTTAGTAGTAGGGTTTGTGTGTTTCCCTTCTTTGAGTTGTGCTGGTAAAGGGTCTCTAGATGTCTGAGTTATTGTGGTCATTGTTGGACTCCTTGGTTTTGTGATTTTCCTTCTATTACTTTCTGTAAGGCTGGATTTGTGGCTATGTATTGTTTAAATTTGTTTTTATCCTGGAAAATTTTGTTTCCTCCATTTATAGTGAATGATAGCTTGGCTGGGTATAGTAGTCTGGGCTTGCATCCATGATCTCTTAGTTTCTGCAGTACATCTATCCAGGACCTTCTGGCTTTCATGGTTTCCATAGAGAAGTCAGGTGTAAGTCTGATAGGTTTACCTTTATAAGTAGCTTGACCTTTTTCCTTTGCAGCTCTTAATATTCTTTCTTTATTCTGTATGCTTTGTGTTTTGATTATTATTTGGCGAGGGGATGCATTTTTTTGATCCAGTCTATTTAGTATTTTGGATGCTTCTTGAACCTTCATAGGTATATCTTTCTTTAGGTTGGGAAAGTTTTCTTCTATAATTTTATTAAATATATTTTCTGGACAGTTGAGCTGCACTTCTTCTACTTCTTCTACTCCTATTATTCTTAGGTTTGGTCTTTTCATTGTGTCCTATATTTCCTGAATGTTTTGTGATGAGTGTTTGTTGGACTTGCTGTTTTCTTTGATCAGTGCGTTTATTTTCTCCATGTTATCTTCAGTATCTGAAATTCTTTCTTCTATCTCTTGTATTCTGCTGGTTATGCTTGTTTATGTAGTCTCTATTCATTTACCTGGATTTTCCATGTTCAGCCCCCCCTCTGCTTGTGTTTTCTTCTTTGCCTCCATTTCAGTTTTCAAGTCTTGAACTGTTTCCATTATCTGTTTGTTTTACCTTGGTTTCCTAGGGTATAATTCACTGATTTATTCAATTCTTCAAACTTTCCATTATACTTCTCACCCATTTCTATAAGGGCATTTTTTACATGCTGTTTAAGGGCATCAATCACTTTCATAAAGTCAATTTTTTCTACTTCTTCTTGATTAAGGTGTTCATGTCCTCCTGTTGTGAGGGCACTGGATTCTGGTGGTTTCATGTTGTTTTTCAGATTGTTGGGTGAATTCTTGCATTGGCACCTGCCCATCTCTTCCTCCGAATGTTCCCCTATGGATCTTCTTTTACAGGATCAGGTTTCCTTGCCCACTGGTGTACCTCCCAGTGATGGCACTCCCCAGTGATGGCTCTCCTGGTGCCGAGATAAGATCTCTGTGCCACTTGGGTAGCTCGTAAACAAAGGGCCTACCTTGCTTGCTGCTGGCAGGCTAATGAGACAAAGGAACTACCGCCAGCCCGGTTGCCCTCACGATTTGGTCCCAGCGCCCAAACAGGCAGAGCTGGGTGATGTCATGTGCCCGAAGAGGGGAGGGAGGCAGAAGGGGGGTTCTGGATGCAAGCTGGGTGCGATAGGAAGAGAGAGGCAGTATCCGGGGAGTATAGCCCCTGCAGGAAGACAAGGAAGTCTTTAAGATCATTTCTAACCATAATTAATGGCTATGCAATTAATTAGGTGTGGAAAGTGCAATAATGACCTCCAACTGTGTCTATGTCTTTTATTCTGGATCCAAGAGATGTAAAGTTTCACAGAAAAAGGAACATTAAAAAAGGAAAGTAAGAACAAAAATGGGCATTTTAATGATTAACAGGATGGAATTATCATGAATTATCACTGTGATTCCTTAGAATTATGAGTGAAAACAGATTGTTTCACAACAGAGTATAGTAAAATTTTGCAACAGGAGACTGACTCACCTCATGCTTTTGGATTTCTTTGGTGGATATTTTCCACATCGATGTAAGTTTTAATCTCTGTAAAATGTGAATAATATTATGCGTTCATCACTACTATTTTAGTTGTTAACTCTAAAATGAGGCAATGTAAATCAATAGGATTCCATTTCTAAGGCATGACCCATGGTGAGTAGCAGGCACACTAAGTGTGCATTCTGTATAGTATATGACTATAAATGCCTTTATAATCTGTATGCTATATACACATGCAGATATATGGATTAGTATATAGAAATGTTGGCTATGCTAAAACTGGACCATCAAAAATTAAAGAGACAGGTAAATCAAGAATAAGTAGGGACAATTGAATGTTGATATAGACATAACGAATCACAAGTCTAATGTATACTGTATTTTTTTCAGGCATATAAAATATGATTTTAATAGGATGCTAATATTACTATACTTTCCACATATGTCATCATTAAAAAATGTCCTTAATTTCCAAACTGGACTTGGAGTCCTGGCCAATATGTTTCTCCTTTTTTACCATACTTTCATAATCCTAGGTCACACACCTAAGCCCATGGATATGATCTCCTGTCAATTGTCCTTCATCCACATAGTGCTGCTCCTCACTAGAGCAGATATTTGGCTTACAGATATATTTGTGTCACTGAACATTGAAAATGACTTCAAATGTAAGACAACTTTTTATATAAACAGAGTGATGAGAGGCCTCTCCATTTGCATCACCTGCCTCCTGAGTGTGTTCCAGGCTGTCACTATCAGTCCCAGTTCCTCTTTCTTGGCAAAATTTAAATATAAACTAAAAAAATACATGATTCGTGCTTTCTTATTTATTTGGTCTTTCAACTTGTTATTCAGTAGCAACCACATCTTTTATGCTGGTGCTTTTACTAACGTGAGTGAGACCAGCCAGATGAAGGTCACTAAATTCTGTTCACTCTTCTCCATGAACTACATCATCAGGGCACTGATTTTAACAGTGACAATCTCCAGAGATATATTTCTTGTAGGAGTTATGCTGACCACAAGTGCATACATGGTGATCATCTTGTTCAGACATCAGAGGCAATGCAAGCATCTTCACAGCCTCAGCCACCTGAGAGCATCCCCTGAGAAAAGGGCCACCCAGACCATCTTGCTGCTGGTGATTTTCTTTGTGGTCATGTACTGGGTGGACTTCTTCATCTCATCCTCTGCAGTCCTGTTATGGATGTATGACCCAGTCATCCTGAGTGTTCAGAAGTTTGTGATGAATGTCTATCCCACAATTACTCCTTTGGTACAAATCAGTTCTGATAATAGAATAATCAATATGCTGAAAAGCTTGAGATCAAAGTGTCACCAGATTTTTTAAAAAAGTGTTTTTTCTCCTTTTTAATAAAATTATTTATTTATATTTATTAATTTTTATGATTATTGCATCAACATGTGTGAATGTGGGATTTCCTGATATCCACAGAGGTCAGAAGAGGCTGGAACCTGACTTAGATATGGTTGTAAGGAATAATTCTTCCACATCTGTAATTATTGTTTCCTAAATACAGATTTTTTTCCTAAATCATTTAATAGTTCATGGAACAATTCAAGATTCTTCATATTTTAAATAAAATTTGTGGTATTACACTTGTATAGTCTTGTGACAGTTCTGTTGCCCAGTAGTATCGAGTTCTTTGAGTTTATTGTACACCATGAGCTGTTTTGTTCACAGAAATTCTCTTACTCTCTCCTTTTCACTTTATATCATAAATGTTCCTTTGATGCTGAGTTTACTCAAAGGAAGCTCCTTGCTGATACTGACCTTTTATGCTTTTCTTTTGAAGGGATTTTAATATACTCTCAGACATCAAGAATAGTTTAAATATCTCATTGTAGCTTTAACTATCTCATGTATAGTTTTTCTGCAGCACAAAATAATGTGAAATGAATTTTCCATTTTAATCTAGGTTAATTAATTGGATCTTTATGAAAATTGTATTTTCCTATATATTTGGACTTCATTTAATTTATTGACATATTGTTGGTAACTAAAAATTGTTATATACACATATATGATGTACTGTGTGTTTTTGTGACTGTGTAAATGCACATGTGTGTGCTCACATGAAGAATGTATTTATATGTGCACATGGAGACCAGAAGACAACAACCTTGCCTTTTGTTCTTTATGAGCCATTCACTTTTTATTTTGAGAGAACATCTCTCACTCTAACCTGGAGCTTACTATATAGGCCAGTTATTCTCCTGTCTCTGTCACCCCAGATCTGGCATTAGAAGTGTTCACCACCATTCCCCACCATTGGAATATTATGTTTTTCTGGAGGGGGGAGGACTTTGGACTTTCCACAGGGCAGGGCACCCAGACTGCTCTTCAGACTGGATAGGGAGGAGGAGAGGAGTGGGGGGAGGGGGAGAGGTGTGGGAGGAGGGGGAGGGATATGGGAGGCTGGGAGGAGGCGGAAATTTTTTTTTTCAAAACGAAAATAAAAAAAGAAAAAAGATTTTTTTCAAACAATGTATTCTGATAACGGTTTCCTGTTCCCTAATCCTCTTAGTTTCTTCTCTCCTTCATCTGGATCCATGCCTTTTCTGTCTCTCCTTGGAAAACATCTAAGTCTTATAATAAAATTAACAAGATTAAACAAAAATGAAAAAATTAGAATAAACAAAACCAACAGGAGAAAAAAGAGCCTATGAAAAAGCACAAGAAACACATAGATATAGAAACAGCTTCACATATAGGGATCTCATAAAAACACAGAACTAGAAGACATAATACATATGCAAAGGACCTTTAGATTCCAATGAGTTCATTTGTGTTGACCACCTTTTGTTGGGTGTGGGTTCTACTCTTCTGAGTGGTTTGTTTCCCCCAGTGAGACTCCTGTGGATAAAACTAATGCTTCATTTGCAAGTGACTATCAAATGAAAATACTTCTAGATTTGGGATGGGAGCATGTGATCACTTCTCCATTTTTTTCAAGGAGCACATCTGGTGCAGACACATGCATGTTGCCACAGTCTCTGAGTTTATGTGCGTGTCTGTTGTTCTTTGTTTAGCAGGCCTTGTTCCCTTGGTGTCCTCTATTGTGCCACTATTTTAGTAGAGTACATTGCAGACAGGACACCACTGTGGACTGGAACATTTGTAGCTGAGTTGAAGTTTGCTTTCCTCCTTTTGTAGTGTGCATGTTACTGTACAGTCCCATGATCTTTAATTTGCTGGGGTGAAGGCTTTAGATAAGTGCCAGCTTAAATTCATCATGTTCAATAAGTTGTATAGGTGTTCAGGACAATCGATGTTGTCTATGATTTTGTACAGAGCAAACAATAGCCTTGACCATACCCTGGGTTGATTTCAGGTTCTCATGGAGCCCATTTGGCCAACAACTCAATTAGATGTAACTAGTTCATCATGCAAAAAGCTTCATTTGATGATGAGAGATTTTGATTGCGATTCTGCCCCTCCATTATTCTATGATTTGACTTAGATTGCTTTCTTATCTGTAGAGACTTTAGAAAGCTTCTGTTGTGCTGTTTTCTACTAGATCCCTTAAGTGTTTCTTAGATTTAGTTGTCCCTCCAAGCATAAACTTTCCCTGTTTGATCCTCCTTTGGAACCTCCTTGTCTATCCATAACTATCTATTCTATTTTCCCTTCCTAAAGAGATCCCTCACCCTTGTTCCCTAATTCTATACTTAACCTCTGTAGTAAGAAGGGTCACTTGTTGGTTCCCAGCTGCCCGTCTAGCTTAGACCTGAAGTAACCACACAGAAACTATATTATTTAAAACACTGCTTGGCCCATTAGATCTAGCTTCTTATTGGCTAACTCTTACATCACCCCATGACTGTGGGTTACCAGCTAATGTAGTGATGAGCTGCAGGCAGGCCTGTTTTTTGTCCCGCCCAGCTCCTGCATGGCTAGCTTTACACCCGAAATAACAACATACAAATTGTTGTCATTTAAACACTGCCTGGCCCATTAGTTTCAGCCTCTTATTGGCTAACTCTCATATCTTGATTAACCCATTTCTAGTAATGTGTATAGCACCACAAGGTGATGGCTTACTTGAAAAAATCTTAACCTGTGTCCATCTTGGAGAGGAGAGCTATAGCATCTGTCTCAGTGCTTTCTTCCTCCCAGCACTCTGTTCTGTCTACTCTGCCTATCTAAGTTCTGCCCTATCAGGCCAAGCAGTTTTCTATATTAATTAACCAATGAAAGCAACAGATAGATCGAAGACCCACCTACATCATTTCCCCTTTTTCTGTTTAAACAAAAAAGAAAGGCTTTCATTTTAACATAATAAAATTACATATAGCAAAACAGTTATCAAGCAAGAATTACAGTTACAATATTTATATCTACTTTATCTTTTATTATAACTAAGAAAAACTATAACTATCTATTCTTCAACTCCATCAAAGACTCCAGAAGGATATAATATTACCTAAACAAACAAGAGACAAGCAACTTCCAAATTCTAGAAATGACAGAGACATCTCACTGCCTGTACAGCCACCCAAAGTTCCTCTGTGTCGTTGGGGCATCCAACTTCATCTTTGAAACTTCAAAGATTACTGCAGGACAATTTGTTGTTTGTTACGGGAAAGTTAAACAACATTATCTACAAAGGCATATACAGATATATATATATATATATATATATATATATATATATATATATATATTCAATGAAAGGTGTATTAAAACAGAAACAGAGATGAGGAAAGGCAAAGAAAGTTTATCAAGTATTAAATGTTTCGGCATGTCTGACCAGATCTGGCATCTTCATGGCTTCTCCCCTTCCACCTTCCTTCTTGCAGCATTCAGTACAGTTTTTCCCACCTACCTAAATTCTGCCCTATCAACAGGCCAAGGCAGTTTCTTTATTCATTAACCAATGAAAGCAACACATAGACAGAAGGACCTCCCACACAAAACCTTCATATTTATATGGATTATGGCTTGCTTATTAATAAATTAATAGCTAAAACTCAAATATAAGAAACAGACCATGTTTGTCTTTCTGGGTCTGTGTTACCTCACTCAGAATTAATTTTACTAGTTCCTCTTTACCTGAAAATTTCATTACTTGTAATGATTGAGTAATATTCTATTATGTAAATTTACCACATTTTCTTTATTCATTCATTTCTTACCGGGCATCTGGTTGTTTTCAGTTTCTGGATGCTATAAATAACATGTGCCTCTATAGTAGGATAAAGTGTTCTCTAGGTATATGCCCAACAGTGGTATAGATGAATCATGAAGTTGCTCCATTTCCAACTTCAAGGAATCAAAAACATTGATTTTCATAATAGATGGACAAGTCTGTGCTGCCAAGAGCAATGGATGAGCATTCCCCTTACTCCATAACCTTGCCAGCATGAAGTGTCATTTGAGTTATTCATCTGGGCCATTCTGATTAATGTAAGGTAAAAATCTCAAAGTAGCTTTAATTTACATATCACTCATGACTAGGGATGTTGAAAAGTTCTTTAACAGATTCTCAACCATTTGATTTTACTCTTTTTAGAATTCTCTCTTTAGATCTCTACGACACTTTTAAATTGTGTTATTTGTTTTCTTAATGCGAATGTATTGAGTTCATTATATATTTTGGACAATAGTCATCTATTAGATATTTAGTTGGTAAAAATCTTTTCCCATTCTCTACTTTTCTAATTTGTTTGAATGTTGATGAGTTTTTCCACGAACAAAGGTTTTAGTTCATGATAGTCCTTTTATTAATTTTTATTCTTAGGGCCTGTACAAGCAATGTTATGTCCAGAAAATATTTCCTGTAACAATGAGCTAAAGAAAGACTATTTCCAACTTTCCCTTCTGTCATGTATATACTTATGTTGAGATCTTCGATGCTTAGAGTAGAGTCTTGTACAGTGTGAGAAGTATGGATTTATTTGCCTTCTTTTACATGCAGACATCCAGCTTTAACAGTACCATTTGTTGAAGATACTGTTTTCTTTTCCAGTGTGTATTTCTGATTTCTTCACCAAAAATCAGGTGTCTATTGGTATGTAGACTTATGTCTGGAAATTCAATTTTAGATTTCTTTAATCAACATGTCAGTTTTTGTGCCAGTACCAAGCTTTTTCTATTTCTATAGTTCTCTTGTATAATTTGAGATTGTGAATGGTGATACTAAAGAACCAATCTGCCTCCATCTGAGACTTAAAAGTCACCTTAAGTAAAGACAAACAAGTTCATTCCTGGTTATGTTTAAACCTCTGCTTCTCATACAGCAGTATGCCCCACCTGTAACACTAATTACAGACAGTTCTCTACTTCCTGTTCCAGCAGTGACAATCATCTCTTTGTTTCAAACAAATTGTTCATAACCATCTTGAAAGCCAAATATTCTTTCAAAATGGTTGTTATGGCTGCCTTGTGTCTACCTTGCTCTGCCCACCTTGAACCTTGTCTTTGTTTCAGGAGGAACTTGTTAACTTATGTTTGGCTACTTTTCTTGGCTTTAAGTGCCCACCAAATCCCCTATTTAGAAAGTCCTGATCCCTGAGCTGAAGCCTTTTTTTTCTTACATCCAATGCTGATCTTAGGGCATTTTATATATTTATGAATTAAAAACCCTTCTTTAAATAATTGCTTGGTTTTATCAATTTGGCCATGATGGTTTGGGTCAGTAGTCTTTATCTTACCAGTGTTGGGATAATTTTTATGCCTCTGACAGTTCTTTAATTATTCAGACATGTTTTAACTACTTTTAAGCTATTTTAACTATATATAGCTTTTGTTACTCAGGGGTAGATTTTGCTTGTTTGTTAGTTTGTTTTTGTATTTCTATATGAAGTTGAAAATTGTCCTTTTCAGTTCTTTGAAGATTGTGTTGGAAATTTGATGGTTAATGCATTGAATTTGTACATTGCTTTTGGTAGAATGGGCATTTTTACTATATTAATCCCACTGATCAATGAGCATAGGAGATATTTCCATCTTCTTATATCTTCTTCAATGTCTTAAAGTTCTTATCATACAAGTCTAACCTTGCTTGGTTAGAGTTATCCCAAGATATTTTGTATTATTTCAGAGTCTTGAGAAGGAGTTGCTTTTCTGATTTATTTTTTGATATGTTTGTAATAAATAGGAAGGCTACTTATTTTTGTGAATTATTTTTGCATCCAGCCAATTTGCTTAAAGTGTTTAAGTTTGCTTAAAGCTGTAGGAGTTTCCTGGTGGAAATTTTAGAATAGTGGTTCTCAACCTGTGGGCCACAACCCTTTAAATGGTTGAATGACCCTTTCACAGAGATCTTCTAAGACCTTAGGACATATCAGATTTTTACATTATGATTCATAAAAGTAGCAAAACTAGTGGCTCACACCTTAAATCCCAGCACTCGGGAGGCAGAGGTAGGTAAATCGCTGAGTTTGAAGCCAGCCTGGTCTACAAGAGCTAGTTCCAGGGCAGGCACCAAAGCTACAGAGAAACCTTGTCTCGAAAAAAAAAAAAACAGAAAAAAGTAGCAAAACTACAGTTATGAAGTAGCAACAAAAATAACTTTATAGTCGAGAGGGTGACCACACCATGAACTATATTAAAGGGTCACAACATTAGGAAGGTTGAGATCAACTGACCTCAAATCATGTAATATTATTTGTATTAATCAAGGTTCTCTAGAATAATAGAATATATAGAATGAGTCTATATCTATATAGAAAGCATATTTCCACTAGAATGGCTTACAAGTTGTGTCCCAGCTAATCCAATGATTGCTGTCTACCACAAGAAAGTCCAAAAATCCAGTAGCTGTTCAATCCACAATGCTGAAAGTCTCAGCTGTTATTTGGTATATTCTGAATTCCTGAAGAAATAGGCTCAGTATCAGTACAATAATGATCTTTCTGGCAACAACATAAACACACAGCAATCCTCCCTTTTCCATGTCCTTTAAATATACTGCCAGCTAAGGTGCAGTCCATATTAGTGTTGAGTCTTCCTACGTCAGATATCCAGAATAGAAGTGGGTTTTCCACTTCTAATGATTTAATAGGAAAGAACCTTGCACAGGCATCTCTAGTCACTTTGGGGTTTAGTTAATTTCAGACGTAGAAAAGTTGACAGCTAAGAATAGCATCACACTACTGTAGCATCTGCAAATGTAGATGCTTTGACTTCTTTCCTATCTGTGACACCTCAATCTTCTTCAGTTATTTTACTGCTCCATAAAGACTTTGTGGTAGTTTCAATGTAGTCAGGGACCCATAATCCCAAGGGGAGTGGTACCATCAGGAGGTGTGGATTTGGGGTGTAGGTGTTGAAGGAAGTGTGTCACTGTGAACTTTGAGGTCTCTTCTGTTGAAGCTTCACTCAGTGTGACACTCAGTCAGCTTTCTGTTGCCTGCAAGATGTAGGGCTCTCAGCTACTTCTCCAGCACCCTGTCTGCCTGCCTGCTGTTGCTCCTACCATGCTGATAATGAACTGGACCTCTGAAAATATCAGTAAGCTACCCCAATTAAATGTTTTCCTTTATAAAAGTTGCTGTGGTCATAGTATCTCTTCACAGCAATAAAATCTCTAAGACAGACTTCAAGTATATATTTAGCAGGTATGTTGAGTGTACATTCTTGTCTTCTTGCTGATTTTAGTTCTGTTGTTTAAATTTCTCTCCATTTAAGTTGATATTAGCTATGGGCTTGCTATAAAATTCCTTTATTGTGTTTAGTTATGTACCTTGTATCCCCAATATTTTCAAGACTTTTCTCATGTAGGGCTTTTGGATTTTGTCAAGAGACTTTTCTTCATCTAATAAGATGATCATGTGGTATTTTGTCTTTCAGACTGTTAATATGGTGTATTATTTTTATCAATTTATTATGTATGTTGAATCATCCCTGCATCTCTGAATGATGTTTACTTAATCACAGTGGATGATGTGTTTGATGATTTCTTGGATTGGGTTTGCAGGTATTTTATTGATAAATTTGTACATCTATGTTCCTAAGGGAAATTTATCTGAATCGTCTTTCTTTATTGGGTCTCTATATAGCTTATGAACAAGTAAATTGGAACTCATTAAAAAAATTGGGCAGTATCCTTTAATTTTTTAATTTGGTGAATAATATGAGGAATATTGTGGGGGGAGGTTTGAATAAGAATGCCCCCAGAAGCTCATAGATTTCAATGCTTAGGGACTGATACTAGTTGATTGATTAGTGTGGCTAGGTGTTTGGAGGAAGGTGTGTCTCCCTGGGGGTATGTTTTGAGATTTCAAATGCCCAAGCCAGGACCAGTGGCTCTCTCCTTTCCTGCTGCCTGTGAATGTGTATGCAGAACTCTCTGTACCCTCTCCAACACCATGTCTGCATGGCACCATGCTCCCCACCATGGTGATATTAGACTAAAACTCTGAACTGTAACGCTTTCTTTAAGAAGAGTTTCCATGTTCATGGTATCTCCTCACTCAACAATACACAGGCCAAAACATGGGATTAACTCCCTTTTGGAAGTCACAGGGAATTTGGTGTTAAAACTGTATAGTCCTATTTTTTTTTTGTTTGTTTGTTTTTGCTTTTGGAAGTCATCTTAATTAAGCTAATTGGAGCCCACTATCTCTGGTCTGACAGTGAGGAAACCAGCATAAGACCAAATTAGGCACTCTGGATGTGGGTAACAGTTGCATGGCTGGGGCACACTCTGTTACCACTGGTAGTGAATCCATGATTTATCCCTACTGCTTCTACTTGCTGTTTGAAACCAGTTCTCTTTGCAGGGATACCTTGCTTAGCCTAGATATAGTGGGAATGGCTTTTGACTCAAAGCAATGTGCTAGACTTTGTTTACTCGCCATGGGAAACCTTACCGTATTTCACCCAAGGTGTGGTTTGCCTACAGAATGTTTTGGTCTAGGGTGTAAGTGTGACTTGTTTTGTTCTAACAACAGAATGCTTACCTAGGAATGTAGCCCACAACCTTCAACTGGTTTATTCATTTTCTTGTATAATGTAAATGAAGTGTTTTTCTTACTCCTACCACTTGGGGTTGGTATATTTTAAGTAATTTGAAAATAAACATAGATGAATTCAGTATTCACTGGAACTGCCTCCTGGTACTGTTCTGTGTTTTCTGTTTTATTATTTTCATGTCTTTGTATTCTTTACTTATATTTCTATTTCCCATGCCCCTATACTGGCAAGTGTCATTTTTTGTCGAGGCTGATCCCTAACATCCAAACTAATTAAAAGGAAGAGAGAGAATATTCAAGTCAACAAAATCAGAAATAAAAGGGGGGACATAACAACAGACTCCAAGGAAATACAGAGAATCATTAGAGCATACTTGAAAAAGATATACTCTACAAAATTGGAAAAATCTAAAAAAAATGAACAAATTTCTTGATAGATACCACTTACTAAAATTAATCGAGGTCATATAAAAATTTTTAATACACCAATATCCCCTAAGGAAATAGAAGCAGTCATAAAAAGTCTCCCAACCACAAAATTCCCAGGACCAGATAGTTTTAATGCAAAATTCTACCAGACTTTCAAAGAAGAGCTAAAATCAATACTCTTCAAATTTTTCCTTAAACTAGAAACAGAAGAAACATTGCAAAATTCTTTATATGATCCACAGTTATCCTGATCCCCATACCAAGCATGCCAGGCACCAGACCCTACAAGCAGCAATGCAGTCCTCGCTGAGGTAGGATTGCATGGAACGGAAACCTCTGCCCATGCATTTCTCACACTCCTCTGCTTTTGACTCAAGAGTCTTATTGCAGTGGACACATTGTACTAGGCATTGAGTTCCAAGAATTGGCATAGACTTGTAAAAATTGACACTTGCAATTCAAGGCCTGATCTCTGAATGCCCTTGAACAGCCTTTTACTAAAAATCCTTTTAAATTGGGGGCTATCTAACACCTAATGTAAAACAGACAAGGCCCCATATGTCCATGGTTTCTGGACGCTGTGCTCCCACTCCTGATCCACTACCTGGCTCCCCGTCCCTATTTCTCTACCTGTTTGTTTGTCTACATCCCTGGCATTAATCTGGTCACCCTGGGACTCTCTACAACAGGTCTATTTTGCCCCTGTACTTCCACTCTAAAACTGTATAGGTGTTCTGTCCTCTGTTTCTGTTTCCTCTTGCAGCATCTGCTACTCTGGTCCTTAACAGAACCACCGCTGTGCTTCCCTGGCTTCTGCCACCTGCCCACACAAGGATTTTTAAGTTGGTCAGCTGACACAAGTTCCTAAAAATGTTTATTTGTCTGTCTGTTAAAATAATGTTGCCACATTATGCTTTTATGTCTACATGTGTATGTGTGTTTAGTATGTGTGTATAGTATGCTTGTCTTATTTTTGTGTATGTATGTGTGCATGTTTGAAACTCTGTAAAACATAACTCCAGGTTACAACAGCTCTGGAAAAATACAAACACTTGAGTAGCCACCATTTTGACCTCATCATCATCTTTAATAAGAGTACCCACATGTGCTAGTATTATTTGACTTATTAAAATATTCCTTTTAATCTTCTTACATTTGCTAGCATTGGCAAGCTGTAACTAATTAGGTAAAATAGATGTCTAAATTTAACTTACATGTCTAATTTAAATATAACAAACAGGTAATAGTACCCAATTCTCAGGTGCCTTTACAGATCTGAGAGTATGGCATTTAACAAAAGAGTTTCTAACGCAGAGGCATGCAAGCTCCTATAGCATCCTATAGATCCTACAAGAAGATATATGGTTGCAAAAGACCTTCTACCTGGAGGCTTGCCTATGGGTATGGCAAAGCCACCCAAACAGCAAAAAGCTGCCTAGATGCTACACTGGGATCTCAATCATCTCATCCTGCCAAGACAGGTAGACTAAATCTTCCTCCCACAGGACAGTCTTTGGCCCTCTTGGACTCAAAGCTAACAGCAAGAACTGCATCTAAGGCTGGTGTTCTTCAAAGACTAAGGAGAAGATTGGGATTGCCTGCATAGCTGGAAAAAGCTGCCTCATTTCTGCTCATTTATCCCTCCTAGATTTGTCTAATGACATTGGATGACTTAAGGCACTGGTAGCTCATTACTTCACTTGTTAAGTTTTCTGCTAAAAATACAGACAGGTGTGCCTCTTTCACAGGCTTCATAGTCCAGGATTAACAGGTTTAGGTGTATCTTCAGAGATCCAGAGTTCTCAATTCCCTTTAATTGTCCTCTAAAATGCTCCTATCCCAGTTGTCTTACAGGTACCTGCAGGTTCCTGAAATAGTTCTGCTGCTGTATCAAAAATCAAGTCTGGCTTTAAAAAAAAAGAGAAAACTAATAGTATTCAGAGCCTATTTTAAACCCACCCATTTTCAAACATATTTTACTGCACACTCCTGCCGTCTGGGCCAAGATCAATTTACAAAGGGCCCTCCAGACAACAAAAGCACCTGCACTAGCTCCTAAGACTTCACCATTGGTACCAAATCACCTGGCTCAAAAGGACACCTAAACTAAAATCTGGTTTTAAAAGGAAATATTTGCTTTCATGTCTTCCTTATTCACCCGAGCCTCACTTGTATTACTAGTGCACTACTCTGTTCCATTCTTTCTGGCAGGTAATACCCTTCCCATGGCTATCCCCATTCTTAGGGCCAAAAATATCTATATATATTTTTCTGAGCCACCTGCCTTCTCATATCCATCAAGAAATAAATGCCTGAGGTCTCCAAGATAGCAATAAACCAGAATCCTCTCCAGCCACACCTCTCATTGCGTGTAATCCCAACTCTTCCCCTCTTCCATGTTGCTCTTTGCCCACAGAAAGTTGCCAGACTTGACCGGCACCTCTTTATTTAGAGTCTGAAATGTTTTGTTGGCAGCATCACCTCAGTTACCTGGCAAACCTATATCCAAAGAGTCTGGAATGTTTGGTTGGGGGCTTCACCCCAGCCCTAGCATCCATTTTAGAATGTTGGGTGAAAAGTTCCATTTCAAAGCTCCCTCCCCTGGGAGTTATGACAGTCCAGATTCCAACTCTGGAAAAGCCTGCCAAATGGTGACCCCTCACCAGAGAGGGTCAAGAACACTCTCCCAGGTTATAAAAACTGCTCCCAGAGAATAAACACATGGCCTCTCCCATTCTCCAGTTCACTCTCCATGTTTTCCCAGGGGGCCACCAAGGGAGCACTGGCATCCATTAAACCTAGGCTTCTTTTAATTCAGCTGACTTGGTTTTATTTGGATTATTGTGTCAGTGGAGAGGGTTACTGGGCTGAAGAAAAATTAACAAATAGTAGCTACATCCAGCAACTGACGGAAGCAGATCCACAGAGGCGCCACTGGGTTGAGATCCCAAAATCCAGTCAAAGAGAGGGAGGAACAATAATATGAGCAAACAGGTCAAGAGCATGATGGGGATACCCACTGAAACAGCTTACCTTAGCTAATGGGAGTTTACCATCTCTGGCCTGACAGCAGAGGAACCAGCATAGGACTAAACTTTGTCCACTGAACTTGGATTACAGTTATATGACTTGGGCAGACTGCGGAGCCACTGGCACTGCTTGTACTTGCTTTTTGGGACCCATTCTCATTGGAGGGATACCTTGTTCAGCCTAGCTACAGTGGGGAGGGTCATGGTCCTACCTCAAAGCAATGAGCTAGACTTTGTTGTCTTCCCATGGGAAGTCTCACTCTCTATGAGGAGTTGATGGGGGGTGGATTGGTGAGAAGTTGGAGGTAGTGAGAAGTGGGGAGGTAGTGATAACTGGGATTGGTATGTAAAATGAGAAAAGGGAATTTATTTTAAAAATTTAATTAATTAATTAAAAGAAAATAATACATGCACTAAAGTGTTTACCATGTGACTCATTGTGTCATACTACAGATTCTATGGCAAGATTATTCTTTCTTTTTTTTCTTAAATTTCATTTTATTTCATGTGCATTGTCCACAAACACTTCTTAGAAAGAATATTAAAAGTGGAAAGGAAAAAAAGGCCAACTAATGTATAAAGGAAGACCTATCAGATTCACACCTGATTTCTCCAAAAAGACTCTAAAAGCAAAAGGCTACTGATGTCTTGCAGACTGTAAGAGACCAGGGAAGCCATCCCAGATCACAATATCAATTAAAAATGTCAATCATCATAAATGAAGAAAACAAGGTATTTCATGAGGAAGTCAAACTTAAAAAATATCTAACCGCAAACCCAGCCCTACAGAGAGTACTAGAAGGAAAACTCCAACCCCAGGAAGGTAACTACACCCACAAGAACACAGGCAATACATAATCTTACAGAAGCAAAACCCAAAGAATGGAAACAAACCCACGCACACACTACCGTCATCATCAACAACAACAACAACAAAATTACAGGAATTAACAAATACTGGTAATTAATATTCCTCACGAACCAGATACAAAAACAGGATCCGCCAGTCTGCTGCATACAAGGAACAGACCTCATCATCAAAGAGTGCCTAAGAGTAAAGTATTGGAAAAAGATTTTCCAATCAAATGGACCTAAGAAGCAAATTGATGTAGTTATCCTAATATCAAGCAAAATAGACTTCAAACCAAAGTTAGTCAAAATAGATGGAGAAGAATCATTTCATATTCATCAAAGGAAATTTTGACCAAGATGATATCTCAATTCTGAATATCTATGGCCCAAATGTAAGAGCACCCACATTTGTAAAAGAAGCATTATGAAAGTTGAAATTACACATAGAACCCCACACAATAAAGGTGGGAGACTATATCATTCCACTGTCACCAATAAACAGGACATCCAGACAGAAACTAAATAGATAAATGATAGAACAAACAGATGTTATGACTAAAGCAAACCTAACATAACTACAAAACATTTCCCCAAACACAAAAAGAATATACCTTCTCAGCACCACATGGAACATTATCCAAAATTGGTCATATACTTGGCCACAAAACAAGTCTCAACAGATGCTAACAATTTGAAATAACTAACCCCCTGTATCTTATTAGACCACCATGGATAAAAACTGGATTTCTGCAACAACAGAAACTACAGAAAACCAATAAACTCAAGGAAACTGAGCTACTCCATACTGAGTAACCACTAAGGACAAAGAAGAAATAAAGAACTTGAAGACTTCCAAGAATTTAATTTAAAATGACTGCACAACATACCCAGCCTTATGGGACACAATGAAAGTGGTGCTAAAGGAAAGTTCATAGCACTAGGAGTCTTAAGAATTCTGAGAGAGTGCATACTGAGTTAACAGCACACCTGAAAGATCTAACACAAATGATGCAGGCACACCTAAGAGGAGTAGATGGCAGGAAATAATCAAACTGAAGGCTTAAATCAATAAAATAGAAACAAAGAGAACAATACAAAGAATCAATGAAAAAAAGAGTTGGATCTTTGAGAAAATCAACAATATAGATAAGCCTTTATCCAAATGTGGAGGCCCAAAAATGTGAGCCTATTTCAACTTTAATGAAAGGTCAGAGTTGGAACTTACCTCTATTCCTTCAAGGTTATTGTGTTTCTACCTCAAACAAAGGTACCACCTAGATTTTGCTCAGTGAGTTCTGCTCTCTCAAGGTTATTATCAAAAGGTGTAACTAATATCCAGACCTGTGCTTCAGGTATAAAGAAGTGGATATGTTTCTACTCCAAATAAAAGTCTAAGTAAGAATCCAAGAAAGTTCCAGTTCCCTTAAGGATATTATCATTGAATTCCAACCAGGGGGTGGGTTGCCTAGAGAATGTTTTGGTCTCGGGTGTGAGTGTTACTCTTTTTGTTCTACCAACAGAATGTTTATCTATGAATATAGCCCACAACCTTAAACTGGTCTGGTCACTTCCTTGTATCATGTCGATGCAGTTTTTTATCTTACTCCTAACAACTGGGGTTGGGGTATTTTAAGCAATTTGAAAATAAATGTAGGCAATCTCATTATTTACTGAAACTCCCTGCAAGTAGTATTCTATGATTTCTGTTTTATTATTTTTGCATCTTAATACTCTTTACTTATATTTCTAATCCCAAAACCCTTACCCAGGAAAGTGGTAATTTTGTTGAAACTGGTACCCAATATCTAAACTAAATAAAAGGAAGAAAATCTCCAAATCAAGAAAATCAGAAATGAAAGGGGGACATAACAACAGACTCTAAGAAATAGAATCATTAGGGCATACATCAAAAAATGCATTTTACAAAATTGAAAAATCTAAAAGAAATGGACAAATTTCTTGATAGATACCACTTACTAAAATTAAATCAAGATCAGATGAAAAATTTAAATAAACCAATAACACCTAAATAAGTAGAAAGATTCATAAAAAATTTCCCAACCCCAAAAAATGCCCAGGGTCAGCCAGTTTTAACACAGAATTCTACCAGACTTTCAAAGAAGAGTTAATATCAATACTCTTCAAATTTTTCCACAAAATAAAAAAAGAAGCAATTTTGCAAAATTCTTTATATGAGGCCACAGTTATTCTAATTCCATAATCATACAAAGACTCAGCAAAGAAAGAGAATTACAGACCAATTTCACTAATGAACATTGATGAAAAGTATTCAACAAAATTCTTGCACACCAAATCCAAGAACACACCAAAAAGATCATCAATTGCAGATGCAGAGATCCATAGCCAAGCATTGGACCACACTCCAGGAATACAGCTGAAGAAGAGAAGGGACTATATGAGCAAGGGGGTGAAGTAAGATCATGATAGGAAAGCCCACAGAGACAGCTGGCCTGAGTTTGTAGAAGTTCATGGACTCTAGACCAACCTAGGCCCATGGATGTGAGTGACAGTTGTGTAGGCTGATCTGTATGAAGGGCCCCTATCAGTGGAACCAGAACCTGCCCCTGGTGCATGACCTGGCATTTGGAACTTATTTCCTAAGGTGTGATGCCTTGCTCAGCCTTGATGCAAAGGGGAGGAGCACAGACCTGCCTCAACTTGATTTGCCATACCTTCTTGACTACCATGTGATGCCTTACACATTTGGAATAGAGATGGAGGAGTGGATGGGGGGGGCGAGTAGAAGGGAGGTGTGGGGAAGAGAATGGGAGGAGAGAAGGGAGAGATATTGTTTGAAAAATTCCACCAGAATTTCAAATAACTAATACCAATAGTCTTCAAATTGTTTCAAACAGTAGAATCAGAAGGAGATTGCCAAACTCCATTTATGAGGCTACAGTTACCCTGATACTCAAACCATGCAAAGAAACAACAAAGAAATAGAATTACAATCCAGTCTCCCTCATGAACATTGGTACAAAAATACTCAATAAAATACTGGTGAACGTAATATAAAATACATCAAAAAATCATCCTACATGATGAAGTAGGCTTTATCCCAGAGATACAGGTATGGTTCAACATAGAAAATATGTCAATGTAATCCACCACATAAAAAAAAACTAAAAGAAAAAACTCACACAATCATCTCATTAGATGCTGAAAACACCTTTGACAAAATCCAACACCCCTTCATGATAAAGGTATTGGCAACATTGGGTTTACAAGGAACAGACCTAAACATAACAAAGACAGTTTACAGCAAACCGTTAGCAGCCAACATCAAATTAAATGAAGAGAAACTCAAAGCAATTTAACTGAAATCCAGAGCAAGTCAAGGTTGCCCAATCTCTCCACATCTATTCAATACACTACTCAAAGTTCTAGTTAGAGCAATCAGACAACAAAAGGCAATAAATGGGATACGTATTGGAAAGAAGTCAAACTTTTGGGATATACAGATGAAATGATAGCATACATAAGTGACTTTAAGAATTCTACCAGGGAATTCCTACAGCTGATAAATATCTTCAGAAATGTAGCAGGATACAAAATTAACTAAAAAGAGTAGACCTCCTATATACAAATGATCAACAGGCAGGATTCAGCAAACACCACCCGTTACAATAGGCACAAGTAATATGAAATATTGTGGAGCAGCTCTAACAAAACAAGTGAAAGACCAAAATGACAAGAACACTAAGTTTTTGAAGAAAGAAGTTGAGGAAGATATTAGAAAATGGAAATATCTCCCATGCTCTTGTATAGACTGGAATAAATAATAAAAATGACAATCTTAGCAAAAGCAATCTAGAGGCTAAATGCAATCCCCATCAAAATCCCAAAACAATCATACAGAAAACTCAAAAGAACAATACTCAACTCAACTCTTGAAAAAAAAATAAAAAACACAGGAGAGCTAAAAAAATTCCGGTATTATAAAGGAACTTCCAGAGACATCACCATCCCTGACATGACATCAAGTTCTACTATAGAGCCATAATAAAAAATAAAATAAAATAAACCTGGTATTGGCATAAAAAGAGACACAGACACAAGGACTAATAGAAACAATTTGAAGACCCTGATATTAAACCACACACAAATGAATGCCTGACTTTTAAAAAAAAAAGCTAAAACTATACAATTGGGGGAAAGCACATTCAACAATAGTGCTGAAATAACTGATGTCATCATGGAGAACACTGAAAATATATCCAGGCCTATCACCATGTACAAAACTCAAGTCCAAGTGCATCAAAGACCTCAACATAAATGCAGGTACACTAAACCTGACAGAGCAGGAAGTGGAAGCAGTCTTGAACACATTGGCACAAGAGACCACTTCCTAAATATAATATCAGTAACATAGACACTAAGACAGCAATCAACAAATGGGACCTCCAGGAATTGAAAATCTTCTATAAGGCAAAGGATACCATAAATAAGACAAAAAGACAACTTACAAATGGGAAAATATCTTCACCAACCCAACATCTGACAGAGGGCTGATCTCCAAAGTATATAAAGAAATCAAGAAACTAGATATCAACGTACAAAATAAATAAAATAAAATAAAAATAGGGTCCAGAACTAAACAGAGAATTCTCAACAGAAAGTCTCAAAAGCCTAAAAGACAGTTAAGGAATTGCTCAACATCCTTAATCATCAGAGAAAAGCAACTCAAAATGACTCTGAGCTGCCATCTTGCACCAGAATAGGTAGAATGGCTAGGATCAAAACACATCACACTTCTCTCACTTGGGCTGGTTCCACTCCCTGTTAGCAGCTTTGTTCAGCAGGTATCACATGGTTCTGGCATCTCCAACAGCCTGGGGTCTCTGAGGCAATCCAAGTTTGAATTTCACAGCTTCATAAAATGGCCTCTCTAGCATAGGGTCATATAGCCATACTGTTGAATATCTTGCATATTACCATAGAAACTTCATCTTGCGATGGATGGAGATAGTGACAGAGACCCACGCTGGAGCACCGGACTGAGCTCCCAAGGTCCCAATGAGGAACAGAAGGGAGAACATGAGCAAGGAAGTCAGGACCGTGAGGGGTGCACCCACCCACTGAGACAGTGGGGCTGATCTATGGGGAGCTCACCAAGGCCAGCAGGACTGGGACTGAAAAAGCATGGGATAAAACCGGACTCTCTGAACATGGCGAACAATGAGGGCTGATGAGAATCCAAGGACAATGGCATGGGGTTTTGATCCTACTTCATGTTCTGGCTTTGTGTGAGCCTAGTCAGTTTGGATGCTCACCTTCCTAAACCTGGATGGAGGGGGGAGGACCTTGGACTTGCCACAGGGCAGGTAATCCTGACTGCTCTTCGGAATGGAGAGGGAAGGGGAGAGGAGTGGGAGGAGGGGTAGAGGAAGGGGAGGGAAATGGAAGGCTAGGAGGAGGAGGAAATTTTTTTCAATAAAAATAAATAAATAAATAAATTAAATAAAAAAATGGCCTCTTTAGGCCTCCATGCAGTGACACCCCTGTTCTTGGCCTCAGCAGCTTTCTCTGTCACAGAGGGAGATTCCATAATCTCTTTCTTCTAACCTTCATCTAAAGCCAGAACCATGTGCCCGAAGCTGCCAAGTTCTGCTGCTTTCTGGGACTGTGATACGACCCCTCTCTCAATGACATCTTCACCAGCTCTCTGTTTTCTATGGTTTCCTTCACTGCCTAAGCTCAGCTTTCCTGGAAATGACTGAGAGGAAAGAGAAACTCTATTCAGAATATACTGTTTGTAAAAAACATATATTTTTTATTATCAATAAAAGAAAAAAATTAAGTGGAGTGTGGCGTCGCACATTTGTAATCCCGAGCTGGAGAGTCATAAACAGGGAAATACCTAGGCCTATCATCTTGTCCTAGTTGGCAAACCCGAGGTCACTGGAGACAATATCAAAACCAAGGTGAGTGGATTCTAAAGAAAAACAGCAAATGCTGCCTCCTGTCTTCAACATACACATGCACACACATCCTTCATCTGTGCACACACACATGCAAACACATGTACACTATACAACATGAATATCTACAAACAATTTTTGTTTTACTAATAATATCTCAGTATTGCTGAAGTACAAATACACAGGCACATGGGATTTTCATGGAAGACTCATTAAGTTACTGTAGTAAAAAGGGGAATTTAAAATTCACAGTATTTATGGACCCAGAGAAACTACACTTAGAAAAGAGAATTAAAGTTGCAATGGGACATTTGATCTATATTTGATAACTGAGAGTAGATTAATTTCAAAAGAAAAATGTAAAGAGTTGGTATCAACAAGGAGCTTCCTTTGAGCGACCTCAGCATCAGGGAACATTTATGATATAAAGTAAAGAGGAAAGAGGAAGAAAATTCCTGTGGAAATTTCAACTATAGTGTAGAATAAAGTTAAAGGAATCGACAGCGCTTGGCAGTAGAAATATCACAAGAATGCTCATGTGTAATGCCACAAATTTAATTTAAAATATGAAAAAAATCTTGATTTTCTACTTGAACTATTGCAGAGTTTAAGAAGAATATGTTTTTCGGGAAAAATTAGTTGTGGCTGAATCACAAACTTCTGTCTGTCAAGCTCAGGAGGAAAAACAATGGCCTCTTCAGACATTGTGGGCACCAGGAATTAACAGATACATACAAGCTGACAATATACTCATGAATATAAAAACAATAAATAAATCATTTTATGAAAAATGAGAAAAATTATCTCTTTTTAAAAATCTGATGGCACACAGACTGCATGTGTTTCACAATATTGATTATTCTGTTATCGGAAATGATTTGTACCAAAGGAGTAATTGTGGGATAGACATTCATAACAATCTTCTGAACACTCAGGATGACTGGGTCGTACATCCATAACAGGACTGCAGAGGATGAGATGATTAAATTTATCCAGTACATGACCACAAAGGAGACCACCAGCAGCAAGATGGTCTGGGTGGCCCTTTTCTCAGGGGATGCTCTCAGGTGGCTGAGGCTGTGAAGATGCTTATGTTGCCTCTGATGTCTGAGCAAGATAATCACCATGTATGCACTACTGGCCAGCATAAGTCCTACAAGAAATACATCTCTGCAGGTTACCACTGTTAAAATCAGTGCCCCGATGATGTAGTTCATGGAGTAGAGTGAGCAGAATTTAGTGACCTTCATCTGCTTGGTCTCACTCACATTAGTAAAAGCACCAGCATAGAAGATTTGGTTGCTACTGAATAACAAGTTGAAAGACCAAATAAATAAAAAAGCATAAATCATGTGGTTTTGTAGTTTATATTTAAATTTTGCCAACAAAGGGGAACTGGGACTGATAGTGACAGCCTGGAACACACTCAAGAGGCAGGTGACACAGATGGAGAGGCCTCTCATCACCCTGCTTATGTAAAAATTTGTTTTACATTTGAAGTCATTCTCAATGTTCAGTGACTCAGATATGTCCCAAAGCCAAATATCTGCTCCAGTGAGGAGCAACACTCTGTGGATGAAGGTCAGTTGACTGGAGATCATGTCCATGGGCTTAGGTCTGTGACACAGAATTATGAAAGTATAGAAAACAAGGAGAAACATATTGGCCAGGACTCCAAGTCCAGCTTGGAAATTAAGGACAATACTTAATGAGGACATACGTAGAAATTCTATTCATCTTAAAAATATGAAAAGAAAGAATGAAATTTATGCCCTGGCAATGATGAAGCATGCGTGAGCATCCCATATGTGGTTGTTCTGTTGGCCTTGTCCATCTTGGGTTTCACAGTCTATGTTGATGAGGACAACTGACCAGGTATCTTCCTCCAGAGGACACCAGATCCCAACACAAATGGTTGTGGAAATCTATTTCAAATATCTGAAAAAAATAATAGAGTATTCACCAAACTTTTGATTCATTGGTCAGTATGTCTATATCGTCATTCTATTTTGCCTATTTATTCTTGATTAGCCCATGTCTTTAACTTTAGAAGTTTCACATTAGATATGGCCTATGTTTCTAAATAGCCTCAATATTTCTCCTGGACATACAACATATTGAGCATGATAAATGCATTCTTAGCTATATCCTATACAGAATGCACACTTTATGTGCTTGTATTGCACCTAGACCTCACGCCTTAGAAATTCAATCCTATTGATTTGACTTACATCGCCTCATTTTACAGTTAACACTGAAAACAGCAGTGATGAGAATACAGGAGCATAATCATATTTGTACAACTGAATAAAAATTATGTTGATCGGGGGAAAAATCACAAAAGATATCCAAAAGAGTGAGGTGAGTCAGTTTTATATTTTATAATTTTAAAAACCTCTAATTTAAACTATCCATGTTTTCATTCATCATTCTGATGGAATCAGATTTGATAATTCATGATAATCCCACTATTTTAATCAGTGGGATGTCTATCTCTATTTATTTATTTTTATTTTCAATGAACTCACCACCCCAGGATCTGAGATTAAAAACAATGGTACAGTTGGCGGCCATTAGTGCACTTTCCACACCCTATTAATTTTATACCCATTATTGTTATAAATGCTCCTAGATATCTTTCAGTTTATTTCGTATACATTTAAAACTTGTGTAAACTCTACTTATGGTTTAAAGAACAAACACCCAGCTATCAAGACAAATATTATTTTTCTTTATTTTTCACAGCAGGACTGTGATGGGGATAAATCATTAAAAGTATGATTCCTTTGGGGTTTTTCATCCATCCTTTGTTACTTTACCCACTGATGCCCATCTTCTGTATTTATATACTCCTCTTTAACTAAGAAACCCCCACTTTCTCAATTTCCTTTTCAAATCAATATGTATAATCAATCATTTTATTGACAACATCTCTATAATTTATTAATAAGGCAATGTATTATAAATAAATAAAAGATTATAATAGAAGTTAAAGATGGTAATCAAAAACTTTCTTATATGAAAGCTATGGACTTCAACATCTCTACTTCACACCCTTGCTGAGTAAATATTGCTGAGTAAACACCCCAGCCAAACCCACAAGAAACCACTCTCCTGCCATCAGGAACTCTCTGAAGGTCTGCTCAAAGCAGCTGTAGGCACTCAAATCAGGGGATTAAAAGAAATTCAGGATCTGGGGTCTCATTGCTCTCAACAGGGCTCAACCTACAGCTCATACTGGTTTCAATAAAAGTCAGGTAACTCCTGTCTTAGCCTTCAAAGTGCTGGATCCATAGGTGTTGCCACTACACCTGACTTTACTTTCCATTTGAGTCTCCTGTATGTATCAGTAAATGATATTCCAGAAATATTAACATGGACTTAAATATTAACATAACTTAAATTTACTTGACATATTTTCAGTACGCATATTTTAATGAACAATTATATTTTGCAACTCTAAAAAACTTTGGTTATTTTGACTAAATAATTTGATACTATTTAAGAACTGAAAATATTTCTCACTGCTAATGAAAAGCTTACTCGATATTATATAAATAGCAGTATAACAATGTTCAACTTAGAAAACTTAAATATTGAAAATTAATTCATTATAATTAAGACACTGAAACTTCTACTGAAAATTACTCACTTTAAATATTTGTAAAGAGAACATTGAAATAATTTATATAGTTTGTTTTCTTTTGTAAAAAAATAAAATTCAAAGAGAAAAACGTACTTTAATGAATAAGTGAAGTAGGATTCTAGATACTTTTGAGATGACCAAAAGGATCTACTTAATTAGAAATAATTACAGTAGAATAACAAAATCTATGAATAAATGTAATCTTAGTAATACAATATTAAGACTATCTTAGATTTTACTAAGTCATGTAGTGAAACTTTACTAAGAATTCCTAAGTATACACAAACTTAACAGTACAGAAAAATACTGATAAACACTAAATTAGCTAATATTTGTTGCATAGTCCTGATGAAGTTTCATATAAATCAATGCATAGGCCTGACAAAAGCATAAAATGAGAAAATATAAGATATAATCTATATATATTAATATTATAAATGTATTTTTGCAGACCAATGAATGTGTGTTCTTTGCTTTTCACCCTCTAAGCCGTTTCAGGTATTTTGTGAGAGGGTTGGAAATTTAACACAGCTGCCATTAGCTAGGAGGAACCATGTTTATAGAATTATAAGAGTACACCCTCAGGAGAATCCATAGGCAGACATGCTCATTAAAATACGCTATTTGGGGTCACTTTTTACAGAGATATGAATGTATATTTACTTTAAAAAGAGATATGTATCATATTTTCATTCAATACATAATATCCATTGAAAACATTCACCCTATTGGCCTTCCCTGTCTCTCTGTCCACAATTATGCTAGGTGCTGTCACCTTGCCAATAGGATCACCTTCAACATCACATCCATTACAATCAGAGGTCATAGCAAGTGAAATCTATGTTCTTCTACAAATCATTACACTGATATTTTTGTCTATAGGAATTTGTTGTGTTTGCTCTTGATACAATAAGGCTCAAAAATGAATTCTAAACAGAGAATTCTCTAATAATTTTATTACAGAAAACTCTGCTTCCTTCTACCACTTAATGCTCTCACTATTACTGAAGAGAAAAAGAAACACTCACCTGGCCGGTCTTTGGATAAACATCCATTTGTAATGAGGCCCTAAGAAGTAGTTATAAGGAAGAAATGTCGTCAGCTCATCACTCTCTAGACCCATAATTATCATGTCACCTGGAAAGAGGGAAGTTCTGAACTTGAGGTTGTTAGGAAGTGGCACCATTAGCTGGAAGAGTGAACTTCTCTAATTCCAGGACAACACTAGAGAAGGAGCAGCTGAGCTCTGGCTTTCCCAGGTGTGAACTCTTCTCCCCAGTCCCTATCTGTCTGTGTGGATTAGTGGATCGCTGTCCTTCTGGACAAAGCTAAAGCAAAAATAACATCACATCCATAAGAAGCAAGAAAACATTTAATTCCTCAAGGAATCCTTCCTACTTCTAAAATATTCCTTAATGGCCTCCACACTTACTTGACAGTGGCTTCATGACTTCACCAAGAAATTAAAAGCACTTTTGCTAAAAATTAAGAAAATGTACATAAATACACTTGGGAAAAGTAATCTTTCTTGCAGGAGCCACAGACATGAGGAGATATAATCATCGGATAGTGAGCTGTGGGCCTGGGGATGTAACTTAGTTGGTAGAGTGCATGTGTAGACATTGTTGTGAATGTGGGATATCATGGAGAAATTAAACCTTGACATTCTATGCACAGACTTGGAAGAATCCCAAGTCAATGGCAAACACAAGACCTTCAAGGAGACCTTATAAAAAAATGTATCGTGCAAAGGAAAGACTCACCCACACACCTAAAAGAAGCACACAGAATACATTAAAGACAAGACCCAAAAATGATCACATATTTACAACACTGAGGAGACAGAGCAATAAAGATATATTAAAATTTGCAAGGGAAAAAGTGTAAATCACAAGTAAAGAACACTTTTCAAAGAACAACTGATTGCTCAAGGAAAGCTTTCAAAGCCAGAAGATACTGGAATAATACCACCCAAGTACTAAATGACAGCCAACTTAAAATAATATGGCCAGCAAAATTACTTCCATGATTGAAGGAAAAGGAACAATTTTACAAACATTTTCAGCCTAAAAATAATTTGCATTCAAAAACGAAATCTAAGGTGATACAGGAAGCTTTATTTGGGGGTAAATAGAGGGATAAGCAAAATATAGAAACTTTGGAAGGAACATGAGCCATAATTATTTAACCATAAAGACCAATGAGAACACAACAACAAAAATCAACAACGTGATGACCACAACTAGCACAGGCATTTCTATAACAATTTAAGCATGAATGGCCTCCATTCTCCATTGAAAAGACAGAGAATGAGTGAATGGATCAAGAAATAAAACCTATCTATCTGTTGCCTAAAAGAAACAGATTTCAGTTATGAAGATAGGTACCACCTTAGAGTAAAAGGATAGACAAAAGTACTCCAACCAAATGGAATCACACAGAAAGAAGGTGTCGCCATCAGAACACCTAAGATAATAGACTTGGAACAGAAACTGATGAACAATAATAAAGGGGGAAACTGCATTTGGATCCAGGGAGCACTTAACCAAGAAGACATTAGTACCCTAAACATATGTGCACCAAAATGAGAGACACAAAATTTAAAAAAAAATCTATCACTGTCTTAAAAGACACAGATTACACTAATCCAATAATAATAGGAGAATTCAGTACTCAACTTTCTCCAATAGACAAGATATCTCACAAAAAATATATACAGAGAAACAACAGAATTAATTGACCTCATACATCAAAGGGACTTATAAATGCCTACAGAACAGTCCACCCAAATACAAAAGAATACATATTTTACTCTGCATTATAAAGAAACTTTTCTAAAATAGACCATATACTGAAATGCAAAAAAATCATTACAAATGAAAAAGATTGAATAAACGTCCTTGTAGCATGATTGAGCATCCTTTGGGTATATGCCCAAGAGTGATATTGATGGGTCCTGAGGTAAGTTGGTCCCAGATTTTCTGAGCAACCGCCATACTGATTTCCAGAGTTGTACAAGTTTGCTTTGTACCAGGAATGAATGAGTATTCTACTTATGCCACATTCGTTCCAAGATAAGCTATCATTGGTGTTTTTCATCTTAGCCATTCTGAGTGGTGTAATATGGTATCTCAGAGTCGTTTTGATTTGCATTTCCCTGACAGATGTTGTCTTTCGACCATTTGAGATTCTTCTGTTGAGAATTTTCTGTTTAGTTCTGTACCACATTTTTAAATTGGGTTATCTGTAATTTTAATGTCTAATTTCTTGTGTTACTTATATATTTTGAAGATCAGTTCTCAGTCTCATATGTGTGGTCTTGTTGTCTGAAATTTTCCTTTCTATTCTTGTCTTTTATGTGTTCTGTGTTTCTATTTATTTGTGGGTATGTGTTAGCAGTGGTTTTCTTTTATGATCTTATTGAAGGTCTTATCTTTGCCATTGACTTGGGGTTCTTGTCTCTCTTATGCCTATAATTTGAAAGTTTTATATTTTCCTAGTATTCCACATATAAAATTCTTTCCATGTGTGCACTCTACCAACTGAGCTACTGTGGTGGTATTTTATTATCTTTTAATAAATATGGCTTTCCTGAAGATCAGAGAGTAAAATAGTCCCACTGACTTTACAGACCAGGAAGTGGTGACACTCACCTTTAATCCCACTAGCCAAACTGTTTACTACAGAAACCAGGTGGTAGTGGTACATGTCTTTAATCCCAGACGTACGAGGACTATAAGATGAAAGGAAACAGTCTCACAGACACAGTCTTTTTTTTCTTTTTTCTTTTATTGCGAAAAGGAAAAAAAAGTTTCCGCCTCCTCCCAGTCTCCCATTGCCCTCCCCCTCCTCCCACCCTTCTCTCCCTCCCCCCACTCCTCTCCCCGTCCCTCTCCAGTCCAAAGAGCAGTCAGGGTTCCCTGCACTGTGGAAAGTCAAAGGTCCTCCCCCCCTCCGTCCATGTCTAGGAAGGTGAACATCTAAACTGGCTAGGCTCCCACAAAGCCAGAATATGAAGTAGGATCAAAACCCAGTGCCGTTGTCCTTGGCTTCTCATCAGCCCTCATTGCAAGCCCTGTTCAGAGAGTCCGGTTTTATCCTATGCTTTTTTCAGTCATAGTCCAGCTGGCCTTGGTGAGCTCCCAATAGATCAGCCCCACTGTCTCAGTGGGTGGGTGCACCCCTCACGGTCCTGACTTCCTTGCTCATCTTCTCCCTCCTTTTGTTCCTCATTGGGACCTAGGGAGCTCAGTCCAGTGCTCCAGTGTGGGTCTTTGTCTGTATCTCCATCCATCACCAGATGAAGGTTCTATGGTGATATGCAAGATATTCGTCAGTATTGCTATAGGGAAGGGTCATTTCAGGTTCCTTATCCTCAGCTGCCCAAGGAACTAACTGGAGACATCGCCTTGGGCTCCTGGGAGCTACTCTAGTTTCAAGTCTCTTGCCAACCCTAAGGTGGCTCCCTTAATTAAGAATTGTGCTTCCGTGCTCCCCTGTCCAACCTTCCTTTATCCCAATCATCCTGTTTCCCCAAGTTCCCCCCATCCTACCCTTCTCACTTTTCTCTCCCCATCTCCCCTTACCCCCATCCCACACCACCCCAAGATCCCAATTTTCTCCCCGGCAATTTTGTCTACTTTCCATAGCCAAGAGGACAACTATATGTTTTTCCTTGGGTTCATCTTCTTCTTTAGCTTCTTTAGGTTCACCAATTGTAGACTCCGTGACCCTTTCTAGATTCCTGATTGCAAAATCATTTCACACTGAGATAGAGGTAAGAGTCAGACGCTTGCTGTTTTGCTTTTCTGACCTTCAGGTTGAACTCCAATACCTATTTCTGGGTTTTTATTAATCTTTCTACATTTGGCACCCAATGTTTGGTTTACGAATTCATGAAAAAAAGTTATTTTCCTGTGGCGTTTTAGCCACTGGCATAGGCCAGGGCTAGACCCAAACCTAATCACTTGGATTTGGAAGAAAAACTAGCATAGCACTGGCTTAGATTTTCTCCAGCCCTGCCTGTCCACCCATGACGTCTGGTGGCACACATGGCTTGCTGTCATCCTGCACAGCATCCACACAGCTTCCTGCAATTGAAAGTGGCCCAGTCATTCCCAGTTACTGTTTAGGACATGCCTCCCCAGGAAAATTAGTAAATCCAGTGCCTGCTGTAAAAAGAATCATACTACTCTGAATGATGAAATAGCAATGAAGGATGAATCAAAACTTCAGGAGAAAATAGACTATATATACTTTGCTAGGCTTTTTAAAGGTTCAAAAACCAAATCTGATGGTACAAATAAATAACATTATAATTAAAGGATTATTAACACAGGTGTAGATGTGACTATTATTACTCCAGAAATGTGGCATCCAAATTGGCCTCTTTGGGAGGAAGATGTTCAATTCCTAGGAATTGGAACACTATGTCAGGACTACAAATCAAAAGACGGCTTGAATTCATGAAACCAGAAGGACCACAAGAAAGGCTGAAGTCACCTGTGGCTAATATAACAGTGACTCTCTGGGGTGGTCATCTGTTACAACAATGGAATACCCATATTAACATTGTTGAAGTATCAGAAATGGATGATATCAACTCATGTTTCTGGAAAGGCTATTATAAGGCAGTATTAAAAAACCCACCAACCATTGAGTCCATACAAAACAGAACAACAACTAGCCTACTCTCAGGGGTACCAACGGTCCTACCTTTAAAATTGTTAACTAAGAAACATATAGGAGAGTTGCTGAGGAATTCCATCTGGATGGGTGAGTGTGTGCTATCCAGGGGCGGACTGTCCCGGAAGAGAGCACAAACGCCCCTCCCCCAGCTCCTTCTGCAGGGCTGTCTTTCTTTTGCATGACCCAGCACCCCAGCCCCCCTCCCCAACCCTGCCCTGCTGTATGCTAGGACCAGTGATCAAAAACAGTTTTAAGCTCCTACACTAAGGCTACCCACCCAGAGCAGTGAGTGCCTGCCTACCGGGCAGGCCTCAGGGTCCCCTGTAAGGGAGCCCAGGCACCTTCAGCTCCTGCTCCAGGCTTCCGGTACTCTTCTGGATATCGTCCCCCCCCCCCCCCCCCCCCCCCCCGCTCCTTGCTCCGTTCACCCTTTTGCTCCCGGATCATTGGGCTACCTAGCGGCCCAGTTTAGTGGCTGAGGAATCCCATCTGGACGGGAACGGTTCCTGCTTCTACACTGAAGAGATACACCCAGAGAGTCAATCACAGGAGAGACTGGACCAAGACACCAGGCCTCTCCTGGCTCCATTTGACGGAAGAGATGGGAAGGCGCCAAGGCAAGAATTCCTCCTACAACCTGAAAGGCAACATGACACCACCAGAATCCAGGGATCCCGAAATAAGAAGAATTGTACCCCCTACTCCAGAAGAAATAGAAGAAATCGACTCAAAAGTGAACTATATGAAAATAATAGAGGACCTTAAACAGGAGGTGAAAAACTGCCATAAACAATTAGAGATTACAAACAAAAAGGTAGAGGAAATGAATAAATCGCTCAAAGACATGCAAGAAAACCAAGAGAAACAAGAAAAAGCAATCAAACAGGTTAGGGAAGCAGTTCAAGACATGAAGAATGAGATGGAAGCAATGCAGAAAACACAAACCGGGGAAGAATGGAGATGGAAAATCTGGGTAAATGAACAGGAACTACAGAGACAAGCACTACCAACAGATTACAAGAGATAGAAGAAAGAATGTCAGACACTGAAGATACCATAAAGAAAATAAACACACTGATCAAAGAAAACTGCAAAACCAACAAATCCTCATCACAAAACATTCAGGAAATCTGGGACACAATAAAAAGACAAAACCTAAGAATAATTGGGATAGAAGAAGGAGAAGAATTACAGCTGAACGGTCCAGAAAATATATTTAATAAAATTATAGAAGAAAACTTTCCCAACCTAAAGAAAGATATTCCTTTGAAGGTTAAAGAAGATTACAGAACACCGAATAGACTGGACCAAAAAAAAAAAAACATCTCCTCATCATTTAATAATCAAAACACAAAACATACAGAATAAAGAAAGAAAATTAAGAGCTGCCAAGGAAAAAGGTCAAGTTACTTATAAGGGTAAACCTATAAGACTTACACCTGACTTCTCTATGGAAACCATGAAAGCCAGAAGGTCCTGGATAGACGTACTGCAAAAACTAAGAGACCATGGATGCAAGCCTAGACTACTATACCCAGCCAAGCTTTCGTTCACTTTAAATGGAGAAATCAACATTTTCCAGGATAAAAACAAATTTAAACAATACGTAACCACAAATCCAGCCTTACAGAAAGTAATAGAAGGAAAATCACTAACCAAGGAGTCCAACAATGACCACAATAACTCAAACATCTAGAGACCCTTTACCAGAACAACTCAAAGAAGGGAAACACACAAACTCTACTACTAAAAAAGTGAGCGGAGTTAACAACCACTGGTCATTAATATCACTTAATGTCAATGGACTCAACTTACCTATAAAAAGGCACAGGCTAAAAGGTTGGATACGAAAACAGGATCCAACATTCTGCTGTTTACAAGAAACACACCTTAACCACAAAGAGAGGCACCTACTCAGAGTAAAGGGCTGGGAAAAGGCTTATCAAGCAAATGGACCCAAGAAACAAGCAGGTGTGGCCATACTAATTTCTAACAAAGTTGACTTCAAACTTAAATCAATCAGAAAAGATAGAAAGGGACATTTTATACTCATAACAGGAACAATACATCAGGATGAAGTCTCAATCCTGAATATCTATGCCCCTAATATAAAAGCACCCACGTATGTAAAAGAAACATTGCTAAAACTCAAGGCTGCCATCAAACGGCACACACTAATAGTAGGAGACTTCAACACTCCTCTCTCACCAATGGACAGGTCAATCAGACAGAAACCTAACAGAGAAATAAGAGAATTAATGGAGGTAATAAATCAAATGGACTTAACAGACATCTATAGAATATTCCACCCAAATAGGAAAGAATATACCTTCTTCTCTGCAGCTCATGGAACCTTCTCGAAAATTGACCACATTCTCGGTAACAAAGCAAACTTCCACAGTTACAAAAAAATATTCTTAACCTCCTGCGTCTTATCATACCACCATGGATTAAAGTTAGAATTCAACAACAATGCTACCCCCAGAAAGCCTACGAACTCATGGAAACTGAACGGTCAACTTCTGAACCACACCTGGATCAAGGAAGAAATAAAGAAAGAAATTAAATTCTTCCTGGAATTCAATGAAAATAAAGAAACAACCTATTCAAACTTATGGGATACTATGAAAGCAGTCCTAAGAGGAAAGTTCATAGCACTAAGTGCCCACTTAAAGAAAACAGAGAAAGCACACATTGGAGACTTAACAGCCCACCTGAAAGCTCTAGAAAAAAAAAAGAAGCAGACTTACGTAAGAGGAGTAGAAGACTGGAAATAATCAAACTGAGGGCTGAAATCAACAAAATAGAAACACAGAAAACGATCCAGGAATCAATGGAACAAAAAGCTGGTTCCTAGAGAAAATCAACAAAATTGATAACCCCTATCCAAACCAATCAAACGGCAGAGAGAATATGCAAATTAATAAGATCAGAAATGAAAAGGGGGACATAACCACAGACACAGAGGAAATTCAGAGAATCATTAGATCTTACTACAAAAGCCTGTATGCCACAAAACTGGAAAATGTAAAAGAAATGGACACGTTTTTAGATAAATACATATACCAAAGCTAAACCAGGACAAGGTGAACAATCTAAATAGACCTGTTAGTCGCGAAGAATTAGAAGCTGTCATCAAAAACCTCCCTATCAAAAAAAGCCCAGGACCAGATGGTTTCAATGCGGAATTCTACCAGAACTTCCAAGAGCTTATACCTATACTCCTTAATGTATTTCACAATATAGAAACAGAAGAGTCATTGCAAATTCCTTTTATGAAGCTATAGTCGCTCTGATACCAAAACCACACAAAGACCCAGCCAAGAAAGAGAATTACAGGCCAATCTCACTCATGAACATCGACACAAAAATCCTCAACAAAATACTGGCAAACTGTATCCAAGAACACATTAGGAAAATTATCCATTATGATCAAGTAGGCTTCATCCCAGGGATGCAGGGCTGGTTCAACATACGTAAATCTATCAATGTAATCCATCATATAAATAAACTGAAAGAAAAAAAATCATATGATCATTTCATTAGATGCTGAAAAAGCTTTTGACAAAATTCAACATCCCATTATGATAAAAGTCTTGGAGAGATTAGGGATACAAGGGTCATACCTAAATATAATAAAAGCTATTTACAGCAAACCAACAGCTAACGTCAAACTAAATGGAGAGAAACTCAAAGCCATCCCACTAAAATCAGGAACACGGCAAGGCTGTCCACTCTCTCCATACCTCTTCAATATAGTGTTTGAAGTTTTAGCAATTGCAATAAGACAACATAAGGGGATCAAGGGGATTCGAATTGGGAAGGAAGAGGTTAAACTTTCATTATTTGCAGATGATATGATAGTGTACATAAGCGACCCCAAAAACTCCACCAAAGAACTCCTAAAGCTGATAAACAGCTTTAGTAATGTGGCAGGATACAAGATCAACTCCAATAAATCAGTCGCCTTCCTATACACAAAGGATATGGAAGCAGAGAGGGAATTCAGAGAAGCATCACCTTTCCCGATAGCCACAAATAGCATAAAATATCTTGGGGTAACTCTAACCAAGGAAGTGAAAGATCTATTTGACAAGAACTTTAAGGAATTGAAGAAAGAAATTGAAGAGAATACCAGAAAGTGGAAAGATCTCCCTTGCTCTTGGATAGGGAGGATAAACATAGTAAAAATGGCAATTCTACCAAAGGCAATTTATAGATTCAATGCAATCCCCATCAAGGTCCCATCAAAATTCTTCACACATCTGGAGAGGACAATAATCAACTTTATATGGAAAAACAAAAAACCCAGGATAGCCAAAACAATCCTATACAATAAAGGAACTTCTGGAGGCATTACCATCCCTGACTTCAAACTCTACTACAGAGCTACAGTATTGAAAACAGCTAGGTATTGGTATAAAAAAAGAGAAGTCGACCAATCGAATCATATAGAAAACCCAGATTTTAACCCACAAACCTGTGAACACCTCATTTTCGATAAAGGAGCTAAAAGTATACAATGGAAGAAAGAAAGCATCTTCAACAAATGGTGCTGGCACAATTGGATGTCAACCTGTAGAAGAATGAAAATAGACCCATATCTATCTCCATGCACAAAACTCAAGTCCAAATGGATCAAAGACCTCAATATCAGTCCAAGCACATTGAACCTGATAGAAGAGAAATTGGGAGGTACCCTACAACAGATGGGCACAGGCGATCGCTTCCTAGGTATAACCCCAGAAGCACAGACATTAAGGGCAACATTGAATAAATGGGACCTACTAAAACTGAGAAGCTTCTGTAAAGCAAAGGACACTGTCACTAGGACAAAAAGGCAACCTACTGACTGGGAGAAGATCTTCACCAACCCCGCAACAGACAAAGGTCTGATCTCCAAATTATATAAAGAACTCAAGAAACTAGACTTTAAAATGCTAATTAACCCAATTAAAAAATGGGGCACTGATCTGTACATCGAATTCTCAACAGAAGAATTTCAAATGGCCAAAAGACACTTAAGGTCACGCTCAACCTCCTTAGCTATCAGGGAAATGCAAATCAAAACAACTTTGAGATATCATCTTACACCTGTCAGATTGGCTAAAATCAAAAACACCAATGATAGCCTCTGCTGGAGAGGTTGTGGAGGAAGGGGTTCCCTCATCCATTGCTGTTGGGAATGCAAACTTGTGCAACCACTTTGGAAAGCAGTGTTTCGGTTTCTCAGGAAATTCGGTATCAACCTACCCCTGGACCCAGCAATACCACTCTTTGGAATATACCCAAGGGATACCCGATCATCTGACAAGGGCATTTGTTCAACTATATTCATAGCAGCATTATTTGTAATAGCCAGAACCTGGAAACAACCTAGATGCCCTTCAATGGAAGAATGTATGAAGAAAGTGTGGAATATATACACATTAGAGTACTACTCTGTGGTAAAAAACAATGACTTCTCAAACTTTGCATGCAAATGGATGGAAATAGAAAATACTATCCTGAGTGAGGTAACCCAGACCCAAAAATATGAACATGGGATGTACTCACTCATAATTGGTTTCTAGCCTTAAATAAAGGTCAGTGAGTCTCTAATTGGATATAATAAAGAAGCTAAATTGAAGGTGAACCCAAAGTAAAACATATAGCTATCCTGTTGGGTAGGGGAAGTAGACAAGATTGCCCGGCAAAAATCGGGATCTTAAGGGTGGGGGGGGGAGGGGGTAGGGGGAGATGGGGGAGAAAATTGAGACAGGTAGGATGGGTAGAACATGGGGCAACGGGATGATTGGGATAAAGGAAGGTTGGATAGGGGAGCAGGGAAGCACATATCTTAATTAAGGGAGCTATCTTAGGGTTGGCAAGAGACTTGGACCTGGAGGGGCTTCCAGCTGCCCAAGGCGAGGTCCCCAGTTAGTTCCTGGGGCAGCTGAAGATAGGGAACCTGAAATGATCGTATCCTATAGCCATACTGATGAATATTTTGCATATCACCATAGAACCTTCATCTGGCGATGGATGGAGATAGAGACAGAGACCCACACTGGAGCACTGGACTGAGCTCCCAAAGTCCCAATGAGGAACAGAAGGAGGGAGAAGATGAGCAAGGAAGTCAGGACCAAGAGGGGTGCACCCACTCACGGAGACAGTGGTCCTGATCTATGGGGAGCTCACCAAGGCCAGCTGGACTGTGACTGAAAAAGCAGGGGATAAAACCGGACTCTCTGAATATGGCGGACAAAGAGGGCTGTTGAGATGCCAAGGACAATGGCACAGGGTTTTGATCCTACTTCATGTTCTGGCTGTGTGGGAGCCTAGCCAGTTTGGATGTTCACCTTCCTAGACCAGGATGGAGTGGGGGAGGACTTTGGACTTTCCACAGGGCAAGGAACCCTGACTGCTCTTCAGACTTGAGAGGGAGGGGGAGAGGTGTGGGGGGAGAGGGAGAGGAGTGGGAGGACGGGGAGAGGAGTGGGGGGGGGGGAGGAGTGGGAGGCTGGGAGGAGGCGGAAATTGTTTTTTTCTCAATAAAACAAAAAGAAAGTTAAAAAAAAGAAAAAGAAAAAAAAGAAACATATAGGAGTTAAGCAATTGTCTGTAATAAAAGAGAAACTGAAGGTTTTAGAACAGCTGGTACAGGAGCAACTAGATGCTCAGCATATTGAAGAATCAGCCATCCTTGTAATTCTCCTGTATTTGTTGTTAAAAAGAAATCTGGAAAATGGAGAATGGAAAGAGATCTGAGAGCTATTAATAAGGTGATTCAGCCATTTGGCTCTCTATAGTCTGGCATTCCTTTACCTTCCTTATTGCCTAAAGTATGGCATCTCATAATTATTGATTTAACAGATTATTTCTTCACTATACCTTCACTAGAAAAAGACAGAGAAAGAAATTGTTTTCACAATGCCTATGTATAATAATTCTCAGCCCTTTAAGGGATATGGATGGAAGATTCTCCAAAAGGGAATGTTAAATAGCCCCACCTTGTGCCAATATTTTGTAAGTCAATCATTGGAAATAATATGAAAGAAATTTCCTGATTCTATAGTTTATCATTACATGGATGACATTTTACTATCTGATTCAAATATAGATACTTTAGAAAGAATGTTAGAAGAAGTAAAGAAAAATTTTCTTTGTTGGGTATTAAATTTTTCTCATGAAAAATACAAAGAGGAGATTCTATTAATTATCTAGGCTATACAATATATTTACATTTATGTTATTTACATTAACAGGTGTAAATTAGGAGAGGTCGATTGCAGACTCTTAGTGACTTCCAGAGATTGCTATGAGACATTTCCCAGCTTGGCCCACTACTGGGATAGAACATGACGATCGTATTAATTTAAACTAACCCATAGATGGTGACAAGGACTTTAATAGCTCCAGGAAATATTCAACTGAAGCTAAGAGGGAATTGAATTTGATTGAAGTGAAATTAAAAGAGTCACATATGGATCCTATGGATTTGAATCTTAACTGAATTTGTGTCATATTACCCTACAAACATTTTCCTACTGGAATTGTAAAGCAGAGGGAAGACATTATCTTAGAATAGTTTCTTTTACTACATTAACTGAGAAAAAATTAAATACTTTTGTGGAAAAAGTCTCTGAGTTGAATATAAAAGGAACATTGAGACTTTGTCAATTAGGAGGAATAGACCCAGAAGAAATTCTCATACAAATCACAAATGCTGAAATTAACAAATATGGGAAGAAATTTAATCCTGGCAAAGAGCTTGTAGTAATTTTTTAGGAGAGATTAATAACAACTATCCCAAAAGTGAGAAAAATTGAGTTATAATGAAAACTAATTGGATCCTTCCTTGCATTGTATGGAACACACCAATAGCTGGAGCCCCTACATTCTATGTTGATACAAATAATTCAGAAAGGGCAGATTACAAATCTGAAACTTTTAAATAAAGTGGAACAAAGCCCTTATGATTCCGTTCAAAAGACAAAATCATATGTTATTTTCATGGTACTAAGGGATTTTAAAGAACGTCTCAAATGTAGTTAACCTGTAGGTCAACTATGGATACCCCAACATTGCAGAGGAACTTAGGGTAACTGTCCAGGCAGCTAGCTGTTTCTGTCATTTCTCACAGTTTTGGAAATTGCTTGCTCACATTTCCTGCTCACTCGGTTAATATTATTTTCTTCTTGGTTTTAAAAAAGTTAAAGACTGGATAGTTTTAGTTATAGCTTTCACTGTTTACCTGAGGCAGAAATCACATGATAGAAAGTAAATTAGGTACAGAACATTGGATAGATATGGAGTATAGTCTCTGAGTTTGTCAAATGGACTAGACATTGTTGATGTATTTATTGCCTGCATATATTGTATATAGTCATCGTACTTAATTTATATAGTTTTTAAATATGTTATAGCCTTATATTTTATTTTAGACAAAAAAGGAAAATATAGTGATATTTCATCTGTATTTAATAAATAAGACATGCTTGAAGATCAGAGAAAAAAACAGCCCCACTGATCAGCCTTAAAGAACTGGAAGTGGTGATATTCACCTTTAATCCCACTAGCTAAACTGTTTGCAATAGAAACCAGGTGGCAGTTGTACATGCCCTTAATCCCAGCCCTTAAGAGGAATATAAAATGGTAAAAAACAGCTCTCAGACACAGACTTATTTTGAGTTTCCTGGAGGCAGGATCATCATTCCAGACTGAGGTAGAGGTAAGAGCCAGTGTGTTCACAGAGATTTCTGTCCCACCCAGTCCCACATTAATTCAGTCCCAATGAAACAGAAAGGCCTACATTAATTACAAACTGAGCCTATTAGCTCAGGTTTCTTATTAATTAACTCTTACATCTTACAATAAGCCATGATTCTTGTCTGTGTTAGACATGTGACTTGATACCTTGTGTTAGTGAGGCATTCTCATCTTATTTCTCTGTGTCTGAGTGATGACTGCAGACTGACTTTTCTCTTCCCAGAATTCTCCTAGTCTTGTCATCTCACCTATACTTCCTGCCTGACTACTGGCCAATTAGCATTTTATTAAACCAATACAAGTGAAAATCTTTACAGGGTACACCAGTGGCTGGCTGTTTTGCTTTTCTGACCTGCAAGTTGAATACCAATATGTGTTTGAGTTTTTATTAGTCATGCTACAAGCTGCATTACCAGTCCCCCCCCCCAAGCCTATCTGCTGATGATACAGCTACACCACCTCACATCTGTACATTCTGTAAAAAAGTCTCTAGTTCACCCTCACCCAAGCACATCTGACAGACAGAACAGGCTGTAGACCAAAGGTTACATGGCTGGTTGAACATTTTGTTAATTTTAGCAAAAGTGTTGTTAATTTCTAAATGAGATTCTGAAGGCACTGTCAAGTAAGTATGAAGGCTACCAGGAATGTTTTGGAAGCAGGGAGGTTACCTTGGGGAAGTGAAATTGCTTTTCTACTTTTTTTTCTTCATTTTTTTGTTTATTTTTTTTTTAGTTTTTGAAAAGAAAATTTCCGCCTCCTCCCCATTTCCCATTTCCCTCCCCCTCCTCCCACACATTGCCCCTCCCCCGACTCCCCTCCCCCTCTTCCCCTCCCCCCACTATATTCCCCCTCCCTCTCGAGAATGAAGAGCAGTCCAGATTCCCTGCCCTGCGGGAAGTCCAAGGTCCTCCCACTTCTATCTAGGTCCAGGAAGGTGAGCATCCAAACAGGCTAGGCTCCCACAAAGCCAGTTCATGTATTAGGATTGAAACCTAGTGCCATTGTCCTTGGCTTCTCATCAGCCTTCATTGTCCACCACGTTCAGAAAGTTCGGTTTCATCCCATGCTTATTCAGTCCCAGTCCCGCTGGCCTTGGTGAGCTCCCAATAGATCAGTTCCACTGTCACAGTGGCTTTTCCACTTTTTTAAATGGCATATTTTTATATTACTTTTGTCTTCTTAACAAGGACTGGGATCAGCTAATGCACACAGACATGTAGGGCCTAGGGAGAACAACTCACACACGGGAAACCCAGAGCTCAGCTGTTCCTACTGCACTGTTTTCCTGAAATTAGGAAAGTTCACTTTCCCATTTGGCAGTTGCACTTCCTAACAACTTCAGTGTCAAAACTTTCCCCTACTGATGACATGAAAATTATTTTTCTAGAGGGAGATCAGGTGATGACATTTCTTCCTTATAACTGCCCCTTAGAGCCTCATTCTACATGGTGTTTATCAAAGGCCCAGCCAGGTGAGTGAGTTTGTTTTTCTGTTTTTTAATAGTGAAAGTTGTAAGCGGCTGACGAGTGAATCCAGATTTTCTGTAATAAAATGATTAGAGAATGCTCTGCTTAAAATTTTACTTTTGAGCCACACTGTGTCATAAATAAGCACAAGAGATCTTATCATCAGTGTGATGATTTGTAAAAGAACATAGATTGCACTTACTATGACCTCTGATTATAATATGTGTGACAGTAGAAGGTGGGGCTACTGGAGAGGACAGAGCCTAACAGAAGTGTAGAGAGAGAGACAGGAAAGGCTAACAGTTTGAGGATAATCAATGGATATTATATATTGAGTGAAAATGTCATGAAATCCTTCAGTTTTACAATGAATGTACACTAATATTCCCAAGTGGAATATTTTAGCGATCACATCTGACTATGGATTTTCTTACATGTTCTCTAATCTTTCTGAGAACGTGGTTCCAGCTAGTAATGCCCACTGTCTTAGTTTTCCATTCTTGTCATAAAAGCCTGAAATAACTTAGAGGGTGAAAATCAAAAAGCAGACAGATGTATGTTTGTATGTGTACATTGATAATAATAAATTACATTTTAATGATACAACTTTGTTTTGTCATTTTACTATATTTCTCAAGTTAACTGACCATGCATTTATGTATATGAAACTTTAGACAGAAATATACAACAAATATTAACTGATTTAATACTTATCAGTAAGTTTTTGTTTTGTTAAGTTTGCACATACTTATGCATTCTGAGAAATGTTTCAGCTTATGTCCTACTAAAACATGAATAGTCTCAAAAATTGTATAAATAAGTTCTAATTTTTTATATATTTTCTACTCTATCAAAGTGATTCCTAATAAAGTAAATCATTTCTGGGTATCTAAAATATGTCTTGAAATCTCACCTCACTTATTTATGAAATCCTTATAAAGTTATTCTTACAAAAATGTAAACTGGAAAAATGTCAGTTGGATATAGAGTGTTTTAAATAAAATATGTTAAGTTTAATATATCAAGTCTTTTAAATTGAACTTTGTAACATAGAGATTGATACAATATTGAATAAACTTTTAATTAGCAGTGAGGAAGTAATTTCAATTATTGAACGGTATAAAATTATTTAAAGTCAAAATCTCCAAGGTTTCTTCTAATCGTTAGAAAATACAATTGCTCATTGAAATACACATTCATAAAAATGACAAGTAAACTTAAGTTTAGCTGCTGAATGTCTTGAGTCCATTTTTATATTGCTGGAATATCACTTACTAATCTACACAGGAGATCACATGAAAAGTGAAGGCAGTCATGGGGGCACATGGCTATGATCTCAGTACTGTGAGAGCTAAGGCACTGAGCATCGTGAGTTTGACTAAATCCAGTCTGAACGACAGGTCGAGACAGCACCCCACAGACACACACAAATGCAACAAAATTACAGTGGAAATCATCAAATGTACATTTATGAAATTGTTTAAGAAATGGAACAAACTATGCAGGTAAATGTCATTTCATGACTGGACACAGACTGTGAACAGCATGAGAACAAGTGATGGAAGCAGGAGTTTATGTTTGCAAGCGTAACAGAATTTTCAATCTGTTTTGCAGAATGCACATTAAATGTCTGTTCTGATGCACTAGGAAGGACCCTCATTGACCTGATCAAGTCACACAGAAAACAAAGGACACACTCCATTTTCCTTAAAGTTCATTATTTCACGAAAATATTTGATATAACTCTCAGTTTTTCACTCAAATGCTGTACATAGATTCATGACAGCAGCCCCAGCACACAGTGTGCTATTGATCTATTGTTAGTCCCGCCAGCCATTTCAAAGTCTTTGTGTCTCTGTCTCTGTTCTCTCTCTCTCTCTCTCTCTCTCTCTCTCTCTCTTCCAGTGAACATTTTCACATGTTTCCCAAACTTACACCATGTGACCTGTGATCGAGCTCTGGGTCTGACTGCTTCCCCACAGGCTCTGCAGTGACACTGCTGCTGCTGCTTCATCGCAGGGGAACTGGCTCAAAACTATGAGATTGTAAAATTCTAGTGAGCATTAGTGCTTCCAGTTGTCAGTGAGCTAATTTTAATTTCATAAATAATAATGTATTCATTTTCATTAAGTAGGTGTATCAAGTAATAGCTATGAATTTATACAATATTAAGAGGTAGTCGCTATTTGTTCCTGCTGGCATTATGTATTTCATAACGATCTGCTCATGGAACTCATTTGAGTGACTAAGACCCTCATCTTCCTGAGATTCCTGAAGACTTATTAATATTGCTGACAGTGGACAATACGTCAGCCAATACCATGTATCTTGTCACCTGAATGTCACACAATTGCTCTATGTTCTCTCTGAGCAGTCACACTGTTTTTAGGTCATTACTCACTAAATATGGTAAGACTTAAAATGAAAATGATACATTTGATCCAGCATGTTTTATGTTCATTATGGTATTTATTCTCCACCAAGAAGAATACATAGATCACCGTAAGTCTTAAAACAAGACTCTTCTAAAATCAAGTACTCTGATAATGAAGGGGTGAAGTGATTTTCCTGTAAGAATGTAGAGCTATGTATCCACGCAGCAGCCCTTGGTTTTTATTGTTGCACATCTCCTCAGACAGCTGCCTGCAGACTTCTTGGTCTCTAGGTCTGGGTCAATTTAATAGTGATGGCTTCTGCATATTGTGAATATTTATGGCCACAGTTCATGTTTTAGTATTGATAACTAAATGATGTAACTGAAACTGAAACAAAGCTTCCAGCACTGCAATTTCCTTTTTCAAGTAAAACAAATATCCCTTCTCATTGCATTTATATGTTTATAGTTCAGTTTGTATCAATGGTAGATATGGGTTTTTTTCTGGTTAAGTCTCAGCCAGAATGAACTCCATAGAAAAATGACACATGATGATTTAGGAGATGGCTGATTTTCTATAAGTCACAGATATTTACAAATCAATACATATGAAATATACAGATTGTTGAACATATCTTTATGCTAAGGAAAAAATTTTAAATTATTACCTTTTACTTGATATTATCATCTTTTGTATTACATATAATACATGTGCTATATTGCTATAATTATAGATGTACAATTAATGAAAGTTATTTTACATATATGGTTTGTACAGTTGCAATTTGAAAAACAGAATTGAACCACCATTATTTATTTTGGAGGTAAAGATTTGAATTAAATGCTATCCTGGAGCTTTTATTTATGTATTTAATTTTTATTTCTCGGATTTATTTCTTTTATTTTGCATTTATGAGTTTTGTCTGCATATGTGTCTATGTGCCACTTGCATGCATGAGTCAGAGAGGGAAATGGAACCTGCAGAAATGCAGTTAAAGATGGTTATGAGCCACTAAGTCATTGCGGAAAATCAAATCCAGGTACTTTGCCAGAGTAAAATATGCTTTCAACCACTGAACCATCTTCCAGGTTGTTTTTTGGAACTTAAAAAAAAAAAAAAAACAGAACACCACTGTAAAGCTACTGTATATGTACGCTGCTGGGAGAATCACACACATTAACTTCTGCATTATGTCCACTCATATGTACATGCATCCATCTATAAGTGTGGAATATACAACTGATTTTGACAATTTAATTGAGCACTCTTTTGTCTCAGGAATCTGAGTAAGTGTAATGGTTTTCTACTTCTTTATCACAAAGCTGTTTGAAAGTACTGAATTACAGTAATTTTTCAAAATAAGGATATTGGTAACTGGGACAAATAACTAACATAAGAACCAAAGGTAAGACTCTTGATCAAAATTATAATTATAAGACTGTTGATGATGTGAGTTAACACTGGGACCCTTGATTTCCACTGCATGGGAAGGAATAGCTTTTAAAACAGAAATTGCAAACCACGATCACTAGATGTTCATCTGTGGCAAGTTTATGTTTGTCACAATGTGTTGAAAATAGTGTTTGTCTTAGTGAGGCATGTTCGCTCTTCTTGGACGCTCCTAGCTCCACATTTAAGATGTGAGTGTGTAGCCTGTAGTAACTTCAGAGACCAGAGCAAACCAGAAAAATGGCCAGGACTGGGGTGGTGTGTGGAGCATTAGAGAGGAGCACAGCAGGGTACAAGTGATCTCAGGAGGGAAATGGAAAAGAAAAGATCCTTAGGCAGGGGGAGGACAGAAGTTAAATATAGCAGGAGGTGGGAGGATAATGTAGAGGAGTAGCAGAATACAATTAAGCTGATAGGGAAAATTTAATGGGAGTTTCTAGGTAAGGTGGAGGAAATAAATATAATCGAAAGAGGTAGGTAAAATAACAATATGGATGGCTGAAAAAGTCATAAGGCAAAAAGAGAAAATTTATAAGGCATCCTACTATGAATGATTTATTCACCCTCTCAATAAAAGAAAAAATAGTGCTTGTCTTGATAGCTGTGAGGTAGTTCTTTAAGACTGAAGAAGAGTGTTCCAAAAGCTGATGAAATAGGAATAATTCGAAGACATTAAAGATCATTTATTATCATAATTAATAGCAATGCAATAAATAAGGTGTGGAAACTGCAATAATGGTCTCCAACTGTATGTATTTCTTTAATTCCAGATTGAGGTGAAGTAAGATTTAATAGAAAAAAGGACAGTAAATAAAGAAAAATATGAACTAAGATAGACAGTTTGCTGATTAAAATGCAGAATTATCATGAATTATTTCTATGATTCTATTAGAATTAAGAGTTGAAAAGGTTGCAAAATAGAGCACATTAAAATTATGCAACATGAGACTGACTTACTTCATGCTTTTGGATTTCTTTTGTGAATATTTTCCAGATCACTGTAAGTTGTACTCAGTTGTAAAAATGTGAATAATATTCTATGTTCATCCCTACTGTTTAATGTATTAACTCTAAAACAAGGCAATGTAAATCAATAGGTTTAGATTTCTAACGCATGACCTATAAGTGAATAGCGGGCCCACAAACTGTGCATTCTGTGTAGGATGTGACTGTGAATGCCTTTATCATCTCTAGTATGCTACATACACAGGTAGATACATGGAGAAGTATATAGAAAGATGGGCTACGATATCCATTCCGGAACATCAAAAGTTAAACAAGTTAATCAAGAATAAGTAGGTAAAATAAAATGATGATATAAAAACATTGACCAGTGATTCACAAGTCTGATGTATACTCTATTATTTTTCAGATGTATGAAATATGCTTCTACTACAAGCTTAAGATGAGTACACTTTCCACGTATGTCCTCATTAAAGATTGTGCTTAATTTCCAAGCTGGGCTTGGAGTCCTGGCCAATATGTTTCTCCTTGTTTTCTATACTTTCATAGTCCTAAGCTACAGACCTAAGCCCACGGACATGATCTCCTGTCAACTGGCCTTCATCCATATAGTGCTAGTACTCACTAAAGGGGATATTTGGCTTAAAGAGATAGTTGAGTCACTGAACATGGACAATGACTTCAAATGTAAGACAACTTTTTACATAAGCAGGGTGATGAGAGGCCTCTCCATCTGCATCACCTGCCTCCTGAGTGTGTTCCAGGCTGTCACCATCAGTCCCAGTACATTTTGTTGAATAAATTTAAACATAAGCTAAAGAAATACATGATTTGTGCTTTCTTATTTATCTGGTTTTTCAACTTGACATTCTGTAGCAACCAGATTTTCTCTGTTGGTGCTTTTACCAATGTGAGTGAGGCCAAACAGATAAAGGTCAGTAAATCCTGTTCACTCTTCCCTTTGAACTACAACACTGGGGCACTGATTTTAGCAGTGACAATCTCTATAGATGTGTTTCTTCTAGGAGTTATGCTGGGCACTAGTGGATACATGGTGATTATCTTGTTCAGACATCAGAGGCAACACAAGCATCTTCACAGCCTCAATCACCCTAGAGCATCTCCTGAGAAAAGGGCTACCCAGACCATCTTGCTGCTGGTGGTTTTCTTTGTGGTGATGTACTCGGTGGACTTCATCATCTCATCTACTGCAGTCCTGTTATGGATGTATGACCCAGTCATCCTGAGTGTTCAGAAGTTTGTGATGAATGTCTATCCCACAATTACTCCTTTGGTACAAATCAGTTCTGATAGCAGAATAATTGATATACTGAAAAGCTTGCAGTCAAAGTGCCACCAGATTTTTTGAAAAGGATAATTTTTCTCATTTTTAATAAAAGGATTTATTTATTTTTATTTATGGGTATTGCATCAACATGTGTGTATATGTGAATTCCTGACACCCACAGAGGTCAGAAGAAGCTATTGGCCCCATTTGACTTGGATATAGAGATGGTTGTAAGACATAATTCTGGTTCACTTACAATTATATTTTTTCAAAATACAGATTTATTTCTTAAACTTTTAAATAGTTCAAGTAACAAATCAAGATTCCTTATATATTTAAATAAAATTTGTGATATTACTGTTGCCATATTGTGAGATTTCTGTTGCCAAGTACTGCATAGTCCTTTAAGTTCACTGTACACCATAAGCTGAAATTTCCACAGGAAATCTTTTACTCTCTCCTTTTTACTTTATATCATAAATGTTCCTTTAACACTGAAATTATTCAGAGGAAGCTCCTTGCTGATATTGACATTTTACATTTTTTGTTTGAAGGGAATTTAATCTACTTCCAGTCGTTAAGAATAGTGTAAATATCCTATTGTAGCTTTAACTCTCTATCCTAAGTATAGTTTCTCTACAGCACAAAAACAATGTGAATTGAATTTTCCATTTTAATCAAGGTTAATTAATGAGTCTTAGTTGCAAAAATTAATTTCTCTGTGTATTTGAACTTTATTTCATTCACTCTTACTGAAATATTGTTGGTAACTAAAAATTGTTATATACACATATATGATGTTCTGTGTGTTTTTTGTGAATGTGTGTATGCATGTGCTTGTGCTCATATAAAGGATGTGTGTGCATGTGCACATGGAGGTCAGGAGACAAGAACCTTGCCTTTAATTCTTCCTGTGCCATTTACTTTCTATTTTGAGCATCTCTTACTGTAACACAGAGTTTACTAAAAGGCCAAGATGGTAGCTCCAGTTATTCTCCTGTCTCTGTCACCCCCAGCTCTACCTTTAGATGTTTTCACCATCATAGCCCACCACTGAAATTTTGTGTTTCTCTTTTATAAAAAAATGATATCTTTTATATAATATATTCTGGATAGAGTTTCCTGTTCCCCTGATTCTCTTAGTTTCTCCTCTCCCTCATCGAGATACAACCTTTTTGTCTATCCTTAGAAAACAAGCAAGCATCTAAGCCTAATAATGAAATAAATATCAAGGTAAAACAAAATAAACAAATCAGAAAAAAGAAAGAAACAAGAAAAAAGAGATAATGAAAAAGAACAAAAAACACTTATAGATAAAGAAAGGGAAGTTCATATCTAGGGATCTCTTAAAGAACATAAAGCTAAAACACATAATACATATGCAAAGGACCTGTAGAGGGAAATCAGAGAAACATCACAATTCACAATAGCCACAAATAGCATGAAGTATGTTGGGGTAACACTAACCAAGAAAGTAAAAGACCTATTTGACAAGAACTATATGTCTTTGATGAAAGAAATTGAGGAGAATACCAGAAAATGAAAAAAATATCGCATGATCTCGGATTGGTAGGATCAACATAGTAAAAATGGTAATTCTACCAAAGGCAATGTATAGATTCAATGCAATCCCCATCAAAATCCCAACAAAATTCTTCGCAGACCTTGAGAGAACAATAATCAACTTTATATGGAAAACAAAAAACCCAGGATAGCCAAAGCAATTCTATACAGTAAAGGAACTTCCAGAGGCATTACCATTTCTGACATTAAACTCTATTACAGACCTACAGTAATAAAAACAACTTGGCACTAGTATAAAAACAGAGACATTGGCCAATGAAATCAAATTAAAGATTTGGATATTAATCCATACAACTATGAACACCTGATTATTGACAAAGAAGTCAAAATTGTACAATGGGAGAAAGAAAGCATCTTTAACAAAGGTGCTGCCCTAATTGAATGTCAATCTGTAGAAGAATGAAAATAGATCAATATCTATCACCATGCAAAAATTCAAGTCCAAGTGGATTAAAGACCTCAATATAGGACCAGGTGAACAATCTAAACAGACTTGTTGGTCGCGAAGAATTAGAAGCTGTTATCAAAAACCTCCCTACCAAAAAAAGCCCAGGACCAGATGGTTTCAATGCGGAATTCTACCAGAACTTCCAAGAAGAGCTAATACCTATACTCCTTAATGTATTTCAAAATATAGAAACAGAAGGGTCATTGCCAAATTCCTTTTATGAAGCTACAGTTACTCTGATACCAAAACCACACAAAGACTCAACCAGGAAAGAGAATTACAGGCCAATCTCACTCATGAACATCGACGCAAAAATCCTCAACAAAATACTGGCAAACCGAATCCAAGAACACATCCGAAATATTATCCATTATGATTAAGTAGGCTTCATTCCTGAGATGCAGGGCTGGTTCAACATACGAAAATCTATCAATGTAATCCAGCATATAAATAAACTGAAAGAAAATAACCATATGATCATCTCATTAGATGCTGAAAAAGCATTAGACAAAATTCAACATCCGTTAATGTTAAAAGTCTTGGAGAGATTAGGGATACAAGGGTCATACCTAAATATAATAAAAGGTATATACAGCAAGCCGACACCTAACATCAAATTAAACGGAGAGAAACTCAAAGCCATCCCGCTTAACTCAGGAACACGACAAGGCTCTCCACTCTCGCCATACCTCTTCAATATAGTGCTTTAAGTTCTAGCAATAGCAATAAGACAACATAATGGGATCAAGGGGATTTGAATTGGAAAGGAAGAAGTTAAACTTTCGTTATTCGCAGATGATATGATAGTGTACTCAAGCGACCCTCAAAACTCCACCAAAGAACTTCTACAGCTGATAAACAGCTTTAGTAATGTGACAGGATACAAGATCAACTCCAAAAAATCAGTCGCCCTCTTATACACAAAGGATAGGGAAGCAGAGAGGGAAATCAGAGAAGCTTCACCATTCACGATAGCCACAAACAGCATAAAATATCTTGGGGTAAATCTAACCAAGGAAGTGAAAGATCTATTTGACAAGAACTTTAAGGCATTGAAGAAAGAAATTGAAGAGGATACCAAAAAATGGATGGATCTACCTTGCTCTTGGATTGGGAGGATCAACATAGTAAAAATGGCAATTCTACCTAAGGCAATTTATAGATTCAATGCAATCCCCATCAAGATCCCATCAAAATTCTTCACAGAGAGGACAATAATCAACTTTATATGGAAAAACAAAAAACACAGGATAGCCAAAACAATCCTATACAATAAAGGATCTTCTGGAGGCATTACCATCCCTGACTTCAAACTCTATTACAGAGCTACAGTAATGAAAACAGTGTGGTACTGGCATAAAAACAGAGAAGTCGACCAATGGAATCGTATAGAAGACCCAGATTTTAACCCACAAACCTATGAACACCTCATTTTTGATAAAGGAGCTAAAAGTATACAATGGAAGAAAGAAAGCATCTTCAACAAATGGTGCTGGCACAACTGGATGTCAACCTGTAGAAGAATAAACATAGACCCACATCTTTCACCGTGCACAAAACTCAAGTCCAAATGGATTAAAGACCTCAATATCAGCCCGAACACACTGAACCTGATAGAAGAGAAAGTGGGAAATACCCTACAACAGATGGGCACAGGAGATCGCTTCCTATGTATAACCCCAGAAGCACAGACATTAAGGGCAACATTGAATAAATGGGACCTACTTAAACTGAAAAGCTTCTGCAAAGGAAAGGACACTGTCACTAAGACACAAAGGCAACCTACTGACTGGGAGAAGATCTTCACCAACCCCGCAACAGCCAAAGGTCTGATCTCCAAAATATATAGAGAACTCAAGAAACTAGACTTTAAAATGCTAATTAACCCAATTAAAAAATGGGGCACTGATCTGAACAGAGAATTCTCAACAGAAGAAGTTCAAATAGCCAAAAGACACTTAAGGTCATGCTCAACCTCCTTAGCAATCAGGGAAATGCAACTCAAAACAACTTTGAGATATCATCTTACACCTGTCAGAATGGCTAAAGTCAAAAACGCCAACGATAACCTTTGCTGGAGAGGCTGTGGAGGAATGGGTACCCTTATCCATTGCTGGTGGGAATGCAATCTTGTGCAACCACTATGGAAGTCAGTGTTTCGGTTTCTCAGGAAATTCGGGATCAACCTACCCCTGGACCCAGCAATACCACTCTTGGGAATATACCCAAGAGATGCCCTATCATATGACAAAAGCATTTGTTCAACTATGTTCATAGCAGTATTATTTGTAATAGCCAGAACCTGGAAACAACCTAGATGCCCTTCAATGGAAGAATGGATGAAGAAAGTATGGAATATCTACACATTAGAGTACTACTCAGCGGTAAAAAACAATGACTTCTCGAATTTTGCATGCAAATAGATGGAAATAGAAAACACTATCCTTAGTGAGGTATCCCAGACCCAAAAAGATGAACATGGGATGTACTCACTCATAATTGGTTTCTAGCCATAAATAAGGGTCACGGAGTCTACAATAGGTGAATCTAAAGAAGCTAAGTAAGAAGGGGAACCCAAGGAAAAACATATAGTTATCCTCTTGGCTAAGGGAAGTAGACAAAATTGCCAGGGAGAAAATTGGGATCTTGGGGGTGGCGTGGGATGAGGGTAAGGGGAGATGGGGAGAGAAAAGTTAGAAGGGAAGGAGGTCGGGCCTTGGGAAAACAGGAGGATTGGGATAAAGGAAGGTTGGACAGGGGAGCACGGAACCACAATTCTTAGTTAAGGGAGCCACTTTAGGGTTGGCAAGAGACCTGACCCTAGAGGGGTTCCCAGGTGCCCAAGCTGAGGTCCCCAGTTAGTTCCTTGGGCAGCTGAGGATAGGGAACCTGAAATGACCCTATCCTAGAGCAATACTGACGAATAGCTTGCATATCATCATAGAACCTTCATCTGGTGATGGATAGAGATAGAGACAGAGACCCACACAGGAGCACTGGACTGAGCTCCCAAGGTCCCAATGAGGAGCAGAAGGAGGGAGAACATGAGCAAAGAAGTCGGGACCACGAGGGATGCACCCACCCACTGAGACAGTTGAGCTGATCTATTGAGAGCTCACCAAGACCAACTGAACTGTGACTGAAAAAGCATGGGATAAAACTGGACTCTCTGAACATGGCAAACAATGAGGGCTGATGAGAAGTCAAGGACAATGGCACGGGGGTTTGATCCTACGTAATGTGATGGCTTTGTGGGAGCCTAGCCAGTTTCGATGTTCACCTTCCTAGATATGGATGGAGGTGGGAGGTCCTAGGTCTTACCACAGGGCAGAAAACCCTGACTGCTCTTTGGACTGGAGAGGAAGGGGGAAAGGATTGGGGGGAGGGGGAGAAAGGTGGGAGGAGGGGGCGTATGGTGGGAGGAGGGGGAGGGAAATGGGAGGCTGGGAGGAGGTGGAAACTTGTTTTTTTTTCTCCTTTTCTCAATAATAAAAAGATAAAAAAAAGATCTCAATATAAATCCAACCACACTGAACCTGGTACAAGAGAAAGTGAGAGGTATCCTGCAATGCATGGGCACAGGAGACCACTTCCTACATATAACTCCAGTAGCACAGACAATAAGAGCAACAATGAATAAATGGGACCTCCTGAAACTGAGAAGCTTCTGTAAAGCAAAGACACAGTCAATAAGACATTAAGGCAACCTACTAAATGGGAGAAGATCTCCAACATCATATCAGACCAAGGTCTGATCTCCAAAATATATAAAGAACTCAAGAAACTAGACATTAAGATTATAAATAACCCAATTAGAAAATGGGGCACTGAACTGGACACAGAATTCACAACAGAAGAAGTTCAAATGGCCAAATATACTTAAGGACATGTTCAACTTCCTTAGCTATCAGGGAAATGCAAATCAAAACAAGTTTGTAATACCATCTTACACTTGTCAGAATGGCTAAAATCAACAACACCAATGATAGCTTATGCTGGAGAGAATGTGGAGTAAGGGGAACACTCATCCATTGCTGGTGGGAATGCAAACTTGTGCAACCACTGTGGAAATCAGTGTGGTGGTTTCTCAGAAAATTGGGATGCAACCTACCTCAGGATCCACCAATTCCACCCTTGGGAATGTACCCAAGAGATGCCCAATCATACTACAAAAGCATTTGTTCAACTATGTTCATAGCAGCATTATTGTAATAGCCAGAACCTGGAAACAACCTAGATGTCCCTCAATTGAAGAATAGATAAAGAAAGTGTAGCACATCTACACATTAGAGTAATACTCACCAGTAAAACAAAGACTTCTTGAATTTTGCATGCAATTGGATGGAAATAGAAAACACAATCCGGAGTGAGGTAACCCAGACCCAAAAAGATGAACATGGGATTTTCTCACTCATTATTGGTTTCTAGCTGAAGGCAAAGGTGTACGTCACAACAATCCCACACCAGTTTGGAATTATGATTAATAGAATGGTTATTTATTTAAAGGGGAAAAAACTTACATATCACTGTCCCAGACAACAGCCCTCTGCGCAATCAGGAAGGTAGTCTAGTCACCAGAAGCGGAGCAGGAAGTAAGAGAGAGAGGAAAGGGAAGTGGCTGCCTTTTTAAAGGGAGAGAGACCACACCCAAATGAACTGGTATCTCAGCGGCTATTGCCTGGAGGAGCGGAAGGACCTCCCGCAACAATTCCCCTTTTTGTTTAAGTAAGAGAGTTCTAAACCTACTACGAAATTATATACAATAAGTACAAATATCCTATTCTAACTAGCTTAGGTCCTGTATAATAAATAGTTTGGCCAAGTCATGAGTGGAAAGTAACTACATTTATATAGTCTTCAACCCCATCAAAGATCTGAGAAGGGAAATATTGTTACCTGAGTAATTAGGAAGTGCAATCAAACGACTTCCAAAACATGCAACAAATCACAGAGACAACTAGCTACCTGGGCAATCACCCAAAGTCACGTTTACAGCGTTGAAGCAACCAACTTTGGCTAAGGCCTAACATAACTGACATACCATTTTCAAAGGCAAGCAACTTTTCAAAACTATCTTACCTTGTCTTGGCAGGATATGACAGTCCTGTTTTATCCATTGATGCATGTTCTGTATCTCAGTCAGTGGTTGAGGTATGGGCATTTCTTTGCCCCAAGGCCAGTTCTGCCAAAAAGAAAGGCTCCAGGTAGAGTGTCTTTGGTGCTCAAAATTCTCTCGGGAATAGAGCGGTGTTGCCAGCAGCAATTGTGTCTCATTACCACAAAACTCTGAGTTAGATTAAAGGCCATTTTCTACAGCTCTTTGAAGAGGTTGAAGATTTTCTATCTATACCGAAAATAATCTCTGTGTATCTAAAGAACCTGATTAGTATAAGTATAAATGACAAACTTAGATGACTATTTATCTATATAATAATCAATACCTATCTAACTTAAGGACTAAGACAATAAAGGACTGTGAAACAAATGAGGACAATGACCTCCAAATATAACAACATACAAATATACATTGCAGTAGGTAAATATATATCAATACACAAACATTATATAAGTATCTTAATCAGAGGTAGAAATGTACACTTTAATATGGTAAATATATACAATATATATCAATACAATATATGTCAATACATAAAAACTGTTTTAAACAGAGGTAGAAGCATGCATACAATAGTCAATATAATTTAACTTTGTATCAATATACAAGAATCTATACCAATATATTTTTCTAAAAACAGTAACTCACAATTACAAATATATTATCCCATCATCCCTCTTTTTTTTCCAAAATGATCCCTGAGCTTATAAAATTCCTCCCCCAACCCTCAACCATATACTAATTATAACCAACCCCTAAATGATGTCCCTAAACCCAAGGGCAAACTTTACTAGGAGAGGGGACGTCGTCCTCTAGAATTACTTCCAGCTGTCATGGGGGTGACTTTCTTTCTGGGGGATCCTGTGAAAGTAAAATGATGGTTAAATTTCAAGATCAATGTCTTTTAAAATTGCAAATACCCTCTGAGTATTTTGTGCAGGTCTGGCCAAAATGTTGTATAAGATGTGCACCATTTCAGCTAACCAAGTTGGAACTGTCTTGTGCAGCTGGTACCCAAAGCAGGTCTTGTAGTAGCGCTATCAGTATCATGATGTCATATCAAGCAGGTGGAGTTGTTGTTATGGGGCCCCATTTTCTTCCTGGAAACTTCAAATGTCACTTCAGGAAAAACTCATTGTTCATTGTGAAAAACTAAAACATTAATCATATATATATATATATATATATATATATATATATATATATATATATTCAATAAAAGGCATGATAGATATATTCAATGAAAAGTATGATAGATATGAAGAAAAGCAAAGATTTTCTAAACTCATATTTCTTTCTGTCCCATATCATGGCTCTTGACATGAGACAGAAACTCCAGAAACTCTGGGTTTTTCTCTTACTAACAGGCTTGGAATTGGAGAGGGACTGAGCGAGAGTCCAACTTCAAAACCAGCTCTATAAATTTAGAAATATGGTTTAATATATTTTACTTACATAACCTATTCAGTTTTCTTGATATTTCCTATTGGGCTGGTATTTTTCATCTGTCAGTATCCAAACATCCAGGGTCCCTTGAATTTTTCAATGATGAGTGTTTTCCTGTGGAGATAAGAACAGAACCCTGACCCCATTCTATATGTTTTCTTACCACCTGTATAAATATCATCATTGTGGATGAGTTGTCATTTTTCCATTCCAAAAGGTTTCTCCTCTTCAAATCAAAGCTTTATTAATTTTGATGGTATCCACAATTTTTCTTCTCCTGTGGAAACAAGAGCAAAATCCCTTCCCCAACATAGCACATCTATTGGCTTCCATTGAGAGATCAGCACATCTTTGAAATAAATCAGTTGATTTAGTTTAGGAGACTTTTCCATTATCCAACGTCTTTCTGCTGCTGTCGTTCCTTTCTCATTAGCGTTTAGAAAATTCAAGGTTAATAAAGCGTTATGTAATCTATTTCTGGTGGTATTTTCGGCCCCTTACTGTTTGTTCAGCATATCCTTTATAGTACGATTTGATCTTTCTATAACTGCTTAACCTATAGGATTATTTGGTATACCTGTAATGTGTTTTATATTATAATAATCACAAAAGCATTTAATTTTCTTAGATACATATCCTGGATCATTATCTGTCTTTATTTGTGCAGGTATACCCTTGAGGGTCATAACTTCCAATAAATGTGTGATTACTGAATCAGCCTTTTCTGAGCTCAGGGCAGTAGCCCATTGAAAACCTGAATACGTGTCTATGGTGTGGTGTACATATTTTAATTTACCAAATTCCATAAAGTAGAACACATCCATCTGCCAGATTTCATTTCTCTTGGTACCCTTTGGGTTACTCCCTGCAGGCAACAGTGTTTGATTATAGAAAGAACAAGTAGGACATCTCTTTATAATGTTCTTAGCTTGTTGCCATGTAATGGAAAATTCTTTCTTTAGGCCTTTACTATTGACATGATGCTTCTTATGAAATTCTGAGGCCTGCAACATGCTTCCAATCAATAACTGATGAATCTCAGCGTTGCCTTGTGCTAGAGGACCAGGCAGACCTGTATGAGACTGAATGTGTGTTATGTACATAGTACAAAGCCTGTTCCTGATTATGTCTTGTACTTGGATAAACAATGAAGTCAACTCTGTGTCATCTGGTATAAATTCAGCGGTTTCAATATGCAAGGTAACTCTTTCTGCATATTGTGAATCTGTAACTATATTTAAAGAAGTTCTTTAGCCGGGCGGAGGTCGCGCACGCCTTTAATACCAGCACTTGGGAGGCAGAGGCAGGCGGATCTCTGTGAGTTCGAGGCCAGCCTGGTCTACAAGAGCTAGTTCCAGGACAGGCTCCAAAGCTACAGAGAAACCCTGTCTCGAAAAACTAAAAAAAAAAAAAAAAAAAAAAAAAAAAAAAAAAAAAAAAAAAAAAAAAAAGAAGTTCTTTAAAATCCCTTAGCATCATAAGAATGGCATATAAGTCTGCCTTCTGGACAGAATTATAAGGGCTTTGTTCACCTTACTCAATTCATCTGACTTGTAACCTGCTTTCCCTGATTTATTTGCATCAGTATACAATGTACAGGCTCCAGTTATTGGAGCATCATGTACAATTCTAGGAAGAATCCAAGAAGTTTTCTTTATGAGGTTAAGTCTACCACTTTTGGGATAGTTGCTATTAATTTCTCCCAAAAAATTAACACAAGCTCTTTGCCATGGTTCATTGTCTTCCCATAACTTTTTTATTTCTTCAGTAGTAAAAGGCACTATAATTTCTGCTGGGTCTATACCTGCTAGTTGACGAAGTCTCAGCTTACCCTTTATAATTAATTCAGAGACTTTTTCCACATAAGTTTTTAATTTTTACTTGGTTTATTAGGTATAAATATCCACTCTAAAATAATATCTTCCCTCTGCATTAGAATCCCTGTAGGAGACATTCTGCAAGGCAATATGACTAGGATGCAGCTAAGATTTGGGTTCACCCTATCCACATGTGCCTCCTGTAATTTTTCCTCAATCATTGTCAGTTCCTTTTGTGCTTTGACTGTCAGTTTTCTTGGACTATTCACATCTTTATCATCATGTAAGGTTCTGTTTAAATGAACTATTAGATCAGGTGTTATCCCAACAGCTGGTCATAGACTGGAAATGTCTCCTAACAATCTTTGGAAGTCATTAAGAGTCTTTAACCTGTCTCTCCTAATTTGTGCCTTTTGCGTTTTAATATTCTCTAACCCTATCCTGTAACCTAGGTAATTAATAGAGTTTCCTCTTTGAATCTTTTCAGGGGCAATTTGTAATCCCCACCTAGGCAAGACTTTCTTTACTTCTTCAAACAGCCTTTCTAAAGTATCTTTATTTGAATCAGATAACAAGATGTCATCCATGTAATGAAAAATTATGGACTTGGGGAATTGTTTACGAATTATTTCCAGTTGCTTACTTACAAAATATTGGCACAATGTAGGACTATTTAGCATTCCCTGTGGGAGGATAGTCCATTGATATCTCCTATTAGGCTGAGAATTAGTATAAGTAGGCAATGTGAAGGCAAATTTTTCTCTATCCTTTTCTTGTAACGGTATAGTGAAAAACAATCTTTCAAATCAATAACTATAAGAGGCCATCCTTTTGGAAATAGGGAAGGCAAAGGAATTCCAGATTGTAGAGGGTCCATAGTTGAATTACCTTATTGACAGCTCTTAAATCTGTCACCATTCTCCATTTACCAGATTTCTTTCTTACAACAAACACAGGAGAATTCCGAGGGATGGTTGATTCTTCAATATGGTGAGCATCTAGTTGCTCTTGCACCAGCTGTTCCAATGCCTGTAATTTATCTTCACCTAAAGGCCACTGTTTGATCCATATTGGCTTCTCAGTTAGCCATTTTAAAGGTATGGCAGTTGGTACCTCTAAAGGTTTTGTATTTGCTGTACGTTCTTGTATAGCCTGAATGACTGGTGACCTTTTTCCATAATACCTCATCATATCTTTCCCAGAATTATGAGTTTCTGGAACTACAGGAATGTTAATCTGGGTATTCTATTGCTGTAGCAGGTCATGGCTCCATAAATTTACGGCAATATTGGCTATATATGGCCTTAGTCTTCCTATTTGCCCTTCGGGCCCTATGCATTCAACCCATCTTGTGCTTTGTTTTACATGAGATAGGGTTCGAATTCCCAGAAACTGAACATTTACCTCTTGAAGAGGCCAATTCGGATGGCATGATTCAGGAGTAATGATACTTATATCCGCACCTGTGTCGAATAAGCCTTCAATAAAAGTGCCATTTATACAGACTCTTAGCTTTGGTCTTTGATCATTAATAGAAGTCTGCCAAAATATACGTTTACTCTGTCCTACTGGTTTTTTTACTCATCCTCCATGCGTAATTCTTCATTTAGACCAGTATTACTTTTTACAGTAGAAATGGGAGCTTTTAATTTTCTTGGTGAGGCACGTTCTCCACTGTGACTGGGAATGACTGGGCCACTGTTGTCTTGGGGGCCTGCAAGAGGCCCTTGAAGGAGTTTCCTGATGATATCGGGTTGCCCTGTCTGTCTGTTGTTGACCTGCATTCGTTGGACCAATGCCGGCCTTTACCGCATCTCCTACATATACCTGAAGCCTGAGGTCTCCTATTTTTCATCATTCCCAGAAGAGATTTTATTCCTAGAAATTCTTTGCCTGCAATCCTTTTGCAAATGTCCTAATTTACCACAATTAAAACACCTGGCAGTTTGATGTCTCCTCATTGCTGTGGAAATCACTTCTCCTACCCAAGATTCATCATTACAGCTAAACATCTCAACATTCATCGTATACTGAATCCATTCATCCATAGGTTCTGATCTAGACTTTAAAGGCCCAATTATCTTTTTGCATTCTATGTTTGCATTCTCAAAAGCTAGAGATTCAAGTATTCGTCTAGCTCCTGGGTCTGTTACCCTTATGTCCAGAGCTTTAATTAATCTTTACAAAAAGTCAATAAAGGGTTCTCTCTGTCCCTGCCTAATCCCGGTATATGATTCAACCTTTTTTGCTGGATCTTGTATCCTATTCCAAGCATTTAAAGCTGCTTGGTGACATAGACACAGTACTTCTTCGTCATAAAGTGCTTGGACCTGTGGATCAGCATATTCTCCTGTACCAAGAATTTGATCTTGGGAAACCTCCACACCTTTTGCTCTTCCTTGCTGTTCCATATGTTTGGATTCTTCTCTGAAATAAATTCCAAACATCAAGGAAGGTCCATTATCTAAAACTGCAGACACTAACTGATGGAAATCATGGGGGGTAGCTCTAGCATTAGAAGCCCAAGTCCTTATCATTTCCTTTACATATGCAGAGTGCAAGCCAAAATTAACAATAGCTTGCTTAATTTCTTTTAGATCATTCATTGCTATTGGTGTCCATCTAGCTTCTCTGACTCCCTTTGAGCCTTTAGAAGTTGACACTTTGTCAGAATTAAGTATAGGGTATGCCGCTAATACCTTGGGTAAGCCAGTTCTAATAGCTGGTGTTGGCATTGTATCCTGTCCTTGTGTCTTATTACTCTGTTCACCAGCTCCAATCATTTCTTCAATCATTTCAAGTCTTTTTATTATTGTCTTTATTATTATCTCTTTTGAATCCTGAATCTCCTGACCTACATGAGTTTCTAGTAAAGATTGTATGATATATGACACTCCCACATCATTTCCCCTTTTTCTGTTTAAACAAAAAAAGGCTTTAACTTTAACATAGCAAAATTACATATAACAAAAGAGTTAATAAGCAAGAATTACAGTTACAATATTTATATCTATCTTATCTTTTATCATAACAATGGAAAACTATAACTATAACTATCTATCTATTTTTCAACTCCAAAGACTCCAGAAAGATACAATATTACCTAAGCAAACTAAAAGTAAGCAACTTTTAAAACTCTAGAAATGACAGAGACATCTCGCTGCCTGTACAGTCACCCAAAGTTCTTCTGTACTGTTGGGGCATCCATCTTTGGCCTACAGGCCCATAGTTTCCAGCAGACATTTCCACAAAGCAGGAAATTTCAAAGGCAGTTACTATCTGCTTGTCCTGAAGAATGCCTTGCAGACTCCTTAATGAATCAGGAACCCCGAAAAATCATCTCACCTTTAGGCAAGCTCAGTAATCCTCTCTCTGTGGGTTCTCTGTGTCCAGTTTATGCAATAGTCCAGGCAAGAGCAGTTTCTTGCCCAAATGGCTATCAAACTCCATAAGGATCCTCTTCGATGCCCATCTTCTTCCTGAAGTAGATTGGTGCTGCCAGGAACAGAGTGTCTCATTGTCATGAAAAATCCTAAGTTATTAAAACATTAAATGCTATATTCTGCAGTCTTTGAAAGATATGAAGAATATCTATCTAACTGAAATGTATCTCTATATATCTAGAAAATCTAACTAACATGAGTACAAGCTTGACTACTACTGATGATTATCCATTAACAATCTATATTTCTAATTATACATTACATTTTTAAATGAACTACACAATCACAGTACCTTAATCAAGATCAGAAACACATATACATATAACAAAATTGACCGTAAATTTAAATCACTTAAACAAAATCCATATCAATATAATTATTCATATCTCTATCATGGCGGCAGGCAGCCGAGCGGGGGAAGGAGGGGTCCTAAAACCAAACATTGGGTGTCAGATGAAGGCAAAGTTGTAAGTCACAGCAATCCCACACCAGTTTGGAATTATGATTAATAGAATAGTTATTTATTTAAAGAGGAAAAATGATGGAGGAAGGTCATTGGCTAATAAAGGAACTGCCTTGGCCCATTTTATTGGTTAGAAGATAGGTGGGAGGAGTAAACAGAACAGAACGCTGGGAGGAAGAGGAAGTGAGCTCAGACTCCACAGCTCTTCTCTCGGGAGCAGACGCCTGAGAGAGACGCCATGCCCCGCTCCTGGGCAGACACATGCCATGAAGCTCCGACCCAGGATGGACTAGGCTAGAATCTTCCCGGTAAGACTGGTTCTCACAGATTATTAGAGATGGGTTGATCGGGATGTGAGAATTAGCCTGTAAGTGCTAGAGCTAAAGGGCTAAGCAGTGTTTAAAAGAATACAGTGTCCGTGTAATTATTTTGGGTAAAGCTAGCCATGGGGGCGGCCGGGTGCCAGGGACGCAGCCCCGCTGCCACTATTACTACAGAAAAATCTTACAGATCACCGTCCCAGACAACAGCCCTATGCACAATCAGGAAGGGAGTCTAGTCGCCAGAAGTGGAGCAGGAAGTAAGAGAGAAAGAAGAGGGAAGTGGCTGCTTTTTTAAAGGGAGAGAGACCACGCCCCAATGGGCTGGTATCTCAGCAGCTATTGGCTGGAGGAGCGGAAAGACCTCCTGCAACACCTAGCCATAAATAAAGGACATTGAGCCTATAATTCGTGATCCTAGAGAAGCTAAGTAAGAAGGTGAACCCAAAGAAAAACATAGTTATCCTCCTGGATATTGGAAGTAGACAAGATTGCCAGGCAAAAATTGGGAACTTGGGGGGGGTGGCAGTAAGGGGAAATGGGGAGAGAAAAGTGAGAAGGGAAGGATGGGGAGAGTTTGAGGGAATGGGAAGGTGAGGATAAAGGAAGGGTGGATATGGGAGCAGGGAAGTATATATCTCAATTTAAGGGAGCCATTTTAGGGTTGGCAAGAAACTTGATTCTAGAGGGGTTCCCAGGTGTCCAGGGAGATGTCCCCAGCTAGTTCCTTGGGCACCTAAGGAGAGGGTGCCTGACATGGCCTTATCCTATAACCATACTGATGAATATCTTGCATATCACCATAGAACCTTCATCAGGTGATGGATGGAAATAGAGACAGAGACCCACACTGGAGCACTGGACTGAGCTCCCAAGGTCCAAATGAAGAGCAGAAGGAGGGAGAACATGAGCAAGGAAGTCAGGACCACAAGGGGTGCACCCATCCACTGAGACAGTGGGGCTGATCTATTGGGAGCTCACCAAGGCCAGCGGGACTGGGACTGATAAAGCATGGGATAAAACTGGACTCTATGAACACATTGGATAATGAGGGCTGCTGAGAAGCCAAGGACAATGGCACTAGGTTTTGATCCTACTGCATGTACTGACCTTGTAGGAGCCTAGGCTGTTTGGATGCTCACCTTCCTAGACCTGGATGGAGGGGGGAGGACCTTGGACTTCCCACAGGGCAGGTAATGCAGATTGCCTTTAGGGTTGGAGAGGGAGGGGGAGAGGAGTGGGGGGAGGGGGAAGAGAAATGGGAGGCAGGGAGGAGGCAGAAACTTTTAATAAAAAATAAATAAATAAATAAATAAATGACAAAAAAGAAATCTGTCTTGCTTTGAGTAAGTTATAGCTGTTTCACTTCAATAAAAATTAGATTATTAACATGAAAAAAAAGGGAATGGATAGGAAAACAGGATCCCACACTCTGCTGTTTACAAGAAACACACCTCAACCTCAAAGACAAACACTATCTCAGAGTAAAGTGTTGGGGAAAGGTTTTCCAATCAAATGAACCTAAGAAACAAGCAGGTGTGGCTATCCTAATAACTAACAAAATTGATTTCAAACTAAAATAAATGAGAAGAGATGGAGAAGGACCCTTTATACTCATAGCAGGAGCAATTCATCAGGATGAAGTCTTAATCCTGAATATCTAATATAAAAGCAATGACATATGTAAAAGAAACATTACTAGAACTCAAAGCACACATCAAACCCCACACACTAATAGTAGGAGATTTCAACACTCCTCTCTCACCAATGGACAGGCCAACCAGACAGAAACTTAATAGAGAAATAAGAGAACCAACAGATGTAATGAAACAAATGGTCTTAACAGACATATATGGAGCATTCCACCCAAACAGTAAAAAATATACCTTCTTTTAAACATTTCGTCAAACCTTCTTGAAAACTAATCACATACTCAGCAACAAATCAAGCATCCACAGATATAAAAATTTGTAGTAACCACCTGTGTCTTACTGGATCATCATGGAATAAAGTTAAAATTTAACAACAATTCTACCCCTAGAAAGACTACAAACCCATGGAAACTGAACAGTCAACTATTGAACAACCCCTGGGTCAAGGAAAGAAAGAAAGAAAGAGACAGAAAGAAAGAAAGAGCCAAAAAGAAAGAAGGAGACAGGAAGAAAGAAAGAAAGAAAGAGAAAAGAAAGAAAGAAAGAAGGTCTTCCTTTAATTCAATGAAAATAAAGACATACCCAAACCAATAAGACACTATGAAAGCAGTGCTAAGAGGATAGTTCATAGCACTAAGTGCCCACTTAAAGAAAATGGAGAAAGCACACATTGGTGACATAACAGCACACCTGAAAACTCTAGAAAAAAAAGAAGCAGACTCACCTAGGAGGAGTAGAAGACTGGAAATAATCAAATTGAGGCCTGAAGTCAACAAAATGGAAACACAGAAAACAATCCAAAGAATAAATAAAACAAAAAGCTGGTTGCTGGAGAAAATCAACAAGATTGACAAACCCCTATCCAAACTAATCAAAAGGCTGAGAGAGAACATGCAAATTAACAAGATCAGAAATTAAAAGGGGCCATAACAGCAGACACTGAGGAAATTCAGAGAATCATTAGGTCTTAGTACAAAAGCCACCAAAATTGGAAATGAAAAAGAAATAGACAATTTTTTATGATAAGTACCATATACCAAATTAAATCAAGACCTGGAGAACAATTTAAATAGACCTATAAGTCATGAGAAATAGACAATATTATAAATAATCTCCCAACCAAAAAAAGCTCTGAACCAGATGCTTTTAATGCAGTATTCAACCATAACTTTCAGAAAGAGCTAATATTTATACTCATGTTCTAGTACATGTGTTTCATGTACTAGAAACAGAAGAGTCATTGCCAAACTCTTTTTATGAAGCTACTGTTACCCTAATGTCAAAACCACACAAAGAGTCAACAAGGAAAGAGAATTACAGGCCAATCTCACTCATGAACATCGACACAAAAATCCTCAACAAAATACTGGCAATCTGAGTCCAAGAACACATCAAAAAAATTATCCATTATGATCAAGTAGGTTTCACCCAACAGATGCAAGGCAGGTTCAACATATGAAAATCTATCAATGTAATCCATCATATAAATAAACTGAAAGAAAAAAAACCATATGATCATTTCATTAGATGCTGAAAAGCATTAGACAAAATTCAACACCCCTTTATGATAAAGGTCTTGGAGAGGATAGGGATACAAGGATCATATTTAAATATCATAAAAGCAACATACAGCAAACTGACAGCTAACATAAAATTAAATGGAGATAAACTCAAGACCATTCCACTAAAATTAGGAACAAGACAAGACTGTCCATTCTCTTCATATCTCTTCAATATATTGCTTGAAGTTCTAGCAATAGCAATAAGACAACATAAGGAGATCAAGGGGATTCGTATTGGAAAGGAAGAAGTTAAGCTTTCGTTATTTGCAGATGATAAGATAGTATACATAAGTGACACCAAAAACTCTACCAAAGAACTCCTACAGTGATGTGGCAGGATACAAGATCAACTCCAAAAAAATCAGTTGCCCTCCTATACACTAAGGATAAGGATGCAGAGAGGGAATTCAGAGAAGCATCACCTTTCACGATAGCCACAAATAGCATAAAATATCTTGGGGTAACTCTGACCAAGGAAGTGAAAGATCTATTTGACCAAAACTTTAAGTCTTTAAAGAAAGAAATTGAAGAGGATACCAGAAAATGGAAGGATCTCCCATGCTCTTGGATTGGGAGGATCAACATAGTAAAAATGGCAGTTCTACCAAAGACAATCTATAGAGTCAATGCAATCCCCATTAAAATCCCAACAAAATTCTTCAGAGACCTTGAGAGAACAATAATCAACTTTATATGGAAAAACAAAACACCCAGGATATCCAAAACAATCCTATACAATAAAGGAACTTCCGGGGGCATTACCATCCCTGACTTCAAACTCTATTATAGAGCTACAGTAATGAAAACACTTGGTACTGGCATAGAAACAGAGATATTGACCATTAGAATTGAATTGAAGACCTGGATATTAATCCACCAACCTATGAACACATGATTTTCATCAAAGGAGCTAAAATTATACAATGAAAGAAAGAACACATCTTTAACAAATGGTGCTGGTATAACTGGATTCAACCTGTAGAAGAATGAAAATAGAACCATATCTATCACAATGCACAAAACTCAAGTCCAAATGGATTAAATACCTCAATATAAATTCAACCACACTGAACCTGATACAAGAGGAAAGTGGGAAGTAGACTACAACACATGGTCACAGGAGACCACTTCCTACGTAGAACCCCAGTAGCACAGACAATAAGAACAACAATGCATAAATGGGACCTCCTGAAACTGAGAAGCTTCTGTAAAGCAAAGGACAATGTCATTAAGACAAAAAGGCATCCTACTGAATGGGAAAAGATCTTCACCAACCACACATCAGACCAAGGTCTGATCTCCAAAATATATAAAGAACTCAAGAAACTAGACATTAAAATTCTAAATTACCCAATTAAAAAACGCCTAGCCTGTTTGGATGCTCACCTTCCTAGACCTGGATGGAGGGGGGAGGACCTTGGACTGCCCACAGGCCAGGAAACCCTGACTCCTATTCAGACTGAAGAGGGAGGGGGAGAGGAGTGAGGGTAGGAAGTGGTTGGAGGGGGAAAGAAAAAGGGAGGCAGGGAGGAGGCAGAAATTTTTAATTAAAAAAAATGTGTACTGAACTGGACAGAGAATTCTAAACAGAAGAAGTTCAGATGGCCAAAAGACACTCAAGGTCATGTTCAACTTCCTTAGTGATCAGGGAAATGCAAATCAAGACAACTTTAAGATACCATCTTACACCTGTCAGAATGGCTAAAATCAAAAACACCAATGATAACCTATGCTGCTGAGGATGTGGAGTAAGGGGAACACTCATCCATTGCTGGTGGGAATGCAAACATTGCAACCACTCTTGAAATCAGTGTGGCGATCTCTCAGAAAATTGGGAATCAACCTGCCTATCCCCCCTCTTCAACCTTGCACCAAGGTCCCTATGCTCCCAGTTTATTCAAGAGATTTTGTCTTTTTCTACTTCCAATGTAGATTAGATATATGTAAGTCTCTCTTACTGTCTTCATTGTTGTCTAAATTCTCTGGGATTGTGGTTTGTAGGCTGTTTTTTCTTTTATTATTTTTTTTTTGCTTTATGTTTCATGTGGGACTACCTGAGGTAATTGTCTTTCTGTGTCTGGGTTACCTCACTCAAAATAATGTTCTCCAACTTGATTCATTTTCCTGCAAAATTCAAATTGACTTTATCTTTTCTGCCATGTAGTAGTCAATTGTGTAAATGAACCACGTTTTTCTTATCCATCCTTTGGTCAAGGGACATTTGGATTGCTTCCTGATTCTGGCTATGACAAACAAAGCTGCTATGAACATAGTTGAGCATATGTCCTTGTGGCACGATTGAGCATCCTTTGGATATATAATCAAAAGTGGTATTACTGGGTCTTGATGAAGGTTGTTTCCTAATTTTCTGAGAAATAGCCATACTGATATCCTAGGGAGCTGTACAAGCTTGCTTTCCCACCAGCAATGCAGTAGTGTAATGCAGTAGTGTTCCCTTTTCTACACAACCTCTTCAGCATAAGTTGTCATCACTGTTTTTGATCTTGGCGATTCTTACAGGTGTAAGATGGAATCTCAGAGTTGTTTTGATTTGCATTTCTCTGATGACTAAGGATGTTGAACATTTCCTTAAATGCCTTTCAGCCATTTTAGATTCCTCTGTTGAGAGTTCTCTGCTTAGGCCTGTACTCCATTTTTTATTGGATTATGTGTTCTTTTATTGTTCAATGTCTTGAGTTCTTTGTATATTTTGGAGATCAGACCTCTGTCTGATGTGGAGTTAGTGAAGATCTTTTCCCATTCTGCAGGCTGTCATTTTGTCCTGTTGAACATGTCCTTTGCTTTACAGAAGCTTTTCAGTTTCAGGAGGCCCATTTATTAATTGTTTCTCTCAGTGTCTGTGCTGCTGGTGTTATATTTAGGAAGTGGTCTCCTGTGCCAATACATTCAAGTGTACTTTCCGACTTCTCTTCTATAAGGTTCATTGTGACTGGCTTTATATTGAGGTCTTTGATCCATTTGGTCTAGAGTTTAGTGCATGGTGATAGATATGGGTCTATTTTCAATCTTCTACATGTTGATATCCAGTTATGCCAATACCGTTTGTTAAGTATGCTTTCTTTTTTTCCATTTTATATTTTGCTTCTTTGTCAAAAATCAGGTGTTTGAAGGCTTGTGGATTAATATCCGGGTCTTCTATTTGGTTTCATTGGTCCTCCTGTCAGTCCTTATGCCAATACCAGGCTGTTTTTAGTACTGTAGCTCTGTAGTAGAGTTTGAAGTCAGAGATTGTGATGCCTCCAGAAATTCTTTTACTGTACAGGATTGTTTTTGGCTATTCTGGGTTTTTTGCTTTTCTATATGAAGTTGACTATTGTTCTTTAGAGGTGTGAAGAATTTTGTTTGGATTTTGATGGTCATTGCATTGAATCCGTAGAGTGCTTTTGTTAAGATTGCCATTTTTACTATGTTAATTCTGACTACCCAAGAGCATAGGAGATCTTTCCACATTCTGGTGTCTTCTTCAATTTCTTTCTTTAAAGATTTAAAGTTCTTGTCATACTTATTTGGTTAGAGTTACTCCAATATATCTTATGCTATCGATGTCTATTGTGAAGGATGTTGTTTCTTTGATTTTTTTCCCAGCCCTTTTATAATGTACAGGAGGGCTACTGATTTTGTTTAGTTAATCTTGTATCCTGCTCCATTACTGAAAGTGTTTATGAGTTGTAGAAGTTCCTTCGTAGAATTTTTGGGATTGCTTATCTAAATGATTCCACATATTAATTAATATCAGCTATAAGAGCTAATATGAAGCCTGAGTTAATGGGCCAATCAGCTTATAACCTAATGTAGACTCTGTGTGATTTTTTTGGGGAGGCTTATCAGCTGTGGGAACTGGGCAGAACAGAAACCCCAATGAGTAAGCCGTCATGCTACAGAATGGTGGTCATGTGGACAACTGCATTCACATAAAGCCTGCAGAGCTTGGGAAGTGCACTAGACAAAAAAGAATAGAGTAAAGCATGGCTTCATGATAGCAGCAATTCTTTGGGTCTGCTCTGCATGCCAGAGGCAAGCAAGCACTCTCATTTAAGAGAGTCTTCCCTGAGCCAGGCGGTGGTGGCACACGCCTTTAATCCCAGCACTTGGGAGGCGAAGGCAGGCGGATCTCTGTGAGTTCGAGGCCAGCCTGGTCTACAAGAGCTAGTTCCAGGACAGGAACCGAAAGCTACGGAGAAACCCTGACTCGAAAAATCCCAAAGAGAGAGAGAGAGAGAGAGAGAGAGAGAGAGAGAGAGAGAATCTTCCTGACTCAGCTTTAGCTGCAAAACCTTGCAGCTCTTTTAAGAGGTCCTGCCACAAAACACTTAAATGATGTTGATAAAAAGCTGACGACATGCTTTTTGGTTTTCAGCCATAGCAGGAAAAAAAGCCATGCTGTTTTAAGGTGCTGGCTTTCTGGGCTGACCTGCCAGGGCAAACTCTGATTCTTTCAGGCAGGCGATCCGACTCCGAATTATTTGAATGTGGTTTGTGAGCACACTGCTGCCGCTTGCTTGCTGTCAGGAATCTTGAAATGCCATAGAATTGTGGCAATAAACATGGCTTCCTATGGTACCTCTGCCATGAGCCTGGAATCTCACAAAGCTAAGGAATGGGCTGGATCCAACTCTCAAAGCCACGGCTTTAATCCTACCCATATTGCTTACCAAATTAAGGACTCATGTGGTCAGAAAAAGAGAGATATACAGTAAAGAGAGATTCAAAGAGGAAGAAAACCTCAAAATGTTTTACAGTGTGTCAAAAATATGTGCAGGCTTGGGAGGGAAAAGAAAAAGGTTAACGTAATTAAAAGGAAAAAGAGAATAGTTGGGTGAGGTAGCACATGCCTTTAATCCCAATGCCTGGGAGGAGGCAGAGGCAGACAGATCTCTGTGAGTTCAAGGTGTGGTAGCACACACCTTTAATCTCAGCACTTAGGAGGCAGAGGGAATTGGATTTACGTGAGTTCAAGAACAGCTTGGTCTACAGAGTGAGTTCCAGGATGCACAGAAACCCTGTCTCAAAAAGCCAAAACTTAAAAATAAAAGAAATAGAGATTAAAGTAAAGCCACATAAAAATGAAAAATACATAGAGAATCTGGATACTGTATGTTATTATGCTCTCTTTGAATTGTTTAAATGCTGAGGAAGGAGCAACAGCTGCTAAGAGATGTTTGTTTATGAATGCTGATGAATTAATCCAAGATAGGTATTTTAAAATTACTTAACATCAAAATTGAAGTCAAAATGTATGGTACTTTGGAGAAGAGATTTTGCTTTTGCTTCCACAGAAAATCAGAGCCTGTGGATTCATTCTGAGTTAAGAAAAATTAGGTTTGATCAAAAAAGACCACCTGAGAAATCTCTGGTAGGAACAGATGGCCTGGATGTCTGAATTCTACATCCCAAACAAATTCAAGACTGCTGTCTGAGATGATCAAGCCTCACAGGATACTCCAGTCAGGACTTGATCATAATTCTAAATTTTCTTTAGGTTTCCATAAGATTATCAGCACCCCCAACCAGCTGAAAGTAGCCTAAAATACTACACCCACATTCCCATAAAATGGACTATGGATATTTTCCTTTGTTTAAAAAAAGGGGGGGGAGTGGTGTGGGAGAATTGTCTTATTCTGTCAATCATGTTTTAAAGAAATGCTGATTAGTCAGTAGCCAAGCAGGAAGATAGGCAGGACAACCAGACAGGAAGTAGAGGTGGGACAACCAGACAGAAAGTAGAGGTGGGACAATGAGAACAGGAGTATTCCGGGAAGAAGGAAGCTCTTCCTGCAGTCCTCCTCAGACACTAAAAAAGCAATATGTGACCTGCTCCACTAAAAAAGGTACTGAGCCATGTGGCTAACATAGAAAAGAATAATGGGTTAATATAAGTTATAAGAGCTAATATGAAGCCTGAGCTAATGGGCCAATCAGTTTATAATCTAATGTAGAATCTCTGTGTCATTTTCTTTGGGGGCTTACCAGCTGTGGGAACTGGACAGGACAGAAACCCCAATGAGAAGGCCCTCATGCTACAATAAACTATCATATCATCAGCAAACAGTGAGAGTTTGACTTCTTCTTTTCTAATTTGTATCCACTTCATCTCCTTTTTGTGTCTTTTGCTCTAGCTAGGACCTCAAGAATTATAATGAATAGATATGAAGAGAGTGGACCATCTTATCTTATTCCTGATTTCAGTGGAATCACTGGGAGTTTCTCTCCATTTAGTTTGATGCTGGTTGTTGGCTTGCTGTATAGTGCCTTTATTAGGTTTAAGTATATTCCTTGTATACTTGCTCTCTCCAAGATCTTTATGATGAAGGGATATTGTATTTTGTCAAAAGCATTTTTGGCATCTAATGAGATGATCGTGTGGTTTTTATTTTTCAGTTTGTTTATATGGTGGATTATGTTGACTGATTTTGTATGTTGAACCATCCCTGCATCTCTGGAATGAAGCCAACTTGACTATGGTTCTGATGTGTTCTTGGATTCGATTTAGTATTTTTGCATTGATGTTCATGAGGGTGATGTGTCTGTAACTCTCTTTCTTAGTAATGTCTTGCTGTGGTTTGGCTATCCGGGTAATTGTAGCCTCATAAAAAAATAGTTTGGCAATGTTTCTTCTCTTTCTATTGTGTGAAATAACATGAAGAATATTAGTATTAGTTCTTCTTTGAAAGTCTTGTAGAATTCTGAGCTGAAACCATCTGGTCCTGGGCTTTTTTGATTGGGAGACTTTTGAAGACTGTTTCTATTTCTTCAGCAGTTATAGGTCTGTTAAATTTGTGTATCTGGTCTTAATCTAATTTTGGTAAGTGATATTTATCTAGAAAGTTGTCCATTTCCTTTAAGTTTTCCAATTTTGTGTAGTACAAGTTTTCAAAATATGACCTGATGATTCTTTGTATTTCCTCCATGTCTGTTGTTATGTGTCCCATTTCATTTCTGATTTTGTTAATTTGGATATTCTTTCTCTACCTTTCAGTTAGTTTGGATAAAGATTTGTCTATTTTGTTGATTTTTCCCAAGGAACCAACTCCTTGTCTCATTGATTCTTTGTATTGTTTTCTTTGTTTCTATTTTATTGATTTCAGCTCTCAATTTGATTATTTCCTGCCATCTAGTTCTCTTAGGTGAGTTTGATTCTTTTGTTCAAAAGTTTTCAAATGGTCTGTTAATTCACTAGTGTGGGATTTTTCCAGATTCTTTATGTAAGCATTTAGTGCTATGAACGTTCCTCTTAACACTGCTTTCATTGTGTCCCATAAATTTGGGTATGTTGTGTGGTCATTTTCATTGAATTTAAGAAGCATTAAATTTTCCCTTTATTTCTTCCTTGACCCATTGATGATTCAGGTGAGCATTGATTAATTTCCATGTGTTTGTGGATTTTCTGGAATTAGTGTCGTTGATGACTTCTAGTTTTAAACTATGGTGGTCTGATAAGGTACACTGGGTTATTCCAAATTTTTTGTATTTGTTAAAGTTTGTTTTGTTATCAAGTATGTGGTCAATTTTTGAGAAGGTTCCATGAGGTGCTGAGAAGAAGGTAGTGCTGAGAAGAAGGTATATTCATTTCTGTTTGAATGGAATATTCTACAGATGTCTGTTAAATCCATTTGAGTCATAGCATCTGTTAGTTCTCTTATTTCTTTGTTCATTTTTTGTCTGACCTGTCAAGTGGTGAGAGTGGGGTCTTAAAGTCTCCCACTATCAGTGTGCGGGTCTAATGTGTGATCTAAGCTTTAAAAGTGTTTCTTTTACATATGAGAGTGCCCTTGTATTTGGGGCATAGATGTATTGAGGTTTCCTCTTGATGGATTTTTCCTGTGACTAATATGAAATAACCTTCTTTGTCTCTTTTGACTGATTTTAGCTTGAAGTCTATTTTGTTAGATATTAGGATAGCTACACCCCTTGTTTGTTAGGTCCATTGAATTGGTATATTTTTCCCACCCTTTACTCTGAGACGATGTCTGTCTTTGAAGTTGAGCTGTGTTGCTTGTATGCAGAAGAGGGATGGATTCTGTTTTTTCATATTCAATCTATTAGCCTGTGCCTTTTATAGGTGAGTGGAGTCCATTTACATTAAGGGATATTAATGACCAGGGAATGCTATCTCCTGTTAATTTAGTTTTCATTGTTGGTGATGTTAATTTGTGTGTTTTTTTCTTTCTTTGGGATTTGCTGCTATGAGACCATCAATTGTCTGTGTTTTTGTTGGTGTAGCCAACTTCCTTGGGTTGGAGTTTTCCTCTAGTATTTTGTGTAGGGCTGGGTTTGTGACCAGGTATTGGTGAAATCTAGTTTTTTCCTGGAACATCTTGCTTTGTCCTTCTATAATTATTGAAAGTTTTGCTGAGTATAGTAGTCTAGGCTAGCATCTGTGGTGTCTTAATATCTGCATAATGCTTGACCATGACCTTCTGGCTTTCATTGTCTCCAATGAGAAGTCAGGTGTAATTCTGATAGATCTACCTTTATATGTTACTTGGCATTTTTCTTTGGCATTTCTTAGTATTCTTTCTTTACTCTGTATATTTAGTATTTTGATTATTATATGGTGAGAGGACTTTTTTGGATCCAGTCTACTTGGTGTTCTATAAGCTTCTTGTATCTTCATAAACATATCTTTCTTTAGGTTGGGAAAGTTTTCTTCAATGATTTTGTTAAATATATTTTCTGTGCTTTTGAATTGAACTTCTTCTTCTTCTATACCTATTATTCTTAGATTTGATCTTTTCATGGTGTCCCATATTTCCTGGATATTTTGGATTAAGCTTTTGTTAGATTTAATGTTTTATTTAGCTGATGAATCTGTTTCCTCTATTGTATCTTCAGTGTTTGAGATTCTCTCTTCCGTCTCTGTATTCTGCTGTTCATGCTTGTGTTTCTGGTTTCTGATCATTTTCTCATGATTTCTGTTTCTATGATTTCTTCAGCTTGTGATTTCTTTATTGTCTCTATTTCAGTTTTCAAGGCCTGAATAGTTTCTTTCATATGTTTGATTTCTTCTTCTTGGTTTTCTTTAAGTGATTTGCTGATGTCTTTCAATATGTTATTTGCCTTTTCCTCTATTTCTTTAAGGGAATTTCTCATTTCCTATTTAAAGTTTCAAACATTCTCTTGAGGTTATTTTTTAGGTAATTTTTTTCTGTTTCATCTATACTTGGTTGTTCAGGTCCTTTTGTAGGTTCTTTAGGTTTGACTGGTGCTGTGTTTCTCTTTGTGGTGCTGTGTGTTTTCTACTCATCTTTTCCTCTAATAGATGTGGTTGTGCCTGTATGAGATTCTGTTGAATAATCTTCTAGGTGCCAATGAATCCATAGCTCATATAATTGTTCCTCATGGTATCGTCAGTGCCACAGTTCTAGTTACCCCATTGGTTACTCCATATTCCTGGAGATAGCTCAGTGTTCGTGTGCTTTGCCGTGCTCCTTTGGAGATTTCTGTCTCAGGCCTACTTCGGCCTAGGTTGCTGGATTTGCCCTGTTTTAGTAAATCCTGTTCTAGATTCCCTCCTGCAGAAGTCCCTGGCTTAAAGTTGAACCTGCAAAGGTTTCTGGCTCTGGTCTACTGTCTCAGAGTTTTTAGGCTTGGCTGCACCTGGAACCGCAGAGGACCTGACTCAGATTTATTCCCTCAGATGTCCCAGACTCACATTTGAACCTGCAGATGTTCCAGGTTCCTGCCTATTCCCTTTGATGTCCCAGACCAATACCCAGACCCATAGAGGTCCTGGCTCAGGCCTCCTCTCTCTCAGGTCCCAGACCCATGCCTAGCCCAGCAGAGATCTCTGGTTCCTGCCTATTAGCTCAGAGGTCCCAGGTTTACTCACACCCAGAATGGCAGAGGTCCTGGCTCAGGCCTAGTTACTGGAAGGTCCTAGACTCATGCCCAGACCCACAGGGGTCCTGGCTTAGGTCTACTCTCTTAAAAGTCCCGGATTCACATTTGGACCCTCATCAGTCTCTGGCTCTGACTCACTTGCTCAGCGGTTACTCCCCTGTACCTGTTCTGGTGTAGATTGCTGACTATCAATCTGGTTACTGGCTCAATCCTGATCCGCCTGCATCCCAGGACTGGATTTGCTCCTACTTTCTACTCCCAGTGGAGCTTGCTTCCTCAGGCCCTCTCTGTCCTAGGTAGCTGGTTCAGTCCCACTATGGTTCTGGTGGATATCGTCAGGTCTCTAGCTCAATCCTGATCCATCAGTATCCTGGGACTAGGTTGGCTCCCAGGACTCCTTTTTTTTGTTATTTTGGTTTGCTGGATCCCAGTCAACCTAAGAGCATGGAGGAAAAACTCCTCCTCTCAAAATCAAGGTAGTGGTGAGTGTTCTGTATACCTCCTCCCCACCAGATGCCAGGTGCATTTGACTCCTGCTTTTTCTCTTTGTAGACCCTTGCCTAGCTCTGGTGCTCCATGAGTTCTTGTCACTTAGGAAATGGAGAACTGTTTCTTGTATGCATCAGAAGGATGAATTCTGTTTTCTGTTTCCTTATCCAATTAGTTACCCTGTGTATTTTTATAGGTGAGTTGAATCCATTTATATTAAGGAATTTTAATGATAAGTGGTTGCTATCTCCTGTTAATTTCATTTTCATTGTTGGTGATATTATTTTGTGTGTTTTCCCTTCTTTTGGATTTGCTGCTGTGAGATCATCAATTGTCTATGTTTTTGTTGGCGTAGCCAACTTACTTGCATTGGAGTTTTCCTTCTAGTACTTTGTGTAGGGCTTGGTTTCTGGATAGGTATTGGTTAAATCTGTTTTATCATAGAATATCTTGTTTTGTCCTTCTATAGTGATTGAAAGTTTTGCTGGATATAGTAGTCTGGGCTAGCATCCATGGTCTCTAAATGTCTGCATAACACTTGACCATGGCCTTTTGGCTTTCCTTGTCTCCAACGAGAAGATAGGTGTGATTCTGATAAGTATACTTTTATATGTTACTTGACCTTTTTCCTTTGCAGTCCTTAATATTCTTTCTTTATTCTGTATGTTTAGCATTTTGCTTATTATGTGCGAGGGGACTTTTTTTTTTTAATCCAGTCTATCTGGTCTTCTATCTTTAGGTTGGAAAAGTTTTTTTCTATAATTTTGTTAAATATATTTTCTGTGCTTTTGAATTAAAATTCATCTCCTCTTATACCTATTTTCTTTAGTATGGTCTTTTAATGGTGTCCCATATTTACTGGATAATTTTGTGTTAAGCTTTTGTTAAATTTAATGTTTTCTTTGACTGATGAGTTTATTTCCTCTATTGTATCTTCAGCACTTGAGATTCTCTCCTTCATCTCTTATATTCTGCTGTTAATGCTTACTTTATGGTTCCTGATCATTTTCTCATGATTTCTGTTTCCATAATTCTCTCGGCTTGTGATTGCTTTATTGTTTCTATTTCTGTTTTCAAGCCTTGGATTTTCCTTCATATGTTTATTTGCTTTTTCTTGGTTTTCTTTAAGGGATTTGTTGATGTCTTCCAATTTTTTGTTGGTCTTTTTCTCCATTTCTTTAAGTGAAGTTTTCATTTCCTCTTTAAGGGCCTCAAACATTCTCCTAAAGTTATTTTTAAGTCATTTTCTTCTGCTTCATCTATATTTGGTCATTCAAAACTTGCTTTTATAGGGTCACTGTTTTTTACTGGTGTAGTGTTGCTCTTTGTGATGTTGCATGTGTTCTTACCTTATCTACCCATCTTTTTCTCTGATTGGTATAGTTGGGGCTGTCTGTGTCTCTAGTGATCAATCTTTCAGGTGCCTGTGGATATAAGAGTCAGATTGTTACCTCTCATGGTACAGACAGTGCTATGGTTCCAGTTATCCCATTGGTCACTCCATGATTCTGGAGGTCACTTGGCATTCCTGGGGTTTTCTCTGCCACTGTGGAGTTCACTGTCTCAGACCCACTCCAGTATAGGTCACTTTCTCAGTCCAGCTCACATGCACAATTTTTAAGCTCAAACAGAAGGCAAATAATACCAGTGCCTTTCTGTAATCTATGTAAACAGAATCTGAAATGAAACTTAAAAGAGGGGCTTGTACGTGGAATAGTGGAAACAAAATAGTCCCAGCAAATGGGACCAGGAGACAAACTGGCATCACTCTTCTACTAACTTTTATCAGTGAGGCCTTCTCATCTTGTTTCCTCTGTGTCTGGGTGATGACTGCCGATATGTGATACATTTACATGGTGAAATATTATTCAGTCATTAAAAATAATATAATGATAGAATTCAAACATAAATGGATAAAACTAGAAAAAAATCATCCTGAGATTGATAATCCAGACACAGCAAGACAAGCATGATATGTGTTCACTATTTAATGTGGATTTTAGCTGTTGAGTCATCTATAAGAATGCTATAATCCATATAAGCACAAATATTAGTTATAGAGTGAGGGATTTGGGGAGACCAATGGATCTCCTGAGGAAAGGGAAATAGAATAGTTATGGATTGATGAGGGAGGCTTAATGGGAAGATCAAATAGGAATAAGAAACTAAAGGGGGATATGAAAGGGAAAGTGGGGGTAGAAGCCAGTGCAAGAATACACTCAGCAACATAAAGAATAATACAGCATCACCAGAACCTAGTAGTTCTATAGTTGTAAGACCTCAACAGCCCAATACAGATGAAGCAAAAGAAAACAACCTTAAAAATTACTCAAAAGGCTTTCGACAAAATCCAACATCCTTTCATGATAAAGGTATTGGAAAGATCAGGGATACAAGGAACACACCTAAATATAATAAAGGCAATTTTAGAGCAAACTGATAGCTGACATCAAATTAAATGGAGAAAAACTCAAAGCAATTCCACTGAAATCAGGAACAAGAAAGACAAAGCTGTCCACTCTCCACATATATTCAATATAGTACTCAAAGTTCTAGTGAGAGCAATAAGACAAGAAAAGAAACCAAGAGGATACAAATTGGAAAAAAAGCAAAGCTATTGCTATTTACAGATGATATGATAGTATACATGAGGGACTCCAAGAATTCTACCAGGGAATTCATACAACTGATAAACACATTCAGTAATGTAGTGGTATACAAATTTAACTAAAAAAATCAGTAGGACCTATATAAAATGATAAATGTGCAGAGGAAAATTCAGAGAACCACCATCCTTTACAATCTCCATAAATAACATGAAATATCATGGGATAACTCTATCCTAAAAAATGAAATGCCTGTATGACAAGAACTTTAAGTCTTTCTTGTATAGGCAGGATTAACATAATAAAAATGACAATCTTACCAAAAGATATGAACAATTCAATGCAATCCCCATCAAAATAGCAAAAGAATCATACACAGACATTGATAGAACAATACTCAACTCCATATAGAAAGTTAAAAAACACGGGATAGTCGGACAGTGATGGCACGCACCTTTAATCCCAGCTCATGGGAGGAAGAGGCAGGTGGATCTCTGTGAGTTCAAGGCCAGCAGCCTGGTCTACAAGAGTTAGTTCCAGGAAAGGCTCCAAAGCTACAGGGAAACCCTGTCTCAAAAAAACAAATAAACAAAACACAGGATAGCTAAAACAATCCTGTATTTCAGAAAGGAATTCTGAAGACATCACCATTCCTGACTTCAAGCTCTACTATAGAACCATAGTCATAAAAAAAAAAAAACGCTTGGTATTGGCATAAAGAAAGACACATGAACCAATGGAATCAAATTGAAGACCCTGACATTAAACCATACACCTGAACATTATGAAGACCTGACTTTTGACAAAGAAGCTAAAACTGCACAATGGAAAAATGAAAGCATCTTCAACAAATGATGCTTGCATAACTGGATGTCATCAAATCAAAGAATGAAAATAGACCCATATCTATCACCATGTGCAAAACTCAAGTCCAAGTGGATCAAAGACCTCAACATAAATCTAGGTACACTGAACCTGATAGAATAGCAAGTGAAGGAAGCCTTGAACACATTGGTACAGGAGACCACTTCCTAAATACCAGCAGCATAGACACTAGGAGCAACAATCAATAAATGGGACCATCTGAAATTAAAAAGCTCCTGTAAGGCAAAGGACACCATAAATAGGACAAAATGACAACTTACAGAATGGAAGAAGATCTTCACCAACCCCAAATCTGTCAGAGGGCTGGTCTCCAAAATATGTAAAGAAATCAATGAACTAGACATCAAAATACAAAATAATCCAATGAAAAGTGAGGTACAGTGCTAAGGACCAGCTCACTTGGAGCACTGGGACCGATGGGACAGGGTCTCAGTAATAGGTGGGTAAGGAGATGGTGAATGACAAACAGACACAAGACTCAAAAGGAAATTGCATCTAAATGCATCTTTACTTGGCATGAGGCTCATTCTTTATAGAGAAAAGATTGCTTAACAGCATGTATTATTTTTTCATGTGGTACAGATTATTCTTAGAATCATTATATCAGATACATGAGAATAGAATTTCATCGGACAGATGTCCCCAGTGCAAGCCTGCGGCTGGTCATGCTAGATATGGCTTGGCATTAGTTTCGATATAAATCTTTCTCTAGGCTATGAGTTCATGGCAATTTGAGCTAAGGGCAAGCAGTTGTGGTTAACAGTCACACAGTCTACAGTCTTTTTATATTTCTGCAATCTGTGCAGAACTTCTTGTTCCTTCTCTCCTCTCCATATTTCTAACTCCTTTTCAAACCTTCTCCAAAACCAATCTTAAGAAGTTAGGGCATGTATCTCTGTCATCTAACCTTATCCCATTTTTGCTGCACCTGTCTTAATTGTTTAATTAAGTTGCCTTTTGTTCTTCATTTAATAAGCACCAGACTAAACCTGGAAACCTTTTTCCCTTGAATGTTAACCCATCTTCCTCCATTAGCATCATATACTCCTGTATATGGTAATGGCTCATCAGTAGAAACTGGAAACTTAAACATACTATCTTCCCTTCCAGAAGAAACCAGACCTTATTCCTTAGAACATAAGCAGGTAATGCCAAAAGTGCAAGGACTCCTATGCAGGAAGCACAGCACACACACACCTTCTCTGAGGGCGCTCTTCCTTGAAGCTTGTGCCATTGTGAGAGATCACACAGACTCTGCAGGAGGTAGCATGACAGTACAGATCTCAACAAAAAAGTCTCAAAAAATAAAAGACATTTAAGAAATTGGTCAACATCCTTAATCATCAGGGAAAGCAAATCAAAATGACTCTGAGCTACCATCTTGCACCAGAATAGTTAGAATGGCTAGGATCAAAAACACATCACACTTCTCTCACTTGGGCTGGTTCCACTCCCTGTTAGCAGCTTTCCTCAGCAGGTATCATATGGCTCTGGCATCTCCAACAGCCTGGGGTCTCTGAGGCAATCCAGGTTTGACTTTCACAGATACACACAATGGCCTCTCTAAGCCTCCAAGCAATGACACCCCTGTGCCTGGCCTCAGCCAGCAGCTTTCCTCCGTCACAAAAAGAGATTCCATAGCCTCTTTCTTCTAACCTTCATCTTAAGTCAGAACCATGTGGCCAAAGCGGCCAAGATCTGATGCTTTCTGGGGCTGTGATATGACCCCCTCATTCAATGACATCTTCACCAGCTATCCGTTTACTATGGTTTCCTTCACTGCCTAAGCTCAGCTTTCCTGGAACTAAGTACAGGGAAGAGAAACTCTATTCAGAATATACTCTGTAAAACAGAACTATTATCAGTAAAAGAAAAAAATTTAAGTGGAGTGTGGTGTTGCATATTTGGAATCCCAGAGTTGGAGAGGCAGACACAGGAAAATACCTGGGATATCATTTTGTCCTATTTGGCAATTCCCAGGGCACTGAGAGACATTATCAAAACCAAGGTGAGTGGATTGTGAAGAAAAATAGAAAATGTTGCCTCCTGGCCTGCATGTACACATGCACACACATCCTTCATCTGTGCACACACACATGCAAACATACACACATATACAAAAAACACACTGTATATCATGTATATATACATATTCAATTTTTATTTTATGACTAATACATCAGTAAGAATTGATGAAGAACAAATACACAAGCACATGGAATTTTCATATAAGGCTCATTAAATAACTGTGGCAAAAAGAGGAAATTTAAATTCACAAAATTTTCTGGATCCAGAGAAACCATACTTAAGAAAAAGAATTAAAGTTTAAATAGGATATTTAAACTAATTTTTGATGACTGAGATTAGATTAAAATCCCTTCAAAAGAAAAATGTAAAATGTCAGCTTCAGCAAGGAGCTTCCTTTGAGTAACCTCAGCATCAAGGGAACATTTATGATATAAAGTAAAAAGGAAAGATAAGAGAATTCCTGTGGAAATTTCAACTTACCGTATACAGTGAACTTAAAGGGCTCTAGAGCACTTGGCAGCAGAAACGTCACAAGAATGTGCATGTGTAATAACACAAAATTTATTTAAATGTATGAAGAATCTTGATTTGCTACTTGAACTATTAAACAGTTTAAGAATATGTATTTTGAAAAAATATAATTGCAACTGCACCAATATGATACCTTAAAACCATTTGTATGTCCAGCTCAGGGGGTGGGGGAATGACCTTTTCTCTGTGGATATCAGGAATTCACACATACATATATGCTGACAAAATACTCATAAATATAAAAAAAATAAATAAGTTATTTTGTTAAAAAATAAATTATCCTTTTCTAAAAATATGGTGGTACACAGACTGAGTGTTTTTGAGCATATTAGTTATTCTGTTATCAGAACTGATTTGTATCAGAGGAGTAATTGTGGGATAGGCATTCATCACAAACTTCTGGACACTCGGGATGACTAGGTCATACATCCATAACAGGACTGCAGTGGATGAGATGATAAAGTCCACCCAGTACATGATAACGAAGGAAACCACCAGCAGCAAGATGGTCTGGGTGGCCCTTTTCTCAGGAGATGCTCTCGGGTAGCTGAGGCTGTGAAGGTGTTGGCATTGCCTCTGATGTCTGAACAAGATAATCACCGTATATGCACTCATGGTCAGCATAACTCCTATGAGAAATACATCCCTGGAGGTTACCACTGTTAAAATGAATCCCTTGATGATGTAGTTCATGGGGAAGAGGGAGCAGGATTTAGTGATCTTCATCTGGTTGGTTACACTCACATTGGTAAAAGCACCAATATAGAAGATATGGTGGCTACTGAATAACAAGTTGAAAGACCAGATAAATAAGAAAGCATAGGTCATGTATTTTTTTAGTTTATATTTAAATTTTGCCAACAAAGAGGTACTGGGACTGATAGTGACCGCCTGGAACACACTCAGGAGGCAGGTGATGCAGATGGAGAGGCCTCTCATCACTCTGTTTATGTAAAAAGTTGTCTTACACTTGAAATCATTATCAACGTTCAACGACTCAACTATCTCTTTAAGCCAAATATCCCCTCCAGTGAGGAGCAGCACTATGTGGATGAAGGCCAATTGACAGGAGATCATGTCCGTGGGCTTAGGTCTGTGGCTTAGGATTATAAAAGTATAGGAAACAAGGAGAAACATATTGGCCAGAACTCCAAGTCCAGCTTGGAAATTAAGGACATTCTTTAATGAGGACATACGTGGAAAGTGTACTCATCTTAAGCTTGTAGTAGAAACATATTTCATACATCTAAAAAATAATAGCGCATTTTATATACCTGGAAAAATAATAGAGTATACATCAGACTTGTGATTCACTGGTCAGTGTTTCTATATCATCATTTTATTTTACCTACTTATACTTGATTAACCCGTGTCTTTAACTTTTGATGTTCCGGAATAGATATCATAGCCCATATTTCTATATACTTCTCCATGTATCTACCTGTGTATATATCATAACAGAGATGATAAAGGCATTTACAGTCATATACTATACAGAATGCACACTTTGTGGGCCTGATACTCACCTAGGGGTCATGCCTTAGACATCCAATCCTATTGATTTACATTGCCTCATTTTAGAGTTAACAACTAAAACAGTAGTGATGAACACAGAATATGAATCACATGTTTACAACCGAGTAAAACTTTCATTGACATGGAAAGTATTCACAAAAGAAACCCAAAACTGTGAGGTGAGTCAGTCTCATGTTACATTATTTTAATATGCTATATTTTGCAACTATCCATGTTTTGACCCATAATCGTAATAGAATCACAGTGATATTTCATGATAACCCCACTATTTTAATCAGTAAAAATGGCTATCTCAATTTATCCTTTTTCATGGAATCTTACTTCCTTGGGATCTGGTATTAAAGACAACAACAATACAAATCGAGGTCATTATTGCACTTTTCACACCCTATTAATTGAAAAACCATTAATTATGATTGTAAATGGTCCCAAATGTCTCTAGGTTTAGTTCCTACTCCATCACTTTTATGAGACTGCATTTTAGGTTTAAAGAACTAACTCCCAGCTATGAAAACAAATGTTATTTTTCTTTTCTGTTTTGAAGGAAGATGTAAATAGTTAAAAGTATGATTACTTATGACTTTTCCAGTCACCTGCACTGCTATCTCACCTACCTCCCTCTTCCTTCTGTATTTCCCTTCCACTTACTGAGCTTCACTTTCCCCACTTCCCTGATGCGACCATTGGTACCCTGCTAGTCTCCTCTATTGCTCCCCACCACCCCTATCCTGGCAATGACTGTTTTACTTTCCTCTCTTCTGCATTCACAACCAAAGATGTGAAGCTAGGAGCCCTCAATGAGAGAGAACATGTGACACTAAGACAAACACTATTTTCAACACAGTGTGACAAGCATGAACTTGTAGAAAACGACCATATAGTGATCTTTCTGGAATTTCTGTTTTTAAGAGATTCCATCCCATGCAGTGGAAATCAAGGTTAACATGGTCATCAGCACCCAGACAGTTTTTATTATTTCACTCAACAGTCTGACCTTGAGGGCCTATGTTAGTTATTTGCCCTGATGACCAGGGTCATTATTTTATCAAATTAATCTAATTCGGTACTTTAAAATTGGCTTTGTGATAGAGAAATAGAAAACACTGACTCAGAAAAGAGTTCCTTTGTATTTTAAGTTCACTAATATAAGTCCACATATACAAATGCATAGATGCATGTATGTCTAGAAATTATGCAGAAGTTAGTGGCTGAGAGCTCTCTAAAATGACGCTATGAATGAGACCATAAACCAAGCTTTATGTTTGTGTGAGTTCGGCTCTTAAATTGCTTGATCTAGTAAAGGAATACAACCACCTTAATGGCCCGAGTCTGATTCCCTCACCAACATACATCCACAGTAGTGATGTTCTGGGATATTTTTTAAAGCTCCAGGATCAAGGTGGAGATACTGTTCATTCAGTGTTAATGAGTATATCTTGCTCTTGAAAATACCTGGGTATGATTCCCAACAAATTCATGGTTGTTCATGGCCATCTGTAACTCTAGTTCAAGGGAATCCATTGCCCTCCTGTCCAGGCAAGAAAGTGGTGCACATAAATACATGTAGGCAAAACATATGTATATGCAAAATAAAATAAATCTTAAATAAATAAATATATAAAAGCTCCACAGTAATACTAATTCAAGGCTTGGTCTCCAAATTCTAAGAACTGTAGCCCAAATGATTTTTAAAATTGCAAATGGACAAACTATATGCATGTAATAATTTGTTATTAATTATACATCCATAATTATTAATATATAATATCCATAATAATATAAGGTTAAAAAGTAATCTAAGATGCTCATTTCTTATCCCAAAGGTATGCACTTTAACCTCTCTACTTCATATTCATTGCTTTGTAAGTGTTTATTACATACAAAAATGACACACCTTCTGATTTATCGAGTGGCATTTTTCTCTGGAGCTCACTGTAGTTGAGACTTGGACAAAAATGACCATGGCTACCATAGATACAAAATGAGTTGCTAACATATATATGAACTGAGAAAAAAATCATTTGTTTTATTTGAAAAGAAATTTCACTGTTGGAGGCTTTTACATTAGTTTAAGTTGTAATATTTAGTGTAAATATTAAAATACAAAGTATACCCAAAAACATTTATAATAGTAGAGAAGCAATGGCTGTTAAATTGACTAGATCCAAAGACTAAGTCATCTGCAGGTTTCTGTCTGGAAACTTATATGATATTAAGAATGTCTTATGTTTCACTAGGCCGTAAGTTGAAACTTTCTTAAGAAAGTATATGCAAATTGAAGAGAACATATAAACACTGACTTAGTTCATATTTGTTGTGTATTTTTAAATTATATATGAATGCATAATCAGTTGACTTGAGAAAAGTAGTAAAATGAGAAAATACAAAATGGAATTTAAATGTATCTTATAATTTAAATGTAACTTAATATTATAAATGTACTTCTGCAAACAAATAAATGTGTGTCCTATGTTTTTCACCCTCGAAGTCATTTTGGGAGTTTTATGACAGGGATGGAAAACAAACACGCTGTCAATTAACACATAATCCATATGGAACCATGTTCTTAAAATTATTAAAGCACATACTCAGGAGAATCTATAGTCAGATACACTTGCTAAAATATTCCATTTGAGGCTACTTTTTACATATGTACTAGTGTACAATCATTGCAAAAGAGGATGACTTTCATGACATTTATTTTCAATATATAATATTTATTGAGTATCTTCACCCTACTAGCCTTTCCTGTTCTTGCTTTCTGAACTTCTGCTAAACCCTGTCCTCTTTCCTGCAGCCCCACCTTCTACTGTCACATACTTTACAATCAGAGATCATAGTAAGTGGAACCCATGTTCTTTTACAAATCATTACACTAATATTTTATGTCTATAAGAATCTGTTGTGTTTGCTATTGATACAATAAGGGTCAAAAGTAAAATTTTAAGCAGAGAATTCTCTAGTATTTTATTACAGAAAATCTTAATTCATTCACTACCTACTTATACCTCTCACTATTAATGAATAAAAAAAAACAAACCCCTCACCTGGCCGGGCCTTCGATAAGCATCCATGTAGAATGAGGCTCTATGAAGTAGTTATAAAGAAGAAAGTCATCAGCTCATCTCCCTCTAGACCCATGATTATCATGTCATCTGTAAAGGGCAATCCTGTCCTTGAGGTTGTCAGAAAGTGCAACCATCAGATGGGAAAGTGAACTTCCCTAATTCTAGGAAAACATGCAGTAGGAACAGCTGAGCTCTGGGATTCCTGTGTGTGAGCTATTCTCCCCAGGCCCTACATGTCTGTGTGCATTAGCTGATCCCAGTCCTTGAGAACAAAACACAAGTAAAAATAATAATATACTATTTATAAAAGTAGAAAAAAAATTTTGATTCTCCAAGGTATCCTTTCTGCTTCCAAAATATTCCTGATAGCCTCCATTCCTACTTGACAGTTGCTTTGGGACCTCACCTAGAAATTAACAACACTTTGCTAAAATTAAGAAAATGTCACCACCTCCAAACACTCTTTAAGAAAAGTAATCTTTCTTACAGAGGCACAGACTTGAGGTGATGTAATCAGCAGATAGTGAGTTGTGGAGCTGTACATGCCTAGATAGTATTGTTTATGTGGGACACCATGAAGCAATAAAACCTTCAAATTCTATGTGAAGGTGAGGGAGAAGAATCCCAAGTCAATGGCAAATACAGGACCTTCAAGGAGATCATAGAGAGAACTGTCCCAAACTAAGAAAAGACTCACCCATACAATTACAAGAAGCACACAGAACACAGTAAAGACAAAACAGAGAAAAAATAAGTGGCATCTCATAGTTAAAACACAAAGTAGACAGGAGAGTAAAGGTGTAGTGCAAGTTTCAAGAGAAAAACTGCAATCCACAAATAAAGAAAACCCATCAAAATAATAGTTGATTTTTTAAGGAAAACTTTCAAACCCAGAAGGTGCATGCAAACTTCCAAAGGAGGCAAGCAACAGTCCCACCTACCAATGACACCTATGACCCACATCAACCACCAGCATGGAACTCTAACCTTACAGGTTCAGGAGTACTGATGCACATATCTTGGAGGCAAACAATGGCTCTCTGATTGTACTTCAGATCTGTTCAACAGGAGTCATAGCATGCCTGATACTAGAAACCTAGCCAACAACTCAGTGCTAGGGCAGTCATGGCTATTAGAGGAGATTCTACAACCACTAATTTGCTAGAAACAAAATAATCCCAACAATAGTCTATAAGAATTTGTCCTTATACCCGCAGACACATGTAGTCTCTACCCCTCATCAAGGAAACTTCTCTTTGCAACCAACCTCTACAGAAAACCACAATCAATCAAAATGGAGAGATGTGAAGACCAGTCCCATCAGATACACATGCAAAACATTCCTACACCTAAGGCTCTGGGGACATTTCAGAAGAGGGAATGGAAAGATAGTAAAAACCAAAGGACCCAAAAGTTTGTTGTGAGATTGTGTAGCCTGCTAACATCAGAAGCTGTGCCCATAATGTTTCACCAACATTACCACCCAAATGTGGCCTGAACAAGGATGACGCCAATGAACGTGCCAAATGGGAGTGGAGAAAGCCAATGAGGCCTCAACTCTACACAGCTTTACTGAGTGAACCTGAGAAGATTCTGCAGGAAAGAGACCTTGGAAGGTGAGAATCCATGCTACAGGTGAGAGACAGACCTAGGTAGCTGGTTCAGTCCCACTATGATTCTGGTGGATATCGCTGACTCTGAGTCAGGTCTCTAGCTCAATCCTGATCCATCAGTATCCTGGGACTAGGAAGAGGAAGTGAATATATCGCTCAAAGATACCCAAGAAAACCAAGAGAAACAAGAAAAAGCAATCAAACAGGTAAGGGAAGTGGTTCAAGACTTGAAGAATGAAATGGAAGTAATGAAGAAAACACAAACCAAGGGAAGGATGGAGATGGAAAATCTGGGTAAACAAACAGGAACTACAGAGACAAGTACTACCAACAGATTACAAGAGATAAAAGAAAGAATGTCAGACACTGAAGATACCATAGAGAAAATAAACACACTATTCAAAGAAAACAGCAAAACCAACAAAGTCTCATCACAAAACATTCAGGAAATCTGCGACACAATAAAAAGACCAAATCTAAGAATAATTGGGATAGAAGAAGGAGAAGAAGTACAGCTCAATGGTCCAGAAAATATATTTAATAAAATTATAGAAGAAAACTTTCCCAACCTAAAGAAAGATATTCCTTTGAAGGTTCAAGAAGCATACAGAACACCGAATAGACTGGACCAAAAAAAAAAAAAACCAAACAAACATCTCCTCGCCATATAATAATCAAAACACAAAATATACAGGATAAAGAAAGAATATTAAAAGCTGCAAAGGAAAAAGGTCAAGTTACTTATAAAGGTAAACCTATCAGACTTACACATGACTTCTCTATGAAAATCATGAACGCCAGAAGGTCCTGGATAGATGTACTGTAGAAACTAAGAAAACATGGATGCAAGCCCAGACGACTATACCCAGCCAAGCTTTCGTTCACTATAAATGGAGAAAACAAAATTTTCCAGGATAAAAACAAATTTAAACAATACGTAGCCACAAATCCAGCCTTACAGAAAGTAATGGAAGGAAAATCACAAACCAAGGAGTCCAACAATGACCATAATAACTCAGACATCTAGAGACCCTTCACCAGCACAACTCAAAGAAGGGAAACACACAAACTCTACTACTAAAAAAGTGACCGGAGTTAACAACCACTGGTCATTAATATCACTTAATGTCAATGGACTCAACTCACCCATAAAAAGTCACAGGCTAAGAGATTGGGTACAAAAACAGGATCCAACATTCTGCTGTTTACAAGAAACACACCTCAACCACAAAGACAGGCACCTATTAAGAGTAAAGGGATGGGAAAAGACTTATCAAGCAAATGGACCTATGAAACAAGCAGGTGTGGCCATACTAATTTCTAACAAATCTGACTTCAAACTAATATCAATCAGAAGAGATGGAGAGGGACATTTTATACTCATAACAGGAACAATCCATCAGGATGAAGTCTCAATCCTGAATATCTACGCCCCTAATATAAAAGCACCCATGTAAGTAAAAGAAACATTACTAAAACTCAAGGCAGCCATCAAACTGCACACACTAGTAGTAGGAGACTTCAACACTCCTCTCTCACCAATGGACATGTCAATCAAACAGAAACCTAACAGAGAAATTAGAGAATTAATGGAGGTAATGAATCAAATGGACTTAACAGACATCTATATATTATTCCACCCAAATAGGAAAGAATATACCTTCTTTTCTGCAGCTCATGGAACCGTCTCGAAAATTGACCACATATTTGGTAACAAAGCAAACTTCCACATATACAAAAAAATATTTGTAACCTCCTGTGTCTTATCAGATAACCATGGATTAAAGTTAGAATTCAACAACAATGCTACCCCCAGAAAGCCTACAAACTCATGGAAACTGAACAGTCAACTACTGAACCACAACTGGATCAAGGAAGAAATAAAGAAAGAAATTAAAGTCTTCCTTGAATTCAATGAAAATAAAGAAACAACATACTCAAACCTATGGGACACTATGAAAGCAGTGCTAAGAGGAAAGAAAGTTCATAGCACTAAGTGCCCACTTAAAGAAAACAGAGAAAGCACACATTGGAGACTTAACACCACACCTGAAAGCTGTAAAAAAAAAGAAGCAGACTCACCTAGGAGGAGTAGAAGACTGGAAATAATCAAACTGAGGGCTGAAATCAACAAAATAGAAACACAGAAAAGAATCCAAAGTATCAATGAAACAAAAAGCTGGTTCTTGGAGAAAGTCAACAAGATCTACAAACCGCTATCCAAACTAATCAAACGGCAGAGAGAATATGCAAATTAATAAGATCAGAAATGAAAAGGGGGACATAAGCACATTCACAGAGGAAATTCAGTGAATCTTTAGATCTTACTACAAAAGGCTGTATGCCACAAAACTGGAAAATGAAAAAAGAAATGGACACTTTTTTAGGTAAATACTATATACCAAAGTTAGACCAGGACCAGGTGAACAATCTAAATATACCTGTTAGTCGCGAAGAATTAGAAGAGGTTATCAAAAACCTCCCTACCAAAAAAAGCCCAGGACCAGATGGTTTCAATGCGGAATTCTACCAGAACTTCCAAAAAGACCTAATACCTATACTCCTTAATGTATTTCACAATATAGAAACAGAAGAGTCATTACCAAATTCCTTTTATGAAGCTACAGTTACTCTGATACCAAAACCACACAAAGACTCAACCAGGAAAGAGAATTACAGGCCAATATCACTCATGAACATCGACGCAAAAATCCTCAACAAAATACTGGCAAACCGAATCCAAGAACACATTGGAAAATTATCAATTATGATCAAGTAGGCTTCATCCCAGTGATGCAGGGCTGGTTCAACGTATGAAAATCTATCAATGTAATCCATTATATAAATAAACTGAAAGAGAAAAACCATATGATCATTTCATTAGATGCTGAAAAAGCATTTGACAAAATTCAATATCCCTTTATGATAAAAGTCTTAGAGAGATTAGGGATACAAGGGTAGTATCTGTAGTTCCTGTTTGTTTACCCAGATTTTCCATCTCCATCCTTCCCTCGGTTTGTGTTTTCTTCATTACTTCCATTTCATTCTTCAAGTCTTGAACCGCTTCCCATACATGTTTGATTGCTTTTTCTTGTTTCTCTTGGTTTTCTTGGGTATCTTTGAGCGATTTATTCACTTCCTCTACCTTTTTGTTTGTAATCTCTAATTGTTTATGGCAGTTTTTCACCTCCTGTTTAAGGTCCTCTATTAATTTCATATAATTCACTTTTGCGTTGATTTCTTCTAATTCTTCTGGTGTAGGGTGTACAATTCTTCCTATTTTGGGATCCCTGGATTCTGGTGATGTCATGTTGCCTTTCAGGTTGTTGGAGGAATTCTTGCATTGGCGCCTTCCCATCTCTTCCTTCAAATGGAGCCAGGAGAGGCCTGGTGTTTTGGTCCAGTCTTTGCTGTGTGTGACTGACTCTCTGGGTGTATCTCCTCAGTGTAGAAGCAGGAACCGTTCCCTTGCAGATGGAACTCCTCAGCACCAAAACATGGATGCCTAGTAGTCCAATGACCGGCAGACAATAGGGTACATTTATTATAAAATGGAAGGATTTTATGACATTTTCATTCAATATATAATATCCATTGATTATCCTCACCCTGTTACCGTTTCCTGTCTCTCTTTCCACACTTCCACTAGGCCCTGTACTCTCTAATAGCCCCACATTCTGCTGTCACACGTATAATCAGAAGTCATAGTAAGTGAAATCTTTATTATTTTACACATTATTACACTGTTATTTTTTTAATTGTTAAATGTTTTTATAATTAAAAAATTTTTGCTTTCTCAACCTCCCTTTTCCCTCCCCCTCCCCCCATTCCCCACGCCCAACTCTCCTACCCTTCTCTCCCCAGTCCAAAGAGGAGTCAGAGTTCCCTGCCCTGTGGGCAGTCCAAGGTCCTCCCCCCTCCATCCACGTCTAGGAAGGTGAGCATCTAAACAGGCTAGGCTCCCACAAAGCCAGTACATGCAGTAGGGTCAAAACTCAGTGCCATTGTCCTTGGCTTCTCAGCAGCCCTCATTGTCCACCATATTCAGTGAGTCTGGTTTTATCCCATGCATTTTCAGTCCCAGTCCAGCTGGCCTTCGTGATCTCCTAATAGATCAGTCCCACTGTCTCAGTGGGTGGGTGCACCCCTCCTGGTCTTGACTTCTTTGCTCATGTTCTCCCTCCTTCTGTTCTTCATTTGAACCTTGGGAGCTCAGTCCATTGCTCCAATGTGGGTCTCTGTCTCTATCTCCATCCATTGCCAGATGAAGGTTCGTTCTATGGTGATATGCAAGATATTCGTTAGTATGGCTATAGGATCAGGCTATTTCAGGCTCTCTCTCCTCAGCAGCCCAAGGACCTAGTTGGGTACATCTCTCAGAACCCCTGAAAAGCCCTCTAGAGTCAAGGCTCTTGCCAACCCTAAAATGGCTTCCTTAATTAAGATATATAGTTCCCTGCTCCCATATCCAATCTTCCATTATCCCAACAATCCCATTCCCCCAAGTTCTCCCTATCCTTCCCTTCTCACTTCTTTCTCCCCATCTCCCATTTCCCCCATCCCATCTCACCCACCAGTTCCCAAATTTTGCCCAGAAATCTGGAATACTTCTAATATCCAGGAGGAAAACTAAACGCTTTTCTTTGGGTTCACCTTCTTATTTAGCTTCCCTAGCATCAAGAATTATAGGCTCAATGTCCTATATTTATGGCTAAAAAGCAGTTATGAGTGAGTATATTCCATGTTGATCTTTTTGGGTCTGGTTTACCTCACTCAGGATAATGTTTTCTGTTTCCATCCATTTTCATGCAAAATTCAAGAACTCATTGTTTTTTTACCACTGAGTAGTACACTAATATGTATATATTCCACACTTTCTTCATCCATTCTTCCGTGAAAGGGCATCTAGGTTGTTTCCAGGTTCTGAATATTACAAATAATGCTGCTATGAACATAGTTGAACTAATACTTTTGTAGTATGATAGGGCACCTCTTGGATATGTTCCCAAGAGTGGTATTGCTGGGTACTGGGGTAGGTTGATCCCGAATTTCCTGAGGAATGGTCACACTGATTTCCAAAGTGGTTGCACAAGTTTGTATTCCCACCAGCAATGGATGAGTGTACCCCTTACTCCACAACCTCTCCAGCAAAGGCTATCATTGGAGTTTTTTATTTTAGCCATTCTGACAGGTGTAAGATGATATCTCAAAGTTGTTTTGATTTGCATTTCCCTGACTGCTAAGGAGGTTGAGCATGACCTTAAGTGTCTTTTGGCCATTTGAATTTCTTCTGTAGAAAATTCTCTGTTCAGTTCAGTGCCACATTTTTTAATTGGGTTAATTAGAATTTTAAAGTCTAGTTTCTTGTGTTCTTTATATATTTTGGAAAAGACCTTGTCTGTTGCGGGGAAGATCTTCTCCCAGTCAGTTGGTTGCCTTTTTGTCTTAGTGACAGTGTCCTTTGCTTTATAGAAGCTTCTCAGTTTGAGGAGGTCCCATTTCTTCAATGTTGCCCTTATTGTCTGTGCTGCTGGGGTTATATATAGGAAGTGGTCTCCTGTGCCCATATATTGTAGAGCACTTCCCACTTTCTCTTCTATCAGGTTCAGTGTGTTCGGACTGATATTGAGGTCTTTAATCCATTTGGACTTGAGTTTTGTACATCTTGATAGATATGGATCTATTTTCATTCTTCTACAGGTTGACAACCAGTTCTGCCAGAACCATTTGTTGAAGATGCTCTCTTTCTTCCATTGTGTACTTTTAGCTCCTTTATCAAAAATCAGGTGTTCAAAGGTTTGTGGGTTAAAATCAGGGTTTTCTACTCTATTCCATTCATTGACTTCTCTGTATTTATGCCATTACCAAGCTGTTTTCAATACTGAAACTCTGTAATAGAGTTTGAAGTCAGGGATGGTAATGCCTCCAGACATTCCTTTATTGTGTAAGACTGTTTTGGCTATCCTGGGCTTTTTTGTTTTTCCATATAAAATTCATTATTTTCCTCTCAAGGTCTGTGAAGAATTTTGATGTGATTTTGATGAGGATTGTATTGACTCTATAGATTGCTTTTGGAAGAATTGCCATTTTTACTATGTTGATCTTCCCAATCGAAGAGCAAGGGAGATCCTTCAATTTTCTGGTATCCTTTTTAATTTCTTTCTTCAAAGACTTAAAGTTCTTGTCAAATAGATCTTTCACTACCTTGGTCAGAGTTACCCCAATATATTTTATGCTATTTGTGGCTATTGTGAAAGATGATGCTTTTCGGAATTCCTTCTCTGCATCCTTATCCTTAGTGTATAGGAGTGCAACTGATTTTTTGGAGTTGATCTTGTATTCTGCCACATCATTAACGGAGTTTATCAGCTGTAGGAGTTCTTTGGTAGAGTTCTTGGGGTCGCTTATGTATACTATCATCTGAAAATAATGACAGTTTAACTTCTTCCTTTCCAATTCGAATCCCCTTGGTCCCCTTATGTTGTCTTATTGCTATTGCTAAAACTTCAAGCACTATATTGAAGAGGTATGGAGAGAGTGGACAGCCTTGTCTTGTTCCTGATTTTAGTGGGATGACTTTGAATATCTCTCCATTTAAATTGATGTTAGCTGTCGGCTTGCTGTAAATAGCTTTTATTATATTTAGGTATGAACATTTTATCCCTACTCTATTTAAGACCTTTATCATAAATGGATGTTGAATTTTGTCAAATGCTTTTTCAGCATCTAATGAAATGATCATATGTTTTGTTTCTTTCAGTTTATTTATATGATGGATTACATTGATAGATTTTCGTATGTTGTACCAACCCTGCATCCCTGGGATGAAGCGTACTTGATTGTAATGGATAATTTTTCTAACGTTTTCTTGGATTTGGTTTGCCAGTATTTTATTGAGAATTTTTGGGTTGATGTTCATGAGTGACATAGGCCTGTAATTTTCTTCTTGTTTGGGTCTTGTGTGGTTTTGGTATCAGGTTAACTGTAGCTTCAAAAAAGGAGTTTGGCAATGACTCTTCTGTTTCTATATGGTGAAATACATTAAGGTTATAGATATTAGCTCTTCTCGGAAGTTCTGGTAGAATTCTGCATTGAAACCATATGGTCCTGGGATTTTTTTCAGAAGGGAGATTTTTGATAACAGTTTCTAATTCTTTGCGACTAACGGGTCTATTTAGATTGTTCACCTGTTCTTGGTTTAACTTTGGTATATGGTACTTATCTAAAGAGATGTCCATTTCTTTTTCATTTTCCAGTTTTGTGGCATATATGCTTTTGTAGTAAGATCTAAAGATTCACTGAATTTCCTCTGTGTCTGTGGTTATGTCCCCCTTTTCATTTCTGATCTTATTAATTTGCATGTTATCTCTCTGCCGTTTGATTAGTTTGGATAGTGGTTTGTAGATCTTGTTGACTTTCTCTAAGAACCAGCTTTTTGTTTCATTGATACTTTGGATTCTTTTCTGTGTTTCTATTTTGTTGATTTCAGCCCTCAGTTTGATTATTTCCAGTCTTCTACTCCTCCTAGGTGAGTCTGCTTCTTTTTATTTCTACAGCTTTCAGGTGTGGTGTTAAGTCTCCAATGTGTGCTTTCTCTGTTTTCTTTAAGTGGGCACTTAATGTTATGAACTTTCCTCTTAGCACTGCTTTCATCTTGTTCCATAGTTTTGAGTATGTTGTCTCTTTATTTTCATTAAATTCAAGGAAGACTTTAATTTCTTTCTTTATTTCTTCCTTGATCCAGTTGTGGTTCAGTAGTTGACTGTTCAGTTTCCATGAGTTTGTAGGCTTTCTGGGGGTAGCATTGTTGTTGAATTCTAACTTTAACCCATGGTGATCTGATAAAACAAATGTGTTCACTAAATGTTTTTTGTATCTGTGGAGGTTTCCTTTATTACTGAGTATGTGGTCAATTTTGAGAAGGTTCTATGAGCTGCAGAGAAGAAGGTATATTCTTTCCTATTTGGGTGGAATGTTCTATAGATGTCTGTTAAGTCCATTTGATTCATTACCTCCATTAATTCTTTTATTTATCTATTAGGTTTCTGTCTGGTTGACCTGTCCATTGGTGAGAAAGGTGTGTTGAAGTCTCAATATTAGTGTGTGAGGTTTTATGTCTGCCTTGAGTTCTAGTAATGTTTCTTTTACATAAGTGGATGCTTTTATATTAGGGGAATAGATATTCAGGATTGAGACTTCATCTTGATAAATTGTTCCTGTTATGAGTATAAAATGTCCATCTTTATCTCTTCTGATTGATTTTAGTTTGAAGCCAGATTTGTTAGAAACTAGTATGGCCACACCTGCTTGTTTCTTAGGATCATTTGCTTGAAAAACCGTTTCCCAACCCTTTACTCTGAGTAGATGTCTATCTTTTTTTATTTTTTTATTGAAAAGAAAAAAAAATTTCTGCCTCCTCCCACCCACCCATTTCCCTCCCCCTCCTATTGCCCCTCTACCCCTCCCCCCACTTTTCGCCTCCTCCCTCTCCAGTCCGAAGAGCAGTCAGGGTTCCCTGCCCCGTGGATAATCCTAGGTCCTCCCCCCTCCATCCAGGTCTAGGAAGGTGAACATCCAAACTGGTTAGGCTCCCACAAAGCCAGAACATGAAGTAGGATCAAAACCTCGTGCCATTGTCCCTGGCTTCTCATCAGCCCTCATTGTCCGCCATGTTCAGAGAGTCCGGTTTTATCCCTTGTTTTTTCAGTCACAGACCAGCTGGCCTTGGTGAGCTCCCAATAGATCAGACCCACTGTCTCAGTCGGTGGGTGCACCCCTCGTGGTCCTGACTTCCTTGCTCATATTCTCCCTTCTTCTGCTCCTCATTGAGACCTTGGGAGCTCAGTCTGGTGGTCCAGTGTGGGTCTCTTTCTCTATTTCCATCCATCACCAGATGAAGGTTCTATGGTGATATGCAATATATTCATCAGTATGGCTATAGGATAGGGTCACTTCAGGTTCTCTATCCTCAGCTGCCCAAGGAACTAACTGGGGACATTGCCTAGGGCACCTGGGAGCCACTCTAGGTTCGAGACTCTTGCCAACCCTAAGGTGGCTGCCTTAACTAAGATATGTGCTTCCCTGCTCCCCTAACCAACCCTCCCATATCCCAATCATCCCGTTTCTCCAAGTTCCTCCCATCCTCCCCTTCTCACTATTCTCTCCCCCTCTCCCCTTACCCCCATCCTGCCCCACCCCCAAGATCCCAATTCTTTGCCCGGCTATCTTGTCTACTTCCCATAGCCTAGAGGATAAGTATAAGTTTCTCTTTGGGTTCACCTCCTTATTTAGCTTCTTTAGGATCACAAATTACATACCCAGTGACCGTTATTTATGGCTAGAAACCGATTATGAGTGAGTACATCCCATATTCATCTTTTTGGGTCTGTGTTACCTCATTCAGGATAGTGTTTTCTATTTCCATCCATTTGCATTCAAAATTCAAGAAGTCATTGGTTTTTACCGCAGAGTAGTACTCTAATGTGTATGCATTCCACACTTTCTTCATCTATTCTTTTTTTTGAAGGACATCTAGGTTGTTTCCAGTTTCTGTCTATTACAAATAATGCTGCTATGAACATAGATGAACAAATGATTTTGTCATATGATAAGGCATCTCTTTGGTATATTCCCGAGAGTGGTATTGCTGGGTCCATGGGTAGGTTGATCCTGAATTTCCTGAGGAATCGTCACACTGATTTCCAAAGTGGTTGCACAAGATTGCATTCCCACCAGCAATGGATAAGGGTACCCCTTCCTTCACAACCTCTCCAGAAAAGGCTATCATTGGAGTTTTTGATTTTAGCCATTCTGACAGGTGCAAGATGATATCTCAAAGTCGTTTTGATTTGCATTTCCCTGACTGCTAAGGAGGTTTAGCATGACCTTAAGTGTCTTTTGGCCATTTGCTCTTCTTCTGTTGAGAATTCTCTGTTCATTTCAGTGCCCCATTTTTTAATTGGGTTAATTAGCATTTTAAAGTCTAGTTTCTTGAGTTCTTTATATATTTTGGAGATCAGACCTTTGTCTATTGCAGGATTTGTGAAGATCTTCTCCCAGTCAGTAGGTTGCCTTTTTGTCTTTGTGACAGTGTCCTTTGCTTTACAGAAGCTTCTCAGTTTCTGGAGGTCCCATTTATTCAATGTTGCCCTTAATGTCTGTCCTGCTGGGGTTATACATAGGAAGCAATCTCCTGTGCCCATCTGTTTTAGGGTACTTCCCACTTTCTATTCTCTCAGGTTCAGTGTGTTCAGATTGATATTGAGGTCTTTGATCCATTTGGACTTGAGTTTTGTGCATGGTGATAGATATGGGTATATTTATTCTTCTACAGGTTGATGTCCAGTTGTGCTAGCACCATTTGTTGAAGATGCTTTCTTTCTTCCATTGTATACTTTTAGCTCCTTTATCGAAAATGAGGTGTTCATAGGTTTGTTGGTTAAAATCTGGGTCTTCTATACAATTCCATTGGTCGACTTCTCTGTATTTATGCCAGTACCATGCTGTTTTTATTACTGTAGCTCTGTAATAGAGTTTGAAGTCGGGGATGGTAATGCCTCCAGAAGTTTTTTTATTGTATAGGATTGTTTTGGCTATCCTGGGTTTTTTGTTTTTCCATATAAAGTTGATTATTGTCCTCTCAATATCTGTGACGAATTTTGATGGGACCTTGATCGGGATTGCATCAAATCATCCCCCCCCATACTTCTTGGCCTTCCTGCAGGGCCTATACACCCCCCCCCCACACATACTGCCTCTCTCTCTTCCTATCCCACCCAGCTTGCATCCAGAACCCTCCCCCCTTCTGCCTCTCTTCCCTTTTTGGGCATGTAGATGTCTATCTTTTTGGTTGAGGCATGTTTCTTGTAAACAACACAATTTTGGATCCTATTTTCATATCCAGTCTCTTAGCCTGTGTCTTTTTATAGGTGTATTGAGTCCATTGATATTAAGTGATATTACTGACCAGTGGTTGTTGACTCCAGTTATTTTCTTTTGGTCGTAGAGCTTGTGTGTTTCCATTCTTTGAGTTGTGCCGGTGAAGGGTCGCTAGTTGTCTGAGTTATTATAGGCAGTGTTGGCATTGTTGGATTCCTTGGGTTGTGATTTTCCTTCTACTACTTTCTGTAATGCTGGCTTTGTGGCTACGTATTGCTTAAATTTGTTTTTATCCTGGAAAATTTTGTTTTCTCCATTGATAGTGAACGAAAGCTTGGCTGGGTATAGTAGTCTGGGCTTGCATCCATGGTCTCTTAGTTTTTGCAGTACCTCTATCCAGGACCTTCTGGCTTTCATGGTTTCCATAGAGAAGTCCCGTGTGAGTCTGATAGGTTTACCTTTATAAGTAACTTGACCTTTTTCCTTTGCAGCTCTTAATATTCTTTCTTTAATCTGTATGCTTTGTGTTTTGATTATTATATGGCGAGGGGATTTTTTTATACAGTCTATTTGGTGTTCTGTATGCTTCTTGAATATTCATAGGAATATGTTTCTTTATGCTGGGAAAGTTTTCTTCCATAATTTTGTTAAATAAATTTTCTGTGCCTTTGAGCTGTAATTCTTCTTCTTCTATTCCTATTATTCTTCGATTTGGTCTTTTTATTGTGTCCCATTTTCCTGAATGTTTTGTGATGAGAATTTATTGGATTTGCTGTTTTCTTTGATCAGTGCATTCATTTTCTCAATGTTGTCTTCAGAGTCTGAAATTCTTTCTTCTATCTCTTGTATTCTATTAGTTATGCTTGTTTCTGTAATCTCTTTTCGTTGCCCTAGATTTTCCATATCCAGTCGACCCTCAGTTTGTGTTTTCTTTCTTTTCTCCATTTCAGTTTTCAATTCTTGAATTGTTTCCATTACCTGTTTGCTTGTTTTTTCTTGGTTTCCCATGGTATCATTTACATATTTATTCATTTCTTCAAACTTTTTGTTGTACTTCTCATCCATTTCTATAAGGGTGTTTTTTACATGCTGTTTTAGGGACTCTATTGCTTTCATAATGTCAAATTTTCCCCTTCTTCTGGATTAGGGTGTTCAAGACCTTCTATTGTCTGATCACTGGGTTCTGGTGTTTCCATGTTGTGTTTCAGATTGGTAGAGGAATTCTTGCCTTGGCGCCTGACCATCTCTTCCTTCATATGCTATCCAATGGATCTTATGGAACAGGATCAGGTTCCCTTGGTGGCCAGGAACCTCGTTAACAAAAGGTCTACCTTGCTGCAGACAGTCTATTGAAGCAAAGCAATTCCTGCTGGCCCCTTTGTCCTCAGCACCCCTTCCCAGCATCAGCACCCAAACAGGCTGAGCTGGCGGATCCCATGGCCCCGCAGAAGGGAGGAAGAAGGGAGGAGGTTCCTGGGTGCAAACTGGGATGGATTAGGGAGAGAGAGGCCCCAGCAGAGGGGAGCAGCCCCTGCTGAATGACCGGGGAGTGAAGGGGGTCAGGGAATGTCCCTGCTCTGTTTCCGGGCTCCTGCCGCGGGTCAAGAGCACACTCACCAAACACTCTGATGGGTCCCCTGGAACAGGATCAGTTTCCTTTGGTGGCCAGGATAGGGCCTACCTTGCTGCAGGCAGGCTATTGAAGCAAAGCAATTCCTGGTGGCCCCTTTGTCCTCAGCACCCCGTCCCAGCGCCAGTGCCCCTACACTGCTATTTTATTCTACAAAAAAAAAAAACTGTTGTGTTTGTTTATGACACAATGTGGCTCAAAAGTAAAACTCTAAGCACAGCATTTTCTAATCATTTCATTATAGAAAATTTGGATTCACTCATCACCTTCTTACAACTCTCACTATTAATAAACAGAAAAACAAACACACTCACCTGGCCAGGCCTTTGATAAGCACCATGTAGAATGAGGCTCTACGAAGCAGTTATAAGGAAGAAATGTCTTCAGCACATCTTCCTCTAGAAAAAAACAATTTTCATGTCATCAGAAGAGGGCAGTTCTGACTTTGAAGTTGTTAGGAAGTGCAACTATCAAATGGGAAAGTGAACTTTCCTAATTCCAGGAAAACAGTGCAGTAGGAACAGCTGACCTCTGGGTTTCCCGTGTGTGAGCTATTCTCCCCAGGCCCTACATGTCTGTGTGCATTAGCTGATACCAGTCCTTGGGAACAAAACAAAAGTAAAATGAAAAATATCCAATATAAAAGAAAAAAAAAACATTTTCTCTTCCCCAAGGTATCCTTCCTGCTTCCAAACATTACTGGTAGCCTCCATGCTTTCTTGACAGCAGCTCCAGAGTCTGACCTAGAAATTAACATAACTTTTCCTGAAATTAACAGAATGTTCAACCAGCCATGCAACCTTTGATCTACAGCCTATTCTGTCTGTCAGATGTGCTTGTGTAAGTGTGAACCAGAGACTGAGGGAGTCGTCTGTCAATCACCAGTTTAGCCTAAAACCCATGCAGAAGAGTAAGTCCACCCCTAACACTGTCTGGATTACCAGGACACAGAGACTGGATGGCCTAGAGACCGAGGATAGAACCACACACAACAAAAGAAAAATGTCAATGTAATGATGCTTAACAATGTTCTTTTATACACATAGATTTTTGCATAGCTCAATTGTCATCAGGCAGGCTTCACCCATCAACATATGCAGTCCCACAGCCAAACAATAGCAAAGAAGAATGAGAAAGAAGAAGGGAACGATGAAGAGGAGGAAGGGGAGGAACATCTATAGTTAAAAATTGTGCTTTGAACTTATTCAAAAGGAAATACGCAAAAATTCTTACCATATCTAAAATAAAGCCTGAAGTAGAGATTTGAAGGTTGCTACACAGGGACTAAGATATGGGGCATACAACAGATGATCTAAACTGGATGACAGCTGGGATGGTTAAATGAGATGTCCCCTGAAGTCTTGGGAATTTAAACACTTAGTTCCCGGTTGACATTTTTGTATAGGGAGGTTTAAGAGGTATGACTTCTAGAAGGAAGTTTGTCACTGGAAGCAGGCTTTGATTGTTAAGGACTTATGCAATTTCCATTCCTTGCTGCTTCATGCTTGATATTCCAGAGGTAAAATCTTGGCTTTCTGCTTCTGAGCCATGCCTGCCTCTTACTGGCATGCCTCCCTGACATGATGAACTCTTAATCCTGTGAAACCATATACCAAATTAAACTCTTTATTTGTCTAAAAATAATTAGGGAGAAAGAAAATAAAGGAAATGTTACCTCCTCTAAACTGGGTTTTATAAAGTTATATTTCTTACAGAGCGCACAGATGTGAAGTGGTGTAACTGTATTATAAGCAGATAGGCTGGGAGGTGACTGGTAGGGTGTCTTGTAGCATGATTAACAAAAACTCAGACACAGTCAGAGTGTTCAACCTGAAGGTCAGAAAAGCAAAACTGCCAGCCACTGGTGTACCCTGTAAAGAGTTTTATGTGTATTGGTTTAATAAAATGCTGATTTTCCTGTAGCCAGGCAGGAAGTAAAGGTGGGATAATAAGAATAGGATAAATCTGGGATGAGAAAAAGACAGTCTTCAGTCATCACCCAGACACAGAGAAGCAAGATGAGAATGCCTCACTGACACAAGGTACCATGCCACATGTCTAACACAGACAAGAATTATGGATTACTGTAAGATGTAAGAGTTAAATAATAAGAAGTCTGAAATAATAGGCCAAACCAGTTTGTAATTAATGTAGGCCTCTGTGTGTTTCTTTGGGATTGAACGTCTGCTGGACTGGGCAGTACACAAACCTCTGTCAACACACTGGCTCTTAACTTTACTCCAGTCTGAAATGATGATCCTGCATCCAGGAATCTCAGAATAAGTCTGTATCTGAGAGCTGTCTCCTCCCATTTTATATTCCTCTCTATAGCTGGGTTTAAGGGTGTGTTCCACTACCACCTGGTTTCTATTGCAAACAGTTTGGCTAGTGGGATTAAAGGTGAATGTCACTGATTCCTGGTCTGTAAGCCTTATCAGTGGGGGCTGTTTTACTCTCTGATCTTCAGGAAAGCATTATTTATTAAAAGACAAATGAAACATCATTACAATTTTCCCTTTTTGTGTAAAATAAAAAGAAGACTATAACTAATATAAGAAAACTATAGGCTGGGCGGTGGTGGCGCACACTTTTAATCCCAGCACTCGGGAGGCAGAGATAGGTGGATCTCTGTGAGTTAGAGGCCAGCTTGGTCTATGAGAGCTAGTTCCAAGACAGGAACCAAAAAGCTACGGAGAAACCCTGTCTCAAAAAATCCAAAAAAAAAAAAAAAAGAAAAGAAAAGAAAAAAGAAAACTATACAGGTCATCTTCATCCCAGAGATGCAAAGATGGATCAACATACAAATTCTGTCAATGTAATCCACCATATAAACAAACTGGAAAAATAAAAACCACAGTGATCATCTCATTAGATGTTGAAAAATCTTTAGACAAAATACAACATCCCTTCATGATAAAGGTCTTGGAGAGAGCAGGGATACAAGAAACATACCTAAACATAATAAAGCCAACATACAGCAAGTCAAAAAAAAAAGAAAGAAAACTATATACATTAAGTAAAATGACTATATACAGGCAATAAATACATCAACAATGTCTAGTCCATTTGCATTTGACAAATTCAGGAAATATACTTCTTATCTATCTTATCTTGGTTAAGTCCAACATTCTGTACCTAATTTACTCTCTATCATAACTTGATGAACCCTTAATCCTGTAAAACTGTATGCCAATGGTAAACAATGAAAACTATAACTACAACTAGTTTTCAAATCCTTTAGAACCAAGAAGAAAATAATATTAATTGAGTGAGCAGGAAATGTGAGCAAGCAACGTCCAAAAACTTTGAGAAATGACAGAAACAACTGGCTGCCTGGACAGTCATCCAACATTCCTCTGCAATGTTGGGGTATCTGTCATTGATCTACAAGTTAACTATGTTGAGATGTTCTTTAAAATCACTTAGTACCATGAGAATACCATATGATTTTGTATTTTGAACAGATTCCTAAAGGCTTTGTTACACTTTATTTAAAAGGTCCAGATTTGTAACCTGCCTTTTCTGATTTTTTTGCATCAGCATAGAATGTGGGGGTTCCAGCTACACAAAGAAGTATCCAGTTAGTTCTCAATATAACTCAAATTCTCTCACTTTTGGGATAGTTGTTGTTAATACCTCCTAAAAAATACTACAATATCTTTGCCAGGACTGACTTCCTTCCCATAATTTGTTAATTTCAGCATTAGTGAATGATACCAAAATTTCTTCCGGGTCTATTCCTGCTAACCGACAACGTCTCAATGTTCCTTTTTTAATTAGCTCAGAGACCTTTTCCACAAAAGTATTTAACTTTTATCTCAGTTTATGTGGTAAAAAGATACATTCTAAGATAACATCGTACCTCTGCATTACAATTTCTGTAGGCGTTTGTTTGTAGGGTAATATGACAAAAATGTAGTTAAGATTCAGATCCGCAGAATCTATATATGACTCCTGTAATTTCTCTTCAATCAAAGTGAGTTCCCTCAGCTTCAGTTGGAAATTCCTTGGGAATATTTAAGCTCTTATCACCATCTAAGATTTTGTTTAAATTAATCAGACCATGAGGTTCTATTCCAGTAGTGGGCCATAGCTAGGAAATGTCTTGTACCAATCTTTGGAAGTCATTAAGAGTCTGCAGTAGTTCTGTCCTAACTTGCACCTGTTAAGGTATAACTTTTATAGATATATTTTATAGCCTAAATAATAACTAGAATCTCCTCTTTGAATTTTTTCATGAGCAATTTTAATCCCCAACAAAGGAAATTTTTCTTTACTTCTTCTAACATTCTCTCCAAAGTATCTACATTCAAATCAGATAGTAAAATGTCATCCATTTAATGATAAACTAATGATTTTGGAAATGCTTACATATCATTTCCAATTGCTGACTTACAAAATATTGGCACATGTTGGGGCTATTTAACATTCCCTATTGGAGAGCCTTTCATTGATATGTCTTAAAGAGCAGAAAATTATTGTAAGTAGGCACTGTGAAAGAAAATTTTTCTTAGTCTTTTTCTTGTAAAGGTATAGTGAACAAATAATATTTTAAATCAAAATTATAAGATGCCATTCTTTAGGCAATAGGGAAGGCAATGGAATACCAGACTGCACAGAGCCCATTGGCTGAATCATCTTATTAACAGCTCTCAGATCTGTTACCATTCTCCATTTTCTAGATTTCTTTTTAACAACAAATCCAGGAGAATTTCAAAGGATGGTTGATTCTTCAATAAGCTGAGCATCTAGTTGCTCCTGTCCTAGCTGTTCTAAAACCTTTAGTTTCTCTTTTATTACAGACAATTGCTTAACTCCTATATGCTTCTTAGTTAACCATTTTAAAAGTAGGGCTGTTGATACCTCTGAGAATAGGCTAGTTGTTGTTCTCTGCTTTTGTACAGCCTGAATGGTCGGTGTTTTTATTTTTATAGTGCGTTATAATACCCTTTCCAGAAACATGAGTTGATATGGTCCATTTATGAGACTGAAAGAATGTTAATATGGGTATTCCATTGTTGTAACAGATGACCACCCCATAGAGTCACTGCTATATTAGCTATTTTAGCCTTTCTCTTTGTCTTTCTGGGCCTATGGATTCAAGCTATCTTTTGATTCATTCTACCTGAGATATGGTTCCAAGTCCTAGGAATTGCACATGTGTCTCCTGAAGAGGTCAGTTTGGATGCCAAGATTTTAGAGTAATAATAATCACATTTGAACTTGTGTTAATAATCCTTCAATTATAATGTTATTTATTTGTACTATCAGATTTGGTATTTGAAAATTTATACAAGTTTGTCAAAGTATACATATTCTACTTTCTCCTAGAATTTTTTATTCAACCTTCATTTGTATTTCATCATTCAGAGTAGTATTTCATCATTCAGAGTAGTATAATTTTTTACAACAGGCACTGGATTTACTAATTTTCCTGGGGTGGCATTTCCTCTACAGTCACTGGGAATGAGTGAACCACTTTCGAATGCAGGAAGCTGTGTGGGTGCTATACAGGATGAAAGCAAGAAATGAGTGTCACTTGAAGTCATGTGTGGACAGGCAGGGCTGGAAAAAAATCTAAGCCAGGGTGATGCTAGTTTTTCTTCCAAACCCAAGTGATTAGGTTTGGATCTAGCTCTGGCCTATGCCAGTGGCTATAAAGCCTCAGGAAAATAGCTTTTTTCATATATTTGTAACCCAAACATTGGGTGTCATATGTAGCAAGATTAATATAAAAACAGAAGCAGGTATTTGGTTTCAACCTGAAGGTCAGAAAAGCAAAACAGCCAGCACCTGACTCTTACCTCTACCTCAGTGTGAAATGATATTTTTGCATTCAGAAATCTCAGAATAAGACTGGGTCTGAGAGCTGTCTCCTCCCATCTTATATTCCTCTCTAGGGCTAGGATTAAGGACGTGCACCACTACCACCTGGTTTCTATAGCAAAGAGTTTGGCTAGTGGGATTAAAGTTAAGTGTCACCACTTCTTGGTCTGTAACTTGTCCAGTGGGACTCTTTTACTCTCTGATCTCATAAAACACCACTACAGTGGCTCAGTTGATAGAGTGCACACCTGGAAAGAATTTTATATTTGGAATACTATGAAAATATAAAACTGAAATTATAGGCATAAGCGAGACAAGAACCCCAAGTCAATGGCAAAGATAAGACCTACAATAGGGTCATGAAAGACAACTGCTCCAATAATGTACAACCACAAATAAACATGAAACACAGAACTTATAAAATACAAGAATAGAAAAGAAAATTTCAGAGGAGACCACATACAGGTCCAGGGTGAACTTCCCTGAGCTGTAATAAGGAATCATGTTCCTGTCCAGCACCATGGTGTCCCATGAATGTGACAAGGAGACCCACATGCATACTCAGGGCAGTTTGTCACAGGCTGAAAGAAGAAAACCAGATCCACCTGTCACCTTGTGGTGCCTGACAGATGGGCACTATTACGGTGAGCAAACGTATGATGTGGTATGAGAGAAAGAGAATGGTTCATGTAGTGTGGACAGATGCATATCTGAAGATGTGAAAGCAGTGAAGAGTAGGCTAATGTGTCTTGATTTCCATCCAAGGCCATGGCGATCTCTGTGCTTGTCCTGCTGTAGGGATCATGTCTGGGTTCTTTGCTCAATGCATTCATGATTTGTGTTGATGTCCTTGGCTCCTAATTCCACCAAAGCCCTAAAGGATAGGGCTGTATAGAATTGATCTTGCCTCTCACTTGCTGCAACACTGTGGAAAACTGGTCCTGCCTTTCACCTACTGAAGCACTCAGGAGAGTCCTACACCTCCCCCAGACAGCACAAAAAAGATAACCTTGTGTGCACGGGCATGGATGAGGTCATGAGAATGGGAGAGAAGGTCAAGCCTGCTGTGTGTCTATGTGGTGAAGGAAAGACCCTTCCCTATTCTGTCAGCCATCTACAATAGGTGAAGAACTTGATACACCCCCCCCAACCAGCTGCAGCACTCAGTTAAGTGTAGCTTGCACCTTCTGCCTAGAGCAATAAGACAACAAAATTTGATCAAGGGGATTCAAATTAGAAAGGAAGAAGTCAAACTTTTACTTATTTGCAGATGATATGATCATATACATGAGTGATCCCCAAAACTCTTCTAGGGAACTCACATCACTGATAAATACCTTCACCAAAAAAAAAATCATTCACCATTTTGTAACAAATGGTAAAGAAGCAGAGAAAGAAATCAGAGAAAGGCACAGGAGACCACTTCCTACGTATAACCCCAGCAGCACAGACATTAAGGGCCTCATTGGATAAATGGGACCTCCTGAGACTGAGAAGCTTCTGCAAAGCAAAGGACACTGTCACTAAGACAAAAAGGCAACACACTTACTGGGAGAAGATCTTCACCAACCCTGCAACTGACAAAGGTCTGATCTCCAAAATATGTAAAGAACTCAAGAAACTAGACCGCAAAAGGCTAATCAACCCAATTGGAGCACCGGACTGAAATCTCAAGGTCCAAATCAGGAGCAGAAGGAAAGAGAGCACGAGCAAGGAACTCAGGACCGCGAGGGTTGCACCCACACACTGAGACAATGGGGATGTTCTATCGGGAACCCACTAAGGCCAGCTGGCCTGGGTCTGAAAAAGCCTGGGATAAAACCGGACTTGCTGAACATAGCAGACAATGAGGACTACTGAGAACTCAAGAACAATGGCAATGGGTTTTTGATTCTACTGCACATACTGGCTTTGGGGGAGCCTAGGCAGTTTGGATGCTCACCTTACTAGATCTGGATGGAGGTGGGTGGTCCTTGGACTTCCCACACGTCAGGGAACCCTGATTGCTCTTTGAGCTGATGAAAGAGGGGGACTTGATTGGGGGAGGGGGAGGGAAATGGGAGGCAGTGGCGGGGAGGAAGCAGAAATCTTTAATAAATAAATTAATTAATTAAAAAAAGAAATCAGAGAAAGATCAGCCTTCACTATAGCCACAAATAACATAAAATATCTTGGGGTAACACTAACCAAAGTAGTGAAATACCTGTTTGACAAGAACTTTAAGACTTTTAAGACAGAAATTGAAGAAGATACCAGAAAATAAAAAGATCTCCCATGCTCTTGTATAGGTAAAATCAACATAATAAAAATGACAATCCTACCAACCCAATCTATAGAAACAATGCAATTCCCATCAAAATTCCAACACAATTTTTCACAGACCTTGATAAAACCATAATCAATTTCATATGGAAAAACAAAAAAACCCAGTATAATCAAAACAATCCTTTAGGCATCACCAATTATTGACATCAAGCTCTATTATAGAGTTACAGTAATGAAAACAGCTTGGTATTGGCATCAAAACAGACAGATTGACAAATGGTATCAAATGAAAGACCTGAATATTAATCTCCATATCTATGAACATCTGCTTTTGACAAAGAAGTTAAAATTATACAATGGAAAAAGAATCTTCAATGAATGGTACTGCCATAACTGGACATCAGCATGTAAAAGAACGCAAATAGATCCATATGTATCCCCTTGCAAAAAACCTAAGTCTAAATGGATTAAAGACCGCAATATAAATCTAACCACAGTAAGCCTTACAGAAGTGGGAAGTAGCCTTCAATGCATGAGCACAAGAGACCTTTTCCTAAATATAACACCAGTAGCACGGACACTGAGAACAACAATTAGTATAGGGAACCCCTGAAGCTGAGAAGCTTCTGTAAGGCTTGTTGACACAGTCACAAAGACAAAAACACAGTCTTCTGAATAGGAAAAGATCTTCACCATGCCCATTTGAGACTGAGGACTGATCTTCAAAATATGTAAAGAACTCAAGAAATTAGACATTAAAATTACAGATAATCCAATTAAAAATGTGATACAGAACTAAACAGATAATTCTCAACAGAAGAATCTCAAATGGTTGAAAGACATCTTTAGCCAACATTGAAATGTAAATCACAATAACTCTGAGATACCATCTTTCACCACTCAGAAAGGCAAAGATAAAAAACACCAATAAGAGCTTATTTTGGAATGAAAGTGGAGTAAATAGAACACTCATTCATTGTTGATGCAATGCAAATTGTACAACTCTGGAAATCAGTTTGACGGTTTCTCAGATTATTTGGGATCAACTTACCTCAGGACCCATCAATACCACTCTTGGGCATATACCCAAAGGATGCTCAATCATGCTACAAGAACATTTATTCAATCTTTTTCATTTGTAATGATTTGTTTTGCATTACAGTATGTGGTCTATTTTATAAAAGTTTCTATAGAATGCAGAGTAATATATATATATATATATATATATATATATATATTCTTTTGTATTTGGGTGGTCTGTTCTGTAGACATTTTTAAGTGCATTTGATATATGAAGTCAATTAATTCTGTAGTTTCTATGTATATTTTTCTTTGTGAGATATCTTGTCTATTGGAGAAAGTTGAGTATTGAATTCTCCTACTATTAATGGATTAGCATTAATCTCTGTCTTTTAAAAGAGAGATTTTTTTTTTGAAATTTTGTGTCTTTTAGTTTGGTGCGCATATGTTTAGGGCAGTAATGTCTTCTTGGTTAAGTGATCCCTTGATCAGAATGCAGTTTCCCTCTTTCTTTCTGTTGATCAGTTTCCGTTCCAAGTCTAATATCTTAAATAATAGGATGGTGACACCTTCTTTCTGCGTGATTCCATTTGATTGGAATACTTTTGTCTATCTTTTTACTCTAAGGTGGTGCCTATCTTCATAACTGAAATCTGTTTCTTTTAGGCAACAGATAGATTTTATTTCTTGATTTATTCAATTACACTGTCTTTTGAGTGCAAAATTGAGGCGATTCATGCTTGAATTTGTATAGAAATGTAAGTGTTCTAGTCATCACGTTGTTGATTTTGTTCTCATTGGTCATTATGGTTAAATAATAATGGCTCATGGTCCTTCCAAAGTCTATGTTTTGCTTGTCCCTCTATTTACCCCAAATAAACCTTCCTGTATTACCTTAGGTTTAGTTTTTGAATATAAATTATTTTTAGGCTGTAAATATTAGTAAAATTTTTCCTTTTCCTTCAATCATGGCAGTAATTGTGTTGGCCATATTATTTTAAGTTGTCTGTCATTTAGAACTTGGGTGGAATTATCCAGTATTTTCTGGCTTTGAAAGCTTTCCTTGAGCAATCAGCTGTTCTTTGAAAAGTGTTCTTTACTCGAGTTTTGCAATTTTTCCCTTCCAACTTTCAATGCACATTTGTTGCTCTGTCTCCTGAGCGTTTTAAATATGAAATGCTGATAGCCTGCCTGCAGCAAGCAGGGTGGGCCCTTTGTTTGCAAGCTACCCAAGCAGCAAGGAGTTTCGATCTGGGCACCGGGAGAGACATCATTGTGGTGAATGAGTGCTGCGGCAGCCGGAAACAGGGAACTCAGACGTTCCTCATCCATCCTACACTTCCTGGTCATCCTGCAGGGGCTATACTGCCCGATACTTCTTCTCTCTTCCCATCCCATCCAGCTTACATCCAGATCCCCCCACCCCCTGTCTCCCTTCCTCCCTCCCTTCTTTGGAGGCATAGCACCTCCCAGCTCAGCCTGCTCGGGCGCTGGGACTGAACCGGAATTGGGAGGGCAAAGGGGAGGGTGGTAGTTCCTCTGTCTCCATAGCCTGCCTGCAGCAAGCAGGGTGGGCCTTTGTTTGCGAGCTACAAAAGCAGCACAGAGATCGGATCTGGACACCAAGAGAAACATCACTGGGGAGTGACATCACTGGGAAGGTATGTCAGTGGGCAAGAAGACCTGATCCTATAAAAGAAGATCCATAGGGGAGCATTCGGAGGAAAAGATGGGCAGGCGCCAAGGCAAGAATTCACCCAACAATCTGAAAAACAACATGAAACCACCAGAACCTGTAGTAATAAGTGGTGGCGGGGCTGCATTTCCAGCACCCTGGCCGCCTGCTCGGCTAGCTTATTCCCTGAAATAACAACACACAAACTGTATTCATTTAAACACTGCTTGACCCATTTCTATCTAGCCTCTTCTAGGCTAATTCTCACATATTAATTTAGCCCATTTCTAATCATCTGTGTTGCGCCCCGAGGTGCGCTTACCGGGAAGATTCTAGCCTATGTCCATCCTGGGTCGGAGCTTCATAGCGTGTGTCTGCCCAGGAGCCATGAGCATGGCGTCTCTCTGAGGCGTCTGCTCCCGAGAGGAAGCTGTCGAGTCTGAGCTCACTTCCTCTTCCTCCCAGCGTTCTGTTCTTTTTACTCCTCCCACCTATCTTCTAACCAATAAAATGGGCCAAGGCAGTTCCTTTATTAGCCAATGACCTTCCTCCATCATTTCCCCTTTTTCTGTGTAAACAAAAAAAGGCTTTAACTTTAACATAGCAAAATTACATATAACAAAACAGTTATCAAGTAAAAGTTACAATAATCTTTATCATAACTAAGGAAAACTATAACTATAACTAACTATTCTTAACTCCATCAAAGATTCCAGAAAGATACAATACTACCTAAGCAAACAAGAAAAAAGCAACTTTTAAAACTCTAGAAATGACAGAGACATCTTGCTGCCTGGACAGTCACCCAAAGTTCCTCTGTACCGTTGGGGCATCCATCTTCAGCCTTCAGGCCCATGGTATCCAGCAGACATTTCCATAAAGCAGGAAAATTCAAAGTCAGTTCAGTCACTATCTGTTGTGTCCTGCAGAATGTCTCGCAGACTCTTTCATGAATCAGGAACCCCGAAAGATCATCTCACCTTAGGCAAGTTCAGTAGTCCTCTCTCTGTGGGTTCTCTGTGTCCAGTTTATGCAATAGTCCAGGCAAGAGCAGTTTCTTGCCCAAATGGCTATCAAACTCCATAACGAGCCTCTTCGATGCCCATCTTCTTCTTGAAGTAGATTGGTGCTGCCAGGAGCAGAGTGTCTCATTGTCATGAAAAGTCCTCAGTTATTAAAACATTAAATGTCCTATTCTGTAATCTTTGAAAGACATGAAGAATGTCTATCTAAAATATATCTCTATATATCTAGAAAATACTAACTAACATGACTACAAACTTGACTATTATGATTATCTATTAACTACCTATATACATTACATTTTTAAATGAACTACAAAATCACAATACCTTAATAAAGATCAGAAATACATATACATATAACAAAATTGACCTTAAATCTCTATCAATAAAGCAAAATCTATACTAAGGCAAATTATTCATATCTATATCATATCCCCCTTTAAATGTAAAAGAACGTTTATAAACCATAATTGGGAACATGGGCGCAGTTTTTTCTCTCCAAACTGCTTCCTGCTGAATGGGGGCGTCGTTAATTAGGTCTTTCATGGTATAACCTGTGTGCTAGTTTCATCTCAGTTGGCAGTTGAGCAAAGCAATTTTTTGAAGGCGTGCACTGGAACCATTCAGGAGGACGTGGTCTATCATACCACATTGGGATGGAAGCAATCCACAGACTCTCACCCTCTGTGTAAACAAAATAAGAAACTCCTTTCCAAAGCATCATGTCCTTAGATCCAAATTTCAAAGTCACAGGTGTTACGCGAGGTCCTCCCACTCCTCCAGCCTATCGCCACTGAGATACCAGCCCATTGGGGTGTGGTCTCTCTCCCTTTAAAAAAGTGGCCACTTCCCTCTCCTCTCTCTCTTCACTTCCTGCTCCGCTGGTGACTAGACTCCCTTCCTGGTTGCGCAGAGGGCTGACGGTGATCTGTAAGTTTTTTCCCCTTTAAATAAATACCACCCTATTAATCATAATTCCAAACTGGTGTGGCATTGTTTATGACTTATGCCTTCAGTTGGTGCCCAACGTTTGGTTTTAGAACCTCTCCTTTCCCCGCTCGGCTGCCGGCCAAGAGTTGGGCTTGGCGGAAGTCCTCCCTTCCTCAGCCGCCGCCAGCAGCCTTGGCCTCCCCACGTGGATTTAAACTCCACAGGCCCGAGTAGTCTCTGCCGCGTGGTTTGCTCTTTTCTGAGTCGTTTTTAAATCTCTCTTGCAAGCACAGCTCTTAAGTGGCACAAACCAGAGCACGTGGTTGCTGAAAGCTGCAACCCCTCAGGGTGACTCTGTCACATGGAGGCATAAGTGGCTTCCAGGTTACTCTTCTCTACGCCTGGATTCTGGGTTTCTGGTTCCGTCTCTGGAATTGATTTAATTACATTTACTTTGTTGAGAAACTTACATTTTCCAGTTTTTAACAAATACTAGGCGGACTCTGAAACAGGACACTATTTTCGTTGTGACTTGGCAACAGCTCCACCTGCTGAATAATAGGTAATATGGCAGTTTTCATTTCCAAAGCGAATTTTACTGTTCTGGTTACCAATACAATGGGTTATATCATGCAAGGTTTATATGACTATGGGGATAACTTAATTTACTGGTTACTAGGTTTCAGTATTCTTTTGAATATTCTATCATTCAGGAAGATCATGGCACTCCTAAGAACCAAACAATCTTTACTAGAAACTCATGTAGGTCAGGAGATTCAGGATTCAAAAGAGATAATAATAAAGACAATAATAAAAAGACTTGAAATGATTGAAGAAATGATTGGAGCTGGTGAACAGAGTAATAAGACACAAGGACAGGATACAATGCCAACACCAGCTATTAGAACTGGCTTACCCAAGGTATTAGCGGCATACCCTATACTTAATTCTGACAAAGTGTCAACTTCTAAAGGCTCAAAGGGAGTCAGAGAAGCTAGATGGACACCAATAGCAATGAATGATCTAAAAGAAATTAAGCAAGCTATTGTTAATTTTGGCTTGCACTCTGCATATGTAAAGGAAATGATAAGGACTTGGGCTTCTAATGCTAGAGCTACACCCCATGATTTCCATCAGTTAGTGTCTGCAGTTTTAGATAATGGACCTTCCTTGATGTTTGGAATTTATTTCAGAGAAGAATCCAAACATATGGAACAGCAAGGAAGAGCAAAAGGTGTCGAGGTATCCCAAGATCAAATTCTTGGTGCAGGAGAATATGCTGATCCACAGGTCCAAGCTCTTTATGATGATGAAGTACTGTGCCTATGTCACCAAGCAGCTTTAAATGCTTGGAATAGGATATAAGATCCAGCAAAAAGGGTTGAATCATATACTAGAATTAGGCAGGGACCGAGAGAACCCTTTATTGACTTTTTGCAAAGATTAATTAAGGCTCTGGACATAGGGGTAACAGATCCAGAAGCTAGAAGAATACTTCTTGAATCTCTAGCTTTTGAGAATGCAAACATAGAATGCAAAAAGATAATTGGGCCTTTAAAGTCTAGATCAGCACCTATGGATGAATGGATTCAGCATACGATGAATGTTGAGATGTTTAGCTATAACGATGAACCTTGGGTAGGAGAAGTGATTTCCACAGCAATGAGGAGACATCAAACTGCCAGGTGTTTTAATTGTGGTAAATTAGGACACCTGAAAAGGGATTGCAGGCACAGAATTTCTAGGAATATTATCTCCTCTGGGAATGACAAAAATAGGAGACCTAGGCCTTCAGGTATATGTAGGAGATGCGGTAAAGGCCGACATTGGTCCGATGAATGCAGGTCAACAACAGAAAAACAAGGCAACCCGATACAGTCGGGAAACTCCTTGAGGGGGCTCCTGCAGGCCCCCAAGCCAACAGTGGCCCAGTCATTCCCAGTCACAGTGGAGAACATGCCTCACCAAGAAAATTAAAAGCTCCAATTTCTGCTATAAAAAGTAATACTGGTCTAAATGATGAAATACGTGTGGAAGATGAGTCAAAAAAAAAAACAGTAGGACACAGTAAACGTATATTTTGGCAGACTTCTATTAATGATCAAAGACCAAAGCTAAGAGTCTGTATAAATGGCACTTTTATTGAAGGCTTATTAGACACAGGTGCGGATGTAAGTATCATTACCCCAGAATCTTGGCATCCGAATTGGCTTCTTCAAGAGGTAGATGTTCAGTTCCTGGGAATTGGAACCCTATCTCCTGTAAAACAAAGCACAAGATGGGTTGAATTCATAGGGCCCGAAGCACAAATAGGAAGACTAAGGCCATATATAGCCAATAATGCCATAAATTAATGGGGCCGTGACCTGCTACAGCAATGGAATACCCAGATTAACATTCCTGTAGTTCCAGGAACTCATAATTCTGGGAAGGATATGATGAGGTATTATGGAAAAAGGTCACCAGCCATTCAGGCTATACAAGAACATACAGCAAATACCAAACATTTAGAGGTACCAACAGCCCTACCTTTAAAATGGCTAACTGAGAAGCCAATATGGATCAAACAGTGGCCTCTAGCTGAAGATAAACTACAGGCACTGGAACAGCTGGTGCAAGAACAACTAGATGCTCATCATATTGAAGAATCAACCAGCCCATGGAATTCTCCTGTGTTTGTTGTAAGAAAGAAATCTGGTAAATGGAGAATGGTGCCAGATCTAAGAGCTGTCAACAAAGTAATTCAACCTATGGGCCCACTACAATGGAAATCCTTTGCCTTCTCTGTTACCAAAAGGATGGCCTCTTATAGTTATTGATTTGAATGATTGTTATTTTCACTATACCGTTACAAGAAAAGGATAGAGAAAAATTTGCCTTCACAGTGCCTACTTATAATAATTCTCAGCCTAATAGGAGATATCAATGGACTATCCTCCCACAGGATATGCTCAATAGTCCTACATTGTGCCAATATTTTGTAATTAAGCCATTGGAAATAATTTGTAAACAATTCCCCAAGTCCATAATTTATCATTACATGGATGACATCTTGTTATCTGATTCAAATAAAGATACTTTAGAAAGGCTGTTTGAAGAAGTAAAGAAAGTCTTGCCTAGGTGGGGATTACAAATTGCCCCTGAAAAGATTCAAAGAGGAAACTCTATTAATTACCTAGGTTACAGAATATGGTTAGAGAAAATTAAAACGCAAAAGGCACAAATTAGGAGAGACAGGTTAAAGACTCTTAATGACTTCCAAAGATTGTTAGGAGACATTTCCAGTCTACTACCAGCTGTTGGGATAACACCTGATCTAATAGTTCATTTAAACAAAACCTTAGATGGTGATAAACATTTGAATAGTCCAAGAAAACTGACAGCTGAAGCAGAAAAGGAACTGACAATGATTGAGGAAAAATTACAGGAGGCACATGTGGATAGGGTGAACCCAAATTTTAGCTGCATCCTAGTCATATTGCCTTGCAGAATTTCTCCTACAGGGATTCTAATGCAGAGGGAAGGTATTATTTTAGAGTGGATATTTATACCTAATAAACCAAGTAAAAAATTAAAAAATTATGTGGAAAAATATCTGAATTAATTATAAAAGGTAAGCTGAGACTTCGTCAACTAGCAGGTATAGACCCAGCAGAAATTATAGTGCCTTTTACTACTGAAGAAATAAAAAAGTTATGGGAAGACAATAATGAACCACGGCAAAGAGTTTGTGCTAATTTTTTGAGAGAAATTAATAGCAACTATCCCAAAAGTGGTATACTTAACCTCATAAAAAGAACTTCTTGGGTTCTTCCTAGAATTGTACGTGGTACTCCAATAGCTGCAGCCCGTACGTTCTATACTGATGCAAATAAATCAGGGAAAGCAGGTTACAAGTCAGATGAATTGAGTAAGTTGAACAAAGCCCTTATAATTCTGTCCAGAAGGCAGAATTATATGCCATTCTTATGGTGCTAAGGGATTTTAAAGAACCTCTTAATATAGTTACAGATTCACAATATGCAGAAAGAGTTATCTTGCATGTTGAAACCGCTGAATTTATACCAAATGACACAGAGTTGACTTCATTGTTTATCCAGGTACAAGACATAATCAGGAACAGGCTTTGTCCAATGTACATAACACACATCCGGTCCCATACAGGTCTGCCTGGTCATCTAGCCCAAGGCAATGCTGAGATTGATCAATTATTGATTGGAAGTGTGTTGCAGGCCTCAGAATTTCATAAGAAGCATCATGTCAATAGTAAAGGCCTAAAGAAAGAATTTTCCATTACTTGGCAACAAGCTAAGGACATTATAAAGAGATGTCCTACTTGTTCTTTCTATAATCAAACACTGTTGCCTGCAGGGAGTAACCTAAAGGGTACTAAGAGAAATGAAATCTGGCAGATGGATGTGTTCCACTTTATGGAATTTGGTAAATTAAAATATGTACACCACACCATAGACACGTATTCAGGTTTTCAATGGGCTACTGCCTTGAGCTCAGAAAAGGCTGATTCAGTAATCACACATTTATTGGAAGTTATGGCCATCATGGGTATACCTGCGCAAATAAAGACAGATAATGGTCCAGCATATGTATCTAAGAAAATGAAATGCTTTTTTGATTATTATAATATAAAACACATTACAGGTATACCAAATAATCCTACAGGTCAGGCAGTTATAAAAAGATCAAATCGTACTATAAAGGATATGCTGAACAAACAGAAAGGGACCGAAAATACCCCCAGAAATGGATTACATAATGCTTTATTAACCTTGAATTTTCTTAACGCCAATGAGAAAGGAACGACAGCAGCAGATAGACATTGGATAATGGAAAAGTCTGCTGAACTAAACCAACCGATTTATTTCAAAGATGTGCTGACCTCTCAGTGGAAGCCAGGAGATGTGCTACGTTGGGGAAGGGGTTTTGCTCTTGTTTCCACAGGGGAAGAAAAATTGTGGATACCATCAAAATTAATAAAGTTTCGATTTGAAGAGGAGAAACCTCTTGGAAAGGAGAAATGACAACTCATCCACAATGATGATATTCATACAGGTGGTAAGAAAAACATATAGAATGGGGGCAGGGTTCTGTTCTTATCTCCACAGGAAAACACTCATCTTTGAGAAATTCAAGGGACCCTGGATGTTTGGATACTGACAGATGGAAAAAGAACTGGCCTTGGAGCAAAGAAATGCCCATACCTCAACCACTGACTGAGATACAGAGCATGCATCAATGGATAAAACAGGACTGTCATATCCTGCCAAGACAAGGTAAGATAGTTTTGAAAAGTTGCTTGCCTTTGAAAATGGTATGTCAGTTATGTTAGGCCTTAGCCAAAGTTGGTTGCTTCAACGCTGCAAACGTGACTTTGGGTGATTGCCCAGGTAGCTAGTTGTCTCTGTGATTTGTTGCATGTTTTGGAAGTCATTTGATTGCACTTCCTATTACTCAGGTAACATTATTTCCCTTCTCAGATCTTCGATGGGGTTGAAGACTATATAAATGTAGTTACTTTCCACTCATGACTTGGCCAAGCTATTTATTATACTAGACTTAAGCTAGTTAGAATCGGATATTTGTACTTATTGTATATAATTTCATAGTAGGTTCAGAACTCTCTTATTTAAACAAAAAAGGGAGGTGTTACAGGAGGTCCTCCCACTCCTCCAGCCTATCACCGCTGAGATACCAGCCCATTAGGGCGTGGTCTCTCTCCCTTTAAAAAAGTGGCCACTTCCCTCTCCTCTCTCTCTTCACTTCCTGCTCCGCAAGCGACTAGACTCCCATCCTGGTTGCGCAGAGGGCTGACTGTGATCTGTACATTTTTTCCCCTTTAAATAAATACCACCCTATTAATCATAATTCCAAACTGGTGTGGCAGTGTTTATGACTTACGCCTTCAAGAACCCAGCAACCTCACAACAGGAGGACATGAACACCTTAATCAAGAAGAAGTAGAAAAAACTGACTTTTTAATTTGCGTGTTCTCTCTCTGTCGTTTGATTTTGGATAGGGCTTTATCAATCTTGTTGATTTTCTCCAGGAACCAGCTTTTTGTTTCATTGATTCTTTGGATTGTTTTCTGTGTTTCTATTTTGTTGATTTCAGCCCTCAATTTGATTATTTCCAGTCTTCTACTCCTCCTAGGTGAGTCTGCTTCTTTTTTTTCTAGAGCTTTCAAGTGGGCTGTTAAGTCTCCAATAGGTGCTTTCTCTGTTTTCTTTAGGTGGGCACTTAGTGCTATGAACTTTCCTCTCAGGACTGCTTTCATAGTGTCCCATAAGTGTCCAAAAACACTAAGTGTCCAAAAACACCAAGGATAACCTTTGCTGGAGAGGCTGTGGAGGAAGGGGTACCCTCATCCATTGCTGGTGGGAATGCAATCTTTTGCAACCACTGTGGAAGTCAGTGTTTCGGTTTCTCAGGAAATTCGGGATCAACCTACCCCTGGACCCAGCAATACCACTCTTGGGAATATACCCAAGAGATGCTCTATCAAATGACAAAAGCATTTGTTCAACTATGTTCATAGCAGTATTATTTGTAATAGCCAGAACCTGGAAACAACCTAGATGCCCTTCAATGGAAGAATGGATGAAGAAAGTATGGAATATATACAAGCTAGAGTACTACGCTGCAGTAAAAAACAATGACTTCTCAAATTTTGCATGCAAATGGATGGAAATAGAAAACACTATCCTGAGTGAGGTGTCCCAGACCCCAAAAGATGAATATGGGATGTACTCACTCATAATTGGTTTCTAGCCATAAATAAGGACCACGGAGTCTACAATAGGTGAACCTAAAGAAGGTAAGTAAGAAGGTGAACCCAAGGAAAAACATATAGTTGTCCTCTTGGCTAAGGGAAGTAGACCAAATTGCCAGGGAGAAAATGGGATCTTGGGGGTGGGGTGGGATGGGGGTAAGGGGAGATGGGGAGAGAAAAGGTAGAAGGGAAGGAGGGGGGACCTGGGGAAACAGGAGAATTGGGATAAAGGAAAGGTGGATAGGGGAGCACGGAACCACAATTCTTAGTTAAGGGAGCCACTTTAGGGTGGGCAAGAGACTTGACCCTAGAGGGGCTCCCTAGTGCCCAAGATGAGGTTCCCAGTTACTTCCTTGGGCAGCTGAGGATTGGGAACCTGAAATGACCCTATCCTAGAGCAATACTGACGAATATCTTGCATATCATCATAGAATCTTCATCTGGTGATGGATAGAGATAGAGACAGAGACCCACACAGGAGCTCTGGACTGAGCTCCCAAGGTCCCAAGGAGGAGCAGAAGGAGGGAGAACATGAGCAAAGAATTCGGGACCACGAGGCGTGCATCCACCCACTGAGACAGTGGAGCTGATCTACGGGGAGCTCACCAAGGCCAGCTGGACTGTGACCGAAAAAGCATGGGATAAAACCAGACTCTCTGAACATGGCGAACAATGAGGGCTGATGAGAAGCCAAGGACAATGGCAGGGGGTTTTGATCCTACTTAATGTGCTGGCTTTGTGGAAGCCTAGCCAGTTTGGATGTTCACCTTCCTAGATATGGACGGAGAAAGGAGGACCTAGGACTTAACACTGGGCAGGGAACCCGGACTGCTCTGTGGACTGGAGAGGGAGGGAGAGAGGAGTGTGGGGAGGGGGAGAAGGGTGGGAGGAGGGGGAGAAGGGTGTGAGGAGTGGGAGAAGGGTGGGAGGAGGAGAAGGGAAATGGGAGGCTGGGAGGAGGTGGAAACTTGTTTTTTGTTTATGTTTTTTTTCTTCTTTTCGCAATAAAAAAAGAATAAATCTATGAAAAAAAACTGACTTTATGAAAGTGATAGAGGCCCTTAAACAGCATATAAAAAACGCCCTTATAGAAATGGATGAGAAGTATAACAGAAAGTTTGAGGAATTGAATAAATCAGTGAATGATACCCTAGGAAACCAAGGAAAAACAATCAAGCAGATAATGGAAACAGTTCAAGACTTGAAAACTGAAATGGAGGCAAAGAAGAAAACACAAACAGAGGGCCGGCTAGACATGGAAAATCTAGGTAAATGAATAGAGACTACAGAAACAAGCATAACTAGCAGAATATAAGAGATAGAAGAAAGAATCTCAGATTCTGAAGATAACATAGAGAAAATATACACACTGATCAAAGAAAACAGCAAGTCCGAAAAACTCTCATCACAAAACATTCATGAAACATGGGACACAATAAAAAGACCAAACCTAAGAATAATTGTAGTAGAAGAAGAGAAGTGCAGCTCAACGGTCCAGAAAATATACTTAATAAAATTATAGAAGAAAACTTTCCCAACCTGAAGAAAGATGTACCTATGAAGGTTCAAGAAGCATACAGAACACCAAATAGGCTGGATCAAAAAAAAAATCCCTCACCATATAATAATCAAAACACAAAATATACAGACTACAGAAAGAATATTAAGAGCTGCAAAGGAAAAAGGCCAAGTTACTTATAAAGGTAAACCTATTAGACTTACACCTGACTTCTCAATGGAAACCATGAAAGCCAGAAGGTCCTGGATAGACGTACTGCAAAAACTAAGAGACCATGGATGCAAGCCCAGACTACTATACCCAGCCAAGCTTTCATTCACTATAAATGGAGAAAACAAAATTTTCCAGGATAAAAACAAATTTATACAATTCGTAGCCACAAATCCTGCCTTACAGAAAATAATAGAAGGAAAATCACTAACAAAGGAGTCCAACAATGACCACAATAACTCAGACATCTAGAGACCCTTCACCAGCGCAACTCAAAGAAGGGAAACACACAAACTCTACTACTAAAAAAGTGACCGGAGTTAACAACCACTGGTCATTAATATCACTTAATGTCAATGGACTCAACTCACCTATAAAAAGGCACAGGCTAAGAGATTGGGTACAAAAACAGGATCCAACATTCTGCTGTTTACAAGAAACACACCTCAACCACAAAGACAGGCAACTACTCAGAGTAAAGGGCTGGGAAAAGGCTTATCAAGCAAATGGACCTAAGAAACAAGCAGGCGTGGCCATACTAATTTCTAACAAAGTTGACTTCAAACTTAAATCAATCAGAAGAGATGGAGAGGGACATTTTATACTCATAACAGGAACAATTCATCAGGATGAAGTCTCAATCCTGAATATCTACACCCCTAATATAAAAGCACCCACCTACGTAAAAGAAACATTACTGACACTCAAGGCAGCCATCAAACCACACACACACACTAATTTCAGGAGACTTCAACACTCCTCTCTCACCAATGGACAGGATAATCAAACAGAAACCTAACAGAGAAATTAGAGAATTAATGGAGGTAATGAATCAAATGAACTTAACAGATATCTATAGATTATTCCACCCAAATAGGACAGAATATACCTTCTTCTCTGCGACTCATGGAACCTTCTCGAAAATTGACCACATACTCGGTAGCAAAGCTAACTTACAGAGTTACAAAAAAATATTAGTAACCACCTGTGTCTTATCAGATCACCATGGATTAAAGGTAGAATTCAACAACAATGCTACCCCCAGAAAGCCTACAAACTCATGGAAACTGAACAGTCAACTACTGAACCATACCTGGATTAAGGAAGAAATAAAGAAAGAAATTAAAGTCTTCCTTGAATTCAATGAAAATAAAGATACAACATACTCGAACTTGAATTCAATTAAAATAAAGATACAACATACTCGAACTTGAATTCAATGAAAATAAAGATACAACATACTCGAACTTATGGGACACTATGAAAGCAGTCCTAAGAGGAAAGTTCGTCGCACTAAGGGCCCACTTAAAGAAAACAGGGAAAGCACATATTGGAGACTTAACAGCCCACCTGAAAGCTCTAGAAAAAAAAAGAAGCAGACTCACGTAAGAGGAGTAGAAGACTGGAAATAATCAAACTGAGGGCTGAAATCAACAAAATAGAAACACAGAAAACAATCCAAAGAATCAATGAAACAAAAAGCTGGTCCCTGGAGAAAATCAACAAGATTGACAAACCACTATCCAAACTAATCAAACGGCAGAGAGAATACGCAAATTAATAAGATCAGAAATGAAAAGGGGGACATAACCACAGACACAGAGGAAATTAAGAGAATCATTAGATCTTACTACAAAAGCCTGTATAACACAAAACTGGAAAATGTAAAAGAAATGGACACTTTTTTAGATACATACCATAACCAAAGTTAAACCAGGACCAGGTGAACAATCTAAATAGACCTGTTGGTCGCGAAGAATTAGAAGCTGTTATCAAAATCCTCCCTAACAAAAAAAGCCCAGACCAGATGGTTTCAATGTGGAATTCTACCAGAACTTCCAAGAAGAGTTAATACCTATACTCCTTAATGTATTCCACAATATAGAAGCAGAAGGGTCATTACCAAATTCCTTTTATGAAGCTACAGTTACTCTGATACCAAAACCACACAAAGACTCAACCAGAAAAGAGAATTACAGGCCAATAACACTCATGAACATCGACGCAAAAATCCTCAACAAAATACTGGCAAACCGAATCCAAGAACACATCCGAAAAATTATCCATTATGATCAAGTAGGCTTATTCCAGAGATGCAGGGCTGGTTCAACATACGAAAATCTATCAATGTAATCCAGCATAAAAATAAACTGAGAGAAAAAAACCATATGATCATTTCATTAGATGCTGAAAAAGCATTTGACAAAATTCAACATCCATTTATGATAAAAGTATTGGAGAGATTAGGGATACAAGGGTCATACCTAAATATAATAAAAGCTATATACAGCAAGCTGACAGCTAACATCAAATTAAACGGAGAAACTCAAAGCCATCCCGCTAAACTCAGGAACACGACAAGGCTGTCCACTCTCGCCATACCTCTTCAATATAGTGCTTGAAGTTCTAGCAATAGTAATAAGACAACATAATGCGATCAAGGGTATTCGAATGGGAAAGTAAGAAGTTATACTTTCGATATTTGCAGATGATATGATAGTGTACATAAGCGACCCCCAAAACTCCACCAAAGAACTTATACAGCTGATAAACAGCTTTAGTAATGTGGCAGGATACAAGATCAACTCCAAAAAATCAGTTGCCCTCTTATACACAAAGGATAGGGAAGCAGAGTGGAAAATCAGAGAAGCTTCACCATTCACGATAGCCACAAACAGCATAAAATATCTTGGCGTAAATCTAACCAAGGAAGTGAAAGATCTATTTGACAAGAACTGTTAGTCTTTAAAGGAAGAAATTGAAGAGGATACCAGAAAATGGATGGACCTCCCTTGCTCTTGGATTGGGAGGATCAACATAGTAAAAATGGCAATTCTACCAAAGGCAATTTATAGATTCAATGCAATCCCCATTAAGGTCCCATCAAAATTCTTCACAGATCTGGAGAGGACAATAATCAACTTTATCTGGAAAAACAAAAAACCCAGGATAGCCAAAACAATCTTATGCAATAAAGGATCTCTGGAGGCATTACCATCCCTGACTTCAAACTCTATTACAGAGCTACAGTAATGAAAGCAATGTGGTACTGGCATAAAAACAGAGAATTCGACCAATGGAATCATATAGAAGACCCAGATTTTAACCCACAAACCTATGAACACCTCATTTTCGATAAAGGAGCTAAAGGTATACGTTGGAAGAAAGAAAGCATCTTCAACAAATAGTGCTGGCACAACTGGATGTCAACCTGTAGAAGAATGAAAATAGACCCATATCTATCACCATGCACAAAACTCAAGTCCAAATGGATTAAAGACCTCAATATCAGCCTGAACACACTGAACTTGATAGAAGAGAAAGTGGGAACTACCCTACAATTGATGGGTACAGGAGATAACTTCCTATGTATAACCCCAGCAGCACAGACATTAAGGGCAACATTGAATAAATGGGACATACTAAAACTGAGAAGCTTCTGTAAAGCAAAGGACACTGTCACTAAGATAAAAAGGCATCCTACTGACTGGGAGAAGATCTTCACCAACCCCGCAACAGACAAATGTCTGATCTCCAAAATATATAGAGAACTCAAGAAACTAGACTTTAAAATGCTAATTAACCCAATTGAAAAATGGGGCACTGAACGGAACAGAGAATTCTCAACAGAAGAAGTTCAAATGGCCAAAAAATACTTATGGTCATGCTCAACTGCCTTAGCCATCAGGGAAATGCAAATTAAAACAATTTTGAGATATCATCTTACACCTGTCAGAATGACTAAAGTCAAAAACACCAAGGATAGCCTTTGCTGGAGAGGCTGTGGAGGAAGGGGTACCCTCATCCATTGCTGGTGGGAATGCAATCTTGTGCAACCACTGTGTAAATCAGTGTTTCGGTTTCTTAGGAAATTCAGGATCAACCTTCCCCTGGACCCAGCAATACCACTTTTGGGAATATACCCAAGAGATGCCCTATCATATGACAAGAGCATTTGTTCAGCTATGTTCATAGCAGTATTATTTGTAATAGCCAGAACCTGGAAACAACCTAGATGCCCTTCAATGGAAGAATGGATGAAGAAAGTATGGAATATATATATACATTAGAGTACTACGCTGCAGTAAAAAACAATGACTTCTCAAATTTTGCATGCAAATGGATGGAAATAGATAACACTATCCTGAGTGAGTTATCCCAGACCCCAAAAGATGAACATGGGATGTTGTAGTAATAAGGGCGGCGGGGCTGCATTCCCAGCACCCTAGCCGCCTGCATGGCTAGCTTATGCCCCAAAATAGTTACACAGACACTGTATTCTTTTAAGCACTGCTTGGCCCATTCTCTTCTAGGCTAATTCTCACATATTAATTTAGCCCATTTCTAATCATCTGTGTATGGCACCCCAAGGTGCACTTACCAGGAAGATTCTAGCCTATGTCCATCCTGGGTCGGAGCTTCATCCCGGGTGCGGGGCATGGCGTCTCTCTCAGGCGTCTCCTCCCGAGGGGAGAGCTCTCGAATCTGAGCTCACTTCCTCTTCCTCCTAGCGTTCTGTTCTGTTTCCACCTCCCACCTATATTCTAACCAATAAAATGGGCCAGGGCAGTTCCTTCATTAGCCAATGACCTTCCTCCATCAGGATGTACTCACTCATAATTGGTTTCTAGCCATAAATAAGGGTCACAGAGTCTACAATTGGTGAACCTAAAGAAACTAAATAAGAAGGTGAACCCAAGGAAAAACATATAGTTATCCTCTTGGCTATCGGAAGTAGACAAAATTGCCGTGGAGAAAATTGGGATCTTGGGGGAGGGTTGGGATGGGGGTAAGGGGTGATGGGGAGAGAAAAGGTAGAAGGGAATGAGGGGGGGACTTGGGGAAACAGGAGGATTGGGATAAAGGAAGCTTGGATAGGGGAGCACAGAACCACAATTCTTAGTTAAGGGAGCCACTTTAGGGTTGGCAAGAGACTTGACCCTAGAGTGGCTCCCAGGAGCCCATGGTGATGTCCCCAGTTAGTCCCTTGGGCAACTTTGGATAGGCAACCTGAAATGACCCTATCCTATAGCAATACTGACTAATATCTTGCATACCACCATAGAACCTTCATCTGGTGATGGATGGAGACAGAGACAGAGACCCACACTGGAGCACTGGACTGAGCTCCCAAGGTCCCAATGAGGAGCAGAAGGAAGGAGAAGATGAGCAAGGAAGTCAGGACCACGAGGGGTGCACCCAACCACTGAGACAAGGGGGCTGATCTATTGGGAGCTCACCAAGGCTAGCTGGACTGTGACTGAAAAAGCATGGGATAAAACTGGACTCTCTGAACATGGCGAACAATGAGGACTGTTGAGAAGCCAAGGACATTGGCACTGGGTTTTGACCCTACTTCATGTTCTGGCTTTGTGGGAGCCTAGCCAGTTTGGTGTTCACCTTCCTAGACATGGACGGAGGGGGGAGGACCTTGGACTTTCCACAGGGCAGGGAACCCTGACTGCTCTATGGACTGGAGAGGGAGTGGGAGAGGAATTTGGGGGAGGGGAGAAGGGTGGGAGGAGGGGGAGGGAAATGGGAGGCTGGGAGGAAGCGGATACTTTTTTTTTCCTTTTCTCAATAAAAATAAATAAATAAATAAAAATAAATATGAAATGCTATGGAAATTCCTTTTCAGTTCTTGTCTTTAATGTATTCTGTGTGCTTCTTTTATATGTGTGGGTGAGTCTTTCATTTGTATGGGACTGTTTTTTTTTTTCTAAGAACACATTGAAGGTCTTGTTTTCACCGTTGACTTGGGATTCTTCTCCCTAACCTGTGCATAGAAGTTCAAGGTTTGATTTCTCCATGGTATCCCACAGTAACAACAATGTCTATACATGTACTCTGCCAAATAAGTTACATCTCCAGGCCCACAGCTCACTATCTGATGATGATATCACCTGAGGTCTGCGGCCCCTGTAAGAAAGATTACTTTTCCCAAGTGTATTTACGTACATTTTCTTAATATTAGCAAAAGTGCTTTTTATCTCTTGGTGAGGTCATGAAGCCACTGTCAAGTAAGTATGGAGGCTATTATGGAATATTTTGGAAGCAGGAAGGATTCCTTGAGGAATTAAATGTTTTCTTACTTCTTATGGATGTGATGTTATTTTTACTTTAGCTTTGTCCAGAAGGACAGCGATCCACTAATCCACACAGACAGATAGGGACTAGGGAGAAGAGTTCACACGTGGGAAAGCCAGAGCTCAGCTGCTCCTTCTCTAGTGTTGTCCTGGAATTAGAGAAGTTCACTCTTCCAGCTAATGGTGCCACTTCCTAACAACCTCAAGTTCAGAACTTTCCTCTTTCCAGGTGACATGATAATTATGGGTCTAGAGAGAGATGAGCTGATGACATTTCTTCCCTATAACTACTTCTTAGGGCCTCATTCCAAATGGATGTTTATCCAAGGTCCTGGCAGGTGAGTGCTTCATTTTCTCTTCATTAATAGTGAGAGTTGTAAGTGGTAGAAGGAAGCAGAGTTTTTCTGTAATAAAATGATTAGAGAATTTTCTGTTTAGAATTTATTTTTGAGCCTAATTGTATCAATAGTAAACACCACAGATTACACTGTGGTGTAATGATTTGTAAAAGAAAATAGATTTCCCATGCTATGGCTTCGGATTGTAATGTATGTGATGTAGAAGGTGGCATTTTGGAAAGAGGACAGTGCCTAGCAGAAGTGTGGATAGAGAGACAGGGAAGGGTGAAAGGGTGAAGGTGATCAATGAGTATTATGTATTGAATGAAAATATAATGAAGTCTCTCTTTTTACAGTAAATGTTCATTCATATCTCTGTAAAATGTGACCGCAAATAGAGTATTTTAATGAGCATATCTGCCTATGGATTCTCCCGGCGGTGTACTCTTATAATTCTATAAATGCGGTTCCTTCTAGCTAATGGCACCTGTGTTAAATTTCCATCCCTCTCACAAAACACCTGAAATGGCTTAGAGGGTAAAACATAAAGAACACACATTCATTGGTCTGCAGGGGTACATTGATAATACTAAGATATATATATATATATATATATATATATATATATATATATATATTCACATATAAATTATATTTTATATTTTCTATTTTTTTTTACTTTTCTCAAACCTATGAATTTATTTATATGGAACTTCATCAGGACTATGCAACAAATATTAACTAATTTAGTGTTTATCAGTATTTTTCTGTTATGTTATGTTTGTGTATACTTAGGAATTCTTAGTAAAGTTTAATTTCATGACTTAGTAAAATGTAAGATGGTCTTAACATTATATTAATAAGATTAAAATTTTTCCTACATTTTTTTATTCTACTGTAATAATTTCTAATGAAGTAGATCTTTTTTGGTCATCTCAAAAGTATCTAGAATTATACTTCACTTTTAATCAAATTCTTTTTTCTCTTCATATTTTATTTTCCTAAAATAGAAAACAAACTATATAAATTGTTTTAATGTTATTCTTACAAAAATGTAAACTGAATAATTTTTAGTAGAAGTTTCAGTGGTTTAATTATAATGAACTAATTTTCAATAGTTTTGTAAGTTGAAGATTGTTGCACTGCTACTGACATATTATCGAGGAAGAATTTTATTAGCAGTGAGAAATATTTTAAGTTCTTGAACAGTATCCAATTATTTCAAGTCAAAATACCCGAATTTTTTTAATATTTCAAAATACAAGTGTTAATTAAAATATTCATACAAAATTATGTCAAGTAAATTTAAGTTTAGCTTGTGAATGTCATAAGTCCATTTTAATATTTCTGGAATATCATTTTAATACATACAACAGAATCAAATGGATAGTGAAGTTAGCTGTGGTGGCAACACCTACGAACTCAGCTCTTTGCAGGCTAAGACAGGAGCTTCATAAGTTTGATTGAAGTCAGTCTGAACAAAGGTTGAGCTTCTTCTTTTATCTCCATCTCTCTCACACACAAATACAATTATAATAATATATAATTATAATATATAATATAAATATAAAATGTGGAATTGTGAAGTTGTTGTTTTAAAAATGGAATAAAATGTCAATAAATGTCATTTAATCACTAGACACAGAGCATCCACTCCAAAAAAAACCAAATGATGGAAGCATGAATTTATGTTTGAAATCCTTAAAAAATTTTCAGTTTGTTTTGTCCAAATCACTTTAAGAATCTACACTGATGCTGATGCACTAGGCAGTACCTTCATGGATTTGATCAAGTCATCCAGGAAATAGAGATTTTTTTTAGAAATATATTTGTATAATTCTGTTTTCACTCAATGCTGTTTTATTTACTCATGACAGTAGCCCCAGCAAACAGTATGCTCTTGATCTATTCTTACTCCAGGTAGTCATTTCACACACCCACAGACATACACACACGCACACATGCTCGCATGCATGCATGCATGCACACACATACACACAGAGAAAGAGAGAGATAGAGTGAATGAGAGAGAGACACGCACAGAGACACACAGAACACATACACACACACACACACACACACACACACACACACACACACTTGTCCAGTGAACATTTTCATGTCTTTTTCAGACTGACACCCTGTGACCTGTGATCGAGCTCTGGGTCTGACTGCTTCCCCACAGGCTCTGCAGTGACACTGCTGCTGCTGCTTCATCGCAGGGGAACTGGCTCCAAAGTGTGAGACTGTAAAGTTCTAGTGAGCGTCTGTGTGCTTCCAGTGACAGGTGAGTTTTATTCAATTTCTAAAGAGTACCTGATACTTTAAAATTGTTTAAGAGATGAGGCAAGTGCTATGAATTAATACCTCAAATTAGTAATCACTCTTTATTCCTACTGGCATATCATTTCATAAAAATCTGCTCATGGACCTAATGTGAGTGTCTAAGGTCCTCATCTTTCTGAAATTCCTGAAGACATTTTAATGTTGCTGACAGTGGACAGGACATTAACCAACACCACGTATCTTGTCATCTGAAATCACACAATCACTCCATGTTCTCTCTGAGCAGTCACACTGCATTTACGTCATTGCTCACTAAATATGGTAAAACTTAAAATGAAAATGATAATTCTCATCTAATATGTTTGTATGTTCATTATATCATTATCTCCTCAGAGAAGAATGCAAAGACTAGTATAAATTCATAAAACAAGACAGTTCTAAAATCAAATGCTGTGATAATGAAGGGGGAAAGTGATTTTTCTCAGAACAATGCTGAGCTATGAGATAATAGCTTGTTGTTTTTTTTTTTTCTTTGCACGTTTCTTCAGACAGCTGCCTGCTGCCTGCCCAGTCTATTGGTTGGATCCTTTAGTAGTGATGGCATCCGCACTATTACGAATGTTAATGGACTCTGTTCGGTTTTAGTCCTTACAATTAAGTACAACTTACACTAATGTGAACGCACAACCACTGCATTTTTTCAAATAAAATGAATGACTTTTCTCAGTTTATGGATATGTTGAGAACTCAGTTTGTAGCTGTGATTTTCTGGTTCAGTCTCATCTCCAGTGCACCCCAGAAAAAGATGGCACTTGAGGAATGAGAAGAAGCTTCATTTTCTCTTGGTGATAATATTTATTAAGCAAAGGTTGTGAAGTAGAGATGTTGAAGTCCATAGCCTTGAGATAAGAAAAAAATTTTCGATTACCATCTTTAAGTTCATTATAATCTTTTTATTTTACTTATAGTACATTGCCTTACTAATAAGTTATGTTTGTGTTGTTAATAAAGTGATTATACATATAGAATTTGTCCATTTGCAATTTTCAAATTGGAATGTGCTACAGTTCTTTCCGTTTAGAGACCAAGGTTTGAACTAACTGATGTCTTAATCAGATATTTCTTTCTTCCTTTGATATTTACTTATTTTATTTTCTACATATACATGTTTTACTTGTATGTACATCTGTGTACCACTTGCTTGCAATATCAGAGAAGGCAATAGATTCCCTGACACTAGAGTTACAGATTGTTATGAGCCAGCATGTCATTGCTGGGAATGTAGCACAGGTCATTTGCAAGTGCAAAACATGCTCTGAACGACTCTGTCATCTTTCCAGCCTCTATCCTAAAACATTTTTTTAAAAGAAAAAAACAAACAGAACACTACTGTGCAGATTAAGTGTATACTGGTGGGAGAATCATATGTTTGGTTCTGGCAATTAGACTCATGAATCTATGCCTTTGCCAGATAAAGCTTTTTAAGATAAAATATAATGTATATGTGTGAAATGTATGATTTATTGGCATATTCATGGGGATGTTATCGCATGGTCTCATTTACTGACTTCTGAATTATTTCTATCTATACATGGATACCCATATACATGGAATATAAAGTGAACTTGAAATTGCAGTTGGCCACTCTTTCTCACAGAATCCTAGTTGGTATGGTTTTCTATTTCTTTAACAGAGTTGAATTTAAAGTAACAAATCATACTAATTTGATAAAAAAAAACCTTACTGGTAACCACGTTAAATAACTAATAAAAGTCCCAACTAAGACTATTTGTTGAGATTATAAAAATTGTCTCTGTGTTGTTGAGATATGATAACACTGGGACCCTTGATTTCCACTGCATGGGGAGGAATCTTTTTTAAAACAGAGATTCTAAAAGAGGATCACTATGTGGTCATGTTTGGCAAGTTCATGTTTGTCTCAATGTGTTAAGCAGTGTTTGTCTTGGTGTCACATGCTCTCTCTTATAGGGGTTTTTTGGCTCCACATCTTCAGATGCGAGTATTTACCTGTGTAAACTACAGATATCAGGAAAGCAAAATGGGACCATAGCCAAGAAAGGGTTGATCGTGGGTAGCAATGGAAGGAAGAATAGGATACAAATGATCTTATCATGGAAATGGGAAAGTGTGGGCTCCTTAGAAGGGAGGTGGGAAGTATATTTAGAAGGAGGTGAGAAGAAGGTACAAGGGAGTAGCAGGATATCATTGATATGAATCAGAAAAAGAGAAAATGTTGATTTCTTTGTTAAAGAGGAGGATTTAATTACAGAAGATAGAATAGGTAGGTAAAGTATCAAGGGATGGATGAAAAACCCCAAGAAAATCATACTATTGATGATTTATCCCCCACCACTGCTGTGAAAAATAAAGAAAAATAACGTTTGTCTTGATCGCTGTGAGTTAGTTCTTTAAACCATAAATAGAGTTCACACAAGTTTTAAATGGGATGGGAAGTAAACTGGGAGACATCTAGGAGAATTTATAACAATAACGGTTACACAATTAATAGGGTGTGGAAAGTGCACTAATGAACTCCAACTGTATCATTGTCTTTAATTCCAGATTCTAGGGAGGTGAGTTCATTGAAAAATAAAAATAGATGAATTGAGATAGACATACCACTGATTAAAATATTGGATTTTCATGAATTATCAACTGTAAATCATTAGAATTATGAATGAAATCATGAATAGTTGTAAAATGGAGCTTAGGAAAATTATGAACTAAGAGACTGACTCACCTCACTGTTTTGGATTTCTTTTGTGAGTTTTTCCCAGATCAATATAATTCTTAATCAGTTGTACAAATATGATTATGTTCCTCTATTCTCATCACTGCTGTTTTCAGTGTTAACTATAAAATGAGACAATGTAAGTCAAATCATTTGGATTCAATTTCTAAGGCATGCAGTCTAGGTGCAATACAGGCACATAAAGTGTGCATTCTGCATAGGCTATGGCTAAGAATGCATTTAGCATTCTCAATATGTTGCACGTCCAGGAGAAATATTGAGACTATTTAGAAACATAGGCCATGTCTAATATGAAACTTCAAAAATTAAAAATATGTATTAGTTAAGAATAAATAGGCAAAACAGAATGATGATATAGACATACTGACCAATTAATCAAAAGTTTGGTGAATATTATTTTTTTCAGATATTTGAAATAGATTTCCACAACCATCTGTGTTGGGATCTGGTGCCCTATTGAGGAAGATAGCTGGTCAGTCGTCCTCATCAAATTAGACCATGAAACCGAAGATTGACAAGGCCAACAGAACAACAACATATGGAATGCTAATGCATACTTCAGCATTGCCAGGGCATAAATTTCATTCTTTCTTTTTATGTTTTTAAGATGAATAGAATTTCTACATATGTCCTCATTAAGTATTGTCCTTAATTTCCAAGCTGGACTTGGAGTCCTGGCCAATATGTTTCTCCTTGTTTTCTATACTTTCATAATTCTGTGTCACAGACCTAAGTCCATGGACTTGATCTCCTGTCACCTGACCTTCATCCACATAGTGTTGCTCATCACAAAAACCGATATTTGGCATTGGGACATATTTGAATCACTGAACATTGACAATGACTTTAAATGTAAGACAAATTTTTACATAACCAGGGTGTTGAGAGGCCTCTCCATCTGCACCACCTGCCTCCTGAGTGTGTTCCAGGCTGTCACTATCAGTCCCAGTTCCTCTTTGTTGGCAAAATTTAAATATAAACTAAAAAATTACATGATTTCTGCTTTCTTATTTATTTGGTCTTTCAACTTGTTATTAAATTGCAACCATATTTTCTATGCTGGTGCTTTTACTAATGTGAGTGAGACCAACCAGATGAAGGTCACTAAATTCTGTTCACTCTTTCCCATGAACTACATCATCAGGGCACTGATTTTAACAACTACAATCTCCAGAGATGTTGTTCTTATAGGAGTTATGCTGGCTACTAGTGTATACATGGTGATTATCTTGCTCAGACATCAGAGGCAACATAAGCATCTTCACAGCCTCAGCCACCTGAGAGCATCTCCTGAGAAAAGGGCCACCCAGACCATTTTGCTGCTGGTGGTCTCCTTTGTGGTCATGTACTGGGTGGACTTCATCATCTCATCCACTGCAATTTTATTACGGATGTACGATCCAGTCACTCTGAGTGTTCAGAAGTTTGTGATGAATGTCTATCCCACAATTACTCCTCTGATACAAATCAGTTCTGATAACAGAATAACCAATATGCTGAAACACATGCAGTCTATGTGCCATCAGATTTTTAAAAAGAGATAATTTTTCTCATTTTTCATAAAATGATTTATTGTTTTTATATTCATGATTATATTGTCAGCTTGTATGTATCTGTTAATTCCTGGTGCCCACAATGTCAGAAGAGGCCATTGTCTCCCCTCCTGAGTTGGACAGACAGTTGTTTGTGAGGTCTCATTCTGATGCAGCCACAACTGATTTTTCCAAAAAAACACATTCTTTTTAAACTCTGCAATAGTTCAAGTAGAAAATCAAGATTTCTCATATTTTAAATAAAATGTGTGGCATTACACATGAGCATTCTTGTAATATTTCTGCTGCCAAGTGCTGTCAATTCCTTTAACTTCATTCTACACTATAGTTGAAATTTCCACAGGAATTTTCTCTCTCTCTCCTCTTTACTTTATATCATAAATGTTCCCTGATGCTGAGGTCGCTCAAAGGAAGCTCCTTGCTGCTACCAACTCTTTACATTTTTCTTTTGAATTTAATATGCTCTCAGCTATCAAAAATAGATCAAATGTCCCATTGCAGCTTTAGTTCTCTTCTCTAAGTGTAGTTTCTCTTGATCCATAAATACTGTGAATTTAAAATTCCCCTTTTTACTACAGTAACTTAATGAGTCTTCCCTGAAAATCCCATGTGCCTGTGTATTTGTACTTCATCAATACTGAGATATTATTAGTAAAACAAAAATTGTTTGTAGATATTCATGACGTACAGTGTGTTTTTAGTGTACATGTGTTTGCTTGTGTGTGGATAGATGAAGGATATGTGAACCTGTGTATTTGGAGGCCAGGAGACAACGTTTGCTGTTTTCTTTCGAATTCACTCACCTTGGTTTTGATAGTGTCTCTAGTGACGTGTGGATTGACCAATAGGACAAGATGATAGTCCCAGGTATTTTCCTGTCTATGACTCTCCAGCTCAGGATTACAAATGTGCAACACCACACTCCACACAAATTTTTCTTTTATTGATAATAAAAAACTATTTGATTTTTTACATATATTATATACTGAATAGAGTTTCTCCTCCCTTTTACTTAGTTCCAGGAAAACTGAGCTTTGGTAGTGAAAAAAAAAACAGAGAAAACCAAGATCTTCTGAAGATGTAATTGAATGAAGAGTCATATCATAGCCCCAGACAGCAGCAGAATTTGGCAGCTTTGGTCACATGGTTCTGGCTCTAGATGAAGGTTAGAAGAACGAGGTTATGGAATCCACCTCTGTGACTAAGGAATGCCGCTGATACCAGGCACAGGTGTCACTGCATGGAGGCCTAGAGAGGCCATTGTGTCAGTCTGTGAAAGTCAAACCTGGATTGCTTCAGAGACCCCAGGTTGTTGGAGATGCCAGAGCCATGTGATACCTGCTGAGGAAAGATGCTAACAGGGTGTAGAGCCAGCCCAAGTGAGAGAAGTGTGCTGTGGTTTTGATCTTAGCCATTCCGACCATTCTGGTGCAAGATGGTAGCTCAGAGTCATTTTGATTTGCCTTTCCCTGACGATTAGGCATATTGAGCAATTCCTTAAATGTCTTTCAGTCTTTTGAGACTTTTCTGTTGAGAATTCTCTGTTTAGATCTGTACCTCAGTTTTAACTTGATTATTTTGTACTTTGATATCTAGTTTCTTGATTTCTTTATATACTTTGGAGATCAGCCCTCTGTCAGATATGGGGTTGGTGAAGATCTTTTCCCATTTGTAGGCTGTTGTTTTATCTTATTTATGGTATCCTTCACCTTAAAGAAGATTTTCAATTTCAGGAGGTTCTATTTATTGATTGTTGCTCTTAGTGTCTATATCGCTGGTATTATATTTAGGAAGTGATATCTTGTGCCAATGCATTCAAGGCTAACTCCACTTCCTGTTCTATTAGGGTCATTATACTTGGATTTATGTTGAGGTCTCTGATCCACTTGGACTTGAATTTTGTACATGGTGATAGACAAGGATATAATTGCAATGTTCTACATGATGACATCCAGTTATGCCAGCACCATTGTTGAAGATGCTTTCTTTTTCCATTGTATAATTTTAGCTTCTTTTTCAAAAATCAGGGATTCATTGGTGTGTGGTTTAATGTCAAAGTATTCAAATTGTTTCCATTGGTCCATGTGTCTGTTGTCTGTTTTTATGCCAAACCAGGTTTTTTTTTTAGATATGGCTCTTTAATAGAGCTTGATGTCAGGGATGGTGATGTCTTTGGAAGTTCTTTTATAATACTGTATTGTTTTAGCTGTCTTGTTTTTTTTTATTTTTCTATATGGAGTGGAATATTGTTCTTTTGAGTTCTGTGTATGATTGTTTTGGGATTTTAATGGGGAGTTCATTGAACCTCTAGATTGCTTTTGGTGAGGTTGTCATTTTTATTATTTTAATCCTGCTTATACAACAGCATGGGCGATATTTCCGTTTTCTGATATCTTCTTCAGCTTCTTTCTTCAAAGTCTTAATGTTCTTGTCATTTTGATCTTTCGCTTGTTTTGTTAGAGGTGCTCCACGATATTTCATATTATTTATGGTTATTGTAAATGGTGATGGTCTCTGAATCCTTTTCTGCCTGTTTATTATTTGTATACAGGAGGGCTACATTTTATTATTATTTTAGCTAATCTTGCTATATTACTGAAGGTATTTATCAGCTGTGGGAATTCGCTGGTAGAATCCTTGGAGTCACTTATGTATGCTATCATTTCATCTGCAAATACCATAACTTTAACTTCTTTCTTTCCAATATGTATCCCATTTATCTTCTTTTGTTGTCTTATTGCTCTAGCTAGAACTTTGAGTTTCATATTGAATAGATGTGGAAGGATTAGACAACATTGTTTTGCACAGGATTTCAGTGAAATTGCTTTGAGTTTCTCTTCATTTAATTTGATGTTGTGCTGCTGGTTTGATGTAAACTGTCTTCTTAAAGTTTTGGTCAATTTCCTGTAACACCCCACCCCTGTCACCAATACCTTTATCATGAAGGGGTGTTGGATTTTGTCAAAGGCCTTTTCAGCATCTAATAAGATGATTGTGTGATTTTTTTTTTCTTTTAGTTTAGTTACGTGGTGGATTACATTGACAGACTTTCTATGTTGAATTATACCTGCATCTCTGGGATAAAGGCTATTTGATCATGCTGGATGATTTTTTTTATGTGTTCTTGTATTACATTCACTAGTATTTTATTGCGTGTTTTTGCACTAATGTTCATGAGGGAGATTGGCCTGTAATTCTATTTCTTTGTTGTATATTTGCATGGTTTAATTATCAGGGTACCTGATGGAGGAAGGTCATTGGTTAAATAAAAAGAAACTGCTTGGGGCCATCCTACAGGGGCTATACTGCCCAAACCCCCTCTCTCTTCCTGTCCCATTCAGCTTACATCCAGATCCCCACACCCCCTGTCTCCCTCCCTCCTTTGGGGCATAGTGCCTCCCTGCCCAGCCTGCTAGGGCGCTGGGACCGAATCTGAACTGGGAGGACATAGGGGTGGCCGGTAGCTCCTTTGTTCCCATAGCCTGCCCGCAGTGAGCAGGGTGGGCCCTTTGTTCGCGAGCTAACCAAGCAGCATGGAGTTTCGTTCTGGGCACCGAGTGAAACATCATTGTGGAGAAACATCTCTGGGGGTGACATCACTGGGAAGGTACATCAGTGGGCAAGAAGACCTGATCCTATAAAAGAAGATCCAAAGGGGAGTATTGGGAGGAAGAGATGGGCAGACGCCAATGCAGGAATTCTCCCAACAATCTGAAAAACAACATGAAACCACCAGAAGCCAGTGACCCCACAACAGGAGGACATGAACACCTTAATCAAGAAGAAGTAGAAAAAACTGACTTCATGAAAGTGATTGACACCCTTAAACAGCATATAAAAAACGCCCTTATAGAAATGGATGAGAAGTATAATAGAAAGTTCGAGGAATTGAGTAAATCAGTGAATGATACCCTAGGAAACCAAGGAAAAACAATCAAGCAGATAAAGGAAACAGTTCATGACTTGAAAACTGAAATGGAGGCAAAGAAGAAAACACAAACAGAGGGCTGACTGGACATGGAAAATCTAGGTAAACGAATAGAGACTACAGAATCAAGTATAACCAGCAGAATACAAGAGATAGAAGAAAGAATCTCAGATTCTGAGGATAACATAGAGAAAATAAACACTCTGATCAAAGAAAACAGCAAGTCCAACAAACTCTCATCACAAAACATTCAGGAAATATGGGACACAATAAAAAGACCAAACCTAAGAATAATTGGAGTAGAAGAAGGAGAAGAAGTGCAGCTCAACGGTACAGAAAATATACTTAATAAAATTATAGAAGAAAACTTTCCCAACCTGAAGACAGAGGTACCTATGAAGGTTCAAGAAGCATACAGAACACCAAATAGGCTGGATCAAAAGAAAACATCCCCTCGCCATATAATAATGAAAACACAAAATATACAGAATAAAGAAAGAATATTAAGAGCCGCAAAGGAAAAAGGCCAAGTTACTTATAAAGGTAAACCTATCAGACTTACACCTGACTTCTCTATGGAAACCATGAAAGCCAGAAGGTCCTGGATAGATGTTCTCCAAAAACTAAGAGCCCACGGATGCAAGCCCAGACTACTATATCCAGCCAAACTTTCATTCACTATAAATGGAGAAAACAAAATTTTCCAGGATAAAAACAAATTTAAACAATACGTAGCCACAAATCCAGCCTTACAGAAAATAATAGAAGGAAAATCACTAACCAAGGAGTCCAACAATGACCACAATAACTCAGACATCTAGAGACTCTTCACCAGCGCAAATCAAAGAAGGAAAACACACAAACCCTACTATTTAAAAAGTGACCGGAGTTAACAACCACTGGTCATTAATATCACTTAATATCAATGGGCTCAACTCACCTATAAAAAGGCACAGGCTAAGAGATTGGATAAGAAAACAGGATCCAACATTCTGCTGTCTACAAGAAACACACCTCAACCACAAAGACAGGCAACTACTCAGAGTAAAGGGCTGGGAAAAGGCTTATCAAGCAAATGGACCTAAGAAACAAGCAGGTGTGGCCATACTAATTTCTAACAAAGTTGACTTCAAACTTAAATCAATCAGAAGAGATGGAGAGGGACATTTTATACTCATAACAGGAACAATTCATCAGGAAGAAGTCTCAATCCTGAATATCTATGCCCCTAATATAAAAGCACCCACGTACGTAAAAGAAACATTACTAAAACTCAAGGCAGCCATCAAACCACACACACTAATAGTAGGAGACTTCAACACTCCTCTCTCACCAATGGACAGGTCAATCAGACAGAAACCTAACAGAGAAATTAGAGAATTAATGGAGGTAATGAAGCAAATGGACTTAACAGACATCTATAGATTATTCCACCCAAAGAGGAAAGAATATACCTTCTTCTCTGCAGCTCATGGAACCTTCTCGAAAATTGACCACATACTTGGTAACAAAGCGAACTTACACAGGTACAAAAAAATATTAGTAACCACCTGTGTCTTATCAGATCACCATGGATTAAAGTTAGAATTCAACAACAATGCTACCCCCAGAAAGCCTACAAACTCATGGAAACTGAACAGTCATCTACTGAACCATACCTGGATTAAGGAAGCAATAAAGAAAGAAATTAAAGTCTTCCTTGAATTCAATGAAAATAAAGAAACAACATACTCGAACTTATGGGACACTATGAAAGCAGTCCTGAGAGGAAAGTTCATAGCACTAAGTGCCCACCTAAAGAAAACAGAGAAAGCACATATTGGAGACTTAACAGCCCACTTGAAAGCTCTAGAAAAAAAAGAAGCAGACTCACCTAGGAGGAGTAGAAGACTGGAAATAATCAAATTGAGGGCTGAAATCAACAAAATAGAAACACAGAAAACAATCCAAAGAATCAATGAAACAAAAAGCTGGTTCCTGGAGAAAATCAACAAGATAGATAAACCCCTATCCAAACTAATCAAACGAAAGAGAGAGAACACGCAAATTAATAAGATCAGAAATGAAAAGGGGGACATAACCACAGACACAGAGGAAATTCAGAGAGTCATTAGATCTTACTACAAAAGCCTATATGCCACAAAACTGGAAAATGTAAAAGAAATGGACGCTTTTTTAGATAAATACCATTTACCAAAACTAAACCAGGACCAGGTGAACAATCTAAACAGACCTGTTAGTCGCGAAGAATTAGAAGCTGTTATCAAAAACCTCCCTACCAAAAAAAGCCCAGGACCAGATGGTTTCAATGCAGAATTCTACCAGAACCTCCAAGAAGACCTAATACCTATACTCCTTAATGTATTCCACAATATAGAATCAGAAGGGTCATTACCAAATTCCTTTTATGAAGCCACAATTACTCTGATACCAAAAGCACTCAAAGACTCAACTAGGAAAGAGAAATACAGGCCAATCTCACTCATGAATATCGACGCAAAAATCCTCAACAAAATACTGGCAAATCGAATCCAAGAACACATCCGAAAAATTATCCATTATGATCAAGTAGGCTTCATTCCTCAGATGCAGGGCTGGTTCAACATACGAAAATCTATCAATGTAATCCAGCATATAAATAAACTGAAAGAAAAAAACCATATGATCATTTCATTAGATGCAGAAAAAGCATTTGACAAAATTCAACATCCATTTATGTTAAAAGTCTTGGAGAGATTAGGGATAAAAGGGTCATACCTAAATATAATAAAAGCTATATACAGCAAGCCGACAGCTAACATCAAATTAAATGGAGAGAAACTCAAAGCCATCCCGCTTAACTCAGGAACACGGCAAGGCTGTCCACTCTCACCATACCTCTTCAATATAGTGCTTGAAGTTCTAGCAATAGCAATAAGACAACATAATGGGATCAAGGGGATTCGAATTGGAAAGGAAGAAGTTAAACTTTTGTTATTTGCAGATGATATGATAGTGTACATAAGCGACCACCAAAACTCCACCAAAGAACTTATACAGCTGATAAACAGCTTTAGTAATGTGGCAGGATACAAGATCAACTCCAAAAAATCAGTTGCCCTCTTATACACAAAGGATAGGGAAGCAGAGAGGGAAATCAGAGAAGCTTCACCATTCACGATAGCCACAAACAACATAAAATATCTGGGGGTAAATCTAACCAAGGAAGTGAAAGATCTATTTGACAAGAACTTTAAGGCATTGAAGAAAGAAATTGAAGAGGATACCAAAAAATGGATGGACCTCCCTTGCTCTTGGATTGGGAGGATCAACATAGTAAAAATGGCAATTCTACCAAAGGCAATTTATAGATTCAATGCAATCCCCATCAAGATCCCATCAAAATTCCTATCAGATCTGGAGAAGACAATAATCAACTTTATATGGAAAAACAAAAAACCCAGGATAGCCAAAACAATCCTATACAATAAAGGATCTTCTGGAGGCATTACCATCCCTGACTCCAAACTCTATTACAGAGCTCCAGTAATGAAAACAGTGTGGTACTGGCATAAAAACAGAGAAGTCGACCAATGGAATCCTATTGAAGACCCGGATTTTATCCCACAAACCTATGAACACCTCATTTTCGATAAAGGAGCTAAAAGTATGCAATGGAAGAAAGAAAGCATCTTCAACAAATGGTGCTGGCACAACTGGATGTCAACCTGTAGAAGAATGAAAATAGACCCATATCTCTCACCGTGCACAAAACTCAAGTCCAAATGGATTAAAGACCTCAATATCAGCCCGAACACACTGAATCTGATAGAAGAGAAAGTGGGAAATACCCTACAACAGATGGGCACAGGAGATCGCTTCCTATGTATAACCCCAGAAGCACAGACATTAAGGGCAACATTGAATAAATGGGACCTACTTAAACTGAGAAGCTTCTGTAAAGCAAAGGACATGGTCACTAAGACACAAAGGCAACCTACTGACTGGGAGAAGATTTTCACCAACCCCACAACAGACAAAGGTCTGATCTCCAAAATATATAGAGAACTCAAGAAACTAGACTTTAAAATGCTAATTAACCCAATTAAAAAATGGGGCACTGAACTGAACAGAGAATTCTCAACAGAAGAAGTTCAAATGGCCAAAAGACACTTAAGGTCGTGCTCAACTTCCTTAGCAATCAGGGAAATGCAAATCAAAACAACTTTGAGATATCATCTTATACCTGTCAGAATGGCTAAAGTCAAAAACACCAAGGATAACCTTTGCTGGAGAGGCTGTGGAGGAAGGGGTACCCTCATCCATTGCTGGTGGGAATGCAATCTTGTGCAACCACTGTGGAAGTCAGTGTTTCGGTTTCTCAGGAAATTCGGGATCAACTTACCCCTGGACCCAGCAATACCACTCTTGGGAATATACCCAAGAGATGCTTTATCAAATGACAAAAGCATTTGTTCAGCTATGTTCATAGCAGTATTATTTGTAATAGCCAGAACCTGGAAACAACCTAGATGCCCTTCAATAGAAGAATGGATGAAGAAAGTATGGAATATATACACGCTAGAGTTCTACGCTGCGGTAAAAAACAATGACTTCTCGAATTTTGCATGCAAATGGATGGAAATAGAAAACACTATCCTGAGTGAGGTGTCCCAGACCCAAAAAGATGAATATGGGATGTACTCACTCATAATTGGTTTCTAGCCATAAATAAGGACCACGGAGTCTACAAGAGGTGAACCTAAAGAAGCTAAGTAAGAAGGTGAACCCAAGGAAAAACATATAGTTGTCCTCTTGGCTAAGGGAAGTAGACCAAATTTCCGGGGAGAAAATGGGATCTTGGGGATGGGGTGGGATGGGGGTAAAGGGAGATGGGGAGAGAAAAGGTAGAAGGGAAGGAGGGGGGACCTGGGAAACAGGAGAATTGGGATAAAGGAAAGGTGGATAGGGGAGCACGGAACCACAATTCTTAGTTAAGGGAGCCAGTTTAGGGTGGGCAAGAGACTTGACCCTAGAGGGGCTCCCTAGTGCCCAAGATGAGGTTCCCAGTTAGTTCCTTGGGCAGCTGAGGATTGGGAACCTGAAATGACCCTATCCTAGAGCAATACTGACGAATATCTTGCATATCATCATAGAATCTTCATCTGGTGATGGATAGAGATAGAGACAGAGACCCACACAGGAGCACTGGACTGAGCTCCCAAGGTCCCAAGGAGGAGCAGAAGGAGGGAGAACATGAACAAAGAATTCGGGACCACGAGGCGTGCATCCACCCACTGAGACAGTGGAGCTGATCTACGGGGAGCTCACCAAGGCCAGCTGGACTGTGACCGAAAAAGCATGGGATAAATCCGGACTCTCTGAACATGGCGAACAATGAGGGCTGATGAGACACCAAGGACAATGGCAGGGGGTTTTGATCCTACTTAATGTGCTGGCTTGTGGGAGCCTAGCCAGTTTGGATGTTCACCTTCCTAGATATGGACGGAGGGGGGAGGACCTAGGACTTACCACAGGGCAGGGAACCCGGACTGCTCTGTGGACTGGATAGGGAGGGGGGGAGAGGAGTGGGGGGAGGGGGAGAAGGGTGGGAGGAGGGGGAGAAGGGTGGGAGGAGGGGGAGGGAAATGGGAGGCTGGGAGGAGGTAGAAACTTGTTTTTTGTTTATGTTTTTTTTTCTTCTTTTCGCAATAAAAAAAAAAGATAGTCTTACTGACTTAGCTTTAGATACAAAAACCTTACAGCTCTTTTAAGAGGCCCTACCACCAAACACTTAACTGGTGTTCATGACAACATCCTTCTTGGTGGTGGCAGGGAGCTTGAAACTCCATAGAATTGTGGCAATAAATAAGGTTTCCACCAGTATCTATGCCATGAAGCTAGACTCTCGTAAAGCTAAGGAATGGGCTGGATCCAGCCATCAAAGTCATAGCTTTAATCTTAGCCATATCACTTAGCAAATTAAAGACTCATATGATTAGACAAAGAGAGATATACAGTAAAGATACATCCAGATGCAAAAACCTCTAAACTGTTTACAATGTGTTTAAAAATATATGTAGCCTTGGGAGAGAAAAATAAAGGACAAAATCCTTTAAAAAAATAAATAATAATTAATAAAAAAGAACACTTTAAAAAAAAACAACAGCCTACATATGGGAAAAGATCTTCACCAACCCCATATCTGACAGAGAGCTGATCTCCAAAGTATATAAAGAAATCATGAAACTAGATATCAAAGTACAAAATAATCAAGTTAAAAATGGGGTACAGATCTAAACAGAGAATTCTCAACAGAAAAGTCTCAAAAGGCTGAAAGACATTTAAGGAATTGCTCAACATCCTTAGTCATCAGGGAAAGGCAAATCAAAATGACTCTGAGCTACCATCTTGCACCAGAATGGTCAGAATGGCTAAGATCAGAACCACATCACACTTCTCTCACTTGGGCTGGCTCTACACCCTGTTAGCAGCTTTCCTCAGCAGCTATCACATGGCTCTGGCATCTCCAACAGCCTGGGATCTCTGAGGCAATCCAGGATTGACTTTCACAGACTGACACAATGGCCTCTCTAGGCCTCCATGCAGTGACACCCATGTGCCTGGCCTCAGCAGCTTTTCTCAGTCACAGAGGGAGATTCTATAACCTTTCTTCTAACCTTCATCTAAAGCTAGAAACATGTGGCCAAAGCTGCCAAGTTATGCTGCTCTCTGGGGCTTGATTTGTTTCCTAATTCAATGACATCTTCACAAGATCTCTGTTTTCTCTGATTTCCTTCATTACCAAAGCTCAGCTTTCCTGGAAATAAGTGACAGGGAGGAGAAAGTCTATTGAGAGTATACTGTATGAAAAAAACGAGTAGATTTTATTTTTATTATCAATAAAAGAACAAACTAAGTGAACGATGGTGTTGCATACTTGTAATCCCGAGCTGGAGAGGCAGAGAAAAATACCCAGGATATCATCTTGTCCTATTTGGCAATCCACAGGTCACTGAGAGACACTATCAAAACCAAGGTGAGTGCCTTCTGAAGAAAAATAGCAAACGCTGTCTCCTGTCCTCAACATACACATTCACACATATCATTCATCTGTGCACACACACATGCATACACATGTACAGAAAAATCACACTGTACATCATATATAAATTATTTTTGTTTCACTAATAATATGTCAGTATTGATGAAGTGCAAATACACAGACACATGAAATTTTCATATAAGACTCATTAAGTAACTGTGGTAAAAAGGGAAAATTTAAATTCACAGTATTTTTTGTGGATCCAGAGAAACTACACTTAGGAAAGGGTATTAAAGCTACAAGAGGACATTTAAACTATTTTTGATGGCTGAGAGTAGATTAAATTCCTTTCAAAGAAAAATGCAAAAAGTCAGCATCAGCAAGGAACTTTCTTTGAGTAACCTCAGCATCAGGGAACATTTATGATGTAAAATAAAGAGGAGAGACTAAGAGAACTCCTGTGGAAATTTCAGCACATGGTATATAGTGAACTTAAAAAATCTATAGCACTTGGCAGCAAAAATATCACAAGAATGTCTATGTGTAATACCACAAATTTTATTTTAATTATTAAGAATCTTGGTTTGCTACTTTAGCTATTACAGAGTTTAAGAAGAATAAGTTTTTGGAAAAATTAGATGTGGTTGCACCAGAATGAAGCCTCACAAAAATCTGTCTGTATTTCCAGCTCACAGGGGCGAGGACAATGGCCTCTTCTGACCTTGTGGGCACCAGTAATTCACACATGCATACATGCTGACACAATACTCATAAATATAAAAATACTAAACCATTTTATTAAAAACGTGAAAAATTATCTCTTTTTGAAAATATGGTGGAACAAAGATTGCATGTGTTTCTTCATATTGGTTATTCTGTTATCAGAACTGATTTGTACCAAAGGAGTAATTGTGGGATAGACATTCATCACAAACTTCTGAACACTCAGGATGACTGGGTCGTACATCCGTAATAAAATTGCAGTGGATGAGATGATGAAGTCCACCCAGTACATGACCACAAAGGAGACAACCAGCAGCAAGATGGTCTGGGTGGCCCTTTTCTCAGGAGATGCTCTCAGATGGCTGAGGCTGTGAAGATGCTTATGTTGCCTCTGATGTCTGAGCAAGATGATCACCATGTATGCACTTGTGGCCAGCATAACTCCTACAAGAAATACATCTCTGGAGGTTGCCACTGTTAAAATCAATGCCCTGATGATGTGGTTCATGGAGAAGAGTGAGCAGAATTTGGTGACCTTCATCTGTTTGGTTTCACTCACATTGGAAAAAGAACCAGAATAGATTATTCGGTGACAGGTGAATGACAAGTTGAAAGACCAAATAAGTAAGAAAGCAGAAATCATGTATTTTTTAAGTTTATATTTAAATTTATTCAACAAAGAGGAACTGGGACTGATAGTGACAGCCTGGAACACACCCAGGAGGCAGGTGATACAGATGGACAGGCCTCTCATCACTCTGTTTATGTAAAAAGTTGTCTTACATTTGAAGTCATTATCAATGTTTAGTGACTCAAATATGTCTGTAAGCCAAATATCCGCTCCAGTGATGAGCAGCACTATGTGGATGAAGGTCAGGTGACAGGAGATCATGTCCGTGGGCTTAGGTCTGTGACACAGAATTATGAAAGTGTAGAAAACAAGGAGAAATATATTGGCCAGGACTCCAAATCCACATTGGAAATTAAGGACAATCCTTAATGAGGACATATGTAGAAATTCTGTTCACCTTAAGAAGATGAAATTAAAAAATTATATTTATGCCCTGGCAATGCTGAAGCATGCATGAGTATCCCATATGTGGTGGTTCTGTTGACCTTGCTTATATTAGGTTTCTTTGTCTAAGTTGATGAGGACGACTGACCAGGTATCCTCCCCAAGAGGGCACCAGATCCCAATACAGATGATTGTGGAGCCCTATTGCAAATATCTAAAAAATAATAGAGTATTCACCAAACTTTTGTTTCACTGGTCAGTATATCTATATCATCATTCTCTTTTGCCTATTTATTCTTGATGAACCCATCTCTTTAATTTTTGAAGTTCCACATTACACTTGGCCTATGTTTCATTTTCTCTCAATATATTTCCTGGCTATACAGCATTCTCAGCCACATCCGACACAGAATGCACACTTCATGTGCCTGTATTGCACCTAGACCTCACGCCTTAGAAATTGAATCCTACTGATCTGACTTACAGTGCCTTGTTTTATAGTTAATACTGAAAACATCAGTGATGAGAATAGAGGAGCATAATTTTGTACAACTTATTAAGAACTAATAGTATTGATTCCTATGGGTTTTTAATCCATTCCTTGTTACTTTACCTACGTATTCCATCTTCTGTATATATAACCTCCTCTTTAACTATAATCTTCCATTTTCTCATTTTCCCTATCAAATCAATGGTCTCTTGCTTACTCCCCTGTATCTTCCTCCCACCTTCTTCTGTATGTACTTCCCTCCTCCCTGATGAGGAGCCCACCCTTTCCCATTTCCCTGATAAGATCGATTGTACCCTGTTATTTTTCTCTCCTTTGCTACCCACGATCAACACCATCTTGGCCATGGCCCCATTTTGCTTTCCTGATATCTGTAGTTTACACAGGTAAATACTCACATCTGAAGATGTGGAGCTAGGAGACCCCTACAAGAGAGAGCATGTGACACTAAGACAAACACTGCTTAACACATTGTGACAAAGATGACCACGTAGCGATCCTGTTTCAGAATCTCTGTTTTAAAAGACATTCCTTCCCATGCATTGGAAATCAAGGTCCCCACTGTAATCATATATTGTCAACACAAAGACAGTTTTTATAATTTCAACAAAAGTCTTAGCTTTGGTGCTTTTGTTAGTTATTTAATCTGGGTATCTTTAAAGATTTTTTTATCAAATTAGCATAATTTGTTACTTTAAAATCAACTCTGTAATAGAGAACTAGAAAACTATACCAACTAAGATTCTTGTGAGAAAGAGTGCCTAATTGTATTTTCACATTCACTTTTATATTCCATATATATGTTCATGCATGAATATATAGAAATAATTCAGAAGTCAGTAAACGAGACCACGCTATAACATCCCCATGAATATGCCAACAAAAATCATACATTTTACATATATACATTATGTTTGGTCTTAAAAAGCTTTATCTACTGCCAGGCGGTGATGGCGCAAGCCTTTAATTCCAGCACTTGGGAGGCAGAGGCAGGCAGATCTCTTTGAGTTTGAGGCCACCCGGGTCTACAAGAGGTAATTTCAGGACAGGGTCTAAAACTACAGCGAAGCCCTGTCTTGAAAAACAAACAAACAAACAAACAAACAAAACAACAAAAAAGCTTTATCTAGTAAAGGCATAGATTCAATTTAATTGCCAGAGCCAAACATATGATCTCCCACCAACTGACGGTTACAGTAGCTGCACACTGGTGTTCTGTTTTTTTTTTTTTTTTAAAGTTCCAGTTCACAGGCTGGAAAGATGGCACAGTGATTCAGAGCATGTTTTTCTCTTGCAAATGACCTAGGCTAGATTCTCAGCAAAGACATTCATAACCATCTGTAACTTGAGTTATAGGACTCTATTGCCTTCTCTGATATCGCAAGCAAGTGGTTCACAGGTGTACATGCAAGTAAAACACGTATATGTGGAAAATAAAATAAGTAAATATTAAGAAAGGAAGGAAGGAAGGAAGGAAGGAAAGAAGGAAGAAAATGTGTCATCTGATTTATTAAGGATAACAATTAATTCAAGACTTGGTCTCTAACCTGAAAGAACTGTAGCACATTCCAATTTTAAAATTGCTAATGGACAAACTCTATATGTATAATCATTTTTATTAACTACACCTCTATAATTTATGAATAAGGCAATGTATTATAAACAAAATAAAAAGATGTTAATAGATGTTAAAGATGGTAATAATTTTTTTATCGCAAAGGTTTGAACTTAAATGTCTCTACTTCACACCATTTGCCTAGTAAATATTTGTCACCTACCCTTTCTTATGTGGCATCTTTTTCTGGGGTGTACTAGAGTTGCGACTCGACCAGAAAAATCACAGCTAACATGGCTAGAATCTGTAACTCGAGTATATACATAAACTGAGAAACATCATTTGTTTTATATAAAGAAAATGTAGTGCTTGGGCATTCACATTAGTTTAAGTTGTACTTAGTGGTAAAGATTAAACAGGAGTGTTTTCATAAACGTTCAAAATAGTACGGATGCCGTCACTATTAAAGGGCTCCAGACCAAAAGACTGGGCAGACAGCTGTTGAAGAAACGTGCAACAACAACAAAAACAAAAACAATGAGCTGTTTCCTCATAACTCTACATTCCTCTGAGAAAAATCATTTTCCCCTTCATTATCACAGCACTTGATTTTAGAGCAGTCTTGTTTAATGAATTTATGGTAGTCTTTGCATTCTTCTCTGAGGAGATAATAACACAATGAACATAAAAAACATACTGGATCAAACGTATCATTTTCATTTTAAGTTTTACCATATTTAATGAGCAATGACTTAAAAGCAGTGTGACTACTCAGAGAGAACATGGAGTGATTGTGTGACTTTTAGATGACAAGATACGTGGTGTTGGCTGATGTACTGTCCACTGTCAGCAATATTAACAAGTCTTCAGGAATCTCAGGAAGATGAGGGTCTTAGCCACTCAAATGAGTTCCATGAGCGGATCTTTATGAAATACATAATTCCAGCAGGAACAAATAGTGACTACCTTTTAATAAGGTATTAATTCATAGCTATTACCTGATACACTTACATAATTAAAATGAGTAAGTTATAATTTACGAAATAAATTTAGCTCACTGGCAACATATAAGTTACTCTTTAGAAATCGAATGTAACTCACCTGCCACTGGAAGCACACAGACGCTCACTAGAACTTTACAGTCTCAAACTTTTGAGCCAGTTCCCCTGCGATGAAGCAGCAGCAGCAGCAGCAGCAGCAGCAGCAGCAGCAGAGGAAGAAGTGTCACTGCAGAGCCTGTGGGGAAGCAGTCAGACCCAGAGCTCAATCACATGTCACATGGTGTAAGTGTGGGAAAGACATGAACATGTTTACTGGAAAATGTTCAATGAATGAGTGTGTGTGTGTGTGTGTGTGTGTGTGCATGTGTGTGTGAAATGGCTACCTGGACTAAGAACAGATCAATAGCACATCGTGTGCTGGGGCTGCTCTCATGAGTAAATGAAACAGCATTGAGTGAAAACAGAGTTATATCAAATATATTTCTAAAATAAAATCTCTATTTCCTAGGTGACTTGATCAAATCAATGAAGTTCCTGCCTAGTGCGTCAGCATCAGTGTAGATTCTTGAAGAGAATTACACAAAACAAACTGAAAATTTTGTGATGCTTGCAAACAAACTCATGCTTCCATCATTTGCTTTTCACTGTGTGGATGCTCTGTGTCTAGTGAGTAAGTGACATTTATTGGCATCCTTTTATTCCATTTTAAAAACAATGATTTCACAATTCTACAGAATCTCTTTCCCACTATAATGCTGATGTATTTGTGTGTGGGAAAAAGAGATGGAGATTGAGGGAGCAGCTCAACCTTAGTTCAGACGGACTTCAGTCGAACTCACAGAAGCTCCTGTGGTAGCCTTCAAAGTGCTGGGTTTATAGGTGTGTGCCTGACTTCACTTTCCATTTGAGTCTCCTGTATGTATCAGTAAATGATATTCCAGCAATATTAAAATGGACTTAGGACATTCATCAGCTAAACTTAAATTTACTTGTCATATTTTGAATATGTATATTTTAATGAACAATTGTCTTTTGAAATTTTTAAAAAAACTTTGGGTATTTTGACTTTAAATATTTGATACTAGTAATTCAAGAACTGAAAATACTTTTACTGTTAATGAAAAGCTACTCCATATTATAACAGTAGCAGTGTAACAATTTTCTACTTAGAAAACATTAAATATTAAAAATGGATTCATTTTATATTGAAACACTCAAACTCCTACGAAAAATTACACAGTTTACATTTTTGTAAAGTAACATTAAAAGAATTTGTATAGATTGTTTTGTTTTTTAGAAAAATAAAATACAAAGAGAAAAAAATAATTTAATGAATAAGTGAGGTAGGGGTCTAGATGCTTTTGAGATAACCAAAAAATATACACTTCATTAGAAATTATCACAATAGAATAACCAAATCTATAAAAAATCTCAATCTTATTAATATAATATTAAGACCATCTTACGTTTTACTAAGCCATGAAATGAAACTGTCGTAAGAATACCTAAGCATACACAAACTTGACAGAACAGAAAAACACTGATAAAAACTAAATTAATTAATATTTGTTGCATACTCCTGGTGAAGTTTTATATAAATCAATGCATATGTTTGAGAAAAGTAGAAAAATGAGAAAATATAAAATATAATTTATCTATACATATGTACATCTTAATATTACAAATGTGCTTTTGCAAACCAATGAATGTGTTTTACCCTCTAAACCATTTCAAGTGTTTTGTGAGAGGGTTGGAAATTTAACACAGCTGCCATTAACTAGGAGGAACCATGTTTATAGGATTATAAGAGTACGCTGTCAGGAGAATCCATAGGCAGATATGCTCATTAAAAAACTCCATTTGGAATCACTCTTTACAGAGATATGAATGTACATTTACTGTAAAAAGAGATAGATATCAGTATATTTTAATTCAATACAAAATACTCATTGATCACCTTCACCCTGTTAGCCTTCCCTGTCTTTCTATCCACACTTCTGCTAGGCACTATCCTCTTCCCAATAGACAACCTTATATTGTCACATACATTACAATCAGAGGTCATAGGAAGTGATATTTGTGTTCTTTTAGAAATCATTACACTCATATTTTTGTCTACAGGAATTTGCTGTTTGCTCTTGATACAATAAGGATCAAAATGAATTCTAAACAGAGAATTCTCTAATCATTTTATTACAGAAAACTCTGCTTCCTTCTACCAATTACAACTCTCACTAATAATGAAGAGAAAATGAAACGCTCACCTGTCCGGACCTTTCATAAACATCCATTTGGAATCAGGCCCTAAGAGGTAGTTATAGGGAAGAAATGTCATCAGATCATCTCTCTATAGACCCATAATTACCATGTCACCTGGAAAGGGGAAGTTATGAGCTTGAGGTTGTTAGAAAGTGGTACCATCAAATGGAAGAGTGAACTTCTCTAATTCTAGGACAACAATTGAGAAGGAGCAGCTGAACACTGGCTTTCCCATGTGTGAGCTATTCTCCCCAGTCCATATCTGTCTGTGTAGATTAGCTCATCCAGTCCTTCTGGACAAAACTAAAGTAAAAATAACATCACATTCAAAAGAAGTAGAAAAACATTTTAATTCCACAAGGAGTCCTTCCTGATTCCAAAATGTTTCTTAATAACCTCCATACTTACTTGATAGTAGCTGCATGATCTCACCAAGAAATTAAAAGCACTTTTGCTAATATTAAGAAAATGTATGTAAATACACTTGGGAAAATAAATCTTTCCTACAGGGGGCACAGACATGAGTTGATGTAATCAGCAGATAGTGAGCTGTGGGGCTGGGGATGTAACTTAGTTGGTAGAGTGCATGTGTAGACATTGTTGTTAATGTGGGATATCATGGAGAAATCAAACCTTAAAATTGTATGCACAGGTGAGGGAGAAGAATTCCAAGTCAATGGCGAACACAAGATCTTCAAGGAGATCATAGAAGAAAACTGTCCCAAACTAAGGAAAGATTCACCCACACACATAGAGGAAGCACACAGAACACATTAAAGACAAGACCAGAAAAAGAAATTTCCATAGCATCTCATATTTAAACACTGAGGAGACAGAGCAATAAAGGTGCATTGAAACTTGCAAGAGAAAACGGCAAATCATGAGTAAAGAAAACTTTTCAAAGAACAACCTATTTTCAGGGAAAACTTTCAAAGCCAGAAAAACCTGAAATAAAGCAACCCAAGTCTTAAATGACAGCCAATCTCAAATAATATGCCCAAAAACTACTGCCATGATTAAAAGCAAAGGAACAATTGTCCACACACTGATAGCCTAATACGTTTTATATTCAACAAAACAATCCTAATGCAATACATGAAGCATTATTTGGGGGTAAAGAGAGGAATAACAAAACAGAGAGACTTTGGAAGTAACATGAGCCATAATTATTAAAACATAAAGACCACTGAGAACAGAATAACAGAAATTAACAAGATGATAACCAGAATGAACACACACATTTCAATAACAAAGCAAGCATGAATGACCTCAATTCTCCACTCAAAAGAGAGTGATTGAATGGATCAAGAAACAAAATCATTCAGGATATTCAGAAAATCATAGGGATATACTTTAGAATTTTGTATTTAAACAAATTGGAAGACCAAAAAGAAGTAGATAATTTTTTACAAATTTATTTCTGTATTTATTTTAGAAAGCTATTTTCTCAATTTGCATAGCAATCCCAGTTCCTACTCCCTCCCCTTTCACTTCTCCCTCCACCTTGCCCCCATCCCACCAGCCATCAACTCCTTAGAGAGGGTAAGGTTTCCCATGGGGAGTTAACAAATGCTAGCACATTGCTTTGAGTGAGGACCAAAGCCATTTCCACTGTATATAGGCTTAGAAAGGTATCCCTCCAAAGAGAATGGGGTTCAAAAAGCCTAGAAGCAATAGGGACAAATCCTGGTCTCACTACCAATGGTCCCACAGTGTGTCTCAGCCATGCAACTGCCCCCCCCCACATTCAGAATGCCTAATATGGTCCTATGCTGATCCCTTCACTGTCAGACTGGAGATAATTGGGCTTCTATTAGCTCAGGTAAGCTGTTTCAGTGAGTAACCCCATCATGGTCTTGACTCTGCTGTGGAGCTCTGCATCAGAAGTACATAATTTGATCAATAAGGTTGACATTCCAAAGTTAAATCAAGGTTAAATAAGGAAGCAAAACAGACCAATGGATTAGAAGTAGTAATTATGAGTTTCCCAACCATGAAAAACAAACAAACAAACAAAAACAAAACACCCAGAGCAATACCGTATTAGCACCAAATTTCCTTTGACTTCCAAAACGGAGTTAAGCCCATATTTTGGCCTGTGTTCTGTTGTGTGAAGAGACACCATGAACATGGAAACTTCTATAAAAGAAAGTGTTTAATGGGGGCTTGTTTACAGTTCAGAGGTTTAGTCCATTATCAACATGGTAGTGAGCATGGTGCCATGCAGACATAATTTTGGAGAATGTACAGAGAGTTCTGCATCCAGATTTACAGGTAGCAGAAAAGGAGAGAGCCACTGGGCCTGGCTTGGGTTTGAAACCTCAAAACCAACCCCCAGTGACACACCTCCTCCAAACACCTACCCACACTAATCAATCCAATAGTATCTCTCCCTAAGCATTGAAATCTATGAGCCTCTGGGGGCCATTCTTATTCAAAAGACCACCCCACAATAATCCTCAAATTATTTACAAAATTAAAAAATAAAGAATATTTCCCAATTCTTTTTGTGAGTTTCAATTTACTTGATACATAAACTACATTAAGACCCAACAAAGAAAGAGGATTCAGATAAATTTCCCTTAGAAACACAGGTGCAAACGTGTATCAATAAAATACCTGCAAACCCAAATACTAATCCAAGAAAACATCAAACACATCATCCACCGTAATTAAGTAAATATCATCCTAGAGATGCAGGAATGATTCAATATACATAAATTGATAAAAAAATAATACACCATATTAACAGACTTAAAACAAAACATCATTTGATCATCTCATTAGATGAAGAAAAGGCCCTTGACAAATTCCAAAACCCCCTTCTGAGAAAAGCATTGTAAATATTGGGGATAAAAGGTACATAACTAAATGTAATAAAGATAATTTATAGCAAGCCCATAACCAATATCAACTAAAATGGAGAGAAATCTAAACAATTCAACTAAAATCAGAAAGAAGACAAGAATGTACACTTAACATACCTGTTAAAATATGGCACTTGAAGTCTGTTTTAGTTAGAGTTTCTATTGCTATCAATAGACACTATGACCACAGCATTTCTTATAAAGGAAAATGTTTAAATAGGGTGGTTTGCTGACATTTTCAGTGGTCCAGTCCATTATAAGCATAGTGTGAGCAACATGGCAGCAGGCATGCAGACATGGTGATGGAGAAGTAGCCAAGAGTCCTACATATTGCAAGTAACAGAAAGTTGACTGAGTATCACACTGAGTGAAGCTTCAGCAAAAGAGACCTCAAAGTTCACAGTGACACACTTCCTTCAATGCCTACACCCCCAAGTACACACCTCCTGATGGTCCCATTCACCATGGGATTATGGGAGTCCTGATTACATTCAAACTACCACAAAGTCTTTATGGAGCAGTAAAATAACTGAAGGGGATTGAGGAGACACAGATAGGAAAGAAGTCAAAGCATCTACAATAGTGTGATGCTATTCTTAGTTGTCAACTTTTCTGTTTCTGGAATTAACTAAACCCCAAAATGACTACAGATGCCTCTGCAAGATTTTTTAAATAAAATCATTAGAAATAGAAAACCAACTTCTACTCTGAATATTTGAGGTAGGAAAATCCTACTTTAATCTGGACCACACCTTAGCTGGCAGTATATTTAAAAGACATAGAAAAGGGAGGATTGTTCCATCTTTGTGTCGTTCCTTTTTTGTTGCCAGAAAGATCATTATTGCACTGGTATTTGAGCCTATTTCTTCAGGATTTCAGCATATATCAAAGAACAGCTGAGACATCCAGCCTTGTGGATTGAACAGCTACTAGATTTTGGGCTTTTCTGTGGTAGACAACAAACATTGGATTAGCTGGGCCACAACCTGTAAGCCATTTTAGTAAATATGCTTTCTATATAGATATGGACGCATACTATATGTTCTATTATTCTAGAGAGCCTTGACGGATACACATTACATGATTTGAGTTCAGTAGCTCCCAAATTTGTAATGCTGTGACTCTTTAATATAGTTCATGGTGTTGTCACCCTCTCGACTATGAAATTATTTTTGTTGCTACTTCATAACTGTAAGTTTGCTACTATTATGAATCAGAATGTAAATATCTTATTTTTTAAAGACATAGCTGACCTCTGTGAAAGGGTCATTCAATCTCTTAAAAGGTTATGACCCACAGGTTGAGAACCTCATTTCTAAAACTTTCACCAAGAAACTGATACAGCTGATAAAACTTTCAGCAAATTAGCTGAATGCAAAATTAATTCACAAAAATATGTAGTCTTCCTATTTATTACAAATAGACTAAAAAATAAATCAGGAAAACAACTCTTTCACAAGACCCTCAAATAATACAAAATATCTTGGAATAACTCAAACCAAGCAAGGTAAGACTTGTATGATAAAAACTTTAAAACATTGAAGAAATAAACTGAAGAAAATATAAGAATATGGAAATATTTCTTATGCTCATTGATCAGTAGGATTAATATAGTAAAAATGCTCATCCTACCAAAAGCAATGTATGGATTCAATGAATTATCAAGCAAATTTCCAACACATTTTTCACAATACTGAAAAGGACAATTTTCAACTTCATATAGAAATATAAAAACAAACTAACAAGCAAAATCCACTCCTGGGTAATAAAAGCTATATATAGTTTAAAAAGCTTTAAAATAGTTAAAGTATTTCTGAATATTAAAAGAATTGCCAGAGATATAATTAATCACAAAGATGGTAAGAGAAAGACCACTGACCCAAATTATCATGACCAAATTGATAAAAGAAAACAATTAAATAAAGCAAACTTTTTAATTCATAAATATATACAATGCCCTAAGATAAACACTGGATGTAAGGAAGAAAAGACCTTAGGTCAGGGTTAGGGATGTTTTAATTAGGGGATTTCATGGGAACTATAGGCCAGGTTACTGGAGTCAAACATAAGTTAACAGTCTCTCCTGAAACAAAGACATAGTTCAAGATGTGTATAGCAAGATAGCTACAACAAGGCAACCATAACAACCATTTTGAAGGAATGTTTGACTTTCAAAATGGTTATGAACAACTTGTTTGAAACAAAGATGAATGCTGGAATAGGAAGTAGAGAACCGTCTGTAGTTAATGTTACAGGTGGGGCATACTCCAATCTTTGTGAAGCAGAGGTTTAAACATAACCAGGAATGATCCTGCTCATCTTTACTGTAAGATGACTTTTAAGTCTCAGATGGAGGCAGGTTGGTTTTTTAGTATTACTATTCCCAATCTCAAATTGTACAAGAGAGCTATAGAAATAAAACCAACATGGTACTGGCACAAAAACAGACATGTTGAAACTTTAGCTGGTAAGCCACAGCCACATGGTGATGTAAGAGTTAGCCAATAAGAAGCTAGAGCTAATGGGCCAAACTGTTTTAAATAATATGGTTTCTGTGTGATTTTTTTTTCAGCTCTAAGCTAGCCGGACAGCCGGAAACCAACAAACAACTATTTTTTACTACAGAGGTTAGGTATAGAATTAGGGAACAGGTGTGGGAAATTTAACTAGGAAAGGAAAAATAGAAAGTTATGGATAAAGAAGGGGGTTTTGGTGCGGCACAATTGTCTATAATCTGTCAATTATGTTTTAAATAAATGCTGCTTGGCCAGTAGCCAGGCATGAAGTATAGGTGGGACAACTAGACAGGAAGTAGAGGTGGGTCAATGAGAACAGGAGAATTCTGGGAAGGAGGAAGCCCATTCCTCCCCAGTCCTGCTCAGACACAGAAGAAGGAAGATGTGATTACCCTGCTTAGAAAGGTACCAAGCTATGTGGCTAGCATAGATAAGAATATTGGGTTAATATAAATTATAAAAGTTAAGAAGAAGCCTGAGCTAATGGACCGATCAATTTATCATTAATATAGACCTCTGTATGATTTCTTTGGAGCTAAATGGTTGTGAGACCTGGTGGGAGGACAGAAACCAGGCAGGACAGAAAACCTCAATCAGCAAGGTTTTAAAGGGGGATCAAAGAGGTAAAGGTCATGCATGGAGGGACAACTTAATCTAAGGAACACTTAAGGGACCATGTGGAAAACAACACAACAGATGCTTTCTAAAGCATGTACAGATAAGAAAGCAATCTAAGTGAAATCACAGAATAATGGAGGGGTGGAGTCCTGATCAAAATCTCTCATCATCAAATGAAACTTCCAGTTCCGTAAACTGGTTACAACTAATTGAATTGTTTGCCAAAGTGGCTCCATGAGAACCTGAAAGGAATCAGCATCAAGGCTATTGTTTGCTCTGTAAAAAATGATAGACAACACCTGTTGGCCTGAAGACAATACTTACATAACTCATTGAACATGAGGAATTCAAGCTGGTGCTTATCTAAATTCTTTTTTTTTATTGAGAAAAGGAAGAAAAAAAACCAAGTTTCCACCTCCTCCCAGCCTCCCATTTCCCTCCCCCTCCTCCCACACTTCTCCCCCTCCTCCCAGCCTTCTCCCCATCCTCTCACTCCTCTCCCCCTCCCTCTCCAGTCCAAAGAGCAGTCAGGGTTCCCTGCCCTGTGGTAAGTCCTAGGTCCTCCCCCCTCTGTCCATATCTAGGAAGGTGAACATCCAAACTAGCTAGGCTCCCACAAAGCCAGTACATTGCGTAGGATCAAAACCCCGTGCCATTGTCCTTGGCTTCTCATCAGCCCTCATTGTTCGCCATGTTCAGAGAATCCAGTTTTATCCCATGCTTTTTCAGTCACAGTCCAGCTGGCCTTGGTGAGCTCCCAGTAGATCAGCTCCACTGTCTCAATGGGTGGGTGCACCCCTCGTGGTCCCGACTTCTTTGCTCATGTTCTCCCCCCTTCCGCTCCTCATTGGGACCTTGGGAGTTCAGTCCAGTGCTCCAGTGTGGGTCTCTGTCTCTATCTCCATCCATCACCAGATGAAGGTTCTATGATGATATGCAAGATATTTGTCAGTATTTCAATAGGGTAGGGTCATTTCCAGTTCCCTATCCTCAGCTGCCCAAGGAACTAACTGGAGACCTCGGCTTGGGCTCCTGGGAGCCACTCTAGGTTCAAGTCTCTTGCCAACCCTAAGGTGGCTCCCTTAACTAAGAGTTGTGCTTCCGTGCTCCCCTATCCTACCTTCCTTTATCCCAATCTTCCTTTTTCCCCAAGTTCCCCCCATCCTCCCCTTCTCTCTTTTCTCTCCCCATCTCCCCTTACCCCCATCCTTAGATTTCATGGAAATGTACAGTAACATGCACACTACAAAAGGAGAAAAGCAAACACCAACTAAGCTACAAACCCTTCAATCCACAATCGGGTCCTGCCTGCAATGTACTCTGCTACACAATGGAGAACACCAAGGGAACAAGGCCTGCTACACAAAGAACAACAGACACACATATAAACTCAGAAACTGTGGCAGTAGCACATGTCTGCACCAGATGGACTCCTAGACAGAGAGGAGAAGTGATTACATGGCCCCATCCCAAATCCAGAAGTCTCTCCATTTCATAGTCACATGCAAATGAAGCATTAGTTTTCTCCAAGGGAGTCTCACTGGGGGAAACAAACCACTCTGAAGGGTTGGCCCCACACCGAACAGAAGGGGTCAACACAAATGAACTCAGTGGAATATACAGAGCCTTTGCATATGCATTATTTCTTCTAGTTCTGTGTTTTTGTGAGATCCTTTAATGTGAACTTGTGTTTCTATATCTATGTGTCTCTTGTGCTTTTTTTGTAGGCTCTTTTACTTCTGTTTGTTTTGTTGTATTCTAATTTGTTCATTTTTGTTTTATGTTGTTTACTTTAAGGCTTAGAGAGTTTTCCAAGGAGAGACAGAAAAGGCATGGATCCAGATGAGGGGGAGGAGAAACTAAGAGGACCAGGGGAACAGGAAGCCTTTATCATAATATATTGTGTGAAAAAAATCATTTTTCTATAAAAGAAAAACAAAAAATTTCAGTGGTGGGGTATGGTGGTAAACACTTCTAATGTCAGACCTGGGGAGACAGAGACAGGAGAATAACTGGAGCTACCATCTTGGTCTATTTGGTAAGCTCCAGGTTACAGTGAGAGATGCTCACTCAAAATAAAAAATAAATGGCACATGAAGAACAAAAGGCAAGGTTTTCTCCTGACTTCCATGTGCACATGCACACACATTCTTCATATGAACACACACACACCTGTATACACACATTAACAAAAAACACTGCACACAATGTACATGTATATAACAATTTTTAGTTACCAATAATATTTCAGAAACTGAAAGAAATGAACTGCAAATACACAGGTAAATAAAATTTTCGTATAGAACACATTAATTAACCTTGATTAAAAATGTAAAATTCAGTTCACATTATTTTGTGCTACAGAGAAATTATACTTAGGTTAGAGAGTTAAAGCTACAATAAGACATTTAAACTATTTTTGATGGCTGAGAGTAGATTAAAATCCCTTCAAAAGAAAAGCTGAAAATGTCAATATCAGCAAGGAGCTTCCTTTGAGCAACCTCAGCATCAAAGGAACATTAATGATATAAAGTAAAAAGGAAGATAAGAGAATTCCTGTGGAAAAACACACTTATGGTGTACAATGAAATTAAAGAACTCTATATTACCTGGCAACAGCAATGTCATAAGACTGTACATATGTAATACCACTAATTTTATTTAAAATATGAAGAATCTTGAATTGTTCTTGAACTAGTAAAAAGTTAAGAAGAATATGTATTTAAGAAAAAAAATGCAGCTGACCCAGAATGATGCTTTACAACCATCTGTAAGTTCAGTTGAAGTGGGTGGGGCAATGACCTCTTCTGACCTCTGTGGGTATCAGGAATTCACACATACACACATGTTGATGCAATACTCATACAAAGAAATAAAAGTAAATAAATCATTTTATTAAAAAGGATAAAAATAACCCTTTTTAAAAAATCTGGTGACACTTTGATCTCAAGCTTTTCAGCATATTGATTATTCTATTATCAGAACTGATTTGAACCAAAGGAGTAATTGTGGGATAGACATTCATCACAAACTTCTGAACACTCAGGATGACTGGGTTGTACATCCACAATAAGACTGTAGTGGATGAGATGATGAAGTCCACCCAGTACATGACCACAAAGAAAATCACCAGCAGCAAGATGGTCTGGGTGGCCCTTTTCTCACGGGATGCACTTGGGTGGCTGAGGCTGTGAAGATGCTTGCATTGCCTCTGATGTCTGAATAAGATAATCACCATATATGCACTTGTGGTCAGCATCACTCCTACAAGAAATACATCTCTGGAGGTTGTCACTGTCAAAATCAGTGCCCTGATGATGTAGTTCATGGGGAAGAGTGAGCAGAATTTAGTGACCTTCATCTGGTTGGTCACACTCACATTTATAAAAGCACCAGCATAGAAGATGTGGTTGCTAATTAATGACAAGTTGAAAGACCAAATAAATAAGAAAGCACAAATCATGTATTTTTTTAGTTTATATTTAAATTTTGCCAACAAAGAGGTACTGGGACTGATAGTGACAGCTTGGAACACACTCAGGAGGCAGGTAATGCAGATGGAGAGGCTTCTCATCACTCTGTTTATGTAAAAAGTTGTCTTACATTTGAAGTCATTCTCAATGTTTAGTGATTCAAATATGTCTCTAAGCCAAATATCACTTCCAGTGAGGATCAGCACTATGTGGATGAAGACCAATTGACAGGAGATCATGTCCGTGGGCTTAGGTCTGTGACCTAGGATTATGAAAGTGTAGAAAAAAAGGAGAAACAAATTGGCCAGAATTCCAAGTCCAGTTTGTAAATTAAGGACATTCTTTAATGATGACATATGTGGAAAGTATACTAATATTATCATCCTATTAAAAGCATATTTCATATACCTGAAAAATAATAGAATATATATCAGACTTGTGATTTTCTGGTCAGTATGTTTGAATCATCATTCAATTTTACCTACTTATTCTTGATTAACCTGTCTCTTTAACTTTGGATGTTCCAGACTGGATACCATCAAACACATTTCTATATACTTCTCCATGTATCTACCTATGTATGTGGCATTCTTGATAAAGGCATGCACAGCCACATACTATACAGAACGTACATTCTCTGGACCTGCTGTTCGCCTAGGGGTCATTCTATAGAAATGTAATCCTATTGATTTACATTGTCTCATTTTAGAGGTAACAACTAAAACAGTAGCAACAAACACAGAATATTAGTCACAGTTTTACAACTCAGTAAGACTTACATTGATGTGAAAAATATCCACCAAAGAAACCCAAAAGACTGAGGTGAGTCAGTCTCATGTTGCACAATTTTACTGTGCTCTATTTTGTAACTATCTACGTTTTCACTTATAATTCTAATTGAATTGCAGTGATAATTCATCATAATCCCATTACTGTAATCATAAAAATGTCTATCTGTGTTCATATTTTCCCTGTTTTGGTGTTCCTCTTTCTGTGAAATTTTACATATCCTGGATCAGGAATTAAAGACAGATACAGTAGGAGGCCATTATTGCACTTTCCACACCTTATTAATTGCATAGTCATTAATTATGGTTATAAATGATCTTAAATATATACCAGTTTAATTCCCATCCATCAGTTTTTGGAACATTCCACTTCAGGCTTAAAGAACAAACTTCCAGCTATCAAGAAACATGTTTTGTTTTTCTTATTGAGGGAGGTGAGTTATCATTAATTTTAGGATATCTTATGATTTTTCTCTTTTTGCCTTATGCCTTTTTGAACTATCCATATCGTTATTTTACCAACCTCTACTATATTCTACTATATTTATCTCCCTCCACCTTACCTAAGAACTCCTCATTACATTTTCCCTATTAGCTAAGTTGTATTCTGCTTCTCCCTATACCTTCCTCCCATCTTCTGTTATATTTACTTCTGTCCTCTCCCTGCCTAAGGATGTTCCCTTTTCCATTACCCTCCTGAGATCACTTGTAACCTGTAAGCTCCTCTTTAATGCTCTGCACACCACCCCAGTCCTGGCCATGGTCCCTGTTTGTTGTGGTATCTGTAGTTACTACAGGTTACATATTCACATCTGCAGATGTAAAACTAGGGGCCTCCAACAAGAGGAGAGAACATGCCGCACTAAGATAATCAATATTTTCAACACATTGTGACAAACATGAACTTATGAACTTGCCAAAGATGACCACATAATGATTCTGTTTTGGTATTTCTGATTTTTTTTAAAAGAGATTCTCCTACTGCATGTAAGACTTTGTGGGAGCCTAGTCTGTTTGTATGCTCACCTTCCTAGTCCTGGATGGAGCGGGGAGGACCTTGGACTTTCCACAGGGCAGGGAACCCCGACTGCTCTTTGGACTGGAGAGGGAGGGGAAGGGGGTTTGGGGGAGCTGTAGGGAAATGGGAGAAGGGGAGGAGGTGGAAATTTTTAATTAAATAATAAAAATAAATAAATAAAATAGAGATTCTTTCCCATGCAGTGGAAATCAAGGGTCCCATTATTGTCAATACATCATCAATGCACAGACACTTTTATAATTTCAATCAACAGTCTTACCTTTGGTGTTTATGTTAGTTATTTGTCCTGGCTACCAATATAGTTATTTCATCAAATTACTGTAAATCAGTACTTTCAAACACCTTTGTGATAAAGAAATAGAAAGCTACTACCCTTGCTCATACACTTGTGAGAAAAGGACTGCCCAATTACATTGTCAAGCTCCCGTTTATATTCCACACATATAGATGGAGACATGCATGTGTGTGTAGAAATAATGGTGAAGTTAGTGTATGAGCCCAGTCTATAACATCCCTGTGAATATGACACCATAATTCATATATTTTATATTTACATTATTTTTGCTCTTAAAAAGGTCAATCTAGTAAAGTTGTAGATTCATCTCAATTGGGGGGTCAAGCATCTGATTCTCCCACCAGCATACATCTACAGTAGCTGCACAGTGGTGTTATGTTTTTGTAAAGTTTGAGGATACAAACTGGAAGAAGACTCAGTGCTTCAGTATGTTTTTTACTCCTGAAAATGACCTGGGTTAGAGTCTCAGCCATGAGATGGTGGCACATAACCATCTGTAACTTTAGTTCTGGGCATCCATTATCCTTTCTGATTCAATCATGCAAGTAGCACATAGACATATATGAAGGCAAATATCTCATATATGGAAAATAAAATAAATAAATCTAAAATATTAAATATTAAATAAATAAATAGATGGAGAGATAAATGAATAAGTAAGTAAATGAATAGTAAATAAATAAATATTCCAGGATAGCAATTAATTCAAGCCTTGACCTCCAAACTGAAAATCGTAATCCAATTCCATTTACAAAATTGAAAATGTACAAACCATATATGTAAAATATTTTTCATCAATTGTACATCCATAATATAACACATGTACGATATGTAATATTACAAGATGATGATACCAAGGAAAGGTAATCTAAAATCTTTTTCATAGCCCAAAGATATGCTCTATAAACTGTAAATTTCATATACATTGATTTGTAAATATCTATGACTTACAGAAAATCATGCATCTCCTAAGTCATCATGTGTCATCTTTCTGTGGAGCTAACTCTGGCTGAAATTTAACCAGAAAAAAATCATATCTGCCTTGATACAAACATATAACATATGTTTAACATATACATAATGAGAAAGGATATTTGTTTTACTTGAAAAAGGAAATTGCAGTGCTGGGGGCTTTGTGTCAGTTTCAGTTGCAACATTTAGTTGTAAGTACTAAAACACAAAGTGTGTCCATAAACATTCACAATATGCAGAAGCCATCAATATTATATTGACCCAGACCTAAGGACCAAGCAGTCTGCAAGCAGCTGTCTGAGATGTGCAACAACAAAAACCCAGGGCTGCTGCGTGGATACATAGCTCTGCCATCTTACAAGAAGAGTCACTTTATCCCTCCATTATCATAGTACATTTCAAGTCTTACCATATTTAGTGACCTTAAAGCAGTTTGAATGCTCAGAGACAACATGGAGTGATTGTGTGACTTTCAGGTGACAAGATACACGGTGTTGGCTGATGTACTGTCCACTCTCAGCAATGTTAATAAGTCTTCGGGAATCTCAGGAAGATGAAGACCTTAGACACTCAAATGAGTTCCATGAGCGTATCGTTATGAAATACATAATGCCAGCATAACAAAGAGTGACTGTCTTTTAATAATGTATTAATTCAAAGCTATTACCTGATATACATAAATAATTAAAATATATAAATTATTATTTATGAAATTGAATTTAACCCACCAGCAACTGGAAGCACACAGACGCTCACTAGAACTTTTCAGTCTCACACTTTCGAGCCAGTTCCCCTGCGATGAAGCAGCAGCAGCAATGTCACTGCAGAGCCTGTGGGGAAGCAGTCAGACCCAGAGCTCGATCACAGGTCACATGGTGTAAATCTGGGAAAGATATGAAAATGTTCATTGGAAGTGTGTGTGTGTGTATCAGTGTCTGTGTCTCTGCATTTGTGTGTGTGTTTGAAATGGCTATGGGACTAAGAATAGATCAATAGCATATTGTGTGCTGGAGCTGATCTCATGAATGTGTGTACAGTACATGAGTGAAAAAATGAGAGTTATCTCAAATATGTTTGTGAATAATGAACTTTAAGGAAAAGGGAGTGTACCCCTTGTTTTCTATGTGACTTGATGAGATCAATGAGGATCCTGCCTAGTGCATCAGAACAGACATTTAATGTGCATTCTACAAAACATATTAAAAATTCTGTAACGCTTGCGAACAGAAACTCCTGCTTCCATGATTTGTTTTCGTGCTGTTCACAATCTGTGTCCAGTTATTAAATGACATTTACCAGCATAATTTGTTCCATTTCTTAAACATATTCATAATTGTACATTTTCTGATTTCCACTGTCATTTTATTGTATGTGTGTGTGTGTGTGTGTGTGTGTGTGTGTGTGTGTGTGTGAGGGTCCTGTCTTGAATTGTAGTTTGACTGGCTTTAATATAACTCAAGATGCTCACAACTTAGCTCTCAAAGTGCTAAGATCATAGCCATGTGCAACCATATCTACCTTCACTTTCCACGTAATCTCCTGTATGTATTAGTAAGTGATATACCAGCAATATAAAAAAATGACTCAAGACATTCAGCAGCTATACTTAAATTTACTTGTCATTTTTTATGAAAGTGTATTTTAATGAGAAATTGTATTTTCTAACGATTAGAAGAAACGTTAGGGATTTTGACTTTAAATAATTTTATACTATTCAACAATTGAAATTGCTTTCTTACTGCTTCTTAAAAGCCTACTCAATATTGTATCAGTCTCAATGTTACAAACTTCAATGTAAAAGACTCAAAATATTAAAAAAATATTTTAAATAAACACTCAATATTCAAATGAAATTTTTACAATTTACATTTTGGTAAGAATAACTTTAAAAGGATTTAATATATAAGTGAGGTGAGATTTCCAGATATTTTTTAAATAATCAGTAAAGATCTACTTTACTAGAAATCACTGAAATAGTATAAACAAATATATGCAAAAATTTTTAAAGTTGTTTATACAATGTTAAGACCATCCTATGTTCTAGTAGGACGTAATATGAAAATCTTCTTAGAATTCCTAAATATATACACAATTAACAGAACAGAAAATTAATGCTAAACACTAATTTAGTTAATATATGTTGTATATTTCTGGATTAAGTTTCAAATAAATAAATGCATAGTAAGTTAACTTGAGGAAAGTAGTAAAATGAGAAAAACAAAGCATCCTCTAAATGTAATTTATTATTATCAATGTACACATGCAAACAAATAAATGCTTGTTTTCTGATTATCACCATCTAAGTTATTTCAGGTGTTTTGTGACAAGAATGGAAAACTGAGACAGTGGGCATTACTAGCTGGAACCATGTTCTCAGAATTATTAGAAAACATGGAGAAAAATCCGTAGTCAAATGTAATTGCTATCATATTCCACTCGGGGTCACTTTTTACATATATATTAGTGTACATTCATTGTAAAACAAGGGTTTTATGACATTTTCATTCAATATATAATATCCATTGATTATCCTCACCCTGTTAGCCTTTCCTGTCTCTCTCTCCACACTTCTGCTAGGCCCTGTCCTCTCCAGTAGCCCCACTTTCTACTGTCACATTATGCTATAGTCAGAGGTCATAGTATGTTCTTTTACAAATCATTACACTGATGTGTTATGTCTACAGCATCTCTTGTGTTTGTTTATGACAGAGTATGGCTCAAAAGTAGAATTTTAGGCAAAGCATTTTCTAATCATTTAATTACATAAAATCCAGTTTCACCCACTTACAACTCTCACTATTAGTGAACAGAAAAACAAAGGCACTCACCTGGCCAGGCCTTTGATAAACACCATGTAGAATGAGGCTCTAAGAGGCAGTTATAAGGAAGAAATGTCATCAGCTCATCTCCCTCTAGAAAAATAATTTTCGTGTCATCAGTAGAGGGCAGTTCTGACTGAAGTTGTTAGAGAGTACAACCATCAAATGAGAAAGTGAACTTTCCTAATTCCAGGAAAACTGCAGTAGGAACAGCTGAGCTCTGGGTTTCCCATGTGTGAGCTATTCTCCCCAGGCCCTACTTGGCTGTGTGCATTAGCTGATCCCAGTCCTTGTTAAAAAACAAATATAAAATAAAAATATCCCATTTAAAAGAAGTAGAAAAACACTTTTGCTTCCCCAAGCTATCCTCCCTGCTTCCAAAATATTTTTGGTAGCCTTCATACTTACTTGACAGCTGCTTAAGAATTTCATCAAGAAATTAACACCACTTTTGCTAAAATCAACAAAATGTTCAACCAACCCAATAACCTTTCATCTACAGCCTGTCTTGTCTGTCATATGTGCTTGGGAAAGGGTGAACAAGAGACTGGCCAATTACCAGTCTAGCCTAAAACCCATAGAGGAGAGTAAGCCCACCCCTGACGCTGTCTGGAGTAACAAGGACACAGAGACTGGATGGCCCAGAGACCTAGGATAGAACCACACACAACAAAAGAAAAAATTGTCGGTGTAATGATGCTTAACAATGTTCTTTGTGCACATAGATTTTTGCCTGGTCCACTTGTTATCAGACAGGCTTCATCTAGCAACAGATGCAGACAAACAGCCAAATACTAGGCAAGAAAAATAAGAAGAGGAGGAGAAAGAGGAAGAAGAAGAAGAAGAAACATCTATAGTTAAAAAGTGTGCTTTAAACTTATTCAAAAGGAAATACTCCACTATTTTCTACTATATCTAAAATAAACCCTGAAACAGAGTTTATCACTGGAAGCATCCTTTGATTACTTAAGGACTTATGTGAATTCCAGATCTCTCTGCTTCAAGGTTGAGATTCCAGAGGTAAACTCTTAGCTTTCTGCTCCTCAACCATGCCTGACTCTTACTGGCATGCCTCCCTCTCCTGATGAGCTCTTAACCCTGTGAAACCATATGCCAAAATAAACCCTTTCTTTGTCTGAAAATAATTAGGAAGAAAGAAAATAAAGAAAATGTTACCTCCTCCAAACTGGGTTTTATAAAGTTATATTTCTTACAGAGCACACAGAGGTGAGGTGGTGTAACTGTATCATAAGCAGATAGGATGGGAGGTGACTGGTAATGTAGCTTGTAGCATGATTACTAAAAACTCAGACATATATTGGTGTTCAACCTGAAGGTCAGAAAGGCAAAACACCCAGACACTGGTGTACCCTGTATAAAATTTTACATGTCTTGGTTTATTGAAAACACTGATTGGCCAGTATCCAGGCAAGGCATATAAGTGGGATGACAAGAATAGGAGAATTCTGGAAAGAGGAAATTCATCTGCAGTCATCACCCAGACACAGAGAAGCAAGATGAGAATGCCTCACTGACACAAGGTACCATGCCACATGTCTAACACAGACAAGAATTATAGATTACTGTAAGATGTAAGAGTTAATTAATAAGAAGCCTGAGCTAATAGGCCAAACATTTTCCCTCTGCTTTACAATTCTTGTAGAGGAATGTTTGGAGGGTAATATAACAAAAATACAGTTAAGATTCAGTCCACAGGATCTACATGTGACTCCTGTGATTTCTCTTCAATCAAAGTCAATTCCCTCTTAGTTTAAGTTGATAGTTCCCTGAAAATATTAAAACCATTGTCACCATCTAAAGTGTGTTTAAATTAATCATACCATCAGGTTCTATCTCAGTTGAAGTCCATAGCTGGGAAATGTCTCATAGTAATCTCTGGAGGTCATTAAGAGTCTGCAATTGATCTCTCCTAGCTTGCACCTGTTAAAGTCTAATTTTTATAAATATATTTTATACACTAAATAATTAATAGAATATCCTCTTTGTATTTTTCATGAACAATTTTTAATCCCCCAAAAAGGAAATTGTTTTACTTCTTCTAACATTCTCTCTAAAGTATCTACATTTGAATCAGCTAGTCATCATGTAATACAAATGATCAATTCAGGAAATTGCTTACATATCATTTCCAATGGTTGATTTACAGAATATTGGCACAGGGTGTGGTTATCTAACAGTCCCTGTTGGAGTACATTCCATTGGCTTAAATAGTGAGAATTATTATAATTAGGAACTGTGAAACCTAATTTTTCTGTCTTTTTCTTGTAAAGGTAGTGAAGAAATAATCTTTTAAATCAATAATTATAATATTCCATTCTTTAGGCAATAGACAAGGCAATGGAGTACCAGACTACACAGATCCCATTAGCTGAATCACCTTATTCATAGCTCTTAGATCTGTTACCATTCTTCATTTTCAGGATTCTTTTTAACAACAAATACAAGAGAATTCAAAGGGATGGTTGATTCTTTAGTATGCTGAGCATCTAGTTGCTCCTATACCAGCTGTTCTAAAACCTTCAGTTTCTCTTTTATTATAGACAATTTCTTAACTCCTAAATGGTTCTTAGTTAAAGATTTAAAAGTTAGGGCTGTTGGTACTTCTGAGAGTAGGCTAGTTGTTTTCTGTTTTTGTACAGCCTGAATGATCGGCATCTTTTTAATTTTTAATTATATAGTACCTTATAATACCCTGCCCAGAAACATGAGTTGATATGGTCCATTTATAAGACTGCAAGAATGTTAATATGGGTATTCCATTGTTGTAACACATCATGACCCCATTGATTTACTGCTGTATTAGCCACATGTGGCTTCAGACTTTGTTCTTTTTATCCCTACGAATATAAGCCATTTTTTGATTTGTTTTTCCTGAGATAGGGATCCAATGCCTAGGAATTGAACATGTGCCTCCTGAAGAGGCCAATTTGGATGCCAAGATTCTGGAGTAAAAAGTCACATCTGCACCTGTGTTAATAATCCTTCAATTATAATGTTATTTATTTATACTATCAGATTTGGTTTTGAACATTCATAGAAGCCAACCAAAGTATATGTTTTCTATTGTCTACAGAAATCTTTGATTCATCCTTCATTGCTATTTCTTCATTCAGAGCAGTACGGTTATTTACAACATGCACTGGATTTACTAATTACCTAGGGAGGCATGTCCTCCACAGTGACTGGGAATGACTGGACCACTTTCGATTGCAGGAAGCTGTGTAGGTGCTGTGTATGATGACAGCAAGCAATGAGTGCCACAGGAAGTCACGGGTGGACAGGTAGGGCTGGAGAAGAATCTAAGCCAGGGTGGTGCTAGTTTTTCTTCCAAACCCAAGTGATTAGGTTTGGGTATAGCTCTCGCCTGTTCCAGTGGCTAAAAAGTCTCAGGAAAATAGCTTTTTTCATGAATTTGTACCCAAACATTGGGTTCCAAATGTTGCAAGATAAAAACCCAGAAACAGTATTGGGGTTCAACATGAGGTCAGAAAAGCAAAACAGCCAGTGTTTGACTTTTACCTCTACCTCAGTGTGAAATGATTATTCTGCATTCAAGAATCTCAGAATAAACTGTGTCTGAGAGCTGTTTTCTTTCATCTTCTATTTCTCTGTACATCTGGGTTTAAAATGTGTACCACTTCCCACCTGGTTTCAATAGCAAACAGTTTAGCTAGAAGTGTCACCACTTCTTGGTCTGTAAGTCTGACCAGGGTGACTATTTTACTCTCTGATCTTCAGGAAAACTGTATTTATTAATAGAGAAATAAAATACCACTACAATAGCTCAGCTGGTAGAGTACATGCCTGGAAAGAATTTTATATTGGAATACTGTGAAAATATAAAACTTTCAAACTATAAACATAAGAGAGACAAAAGCCCCAAGTGAATGGCTGTAATAATAGGGTCATGAAAGAAAACTGCTCCAGTAACGCACACTCACAAATGAACAGGAAACAGAGAACACAAAAAAGACAACAATAGAAAAGAAATTTCAGAAATGAGACCACACAAGGTCCAGGGTGAACAGCCCCAAGCTGTGATAAGGGATCATGATCCTGAGCAGAACCATGATGGACTGAGTGGGACAAGGAGACCCATATGCATGCTAAGGGTGGGCACTACTATGGTGAGCATACATATCATGTGATATGAGAGAGGGGGAGGATGAGGAAGAAGAGGAGAAGGAGAGAGAGACAGAGAGAGAAGTCTTCATATGCGGTGGACAAAGGCATATCTGAAGAGGTAAAGACAGTGAGGAACAGGCTAATGTGGCATGATTGCCACCTAAGACCATGATAAAGTCTGTGCCTTTCCTGCAGGGATCATGTTTAAGTTCTTTGCTCTGTGCATCCACGGTTTGTGTTGATGTCTGTGGCTCCACTAACGCCCTAGATGATAGGGCTGTACAGAATTGATCTTGCCCCTCACTGGCTACAACACTATGAAAAATGGTCCTGCCTCTCACCTAATGAAGCACTCCAAAGAGAGAGTGCTACACCTCCCCTGGACAGCACAATATAGATGAACTTATGTGCTAGGGAATGGGTGAGGGCATGAGAATAGGAGAGCAGGTCAAGCCTGCTATGTGGCTATGTGGTGAAGGAAAGACCATTCCCCATTCTGTTAGCCAACTATAGCAGGTGAGGGACCTGATGCAAACCTCCCCACATTAATTTCAGCCCTAAGGAAAGTAGAGCCTTCATGGTCTGACAAGAGCAATAAGACAACAGAAGTTGATCAAGGGGATTCAAATTGAAAAGGAAGAAGTCAAACTTTCTCTTATTTGCAGATGATGTGATCATACACATAAGTGATCCCCAAAAGTCTACTAGGGAACTTCCACAGCTGATAAACACCTTCAGTAATATGGCAGAATAGAAGATCAACTCAAAAATGTCATTAACCCTTATATATAAAAATGGTAAAGAAACTGAGAATGAATCAGAGAAAGATCAGCCTTCACTAGAGCCGCAAATAACAAAATACCTTGGGGTAACACTAACTAAAGTTACCTGTTCACCAGTAACTTTAAGTCTTCGAAGAAAGAAATTGAAGACAATACAAGAAAATTAAAAGATTTCCCACGCTTTTGGATAGGTAGGATCAACATAATAAAAATGACAGTCCTACCAAAAGCACCATATAGATTCAAAACAATCCACATCAAAATCCCAACACAATTCTTCACAGACCTTGAAAGAACAATAATCAGCTACATATGGAAAAACAAAAAAGCCAAGTATAACCAAAACAATCCAGTAGGTATCACCATCCTTGACAACAAGCTCTATTATAGAGCTATTCTAATGAGAACAGCTTGGTACTAGCATAAAAACAGACAGGTTGACCAATGGAATCAAAACAAAGAACTGGGTATTAATCCACACATCTATGAACACCTGATTTTTGACAAAGAAGTTAAAAGTATACAATGGAAAAAAGTATCTTCAACAAATGGTGCATATAACTGGATGTCAGAATGTAGAAGAATGCAAAGCAATCAATATGTATCCCCATGCACAAAACTCAAAAAATACCGTTCTGTGCATATACCCAAGGATGACCAATTATGCTACAAGGACATTCAATCTCTTTTATTTGTTATGATTTGTTTTACATTTCAATATGTGGTCTATTTTACAAAATTTTCTTTATAATGCAAAGTAAAATGTGTATTCTTTAGTATTTGGGTGGGCTATTCTGTGGACATTTTTAAGTCCATTTGATATGTGAAGCCAATTAATTCTGATTTTTCTCTGTATATTTTTCCTTGCAAGATATCATGTCTATTGGAGAAAGTTGGGCATTGAATTCTCCTGCTATTAATGGATTAGGGTTAATCTGTGTCTTTTAAAAAAGAGATACATTTTTCTGAAATTTTTTGTCCCCAAGTTTGGTGTGCATGTGTTAAGGCAGTAGCGACTTCTCGGTTAACTGAATCCTTGATCAAAACGTAGTTTCCCTCTTTATTTCTGTTGATCAGTTTCCGTTCCAAGTCTATTATCTTAGATTTTCAGATGGTGATGCCTCTTTTCTTCATGGTTCCATTTGATTGGAGTACTTTTGTCTTTCCTTTTACTCTAAGGTAGTGCCTACCTTCATAACTAAAATTTGTTTCTTGTAGGCAACAGATGGATAGATTTGGTTTCTTGATCCATTAGGTCACTCTGTCTTTTGAGTGAAGAATTGAGACCATTTCTGCTTGAATTGTTATTGAAATGTGTGTGCTACTTCTTGTCATCACGTTATTGATTTTCATTGTTGGATTCTCAGTGGTCTTCATGGTTTAATAATTATGGCTCATGTTCTTTCCAAAGTCTCTATGTTTTGCTTATCGCTCTATTTACCCCCAAATAAAGCTTCCTGTATCACCTTAGGTTTGGTTTGTTGGATATAAATTACTTTTAGGCTGTAAATGTTTGTAAAATTGTTCCTTTTCCTTTACTTATGGCAGTAGTTTTGCTGGTCATATTGTTAAGTTGGCTCTCATTTAGGACTTGGATGGTGTTATTCCACGTCCTTCAGGCTTTAAAAGTTTTCCTTGAAAAATCAGCTGTTCTCTGAAAAGTGTTCTTTACTCATAATTTGCACTTTTTCCCTTTCAACATTCAAGTCACCTTTATTGCTCTGTCTTCTCAAAGCTTTACATATGAGATGCTATGAAAATTTCCTTTTCTGGTCTTGTCTTTAATGTGTACTGTGTAATTGTTCTATGTGTGTGGGTGAGTCTTTCCTTGGTTTGGGACAGTTTTCTTCTAAGATCTCCTTGAAGGTCTTGGGTTCGCCATTGACTTGGGATTCTTCTCCCTCACCTGTGCATTAAATTTCGAGGTTTGATTTCTCCATGGTATCCCACATTAACAACAATGTCTACACATACACTCTACCAACTAAGTTACATCCTCAGTCCACAGATTACTATCTGCTGATTACATCAACTCATGTCTGTGCCCCTGTAAGAAAGATTTATTTTCCCATGTGTATTTACATACATTTTCTTAATTTTAGCAAAAGTCCTCTAATTTCTTCGTGAGGTCATGAAGCCACTGTCTAGTAAGTATTGAGGATATTAAGAAACATTTTAAAAGCAGGAAGGACTCCTTGAGGAATCAAAATGTTATTCTACTTCTTTTGAATGTGATGTCATTTTTACTTTAGTTTTGTCCAGAAGGACTGGATGAGCTAATCTACACAGACAGATAGAGACTTTGGAGAATAGCTCACACATGGGAAAGCCAGTGTTCAGCTGTTCCTTCTATTGTCCTGTAATTAGAGAAGTTCACTCTTCCATTTGATAGTACCACTGTCTAACAACTTCAAGGTCAGAACTTCACCTTACCAGGTGACATGGTAATTATGGGTCTAGAGAGAGATGAGCTTATGATATTTCTTCCTTATAACTACTTCTTAGGGCCTCATTCCAAATGGATGTTTATCAAAGGTCCGGCCAGGTGAGCATTTCTTTTTCTCTTTATTAATATTGAGGGGAAAGAAGCAGAGATTTCTGTAATAAAATGATTAGAGAATTCTCTCTTTAAAATTCATTTTTGAGACTTATTGTATCAAGAGAAAGCACAACAAATGCCTGCAGACATAAAATCATAAAATATCAGTGTAATGATTTGTAAAAGAACATAGATTTCACTTATTATGACCTCTGATTGTAATGTATGTGACAGTAGAAGATGGCCTTCTGGAAAGAGGACAGGGCCTAGCAGAAGTGTGGACAGAGAGACAGGGAAGGCTAATAGAGTGATGCTGATCAATGGATATTATGTATTGAATGGAAATATAATGAAATCCATCTCTTATTACAACAAATGTTCATTCATATATCTGTAAAAAGTGACCCCAAATGGAGTATTTTAATGAGCATGTCTGACTATGGAATCTTCTGACGGTGTACTCTGATAATTCTATAAACATGGTCCCTCCTAGCTAATGGCATCTGTGTTACATTTCCAACCCTCTCACAAAACTCCTCAAATGACTCAGAGTGTGAAACACAAAGAACATGCATTTCTTGATCTGCAGCAGTACATTTTTATTATATATACTATATTTTCTCATTTTTCTACCTTTCTCAAACCTATGCATTGATTTATAGGAAACTTCACCAGGACTATGCAACAAATATTAATTAATTTAGTGTTTATCAGTACTTTTCTGTACTATTTAGTTTGTGTATATTTAGAAATTCTTAGAGGAGTTTCACTTCATGGCTTAGTAAAATGTAATATGGTCTTAACATTATATTAATTAGATTAAAATTTTCTTACATTTGTTTATCCTATTGTAATAATTTTTAATGAAATAGATCTTTTTGGTTATCTCAAAAGCATATAGAATCCTACTTCACTTATTCATTAAATTATTTCTTACTCATTGTATTTTATTTTTCTAAAAGAGAAAATAAACTTTTTAAATTATTTCAGTGTTAACAAAATGTAAAGTGAGTAATTTTCAGTAGGAGATTGAGTGTTTTAATTAAAATGAATTAATTTTTATTATTTTAAGTTTCTAAGTTGAACATTGTTACACTGCTATTGATATAATATTGAATAAGCTTTACATTATCAGTGAGAAATATTTTCAGTTCCTGAATTTCTAGTATCACTTTATTTAAAGCCAAAATACTCAAAGTTTTTTAATAGTTGCAAAATACTATTCTTTATTAAAATATGCATATTCAAAATATGCCAAGTAAATTTTAGTTTAGCTAGAATATCTATTATTAATACATACAGGAGACTCAAATGGAAAGTGAAGTCAGGTGAGATGGCACACACCTATGAACCCACCACTTTGAAGGCTAAGACAAGAGCTTCTGTGAGTTTGATTGAAGTCAGTCTGAACAAAGGTTGAGCTGTTCCCTCTGTCTCTGTCTCTCCTACACACAAATACAACAAAATTATAGTGTTAAATAGATAATGTGGAACTATGAAATTGTTGTTTTTAAAATGGAATAAAAGGATGCCAATAAATGTCACTCACTAGACACAGAGCATCCACACTGTGAAAACCAAATGATAGAAGCATGAGTTTGTTTGCAAGCAGTGCAAAATTTTCAGTTTGTTTTGTGTAATTCACTTTAAGAATCTACACTGATGCTGATGCAGTAGGCAGGACTTTAGTAGAGTTGATCAAATCATCCAAAAAATAGAGATTTTATTTAAGAAATATATTTGATATAACTCTGTTTTCACTCAGTGCTGTTTTATTTAGTCATGGTAGCAGCCCCAGCACACAGTATGCTATTGATCTTTTTTTTGTCCAGGTAGTAATTTCACACACACACACACACACACACACACACACACTCATTGAACATTTTCCAGTGAACATTTTCATGTCTTTCCCACACTTCCACCATGTGACCTGTGATCGAGCTCTGGGTCTGACTGCTTCCCCACAGGCTCTGCAGTGACACTGCTGCTGCTGCTTCATCGCAGGGGAACTGGCTCCAAAGTGTGAGACTGTAAAGTTCTAGTGAGCGTCTGTGTGCTTCCAATGGCAGGTGAGTTACATTCAATTTCTAAAGAGTAACTTATATGTTGCCAGTGAGCTAAATTTAATTTTGTAAATAATAACTTATTCATTTTAATTATGTAAGTGTATCGGGCAATACCTATGAATTAATACCTTATTAAAAGGTAGTCACTATTTGTTTCTGCTGGCATTATGTATTTCATAAAGATCTGCTCATGGAACTCATTTGAGTGGCTAAGACCCTCATCTTCCTGAGATTCCTGAAGACTTGTTAATATTGCTGACAGTGGACAGTACATCAGCCAGCACCAAGTATCTTGTCATCTAAAAGTCACACAATCACTCCATGTTCTCTCTGAGCAGTCACACTGCATTTAGATCATTACTGACTAGATATGGTAAACCTAAAATGAAAATGATAATAATCATCTGATGTTTGTATGTTCATTATATTATTATCTCCTCAGAGGAATACAAAGACTACCATAAAGACTGCTCTAAAATCAAGTACTTTGTTAATGAAGGGGAAAGTGATTTTTCTCAGAAGAATATAGAGTTATGAGGAAACAGCTCATTTTTTTGTTGTTGTTGTTGTTGCACATTTCTTCAGACAGTTGCCTGCCCAGTCTTTTGGTCTGAGGCCTTTAATAGTGATGACATCCATACTATTATGAATGTTTATGAATACACTTCTGTTTAATACTTACAACTAACTACAACTTAATCTAATGTGAATGCCCAGCACTGAATTTTTTTTTCAAATAAAAAAAATGACATTACTCAGTTTATGGATATGTTGACTAGTTTCTAGTCATGTTAGCTGTGGTTTTTCAGGTCAAGTAAACCCCAGATAAAGATGCCATGTAAGGAAAGAGAAGAAGCATCATTTTCTGTCGGTGACAAATGTTTACTAAGCAAAGGGTGTGAAGTAGAGATCTTTAAGTTCACACCTTTGAGTTAAGAAAAAAAATTTTGATTACCATCTTTAACAACTATTATCATCTTTTTATTTTATTTATAATACATTGCCTTATTAATAAGTTATAGATGTGTGTAGTTAATAAAAATGTTTACACATATAGAGTTTGTCCATTAGCAATTTTAAAATTGGAATGTGCTACAGTTCTTTCAGTTTTGAGACCAAGTCTTGAATTAATTGTTTTCCTTAATAAATCAGATAACACATTTTCTTTCTTTCCTTTCTTCTTTCTTTCTTTCTTTCTTTCTTTTTTCCTTCCTTCCTTCCTTTCTTTCTTTAATATTTACTTATTTTATTTTTCAAATATACGTGTTTTACTTGCATGTATATCTGTGCACTACTTGCTTGCAATATCAGAGAAGGCAATAGATTCCTATAACTAGAGTTACAGATGGTTATGAGCCAGCATGTCTTTGCTGAGAATCTAGCCTACGTCATTTGCAAGAGAAAAATGTGTTCTGAACCACTGTGCCATCTTTCCAGCCTGTGACCTAGAACTTTAAAAAACAAAATAGAACAGAACACAACTGTGCAGCTACTGTAACTGTAAGTTGGTGGGAGAATCATATGTTTGGCTCTGGCAATTAAATTGAATCCATGCCTTTACTAGATAATAATTTTTTATGCTATTTTTTGTTTGTTTGTTTGTTTTTCAAGACAGGGTTTCACTGTAGTTTTAGAGCCTGTCCTGGAACTACCTCTTGTAGATGAGGCTGGCCTCAATTTCATAGAGATCCACCTGCCTCTGCCTCCCTAGTGCTGGGATTAAAGGCGTGCACCACTACTGCCCAGCATTAGATAAAGCTTTCTAAGAGCAAACATAATGTATATATGTAAAATGTATGATTTTTGTTGTCATATTTATGGGGATGTTATAACATTGTCTCATTTACTGACTTCTGAATTATTTCTATATATACATGCATGCACATATATGTGGAATACAATTAGGCACTCTTTCTCACAAGAATCTTAGTTGGTAAGTTTTCTAGTTCTCTATTACAGAGTTGATTTTAAAGTAACAAATTATGCTAATTTGATAAAAATCATAAAAGTAACCATGTTAAATAACTAACAAAAGCACTGAAGCTAAGACTTTTTGTTGAAATTATAAAAACTGTCTGTGTGTTTGTGAGATATGATGACAGTGGGGCCCTTGATTTCAACTCCAGGGGAAAGAATCTCTTTTAAAATAGAGATTCTAAAACAGGATCACTATGTGGTCATCTTTAACAAGTTTATGTTTGTTACAATGTGTTAAGCAGTGTTTTTCTTGGTGTCACATGCTCTCTCTTGTAGGGGTCTCCTAGCTCCACATCTTCGGATGTGAGTATTTCCTGTGTAAACTACAGATATCAGGAAAGCAAAATGGGACCATGGCCAAGATGAGGTTGATTGTGGTTAGCAATGGAGAGAAGAATAACAGGACACAAGCGATCTTATCAGTAAAATGGGAAAGGGTAGGCTCTTTAGCAGGGAAAAGGGAAGTTCATATAGAAGGAGGTGGGAAGAAGGTACAGGGGAGTAACTGGAGACCATTGATCTCACAGGGAAAATGGGAAAATGGTTTTTCTTAGTTAAAGAGGAAGTCATATACACAGAAGATGGAATATGTAGGTAAAGTAACAAGGATTGGATTAAAAACCCATAGGAATCAATACTATTAATGATTTACTCCCCACCACTGTACTGCTCTGAAAAATAAAAAAAAAAAACATTTGTCTTCATAACCGAATGTTAGTTCTTTAAACAATAAGTAGAGTTCATACTAATTTTAAATAGGGTTGAAAGTTAACTGGGAGACATCTACAAGCATTTATAACAGTAATGGTTGCACAATTAATAGGATGTGGAAAGTGCACTAATGGCCTCGAACCGTTTCATTGTCTGTAATTCCAGATTGTGAGGTGGTGAGTTCATTGAAAAATTAAAATAAATAAATGAATAGAGATAGACATCTCACTGATTAAAATAATGGGATTATCATGAATTACCAACTCTGATTCCATCAGAATTATTAATGAAAATATGTGTATCGGCGTAAATGAATGCAGACAGATTGTAATAATATATACAGCTTTAATGGGGAAATAGAAATCCAGAACCACAGGTTCCCGCAGAGAACAGGAAAGCAGAAGGGGCGGCGGGCTCATGCTCGCCAGATTTATATGTAAACATTAGCCCAAGGTGAACACGCCCCCTAAGGAGGCTGGGCTATCCCTACATCTCCCCCTTTTGTCTAAATAAGACAGAACTAAACCAAATACAACTATATACAATAATAACAAATAATAAATATAACAAACAATATTGAGAACAAAAGTTTTGCTAAACATTCTATCTCAAGGAGTCTAAATAATGTAGAGAGTAACTACAATTATATAATCTTCAACTCCGTCAAAGATCTGAGAAGGGAATAAATATTACTTAACAAACGAGAAATATCCAAAATGTGCAACAAATGACAGAGACAACTGACTACCTGGGCAATCACCCAAAGTCTTGTTTGTAATGCTGAGTCAACCAAATTTGGCTAAGGCCTAACATAACTGACATACCATTATTAAAGGCAAGGAACTTTCTTAGAACTATCCTACCCTGTCTTGGCAAGATAAGACAATCCTGTTTCATCCATTTATAGATATTCTATATCTTTGTCAGTAGTTGAGGTATGTGCTTTTCTTAACCCAAAGGCCAGTTCTGCCAAGAAGACAAGCTCCCAGTGGAGTGTCTTTGGTGCTCAACGATCTCTCGGGAGTAGAGTGGTGTCTCCAGGAGTGATTGGGTCTCATTGGTACAGAATTCTAGATTAGATTAAGAAGATTATAGGTTAGATTAAAGGCCATTTTCTACAGCTCTTCGAAGAGGCTGAAGATTATCCTATCTATACTAAATATAATCTCTATGTATCTAAAATAAATATGAAAACATCTAATTCTCAATATCTATCTAACTTGAAGACTAAGAGAATAAACAACTGTGCAATATATGAAGACAATGATCTTCAACTGTAAAGAATGTCATTACATATCAAATGTAAACAATGTTATTATATAATAGTATCAGAGGTGGAAATGTACATTGTAATATGGTAGATGTATCAATACAAGAAAAAGTTATAAGCATACTCTTATACAAAAATAGAGGTAGGAACACCAATTTCAATATATCAATATATAAGAAACAGTACCAATACAATTTCCTAAAAACAGTAATTCACAAATACCAATCATCCCATCAAACCAGTTAATCGCCCCCTTTTTTAAAAATATCCCTAATTCCATAAAATATCTCCCCATCCCCTCAATCCTAAACCAACCACAAATGATGTCCCTAACCCTGAGGGCAAACTCTGTTGGGAGAGGGGACGTCATCCTCTAAGATTGCTTCTAGCTGACATGGGGACGACGTTCTTCTTAGGGGCTCCTGTGAAAGCAAATGATGGTAAAATTCCAAAATTAATCTTTGACCTAAGAAAATTGTAACTAGTCTGTGAGCATTTTGAGAAGGTCCAGCCAGAGTGTTGTCAAAAATATGCACCATTCGAAATTGTACCGTGCAGCTGGTACAAAAAACAGGTCTAATATTAGCACTTAAAAAATATTCAAGAAGTCATAAAAACCAGATTGAGTTGATGTCATGGGGCCCCATCTTCATCCTGGAAACTTTAAAGATTACTGTAGGAAAATTTGTTGCTTGTTATGGGAAATTTAAACATTAACAACAAGGACATATACTGACATATAAAGAAAGACACAGATATGAAGAAAGCAAAAAAAGTATATCAAGTACATAATTATTCTTATTCTGTCCCATTTCATGGCTCCTGACCTGAGACAGAAACTCTGAGATATCTTTTATCAACAGGCTTGGAATTGAAGAGGGACTGAGCCATAGTCCAACTCCAAAACCAGCTCTACATACTTATAAAGAAATGTTTAATAAGACATATATATATATATAAATTAATACTTACAGAACATGTCCATCCATCAGTAATTAAATATTTAGGGTCCCATAATTTCTTTGAAGATGGGTATTTTCCTGTGGAGATAAGAAAAGAACCCTGCCCCAACCTATCTGTATTTCTTACCATCAGTATGCTCGCCATCCTTGTGAATGAATTGTGATTTATCTTTTCCAAGTGGCTTTCCTTCTTCAAAGTGAAACTTTATTAATTTTGACAGTATCCACAACTTTTCCTCACCTGTGGAGACAAGAGCAAAACCCCTTCCCCAACGTAGCACATCTCCTGGCTTCCATTGTGAGGTCAGCACATCCTTGAAATAAACTGGTTGATTTAGTTCAGTAGACTTTTCCATTATCCAATGTCTTTTTGCAGCCATCGTTCCCTTCTCATTAGCGTTGAGAAAATTCAAGGTTAACAAAGCATTATGTAACCTATTTCTGGGAGTGGTTTCAACCCATTCTGTTTGTTCAACATATCCTTTATAGTTCAATTTGATCTTTCTATGACTGCTTGACCTGTAGGGTTGTATGATATACCTGTAACATGCTTGATATTGTAATAATCAAAAAACCGTTTCATTTTCCTAGAGACATAAGCAGGACCATTATCCGTCTTTATTTGTGTAGGTATACCCATGATAGCCATGACTTCTAATAATGAGTGATTACTGAATCAGCTTTTTCTGAACTTAAAGCAGTTGCCCACTGAAAGCCTGAATAAGTGTCAATGGTGTGATGAACATATTTTAATTTGCCAAATTCTGCAAAGTAGAACACATCCATCTGCCAGATTTCATTCCTTTGGGTGCCCTTTGGATTAGCCCCTGCAGGCAGTGGCATTTGGTTATAGAAAGAGCAAGTAGGGCATTTCTTTACAATCTCCTTAGCTTGTTGCCATGTAATAGAAAACTCTTTCTTCAAACCTTTGCTATTAACATGATGTTTTTTATGAAATTCAGAGGCTTGTAGCACACTACCAATCAATAATTGATCAATTTCTGCATTACCTTGTGCTAGAGGACCTGGCAGACCCGTATGGGATCAGATGTGTGTAATGTACATAGGGCAAAGCCTGTTCCTGATCAAATCTTGTACCTGGATAAACAATAAGGTTAGTTCTGTATCATCAGGTATAAATTCAGCAGTTTCAATATGTAAAATAGCTCTTTCTGTGTATTGTGAATCAGTAACTATATTAATAGGTTCTTTAAAATCCCTTAGTACCACAAGAATGGCATATAATTCTGCCTTCTGGACAGAATCATAAGGACTTTGTTCCACCTTACAATCTTCTGATTTGTAACCTGCCTTCCCTGATTTATTGGCATCAGTATAGAATGTACATGCTCCAGTTATTGGAGCATCACGGATGATTCGAGAAAGGATCCAAGAAGTTCTCTTTATGAAGTTACGCCTCTTGCTTTTTGGATAGTTGTTATTTATGTCTCCAAAAAAATTAGCACAAGCTCTTTGCCATGGTTCATTATCTTCCCATAATTTCTTTAGTTCATCAGCAGTGAAAGGCACTATAATTTCTGCTGGGTCTATGCCTGCTAGTTGACGAAGTCTCAACTTGCCTCTTATAATTAACTCAGAGACTTTTTCCACATAAGTTTTCAGTTTCTTACTTGGTTTATGTGGTAAAAAGATCCATTCCAAGATAATATCAACTCTCTGCATTAAAATTCCTGTAGGAGAAATTTTTGACAGTAGTATGACGAGAATACAATGAGCTCTGGATTCACCCTGTCCACATGTGCCTGTTGTAATTTTTCCTCAATCATTGTCAGTTCCTTTTCTGCTTCAGCTGTTAATTCTCTGGGAATATTCAAATCTTTATCACCATCCAAGGTTTTTTTCAAATGAATTATTGAATCAGGTGTTATCCCAATAGCTGGTTGTAGACTGGAAATGTCTCCAACAGTCTTTGAAAGTCATTCAGAGTCTCTAGGCGATGTCTCCTAATTTGTGCCGTTTGTGTCTTAATTTTTTGCAAACCTATTCTATAGCCTAAATAATTAACATAATCTCCCTTCTGAATCTTTTCAGGAGCAATTTGCAATCCCCATTTAGGTAAAAGTATCTTTATTTCTTCAGTCTGTTCAAGGTATCCATGTTTGAATCGGATAACAAAATGTCGTCCATGTAATGGTATACTATAGATTTGGGAAATTTCTTGCGTATTATTTGCAATGGTTGGTTCACAAAATATTGGCACAGCGAGGGGCTATTTAACATACCCTGGGGAAGGACGGCCCAGTATACCTCCTTGAAGGTTGAGAATTGTTATAAGTAGGCACTGTGAAGGCAAATTTTTCTCTATCTTCTTTTTGTAAAGGTATAGTTAAAAAACAATCCTTTAAATCAATAACTATGAGAGGCCATCCTTTTGGTAATAAAGAGGGCAAAGGAATTCCAGATTTGAGAGGGCCCATAGGTTGAATAACTTTGTTGATAGCCCTGAGATCTGTCACCATTCTCAATTTATCTGATTTTTTCTTAACCACAAATACAGGAGAATTCCAAGGGCTGGTAGATTCTTCTATATGTCCAGCATCTAATTGCTCTTGTATCAGCTGCTCTAAAGCTGGAACTTATCCTCAGCTAAAGGTCATTGCTTTGTCCATATTGGTTTCTCAGTCAACCATTTTAGAGGCAAGTCTGTTGGTATCTCTGAAGGGACATCAATTGCTTGTTCTTGTACAGCCCAAATGGCCAGTTTTCTCAGTTTGTAATATCTTTTAGTATTATTCTCAGAAATATATGCTCTAGAATTAGCAGGAATGTTAATTTGGGTATTCCATTGTTGTAATAGGTCACGACCCCTTAAATTCACTGCAATATTGGCTACATATGACCTTAATTTTCCTATTTGTCCCTCTGGCCCTATGCATTCAACTCATCTCATGCTCTGCCTTACTCGAGATAGGGTTCCAATCCCCAGGAGCTGAACATTTACATTCTGAAGAGGCCAATACAGATGCCAAGATTCTGGGGTAATGATACTCCCATCAGCACCTGTGTCCAGCAGGCCAATAATAAAAATGCCATTTACACACACTCTCAGCTTAGGTCTTTGATCACTTATAGAAGTTTGCCAAAACACACGGAACTCATATTTCTTATCATTATTGCTTGTAACAGTAGCCATGGGGCTTCCTAATTGTCCTGATGAGGCACGTTCTCTGCAGTAACTGGAAATAACTGAACCATGTTTGCCATGGGGGCCTGTGAGGCCCCCCTCACGTTTCCCATCTGTATCAGGTTGCCTTGTCTATCTCTTGTAGACCTTCATTCATTCGTCCAATGTCTGCCTTTACCACATCTTCTACATAAACCTGAAGGCTGATTCCTCCTATTTCTGTTATTTTTAGAAGATGCATTATTATTATTTCTGAAAATCCGTTGTCTACAATTCCTTTTCATATGACCCATTTTGCCACAATTAAAACATTTGGTATTCTGGTGTCTCCTTTTACCATTGGAAATTGCTTCTTCTACCCATGCTTCAGTGCCATAGTCAAATGTATCAACATTCAGTGTATGCAAGACCCATTCTTCCAAGTGCGCTGATCTGAGCTTTAAAGGCCCCAAGATACTTTTGCATTCCACATTTGCATTTTCATAAGCCAAAGACTCAATCATTAATCATTTTGCTTCTGAGTCAGATATCTCTATTGGTACAGCTTTAGTTAGTGTTTGTAAAAGGTCACTAAATGGTTCTCTCTGACCCTGTTTAACTCTGACAAATGATTCCATTCTTTGTCCTGGGTCTTGCACTCTGTCCCAAGCCCTTAAGGCTGCTGTAGTACACATGGAGAGTGTGTCATCCAAATTAGCTTGTTCCTGAGGGTCGGAAAAGAGCCCCTCACCTAGAATTTTATCTAGGGAAATGTCAATTCCCTTTGCTCTTTCCTGCTATTCTAAAAGTCTAGCCTCTTGCCTGAATAAGCATTTCCATTTCAATTGTCGTCCACTCTCAAGTACCGCAGATGCTAACTGAAGCCAGTCAGAGAGGGTGACTCTGTTTGTCGTGGCCCAAGATTTTAGCATCTCTTTAACAAAAGAGGTGTGCATCTCAAAAGTCATCACAGCCTGTTTAATTTCCTTGAGATCATTCATATGGACAGGCTCCCATGTATCTTCCTTGATTACTCTAGGGTTTCTGGAACCAACCACTTTCTCTGTTGTTATTACTGGAAAGGCAGGTAGAGCTGTAGGTAGAGCTTTGTGGGAATTGTCCTGGAGATATTTACCCACAGATGGAGTTAAAATTTGCCTTTCTACCCTTTGCTCTTCTTCATCAGAATTTAGAAATTCCTCAATCTTTTCAATTCTATTCACCATTGCCTTCTGCAATGTCTGAATCTCCTGTCCAGAATTATGTTCCAAAGCCATCATTGAGGATTCTAAAGTATGAAGTTTGTTCATTAGAGATAACATCTCATCTTTGGACATAATTTTTATGGCATAAACTGTGCCTTCTTGTATTGACAGTCTTTCCACCAATCTGTTATAAGCTTTAGACAAAATCCGATTGTCACATTCAGCAGTTTTGATTCTCTCAGTTAATGTTTCAGTTCCTACAGAAAGGGATTAAAGCTTACAATCCAAATCAGCTGTTCCCTCTTCCATAGTAATGAATATCTCCTTAACATCAGCTTGTACCTTTTCTAATTTTGCTCAGTTGATTGAGTCATGTTAAACAAAGATCTGTTCTCTTCCTGGAGAACTTCAAACTGATTCTTGAGAAGATTGTCGTCATTCTCAATTGTTTTTAAGCCTTCAACCTCTGCCTTAAGAATCCTGGATTCGTCTCATAAAAACTTTATCATATTTCTATTATCAAACCATATAGTAGCAAGGAATACTACGAATCCCAGAAAGATCCATAGATGTGGGGTGACAGACACCTCTTGTAAAATCTCCCACATGGTACAATCAAAAAGGCTGTTAAAGTCTTGAATGGTAACGTTTTCAGACATTTTCAATCAAATCAGTATTTATTTTTATTTATAAAAGAAGATTTTACCTGTAATGACCGATTCCTGCCAGCAGATGTTTGTGGTGGTGGAGTGCACGTGAGTTTACTTGGTAGGAGTCTTAGCCGGTCTGAAAAGTCTACTCAAAACCCAAAACTGAAAGTTAACTGTAAGCAGCAGCGGGGAGGGCCAGGAAATGGGGGAGAGCCAAGGCCGAACTAAGCCACCCGTGGGGAGGGGACGCAGAGCAGTCACATGCACAGAGTGGCATTGTATACTGATCACGCTGTTACAGAGGAGCTTGTACCACTGTCGGGCAGGGTGGGGCGCACAGACTCGTGTAGCAGGGCCAATTCAACTATCGCTGAACCACCGGGGCTAAGTCGCCCGTCAGGAGTCCCATTTGCCAACTTTCTAGCAAGCGCCAAAATAAATCGAGTCTCTGCAGATGTTCAGTGACTCAGAATCTCAGTTGCTTCTGCCACCATAGTAGGGCAGAGCGAACTGGCAAGGAGCTGTGCTGAGAAGGTACAATCTGGCAGAGGGAGAGGCCTCCGGAGGGTGGGGCACTGGCTCCCAGCGGTCGCCACCCAGGAGGATCTGATTCAGGGCGGGTATCTGCAAAGCATCACAGGGTGCCAAGTATATCGGCGTAAATGAGTACAGACAGATTGTAATAATATATCCAGCTTTAATGGGGAAATAGGCTTACAGAACCAGTTTCCCACAGAGAACAGGAAAGCAGCAGGGGCGGCGGACTCACGCTCACTAGATTTATATGTAAACATTAACCCGAGGCGAACACTCCCCCTAAGGGGGCTGGGCTACCCCTAAAAGATGGATAGTTGTAAATTTGAGGTTATTAAAATTATAAAATATGAGACTGACTCACCTCACTCTTTTGGATTTCTGTTGTGATTTCTCCCGAGAACAACATAATTTTATTCAGTTGCACAAATATTATTATGCTCCTCTATTCTCATCATTGCTGCTTCCAGTGTTAACTATAAAATGAGGCAATGTAAGTCAGATCAGTAGGATTCAATTTCTAAGGCATGAGGTCTAGGTGCAATACAGGCACATGAAGTGTGCATTCTGTGTTGGATGTCACTGAGAATGATGTATATCCAGGAGATATATTGAGAGTAAATGAAACATAGGGCAATTCTAATGTGGAGCTTCAAATATTAAAGAGATGGGTTAATCAAGAATAAATGGGCAAAATCGAGTGATGATGTAGAGATACTGAACAGTGAAACAAAAGTTTGGTAAATACTGTATTATTTTTTTTCAAATATTTGAAATAGGGCTCCACAATCATCTGTATGGGATCTGGTGTCCTGTTGAGGAGGATACCTGGTCAGTCGTCCTCATCAACTTAGACGAAGAAACCTAATATGGACAAGGTTAACAGAACCATAATATATGGGATGTTCATGCATGCTTCAGCATTGCCAGGGCATAAAAATAATTTTTTTATTTCATGTTCTTAAGGTGAATAGAATTTCTACGTATGTCCTCATTAAGGATTGTTCTTAATTTCCAAGCTGGATTTGGAGTCCTGGCCAATATGTTTCTCCTTGTTTTCTATACTTTCATAACACTGTGTTACAGACCTAAGCCCACAGACATGATATCCTGTCAACTGACCTTCATCCACATAGTGTTGCTCCTCACTGGAGCAGATGTTTGGCTTTGGGACATATTTGATTCACTAAACATTGAGAATGACTTCAAATGTAAGACAAATTTTTACATAAGCCGGGTTATGAGAGGCCTCTCCATCTGCATCACCTGCCTCCTGAGTGTGTTCCAGGCTGTCACTATCAGTCCCAGTACCTCTTTCTTAGCAAAATTTAAATATAAACTTAAAAAGTACATGATTTCTGCTTTCTTATTTATTTGGTCTTTCAACTTGTCATTCTCTAGCTACCGATTAATCTATTCTGGTGCCTTTATCAACGTAAGTGAGATCAAACAGTTGAAGGTCACAAAATTCTGCTCACTCTTCTCCATGAACTACATCATCAGGGCACTGATTTTAGCAGTGACAACCTCCAGAGATGTATTTCTTGTAGGAGTTATGCTGACTACAAGTGCATACATGGTGATTATTTTGTTCAGACATCAGAGGCAACATAAGCATCTTCACAGCCTCAGCCACCTGAGAGTGTCCCCTGAGAAAAGGGCCGCCCACACCATCTTGCTGCTGGTGGTTTGCTTTGTGATCATGTACTGGGTGGACTTCATCATTTCATCCACCGCAGTCCTCTTACAGATGTACAACTCAGTCATCCTGAGTGTTCAGAAGTTTGTGATGAATGTCTATCCCACAATTGCTCCTTTGATACAAATCAGTTCTGATAACAGAATATCCAATATGCTCAAACACATGCAGTCTATGTGCCATCAGATTTTCAAAAAAAGATAATTTTCACATTTTTAATAAAATGATTTATTTACTCTTTATATTTATGAGTATTGTGTCGGCATGTATGTATGTGTGAATTACTGGTGCCCACAAGGTCAGAAGAGGCCATTGTTCTCACCCCTGTGAGCTAGAAATACAGACAGATTTTTGTGAGGCTTCATTCTGGTGCAACCACATCTAATTTTTCCAAAAACTTATTCTTCTTAAACTCTGTAATAGCTAAAGTAGCAAACCAAGATTCTTAATAATTTAATTAAAATTTGTGGTATAACACATGGACATTCTTGTGACATTTTTGCTGCTGAGTGATATAGATTTTTTTAAGTTCACTGTATATCATAAGTTGAAATTTCCACAGGAGTCTTTTAGTCTCCCCTCGTTACTTTATATCATAAATGTTCCCTGATGCTGAGGTTACTCAAAGAAAGTTCCTTGCTGATGCTGGCTTTTTACATTTTTATTTTGAAGGGAATTTTTTTTTTACTCTCAGCCATCAAAGCTAGTTTAAATGTTCTATTGCAGCTTTAATACTCTTTTCTAAGTGTAGTTTCTCTCGATCCAAAAATATATTGTGAATTTAAATTTTTCCTTTTTATCACAGTTACTTAATGTGTCTTATATGGAAATTCCATGTGTCTGTTTATTTGTACTTCATAATACTGACATATTATTAGTAAAACAAAAATTGTTTACATATGATGTACAGTGTGTTTTTGTGTACATGTGTGTTCATGTGTGTGTGCAGAGATGAAGGATGTGTATGCATGTGTACGCTGAGGCAAGGAGACAATGTTTGCTGTTTTTCTTCAGAAGCTACTGACCTTGGTTTTGATAGTGTCTCCAGTAACCCTTGGATTGCCAAATAGGACAAAATGATATCCCAATTATTTTCCTGTCTCTTCCTCTCCAGCTCGGGATTACAATTGTGCAACACCATAGTCCACTTATTTTTTTTATTGATAATAAAAAATACTACTCATTTTTTTATTCAGTATATTCTCAATAGAGTTTCTCCTTCCTGTCACTTAGTTCCAGGAAACTGGGGTTTGGCAGTGAAGAAAACCAGAGAAAACAGAGAGCTGATGAAGATGTCATTGAACGAGGGGCCATATTACAACACCAGAAAGTAGCAGATCTTGGCAGCTTTGGTCACATGGTTCTGGCTTAGATGAAGGTTAGAAGAAAGAGGTTATGGAAACCCCCTCTGTGACTGAGAAAAGCTGCTGAGGCCAGGCACAGGGGTGTCACTGCATGGAGGCCTAGAAAGGCCATTGTGACCATCTGTGAAAGTCAAACCTGGATTGCCTCAGAGTTCCCAGGCTGTTGGAGATGCCAGAGCCATCTGATAGCTGCTGAGGAAAGCTGCTAACTGGGAATGGAACTAGACCAATTGAGAGAAGCATGATATGTTTTCGATTTTAGCCCTTCTGACCATTCTGGTTCAAGATGGTAGCTCAGAGTCATTTTGATTTGGATTTCCCTGAGGATTAAGGATGTTGCACAATTTCTTAAATGTCTTTCGGCCTTTTGAGACTTTTCTGTTGAGAATACTCTGTTTAGATCTGTACCCCATTTTTAACTTGATTATTGTACTTTGATGTCTAGTTTCTTGATTTTTTTTTAATACACTTTGGACATTAGCCCTCTATCAGATGTGGTGTTGGTGAAGATATTTTCCCATTTGTAGGCTGTCTTTTTGTCTTATTTATTGTGTCCTTTTTCTTATAGAAGATTTTCAATTTTAGGAGGTCCTATTTATTGATTTTTGCTCTAAATACCTATATTGTTGGTGTTATATTTAGAAAGTGATCTCCTGTGCCAATGCCTTCATGGCTAACTCCACTCCCTGTTCTATTAGGTTCAGTATACTTAGATTTATGTTGAGGTCTTTGATCTACTTGGACCTAAGTTTTGTACATGGTGATAGACAAGGATGTATTTGTAATGCTCTACATGATGACATACAGTTATGTTAGCACAATTGTTAAAGATGCTTTCTTTTCCCCATTGTATAGTTTTAGCTTCTTTTTCAAAAATCAGATATTCATGGGTGTTTGGGTCTTCAAATTGTTTCTATTAGTAGGCATTTTCTGTTTTTTGGAGTGGTTTTTTTTGGTTCTGTTTTTTTTTTTAAAAAACTATGGCTCTATAGTTGAACTTGATATTAGTGATGGTGATGTCTCTGGAAGTTCATTTATAATACAGGATTGTTTTAGCTGTCCTGTGTTTTTTTATTTTTCTATATTGGGTTGAGTATTTTTTATTGAGTTCTGTGTATGATTGTTTTGGGATTTTGATGGGGAGTGCATTGACCCTGTAGATTGCTTTTGGTAAGGTTTTCATTTTATTATTTTAATACTGCCTATACAAAAGCATGGGAGATATTTGCATTTTCTGATATTTTCTTCAACTTCTTTTTTCAAAGACTTAATGTTCTTGTCATTTTGGTTTTCACTTATTTTTTTTAGAGATACTCTCTGATATTTCATATTATGTGTGGCTATTGTAAAGGCTGATAGTCTGTGAACCCTTTTCTGCCTGTTTATCATTTGTATATAGGAGGGCTATATAAATTAAAAAATAGAGTATTGAACTGAACAGAGAATTCTCAACAGAAGAATTTCAAATGGCCAAAAGACGCGTACGTTCATGCTCAACTTCCTTAGCGATCAGCAAAATGCAAACCAAAACAACTTTGAGATACCATCTTACACCTGTCAGAATGGCTAAAATTGAAAACACTAATGATAGCTTATGCTGGAGAGCTTAGAGAGTAAGAGGAACACTCATCCACTTTTGGTGGAATGCAAACTTGTGCAACCCCTTTGGAAATTGATGGAGGTGGGTCTTGTATTTATCTGTTGTTTTCATTGGTTAATTAATAAAGAAAACTGCTTGGCCCTGATAGGACAGAAAATTAGGTAGGCGGAGTAGACAGAACAGAATGCTGGGAGAAAGAAGCCCAGTCAGATAGTCGCCATGATTCTCCCACTCCAGACTGCCACGGGTTAAGATCTTCCCTGATAAGCCACCTCGTGGGCTACACAGATTATTAAAAATGTGTTAGATCAATATGTAAGAGCTAGCCAATAAGAGGCTGAAACTAATGGGCCAGGCAGTGTTCAAAAGAATACAGTTTCCGTGTAATTATTTTGGGTAAAGATAGCTGGGTGGCGGGATGCAGCCCGCCGCTCCTAATACAACAGGAAATCAGTGTGGCGGTTTCTCAGGAAACTAGGAGTCAACCTACCTCAGGATCCAGCAATTCCACTCTTGGGAATATACCCAAGAGATGCCCAATCATACTACAAAAGCATTTGTTCAACTATGTTCATAGCAGCACTATTTGTAATAGCCAGAACCTGGAAACATCCTAAGTGCCCCTCAATAGAAAAATGGATAAAGAAGGTGTGGCACATATACAGTTTAGAGTTCTACTCAGCGGTAAAAAACAATGACATCTTGAATTTTGCATGCAAATGTATGGAAATAGAAAACACTATCCTGAGTGATGTAACCCAGACCAAAAAGGTGAATATGGTATGTACTCATTCATAAGTGGATTCTAGCCATAAATAAAGAACATTGAGCCTATAATTCGTGATCCTAGAGAAGCTAAATAAGAAAGTGAACCCAAAGAATAACATATAGTTATCCTCCTGGATATTGGAAATGGACAAGAATGCCGGACAGGGGTTGGGAGCACAGGGTGGGCGGGGTGGGGATAAGGAGAAATGAGGAGAGAGAAGGGAGAAGGGGAGGATGGGGAGAGCTTGAGGGAATGGGATGGTTGGGATGGAGGAGAGGTGGATGTGGGAGCAGGGAAGTAGATATCTCAATTAAGGGAGCCATTTTAGCTTTTGCAAGAGACTTGACTCTCGAGGGGTTCCCAGGTGTCCAAGGAGATGTCCCAAGCTTGTTCTTTGGGCAGCAGAGGAGAGGGTGCCTGAACTGGCCTTATCCTATAGCCACACGGATGAATATCTTGCATATCACCATTGAACCTTCATCTGACGATGGATGGAGATAGAGACAGAGACCCACATTGGAGCAGTGGACTGAGCTCCCATGGTCCATGTGAAGAGCAGATGGAGGGAGAACATGAGCGAGAAAGTCAGGACTGCAAGGGGTGTGTCCACCCACTGAGACAGTGGGACTGATATAATGGGAGATCACCAAGGCCAGTTGGACTGGAACTGATGGAGCATGCAATCAAACCGGTCTCTCTGAATGTGGCTGATGGTGGAGGCTGACAGAGAAGCCAAAAACAATGGCACTGGGTTTTTATTCTACTGCATGGACGGGCTTTGTGGGAGCCTATTCTGTTTCATGCTCACCTTCCTGGACCTGGGAAGCAGGGACATTCATGGACTTTCCATAGTGTAGGGCAGCCTGGCTGCTCCTTAGACTGGAGAGGGAGGGGGAGTGGTGGGAGGAAAGGAGGAAAGTGGGAGGAGGGGAGGAGGTGGAATTTTTTAATAAAAAGAAAAATTAAAAAGAAAGAATTGCTCAACATCCTTAATTGTCAAGGAAAGGCAAATCAAATGACTCTGAGCTACCCATCTTGCACCAGAATGGTCAGAATGGCTAAGATCAAAAACACATCACATATCTCTCACTTCTATTCCCTGTTAGCAGCTTTCCTCAGCAGGTATTACATGGCTCTGTCATCTCCAACAGCATGGGATCTCTGAGGTAATTCAGCTTTGACTTTCACAGGTTGACACAATGGCCTCTCTAGGTCTCCATGGAGTGACACCTGTACATGGCCTCAGCAACTTTTCTCAGTCACAGAGGGGGATTCCATAACCTCTTTCTTCTAACCTTCATCTAAAGCCAGGACCATGTGACCAAAGCTGCCAAGTTCAGTTGCTTTCTGGGGCTGTGATATGGCTCCTCATTCAATTACATCTTCACAATTATCTCTGTTTTCTCTGGTTTTCTTCTCTGCCAAACCTCAGTTTCCTGGAACTCAGTTACAGGGAGGAGAAACTCTATTCAGTATATACTGTATGTTAAAGCAAATCATTTTTTATTATCAATAAAAGAAAAAAATTAAGTGGAGTGTGGTGTGTACACTTGTAATCTTGAGCTGGAGAGTCATAGACAGGAAGATACCTGGTACTATATCATCTTCTCCTATTTGGCAATCCCCAGGTCACTGGAGACAATATCAAAACCAAGGTGAGTGGATTCTAAAGAAAAACAGCAAATGCTGTATTCTGTCCTCAACATACATATGCACACATATCCTTCATCTGTGCACACACACATGCAAACACATGTACACTAAAAACACACTGTACAACATGAATATCTACAAACAATTTTTGTTTTTCTAATAATAATTCAGTATTGAAAAAGTACAAATACACAGGCATATGGGATTTTCATGTAAGACTCATTAAGTTACTGTAGTAAAAAGGGGAATTTTAAATTCACAGTATTTATGGATCCAGAGAAACTACACTTAGAAAAGAGAATTAAATCTGCAATGGGACATTTGATCTATTTTTGATAGCTGAGAGCATATTAGATTCAAAAGAAAAATGTAAAGAGTTTGTGGCAGCAAGGAGCTTCCTTTGAGCGACCTTAGCATCAGGGAATATTTATAATATAAGTAAAGAGGAGAGAGTAAGAAAATTCCTGTGGAAATTTCAACTATAGTGTAGGATGAAGTTAAAGGAATTGACAGCACTTGGCAGCAGAAATATCACAAGAATGCTCATGTGTAAAGCCACAAATTTTATTTAAAATATGAAAAATCTTGATTTTCTACTTGAATTATTACAGAGTTTAAGAAGAATATGTTTTTTGGAAAAATCAGTTGTGGCTGCATCAGCATAACACCTCACAAACAACTGTCTGTCCAACTCAGGAGGGGGAGACAATGGCCTCTTCTGACATTGTGGGCACCAGGAATTAACAGATACATACAAGCTGACACAATACTCATGAATATAAAAACAATAAATAAATCATTTTATGAAAAATGTGAAAAATTATCTCTTTTTAAAAATCTGATGGCACATAGACTGCATGTGTTTCAGCATATTGATTATTCTGCTATCAGAACTGATTTGTACCAAAGGAGTAATTGTGGGATAGACATTCATCACAAACTTCTGAACACTCAGAGTGACTGGGTCATACATCCATAACAGGACTGTAGTGGATGAGATGATGCAGTCCACCCAGTACATGACCACAAAGGAGACCACCAGCAGCAAGATGGTGTGGGTAGCCCCTTTTCTCAGGAGATGCTCTCAGGTGGCTGAGGCTGTGAAGATGCTTATGTTGCCTCTGATGTCTGAACAAGATAATCACCATGTATGCACTAGTGGCCAGCATAACTCCTATAAGAAAAACATCTCTGGAGATTGTAGTTGTTAAAATCAGTGCCCGGATGATATAGTTCACGGGAAAGAGTGAACAGAATTTAGTGACCTTCATCTGGTTGGTCTCACTCACATTAGTAAAAGCACCAGCATAGAAGAGATGGTAGCAATTGAATAACAAATTGAAAGACCAAATAATTAAGAAAGCAGAAATCACGTTTTTTTTAGTTTATATTTAAATTTTGCCAACAAAGGAAAACTGGCACTGATAGTGACAGCCTGGAACACACTCAGGAGGCAGGTGGTGCAGATGGAGAGGCCTCTCAACACCCTGGTTATGTAAAAATTTGTCTTACATTTGAAGTCATTGTCAATGTTCAGTGACTCAAATATGTTCCAAAGCCAAATATTGGTTTTAGTGATGAGCAACACTATGTGGATGAAGGTCTGCTGACAGGAGATCATGTCCATGGGCTTAGGTCTGTGACACAGAATTATGAAAGTGTAGAAAACTAGGAGAAACATATTGGCCAGGACTCCAAGTCCAGCTTGGAAATTAAGGAAAATACTTAATGAGGACATATGTTGAAATTCTATTCATCTTAAAAACATGAAAAGAAAGAATGAAATTTATGCCATGGCAATGATGAAGCATGCATGAGCAGCCCGTATGTGGTTGTTCTGTTGGCCTTATTCATCTTGGGTTTCATGGTCTAAGCTGATGAGGACAACTGACCAGGTATCTTCCTCAAGAGGGCATCAGATCCCAACACAAATGGATGTAGAAATCTATTTCAAATATCTGGAAAAAAATAATAAAGTATTCACCAAACTTTTGATTAATTGGTCAGTATGTTTAAATCATCATTCTGTTTTGCCTATTTATTCTTGATTAATACATATTTTTAATTTTTGAAGTTTCACATTAGACAAGGCCTATGTTTCTAAATAGTCTCAATATTTCTCCTGGACATATAACATATTGAGCAAGATAAGTGCATTCTTAGCCATATCCTATACAAAATGCATACTTTATGTGCCTGTATTGCACCTAGACAGCATGCCTTAGAAATTGAATACAAATGATTTGACTTACATTGTCTCATTTTATAGTTAACACTGAAAACAGCAGTGATGAGAATAGAGGAGCATAATCATATTTGTACAATTTATTAAAAATTATGTTGATCTGGGGAAAACTCACAAAAAATTCCAAAACAGTGAGGTGAGTCAGTTTTATATTCTATAATTTTAATAAGCTCCATTTTACAACTATCCATGTTTTCATTCATAATTCTAATGGATTTACAGTTGATAATTCATGAAAATCCCACTATTTTAATCAGTGGTGTATCTATCTCATTTCATCTATTTTTATTTTTCAATGAACTCACCGCCCTAGAATCTGGAATTAAAGACAATGATACAATTGGAGTTCATTAGTGCACTTTCCACACCCTATTAATTGTGTAACCGTTATTGTTATAAATTCTCCTAGATGTCTCCCAGTTTATATCCCATCCCATTTAAAACTTGTGTGAGCTCTATTTATGGTTTAAAGAACTAACTCCCAGCTATCAAGACAAATGCTATTTTTCTTTATTTTTCACAGCAGGACAGTGGTGGGAGATAAATCATTAGTAGTATGATTTTCTTGGGGTTTTTCATCCATCCCTTGATACTTTACCTACCTATTCCATCTTCTGTAATTAAATCCTCCTCTTTAACTAAGAAACCCCCCTTTTCTCCTTTTTCGATTCAAATCAATGATATCCTGCTACTCCCCTGTACCTTCCTCCCACCTCCTTATATATATACTTCCATCCTACCTTCTAAGGAGCCCGCCCTTTCCCATTTCCATGATAAGATCATTTGTATCCTATTCTTCCCTCTGTTGCTACCCACGATCAACCCTTTCTTGGCCATGGTCCCATTTTGCTTTCCTGATATTCTGTAGTTTACACAGGTAAATACTCACATCTGAAGATGTGGAGCCAAAAAACCCCTATAAGAGAGAGCATGTGACACCAAGAAAAACACTGTTTCAACACATTGTGACAAAGATGAATTTGCCAAAGATGTCAACATAGTGATCCTGTTTTAGAATCTCTGTTTTAATAGAGATTCCTCCCCACGCAGTAGAAATCAAGGCTCCCAGTGTTATCATATCTCAACAACACATAGACAGTTTTCATAATCTCAACAAAAAGTCTTAGTTGGGGCTTTTATTAGTTATTTAACATGGTTACCAGTATGGCTATTTTATCAAATTAGTATGATTTGTTACTTTAAATTCAACTCTGTGTTAGGGAAATAGAAAACTATACCAACTAAGATTCTTGTGAGAAAGAGTGGCCAACTGTAATTTCAAGTTCACTTGTATATTCCACATATATGTGCATGCATGTAGTTAAAAAAATAATTCAGAAGTCAGTAAATGAGACCATGCGATAACATCCCCAGGAATATGCCAACATAAATCATACATTTCACAATATACATTATATTTTATCTTTAAAAACTTTATCTAGCTTCCTTTTGTCCCCAGCTCATTGGGCTACCAGCCGTCCCTGTTTAGGTGCTGAGGAGCTCCATCTGGACTGGTGAGTGTGTGCTATCCAGGGACGGATTGTCCTGGAAGAGAGCCCAAACCCCCCTCCCCCAGCTCCTTCTGCAGGGCTGTCTTTCTTACATACGACCTCCCACCCCAAGCCTGCGTGATCTGCAAGGTCCTTTGCTCAGGAACAGGTTTCTGCTCCTACATTAAGGCTACCCACCCAGAGTGGTGAGTGCCTGCCTATAGGGAAGGCCTCAAGGACCCCAAAAGGGAGAGCAGGCACCTTCAGCTTGCATGGCAGGGTCTCCTGTGTTCTACTCGACCCAGTCCTGCCACCCAAGTTTGCCCCTTTGTTTGCGGGTCATTGGATAACCAGGCATCTATGTTTCGGTGCTGAGGAGTTCCATCTGCATGGGAACGGTTCCTGCTTCTACACCGAGGAGATACACCCAGAGAATCAGTCACAGCAAAGTCTGGACCAAGACACCAGGCCTCTCCTGGCTCCATTTGAAGGAAGTGATGGGAAGGTGCCAATGCAAGAATTCCTCCAACAACCTGAAAGGCAACATGATATCACCAGAATCCAGGGATCCCGAAATAAGAAGAATTGTACACCCCACTCCAGAAGAATTAGAAGAAATCGACTCAAAAGTGAATTATATGAAAATAATAGAAGACCTTAAACAGGAGGTGAAAAACTGCCATAAACAATTCCAGGAAAACAGTGCAGTAGGAACAGCTGAGCTCTGGGTTTCCCGTGTGTGAGTTGTTCTCCCCAGGCCCTACAAGTCTGTGTGCATTAGTTGATCCCAGTCCATGTTAACAAACAGAAGTAAAATAAAAATATCCCATTTAAAAGAAGTAGAAAAACACTTTTGCTTCACCAAGCTATCCTCCCTGCTTCCAAAACATTCCTGGTAGCCTCCATACTTACTTGACAGCTGCTTCAGAGTTTCATTTAGAAATTTACAGCACTTTTGCTAAAATTAACAAAATGTTCAAGCAACCCAATAACCCTTTATCTACAGCCTGTCCTGTCTCTCAGATGTGCTTGGAAAAGTGTGAACAAGAGACTGGCCAATTACCAGTCTAGCCTAAAACCCATGGAGGGGAGTAAGCCCACCAGACACTGCCTGTAGTGTCACAGAAACTGGATGGCCCAGAGACCTAGGATAGAACCACACACAAAAAAAGCAAAAAATTTCAGTGTAATGATGCTTAACAATGCTCTGCTGTACTCATAGATTTTTTCCTAGCCCACTTGTCATCAGAGAGGCTTCATCCAGCAACAGATGCAGACCCATAGCCAAATACTAGGCAAGAAAAGAAGAAGAGGATGAGAAAGAGAAAGAAGAAAAAACATCACTAGTTAAAAAATTGTGCTTTAGACTTATTCAGAAGGAAATACTCCACTATTTTCTATTATATCTAAAATAAATCCTGAAACAGAGATTTTAAGGTTGCTACATAGAGACTAAGATATGAGGCACATAATAGATGATTTATATTGGACCAGAGATGGGATAGTTTAAGTGAGATGCCCCTGAAACCTTGAGAATTTAAACACTTTGTTCCCAGCTGATGTTACATAGGGAGCTATAAGATGTGTGACCTGTAAGAAGGAAGTTTGTCACTGGAAGCAGCCTTTGATTACTTAAGGACTTATGTGATTTCCGGTTCTCTCTGCTTCAAGGTTGAGATTCCAGAGGTAAACTCAGCTTTCTGCTCCTGAACCATGCCTGACTCTTACTGGCATGCCTTCCTCTCATGATGAACTCTTAACCCTGTGAAACTATATGCCAAAATATGAAGGCGTAAGTCACAAACAATGCCACACCAATTCGGGGTTATGATTATTAGGGTGGTATTTATTTAAAGGGGAAAAAACTTACAGATCACTGTCCCAGGCAACAGCCCTCTTCGCAACCAGGAAAGGAGTCTAGTCGCAGGCGGAGCAGGAAGTGAAGAGAGAGAGAAGAGGGAAGTGGCCGCTTTTTTAAAGGGAGAGAAACCACGCCCCAGTGGGCTGGTACCTCAGCGGTGATAGGCTGGAGGAGTGGGAGGACCTCCCGCAACACCTCCCCCTTTTGTTTAAATAAGAGAGTTCTAAACCTACTATGAAATTATATACAATAAGTACAAATATCCTATTCTAACTAGCTTAGGTCTTGTATAATAAATAACTTGGCCAAGTTATGAGAGAAAGTAACTACATTTATATAGTCTTCAATCCCATCGAAGATCTGAGAAGGGAAATAATGTTACCTGGGTAATTAGGAAGTTCAGTAAAACAACTTCCAAAACATGCAACAAATTACAGAGACAACTAGCTACCTGGGCAATCACCCAAAGTCACATTAGCAGCGTTGAAGCAACCAACTTTGGCTAAGGCCTAACATAACTGACATACCATTTTCTAAGGCAAGCAACTTTTCAAAACTATCTTACCCTGTCTTGGCAGGATATGACAGTCCTGTTTTATCCATTGATGCATGCTCTGTATCTTTGTCAGTTGTTGAGGTATGGGCATTTCTTTGCCTAAACGCCAGTTCTGCCAAAAAGAAAGGCTCCAGGTGGAGTGTCTTTGGTGCTCAACATTCTCTCGGGAATAGAGTGGTGTTGCCAGGAGCAATTGTGTCTCACTACCACAAAACTCTGAGTTAGATTAAAGGCCATTTTCTACAGCTCTTTGAAGAAGTTGAAGATTATCTATCTATACTGAGTATAATCTCTATATATCTAAAGAACCTGATTAGTCTATTATAAATGACAAACTTAGATGACTATTAGTCTATATAATTCTCAATATCTATCTAACTTAAAGACTAAGACAATAAACGACTGTGAAACAAATGAGGACAATGACCTCCAAATATAAACAATGTACAAATAAACATTGCAGTAGGTAAATATATATCAATACACAATCATTATATAAGTATCTTAATCAGAGGTAGAAATGTACACTGCAATATGGTAAATATATACAATATATATATATATATCAATACAATATATGTCAATACATAAAAAATGTTTTAAACAGAGGTAGAAACATGCATGCGTACAATAGTCAATATAATTTAACTTTGTATCAATATACAAGAATCTATACCAATGTATTTGTCTAAAAACAGTAACTCACAATTACAAATCTATTATCCCATCATCCCTCTTTTTTTTTTAAATGATCCCTGAGCGTATAAAATTCCTCCCCCAACCCTCAATCATATACTAATTATAATCAACCCCTAAATGATGTCCCTAAACCCAAGGGCAAGTTTTATTGGGAAAGGGGACGTCGTCCTCTAGAATTACTTCCAGCTGTCATGGGGGCGACGTTCTTTCTGGGGGATCCTGTGAAAGTGAAATGATGGTTAAATTTCAAGATCAATGTCTTTTAAAATTGCCAATAGTCTCTGAGTATTTTGTGCAGGTCTGGCCAAAATGTTGTATAAGATGTGCACCATTTCAGCTAACCAAGTTGGAACTGTCTTGTGCAGCTGGTACTAAAAGCAGGTCTTGTAGTAGCGCTATCAGTATCATGACGTCATATCAACCAGGTGGAGTTGTTGTTATGGGGCCTCATCTTCTTCCTGGAAACTTCAAATGTCACTTCAGGAAAAACTCATTGTTCATTATGAAAAACTTAAACATTAGTCATATAGACACATATAGACATATATATATTCAATGAAAGACATGATAGATATATTCAATGAAAAGTATGATAGATATGAAGAAAAGCAAAGATGTTTTCTAAACTCATATTTCTTTCTGTCCCATATCATGGCTCTTGACATGAGACAGAAACTCCAGAAACTCTGGGTTTTTCTCTTACTAACAGGATTGGAATTGGAGAGGGACTGAGCCAGAGTCCAACTTCAAAACCAGCTTTATAAATTTAGAAATATGGTTTAATATTACTTACACAATCCATTCAGTTGTCTTGATATTTCCTATTGGGCAGGTATTTTTCCATCTGTCAGTATCCAAACATCCAGGGTCCCTTGAATTTCTCAAAGATGAGTGTTTTCCTGTGGAGATAAGAACAGAACCCTGCCCCCATTCTATGTTTTTCTTACCACCTGTATGAATATCATCATTGTGGATGAGTTGTCATTTCTCCTTTCCAAGAGGTTTCTCCTCTTCAAATCGAAACTTTATTAATTTTGATGGTATCCACAATTTTTCTTCTCCTGTGGAAACAAGAGCAAAACCCCTTCCCCAATGTAGCACATCTCCTGGCTTCCACTGAGAGGTCAGCACATCTTTGAAATAAATCGGTTGATTTAGTTCAGCAGACTTTTCCATTATCCAATGTCTTTCTGCTGCTGTCGTTCCTTTCTCATTAGCGTTAAGAAAATTCAAGGTTAATAAAGCATTATGTAATCTATTTCTGGGGGTATTTTTAGTCCCTTTCTGTTTGTTCAGCATATGCTTTATAGTACGATTTGATCTTTCTATAACTGCCTGACCTGTAGGATTATTTGGTATACCTGTAATGTGTTTTATATTATAATAATCAAAAAAGCGTTTCATTTTCTTAGATACATATGCTGGACCATTATCTGTCTTTATTTGCGCAGGTATACCCATGATGGCCATAACTTCCAATAAATGTGTGATTACTGAATCAGCCTTTTCTGAGCTCAGGGCAGTAGCCCATTGAAAACCTAAATACGTGTCTATGGTGTGGTGTACATATTTTAATTTACCAAATTCCATAAAGTGGAACACATCCATCTGCCAGATTTCATTTCTCTTAGTACCCTTTGGGTTACTCCCTGCAGGCAACGGTGTTTGATTATAGAAAGAACAAGTAGGGCATCTCTTTATAATGTCCTTAGCTTGTTGCCAAGTAATGGAAAATTCTTTCTTTAGGCCTTTACTATTGACATGATGCTTCTTATGAAATTCCGAGGCCTGCAACACACTTCCAATCAATAATTGATCAATCTCAGCATTGCCTTGGGCTAGAGGACCAGGCAGACCTGTATGGGATCGGATGTGTGTTATGTACATCGGACAAAGCCTGTTCCTGATTATGTCTTGTACCTGGATAAACAATGAAGTCAACTCTGTGTCATCTGGTATAAATTCAGCGGTTTCAATATGCAAGATAACTCTTTCTGCATATTGTGAATCTGTAACTATATTAAGAGGTTCTTTAAAATCCCTTGGCACCATAAGAATGGCATATAATTCTGCCTTCTGGACAGAATTATAAGGGCTTTGTTCCACCTTACTCAATTCATCTGACTTGTAACCTGCTTTCCCTGATTTATTTGCATCAGTATAGAACGTACGGGCTCCAGTTATTGGAGCATCACGTACAATTCTAGGAAGAATCCAAGAAGTTCTTTTTATGAGATTAAGTCTATCACTTTTGGGATAGTTGCTATTAATTTTTCCCAAAAAGTTAGCACAAGCTCTTTGCCACGGTTCATTGTCTTCCCATAACTTTTTTATTTCTTCAGTAGTAAAAGGCACTATAATTTCTGCTGGGTCTATACCTGCTAGTTGACGAAGTCTCAGCTTACCTTTTATAATTAATTCAGAGACCTTTTCCAAATAAGTTTTTAATTTTTTACTTGGTTTATTAGGTATAAATATCCAGTCTAAAATAATATCTTCCCTCTGCATTAGAATCCCTGTAGGAGAAATTCTGGAAGGCAATATGACTAGGATGCAGCTAAGATTTGGGTTCACCCTATCCACATGTGCCTCCTGTAATTTTTCCTCAATCATTGTCAGTTCCTTTTCTGCTTCAGCTGTCAGTTCTCTTGGACTATTCAAATCTTTATCACCATCTAAGGTTTTGATTAAATGAACTATTAGATCAGGTGTTATCCCAACAGCTGGTCGTAGACTGGAAATGTCTCCTAACAATCTTTGGAAGTCATTAAGAGTCTTTAACCGGTCTCTCCTAATTTGTGCCTTTTGCGTTTTAATTTTCTCTAACCCTATTCTGTAACCTAGGTAATTAATAGAATTTCCTCTTTGAATCTTTTCAGGGGCAATTTGTAATCCCCACCTAGGCAAGACTTTCTTTACTTCTTCAAACATCCTTTCTAAAGTATCTTTATTTGAATCAGATAATAAGATGTCATCCATGTAATGATAAATGATGGACTTGGGGAATTGTTTACGAATTATTTCCAATGGCTTACTTACAAAATATTGGCACAGTGTAGGACTATTGAGCATACCCTGTGGGAGGACAGTCCATTGATATCTCCTATTAGGCTGAGAATTATTGTAAGTAGGCACTGTGAAGGCAAATTTTTCTCTATCCTTTTTTTGTAATGGTATAGTGAAAAAACAATCTTTCAAATCAATAACTATAAGAGGCCATCCTTTTGGTAACAGAGAAGGCAAAGGAATTCCAGATTGTAGTGGGTCCATAGGTTGAATTACCTTATTGACAGCTCTTAGATCTGTCACCATTCTCCATTTACCAGATTTCTTTTTTACAACAAACACAGGAGAATTCCAAGGGCTGGTTGATTCTTCAATATGGTGAGCATCTAGTTGCTCTTGCACCAGCTGTTCCAATGCCTGTAGTTTATCTTCAGCTAGAGGCCATTGTTTGGTCCATATTGGCTTCTCAGTTAGCCATTTTAAAGGTAGGGCCGTTGGTACCTCTAAAGGTTTGGTATTTGCTGTATGTTCTTGTACAGCCTGAATGGCTGGTGACCTTTTTCCATAATACCTCATCATATCCTTCCCAGAATTATGAGTTCCCGGAAATACAGGAATGTTAATCTGGGTATTCCATTGCTGTAGCAGGTCACGGCCCCATAAATTTATGGCAATATTGGCTATATATGGCCTTAATCTTCCTATTTGCCCTTCGGGCCCTATGCATTCAACCCATCTTGTGCTTTGTTTTACACGAGATAGGGTTCCAATTCCCAGGAACTGAACATCTACCTCTTGAAGAGGCCAATTCGGATGCCAAGATTCTGGGGTAATGATACTTACATCTGCACCTGTGTCTAATAAGCCTTCAATAAAAGTGCCATTTATACAGACTCTTAGCTTTGGTCTTTGATCATTAGTAGAAGTCTGCCAAAATATACGTTTACTCTGTCCTATTGGGTTTTTTGACTCATCCTCCACACGTAATTCTTCATTTAGACCAGTATTACTTTTTACAGCAGAAATTGGAGCTTTTAATTTTCTTGGTGAGGCACGTTTTCCAATGTGACTGGGAATGACTGGGCCATTGTTGGCTTGGGGGCCTGCGAGAGGCCCCCCAAGGAGTTTCCCGATGATATCGGATTGCCCCGTCTGTCTGTTGTTGACCTACATTCGTTGGACCAATGCCTGCCTTTACCGCATCTCCTACATATACCTGAAGGCCGAGGTCTCCTATTTTTGTCATTCCCAGAAGAGATATTATTCCTAGAAATTCTTTGCCTGCAATTCCTTTGCAAATGTCCTAATTTACCACAATTAAAACACCTGGCAGTTTGATGTCTCCTCATTGCTTTGGAAATCGCTTCTCCTACCCAAGATTCATCATTATAGCTAAACGTCTCAACATTCATCGTATGCTGAATCCATTCATCCATAGGTGCTGATCTAGACTTTAAAGGCCCAATTATCTTTTTGCATTCTATGTTTGCATTCTCAAAAGCTAGAGATTCAAGAAGTATTCGTCTAGCTTCTGGGTCTGTTATCCCTATGTCCAGAGCCTTAATTAATCTTTGCAAAAAGTCAATAAAGGGTTCTCTCTGTCCCTGCCTAATTCTGGTATATGATTCAACCCTTTTTGCTGGATCTTGTATCCTATTCCAAGCATTTAAAGCTGCTTGGTGACATAGACACAGTACTTCATCGTCATAAAGAGCTTGGACCTGTGGATCAGCATATTCTCCTGCACCAAGAATTTGATCTTGGGAAACCTCAATACCTTTTGCTCTTCCTTGCTGTTCCATATGTTTGGATTCTTCTCTGAAATAAATTCCGAACATCAAGGAAGGTCCATTATCTAAAACTGCAGACACTAACTGATGGAAATCATGGGGGGTAGCTCTAGCATTAGAAGCCCAAGTCCTTATCATTTCCTTTACATATGCATTGTGCAAGCCAAAATTAACAACAGCTTGCTTAATTTATTTCAGATCATTCATTGCTATTGGCGTCCATCTAGCTTCTCTGACTCCCTTTGAGCCTTTAGAAGTTGATGCTTTTTCAGAATTAAGTATAGGGTATGTCGCTAGAACCCTGGGTAAGCCAGTTCTAATAGCTGGTGGAGGCCTTGTATCCTGTCCTTGTGCCTCCTTACTCTGTTCACCAGCTGTAATCATTTCTTCAATCATTTCAAGTCTTTTTATTATTGTCTCTCTTAAATCCTGAATCTCCTGACCTGTATATATTTCCAGTGATTTCACTGAGGTATCAATTTTTTGGTCCCCATTCTGCACCTGTGATTCCAAAGCTTTAATTTTTTCCTTCAAAGATAACATGTCCTCCTTAAACTTTTCTTGTATATCATGTAGATTCCCATCTTGGAGGTACATTCTGTCTGTTACCTTATCAAAACTTTGTGATAAAGTCTGAACGTCAAATTCAACAGCCTGAACCCTTTCAGGTAACTTTCTAATACCCTTGGATATGGAATCAATTTTGTCTGTCATAGTATCCACTTGTTCAGATAACCTCTGATTTTCAATAATTTTAATCCTGTCAATTAGTTGTTCATTATTAGTTCGTAAAGATTCTATCATTCTTAGGAGTGCCATATTCTTCTGTTCATTATTAGTACGTAAAGATTCAATCGTTCTTAAGAGTGCCATATTCTTCCTTAATGATAGAATATGGAAAAGAAAACTGAAGGCTAGTAACAAGCAAATTAAGGTATCCCCATAATCATATAAACCTTGTATGATGTAATTCATTGTATTAGTAAATATAAATTTACTAATCCATTGTATTAGTGAAAACAAAGCAGTAAAATTTGCGTTAGAAACAAAAACTGCAATATTACCTATTATCCAGCAGGTGGCGCTGTTGCAGAGTCGCGGTGAAAACATGGTCCTGTTTCAGTGCCTTAGTAGATGTTAAAAACTGGAAAATGCAAGTTTCTCAACAAAATAAATCTAATTAAATCAATTCCTGAGACTGAACAAGTCACCCTGAGGGGTTGCAGCTTTCAGCAACCACGTGCTCTGGTTCGTGCCACTTAAGAGCTGTACTTGCAAGGGAGATTTAAAAATGACTCAGAAAAGAGCAAACCAGGCGGCCAGAGACTATGCGGGCCTGTGGAGTTTAAATCCACGTGGGGAGTCCAAGGCCTCTGGCGGCTGAGGAAGGAGGGGCTCCCGCCAAGCCGAACTAGAGCCCGCCAAGCCCGCGCCTGCCAAGCTGAACTTGCGCCCGCCAAGCCCGCAGCCGCCAAGCCGAACTTGGGGCCGCCAAGCCGAACTCGAGGCTGCGAGTGGGGAAAGGAGAGGTTCTAAAACCAAACGTTGGGCGCCAAAATGAAGGCGTAAGTCACAAACAATGCCACACCAATTCGGGGTTATGATTATTAGGGTGGTATTTATTTAAAGGGGAAAAAACTTACAGATCACTGTCCCAGGCAACAGCCCTCTTCGCAACCAGGAAAGGAGTCTAGTCGCAGGCGGAGCAGGAAGTGAAGAGAGAGAGAAGAGGGAAGTGGCCGCTTTTTTAAAGGGAGAGAAACCACGCCCCAGTGGGCTGGTACCTCAGCGGTGATAGGCTGGAGGAGTGGGAGGACCTCCCGCAACAAAAATAAACCCTTTCTTTGTCTGAAAATAAATAGGAAGAAAGAAAATAATGAAAAGGTTACCTCCTCTAAACCGGGTTTTATAAATTTATATTTCTTACAGACCGCAAAAATTAGAGGTGGTGTAACTGTATCATAAGCAGATAGGCTGGGAGGTGACTGGTAATGCAGATTGTGGCATGATTAATAAAACTCAGTCACATGTTGGGGATCAACCTGAAGGTCAGATAATCAAAACACCCAGCTACTGGTATACCTTGTAAAGAATTTTACTTGTATTGGTTTAATAAAAACACTGATTGGCCAGTATCCAGGCAAGGCATATAAGTGGTATGACAAAAATAGGAGAATTCTGGAAAGAGGAAATTCATCTGCAGTTATCACCCAGACACAGAGAAACAAGATGAGAATGCCTCACTGACACAAGGTACCATGCCACATGTCTAACACAGACAAGAATTATGGGTTATTGTAAGATGTAAGAGTTAGTTAATTAGAAGCCTGAGCACTGAGGCCAAACAGTTTCTAATTAATGTAGACCTCTGCGTTTTTCTTTGGGACTGATTAACTCTGGGACTGGACAGTACAGAAACCGCTGTCAACACACTGGATCTTACATCTACCTCAGTCTGAAATTAATATCCTTCCTCCATAAATCTCAGAATAAGTCTGTATCTGAGAGCTGTCTTCTCCCATTTTATATTCCTCTCTAGTGCTTGGATTAAGGGTGTGTACCACCCCCACCTAGGCAAATTTCTATTGCAAACAGTTTGCCTAGTGTTATTAAAGATGAGTGTCACTGCTTCCTGGTCTGTAAGGCTGTTTTACTTTCTTATTTTCTAGCAAGCCTTATTTATTAAAAGACAAATGAAAAATCACTACATTTCACCTTTTTTTAAAGAAGAAAAAATAAGGCTATAACTAATATAAGAAAACTATATACATTAAGTACAATGACTATTTACACTATATACAGGCAATAAATAATACATCAACAATGTCTAGTCCATTTGCATCTGACAAATTCAGAGAATGTCCTCCATATCTGTCACTTCTTGGTAAATCCAACATTCTGTACCTAGTTTACTTTCTATCATAACTTGATTTCTGCCTCAGGTAAACATTGAATACTATAAGTAAAACTATCTAGTCTTCAACTCCTTTAGAACTAAGGAGGAAATAATATTAACTGAGTGAACAGGAAATGTGAGCAAGCAACATCCAAAAACTTTGAGAAATGACAGAAAACAGCTGGCTGCGTAGACAGTCACCCAATGTTCCTCTGCAGTTAAGAGTATCTATCATAGACCTACAGGTTAACTATGTTGAAAGGTTCTTTGAAATCCCTTAGTACCATGAGAATAGCATATGATTTTTGTCTTTTGAACAGAATTATAAGGGCTTTATTCCACTTTGCTGAAACGTTTCAGACTAGTAACCTGTCTTTTTTGATTTATTTGCATCAGCATAGAATGTAGGGGCTCCAGTTATTGGTGTGTCCCATACAGTGTAAGGAAGGATCCAATTGGTTCTCTATATAATTCAAATTCTCTCATTTTAAGGACAGTTATTTTTAATCCTAAAAATATTACTGCAAACTCTATGCCAGGACTGGCTTTCTTCCCACAGTTTGTTAATTTCAGCATTACTGAATAGTACCACAATTTCTTCTACATCTATTCTTGATAATTGACAAAGTCTCAATTTTATTTTTTTTATTAGCACCGAGACCTTTTCCACAAAAGTATTTAATTTTTTCTTAGTTTATGTGGTAAGAATATCTATTCTAAGATAACATCTTCCCTCTGCTTTACAGTTCCTGTAGGGGAATGCTTGGAGAGTAATATGACAAAAATACAGTTAAGATTCAGTCCACAGGATAGACATGTGAATCCTGTGATTTCTCTTCAATCAAAGTCAATTCCCTCTTAGTTTCAGTTGATAGTTCCCTGAAAATATTAAAACCGTTGTCACCATCTAAAGTGTGTTTAAATTAATCATACCATCAGGTTCTATCCCAGTTGAAGTCCATAGCTGGAAAATGTCTCATAGTAATCTCTGGAGGTCATTAAGAGTCTGCAATTGATCTCTCCTAACTTGCACCTGTTAAAGTCTAATTTTTATAAATATATTTTATACACTAAATAATTAATAGAATATCCTCTTTGTATTTTTCATGAATAATTTTTAATCCCCCAAAAAGGAATTTTTTTTACTTCTTCTAACATTCTCTCTAAAGTGTCTACATTTGAATCAGATAGTCATCATGTAATATAAATGATTGATTCAGGAAATTGCTTACATATCATTTCCAATGGTTGACTTACAGAATATTGGCACAGGGTGGGGTTATCTAACAGTCCCTAATGGAGTACCTTCCATTGGCTTAAATAGTGATTATTTTTATAAGTAGGAACTGTGAAAGCTAAGTTTTCTGTCTTTTTCTTGTAAAGGTATAGTGAAGAAATAATCTTTTAAATCAATAATTATAAGGTGCCATTCTTTAGGCAATGGAGTTCCAGACTGCAGAGAGCCCATTGGCTGAATCACCTTATTCATAGCTCTTAGATCTGTTACCATTCTCCATTTTCCAGATTCCTTTTTAACAACAAATACAAGAGAATTCCAAGCGATGGTTGATTCTTCAGTATGCTGAGCATCTAGTTGCCCCTATACCAGCTGTTCTAAAACCTTCAGTTTCTCTTTTATTATAGACAATTGCTTAACTCCTAAATGGTTCTTAGTTAATGGTCTTAAAGGTAGGGTTGTTGGTACCTCTGAGAGTAGGCTAGTTGTTGTTCTCTGTTTTTGTACAGTCTGAATGGTCAGTATCTTTTTTTTTCTTAATTTTACAGTGCCTTATAATTCCCTTCACAGAAACATGAGTTGATATGGTCCATTAATAAGACTGCAAGAATGTTAATATGGGTATTCCATTGTTGTATAACACATCATGACCACATTGATCTACTGCTATATTAGCCACATGTGGCTTCATATTTTCTCTTTTTCCTTTAATCCCTATGAATATAAGCCATTTTTTTTATTTGTTTTTCCGGCTATAGGGATCCAATTCCTAGGAACTGAACATGTGCCTCCTGAATAGGCCAATTTGGATGGCAAGATTCTGGAGAAAAAAAATAGTCACATTTGCACCTGTGTTAATAATCCTCCAATTATAATGTTATTTATTTATACTATCAGATTTGGTTTTGAACATTTATAGAAGCCAACCACAGTATATGATTTCTATTATCTACAGAAATCTTTGATTCATCCTTTATTGCTATTTCATCATTCAGAGCAGTATGGTTTTTTACAACATGCACTGGATTTACTAATTTCCTAGGGAGGCATGTCCTAAACAGGGACTGGGAATGACTGGACCACTTCGACTGCAGGAAGCTGTGTGGGTGCTGTGCAGGATGACAGCAAGCCAAGAGTGCCACAGGAAGTCACAGGTGGACAGGCAGGGCTGGATAAGAATCTAAGCCAGGGTGGTGCTAATTTTTCTTCCAAACCCAAGTGATTAGGTTTGGGTATAGCTCTCGCCTGTTGCAGTGGCTAAAAAGTCTCAGGAAAATAGCTTTTTTTTAAATGAATTTGTAACCCAAACATTGGGTTTCAAATGTTGCAAGATAAAAACCCAAAAACAGTATTGGGGTTCAACTTGATGTCAGAAAAGCAGAACAGCCAGTGTTTGGCTTTTACCTCTACATCAGTGTAAAATGATTATTCTGCATTAAAGAATCTCAAAATAAAGTGTGTCTGAGAGCTGTTTCATTTCATCTTATTTTTCTCTGTACTGCTGGGATTAAGGATGTGTACCCCTACTACCTGGTTTCCATAGCAAACAGTTTAGCTAGTGGGATTAAATGTGAGAGTCATCACTTCCTGGTGTGTAAGTATGACCAGTGGGACTATTTTATTCTCTGATCATCAGGAAAGCTGTATTTATTAAAAGAGAAATAAAATACCACTACAGTAGCTCAGTTGGTAGAGTACATGCCTGGAAAGAATTTTATATGTGGAATACTATGAAAATATAAAACTTTCAAACTATAGACATAGGAGAGACAAGAACTCCTAGTCAATGGCAAAGATAAGAACTTCAATGGTGTCATGAAGGAAAACTGCTCTAATAATACAGACTCACAAATAAACAGGAAACCCAGAACACATAAAAGACAATAATAAAATAGAAAATTTCAGAAATGAGACCACACACAAGTCTAGGGTGACCTTCCCTGAGCTGTGATAAGGGATCATGGTCCTGAGCAGCGCCATGATGGACTGAGTAGGACAAGGAGAACCACATGCATGCTCAGGGTGGGCAATACTATGGTAAGGAGATGTATCATGTGATATGAGAGGGGAGGAGGAAAAGGAAGAGGAGGAGAGAGAGAGAGAGAGAGAGAGAGAGAGAGAGAGAGAGATTTCTTCATATGCTGTGGACAAAGGCATATCGGAAGAGGTGAAGACAGTGAGGAGCAGGCTAATGTAGCTTGATTGCCACCTAAGACCATGATGGGATCTGTGCCTGTGCTGCAGGGATCATGTCTGGAGTCTTTGCTCTGTGCATCCATGGTTTGTGTTGATATCCGTGGCTCCTAAATCTACCAGTGCCCTAGAGGATAGGGCTGTAAAGAATTGATCTTGCCCCTCACTGGCTACAATGATGGAGGAAGATCATTGGTTAAATAAAAAGAAACTGCTTGGCCCTCATTTGTTAGAAGATAGGTGGGAGGAGTAAACAGAACAGAACGCTGGGAGGAAGAGGAAGTGAGCTCAGACTCCACAGCTCTCCTCTCGGGAGCAGACACCTCAGAGAGAGGCCATGCTCCCAGCTCCCAGGCAGACGCACATGATGAAGCAAGCTGCCAGGTTAGACATGCTGAACCTTTCCTGGTAAGACCGGTGCTCACAGATTATTAGAGATGGGATGATCGGGATGTGAGAATTAGCCTGTAAGGGCTAGAGCTAAAGGGCCAAGCAGTGTTTAAATGAATACAGTTTGTGTGTTGTTATTTCGGAGCATAAGCTAGCCAGGCTACCGGGGTGCTGGGGATGCAGCCCTGCCGCTCAAATTACTACAGATTGGCGCCCAGACGTGTGGACAACTGAATCCACTGAAAGCCTGAGAAAGCTTGGGAAAGAGAAGAGCATGTTTTCTTGGTAGCTGCAATTTAATAGAGGCTTCCTGACTCAGCTTTAGCTGCAAAACCCTGTAGCTCATTAAGAGGTCCTGCCACGAAACACTTAAATGGTGTTGATGAAAAGCTGAACGCATGCTTTTCGGTTTTCAGCTGTAGCAGGAAAAAAGCTGCGCCATTTAAAAATGCCGGCTTTCTGGGCTGTCATGCCAGGGCAAACTCTGACTCTTTTACGCAGGCGGTTCGTGCGGTTTGCAAGCACAGGCTGCTGAAGCTCGCTTGCTGGCAGGGACCTTGAAATGCCATAGAGTTGTGGCAGTAAACATGGCTACAGCCAGTACTTCAGCCATAAGGCTGGAAAGCTAAGGAATGGACTGGATCCAGCCGTCAAAGCCACGGCTTTAGTTCTACTGAGATTGCTTGGTAAATTAAAAACTCATGTGGTCAGAAAAACAGAGAGATATACAGTAAAGAGAGCGTCAAAGAAAATGAAAATTTTTAAATGGTTTACAGTGTGTTAAAAATATGTGCAGACTAAAAGTTGAAGTTCTTAAAGTAAAAAACAAAAAAAAAGGAAGAGAGTTGTTGTGTGTGGTAGTACACACCTTTAATCCCAACACTTGGAAGGCAGAGGGAGACTGACCTCTGTGACTTCAAGGTGTGGTAACACACGCCTTTAATCCCAGTGCCTAGAAGGCAGAGACAAACAGATCTCTGTGAGTTCAAGGTGTAGTAGTGTATACCTTTAATCCCGAATGATGTGGGAGTGTCATATATCAATCTGTTGATTTCATTGGTTAAGTAATAAACAAACTGCTTGGCTCATAGCTTAGAACATAGGTGGGTGGAGTAAACAGAACAGCGTGCTGGGAGGAAGAGGAAGTGAGCTCAGAGACTCCACAGCTCTCCTCTTGGGAGCAGATGCCTCAGAGAGACGCCATGCTCCCAGCTCCTGGGCAGACACACACCATGAAGCTCTGACCCAGGATGGACTAGGCTAGAATCTTCCCGGTAAGACCGGTTCTCACAGATTATTAGAGACGGGTTGATCGGGATATCAAAATTAGCCAATAAGGGCTAGAGCTTAAAGGGCCAAGCAGTGTTTAAATGAATACACTTTGTGTGTTGTTATTTCGGGGCATAAGCTAGCCGAGCAGGCAGCTGGGGTGCTGGGAACGCAGCCCTGCTGCCCCTTATTACTACACCCGAATGTCTGGGAGGCAGAGACAGGCGGATCTCTGAGAGTTCAAAGACAGTCTGGTCTACAGAGTTACTTCAGGTCAAAGATACAGAGAACCTGTCTTAAAAAGCAAAGAGTTAAAAGTAAAAATAAACAAAATAGAGGTTAAAACAAAGCTGCACAAAGATGGAAAATACACAGAGAATTTTGATACTGTATGCTATTATGCTCTCTTTGAATTATTTGAATGCTGAGGAAGGAGCAACAGATGCTAAAAGATATTTATTTATAAATGCTGCTGAACTAATCCAACATAGATATTTTGATGCCTTGACTTTGAAATTTGGATCTAAGGACATGATGCTTTGGAAAGGAGTTTCTTATTTTGTTTTCACAGAGGATGAGACCCTGTTCATTTCTTTTATTCCGATTTGGTATGATGGACCACGCCCTCCTGAAGGGTTGGTGTGAACACCTTCAGAAAATTGCTTCGCTCAACTGCCAACTGAGATGAAACTAGCACATAGGTTATACCATGAAAGACCTAATTAACGATGCCCCCATTCAGCAGGAAGCAGTTTGGAGAGAAATAACTGTGCCCATATTCCCAAAAAATGTTTATAAATGTTCTTTTACATTTAAAGGGGGATATGATATAGGTATGAATAATTTGCATTAGTATAGATTTTGCTTTATTGATAGAGATTTACGGTCAATTTTGTTATATGTATATGTATTTCTGATCTTGATTAAGGTATTGTGATTGTGTAGTTCATTATTAAAATGTAATGTATATTTAGGAAATATAGGTTGTTGATGGATAATCATAAATAATAGTCAAGTTTGTAGTCATGTTAGTTAATATTTTCTAGATGTGCGTAGATATATTTTAGATAGGCATTCTTCATATTTTTCAAAGATTATAGAATATGGCATTTTAAATGTTTTAATAACTTAGGACTTTTCATGACAATGAGACACTCTGCTCCTGGCAGCACCAATCTACTTCAAGAGGAAGATGGGCATTGAAGAGGCTCGTTATGGAGTTTGATAGCCTTTTGGGCAAGAAACTGCTCTTGCCTGGACTATTGCATAAACTGGACACAGAGAACCCGCAGAGAGAAGACTACTGAACTTGCCTAAGGTGAGATGATCTTTCGGGGTTCCTGATTCATGAAAGAGTCTGCGAGACATTCTGCAGGACACAACAGATAGTGACTGAACTGTCTTTGGAATTTCCTGCTTGATGAAAATGTCTGCTGGATACTATGGGCCTGAAGGCTGAAGATGGATGCCCCAACAGTACAGAGGAACTTTGGGTGACTGTCCAGGCAGTGAGATGTCTCTGTCATTTCTAGAGTTTTAAAAGTTGCTTTTTTCTTGTTTGCTTAGGTAGTATTGTATCTTTCTGGAATCTTTGATGGAGTTAAGAATAGTTAGTTATAGTTATAGTTTTCCTTAGTTATGATAAAGATTATTGTAACTTTTACTTGATAACTGTTTCGTTATATGTAATTTTGATATGTTAAATTTAATGCCTTTTTTTTTTTTGTTTAAACCGAAAAAGGGGAAATGATGGAGGAAGGTCATTGGTTAAATAAAAAGAAACTGCTTGGCCCTCATTTGTTAGAAGATAGGTGGGAGGAGTAAACAGAACAGAACGCTGGGAGGAAGAGGAAGTGAGCTCAGACTCCACAGCTCTCCTCTCGGGAGCAGACACCTCAGAGAGAGGCCATGCTCCCAGCTCCCAGGCAGACACACACGATGAAGCAAGCCGCCAGGTTAGACATGCTGAACCTTTCCCGGTAAGACCGGTGCTCACAGATTATTAGAGATGGGTTGATCGGGATGTGAGAATTAGCCTGTAAGGGCTAGAGCTAAAGGGCCAAGCAGTGTTTAAATGAATACAGTTTGTGTGTTGTTATTTCGGAGCATAAGCTAGCCAGGTTGCTGGGGTGCTGGGGATGCAGCCCTGCCGCTCATATTACTACACTACCACACTATGGAGAATGGTCCTGGCTCTCACCTAATGAAGCACTCCAAAGAGAGAGTCCTACACCTCCCCTGGACAGCACAATAGAGATGAACTTATGTGCTAGGGAATGGGTGAGGGCATGAGAATAGGAGAGCAGGTAAAGCCTGCTATGTGGCTATGTGGTAAAGGAAAGAACTTCTCCATTCTGTTAGCCAACTACAGCAGGTGAGGGACCTAATGCAAACCTCCTCACACCAATTTTCGCTCAAAGGAAAGTGGAGGCTGCACGTTCTGACTAAAGCAATAAGACAATAAAAATTGATCAAGGGGATTCAAATTGGAAAGGAAGTCAAACTTTCTCTTCTTTGCAGATTTTGTGATTATATACATAAGTGACCACCCAAAACTCTACTAGGGAACTCCTACAGCTGATAAACACCTTCAGTAATATGGCAGGATAGAACATCAACTCAAAAAAATCAGTAGCCCTTATAAATAAAAATGGTAAAGAAGCTGAGAAAAGATCAGAGAAAAATCAGCATTCACTATAACCAAAAATAACATAAAATATCTTGGGTTAACTCTTACCAAAGAAGTGAAATACCTGTTTGATAATAACTCTAAGTCTTTGAAGAAAGAAATTGAAGAAAATACCAGAAAATGAGAAGATCTCCCATGCTCTTGGATAGGTAAGATTAACCTAATAAAATGACAATCCTACCAATAGCAATATATAGATTCAAAGCAATCCAGATCATAATCCTAACACAATTCTTCACAGACCTTGAAAGAACAATAATCAACTTCATATGGAAAAAAAAAGTATAGCCAAAACAAGACTGTATGTATCATCATCTTTGACAACAAGCTCTATTATAGAAGTATTGTAATGGAGACAGCTTGGTATTACCATAAAAACAGACAGGTTGACCAATGGAATCAAAACAAAGACCTAAATATTAATCCACACATCTATGAACATCTGATTTTTGAGAAAGAAGTTAAAATTATACAATGGAACAAAGTATCTTCAACAAATAGTGCTGCCATAACTGGATGTAAGCATGTGGAAGAATGCAAATAGATCAATATGTATCCCTGTGCACAAAACTAAAGTCCAAATGGATTAAATATAATATAAATCCAACCACACTAAGCCTGATAGAAGAGAAAGTGGAAAGTAGCGTTCAATGCATGAGCACAGGAGACCCCTTTTTAAATATAACACCAATAGCACAGACACTGAGAGTAACAATAAAAATAAGAACCTCTTGAAGTTGAGAAGCTTTTGTAAATCTTGTTGACACAGTGAAAAAGAAAAAAAAAAACACAGACTACTGAATATGAAAAGATCGTCACCATGGCCACATGAGACAGAGGACAAATCTTCAAAATATATAAAGACTCAAGTAATTAGACATCAAAATTCCAGATAACCCAATTTAAAAAAAGTGGTACAAACTAAACATAGAATTCTCAACAGAAGAATTTCCAATGGTTGTAAGACAACAATCCTTAGCCATCAGAAAAAATGCAAAGCAAAACGACCCTGAGATACCATTTTACCCCACCCAGAATGGCTAAGATGGAAAACACCAATGATATCTTATGCAGGAGTGCATGTGTAGTAAGGCGAACACTATTCCATTGCTGGTGGGAGTGCACACTTGTACAACCACTCTGGAAGTCAGTATGGCGTTTTCTCAGAAAATTGGGAACCAATTTACCTCAGGACCCAGGAATGCCATTCTTGGGCATATACACAATTATGCTACAAGAACACTTAATCTCTTTCATTTGTAATTATTTGTTGTACATTTCAATATGTGATCTATTTTAGAAAAGTTTCTTTATAATGCAAAGTAAAATGTATATTCTTTAGTATTTGGGTGGACTGTTCCATAGGCATTTTTAAGACCATTTGATATGTGAGGTGAATTAATTCTGATGTTTCTCTGTATATTTTTCCATGCAAGATATTGTCTCTTGGAGAAAGTTGAGCATTGAATTCTCCGACTATTAATGGATTAGGGTTAATCTGCGTCTTTTAAAACAAAGATATATTTTTTTTGAAATTTTCTGTCCCGAGTTTGGTGTGCATATGTATAGGGTAGTAATGACTTCTTGGTTAACTGATCCCTTGATCAAAATGTAGTTTCCCTCTTTATTTCTGTTGCTCAGTTTCCGTTCCAAGTCTATTATCTTAGATGTTCAGATGGTGAAGCCTCCATTCTTCCTGATTCCACTTAATTGGAGTACTTTTGTCTTTCCTTTTACTCTAAGGTAGTGCCTATCTTCACAACTAAAATCTGCTTCTTGTAGGCAACAGATTTTGTTCCTTTATCCATTCAGTCACTCTCTTTCTTTTGAGTGAAGAATGGAGGCCATTCGTGCTTGAATTGTTATTGAAATGTGTGTGCTAGTTGTGGTCATCACATTATTGATTTTCATTGTTGTGTTCTCAGTGGTCTTTATGGTTTAAAAATTATGGCTCATGTTCTTTCCAAAGCCTCTTGTTTTGCTTATCCCTCTCTTTACCCCAAAATAAAGCTTCCTGTATTACCTTAGATTTGGTTTGTTAAATAAAAATTATTTTTAGGCTGTAAATGTTTGTAAAATTGTTCCTTTTTGTTAAATCATGGCAGTAGTTTTGTTGGTCATATTGTTAAATTGGTTGTCATTTAGGAATTGGGTGGTGTTATTGAAAGTTTTCCTTGAAAAATCAGCTGTTCTTTGGAAAGTGTTCCTTACTTGTGAATTGAATTTTTTTCCCTTGCAACTTTCAATGCACCTTTATTGCTCTGTCTCCTCAATGTTTTAAATATGAGATGCTATGGAAATCTTGTTTTCTGGTCTTGTCTTTAATGTATTCTTGTTCTGTGTGTTTGTTCTATTTGTGTGGTTGAGTCTTATCTTAGTTTGGGACAGTTTTCTTCTAAGATCTTGAAGGTTTGTGTTAACCATTGACTTGGGATTCTTCTCCCTCATCTGTGCATAGAATTTCAAGGTTTGATTTCTCCATGGTATCCCACATTAACAACAATGTCTACACATAAACTCTACCAACTAAGTTACATCCCCACTTTCACAGCTCACTACCTGCTGATTACATTAACTCATGTCAGTGCCCCCTATAAGAAGGATTAATTTTCCCAAGTGTATTTACATACAATTTCTTTATATTAGCAAAAGTGCTTTTAATTTTTTGGTGAGGTCATAAAGCCACTGTCTGGTAAGTATTGAGGATATTAAGAAACATTTTGTAATCAGGAAGGACTTGTTGAGGAATCAAAATGTTATTCTAGCTCTTGTGAATGTGATGTTATTTTTACTTTATTTTTTCCAGAAGAACCGGATGAGCTAATCTACATAGCTAGATAGGGTCTTGAGGGAATAGCTCACACAAGGGAAAGCCAGTGTTCAGCTTCTGCTTCTATATTGTTTTTGGAATTAGAGAAGTTCACTCTTCCATTTGATAGTACCACTTTCTAACAACTTCAAGGTCATAACTTCCCTTTACCAGGTGACATGGTAATTATGGGTCTAGAGAGAGATGAGCTGATGACATTTCTTCCCTATAACTACTTCTTAGGGCCTCATTCCAAATGGATGTTTATCAAAGGTCCTGCCAGGTGAGCGTTAATTTTTCTTTTCATTAGTAGTGAGGAGAAGGAAGTTTTCTGTAATAAAATGATTAGAGTTCTCTGTTTAGAATTCATGTTTGAGCCTTTTTTTATCAAGAGAAAACACAACAAATGCCTGCAAACATAAAATATCAATGTAATGATTTGTAAAAGAACATAGATTTCACTTGCTGTGACCTCTTATTGTAATGTATGTGACAGTAGAAGGTGGCCTATTGGAAAGAGGACAGCGCCTAGACAGGGAAGGCTAATAGAGTGAAGGTGATCAATGAATACTATGTATTGAATGAAAATGTAATGATATCTATCTCTGTGTACAGTAAATGTACATTTATATCTCTGTAAAAAGTGACCCCACATGGAGTATCTTAATGAGCATGTCTGACTATGGATTCTTCTGAGGGTGTACTCTTATAATTTTATACACATGATTCTTCCTAAATCACTGCAGCTGTGTTAAATTTCCAACCCTCACACAAAACTCCTGAAATGGCTCAGAGGGTGAAACACAAAAAACATACATTCATTAATCTGCAGGAGTACATTTATAATATTAATATATGTGTATATATATATATTATTTTATATTTTCTCATTTTTCTACCTTTCTCAAACCTATGCATTGATTTATAGGAAATTTGACCAGGACTAAGCAACAAATATTAATTAATTTAGTGTTTATCAGTAATTTTCTGTTCTGTTTAGTTTGTGTATACTTAGTAATTCTTAGGAGAGTTCAGTTTATGGCTTAGTAAAATGTAAGATGGTTTTAACATTATATTAATTAGATTGAAATTTTTCTTATATATGTTTATCCTATTGTAATATTTTTTGATGAAGTAGATATTTGTGGTTATCTCAAAAGCATCTAGAATCCTACTTCACTTATTCATTAAATTATTTCTTTCTTATTATATTTATTTTTCTAAAAGAGAAAATAAACCATTAAATCATTTCAATGTTATCTTAACAAAAATATAAACTCAGTAATTTTCAGTAGGAGTTTGAATGTCTTAATAAAATGAATTAATTTTTAATATTTTGAGTTTTCTAAGTTGAATATTGTTACACTGCTACTGGTATAATATTGAATAAGCTTTTCATTAGCAGTGAGAAATATTTTCAGTTCTTTAAGTACTATTATCAAATTATTTAAAGTTAAAATACCCAAAGTTTTTTAATAGTTGCAAAATACAATTTTCATTAAAGTATGCATATTCAAAATATGCCAAGTAAATTTAAGTTTAGCTGATGAATGTCATAAGTCCATTTTTATATGCTGGAATATTAATTATTAATATTATAAATAAAATTATAAATATACAGGAGACTCAAATGGAAAGTGAAGTCAGGTGTGGTGGCACACACCTATGAACCCAGCACTTTGAAGGTTAAGACAGGTGCTTCTGAGAGTTTGATTGAAGTCAGTTTGAACTAATGTTGAGCTGCTCTCCTGTTTCTTTCTCTCCTACACACAAATACAACAAAATTATAGTGTCAAATAGATAATGTGGGACTATGAAATCTTTGTCTTAAAATGGAATAAAAGAATGCCAATACATGTCACATACTCACTAGACACAGATCATCCACACAGTGAAAACCAAATGATGGAAGCATGAATTTGTTTGTACGCGTCACAAAATTTTCAGTTTTGTGTAATTCACTTCAAGAATCTACACTGATGCTGATGCAGTAGGCAGGATCTTTGTGGATTTGATTAAGTCATCCAGGATATAGAAATTTTTAGAAATATATTTGTTATAACTGTTTTCACTCAATGCTGTTTTTATTAGTCATGATAGCAGCTTCAGCACACAACATGCTCATGATCTATTCTTAGTCCAGGTAGTCATTTCACGGACACACACACGCACGCACGCACGCACGCACGCACGCAAGCATGCAGTGAACATTTTCATGTCTTTCCCAGACTTCCACCATGTGACCTGTGATCGAGCTCTGGGTCTGACTGCTTCCCCACAGGCTCTGCAGTGACACTGCTGCTGCTTCCAGTTGCAGATGAGTTAAATTTAATTTCTAAAGAGTAACTTATACTTTAAAATTGTTTAAAGCATTAGGCAAGTGCTATGGGTTAATAATTTGAATAAGAAATCACTCTTTATTCCTACTGGATATCTGTTCATAAAAGTCTCCTCATGGACTTAATATGAGTGTCTAAGGTCCTCAACTTCCTGAGATTCTTGAAGACTTATTAATATTGCTGACAGTGGACAATACATCAGCCAACACCACGTATCTTGTCATCTGAAAGTCACACAATCACTCCATGTTCTCTCTGAGCAGTCACACTGCTTTTAGGTCATTACTCACTAAATATGGTAAAACTTAAAATGAAAATGATACTTTTGATGTAATATGTTTGTATTTTCATTATATTATTATCTTCTCAGAGAAGAATGCAAAGACCACCATAAATTCATAAAACAAGAGTGCTCTAAAATCGAATACTGTGATAATGAAGGGGAAAATGATTTTTCTCAGAAGTTTGTAGAGTTATGAGGAAACAGCTCATTGTTTTTGTTTTTGTTGTTGTTGTTACACATTTCTTAGACAGCTGCCTGCCCAGTCTTTGGTCTGGAGCACTGTAATAGTGATGGCATCTATACTATTATGAATGTTTGTGAAAACACTTTGAGTTTAGTCCTGACAACTAAGTACAACTTAAACTAATGTGAACGCCCAAGCACTGAATGATTTTTTTCAAATGAAATGATGACTTTTCTCAGTTTATGGATATGTTGACAATTCAGTTTGTAGCTATGGTAGCTGTGGTTTTTCTGGTCCAGTCTCACCTCCAGTGCACCCCAGAGAAAGACAACACATGAGGAATGAGAAGAAGCATCATTTTCTGTAGGTGACAAATGTTTACTAAGCAAAGGTTGTGAAGTAGAGACGTTTAAGTTCATAGCCTTGAGATAAGAAAAAAAATTTTGATTACCATCTTTAACTTCTCTTATGATCTTTTTATTTTATTTATAATATATTGCCTTATTAATAAATTCGAGAGGTGTTGTTAATAAAATGGTTATACATATAGAGTTTGTCCATTCGCAATTTTAAAATTGTAATGTGCTACAGTTCTTTCATTTTAGAGACCAAGCCTTGAATAAATTGTTTTCCTTAATAAATCAGATAACATATTTTATTTCTTTCTTCCTTTATTTTTTCTTTCTTTAATATTTACTTATTCTATTTTTCATATATATATATATATATATATATATATATATATATGTGCTTACCTGCATGTACATCTGTGTACCACTTGCTGGCAATATCAAAGAAGGCAATATATTCATTCCTATAATTAGATTTACAGATGATTATGAGCCATCATGTCATTGCTGGGAATGTAGCCCAGGTCATTTACAAGAGAAAAACATGCTCTGGACCACTGTGCCATCTTTCAAGCCTGTGACCTAGAACTTTAAATAAACAAAAACCAGAACACCATTGTACAGCTACTGTAACTGTAAGTTGGTGGGAGAATCATATGTTTGACTCTGGCAATTAGACTGAATCTATGCCTTTATTAGACAAAGCTTATTTGCTGTTTGTTTGTTTTTTTCTTTGTTTTTCAAGACAGGGTTTTGCTGTAGTTTTAGACCCAGTCCTGAAATTACCTCTTGTAGATCAGGCTGGCCTCAAATTCACAGAGATCCGCCTGCCTCTGCCTCCCAAGTGCTGGGATTAAAGTCGTGCGCCAATAAGGCCCAGCATTGGATAAAGATTTTTAAGAGCAAACATAATGTATACATGTAAAATGTATGATTTTTGGTGGCATATTCATTAGGATGTTATAGCCTGGTCTCATTTACTGACTTCTGAAATATTTCTATATATACATCATGCACATATGTGCAGAATATACAAGTAAATGTGAAAATCAATAGTCCACTCTTTCTCACAAGAATCTTAGTTGGTATAGTTTTTTAGTTCTCTATTACAGAGTTGATTTTAAAGTAACAGATTATGCTAATTTGATAAAAAAAATCATGAAGGTAACCAGGTTAAATAACTAACAAAATCACCAAAGCTAGGACTACTTGTTGAAATTATGAAAACTGTGTGTTGGTGAGATAATGATAACACTGGGGCCCTTATTTCCTTTGCATGGAAGTAATCTCTTTTAAAACAGAGATTCTAAAACAGGATTACCATGTGGTCATCTTTGGCAAGTTCGTGTTTGTTACCATGTGTTAAGCAGTGTTTGTCTTGGTGTCACATGCTCTCTCTTGTTGGGGTCTCCTAGTTGCAGATCTTCAGATGTGGGTATTTAGCCTGTGTAAGCTACAGATATCAGGAAAGCAAAATGGGGCCATGGCCAAGAAGGGGTTGATCGTGGGTAGAAAAGGAGAGAAGAATAACAGGGTACAAGCGATTTTATCAGGGAAATGGAAAAGGGTGGGCTCCTTAGCAAGGAGGAGGGAAGTTCATGCAGAAGGAGGTGAGAGGAAGGTACAGGGGAGTACCAGGAGACCATTGATCTGATAGGGAAAATGGGAAAATGGTGTTTCTTAGTCAAAGAGGAGGATATAAATACAGAAGATGGAATAGGAGGGTAAGTAACAAGGAACAGATGAGAATCCCATAGGAATCATACTATTAATAATTTAATCCCTACCACTGTCCTGTTGTGAAAAAAATAAAAAATAAAAACACTTTTATCTTGATAGCTGAGTGTTTGTTCTTTAAACCAGAAGTAGATTCACACAAGTTTTAAACGGGATGAGAAATAAACTGGGAGACATCTAGGAGCATTTATAATAATAATGGTTATAAAATCAATCGGGTGTGGAAAGTGCACTAATGGCCTCCGACTGTATCATTGTTTTTAATCCCAGATTCTGGGGTGGTGAGTTCATTGAAAAATAAAAATGAATAAATGAATAGAGATTGACATACAGCTGATTAAAATAGTGGAATTGTGATGAATTATCAATTCTGATTCCAACAGAATTATGAATGAAAATATGGATAGTTTCAATTTGAGCATATTAAAATTATGGAATATAAAACTGACTCACCTCACTCTTTTGAATTTCTTTTGTGACTTCTCTCAGAGCAATATAATTTTTAATCAGTTGTACAAATATGATTATGCTCCTCTATTCTCATCACTGCTGTTTCCAGTGTCAACTATAAAATGAGACAATGTAAGTTGGATCAGGAAGATAGCATTTCTACAGCATGAGGTCTAGGTGCAATACAGGCACATGAAGTTGCCTTCTGTGTTGGCCTTGGCTGAAAATGCTGTATAGCCAGGAGATATATTGAGACAATATAGAAACATAGGGCATGTCTAATGTAGAACTTGAAAAATTAAAGAGATGAATTAATCAAGAATAAATAGGCAAAACAGAATATTAAAATAGACATACTGACCAGTGAAACAAAAGTTTGGTAAATAACCATTATTTTTTTTTTCAGATATTTGAAATAGGTCTCCACAATCATCTGTACTGGGATCTGGTGTCCTCTTGAGGAAAATACCTGGTCTGTCGTCCATGTAAACTTAGGCCATGAAACCCAAGATGGACAAGGTCAATAGAACCACAACATATGGGCTGCTCATGCATGCTTCAGCATTGCCAGGGCATAAATATCCTTTTTTTATTTCATTTTCTTTTTTTTTTAATTGAGAAAAGGAGAAAAAAAAACAAGTTTCCACCTCCTCCCAGCCTCCCATTTCCCTCCCCCTCCTCCCCCCCTACGCCCCCTCCTCCCACCCTTCTCCCCCTCCCCCCACTCCTTTCCCCCTCCCTCTCCAGTCCAAAGAGCAGTCAGGGTTTAATGCCCTGTGGTAAGACCTAGGACCTCCCACCTCCGTCCATATCTAGGAAGGTGAACATCCAAACTGGCTGGGCTCCCACAAAGCCATCACATTACGTAGGATCAAACCCCTGTGCCATTGTCCTTTGCGTCTCATCAGCCCTCATTGTTCGCCATGTTCAGAGAGTCCAGTTTTATCCCATGCTTTTTCAGTCACAGTCCAGCTGGTCTTGGTGAGCTCTCAATAGATCAGCTCCACTGTCTCAGTGGGTGGGTGCATCCCTCGTGGTCCCGACTTCTTTGCTCATGTTCTCCCTCCTTCTGCTCCTCATTGGGACTTTGGGAGCTCAGTCCAGTGCTCCAGTGTGGGTCTCTGTCTCTATCTCCATCCATCACCAGATGAAGGTTGTATGATGATATGCAAGATATTCGTCAGTATTGCTCAAGGATAGGGTCATTTCAGGTTCCCTATTCTCAACTGCCCAAGGAACTAACTGGGGACCTCAGCTTGGGCACCTGGGAGCCCCTCTAGGGTCAGGTCTCTTGCCAACCCTAAAGTGGTTCCCTTAACTAAGAATTGTGGTTCCGTGCTCCCCTGTCCAACCTTCCTTTATCCCAATCCTCCTGCTTTCCCAAGGCCCGACCTCCTTCCCTTCTAACTTTTCTCTCCCCATCTCCCCTTACCCCCATCCCACCCCACCCCAAGATCCCAATTTTCTCACCAGCAATTTTGTCTACTTCCCTTAGCCAAGAGGGTAACTATATGTTTTTCCTTGGGTTCCCCTTCTTACTTAGCGTCTTTAGATTCACCTATTGTAGACTCCGTGACCCTTATTTATGGCTAGAAACCAATTATGAGTGAGTACATCCCATGTTCATCTTTTTGGGTCTGGGATACCTCACTCAGGATAGTGTTTTCTATTTCCATCCATTTGCATGCAAAATTCGAGAAGTCATTGTTTTTTACCGCTGAGTAGTACTCTAATGTGTAGATATTCCATACTTTCTTCATCCATTCTTCCATTGAAGGGCATCTAGGTTGTTTCCAGGTTCTGGCTATTACAAATAATACTGCTATGAACATAGTTGAACAAATGCTTTTGTCATATGATAGGGCATTTCTTGGGTATATTCCCAAGAGTGGTATTGCTGGGTCCAGGGGTAGGTTGATCCCGAATTTCCTAAGAAACCGAAACACTGACTGCCATAGTGGTTGCACAAGATTGCAGTCCCACCAGCAATGGATGAGGGTACCCCTTCCTCCACAACCTCTCCAGCAAAGGTTATCGTTGGTGTTTTTGACTTTAGCCATTCTCACAGGTGTAAGATGATATCTCAAAGTTGTTTTGATTTGCATTTCCCTGATTGCTAAGGAGGTTGAGCATGACCTTAAGTGTCTTTTGGCCATTTGAACTTCTTCTGTTGAGAATTCTCTGTTCAGATCAGTGCCCCATTTTTTAATTGGGTTAATTAGCATTTTAAAGTCTAGTTTCTTGAGTTCTCTATATATTTTGGAGATCAGACCTTTGTCTGTTGCGGGGTTGGTGAAGATCTTCTCCCAGTCAGTAGGTTGCCTTTGTGTCTTAGTGACAGTGTCCTTTGCTTTCCAGAAGCTTCTCAGTTTTAGTAGGTCCCATTTATTCAATGTTGCTCTTAATGTCTGTGCTTCTGGGGTTATACATAGGAAGCGATCTCCTGTGCCCATCTGTTGTAGGGTATTTCCCACTTTCTCTTCTATCCTTTTCAGTGTGTTCGAGCTGATATTGAGGTCTTTAATCCATTTGGACTTGAGTTTTGTGCACGGTGAAAATGTGGGTCTATTTTCATTCTTCTACAGGTTGACATCCAGTTGTGCCAGCACCATTTGTTGAAGATGCTTTCTTTCTTCCATTGTATACTTTTAGCTCCTTTATCAAAAATGAGGTGTTCATAGGTTTGTGGGTTAAAATCCAGGTCTTCTATACGATTCCATTGGTCGACTTCTCTGTTTTTATGCAAGTACCACACTGTTTTCATTACTGTAGCTCTGTAATAGAGTTTGAAGTCAGGGATGGTAATGCCTCCAGAAGATCCTTTATTGTATAGGATTGTTTTGGCTATCCTGGGTTTTTGTTTTTCCATATAAAGTTGATTATTGTCCTCTCCAGATCTGTGAAGAATTTTGATGGGATCTTGATGGGGATTGCATTGAATCTATAAATTGCCTTAGGTAGAATTGCCATTTTTACTATGTTGATCCTCCCAATCCAAGAGCAAGGTAGATCCATCCATTTTTTGGTATCCTCTTCAATTTCTTTCTTCAATGCCTTAAAGTTCTTGTCAAATAGATCTTTCACTTCCTTGGTTAGATTTACCCCAAGATATTTAATGCTGTTTGTGGCTATCGTGAATGGTGAAGCTTCTCTGATTTCCCTCTCTGCTTCCCTATCCTTTGTGTATAAGAGGGCGACTGATTTTTTGGAGTTGATCTTGTATCCTGCCACATTACTAAAGCTGTTTATCAGCTGTAAAAGTTCTTTGGTGGAGTTTTGGGGGTCGCTTAAGTACACTATCATATCATCTGCGAATAACGAAAGTTTAACTCCTTCCTTTCCAATTCGAATCCCCTTGATCCCATTATGTTGTCTTATTGCTATTGCTAGAACTTGAAGTACTATATTGAAGAGGTATGGAGAGAGTGGACATCCTTGTCGTGTTCCTGAGTTAAGCGGGATGGCTTTGAGTTTCTCTCCATTTAATTTGATGTTAGCTGTCGGCTTGCTGTATATAGCTTTTATTATATTTAGGTATGAAACTTGTATCCCTAATCTCTCCAAGACTTTTAACATAAATGGATGTTGAATTTTGTCGAATGCTTTTTCAGCATCTAATGAGATGATCATATGGTTATTTTCCTTCAGTTTATTTATATGCTGGATTACATTGATAGATTTTCGTATGTTGAACCAGCCCTGCATCTCAGGAATGAAGCCTACTTGATCATAATGGATAATTTTCCTAATGTGTTCTTGGCTTCGGTTTGCCAGTATTTTGTTGAGGATTTTTGCGTCGATGTTCATGAGTGAGAATGGCCTGTAATTCTCTTTCCTGTTTGAGTCTTTGTGTGGTTTTGGTATCAGAGTAACTGTAGCTTCATAAAAGGAATTAGGTAATGACCCTTCTGTTTCTATATTGTGGAATACATTAAGGAGTATGGGTATTAGCTCTTCTTGGAAGTTCTGGTAGAATTCCGCATTGAAACCATCTGGTCCTGGGCTTTTTTTGGTAGGGAGGTTTTTGATAACAGCTTCTAATTCTTCGCGACCAACAGGTCTGTTTAGATTGTTCACCTGGTCCTGGTGTAACTTTGGTAAATGGTATTTATCTTTAAAAGTGTCCATTTCTTTTACATTTTCCAGTTTTGTGTTATGCAGGCTTTTGTTATATGATCTGATGATTCTCTGAATTTCCTCTGTGTCTGTGGTTATGTCCCCCTTTTCATTTCTGATCTTATTAATTTGCGTATTCTCTCTCTGCCGTTTGATTAATTTGGGTAGGGGTTTATCAATCTTGTTGATTTTCTCCAGGAACCAGCTTTTTGTTTCATTGATTCTTTGGATTGTTTTCTGTGTTTCTATTTTGTTGATTTCAGCCCTCAGTTTGATTATTTCCAATCTTCTACTCCTCCTAGGTGAGTCTGCTTCTTTTTTTTCTAGAGCTTTCAGGTGGGCTGTTAAGTCTTCAATATGTGCTTTCTCTGTTTTCTTTAAGTGGGCACTTAGTGCGATGAACTTTCCTCTTAGCACTGCTTTCATAGTGTCCCATAAGTTCGAGTATGTTGTTTCTTTATTCTCGTTGAATTCAAGGAAGACTTTAATTTCTTTCTTTATTTCTTCCTTAATCCAGTTATGGTTCAGAAGTTGAGTGTTCAGTTTCCATGAGTTTGTAGGCTTTCTGGGGGTAGCATTGTTGTTGAATTCTAACTTTAATCCATGGTGATCTGATAAGACACAGGTGGTTACTAATATTTTTTGTAACTGTGTAAGTTAGCTTTGTTACCGAGTATGTGGTCAATTTTCGAGAAGGTTCCATGAGCTGCAGAGAAGAAGGTATATTCTTTCCTCTTAGGGTGGAATAATCTATAGATGTCTGTTAAGTCCATTTGCTTCATTACCTCCATTAATTCTCTAATTTCTCTGTTAGGTTTCTGTTTGATTGACCTGTCCATTGGTGAGAGAGGAGTGTTGAAGTCTCCTACTATTAGTGTGTGTGGTTTGATGGCTGCCTTGAGTTTTAGTAATGTTTCTTTTACATACGTGGGCGCTTTTATATTCGGGGCAAAGATATTCAGGATTGAGACTTCATCCTGATGAATTGTTCCTGTTATGCGTATATAATGTCCCTCTCCATCTCTTCTGATTGATTTAAGTTTGAAGTCAACTTTGTTAGAAATTAGTATGGCCACACCTGCTTGTTTCTTAGGACCATTTGCTTGATAAGCCTTTTCCCAGCCCTTTACTCTGAGTAGGTGCCTGTCTTTGTGGTTGAGGTGTGTTTCTTGTAGACAGCAGAACGTTGGACCCTGTTTTCGTATCTAATCCCTTAGCCTGTGCCTTTTTATAGGTGAGTTGAGCCCATTGACATTAAGTGATATTAATGACCAGTGGTTGTTAACTCCGGTCACTTTTTTAGTAGTAGGGTTTGTGTGTTTCCCTTCTTTGAGTTGCGCTGGTGAAAGGTCTCTAGATGACTGAGTTATTGTGGGCATTGTTGGACTCCTTGGTTAGTGATTTTCCTTCTATAATTTTCTGTAAGGCTGGATTTGTGGCTACATATTGTTTGAATTTGTTTTTATCCTGGAAAATTTTATTTTCTCCATTTATAGTGAACGAAAGCTTGGCTGGATATAGTAGTCTGGACTTGCATCCATGATCTCTTAGTTTTTGCAGTACATCTATCCAGGACCTTCTGGCTTTCATGGTTTCCATAGAGAAGTCAGGTGTAAGTCTGATAGGTTTACCTTTATAAGTAACTTGGCCTTTTTCCTTTGCGGCTCTTAATATTCTTTTTTTATTCTGTATATTTTGTGTTTTGATTATTATATGGCGAGGGGATGTTTTTTTTTTTGATCCAGCCTATTTGGTGTTCTGTATGCTTCTTGAACCTTCATAGGTACCTCTTTCTTCTATAAAGTTAGGAAAGTTTTCTTCTATAATTTTATTAAGTATATTTTCTGTACCGTTGAGCTGCACTTCTTCTCCTTCTTCTACTCCAATTATTCTTAGGTTTGGTCTTTTTATTGTGTCCCAAATTTCCTGAATGTTTTGTGATGAGAATTTGTTGGTTTTGCTGTTTTCTTTGATCAGTGTGTTTATTTTTTCTATGGTATCTTCAGTGTCTGATATTCTCTCTTCTATCTCTTGTAATCTGTTGTTAGTACTTGTTTCTGTCATTCCTGTTCGTTTACCCAGATTTTCCATCTCCATTCTTCCCTCGGTTTGTGCTTTCTTCATTGCTTCCATTTCATTCTTCATGTCTTGAACCGCTTCCCTAACCTGTTTGATTGCTTTTTCTTGTTTCTCTTGGTTTTCTTGCGTGTCTTTGAGCGATTTATTCATTTCCTCTACCTTTTTGTTTGTAATCTCTAATTGTTTATGGCAGTTTTTCACCTCCTGTTTAAGGTCCTCTATTATTTTCATATAGTTCACTTTTGAGTCGATTTCTTCTATATCTTCAGGAGTAGGGTGTACAATTCTTCTTATTTCGGGATCCCTGGTTTCTGGTGGTGTCATGTTGCCTTTCAGATTGTTGGAGGAATTCTTGTATTGGCACCTTCCCATCTCTTCCTTCAAATGGAGCCAGGAGAGGCCTGGTCTCTTGGTCCAGACTTTGCTGTGATTGACTCTCAGGGTATATCTCTTCAGTGTAGAAGCAGGAACCGTTCCCGTCCAGATGGGATTCCTCCACAACCGTCCTGATGGGATTCCTCAGCAACTAATCAGGGCCGCTGGTAGCCCAATGATCCAGGGCCAACTGGATGAATGGAGCAGGGGGGGGGGTGGTATCCAGGAGCGCGCAGGAAGCCTGGCGCCGGAGCTGGAGGTGCCCGGCTCCCTTACAGGGGACCCTGAGGCCTGCCCGGCTGGCAGGCACTCACCGCTCTGGGTGGGTCGCCTTAGTTTAGGAGCTTGAGACTGTAGTTGAGCACTGGTCCTAGCATACAGCAGGGCAGGGTTGGGGCGGGGTGCTGGGGGTGCTGGGTCGTGCGAAAGAAAGACAGCCCTGCAGAAGGAGCTGGGGGAGGGGGTTTGTGCTCTCTTCCGGGACAGTCCGCCCCTGGGTAGCACACACTCACCCGTCCTGATGGGATTCCTCAGCAACTAAACAGGGCCGCCGGTAGCCCAATGATCCAGGGCCAACAGGATGAATGGAGAAGGGGGGGGGGGGGGTGGTATCCAGGAGCGCGCAGGAAGCCTGGCGCCGGAGCTGGAGGTGCCCGGCTCCCTTACAGGGGACCCTGAGGCCTTCCCGGGTGGCAGGCACTCACCGCTCTGGGTGGGTCGCCTTAGTTTAGGAGCTTGAGACTGTAGTTGAGCACTGGTCCTAGCATACAGCAGGGCAGGGTTGGGGCGGGGTGCTGGGGGTGCTGGGTCGTGCGAAAGAAAGACAGCCCTGCAGAAGGAGCTGGGGGAGGGGGTTTGTGCTCTCTTCCGGGACAGTCCGCCCCTGGGTAGCACACACTCACCCGTCCTGATGGGATTCCTCAGCAACTAAACCGATAATGTTCTTTTCTCTGGTCCAGCGGCGGCCGGCTGCTGAATCCGGGGAGGCGGAGAGCGCGAGGCGGAGGGGCACTGCAGGGCGGCGCGGGAGGCGCGGGGCGGGGCGGGGCGCTGCAGCCGGCGAGGAGCCCGGAACTCCGCCGCGGGGCGGGCGATGGCGGCGGCGGAGCACGGTGCTGCACGGGGCGGGAGGCTGGCAGCCATGGGGCCGGGCTCACGCACGCTGGCGGCAGGGATAGGGCTGGAGCCGGGAACTTTATTTCATTTTCTTAAGGATAATAAAATTTCTACGTATGTCCTCATTAAGGATTGTCATTAATTTCCAAGCTGTACTTGGAGTCCTGGCCAATATGTTTCTCCTTGTTTTCTACATTTTCATAATTCTGTGTCACAGACCTAAGCCCACGGACTTGATCTCCTGTCAACTGAGCTTCATCCACATAGTGCTGATCCTCACTGGAAGTGATATTTGGCTTAGAGACATGTTTGAATCACTGAACATAGAGAATGACTTCAAATGTAAGACAACTTTTTACATAAACAGAGTGATGAGAAGCCTCTCTATCAGCATCACCTGCCTCCTGGGTGTGTTCCAGGCTGTCACTATCAGTCCCAGTTCCTCTTTGTTGGCAAAATTTAAATATAAACTAAGAAAGTACATGATTTCTGCGTTCTTATTTGTTTGGTCTTTCCACATGTCATTCGTTAGCAACCACATCTTCTCTGCTGGTGCTTTTACCAACGTGAGTGAGACCAACCAGATGAAGGTCACCAAATTCTGCTCACTCTTCTCCATGAACTACATCATCAGGGCACTGATTTTAACAGTGACAATCTCCAGAGATGTATTTCTTGTAGGAGTTATGCTGGCCACAAGTGCATACATGGTGATTATCTTGTTCAGACATCAGAGGCAATGCAAAGCATCTTCACAGCCTCAGTCACCTGAGAGCATCCCCTAAGAAAAGGGCCACCCAGACCATCTTGCTGCTGGTCTTTTGCTTTGTGGTCATGTACTGGGTGGATTTCATCATCTCACACACTGCAATCCTGTTATGGATGTATGACCCAGTCAGCCTGAATGTTCAGAAGTTTGTGATGAATGTCTATCCCACAATTACTCCTTTGGTACAAATCAGTTCTGATAACAGAGTAATCAATATGATGAAACACATACAGTCTGTGTGCCACCATATTTTCAGAAAGAGATAATTATTCTCATTTTAATAAAATGATTTGTTTATTCCTTTTATATTTATGAGTATTGTGTCAGCATGTATGTATGTGTGAATTCCTGGTGCCTACAAGGCCAGAATAGGCCATTGTCCTTGCCTCTGTGAGCTGGAAATACAGACAGATGTTCATGAGGCTTCATTCTGGTGCAGCCACAACTAATTTTTCCAAAACTTATTCCTCTAAAATCTGTAATAGTTCAAGTAGCAAATCAAGATTTTAATAATTTAAATAAAATTTGTGGTATTATACATGGGCATTCTTGTGACATTTTTGCTGCCAAGTGCTACTGATTTTTTTAAGTTCGCTGTATACAATAAGTTGAAATTTCCACAGGACTTCTCTTAGTCTCTCCTCTTTACTTTATAGCATAAATGTTCCGTGATGCTGAGGTTACTCAAAGAAAATTGCGTGCTGACTCTGACATTTTCCATTTTTCTGTTGAGGGGACTTTAATCTACTCTCAGCCATCAAAAATAGCTTAAATGTCCTATTGCAACTTTAATACTCTTTCCTAAGTGTAGTTTCTCTGAATCCACAAAAATCCTGTGAATTTAAATTTTCTCTTTTACCACAGTTACTTAATGAATCTTATATGAAAATTCAATATGTCTGTGTATTTGCACTTCATCAATACTGACATATTATTAGTAAAACAAAATTATTTATATATAATGTACAGTGTGTTTTTGTGTACATGTGTATTCATGTGTGTGTGCACAGATGAAGGATGTGTGTGCATGTGTACGCTGAGGCAAGGAGATAATGTTTGCTGTTTTTCTTCAGAAGCCACTCACCTTGGTTTTGATAGTGTCTCTCAGTGATCTGGAGTTTGCCAAATAAAAAAAATCTACTCATTTTATTCATATGGTATATTCTCAATAGAGTTTCTACTTCCTGTCAGTTAGTTCCAGGAAACAGGAGCTTTGGCAGTGAAGGAAGCCATGGAAAACAGAAAGCAGGTAAAGATGCCATTGAATGGGGGGCCATATCACAGCCCCAGAAAGCAACAGAACTTGGCAGCTTTGGTCACATGGTTCTGGCTTTAGATGAAGGTTAGAAGAAAGAGGTTATGGAATCTCCCTCTGTGACTAAGGAAAGCTGCTAAGGCCAGGCACAGGGCTGTCACTGCATGGAGGCCTAGAAAGGCCATTGTGACCATCTGTGAAAGTCAAACCTGGATTGCCTCAGAGACCCCAGGCTGTTGGAGATGCCAGAGCCATGTGATACTGCTGAGGAAAGCAGCTAACAGGGAGTGGAACCAGCCCAAGTGAGAGAAGTGTGATGTGGTTTTGATCTTAGTCATTTTGACCATTCTGGTGCAAGATGGTAGCTCAGAGTCATTTTGATTTGCCTTTCCCTGATAATTAAGGATGTTGAGCAATTTCTTAAATGTCTTTCAGCCTTTTGAGACTTTTCTATTAAGAATTCTCTGTTTAGATCTGTACCCCATTTATAACTTGATTATTTTGTACTTTGATATCTAGTTTCTTGATTTCTTTATACACTTTGGAGATCAGCCTTCTGTCAGATGTGGTGTTGGTGAAAACTTTTCCCATTTGTAGGTTGTTGTTTTTGTCTTATTATGGTGTCCTTTTCCTTATAGAAGATTTTCAATTTTAGGAGGTCCTTTTTATTGATTGTTGCTCTTAGTGTCTATACTGTTGTTGTTATATTTAGGAAGTGATCTCCTGTGCCAATGCATTCACTGCTCACACCACTTCCTGTTCTATTAGAGTCAGTATACTTGGATTTATTTTGAGGTCTTTGATCTACTTGAACTTGAGTTTTGTACATGGTGATAGACATGGGCATATTTGTAATGTTCTACATGATGACCATTGTTGAAGATGCTTTCTTTTTTCCATTGTATAGTTTTAGCTTCTTTTCATAAATCAGGTATTCATAGGTGTTTGGTTTAATGTAGGGTCTTCAAATTGTTTCCATTGGTCCAGGCATTTTCTGGGTTTTTTTTTTGGTTCTTTTTTTTAAAACTATGGCTCTATAAAGAGCTTGATGTTAGGGACGGTGATGTCTCTGGAAATTCCTTTATAATATAGAATTGTTTTAGCTATCCTGTGTTTTTTATTTTTCTATATGGAGTGGAGTAATTTTTTTTTAGTTGTCTGTATGATTCTTTTGGGATTTTGATGGGGAGTGCATTGACCCTGTAGATTGCTTTTGGTAAGGTTGTCATTTTTATTATTTTAATACTGCCTATACAAGAGCATGGGAGATATTTCCCTTTTCTGATATTTTCTCCATCTTCTTTCTTCAAAGGCTTAATGTTCTTCTCATTTTGGTTTTCATTTTTTTTTGCTTGAGCTCCTCCCCAATATTTCATATTATTTGTGGCTATTGTATAGAGCAATGTTTTCTGAATCCTTTTTTGCCTGTTTATCATTTGTATACAGGAGGGCTACTGGTTTTTTTTTAGTTAATTTTGTATCCTGCTATATTACTGAAGGTATTTATCAGCTGTAGGAATTCCCTGTTGCAATTCTTGGAGACACTTATGTATTCTATCATATCATCTGCAAGTAGCATAACTTTGATTTCTTTCTTTCCAATTTGCATCACATTTATCTCCTTTTGTTGTCTTATTGCTCTAGCTAGAACTTTAGGTATTGTTTTGAATAAATGTGGAAAGATTGGAAAACCTTGTCTTGCTCCAGATTTCAGTAAAATTGCTTTGAGTTTCTCCTCATTTAATTTGATTTTTTCTGCTGGTTTGCTGTAAACTGTCTTTGTTAATTTTGATCTGTTCCTTGTAACCCCTATATCGTCAATGTCTTTAGAATGAAGGGGTATTGGATTTTGTCAAAGACCTTTTCAGCATCTAATTGTGTGTTTTTATTCTTTTAATTTATTTACATGATAGATTATATTGACAGATTTTTTTATGTTGAACCGTACCTACTTGATCATGCTGGTTGATTTTTTAATGTGTTCTTGGGTTACATTCACTAGTATTTTATTCAGTATTTTTGCACCAAAATGTTCATGGGGGAGACTGGACTGTGATTCTATTTCTGTGTTGTTTCTTTGCATGGTTTGGGTATCAGGGTATCTGTAGCCTCATAAAAGAAGTGTGATAATGCTCCTTGTGATTCTATTGTTTGGAACAATTTGAAGACTCTTGCTATTAGCTCTTCTTTGAAATTCTGGTGGAATTCTACACACAGTTCACCACTTCCTCTCCTACCATTCTCTCCCCCACACCACTCTTCTACCTGCCCCCTCTGCACTCCTCTTCCATCTCCATTGAAACAGTGTAAGGATTCACATGGGAGTCAAGGAGACATGGCAAATCAATTTGAGGCAGGACTGTGCTCCTCCCCTTTGCACCAAGGCTGAGCAAGGTATCTCACCATAGGTAATAGGTTCAAAATGCCAGTTCATGCACCAGGGGCAGCTTCTGGTTCCACTGCTAGGGGCCCCAAAAATAGATCAACCTACACAGCTGTCACCCTCATTCATGGGCCTAAGCTTCTCCCATGTAGGCTTCCTTGAAGTTGGTCTAGAGTCCATGACCTTCTACAAACTCAAGACAGCTGTCTCTATGGGGTTTCACATCATAATCTTATGCCACCCCCTTGCTTATATAGTCCCTTCTCCTATTCAGCTGTATTCCTGGAGCTTGGCCCGGTGTTTGCAGATCTCTGCATCTGCTATAGATGATCTTTTCGATGTGTTCTTGGATGAGGTTTGCAAGTATTTTTTGAGTAGTTTTGCATTAATGTTCATGAATGAAATTGGTCTGTAATTCTCTTTCTTTTCTAAATCTTTTGTTATTTGGGGATCAGGATAATTATGGCCTCGTATAAAGGATTTTGCAACAGTGTTTTTTTCTATGTTATGGAAATTTTTAAGAGTATTGATATTAGCTCTTTTTTTGAAAATCTGGTATAATTCTGTGTTAAAACCATCTGACCATGGACTTTTTTTTGGTTAGGACCCTTATTATGAATGTTTCTATTTCTTTAGTTGTTATCGGTCTATTTAATTTCTTCTGATTTTGATTTGATTTTAGAAAGTTATATCATCAAGAAATTTGTTTTAGATTTTTCAGTTTTGTAGAATACATCTTTTTTAAGTATGCCCTAGTGATTCTTTCTCTTTCCTAGGAACCTGTTGTTGTTATGTCCCCCTTTCATTACTGATTTTCTTGATTTGGAGATTTTCTTTCTTCCTTTCAGTTAGTTTGGATATCGGGGACCATCCTCAACAAAAATACTACTTGCCAGGTTAAGGATGTGGGAATTAGAAGTACAAGTAAAGAGTACAAAGATGAAAAATCATAAAACAGAAATCATAGAATAGTACCTGCAGGGAGTTCCAGTAAATAAAGAAATTGCCTATGTTTATTTTCAAATTGCTTGAAATAACCCAACCCCAATTGGTGAGAGTAAGATAAAAAAAAACTGCATTGACATGATACAGGGAAGTAACCAAACCAGTTTAAAGTTGTGGACTGCATTAATAGATAAACATTCTGTTGCTAGTACAAAACAAGTAACACTCACACCCAAGACCAAAACATTCACTAGGCAACCCACTCCCTAGGTGGAATTATATGTTAATCACCTTAAGCAAACTGGAACTTACTTGGACCTTTAGACTTTTGTTTGGAGTAGAAACATATCTACTTCTTTTTTTTTTCATATCTACTTCTTTATACCTGAAGCACAAGGTCTAGATATTAGCCACAACTTTTGAAAATAATCTTGAAAAAGCAGAACTCTCTGATCTAAATCTAGGTGGTAACTTTGTTTGAGGTAGAAACACAATCACCTTGAAGGAGTAAAGTGTCAACGCTCTGACCTTTCCCCAAGGTTGAAATAGGCTCACATTTTTGGGACTCACATTTGGATAAAGGTGTATAAGGTTGTTGATTTTCTCAAAAATCCAAGTGCTTATTTCATTAATTCTTTTTATTATTCTCTTTGTTTCTATTTGGCAGACTTTTTCAGAGGTGGAATCTGGGTTGTTGAACTCCCAGGGAAGGGAGCTTTAAAATGGAACTTTCCATCCAACATTCTAATGTGGATGTCAGGTGACTGGGGTGAAGCTTCCAACTAAACACTATGATGACTTTCTTTTTTAAGATTCCTTTTTTAAATTGTTTTTATTGAGCTATACATTTTTCCCAGCTCCCTTCCCTTCCTCCCCTCTCCTCTTCTTGCCTCTCCTGTGATCCCCACACTCCCAATTAATTCAGGATATCTTGTCTGTTCCCCCTTTCTATTTTGATTCATATATGTTTATGGTCTTCGTTGTTGTCCAGATTCTTTGAGGTTGTGGATTGTAGGCTGGCTTTTCTTTGCTTTATGTCTAAAAACCACTAATGAGTGAGTACATATGATATTTGTCATTCTGTGTTTGTGTTACCTCACTCAATAATTTTTTCTAGATCCATCCATTTGCCTGCAAATTTCAAGATGTCATTATTTTTTAACACTGAGCAGCACTCCATTGTACAAATGTACCACATTTTCTTTATCCATTCTTCAGTTGAGGAACATTTAGATTGTTTCCAGGTTCTGGCTGTTACAAGAAATGCTGCTATAAACATAGTTGGGCATGTGTCCTTGCGGTATGAATGAGCTTCCTTCAGCTGGTATTGGCATAAAAACAAACAGGAGGACCAAAAAAAATCAAATCAAAGACCTGGTTTATCAATCCACATGCCTATGAACAGCTGATTTTTGACAAAGAAACTAAAAATATAAAATGTAAAAAAGAAAGAATTTTCAACAAATGGTGCATAACTGGATGTCAGCATATAGAAGAATACATATAGATCCATATCTGTTACTATACACTAAAATCAAGTCAAATGGATGAAGGAACTCAACATAAAACTAACCACACTGAATCTCATAAAAGAGAATGTGGGAAATACACTTCAACACATTACCACAGGAGACCACTTCCTAAATATAATCACTGTCACAATGACACTGATAGCAACAATTAATACATGAAACCTCCTGAAACTGAGAAGCTTCTTAAGCAAAACAGCATCAACAAGACAAAATGACAGCCTACACAATGTGAAAAGATATTTACCAACCTCACATCAGGTACAGTACTGATCTTAAAATACACAAAATACTCAAGAAACTTAACATCCAAAGAACAAATATTCCAATAAAAAAATGGGGTACAGACCTAAACAGAGAACTCTCAACAGAAGAATCTCAAATGGCTGAAAGACACCTAAGAAAATGTTCTACTCAACATCCATAAGCATCAGAGAAATACAAATCAAAACAACTCTGAGATTCCATATTACACCTGTCAGAATTGCCAAGATCAAAACACTTATGACAGTTTTAGCTAGAGAGGATGTGAGGTAAGGGTAGCACTCCTCTGTTGCTCATGGGAGTGGAAACTTGTACAGCCACTGGAAATCAATATGGCATTTTCTCAGAAAATTAGGAAACAATCTCTCTGAAGACCCAGCAAAATACCACTTTGGGTTATATACCCAAAGGAAGCTATAATAACATTGAAGATAGTCATTTATCTGACCACAGAGCAAGGCTAATTCAGGTACCCTCTCTGCAATTGCTTAGGGTCTTAGCTGGGATTATCCTTGTGACTTCCTGAAAATTCCTCCAGTACCAGGTTTCTTGCTAGCCCCACAATAGTTCTCTCAATCAAGATATCTGTTTCCTTGCTCTCATTCTCTGTCCTTACCCCAACTTGATCATCCCAATACCTCAAGTTATCCCCCCTCTAGTTCTTCACTCCTTCTCTCCTTCGACAGTACCTTCTCGCCGACTCCCATGTTCTCAATTTTATCAGTAGATCTTGTCTATTTCTCCTTCTCAGGGGTATCCATGTATGTTTCTCTTAGGATTCTCCTTGATACCTAGCTTCTTGGGGTTATGGACTATAGGTTTGTTATCCTTTGTCTTATGTCTAATATCCAATTATGAGTGAGTACATACCTTGCTCATCTTTCTGGATCTGGGTTATTCCACTTAGGATGTTCTTTTTTCCTAGTTCCATACATTTGCATGCAAATTTCAAGATATCATTTTTTTACTGCTGAATAGTACTCCAGTATATAAATGTACCATATTTTCATTATCCCTTCTTCAGTTGAGGGGTATCTAGGTTGTTTCCTGGTTCTGGCTATTACAAATAATGCTGCTATGAACATAGTTAGCAAAAGTTCTTATAGTGATTCACCATCTTTTGGGGATGCCCAAAAAGTGGTATTCCCGGGTCTCAAGGTAGGTTGTTTCTCAATTTTCTGAGAAACTGCCATACTGATTTCCAATGTGGCTGTACAATTCCCTCCACACACACAACCAACAATGGAGGAGTGTTCCCTTTAATCTAAATTCTTCTCTACCATAAGTTGTCATTGATGTTTTTGATCTTAACCATTGTGACTGGTGAAAGATGGTATCTCAGAGTCATCTTGATTTGTACTTTCCTGATGCCCAAGGATGTTGAACATCCTGTTAAGTGTCTTTCTACCATTTGATAGTCTTCTGTTGAAAATTCTCTGTTTATATCTGTATACAATTTTCAATTGGTTTAATTGGTATTGTGATGTCAATTTTCTGGAGTTCTTTACATATTTTGGAAATTTTCACCTTCAGTAGGCTGCCTTTTTCTCATTGACTTTGTCCTTTGCTTTAGAGAAATGTCTCAGTTTCAGAAGGTCCCATTTATTTATTGTTGCTCTCAGTGTTTGAGTTACTGGTGTTATATTAAGGAAGTGGTCTCCAGTGCCCATGAATTCAAGGCTACTCTTCACTTTCTTTTTTAGAAGGTTCAGTGTGACTGGAGTTTTATTGAGGTCTTTGGTCCATTTAGACTTGAGTTTTGTGCATGGGGCTAGATATGAATCTGTTTGCATTCTTCTATATGCTGACATCCTTTTATTCCAGCACCATTTGTTGAAGATGCTTTCTTTTTTCCCAGTGTATAATTTTGGCTTCTTTATCAAAAATCAGGTGCTCATAGTTTTATGGCTTAATAACCACATCTTTGATATGACTCCATTGGTCCACATGTCTGTTTTTTTATGCCAATACAAAACTGTTTTCATTACTTTAGTTCTATAAAGGAGCTTGATGGCAGGAATGATAATGAAGTTTCTTCATTGTACAGAATTATTTAGGCTTTCTTGGTTTTTTTTTTCATTTGAATTTCAGTATTGTTATTTCAAGGTCTGTGAAGAACTGCATTGGGATTTTGATAGGAATTGCATTGAATCTGTAGATTGCTTTTGGTACAATTGGCATTTTTATTATGGTGACCCTACCTATCCAAGAGCATGGAAGATCTTTCCATTTTCTGATGTCTTCTATAATTTCTTTCTTTTATGACTTAAAGTTCTTGTTGTTCAGGTCTTTCGGTTCTTTGATTAGTGTTACTGCAATATATTTATGTTATTTTTGGCTATTTTGAATGGTGATGTTTCTCTGTTTTCTTTCTTAGACCCATTATCATTAGTGTATATGAGGACTACTGATTTTTTGAGTTGATCTTTTATTGTGCCACTTTACTGAAGGCATTTATCAGCTGTAGGAGTTCCCTCCTCAAATTTTTGGGGTCACTTATGTATACTAGTATATCATCTGCAAATTAAAAAAAAATCAAAAAAAAAAAGAAATGTTTGGCTTCTTCCCTAATGTATCCACTTGATCTCCTTTGTTGTCTTAATGCTCTAGTTAGAACTTTGAACACTATGTTGAATAGATATGCAGAGAGTAGACAGCCTTGTCTTGTTCCTGATTTTAGTAGAATCACTTCTAGTTTCTCCAGTTAATTTGATCTTGGCTGTTGGCTTGATGTATATTGCTTATATTATGTTTAGATACATTCCTTGTTTTATGATCTCTCCAAGACCTTTATCATTAAGGGGTGTTAGATTTTGTCAAATGCTTTTTCAACATTTTATGGTCTTATCTTTTAGTTTATTTATATTGTGGTTTACATTGATAGATTTTCGTATGTTGAACCATCCCTAAACTTCTGGGATGAATCTGACTTGGTTATGGTGGATGATTTTTTATGTGTTCTTTGAATTTGGTTTTTCAGTATTTTATTAAGTATTTTTGTATCAATATTCATGAGGGAGATTTTTCTGTAATTCTTTTTCTTGTTTAAGTCTTTGTGTAGTCAGTATCTGAGTAACTATAGTCTCATAAAGAGTTTGGCAATGTTCTGTTTCTATTGTGTGGATCATTTTGAGGAGTATAAGTATTAGCTCTTCTTTGAATTTATGATAGAATTCTGTACTGAAACAATGGGGTTGTTGGCTTTTTTTGGTTGTGAGTGTTTTGATGACTAGTACTATTTCCTTACAGGTTATAGGTCTATTTAAGTTTTTCATTGGTCAGTGTGTCTATATCATCATTTAGTTTTATCTACTTATTCTTGATTAATCTATCTCTTCAATTTTTGAAGTTTCACATTATATCCTTGATATATCTTCTGTATATAATGCATATTGGGAATAAAAAATGCATTCCCAGCCACATCCTATACAGAATGCAAACTTTATGTGCCTTTATTTCACCTAGAACTCCTACCTTAGAACTGTAATTCTACTGATTTGACTTACATTTCCTCATTTTATAGTTAATACTGAAAACAGCAGTGATGAGAATAGAGGAACATAATTATATTTGTACAACTGATTAAGAGTATGTTGATCTTGGAAAAAATCACAAAAGAAGTTCAAAATATTGAGGTGAGTCATTCTCATATTTCATAATTTTAATGAGCTCTATTTTACAACTATCCATGTTTTCATTCATAATTTTAGTGGAATAAGAGTTGAAAAGTAATTATAATCCTATTATTTTAATCAGCCGTATGTCTTCTCAATTCATCTATTTTTATTTTCCTTTTTCAATGAACTCACCACCCCAGAATCTGGAATTAAAGACAATGATACAATTGGAGTTCATTAGTGCACTTTCCACACCCTATTAATTGTATAACCATTATTGTTATAAATTCTCATAGAATTTATATACTCTTACAAATGACCTGAGCTAGATTCCTGGCAATGACATGGTGGCCCATAACAATTTGTAACTCTAATTTTAGGGAACCTGTTGCTTTCTCTGATATTTCATGCAAGTGATTCACAGACATACATGCAGGTAAAGCATGTAAATATGTAAAATAAAATAAGTAAATCTTAAAGCAAGAAACAAACAAAAAAAGAAAAAAAATTATTTATTAAAGATAATGCTTAGTTCAAGCCTTGATCTCCAAACTGAAAGAACTCTAGCACATTCCAATTTTAAAATTGAAAATGGACAAACAGGATATGTATCTATAGTTTATTAATTATACATCTAAAATTTATTATTATGACAGTGTATAACAAATAAGTAAAAAGATGATCATAATAGTTAAAGATGATAATCTAAATTTTTTTTCTCATCCCAAAGCCATGGACTTCTACCTCTCTAATTCACACCCATTGCTTAGTAAATATTTGTCACAGAAAATGATGCTTCTTCTTATTCCTTATGTGGCATTATTCTCTGGGGTGCACTGGAGACTGGATCAGAAAAACCACAGCTACCATGGCTACAAACTGAGTTGTCAACAATCCATGAACTAAGGAAAGTCATTCATTTTATTTGAAGAAAAAAAATGCAGTGCTTGGATATTCACATTAGCTTAAGTTGCAATACTTAGTTGTAAGGACTATACCTAAAGTATATCCATAAACATTCATAATAGTACGAATGCCATCACTATTAAAGGGATCCAGACCAGAAGTCTGGGCAGACAGCAAGCAGCTGTCTGAAGAAACATGCAACAAAAGAGACAAAGAGCTGTTTCTTGTGTAACGCTACAATCTTCTGAGAAAAATCATTTCCCCCTTTCATTATCACAGTATTTGATTTTAGAACAGTCTTGTTTTATGAATGTATGATGGTCTTAGCATACTAGTCCGAGGAGATAATATAATGATTATATTATTAGATCATATTAGATACATATTAGATCATTTCGTTTCAAGTTTTACAATACTTACTGAGTAATGGCCTAAAACAATGTGACTACTCAGAACATGGAGTGATTGTGTGATTTTCAGGTGACAAGATACATGGTGTTGGCTGATGTACTGTCCACTGTCAGCAACATTAATAAGTCTTTCAGAATCTCAGGAAGATGAAGATCTTAGCCACTCAAATTAGTTCAATGAAATATTTATTAAATAGATTTGTCCACAGAAACAATAGTGGTTTTTTATTTAAGGTATTAATTCATAGCAATTGTCTAATACTGTTAAATAATTTTAAAGTATATGTTACTCTTCTAAAATTAAATTCCTCTCACTGGCAACAGGAAGCACACCGATGCTCTAGAATATTACTGTCTCACAGTTATGAGCCAGTTCCCCTGAGATGAAGCAGCAACAGCAGCAGCAGCAACAGCACAAGAAGCAGGAGTGTCACTGTGGGGAAGCAGTCAGACCCAGAGCTTGATCACAAGTGTCACATGGTATAAGACTGAGAATGATATGAAAATGTTCACTGGAAGTGTGTGTGTGTATTTGTGTGTGTGTGAGTGTGTATGTGTAATGACTAACGACTAGGCCTAAGAATAGATCAATAACATGTTGTACGCTTGGGGCTGGTGTCATGAGTACATTTACAGGATTTTAGTAAAAAAAAAAAACTGAGAGTTATATAAAAAACATTTCCAAAATAAATGAACTTTAAGGAAAATGTATCTCTATTTTCTAGATGAATTGAGGGTCCTTCCCAGTGCATCAGTGGATTCTCTTAAGGAGAATTACACAAAACAACCTGAAATTTCTATGACGTTTGCAAACATAAACTCATACTTCCATCTTTTGGATGCTCTGTGTTTAGTGAGTAAATGACATTTATTGGCATCATTTTGTTCCATTTTTAAAACAATGTTTTTTTTAATTGTACATTATCTCTTTACCAATGTAATTTTGTTATATTTTGGAGGGAGAGGAGACAAAGACAGACAGAGGGACTCAACATGTAACTCAGACTGACTTCAATCAAACTCACAATGTTCCCACTTTAGCCTTCAAAGTGCTGGGTTCATAGGTGTGTGCCATAGGTGTGTGCCATAGGTGTGTGCCATAGGTGTGGCACCTGACTTCACTTTCCATTTGAGTCTCCTGTACATATCAATTAGTAATATTCCTGAATATAAAAATGGACTTTTGACAATCATCAGCTAATCTAAAATTTACTTGGTATATTTTTGTGAATGTATATTTTTTTTCTTTTTTTTTGTTTATTAAGAAAAGAAGAAAAAAAAACATAAACAAAAAACAAGTTTCCACCTCCTCCCAGCCTCCCATTTCCCTCCCCCTCCTCCCACCCTTCTCCCCCTCCTCCCACCCTTCTCCCCCTCCCCCCACTCCTCTCCCCCTCCCTCTCAAGTCCACTGAGCAGTCCGGGTTCCCTGCCCTGTGGTAAGTCCTAGGACCTCCCCCCTCCGTCCATATCTAGGAAGGTGAACATCCAAACTGGCTAGGCTTCCACAAAGCCAGCACATTAAGTAGGATCAAAACCCTGTGCCATTGTCCTTGGCGTCTCATCAGCCCTCATTGTTCGCCATGTTCAGAGAGTCTGGTTTTATCCCATGCTTTTTCGGTCACAGTCCAGCAGGCCTTGGTGAGCTCCCAGTAGATCAGCTCCACTGTCTCAGTGGGTGGGTGCACGCCTCGTGGTCCCGACTTCTTTGCTCATGTTCTCCCTCCTTCTGCTCCTCATTGGGACCTTGGGAGTTCAGTCCAGTGTTCATGTGTGGGTCTCTGTCTCTATCTCTATCCATCACCAGATGAAGGTTCTATGATGATATGCAAGATATTCGTCAGTATTGCTCTAGGATAGGGTCATTTCAGGTTCCCAATCCTCAGCTGCCCAAGGAACTAACTGGGAACCTCATCTTGGGCACTTGGGAGCCCCTCTAGGGTCAAATCTCTTGCCCACCCTAAAGTGGCTCCCTTAACTAAGAATTGTGGTTCCGTGCTCCCCTATCCACCTTTCCTTTATCCCAATTCTCCTGATTCCCCAAGTCCCCCCTCCTTCCCTTCTACCTTTTCTCTCCCCATCTCCCCTTACCCCCATCCCACCCCACCCCCAAGATCCTAATTTTCTCCCTGGCAATTTGGTCTACTTCCCTTAGCCAAGAGGATAACTATATGTTTTTCCTTGGGTTCACCTTCTTACTTAGCTTCTTTAGGTTCACCTACTGTAGACTCCGTGGCCCTTATTTATGATTAGAAACCAATTATGGGCGAGTACATCCCATGTTCATCTTTTTGGGTCTGGGACACCTCACTCAGGATAGTGTTTTCTATTTCCATCCATTTGCATGCAAAATTCGAGAAGTCATTGTTTTTTACCGCAGTGTAGTACTCTAGCGTGTATATATTCCATACTTTCTTCATCCATTCTTCCATTGAAGGGCATCTAGGTTGTTTCCAGGTTCTGGCTATTACAAATAATACTGCTATGAACATAGTTGAACAAATGCTTTTGTCATATGAAATAGCATCTCTTGGGTATATTCCCAGGAGTGGTATTGCTGGGTCCAGGGGTAAGTTGATCCCGAATTTCCTGAGAAACTGAAACACTGACTTCCACAGTGGTTGCACAAGATTGCATTCCCACCAGCAATGGATAAGGGTACCCGTTCCTCCACAGCCTCTCCAGCAAAGGTTATCGTTGGTGTTTTTTACTTTAGCCATTCTGACAGGTGTAAGATGATATCTGAAAGTTGTTTTGATTTGCATTTCCCTGATTGCTAAGGAAGTTGAGCATGACTTTAAGTGTCTTTTGGCCATTTGAACTTCCTCTGCTGAGAATTCTCTGTTCAGTTCAGTGCCCCATTTTTTAATTGGGTTAATTAGCATTTTAAATTCTAGTTTCTTGAGTTCTCTATATATTTTGGAGATCAGACCTTTGTCTGTTGTGGGGTTGGTGAAGATCTTCTCCCAGTCAGTAGGTTGCCTTTGTGTCTTAGTGACTATGTCCTTTGCTTTACAGAAGCTTCTCAGTTTAAGTAGGTCCCATTTATTCAATGTTGCCCTTAATGTCTGTGCTTCTGGGGTTATACATAGGAAGCGATCTCCTGTGCCCATCTCCTGTAGGGTACTTCCCACTTTCTCTTCTATCCTTTTCAGTGTGTTCGGGCTGATATTGAGGTCTTTATTCCATTTGGACTTGAGTTTTGTGCACGGTGATAGATAAGGGTCTATTTTCATTCTTCTACAGGATGACATCCAGTTGTGCCAGCACCATTTGTTGAAGATGCTTTCTTTCTTCCATTGTATACTTTTAGCTCCTTTATCAAAAATGAGGTGTTCATAGGTTTGTGGGATAAAATCCGGGTCTTCTATACGATTCCATTGGTCGACTTCTCTGTTTTTATGCCAGTACCACATTGTTTTCATTACTGTAGCTCTGTAATAGAGTTTGAAGTCAGGGATGGTAATGCCTCCAGAAGATCCTTTATTGTATAGGATTGTTTTGGCTATCCTGGGTTTTTTGTTTTTCCATATAAAGTTGATTATTGTCCTCTCCAGATCTGTGAAGAATTTTGATGGGATCTTGATGGGGATTGCATTGAATCTATAAATTGCCTTAGGTAGAATTGCCATTTTTACTATGTTGATCCTCCCAATCCAAGAGCAAGGGAGGTCCATCCATTTTTTGGTATCCTCTTCAATTTCTTTCTTCAATGCCTTAAAGTTCTTGTCAAATAGATCTTTCACTTCCTTGGTTAGATTTACCCCAAGATATTTAATGCTGTTTGTGGCTATCGTGAAAGGTGAAGCTTCTCTGATTTCCCTCTCTGCTTCCCTATCCTTCGTGTATAAGAGGGCGACTGATTTTTTGGAGTTGATCTTGTATCCTGCCACATTACTAAAGCTGTTTATCAGCTGTAAAAGTTCTTTGGTGGAGTTTTGGGGGTCGCTTATGTACACTATCATATCATCTGCAAATAACGAAAGTTTAACTTCTTCCTTTCCAATTCGAATCCCCTTGATTCCATTATGTTGTCTTATTGCTATTGCTAGAACTTCAAGCACTATATTGAAGAGGTATGGAGAGAGTGGACATCCTTGTCGTGTTCCAGAGTTAAGTGGGATGGCTTTGAGTTTCTCTCCGTTTAATTTGATGTTAGCTGTCGGCTTGCTGTAAATAGCGTTTATTATATTTAGGTATGACCCTTGTATCCCTAATCTCTCCAAGACTTTTAACATAAATGGATGTTGAATTTTGTCAAATGCTTTTTCCGCATCTAATGAAATGATCATATGGTTTTTTTCTTTCAGTTGATTTATATGCTGGATTACATTGATAGATTTTCGTATGTTGAAGCAGCCCTGCATCTCAGGAATGAAGCCTACTTGATCATAATGGATAATTTTTCGGATGTGTTCTTGGATTCGGTTTGCCAGTATTTTGTTGAGGATTTTTGCGTCGATATTCATGAGTGAGATTGGCCTGTAGTTCTCTTTCCTGGTTGAGTCTTTGAGTGGTTTTGGTATCAGAGTAATTGTGGCTTCATAAAAGTAGTTTGGTAATGACCCTTCTGTTTCTATATTGTGGAATACATTAAGGAGTATAGGTATTAGATCTTCTTGGAAGATCTGGTAGAATTCCGCATTGAAACCATCTGGTCCTGGGCTTTTTTTGGTAGGGAGGTTTTTGATAACAGCTTCTAATTCTTCGCGACTAACAGGTCTATTTAGATTGTTCACCAGGTCCTGATATAACTTTGGTATATGATATTTATCTAAAAGAATATCCATTTCCTTTACATTTTCCAATTTTGTGGCATATAGGCTTTTGTAGTAAGATCTAATGATTCTCTGAATTTCCTCTGTGTCTGTGGTTATGTCCCCCTTTTCATTTCTGATCTTATTAATTTGCATATTCTCTCTCTGCCGTTTGATTAGCTTGGATAGTGGTTTGTCAATCTTGTTGATTTTCTCCAGGAGCCAGCTTTTTGTTTCATTGATTCTTTGGATTGTTTTCTGTGTTTCTATTTTGTTGATTTCAGCCCTCATTTTGATTATTTCCAGTCTTCTACTCCTCCTAGGTGAGTCTGCTTCTTTTTTTTCTAGAGCTTTCAGGTGGGCTGTTAAGTCTACAATGTGAGCTTTCTCTGTTTTCTTTAAGTGGGCACTTAGTGCTATGAACTTTCCTGTTAGGACTGCTTTCATAGTGTCCCATAAGTTTGAGTATGTTGTTTCTTTATTTTCATTGAATTCCAGGAAGACTTTAATTTCTTTCTTTATTTCTTCCTTAATCCAGGTATGGTTCAATAGTTGACTGTTCAGTTTCCATGACTTTGTATGCTTTCTGGGGGTAGCATTATTGTTGAATTCTAACTTTAATCCATGGTGATCTGATAAGACACAGGTGGTTACTAATAGTTTTTTGTAACTGTGGATGTTTGCTTTGTTACCGACTATGTGGTCGATTTTCGAGAAGGTTCCATGAGCTGCAGAGAAGAAGGTATATTCTTTCCTATTTGGATGGAATAATCTATAGATGTCTGTTAAGTCCATTTGATTCATTACCTCCATTAATTCTCTTATTTCTCTGTTAGGTTTCTGTCTGATTGACCTGTCCATTGGTGAGAGAGGAGTGTTGAAGTCTCCTACTATTAGTGTGTGCGGTTTGATGGCTGCCTTGAATTTTAGCAATGTTTCTTTTATGTACGTGGGTGCTTTTATATTAGGGGCATAGATGTTCAGGATTGAGACTTCATCCTGATGAACTGTTCCTGTTATGAGTATAAATTGTCCCTCTCCATCTCTTCTGATTGATTTAAGTTTAAAGTCAACTTTATTAGAGATTAGTATGGCCACACCTGCCTGTTTCTTAGGTCCATTTGCTTGATAGGCCTTTTCCCAGTCCTTTACTCTGAGTAGGTGCCTGTCTTTGTGGTTGAGGTGGGTTTCTTGTAAACAGCAGAATGTTGGATCCTGTTTTCTTATCCAATCTCTTAGCCTGTGCCTTTTTATAGGTGAGTTGAGCCCATTGATATTAAGTGATATTAATGACCAGTGGTTGTTAACTCCGGTCATTTTTTTTTTAGTCGTAGAGTTTGTGTGTTTCCCTTCTTTGTTTTGTGTTGGTGAAGCGTCTCTAGATGTCTGAGTTATTGTGGTCATTGTTGGACTCCTTGGTTAGTGATTTTCCTTCAATTACTTTCTGTAAGGCTGGATTTGTGGCTGTGTATTGTTTAAATTTGTTTTTATCCTGGAAAATTTTATTTTCTCCATTTATAGTGAATGAAAGCTTGGCTGGGTATAGTAATCTGGGCTTGCACCCATGGTCTCTCAGTTTCTGCAGTACATCTATCCAGGACCTTCTGGCTTTCATGGTTTCCATGGAGAAGTCGGGTGTAAGTCTGATAGGTTTACCTTTATAAGTAATTTGGCCTTTTTCCTTTGCAGCTCTTAATATTCTTTCCTTATTCTGTATGCTTTGTGTTTTGATAATTATATGGCAAGGGGATGTTTTTTTTTTTTTGATCCAGCCTATTCGGTGTTCTGTATGCTTCTTGCACCTTCATAGGAATATCTTTCTTTAGGTTGGGAAAGTTTTCTTCTATAATTTTATTAAATATATTTTCTGGACCATTGAGCTGCCCTTCTTCTCCTTCTTCTACTCCTATTATTCTTAGGTTTGGTCTTTTTATTGTGTCCCATATTTCCTGAATGTTTTGTGATGAGAGTTTGTTGGACTTGCTGTTTTCTTTGATCAGTGTGTTTATTTTCTCTATGGTATCTTCAGAATCCGAGAGTCTTTCTTCTATCTCTTGTATTCTGCTGGTTATGCTTGTTTCTGTAGTCTCTATTCGTTTACCTAGATTTTCCATGTCCAGCCGGCCCACTGTTTGTGTTTTCTTCTTTGCCTCCATTTCAGTTTTCAGGTCTTGAACTGTTTCCATTATCTGTTTGATTGTTTTTCCTTGGTTTTCTAGGGTATCATTCACTGATTTATTCAATTCTTCAAACTTTCTGTTATATTTCTCATCCATTTCTATAAGGGCGTTTTTTACGTGCTGTTTAAGGGTGTCAATCACTTTCATGAAGTCAATCTTTTCTCCTTCCTCTTGATTAAGGGGTTCTTGTCCTCCCGTTGTGAGGTCGCTTGTTTCTGGTGGCTTCATGTTGCTTTTCAGCTTGTTGGGCGAATTCTTGCCTTGACGTCGGCCCATCTCTTCTTCCAAATGTTCCCTATGGATCTTCTTTTACCAGATCAGGTCTCCTTGCCTACCAAACGCTGTCTCTCCCCAATGTTGGCTCTCGGGCGACGAGAGATCAGGCCTCCGTGCTGGTTGGGCAGCTCGCAGACAAAGCACCTACCCCGCTTGGTGCAGGCAGGCCACAGGAACAAAGGAACTGCTGCCCACCCGGGAGCCCCGAGTACTCGGACCCAGCGCCCAGATAGGCTGGGCTGGGTGATGCCACGCGCCAAAAGAGGGCAGTGGGGCCGAAGTGGGGAGGGCTCTGGACAGAAGCTGGGTGGGCCAGAAGAAAGAGGCAGCACCCAGGGAGTAGAGGCCCTGCAGAGAGCCCAAGCAGGACAGGGGGCCAAGAAACCCCTGAGCCCCCCGTCCCAGGCTGGTGCCGTGGGCCAGAAACTCACCCCAATGCTGGGTCTCCTGGCGCCGAAAGATCAGGCCTCCGTGCTGGTTGGGCAGCTCACAGACAAAGCGCCTACCCCGCTTGGTGCAGGCAGGCCACAGAAACAAAGGAACTGCAGCCCGCCGGGAGCCCCGAGTACTAGGACTCAGCGCCCAGATAGGCTGGGCTGGGTGATGCCACGCCGCCAAAAGAGGGCAGTGGGGCCGAAGTGGGGAGGGCTCTGGACGGAAGCTGGGTGGGCCCGGAAAGAAGCAGCACCCAGGGAGTAGAGGCCCTGCAGAGAGCCCAAGCAGGACAGGGGGCCAAGAAACCCCCGAGCTCCCCGTCCCAGGCTGGCGCCGTGGGCCAGAAACTCACCCCAATGCTGAGTCTCCTGGCGCCGAAAGATCAGGCCTCCGTGCTGGTTGGGCAGCTCGCAGACAAAGCGCCTACCCCGCTTGGTGCAGGCAGGCCCCAGAAACAAAGGAACTGCTGCCCGCCCGGGAGCCCCGAGTACTGGGACCCAGCGCCCAGATAGGCTGGGCTGGGCGATGCCACGCGCCAAAAGAGGGCAGTCTGTGAATGTATATTTTAACACCTGCATTTTGCAATTATTAGAGGAAACATTGTAGATTTTGATTTAAATAATTTAAGACTATTCAAGAATTTAAAATATTTCACAAAGCCTAGTCAATATTATATTAGTATCAGTGTAATAATGTTAAACTTAGAAAATTTAAAATATTTAAAATTAATTTATTTTAATTAAAACACTCAAAATCCTACTGAAAATTACTCAGCTTATTTTTGTAAAGATAACGCTGCAAAATTTAGTGAAAAAGTGGCGAAAGACTTCTAGATACTTTGAGATACTTTAAAAGATTTACTTCATTAGAAAATATTACAATAGAATAAACAAATCTACAAAAAAAACTTTAAACTTATTTTTGGAATGTTAAGACCATCTTACATCTTACTAGGCCATGAAGTGAAACTATAATAAGAACCTCTAAGTATACACATAGGAACAAAAATGTACTGATAAACACTAAATTAGATAATATTTGTAGCATATTCCTAGCATAAGTTTCATATAAATCAATGCGTAGGTTTGGAAAACTGAAAAAAATGAGGAAATACAGGCTATAACTTAAATATATCTTAATATTATAAATGCACTCTTGAAAACTAATAAATGTGTGCTCCTGTGTTTCAACCTCTAAGCAATTTCAGGGGTTTTGTGATATAGAATTAAAAAATTATCAGAGCTGCCACTACCTAGCAGGAACTTTGTTTGTAAAATTATTAGAGTACACCCTAGGAGAATCCATAGTCTGATATACCCATTAAAATATTCTATTTCGGGGTCCCTTTAAAATAGTATGAATGAACATTTATTGTAAAAAGAGATGGATTTTATTATATTTTAATTTAATATATAATGCCCATTGATCACCTTCACCCTGTTAGCTTTTCCAGTCTTTCAATCCAAACTTCCGCAAGGCACTGTCCTCTTTCCAATAGGCCACCTTCTACTGTGACATATATCAATCAGAGAGCATGGTAAGTGAAATCTATGTCCTTTGACAAATCATTACACTGATACTTTATGACTACAAACATCTGTTGTGTTTGCTATTCATACACTAAGGCTCAAAATGAATTCTAAACAGAGAATCTCGAATCATTTTATTACAGAAAGCCTAGCTTTATTCTACCACTCATAGCTTTCACTACTGCTAAAGAGGAAAAGAAACGTTCACCTGGCTAAGCCTTTGACAAACATCCATTTTGAATGAGGTCCTCAGCAGTATTGTAAGCAAGAAATGTCATCACTTCATCTCTCTCTAGACACATAATTACCATGTCACCTGGAAAAGGGGAAGGTCTGACCTTGAGGTTGTTAGAAAGTGGTACCATCAAACGGAAGAGTGAAATTCTCTAATTCCAGGACAACAGTAGAGAAGGAGCAGCTGAGCTCTGGGTTTCCCCTGTGAACTATTTATTCTCCCAGGCTATATCTGTCTGTGTCAATTAGTTGATTCCGGTCCTTCTAGACAAAACTAAAGTAAAAGTAATATCACATTAATAAGAAGTAGAAAAATATTTCAATTTCTCAAGAAATCCTTCCTGTTTCCAAAACATTTCTGATAACCTCCACACTTACTTGACAGTGGCTTCAGGACTTCACCTAGAAATCAAAGCACTTTTGCTAAAATTAAGAAAATGTCACCACCTCTAAACACAGCAGCTGGAAAGGAACAGGCAGCCTCCTTTCAACATTAGGGTCTTTCTAATTAGGGGATTTAGAGGATAGGTCAGGTTAGAGGGGCCAAACATAAGTTAACAAGTTAGTCCCTCGTGAAACAAAGACAGGGTTTAAGATGGGTATAGCAAGGTAGACACAACAAGGCAGCCATAACAACCATTTTGAAAGAATGTTTGCCTTTCAAGATAGTTATAAACAACTTATTAAAACAAAGACAAGATTGCCACTGCTGGAAAAACAAAAAGCAGAGAACTGTCTGTAGTTAATGTAACAGGTGGAGCACACTCCAATCCTTGAGAAGCAGAGGTTTAACAATAACCAGGAGTGAACCTCTCTGTCTTTACTTTAGGTGGCTTTTAAGTCTCAGGTGGAGGCAGGTTGGTTCTTTAGTATTACCACTCCCAATCTCCAATTGTACAAGAGAGTTAGAGTAATGAAAACAGCACAGTACTGGTACAAACACAGAAATGTTTATTAATGGAGTCTAATTAAAGGTCCAGACAGAAGTCCACATACTGATGGACACCTGATTTTTTATGAAGAAATTAGAAATACACACTGGAAAAGAAAACAGTATCTTCAACAAATGGTGCTGGAAAAACACTGTATGTCTACATGTAGAAGAATGCAAATAGATCCATACTTCTCACACTGTACAAGACTCTACTCTAAATGCAACCCTTGTGAACCACTGTATCCATATAAAACCTGAGACAGCCTGGGAAGTAATTTTAGAACAAAGATCTCAACATAAGTAGATACCTGACAGAAGGGAAAGTTGGGAATAGTCTTTCTTGAGCTCATTGTCAAAGGAAAAAACTTTCTGAATATAATATTTCTTGTATAAGCCCTAAGAACAAAAATTAATCAAAGGGGCTTCATGAACTAAAATCTTTCTTCATGGATAAATGAACCATCATTTAGACAAATTAGAAATCTATAGAATGAAATAACATTTAAACAAACTACATATCCAAAAGATTGCTGATGTCCAATACATATAAGAACTCAACACATTGATATTAAGAAAACAAATAACACTATTTAAAAGTGGGGTACAGATCTAATGAGAGAATTCTTAAAAGAGTAAAATCAAATGGCTGAGAATCTGTTAAAGAATGTTTCAACCTCTGTACTCATCGGGGATGTAAAAATTAAAGGTATTTTGAGATTTCACCTTACACCAATAAGAATGGCCCAAATAAATAACACAAATGACACTTCATGCTGGCAAAGTTATGGAGTAAGGGGAATGCTCATCCATTGTTGCTGGCAGGACAAACTTGTTTACATACTACGGAGATCAGTTTGGTGATTCCTCAGAAAGTTGGAAACAGAGCAACTTCGAGATTCAGTTATACCACTGTCAGTCATATACTCATAGCACACTTCAACTTAGTCCAAAGATACATGCTATTCATAGTATCCAGAAACTAAAACAACCAGATGTCCATTAATGGATGAATGAAGAAAATGTGGTACATTTACATATTAGAATATTACTCAGCCATTAAAAGGAATAAAATTTGCCATTGAAGAGGAACTAGTAAAAGTCATTCTGAGTGAGGTAACACAGACCTGGAAAGACAAACATGGTCTGTTTCCTTATATTTGGATTTTAGGTATTAAGTCATTGATAAGTAAGCTGTGATCCATATAACCACAGAGGTTGGATATAGAATTAGAGACAGGGCTTGGGGGATCTCAGTAGTAAGGGAAGAGAAAACATATAGTTATGGATAGACAAGGAGGTTTTAAAGAGGATTCAAAGGGGAAAAGGTTATACAGGTAGGGACAACTAATTCTAAGGAACACTTAAGGGATCATATGAAAAACATCACATGAAACAGGAGAATTGTCTGTATTCTGTCAATTATATTTTAAATAAATGCTGATTGGCCGATATCCAGGCAGTAAGTATAGGCAGATCAACCAGACAGAAAGTAGAGGTGGCGATAAGAACAGGAGTATTCTGGAAAGAAGGAAGCTCTTTCCGCAGTCCTGCACAGATCACAAGAGAAGCAAGATGTGATCTACTATGCTGAAAAAGGTGCTGAGCCATGTGGCTAACACAGATAAGAATAAAGGGTTAATGTAAGTGATAAGAGCTAATAAAAAGTCTGAGCTAATGGGCAAAGCAGTTTTATATCTTATGAAGACCACAGTGTGATATTCTTTGAGACTTGCCTGTAGTGGGAGCTGCAGACTGCGTTCCTGCCACCCAGCTCCCAGCCACCTGGCTAGCTTATGCCCTGAAATAACAACACACAAATTGTATTGTTTTAAACACTGCCTGGCCCATTATATCTAGCCTCTTCTTGGCTAACTCTCATATCCTTATCAACCCACCTCCATTAATGTGTGTAGCACCATGAGGTAGTGACCCACAAGGAAGAATCTAGCGTACGTCCATCTTGGGCTGGAGCTTCATTGCATCTGCCCTGGAGAGGAGCAGCATGATGTCTGCCTAACTTCCCTTCTTCCCAGCATTCTGTTCTGTCTACTCCACCCACCTAAGGGCTGGCCAATCAAATGGGCCAAGGCAGTTTCTTTATTAACCTATGACCTTCCTCCATCGCTTGCCGGCTGTGGGAACTGGGCAGGACAGAAATCCCAACAATCAGGCTCTCCATGTGTCAGAATGGCACCCATGTGAACAACTGCATCCATATAAAACCTGAGACAGCCTGGGAAGTAATTTTAGAACAAAATAACCGCATTATGCATGGTTTATTGGTAGCAGCAATTTCTCAGTTCTCTTCTCTTTGCTAGAGGCAAGCAAGCACTCTCATTTAAAAGAGGCTTCATGCTCAGCTTTAGCTGGAAGACCCTGCAGCTCTTTAAGAGGTCCTGCCAGGAAACACTTAAATAGTGTTGGTATAAAGCTAACTCATGCTTTTTGGTTTTCATCCATAGCAGGAAAAAAGCTGCACCATTTTAAAATGCTGGCTTTCTGGGCCATCCTGCCAGGGAAAACTCTGACTCTGTCAGGCAGTCGGTCCGACTATGGAGCATTTGAGTGTGGTTTGAGAGCACACTGCTCCAGCTTGCTTTCTGGCAGGGACATTGAAACACAATAGAATTGTGGCAATAAACATGGCTACAGCCAGTACCTCCACCATGAGGCTGGAATCACAGAAAGCTAAGGATGGGCTGGATCCAGCTGTCAAAGCCAAAGCTTTAATCTTACCCATATTGCTTGGTAAAAACTCATGTAGTCAGAAAAAGAGAGATGTATAGTAAAGAGAGATTTTAAAAAAACCTCTAAATGGTTTAATGTGTGTTAAAAAATATATGCTGGCTTGGGAGAGAAAAGAAAAAGGTTAAAGTCCTTAAAATAAAAAAGAAAGAAGGAGAGTAGTTGGGTATGGTGGTACACATCTTTAATCCCAACACTTGGGAGGCAGAGATAGATGAACCTCTGTGAGTTCAAGGTATGGTAGCACATACCTTTAATCCCAAAGCCTGGGAAGCAGAGGCAGACAGACCTCTGTGAATTCAAGGTGTGGTGGCACACACCTTTAACCCAGCACTTGGGGGGCAGAGGCAAGTGGATCTCTGTGAGTTCAAGGGCAGCCTAGTCTACAGAGGAAGTTCCAGGACAAAGATACACAGAGAACCTGTCTCAAAAAGCCAAAAGTTAAAAGTAAAAATAAAAGAAATTGAGGTTAAAATAAAGCCACGTAAAGATGAAAAATACACAGAGAATCTTGATACTCTATGTTATTATGCTCTCTTTGAATTGTTTGAATGCTGAGGTAGGAGCAGCAGCTGCTAAAAGATACTTGTTTATAAATGCTGCTGAATTAATCCAAGATAGGTATTTTGAAAACTCCCTGACTTCAAAATTGAAGTCAAAAGGTTTGTTACTTTGGAGAAGAGATTTTGCTTTTGTTTCCATGGGAAATGAGAGACTGTGGATTCATTCTGAGTTAAGAAAAATCATGTTTGATCAAGGAAGCCCATCTGAGAAATCTCTGGTATGAACAGATGGCCCAGATGTCTGAATTGTTCATCCAGAACATATTCAAGATGCTACGTGAGACGATCAAGCCTCACAGTATACTCCAGTCAGGACTTCATCATAACTCTAAATTTTCTTTAGGTCCCCATAAGATTATCAGTGCCCCCAACCAGTCAGAAGTATCCTGAAATACTACACCCACATTCCCCAAAAATTGACTATGGATATTTTCTTTGTTTTAAAAAAAGGGAGGGAAGTGGTATGGGAGAATTGTCTGTATTCTGTCAATTATATTTTAAATAAATGCTGATTGGCTGGTAGCCAGGCAGGAGGTATAGGTGTGAAAAACAGACAGGAAGTAGAGGTGGGGCAATGAGAACAGGAGTATTCTGGGAAGAAGGAAGCTCTTTCTGCAGTCCTGCCCAGACCACAGAAGAAGCAAGATGTGACCTGCCCTGCTGAAAAAGATACTGAGGCACATGGCTAACATATATAAGAATGATGGGTTGATACAAGTTATAAGAGCTAATGTGAAGCCTGAGCTAATGGGCCAATAAGTTTATAGCTTATGGAGACCTCTGTGTGATTTTCTTTAGGGCCCAATGGCTGTGGGAATGGGGCAGGACAGAAACCCCAACAAGCAGGGCTTCCATGTTAAAAACACAGCAGAAACTTCCTAAAGTATACATGGATAAGAAAGAAATCTAAGTGAAATCACAGAATAACTGAGGGGCAGAATCCCAATCAAAATCTCTCATCAAAAAAAAAAGAAAGAATAAAGAAAAAGAAGAAAATCTCTCATCACCAAATGAAGATTCTAGTACTGGGTATTGGTAACATCTAATTGAGTTGTTGGCCAAAGAGACTTCATGAGAACCAGAAAACTATCTAGGGTATGGTCAAGGCTATTGTATGCTCTGGACAAAATCATAGACAACACCTTCTGTCCTGAAGACAATACCTACACAAGTAATTGAACATGAATAACTCAAGCTGGCACTTATCTAAAGCCTTCACCCCAGCATATTAGAGTTCATGGGACTGTAAGTTAACATGCACACTACAAAAGGAGGAAAGCAAACTCCAACTCAGCTACAAAACCTTCCATCTACAATCCTGTCCTGTCTGCAATGTACTCTACTACAATAGTGGCACAATGGAGGACACCAAGGCAACAAGAGCTGCTAAACAAAGAACAATGGACATGCACATAAACTCAGAGACTGTGGCAGCAGCACATGTCTGCACCAGATGAACTCCTAGACAGAAAGGAGAAGTGATTACATGGCCCCATCTCAAATCCAGAAGTATTTCCATTTGATAGTCCCATGAAAATGAATCATTAGTTTTCACCAACTGATTTTCACTGGGAAAAAAAAACACTCTGAAGGGTAGGCCCCATGCCCAACAAAAGGTAGTCAACAAAAAATGAACTCAATGGAATCTACAGGCCCTTTGTACATGTATTATGTCTTCTAGTTTTGTGTTTTTATGAGATCCTTATATGTGAACTTCCGTTTCTTTAAATAAATGTTTCTTTTGCTTTTTCTTAAGTTCCTTTTCTTCTGTTTGTTTTGTTTTATTCTAACTGGTTCATTTTTGTTTTAACTTGTTTATTTTATTATAAGGCTTAGATGTTTTCCAAGAAGAGACAGAAGGGGAGTGGATTGTATGAGAGAGAGGAGGAACTAAGAAGAGAAGGGGAACAGGAAACCCTCATCAGAATACATTGTATGAAAAAAAAATCATTTACCTATAAAAGAAAATACAAACTTTCAGTGGTGAAGTATGGTGGTAGACAATTCTAATGCCGAGCTGGAAAGACGGAGACAGGAGAATAAGTAGTGCTCCCATCTTGACCTATGTATGTGACAGATACTATCTCTAAATAGAAATTGAATAGCACATGAAGATCAAAGGGCAAAGTTGTCTCCAGGCCTCCGTGTGCGCATGCACACACATTCTTAATATGAGCACACACGCATGAATACATACATTCGCAAAAAACACACTGTACAAATTGTACATCTACATAACAATTTTTAGTTACATGTAACATTTCAATCAGTGTGAATGAAATGAAGTGAAAATATATAGACAAATGAAATTTTCATATAAAACTTATTAATTAACCTTGGTTAAAAATGGAAAATTCAAATCACATTAATTTTGTGCTGCAGAGAAACTATACTTATGATAGAGTTAAAGCTACAATATGATATTTAGTTTATTCTTGATGACTGAGAGTAGATTAAAATTCCCTCAAAATAAAAGCTTAACACATCAGTGTCAGCAAGGAGTTTCCTTTGAGTAACCTCAGCAGCAAAGGAACATTTATGATATAAAATAAAAAAGAAAGAAAAAGAGAATTACTTTGGAAAAACCAATTTATGGTGTAAAACGAACTTAAAGGAATCTATACTACCTGGCAACAGAAATGGCACAAGACTGTACATTTGTAATACCGTTTATTTTACTTAAAATATAAAGAATATTGAATTGTTACTTGCACTATTAAACAATTTAAGAAAAATCAGTATTTTATAAGAAACAATTACAGCTGCATCAGAATGATGCCTTACAACCATCTGTAAGTCCAGTTCAAGGGGGAACAATAGCCTCTGCTGACAACTGTAGGTATTAGAAATTCACACATACATACATGATGATGCAATACTCAAAAAATAAGTAAATAATTTTATTAAAAAGGAGAAAATTACCCTTTATAAAAAATTTGGTGAGACTTTGACCTCAAGCTTTTCAACATATTGATTATTCTATTATCAGAACTGATTTGTACCAAAGGAGTAATTATGGGATAGACATTCATGATAAACTTCTGAACACTCAGGATGACTGGGTAGTACATCCACAACATGACTGCAGAGGATGAGATAATGAAATCCACCCAGTATATGACCACAAAGCAAACCACCAGCAGCAAGATGGTCTGGGTGGCCCTTTTCTCAGGGGATGCTCTCAGGTGGCTGAGGCTGTGAAGATGCTTGCATTGCCTCTGATGTCTGAACAAAATGACCACCATGTATGCACTTGTGGTCAGCATAACTCCTACAAGAAATACATCTCTGGAGATTGTCACTGTTAAAATCAGTGCCCAGATGATGAAGTTCATGGGGAAGAGAGAGCAGAATTTAGTGACCTGCATCGGCTTGGTCACACTCACATTGGTAAAAGCACCAGAATAGAGAAGCTGGTGGCTGATGAATGAAAAGTTAAAAGACAAAATAAATAAGAATGCACAAATCATGTATTTTTTTAGTTTATATTTAAATTTTGCCAACAAAGAAAAACTGGGACTGATAGTGACAGCCTGGAACACACTCAGGAGGCAGGTGACACAGATGGAGAGGCCTCTCATCACCCGGCTTATGTAAAACGTTGTCTTACATTTTAGGTCATTCTCAATGTTCAGTGATTCAAATATGTCTGTAAGCCAAATATCTGTTCCAGTGAGGAGCAGCACTGTGTGGATGAAGGCCAATATACAGGAGATCATGTCAGTGGACTTAGGTCTGTGACCTAGGATTATGAAAGTGTAGAAAAAAAAGAGAAACATATTGGCCAGTACTCCAAGCCCAGTTTGGAAATTAAGGACATTCCTTATTGATGGCATAGGTTGAAATTGTATACATCTTACATCATATTAAAAGCATAATTCATATACCTGAAAAATAATAGAGTATACATCAGACTTGTGATTCACTAGTCAGTGTGTCTATTATCATCATTCAATTATCCCTACTTATTCTCAATTAACCTGTCTCTTTAAGTTTTGACATTCCAGTATGGACATCATAGCCCACATTTCTATATACTTCTCCATTTATCTACCTGTGTATGTAGCATTCTAGAGATGATAAAGGCATTCACAGTCACATCCTACACAGAATGCACAGTTTGTGGCCCTGCTACTCACCTAGGGATTAAGCCTTAAAAGCCAAATCCTATTGATTTACATTGCCTTGTTTTAGAGCTAACAACTAAAGCAGTAGTGATTAGCACAGTATATTGGCCACATTTTTACAACTGAGTAAAACTTACATTGATGTGGAAAATTTCCACCAAAGAAACTCAAAACCGTGAAGTGAGTCAGTCTCATGTCACATAATTTTACTGTGCTCTATTTTGCAACTATCTCATGTTTTTAATCATAATTCTAATTGAATCACAGTGATTTCATGATAATACCATTCTTTTAATCATTAAAATATTTCCCTTTGTTCATATTTTCCTTTTCTTGTGTTTTTTTTCTGTGAATTTTTATATTTCCTGGATCTGGAATTAAAAACTTAGATACTGTTGGAGGCCATTATTGCACTTTCCATACCTTATTAATTGCATAGCCATTAATTATGGTTAGAAATGATCTTAAATATCAACAGTTTAATTCCCACTCATCAGCTTTTGGAATACTCCACTTCAGGTGTAAAGAACCAGCTGTCTAGACAAACATTGGTTTTCTTTTATTGAGGCATGTGAGAAAATGATTAATAGTAGGTTTCCTTTTGAATTTTGTCTTTTTGCCTTATGACTTTTTCAGCCATCCATATCGTTATTTCACCTACCTCCTTCTGTATTTATCTCTCTACACCTTACCTAAGAACTCCCCATTAAAACTTCCCAATCAGCTCAATTGCAATCTGAGACTCCCCTATACCTTCTTCCCAGCATCTTCCATATTTACCTCTGTCCTCCCCCTCCCTAAGGATGTCCCCTTTTTCATTGCC